>NC_135628.1:43237812-44472500 GCF_053574225.1 Canis aureus | reverse complement strand
AAAATGCTCAATTAAAATCGGAGGAGGCAGAGAAAGAGGTAGCAAAAGAGGGACAAATACAATAAAAAGAAAACAATTACAACAGGATAAATATTAATATACCTATGTCCAAATCACTTAAAATGTAATTAGTCTAAATGCACTAAGTAAAAGAGATTGTCCCTGTGGATAAAAAACAAGATCCAACTCTGCATTGCTTACAAGAAGCCTACCTTAAATAAAAAGACTTGGATTAAAAGCAAATTGACAGAGAGAAAATATGCCATACTAACACTATTTAAAAGAATACTGGAGTAGTTACATTAATTTCAGACTAAGCAGACACTTCTGGAGACTCAGAAGCCCTTTAGGATAAAGAAGGGGCATCACATAGTGATAGAGGTATTAATGTTGTGTTAATGTTGTACAACATAACACATAAGAATCCTAAAAGTGTATGCACCTAACAATAGAGTGTCAAACTCTGGGAGGCAAAAGCTTATAGAACTGAAAGGAGAAATGGACAGATCCACTCTTCTAGTTAGACACTGCAACACCCTTCTGTCAGTAACTGATGGATCAAGCAGGCAAACAGATCAGTAAGGAATAGATGACCGAAACAACGCTACCAAGACACAGTAAGTGGAAGCTGCCAACATTTTTAAGGTCCGTGCCCAGAACTGGCACAGCATCACTTTCACCTGCTTTATTGATCAGGTGTTCCAAGAGACCAGATTCAAGAGGAGAAGACATAGATGGTACCTCTCAATGACGAATGTCAGAGAATTTTGGGGCTGTGTTTTAATACCTCACATTACAGTTTGGATTTCATTTTAGTGTAGAATTATGTCTTTACTCTCATATTTGCACAGAGGTTTTTCAGTCATCTTTTCTATATATTCACTATATATTCTATATATTCACTGATGCCATTTTGGATTAACCTCACTAAGTTTTAGGTATGTTCCTGAGAACGAGGACCTAGTCTGGTGTTTGGGATCTCATATAGAGGGCACCTTATGTGCTGGTTGGCCTAAGACAATCCTGGTTTCTGCTTATTGTCTTTGTATTATTAATAGTGTTTCTTTTCACTAATTCTGTGTTTGTACTATACAATGTCTCCATTTGAGTGATAAAATATACAATCACCTTACTCTTTAGTACTTTATTCCTCTAGAGACCTGATAAAGCATTTTGACAAAACCCAAAAGTTGTTTAAAGTGCTTTATTATGGAATTCAACTGAGTATTTAGAAGCATTAATTTCAGTGAACCTTTGGGAGCTTTTTAAAAATTGTTTATGATTGTCATTGAACCTCTAATAAAGATTTTTCAATTGATTTAAAAAGTTTCATGACTGATTAATGACCTTTAGGTATAGCACATTCTCTCAGATAGCAAGGTATGGAGTCTAGAGGTCATGATTTTTGTGGAATAGAAACTGATCAGTCTAAAATTCAAATGACCTACCTAGATTCCTTACTGCTCATAATATAAATGATAGGCTCAGAGTAATTCAAGATAGTAGAAATGCTGGAAATTTGAAAAAGGTATTAATGAGTAAGCTGGAACTTGGGTGAAATCAGGTGCTATTAGTGCTCAAAGGGTCGATGAGTTTTAGTCAGGTCCTTATGGATTATTTAGCATTGATGCATACAAGAGGAGTATATCATAACATTAGGAGGAATTATAACTGTGGGGAGATGGCAAGTACTTGAAAAATCTAGAACTATAAACTGCATAAAGTTATCAAGTACAAGATTTGGATTGTAGACATTGTTGATTTGAGATGATTTTTGAGGAATATGACATCTGGTAGGCCAAGATCAGAAAGGAACGCTTTGGAGAAAGGAGTGGGGCGTGATCTGATTCTTTCCTTAAGTGTGTTTGGGTTTCCTGGGAAGTTCAACTTGAGACTCTTGTTTGTCACCTCATAATGAAATGGAGAGTGATATCTACCTTTGTCAGTAGAATCTGAAAATGGAAGAGTTAATATGTGCCAAGTGACTTTTATGCAGTAACATATCTGAGCTTAAAAAAAAAACCTCGAAACAGAAAAGAAATTTAAAGATTTTAGGTATGAGATATTTTTCATAGATAATGGTTGATAATCAAGCAGATATGTGCACTCTTCCTTCTGGAGTTCGAGGAAACAAACACATAGTTCCCCATATAAACAAATTTTTGAAAATTTGAAAGATAATTCTATCTCTAGGTCAAAATGGTCTCTTTGGAATTGCTGTATTTTTAACGGTCTCTCTTTTCAGGGATTTAAATCAATGATCCTGCAGATTCACCAGCATTGTCTGAACTGAGGGAAAACTATAAGCACTAGGAACTTCGGTGAATAGTTGAAAGCCCTGTTGTAACTCAACAGAGAATAAGATGGAAGTCCTTCCTTATTGGCCTGATGCGTGAGACAGGAGTGAATTCTGAAGCATCTGAGCAGTCAGTACAGGTACAGACAGACAAAAAAGCCTCCCAAGGAAGCTGAAAAGCAACCAAAGGCTTTTGTTGTGTGTGATCAAACCCCTGAGGAGAAGTAGAGGGTTACTGAGATACTGAGAAGCCAAATAAATGGTACTAACTAGGCTGATTGAGGATCCCACAGGAAGCTGAATTCCTAAGGGGAAGGCAATGGACTGAGCTAAATGGAGTGACGGTTTTGTGGGAGATTTTTGTTTGGATTGTTGTTGTTGTCATCATCGTCTGCTTTACGTCCCTTGGAAAGTTTAGTGTTAAGCTCTGGAGAGTTAAGGGCACCTGGGACTGTGCCTAAAGTAAAGTATGGAGGATTATTAAATTAAAGTAGAATGAGGCTCATCTCTGTGTCAAATAGAAGGGGTGGAATAATCGAACACCAGTAGTTAGAGTAGGACAAAAGAAGAACCAACGGATTTGAGAGGAGGTGCCTAGAAAACCAGCCCAATGCCAGAGGCACAGAGTTCCGGGGACGTGTGTCACGTGGGGGTGATAATGTCAAATATTCAGCGAGGTCCTGAAAATAATCCATTAAATTTGCTATTAGGATGTTTTTTCTTTAGTTTGTGTAGGGGCCTGGGGGAGGGTGGGTAGAGACCCACCTGCTCTGGGTTGAAGAGAGAAAGAGGGAAGATCAAGGCTGAAATGCATGGAATGAGGCAACAAAGGAAAGACGAAAGGACAAAAATATTCTTTGTCTTTTTCATTTTAAACCAGACAGGAAAGAATCCATTATGTATATAGATTATGATGCAGACATCAGTAAAAAGAGAGAGAGAGAGAGAGAGAGAGAGAAGATGACTAAGGAAACACTTGGAAGTGTATTCTTTTTTTTTTTTTTAAGATTTATTTATTTATTCATGAAAAAGAGAGAAAGAGGGAGAGAGAGAGAGGGGGGCAGAGACAGGCAGACACATAGACAGAGGGAGAAGAGGGTTCCATGCAGGGAGCCCGATGTGGGACTTGATCCTGGGACTCTGGGATCATGCCCTGAGCCAAAGGCAGATGCTCAACTGCTGAGCCACCCAGGCGTCCCAAAGTGTATTCTTTTTTTTTTTTTTTTTTAAGATTTTATTTATTCATGAGACACACACACACACACACACACACACAGGCAGAGAGACAGAGAGGCAGAGACACAGGCAGAGGGAGAAGCAGGCTCCATGCAGGGAGCCTGACGTGAGACTCGATTCCGGGTCTACAGGATCACACCCTGGGCTGAAGGCAGCGCTAAACCGCTGAGCTACCTGGGCTGCCCCCTAAAGTGTATTTTTTAAAAAAATATTTTATTTATTTATTCATGAGTGACAGAGAGACAGAGAGAATGGCAGAGACATAGGCAGCGGGAGAAGCAGGCTCCATGCAGCGAGCCTGATGTAGGACTCGATCCTGGAACTCCGGGATCATGCCCCGGGCTGAAGGCAGTCACTCAACCACTGAGCCACCCAGGGATTCCCCCAAAGTGTATTCTTGATGAGGAAATTTGAAGAACTCGATTTTCTCTGTTGCTTAAACTTTATTCCATGTCTTGGATAATGGGTCTCTCTACATGTGCTAATAATATGCAAATCTGAAATAGTTGTTTTATTGCCAGTTTCACCTCATTTGGGACATGGATCCTGTAAGAGTAACATTCTTCTATTTTTATTTGTGTTCTCTACAAATTTAAATACATCATTGAACTTTGTAGCATGTGGGTTTCTTAGCATGGCCCCTTTTCTTCATTGATACTAGTTGTGATCTTTTAATGACATTCTCTATTTCTGTACGTCTTCTCTCTCTCTCAGTACTACCTTTCTTTTTGTAATTTAGGAGCATAAAATAAAGCTAAGAGTATGGGACACTGGGCTAATAAGCTTCATTTTGTCACCTGCGAAAATAGAGCAAATATTAGAATTGATTTCATACAGCTATGAAGAATACATGTGAATTAATGCATTTGGAATGTTTATAACATGTCTTGAATATGGTACATGTAAGTGAATGTCAGCTATTACTTTTTTCTGTTTCTTTTTTTTTTTTTTTAAAGATTTTATTTATTTATTCATGATAGTCACACAGAGAGAGACAGAGAGGCAGAGACACAGGTAGAGGGAGAAGCAGGCTCCATGCAGGGAGCCCGACATGGGATTCGATCCCGGGTCTCCAGGATCGCGCCCTGGGCCAAAGGCAGGCGCCAAACCGCTGCGCCACCCAGGGATCCCTTCTTTGTTTCTTACAACAATTCTGGGAGGATTTTGAAATGAGGTGATGTCTCCCATTTTACAGATGTAGAAACAGAGGCCTAAAAGTCTGAGTAACTTGCCCACAGTCAGATAGCTACGTGGCAGAGCCAGGACTCAGACCTAGTCAGTCCACCTCTAGAGTGGAGTTCTTAATTTTTTTATCTCCTTTTTTTTTTGACTTACTTTATTTTGAAAGAACTTAAAATCTGTGCCTACTCTCCCCTTTTATTAATGATTAGCTCTAGGGTACGTGGCCAGTTTCTCCCATGATTCTTAAGCTTCCCCCTGTGCCTCTTGTGGTTCTCATTAGTCATGTATCATCCATATTCTCCACCATTCTAGGCAATCTCTGGTGACAGTGTAGTCTCCCCCCGCACCCCCCCAATCCCCATACGTCACCCTGCTGATCTGTGGCTTTCCATGTAGAAGGGGCTACAGGAAATAGAGCACTCAACTGCTTCCCTTTTCCTTCCTTTATTTTTTATTTTTTTTTTAAATAAAAATTTATTTTTTATTGGTGTTCAATTTGCAAACAGACAGAATAACACCCAGTGCTCATGCTGTCAAGTGGCCCCTCAGTGCCTGTCACCCATTCACCCCCACCCCCTGCCCTCCTCCCCTTCCACCACCCCTAGTTCGTTTCCCAGAGTTAGGAGTCTTTATGTTCTGTCTCCCTTTCTGATATTTCCTACCCATTTCTTCTCCTTTCCCTTCTATTCCTTTTCACTATTATTTATATTCCCCAAATGAATGAGAACATATAATGTTTGTCCTCAGATTGACTTATTTCACTCAGCATAATACCCTCCAGTTCCATCCACGTCGAAGCAAATCGTGGGTATTTGTCATTTCTAATGGCTGAGTAATATTCCATTGTATACATAAACCACGTCTTCTTTATCCATTCATCTTTCGATGGACACCGAGGCTCCTTCCACAGTTTGGCTATTGTGGACATTGCTGCTAGAAACATCGGGGTGCAGGTGTCCTGGCGTTTCATTGCATCTGCATCTTTGGGGTAAATCCCCAGCAGTGCAATTGCTGGGTCATAGGGCAGGTCTATTTTTAACTCTTTGAGGAACCTCCACACAGTTTTCCAGAGTGGCTGTACCAGTTCACATTCCCATCAACAGTGCAAGAGGGTTCCCCTTTCTCCACATCCTCTCCAACATTTGTGGTTTCCCATCTTGTTAATTTTCCCCATTCTCACTGGTGTGAGGTGGTATCTCATTGTGGTTTGGATTTGTATTTCCCTGATGGCAAGTGATGCAGAGCATTTTCTCATGTGCGTGTTGGCCATGTCTATGTCTTCCTCTGTGAGATTTCTCTTCATGTCTTTTGCCCATTTTATGATTAGATTGTTTGTTTCTTTGGTGTTGAGTTTAAGAAGTTCTTTATAGATCTTGGAAACTAGCCCTTTATCTGATACATCATTTGCAAATATCTTCTCCCATTCTGTAGGTTGTCTTTTAGTTTTGTTGATTGTGTCCTTTGCTGTGCAAAAGCTTCTTACCTTGATGAAGTCCCAGTAGTTCATTTTTGCTTTTGTTTCTTTTGCCTTCGTGGATGTATCTTGCAAGAAGTTACTATGGCCGAGTTCAAAAAGGGTGTTGCCTGTGTTCTCCTCTAGGATTTTGATGGAATCTTGTCTCACATTTAGATCTTTCATCCATTTTGAGTTTATCTTTGTGTATGGTGAAAGAGAGTGGTCTAGTTTCATTCTTCTGCATGTGGAATCCAATTTTCCCAGCACCATTTATTGAAGAGGCTGTCTTTTTTCCAGTAGATAGTCTTTTCTCCTTTATCGAATATTAGTTGACCATAAAGTTGAGGGTCCACTTCTGGATTCTCTATTCTGTTCCATTGATCTATGTGTCTGTTTTTGTGCCAGTACCACACTGTCTTGATGACCACAGCTTTGTAGTACAACCTGAAATCTGGCATTGTGATGCCCCCAGCAATGGTTTTCTTTTTTAAAATTCCCCTGGCTATTCGGGGTCTTTTCTGATTCCACACAAATCTTAAAATAATTTGTTCTAATTCTCTGAAGAAAGTCCATGGTATTTTGATAGGGATTGAATTAAACGTGTAAATTGCCCTGGGTAACATTGACATTTTATCAATATTAATTCTGCCAATCCATGAGCATGGAATATTTTTCCATCTCTTTGTGTCTTCCTCAATTTCTTTCAGAAGTGTTCTATAGTTTTTATAGAGTATAGATCCTTTACCTCTTTGGTTAGGTTTATTTCTAGGTATCTTATGCTTTTGGGTGCAATTGTAAATGGGATTGACTCCTTAATTTCTCTTCTTTTTAATAAGGCTGGCTAATGGTTTATCTATCTTATTAATTTTTTCAAAGAACCAACTCCTGGTTTTGTTGATCTGTTCCACCGTTCTTTTCTCGATTTCGTTGAGTTCTGCTCAAATCTTTATTAACTCTCTTCTTCTGCTGGGTGTAGGATCTATTTGCGGTTTTTTTTTTTTTTTTTTTTCCTAGCTCCTTTAGGTGTAAGGTTAGCTTTTGTATTTGAGTTCTTTCCAGTTTTTGGATGGATGCTTGTATTGCAATGTATTTCCCCCTCGGGACTGCTTTTGCTGCATCCCAAAGATTTTGAACGGTTGTATCTTCATTCTCATTAGTTTCCATGAATCTTTTTAATTCTTCCTTAATTTCCTGGTTGACCCTTTCATCTTTTAGCATGATGGTCCTTAACCTCCACGTGTTTGAAGTCCTTCCACACTTCTTGTTGTGATTTAGTTCTAATTTCAAGGCATTATAATCTGAGAATATGCAGGGGATGATCCCAGTCTTTTGGTATTTGTTCAGACCCGATTTGTGACCCAGTATGTGGTCTATTCTGGAGAAAGTTCCATGTGCACTTGAGAGGAATGTGTATTCAGTTGAGTTTGGATGTAAAGTTCTGTAGATATCTGTGAAATCCATCTGGTCCAGTGTATCATTTAAAGCTCTCGTTTCTTTGGAGATGGTGTGTTTAGAAGACCTATTGAGTGTAGAAAGTGCTAGATTGAAGTCACCAAGTATAAGTGTATTATTATCTAAGTATGTTTGACTTTGGTTATTAATTGTTTGATATATTTGGCAGCTCCCACATTCGGGGCATATATATTGAGGATTGTTAAGTCCTCTTCTTGGATAGATCCTTTAAGTATGATATCATGTCCCTCATCTCTCACTACAGTCTTCGGGGTAAATTTTAGTTTATCTGATATAAGGATGGCTACCCCTGCCTTCTTTTGAGGACCATTTGAATGGAAATTGTTCTCCAACCTTTTATTTTCAGGCTGTAGGTGTCCTTCTGTCTAAAATGAGTCTCTTGTAGACAGCAAATAGATGGGTCCTGCTTTTTTATCCAGTCTGAAATCCTGAGCCTTTTGATGGGGTCATTAAGCCCGTTCACGTTCAGAGTCACTATTGAAAGATATGAGTTTAGTGTCATCATGATATCTATTCAGTCCTTGTTTTTGTGGATTGTTCCACTGGACGACTTCTTAAAGGGGAATTTTAAGAGTCCCCCTTAAAATTTCTTGCAGAGCTGGTTTGGAGGTCGCATATTCTTTCAGTTCCTGCCTGTCTTGGAAGCTCTTTATCTTTCCTTCCATTTTGAATGAGAGCCTTGCTGGATAAAGTATTCTTGATTGCATGTTTTTCTCATTTAGGACCCTGAATATATCCTGCCAGCTTTCTGGCCTGCCAGGTCTCTGTGGAGAGGTCTGCTGTTACCCTTATACTCCTCCCCATAAAAGACAGGGATTTCTTGTCTCTTGCTGCTTTACGGATCTTCTCTTTATCTTTGGAATTTGCAAGCTTCACTATTAAATGTCGAGGTGTTGAACGGCTTTTATTGATTTTAGGGGGGAATCTCTCTATCTCCTGGATCTGAATGCCTGTTTCCCTTCCCAGATTAGGAAAGTTTTCAGCTATGATTTGTTCAAATACATATTCTGGACCTCTTTCCCTTTCATCGCCCTTGGGAACCCCAATTAAACGTAGGTTTTTCTTCCTTGGGCTGTCATTTATTTCCCTTAATCTATCCTCATGGTCTTTTAATTGTTTGTCTCTTTTTTCCTCAGTTTCCTTCTTTGCTATCAACTTGTCTTCTATGTCACTCACTCGTTCTTCCACCTTGTTAACCCTCGTCGTTAGGACTTCTAGTTTGGATTGCATCTCATTCAATTGATTTTTAATTTCTGCCTGATTAGCTCTAAATTCTGCAGTCATGAAGTCTCTTGAGTCCTTATGCTTTTTTCTAGAGCCACCAGTAGCTGTATAATAGTGCTTCTGAATTGGCTTTCTGACATTGAATTGTAATCCAGATTTTGTAACTCTGTGGGAGAGAGGACTGTTTCTGATTCTTTCTTTTGAGGTGAGGTTTTCCTTGTAGTCATTTTGCTCAGTGCAGAGTGGCCAAAAACAAGTTGTACTGGGAAAAGGAGCAAAAGAGAGGAGAGAAAGAAGGAGAGAAAAGAGAAAAAGAAAAAATAAGGAAGAAAAAAAGAAAAAAAAAAAAAGAAGAAAAAGAGAAAGAAAAAGAAAGGGGGAAAAAAAGGGTGGGGGAAGCAAACAAATCAAAAAGCAAAACAAAACAAAAAACAAAAAAACCACGGGGGAGTATCTTCTGATTCTGTGTCTTTAAGTCCCTTGACTTCCCCTGGAACTTGTCCGTCCAGCTGGTCCTCTGGGGGAGGGGCCTGTTGTGCTGATTTTCAGGTGTTAGCACTTGGGGGAGCTGCTCTGCCCCTGCCTGGTGCAGGGCTCAGGGGGGTTGTTTACCCCGTGAGGCCCCAGGAGGAACAACCGCAGTGGCGGGGCCAGCTCTGGAGCCCTGGAGTCAGCCCCCGCAGTAGCTCCGGAGCTCTCCGTCTGCAGGGCCTGGAGGCTCCGGGCGGGGCCGCTGATCTGCTCAGCTCGGGGCAGGAGCGTCCTCGCTGTCCTGGGCCCTCCCGGCCTCTGCCTGTCCCCGGGGGAGGCCGGATCCTGGGCTGTGTCGGGCGCCTAGTGCTCCGGAGCCTGCGCTGTTACATTCACGCTCCTGCCCCGCAGCCCCCTCCGTGGAGCCGCCCCCGAGTCCCCCGAGCTGCTCCCGCCCCGCAGCCCCCTCCGCAGAGCCGCCCCTGAGCCCCCCCCAGCTGCTCCCGCCTCGCAGCCCCCTCCGTGGAGCCGCCCCCGAGCCCCCCGAGCTGCTCCCACCCCGCAGTCCCCTCCGCGGAGCCGCCCCCGAGCCCCCCCAGCTGCTCCCTCCCCGCAGCCCCCTCCGTGGAGCCTCTTCCTCCGCCTGAGCCCCACCCCAGCTGCTCCCGCACCGCAGCCCCCTCCGCGGAGCCGCCCCCGAGACCCCCGAGCTGCTCCCCGCCCCGCAGCCCCCTCCGCGGAGCCGCCGCCCGAGCCCCCCCGACCTGCCCCCTGCCCCGCAGCCCCCTCCGCGGAGCCTCCCCCAAGCCCCTCTGAGCTGCTCCGGGTCCCGCCGTGCGCGCTGCAGCCCTTAGGGAGCTCGGCGCACTCTCCCGGGGCGCAGGTGTCTGTTAGTGTCCCCGGGAGCCCGAGGCCATCCCCGCCCTCCTGGGTCCTGCTCCACCTCCCCGCGAGCCCCTTTCCCCCGGGAAGGTCGGTGCAGCTCCTGCGTCTCCGGGACGGGGCTCTCCTGTCCTGGGGACACTCGCCCCGGCCTCAGCCCGGCTCCTCGCGGGCCCCTCCCCCTCGGAGGCCTTTTGTTCCTTTATTTCTTTTTCCCCGTCTTCCTACCTGATAGAAGCGCGAACTCTTCTCACTGTAGCATTCCAGCTGGTCTCTCTTTAAATCTCAGGCCGAATTCGGAGATTTTCAGGATGATTTGAAGGTTATCTAGGTAAGTTGGTGGGGACATTGACTTGGGGACCCTACTCTTCCGCCTTCTTGCCCCTCCCACCCCTGTTCCTTCCTTTAGATATGGTTATTTTTGACCAGGTTTTCCATTTCATTGCTGCCTTCTCTGTAAGGACATGGGCCTGGGATTCGATGGCACCTATTTCTCTTACAACCATTTTATTCTACTTATGTGCCAGATGGAACTCCTGATTTGCCAGCATGTTTACAACCCTTTTGTGTTTCTCATAAATAATGGAGGAAATAATATTATAGTAAGAGCAGTACCTTAAAAAATGTTATTTCAAAGAAGTTTTTGAGTAAATAAGAAACTCAGTACCCTTGAGCCCTGCTCCTCCCCAATGTATATTTCCAGCACTAGCTGTGAATACCGGTAAGCATTCAAAATTGAATGAAGAGCAGAGAATGATTCTACCTGTTGTGTTCTTTGAACGTCTTGCCAAATTTTCTGGCCCATTTTTTTTTTTTTTGTTCTTTTTTTTCTCTCTTGTTATAAAGATTTTATTTTATTTATTCATGAGAGACCCAGAGAGAGGCAGAGACATAGGCAGAGGGAGAAGTAGGCTCACTGTGGCGAGCCTCATGCAGGACTTGATCCCAGGACCCTGGGATCATGACCTGAGCCAAAGGCAGACACTCAGCCACTTGAGCCACCTAGGCTTCACTTCTTTGTTCTTTTTAGCACTTCCTTATGTATTTGTGTCTTAGCAGGTACATTTAGATTGTATGTATTTATTCACATAAACTTTGAAATGACTTGATTAAATTTTAAATCTTTGTGGTAGCTGGTATGACCTGAGCCAATTTGCCATTGACCCAGGTGTTAATAAAAGGGCTTGTTTAATTAAAAAGAGCTGGAGAGAATAACTGTATTGAAGGTTATTTTGTCTAGTAAATATGGTTAGGTGAATGATGCTTCATCACAATGCAATTTTTGAAGAAACGGCCAGATCTCTATCTAGGGACAGTGTTAGTAGCCACTTAGTAATCAGTCTGCATAATTATATTTCCCTCCCTACTCTTCAAACACTTCCCTTTGTGTTACATATATTCATATAATATATTAATACACATATGTTTAATCATATAAAAATATACATATATTCATATATATAAGAAAAAGAAAATGCAGGTAGCAAATGTTGTCTTTGAGAGTTGGAGAGAGTAGAGTTGACAGGTTGAATGGTGGACTGTAAGCTTATACTCCTGAGTAGCAATGAGTTGCCCTGAAACCTTGGTTGTCTCAACCTCTCATCTGTCACTTTCTTATTCTACTTCAGAGTGGGAGCCATTCCATCTATCTGAAATGAGTAAATCTCCCTGTTTTCCCAAATATCCTTTATAATTCAGTCATACTTTCCCCATAGTCATTCAAAATGAGTGAATTTTTATAGCATAATGATTGGATGCTTCTCTGACATATGATTAATCATGCTTTCTCACTTTCTCAAACTCATAATCTGAGTTCAGTTAAATAGTGATCTGGATTTTTATTTTTAATTTTTAAAAGATTTTTAAAAAATTATTCATTTGAGAGACAGAATGACAGCATGAGCACGGGGGAGAGGCAGAGGGCGAGGGAGGAGCAGACTCCCCACTGAGCAGGGAGCCCAATGAGGGGCTCCATTTCAGGACCCCAGGATCTTGACCTGAGCCAAAGGCAGACACTTCACCAACTGATCCACTCTGGTGTCCCAAGTGGTCTGGATTTTATGATCATAGTGAAAAAGAAGAAAATAAAGGATATGTTTTCTTTAAATATTTGTGTATTTAAAAACTAAGAATAAAAACTAAGAATAAGGTAATTCTTCGTGTTATAACCAAAGAAGTTTATCTACCATGGACACAGGGCATTTGTTTTATAGTGTTCATTTTTTTATAGTAAGTTTTATATTACTACATATGTAGTTATAGGTACTATATACATATCACTGAAGATGTATATATATATATGTATGTGTATATAAATAACTGCATTCCATTTTTAAACAACGAGCATGTATAAAATAAATCTTAGAAAAAAGAAGACAATGGTAAATAATTACTCTAAGTGACTAAATATTTTATCTGCAGGTATTTGACATAGAAAGATTTATATATATTTATTCAATTTACCCAATTTACAGATCTATTACTTTTTATTTTTTTATTTATTTATTTATTTTTTTTTTTAAATTTATTTATGATAGTCATACAGAGAGAGAGAGAGAGGCAGAGACATAGGCAGAGGGAGAAGCAGGCTCCATGCACTGGGAACCCGACGTGGGATTCGATCCCGGGTCTCCAGGATCGCGCCCTGGGCCAAAGGCAGGCGCCAAACCGCTGCGCCACCCAGGGATCCCCAGATCTATTACTTTTTAAAAACTTATTATAAGATAACCTATTACACCAGCTAAAGTCTTATTTATTTTCTGGGCTAGGATTTGTATATAAGGTGCTGTTGTGGGAGAGAATTTCTCAGCTGGATGACTACTGATGATTTCCCATCTTCTATAGTTGGAAGAAGAGTCATGATATTTGTATCCATTCCTGATTTTAGGCAAAAACTGAGTAAATATTTAATTACTTTTTGGGATATGTTGCCCCTGAAGTCAGAGACTTCATCTTCCAACACTCATTTCAAACTTCAATGAAAAGCACATCAGAAAGTTTTCTGTTAATGGCTGAGGAGATTAACACAAAAAGAAGAAACATTTAGGAAAGCTGACTTTTGTGATTTCTTAGTTCTGGAAACTATCTTATTGGGGGAAGCTGATGGAATCTGCCCTGTCTAGCTGTTTGCTAGGTTAGCTGTTGTTTGAAGTAGTTGACTTCATTCATTCATGCATGTGATATTTATTGAATCCAGACTCCACAAAAGCCATTTAGTACAAGGAAAAGCCATGGAATGTAGTTTCTCCTCAAAGTGGCTAAATTATGTTGTCTCATTGAATAGAAATTAGATTTCTTATTGGAAACTAGATTTGGTGCCTGCGACTTGACATCACTGAATAGCCTATCGTTTAAGACCTTGTCAGGGATCCCTGGGTGGCGCAGCGGTTTGGCGCCTGCCTTTGGCCCAGGGCGCGATCCTGGAGACCCGGGATCGAATCCCACATCGGGCTCCTGGTGCATGGAGCCTGCTTCTCCCTCTGCCTGTGTCTCTGCCTCTCTCTCTCTCTGTAACTATCATAAATAAATAAAAAAAAAATTAAAAAAAAAAAAAAGACCTTGTCAGTTTTCCTTATTTTATAGCACTAAACCTGGCAAAAAGATTCCTCTTTAGAAAAGGGATGCTAATGTCTTTTTTTTTTTTTAAGATTTTATTTATTTATTCATGAGAGACACAGAGGGAGAGGCCGAGACACAGGCAGAGGGAGAAGCAGGCCCCCTGCAGGGAGCCCAACGTGGGACTCGATCCCGGGACCCCAGGATCAAGCCCCGGGCTGCAGGCAGCGCTAAACTGCTGAGCCACCTGGGCTGCCCCGCTAATGTCTTTTTTGATGGTGATAAACTCACATGTTATTGCTTGGGAAGCCCTGCAAGTAGCATAGTTGGATTCAACAGATTGTGTATTTGGCTTTCTTTGTCTTTACAATAAAGATTTGCCATCAAATATTATATGGTATGTATACATAGGTACAGTGTAGATCCTGGAAATTTATTAATTTTTAGTGTGTTTTAATGTTAATATATATTTATAATATATTAATATTGTAGTCTGTTTTAATCTATATTAGAAGTACAGTTAGTAGACTTATAAGCTCGGTTAACTTGCCCTTATTGATCAGGAATGTGTATTTTCCTTCTTCAGATGGACATTGTTGATATGCTAGCTTTTACTTCATTCAGAGCTCTACCCTCAAAAAAGTGCTAACAGGTAATAAAAATATTGATGTCCAGCAAGATCTAAGGTCTTATTACTTTACTGGGTCAATCCTATAGTGGACCTGGCATCCAAATCCATCTTGAGTCCACGATTTATGTTCTACTGATGCCCTAGCTTTTACTCTCTATACTTTAAGTGTGTCTCCCCACCTCTTTCTGCATCTTTCTTTATAGTTCCCTCTGTGTAAGTGGCTTACTTCTCTTCCTTACCTGTCCATGGCCTAACGCATCTCAAAGGTCCAACTCAAGTCCCACTCATACTATGAGACTTTCCTAGCTTCCAACAAGACACTGGCCTCAAGTAAACTTTAGTTATCTCCTCTGAGTCCTCTTCCTTGACTTTCCTGCCACAATCCAACCTCCCACCCCCCCTACCTCCCACCCCACCCTGGCAACTCCTGTTCTTGCCAGGCTTTCCTAGCCTAGTTCTAGCAAAAATCCTGCCATTTAGAGAAAATCTCCCCACCCTTGCTATCCAGTTGCTCTGGCCTGCATTAACAAGCGAGGACACTGTTAGATCAGTTTATCAGGAAATCCCCCTACTCTTGATGTCACTTTTTAGTAATTTTCCATCCATCAGTGAATGACCCCCTAAGCTGCTCCGTGGCTATAAATCCTCCCTTGTTCTTGTATTCAGAGTTGAGCCCTGTCTCTGTCTCCCCTGTTATAATAGTCTTGAATAAAGCCTTACTATTTTAAAAGATGTCAGAATAATTATTTTCTTTTTCTTTTTATGATTCAGTTAGTGTCTTGTTTTCTATGTCCTTTACTTCCTCATATGTATGTAACTTATATTCATATGTATGCCATGTACTCTTATACATATATGTATTCTTCAGCACCAATCACAGTGCTATTAAAACATACTCGACTAATAAACACTGAGTGTGTATTGGTTGGGAAACATGTTTAGGGATGCTGTGATGACACTCCTTAAGTGTGTTGAGCAGACTTTGATAGATGGCCTTTGAGAATAGAGAGTAGTCAGGACATAGGAAATTTTTTCTTCAAGTGCAGTCAATTGCCACAAGTCTTAGTTCTTCCAAATCTAAGGTCATGTATCTGGGTTCATAGAGTCAGATCTTCTAGTATATCTCTCCTGGAGATGATTTGATTGGCTGCCTTCCATCACTGGGTATGGATCAGTCCCATTACATTAAATTCCAGCCAGGCCAGCTCAAGGAACTGTGCCCCATAGGTCCTGTCCCGATGTAGCCCTCAGACCCATATTGCTTCCTCTGTCAGATCTCTCTTGCTTGGCTAGTGGGGTTGCTTTCACCAATAAACTGAAATGAAAGTCATGACAATTTATGAAAGAAAGAAGTACTGGGGCTATTTTCCTTAAAAGGAAAATATCTGCTTATTTGAACTTGAGGTTTCCAGGATTTTTATTTTGGCTCATCCAGTAAAAAAAGACATATTATTAAACCACAACAAAAAGTAAATAACCAAGTATAAAAATGGGATACCATTTAAAAAAAATCTGCACACAGAAAAAAGTCTAGAAGATACACACACGTTGAAAAATTACTTCTGAATAATGGAATTATTGTTGAAAACAATTTTTTTGTGTGTGTTTGCCAACCATTTTGCCATATGTGTTCCTTTTACAATTAAGATAAGATTTATTGGGCAGCCTGGGTGGCTCAGCGGTTTAGCGCCCCCTTTAGTCCGGGGTGTGATCCTGGAGACCCGGTATCGAGTCCCGCTTCGGGCTCCCTGCATGGAGCCTGCTTCTCCCTCTGCCTCTGTCTCTGCCCCTCTCTCTGTGTCTCTGTGAATAAATAAATTAAAAATAATCTTAAAAAAAGATAAGATTTATTAATACTATTCTAAAATATATTGATGTATTTTAGGATTTGTGAAAAAATCTTAGAAAACAAAGAATAATGACATATCTTTGACAGGAAATAATTTGATCACAAGTGTCTGAAATAATATACTGATGTAAGCAGAGTACCTTTGTTAATGTAGGAGTAGGGTCAGAATGTGGATCACATACCTTCTGTTGGTTTACACTGTAATTATTGCTACCTCCCCAGAGAATTTAATTTATGAGTGGATTCTGAAGTCTGACCTCCTGAAAAATCTGAAATTGCCTTTTCTGGTTGTGTGATTTGGAACTGTGCCTCCATTTCTTTATAAGTGGAGATGAGGATAGTATCCATCACACAAATTTGTTACAGGGATTAAATGAGACACTGTAAATAAAGTTCTTGGCCCAGGGCCGGTCCCACCCTAGGTGCTTTACCAGTAGTGATACTCAATGCAAGTGCTATTTTTGACTTAAAGACACCTATTTTAATTTTAAACCTACTGGCTCTATATAAAACCATTTGAATCCAAATCAGGTTAATGTGTACTCTGGCTCTATTGCTAGGTTTTGGAAGTAATACCAACATAGAACTTATTATTATCAATTATACATAATTTTCATAAAGTCTTTATTTAATCAGCTCTTTAGTAATACATGAATTAATATAAAGCCTGATCCTCAACATGTGTAGGTGGATTGTGTTCAACTTTATGTGTAATTGAGTCATTTTTTACTTTGACACCCTGCTTGCCTTTACAGCAGTCCATTTTAGTGCCACTTTTATTTTTAGGAGAGTAATAGTCTTATAGATTTAGTAATTCATGATGCCGGGATCCCTGGGTGGCTCAGCGGTTTAGCGCCTGCCTTCAGCCCAGGGTGTGATCCTGGAGTTCCCGGATCGAGTCCCACATCGGGCTCCCTGCATGAAGCCTGCTTCTCCCTCTGCCTATCTCCCTCTCTCTCTCTCTCTCTCTCTCCCCCTATCTCTGTCTCTCTCATGAATAAATAAAATCTTTAAAAAAAAAAAATCCTCATCTCTAAAAAAAAAAAAAAAAAGTAATTCATAGTGCCTAAGAATTGTTCTTCAATCCTTTTTGTCATAAAAGACTTCATTCAAACTAGATAAATTTGGCTTTGCTAAATACTGTTTTAAAATTTTATTTCAAAGATATTTAACAGTGACATATTTTCTATAATTATGACAGTAATCTGTTTTAATGAAGAAAATAAAAAGCACTCATAATCCTCTTGACTTCATATAAGTCTTGGTCCTTTAACCAAGCTACTGTGTGTTTATAATAATTATCCTTGTTGGTTTTCTATGGGCTTTTGCCACCAAACCAAAAAAAGAAAATAATCAACTCATATCCTGGTTGTAATATAAACTGGATGGGTGTGTGTGTATGTCTGTGTGTGTCTGTGTGTGTTTGTGTCTTTATTAGAATGGGTAGAAAATAGTCTGAACTCTGAATACCCTTGCCTTAATGGCTCTCCAGGGCTGCTTTAATTGTTTTATCCTGCTGTTCCAAACTTCACTTAATTTCATATGGCTATGTTTGAATGGAAAATGCAAGATCTCTGTGGTTAACACTACTTGGCAATGAGTATTTGGGGATTCCTTAAAGCCTTGTGGTGAATCAGTGATGTGCTTTTTGGTCCATCTCATTTAACTTTTTTGGAGATGCTTTTTTCCTGAGAGTGGAAACCTGACTTCTTTCTTATGATGCTAAACATGTGTTCCTCAACTAGAAAACAGAGAACATTTCTGACTTTGTTACAGATATGGGAACATCGTGGTTTAAACATATCTTTGAACTGAGACGCTTGAGATGTTATAAGGTTGAGCATCAGACTTTATCCTCTTCTTTAATACCAGCTCGTTTAATGACTGACTCTGATGGTGATGCTCTGGTTAGACTTTTTTTAAAAAAAATATGAATGAGTGGATTTGATTTTCATATTTAAGTATGGTATGAGATGTATGTAAACATTAGCTAGAAAATAATAAGTAACTCAAGATAGAGAAAAATGATATCATCAAAAAGTATATCCATTACTTTTCTGCTTTTTTGAACCATTTTCTATGGGGAAAAAAAGCCTCTGAAGATAAAAATCTATTTGAAGTGGCAACTTGACCTCAAAAAGAGAAAATTTGATTTCTCTAGAAATGTAAAATGCTGCCTTTTCAGAGACCACAGTAATATGCTTCCCCAGACAAGTGTACTTGAAAGTGGGTATAGGGAAAAACAGGGAAAACTCAACTACTTTTTTTTCCTTAACCTTCACACCGTCCCTTCATTCTTAGGTTTCAGTACGTGGGAGCACATCTGGGTGCTGTATGTTTAGGGACATAAATTGTATGTTATGGAGAAAAATTTGTAGAAATAATTAACACAGGGAATTCAAAACTCACTCTGTGTGAAAAATCAATTTCTAAAAACTCAAACTACACTTTACTTAGTTTTTAATGAAATCCTCCCATCTCATCAAATAAAGACACCCCTCTCTAGTAATTTCAGGAATATGTGTAAACCACCTACCTTTATATCTGTAGGTGTCCTGGGCATCTTTTCTGTGCCTTGTGCTCCTCTTTTTTTTTTTTTTTTCTTTTTTTAATATGTGAACAATTCTTCCATTCCTTGTCTTTGATTCATTTGCCTTCCTTACTTTTTTTTTTTTTTTTTAAAGCAATTTACCTTTGTTCATCTTGCATTTTAGTGACTTGATACTGTCTTACTTCTTTTCTGGTTGGTAGTCTCCTCAAAGGCTGTATGCATGTGACTTTTGCTTTATCTAAAATGGTTCCTTGTATCTGGAGGTATTTCAGAAGAATACCAAGGAGTGTACTGTCTATTGCCCTAAAACTCTAGAATATTAATGTGTCAAAGTGGATGGTAAAAGTCTCTCAAAACCAAACCAACACAGACCAGATAACCACAATACAGTGCAGCTCAGTGAACGAAGGAGAAGAAGCATCAGAAACCCAGGAAAGGCTAAGGTTTGAAGTTGACACACCAAAAATGTCACTGGGTAGAAAGGTAATAGAGAACAAGTATAATTACTCCCCTCCTGTTTTGCTTACATCACTGCTACTAAGGTGAGTGAGCTTCTGGCGCCAAAATGCAGAACAAATATAAGAGTGAATTAAATTATCTAATGTCTTGGGAAGTTTCAGAGTACAATGGTTCTCTAAGGAGTTCTGATTTAAGACTTAATATGACTGTTTCACTGAATTTTAAAGAAATTGGGGTTGAGATTGTCCCATTACTGTCAATCATCCTTGAGGAACTATGAAAAATTGGAGAAAAATTAGCTGCCTTGAGATGACCACAGGAAGATTCCATATTCACAGAAGATGGATTCTGTGAACCAGATCCAGGGGAAATCATGTGACCTTCTCTCTGCATGCCCTTCTCATTCACTCTCTCCAATGAAATATTTTAGGACAGATTATCACATAGATGATTTCTTAGTAGTTAGAAATCAAAATAGCAATATAGGAGTTCATAAATATTATATTCTCCCTAAATAACCTTAATTCCTTTTTCTGATCAGATTGCTAAATTAGTGGACCAGTAGAATCCTGTATATATATTGTGTATTTGTTTGTTTTTCAAATGTGGGTAAAGGTTCCTGTTTATGTTCTGATAGGCAAGAGAATGATAGGCAGTTGAGTGCTGTGCTATTGCCTTTAGTGAGTTTACAACTGACTGATTAAGGATCCCTAAGAGTAGTAGAATTTCTTGTACCTCTTTTACACAGTAAGAGGTTGGCTCATTTGTTCACCATTGAACCCTAATTTTGTGCCAGATGCAAATTTTCTAGCATAGTCCGCTGGTAGAGGTGGGTGGTCATTGTAGTGGTCTGGGAAAGAGCCTCTGCAGAAACAAAGGACTAGATTGAAGAGGTTGAAAGTGAAAAGAGGAGGTGCCTGGGTGACTCAGTTAGTTAAGCATCTGCTTTTGGCTTAGGTCATGATCCCAGAGTTCTGGGATCAAGCCCCACATTGGGGGTCCCTGCTCAGTGGGGAGTCTGCTTCTCCCTCTTCCTCTGCCTGCTGTTTCCCCAGCTTGTGCTCTCTCTGTCAAATAAAATAAAATTTAAAAAGTGAAAAGAGGAGGGAGGAGAGAAAGGCCCATTTATGAAGCCAAGTCCCCAGGAAAGTGGATGGAATGGGAGTCAAGAATGTGGTGTCAAAGGGCACTGCCTTGGACTTCATCCTGTTAAGTGTTTTCATTCCTAGCTCAGATTAGGACATAGACGATTGGGTAGACAATGCCCATCAAAAACAGGATTGGAATTTAGAGCATACACGAGAGGCATGAGCAGTTGGTTGCTGCTGACAAGTTGGAATTTTATTAGGAATAAATCAAACTCCTGAAATCATATTTAACAAGTGAATTATTAGGCATAGGGCAAGTTAGAAATGGTATGATTGCAGAGCCCCTGAAAACTCAGGAGTTTTAGTTGTTAATAAGATTAGCATGAATTTACAGTATTTTGTGACTCTCATAGTTTAAAACATGCTCAGGCCAAAGAATTACAAGTTCAGGTTCTGGAATGGACAGGGCAGGGTAGTCTCCCAGTCCACTCACCACTCATCAGACCACATCTGGTAGTGTGTCCACCCTGGCAACCCCATTTCAAAAGGAGCTAATCAGCTGAGACTTCCCAAAAGCTTGCAGCTAAGACTGAGGTGTAGTCAACTATTTCAAATAGCTGAGTATTTTTGAATGTTTATTGTAGAAAAGGAGACTTGGATGTATTCCAGACCAGACAAAGGAAGAAAGGCAATAGGAAGTAGATGTAGAAACCTGAAGAGTTAACAAAGTGGTTCTCAACACCCCAGGGTGTTTTAAAAAATACATATGCTAAGACCCCACCCTACCACCAATTAAATCAGGGGTGGGGCCAGGCCTAGAGTGGTTTTCCA
Organism: Canis aureus; assembly: GCF_053574225.1. Lineage (NCBI taxonomy): Eukaryota > Metazoa > Chordata > Mammalia > Carnivora > Canidae > Canis > Canis aureus. The sequence goes on along the minus strand of NC_135628.1, from coordinate 44,451,316 downwards.
GCTGCCCAGTTGATTCTAGTATGTAGCCAGCACCTTAATCTTCCACACAGCTGCAGAGGCTGGCCCTAGCCCCCTCCATGCCTTGCCTAATGCTCAGAGGCAGCCCTGTGCAAGGGTAAGCCAAGACAGCAGCCCCTATTCTCTTGCTTCCAAGAGACTGTTAGGATGGAATCTCCTCTGCTTACATCACTGTTTACCATAGGCACTACCCAAGGGATAAACTCTTGGATCATTTGCTATCTCTCTGATCTCACCACCCCATTTCTCACTACATCTTTTACACTGTTCTTTTCCCCTGTCCTTCAGGGTTTTCCCATGTCTTTTATATCTAGAACATCATGTTCTGATCAACAAACATATTCTCCACCTCTTTCTGAATTTTTTCTTAACTCCTGCTTTAGCAGAAAACTGGCTCTCCCTTGAGGTTATTACTTCTCTTGAAGTCTTCCAGATGACTCACAGATTTTTATGTCTAGCCTACATTTTTGTACTGAAATCCAGATCCACAAATACCAATGCTTACTATATGTCTCCACTGGAAACGCTCCTAAGATCTTCTGAAAAGGACTCTTTGGTGCTCTAAATCTCTTCTTCCTTAGTTTTCCTCAATTCAGCAAGTGGTACGTGCAATCCACCTAACACTGCAGCCAAAACATTTGGAATCATCTTTTACACATTCTCTATGCCCAATCTAATTTGTTGATTCTGTCTTCAGAATGTCATTTTCCTTTTTTCCATTGCTCTTACCAACACACTTTTTTTGTTTGTTTGTTTTTTTGTTTTGTTTTTTTCGGCCTTCATCTTTCCCTGGAACCACTGCAGTGGCTTCCCGTCTTCCCTCCCTGCTCCCACCACTGTGCTCCTTCAGGCCATTCTCTGTACCATGGTGAGTGAGCTGCAGACACATAATTTAATCATAGAATTACCTTTCTTTAGATCCCCCAGTGCTTTCCTTTCCTCAAATATTTTCTGTGGTTCTTGAGGACCTCCATGATCTGGCTCTTCCATTCCTCTTTCCAGGTGCCTCCCTAACTCTCCACTCCTGCGCCCCCAACAACGATGACAAGCTCCAGTCACCATTTCCTTCTTACATTTTTAATACATCATGTTCTATGCCTCTGAAATTTTGAATGGCTATTCCATTTGCCTGGTTGTTCTGACTCTTTTAATCTATGGGTTCTGCCCCTTTCTTTCCTTGAAATTTGTTTATTGAAGTGACAGGTTCATTTTTTCCTATAGAATTTTCTATATTCTAGATTTTTCTGATTTTATCCCAATGGTATCATTTAACTTGTTACCTTATCTCCTTAAATAAGTAGTTAGATTGAGACTTGGTTGGATTTGGGTTGTATGTGTTCCATAGGAGGGGATGAGTGCTTCCATCAGGAGATGCATAATATCTGGAAGCCTTTTTGTGTGTGTGATTTTAGTAACTATTACTAATCCATTTAGTGATTATGGTTAAGAATGGTATTATTCAAATTCTATCATTCCTTCTTCATTTGTCATATGCAGTACATATATAAGGAAAGACTTCCACATATCATCTATCTTGTTAGAGTGAAGGACAGTGTATATGAAAGTTATGAAGAGGGAAAGTAGATGCTTGATATATTCTCCTCAATAGTTTTAAAACTAATAATATTGTTTTATAGTACTCTGAATTCAACATATCTGATAGTTTTCTTTTTTCTTAAAAGATTTATTTATTTATTTATTTATTTATTTATTTATCTATCTATTTATTTATGATAGACAGAGAGACAGAGAGAGGCAGAGACACAGGCAGAGGGAGAAGCAGGCTCCATGCCGGGAGCCTGACGTGGGACTCAATCCTGGGACTCCAGGATCGCTCCCTGGGCCAAAGGCAGGCGCTAAACCGCTGAGCCACCCAGGGATCCCCCTATCTGAGAGTTTTCAATTACAGATATTAGTTTAGTGAAGCTTTAATTGCTCCACCTTGGATGAGTGAGAGCCTCTTGCTTCTCCTTGGCACTCTGTCTCCTTGGGGAGACCTAAGCACAGGGATCATGTCTGTGTTGTCCCTTTATCTCAAGCACATAATCATTCATTGTCTCTCAATTTGTTGATTTAGGGGCAGGATATTAAAACTTAATTAAGTGATGGACTGTCTTTCGGAAGAGCATTTAGTTTAGTCTTTGTGGGTTCAGAACTTGAATCAGAGAGTGGAAGTTACAGGAAGCAAATCTTGGCTCAACATAAGAACCAAAAAATGTGGAGTAATTTAGGGAAATTGAGTTCCATCAAGTCTTTTGAGGGGCTGCTTTGTTCCAGAGTGAGAGGACAAGGAGAAACAATCAAATCAGCGAAGATTTTTTTGCTTGGGAGCCTGAGTGATCATTGAAATCACTTTTGCTCCCAAGGTAGTGACTTTCAAATCTTTTGTTTACAGATTTTATTTTTGGAAAGGTATGGAGTTGGCTGGTTTAAAATTGTTGAAATGTAATTAGTCTGTGTTCTCCATTGAACAGTATATGTCACTCTAAATTTGGTTCAAAGTATCAAGAGTTTGTGCATTTGGCGAAACATTGGTAGTGATGAATTATGCAATCACTTATTTCTGAAAGGTTATAATTGTCCATCAAACAGATTTCTCATTGCATTAAATACTCAGACTTTTTGCACTGCTAGTCACATTCTAATGAATAGCTGTTATACTACTCTCTTTTTAATCTTTGGATCTTATTAGTCTTCTCTCTGTATTGGTAAAGTTTAGCATGAAATGCGATTACTGGCAACTTGACCTTGAAATTCTAATTTATTTTTTCAGATAGTAATATAGTAAATAGCACTTTTAGGATATTGCAGAATTGCAAAGATTTAATAGTATTGAGATAATTTGTCATTTAAACCTGAATAAAAATTGAATTTAGATGGAGATAGTGAGACCAAGTATTTAGTTAAATTTAAAATTTTTGAAATATGTATGTAATACAGTAAGTCAGCACTTTAGTCAGTGTCTTAAGAGGGAATTAACAAAAGAAGCACTATTAATAGTACCTTTAAAAATTTTTAATGACTTTGCTGAAAATTTATTTTATTTATAAATATAAGTATATATAAATATTTATTATTGGACAATAATATATTGTCCTTGATATACTAGCTTGCCATTGTTGCTTCCTCAGTAGTATCCACATTTACTTCTATTGCTTCTAGACAAATACAGGAAGGAAGCAGGCATTGTATCTGTCTGCACTTGGTATTATTTCCTAGCAGTTTCTCTTGAGACAAAGTCATAATGGAAGAGAGGCAGAATATATTAAATTTTCCAGAGTATATTAAATTTCTTTTAGGTGTATTGCCTTAATTTCCTTTGTATCCTCTAGACATAATTTCCTCTAGGTGTTAGCACATGGACACTATTTTCAAAGATGACCTAGATAATATTTGTAATTTTGTTTTATTGTACTAAATTATCCTATGAATTTGAGGTAACTAATAGAATAGAAAATTTTGAGGCTTTTCTTTGAGAATTTTTGCTCATAAGAAAATTCTTTCTGTGCATCATCTTTTAAACCTAGAAATTTTAACCGAAGTGGGCCATTTTCCTTTATAGGTTTTAATATTAAATGAACAAACACATGAAAAAAATGAAAAGGCTATGCTCCTTATCCAGAACTCCTAAATCTTGCTTTACTCCCGCAAGATAATTTTATTATTTACAAATTTAGGGCATACAGAACTGTGGCCAGAGTTTCTCAAGTTTGTAGAGATTTGGATTTGTTGTTAGAACCAGTTTGAAAGCTGGATCCACTTCAACATGGCTCTGCTAGGACACCTAGTATCCCCATGTCTCTGTGTGTGGATAGCTCTGTGCATGGGCATTCCCCTGGCTCTTCCTCATCCTGCCTTTGACAGCTCTTTCTGTGTGACTGGCAGATGAAAGCAGTGACTCACTCATCCCTGGGCCTGAAGTGAGCTTGGCCAAGTGAGCTGTTGGGAGAATTAGAGGATAATGAAGAATCTCTGAAATTAAAACAGCTCCTTAAATAGCTTAGGACAAGTAGATAAAATCTGGCAGTCTCTCCAATAGAATGTTCTGTAGCATTATTAACACAATTAAAAGTATTTTTTTTTACTGTGTTAATCACCTGAATTAATATCTCCATTGCCAATCGAGCCTTGATTGCCTTCTATTCATTAGCTTTTGATTTAATTAATGAGACTTGTTAAAGAGGAATCTTCAATGTTTTCCTGTAAACAGCTCTAATTTATTGATTCAATTGGAATTTTGTAATTATTCTAAAGAACTTAAATCAAAATATTTGAAGTATATGTTTTGGATCTTTAATAAAATAGTTTAAACTATACAAGGTAGTTATTAGCTACAAACATCTCTTTGTTATTCTATGTTATTTTCATAGAATAACAGGTATCTTTAGGTATCTTAAAAGAAATGACATTTTGTTAGAGTTAGCAAATTGAAATTTCAAGTATTTCTGTCTGTGCTAAAGTTTGTAAAAACATATGCACCAAAGCTTGAACATTAGAAAGTTGGTAATGTTGGGATGCCTGGGTGGCTCAGTGGTTGAGCATCTGCCTTAGGCTCAGGGCATGATCCCAGGTTTCTGAGATCAAGTCCCACGGTGGGAAGTCTGCTTCTCCCTCTGCCTGTGTCTCTTCCTCTCCCTGTGTGTCTTTCATAAATAAACAAACAAAAAAACCATAAGAAAGTTGGTAATGTTATTTTTGTCCAAAGGTAGTTTTTCCAAAAGTGGAGCAAGTGACTTAATATTTTTACTAGGGCTTTGAAACTGAGGGGTTCAGTAGCTGGTGAGAATCTAGACATGTAGAGAAAAACTAATTAAGAAAAGAGAGTCTTGTTGACTCTAAGGATAAAGAGCAATTTGACAATCAATATGATTCCTAATGGGAGACCACTAAAGCAGGTGAAGAAGAGGGAGATACTGATTAGTGGTCTAGATGCAGATAATTAAAGGATAGTGAGGTTTTGAAGCATGGCTGTTGGATACAAAAGGGTTAATTAACAAAGCATTCTATAGACTCAAAAACTTGGAGGAAATGAAAACTTGCCACATCCGCATGCATCAAAATCAAAGAGGCTACACATTTAATTTGAAAAAAAGATAATAAATATTTAAACCAAACATGAAAACTTTATTAAAATTTGAGATTTTAACACTTTTGAAAGCAGCAATTATTATACTTCATTCTTTTTTTTTTTATTATACTTCATTCTTGAGTTATCTTTCTGGTATAAGAAAGGAATTATCAGTATATTAACATTATCAGTATTCACTCAATGAAAGCTTTAGAAAGCCAACTCTGTACACCAAGCACTTTTAAATACTGGGCACATAACAAAACAGAAGGAGTTCCTTCACTCCTGGAGCTCTTCGTCTAGTATAAATATTTTATTTATTTATTCATGAGAGACCGAAGAGAGAGAGAAAGAGAGACAGAGAGAGAGACACATGCAGGCTCCCTGCAAGAAGACTGATGTGGGACTCGAATACGGATCCCAGGATCACACCCTGAGCGGAGGCAGACTCTCAGCCGCTGAGCCATTCAGGCATCCCCGTCTAGTATAAATTTTAAGGAGATTTTTAGTGTTATGTGATATAATACATAAAACTAAATGTTTTTAGCTGTTGTTATTTTCATAACTATAAGAAATTAATGCTTGTAGTTTCAATTTGTGGAGAATTAGGCTTCAGAATCAGAATTCCATTAATCTGGACCTGGTACACATATGCAGTTATCATAGTAAATATGTTAAAAAACTTTCTCGCCACAAAAATGATGCACACGAAGTGTGAAATTACTTAGAGGTGTTCTACCTCTAGTTGCATTTAAAGAGTAAAGTATGGGTTCAGTTGAAGGTTTCTCTCCTTTCAGTGTCTCATAGGGGAATGAATCACACTTCATGGTCTGAGAGTGTTCTAAGTATCTGACCTTCGAAAACATGAATTCCCTGTATTCTAGAATTCAGCTCATGGTGCATATAATTTAGCAATCTCAAGGGAGGTAGAAAAGCTTCGTGGGAAGAAGGTTGTGTGCATGTGTTTTTTATGGGTGAGGGGAAAATATCTGTAAATGAGGGGAAAGTTCCAAGCAGTTCCTGGAACCAGTTACTACCTCCCTTGGGGAGCCAGTGATGAGCTCAACTGGGCTGAGAAAAATCTATGCAGATGTCAGCAGTGACTGCATTGCAGCCTCAAGCCCCGCCAGAGATATCCCCCCTCCTTCATCATAAGGGACAAAGTGAGAGCACGAGGTACAGTGTCCAGTTGGACTCCATATCAATTTTTTTGCCTGCACCTAGGTCCTTGGGGCACAGGCAGGATTGGAAAAATCAAGGTAATGTACTGAGGAAAGAAGAGCTGCAGCAGAAAAGCAGTTGGCCTGTCATCCCAGCTGAAAGACAAGGAAAAACTAAACAACTCCTAACCCTGAGAAGATGGCACATTGTGGAGCTTTGTACTCAGATATCCTTAGCCCAGCATAACCAACAATGTATTTCAACAGTCATTGCAATAAGGAATGCCACTAGGATGGTTGGGCTGTGCTAAATTCCTTGGACTTTCAAGTTTTGTGTCTGTAGCAATTTTTAGAGCAAAACCTTACCAATTGGATGGGGTTCATTCTCATTCTTTGTTTCAGACTGATGCCACCTGAGTTCTTGTCTGCTGGTTCCATTAGCTCTGAAGATGTGGTGGTTGCAATTTCAGTTCCAATGGGACACCATTTAAAAAATTTTTTTTTTTTTAATTTATGATAGTCACAGAGAGAGAGAGAGAGAGAGAGAGAGAGAGGCAGAGACATAGGCAGAGGGAGAAGCAGGCTCCATGCACCGAGAGCCCGATGTGGGACTCGATCCCGGGTCTCCAGGATTGCGCCCTGGGCCAAAGGCAGGCGCCAAACCGCTGCGCCACCCAGGGATCCCGGGACACCATTTTTATCTATCAGATTGGTGAAGTCAATGGTTGATAACATAGTATAGGTGAAGAGGGTAACAGGAGCTCTTACATTTGCTATATAGGACGTGTAAGTTGGTACAACCTCCATGTAGGATAATTTCCCACTATTCATCAGAATTAGAATTTGAATATGCACATACGTTCTGATCTTGCAAATTCTACCTTTAGGAATTTATCTTACAGATATTTTTTTTACATGAATGAAGTTGCATCTTCAACAATATTTATTGCCATCAATGTTATAGCGGCAAAATATTGGGAACGGGCTAAATGACCATCAAGAGAAGCCTGGGATTAAGTTAAGTATACTACATTTGTACAAAGGAGTACCCTGTGGTCTTTCAAAAGCAGTAGAAAATTTTCTCTATGAATTTATAACGAAGTCACAAGTTTATTAAGGTAAAAACAATATACAGTGTACTCTGTCAAGCATACTACCATATGTGTGTATGTGAGTGTATATGCATAATAGTAATTGGTGACCTCAAAGGATGGGAGCTGGGTGGCTAAAGGAACATGTAGCAGGAACACTTACTTTTTCTTTTCTTTTCTTTTTTTTTTTTTTTTTTAAGATTTTATTTATTTATTCATGAGAAACACAGGGAGAGGCAGAGGGAGAAGCAGGCTCCATGCAGGGAGCCCGATGTGGGACTCGATCCTGGGACTCCAGGATCACATCCTGGGTCGAAGGCTGGCACTAAACTGCTGAGCTACCCAGGGATCCTTACTTTTTCATCAAATGCCTTCTTGTACCTTTTACATTTTTAACATGTGCTTGTTTTACGTATTCTTTTTAACAAAGTATGCTGCTAGGCCTAGTAAAGGTAGAGGAGAGCATTCACCTAGAAGACCAATGTAGATTGTCATGTTTTTGTTCACAGAATTGACTAGATAAAAAAGTTATCTGCCAAGTGCAATATGACTTTTAATTAGAGCCGATACACATTTAGAATGCATCTGGAAGAACCATCTGCTTTGGATAGATCTTGTGTAATCTTGTAATAGTAAAATATTCATAACTTTTATTTTGATGATATACTGTTTGTATCATAAGACACAATCAGACCAAATATAATCTTAGGAGGCTCTAGTTAAAAATAATGAGAAAGGGAGGACCAGATGATATTGAGAGAGAGATAGAAGAGGAAAAAGAGGAGGGAGGAGAGAAGTCTGAGTGTCGAGTTTCTGACCCTGGGGATTGAGTGACTGTAGCTTAAGACTGAAGATAAAGATATTTCAGCCAAGGAGATGAAGAAGCTGTTGGAAAAACTAAGGGAGGGAGTTATTTTGACTTCTTGATTTCTAATTAATCTGAGAATAATTGATCAAACGTGGTGATTTAGTTAAGTACTAGTTTTATTCTGGAAGGAACATAGAGTAAATCACGGAAAACTGCGGTTAAATCTTGGATGAGGCAAGTGTGAATATTTTAAATGAGAATATTTAAAATGTGAATATTTATGATGATGATATGAAATTCTCAGCCTTACTTAAATTAATCTTGTTGTGGTGGCATAATTGAGTCACTGACATTTTCAGTGGAAAAATGCATAAAATATAAATTGTAAGGAAATTAGAACCATAACGGGAACATATTTTCATGGATTTGCTTCTCATTTTTTCTTTCGTTTCTGCCAGAGTAAATGGGAAGTTGGTAGCTCTGAAGGTGATCAGGCTGCAAGAAGAAGAAGGTACACCTTTCACAGCTATCAGGGAAGGTATGCATTTTCTCCTTTGCTTTGCTTTTGTGTTTGTATGATGCCTTGTAACTGTTTAAATATTACTCACCTCTGGATATGCAGTTTGTAAATTATATGGTTATATCTCATTAGAAAGTGTAAACTGAAATTCAAAAATCAGTATCTCTTGCGATCATATCAAGTCATGTTAAATAAAATAAGAATCCTGTATACTCAAGGGCAGGGACATAAAGCCTGCTGTGTATTGATGGTGAGACTACAGCTGACTGAAGAATTTTATATGCCTGGTTTTGTTTGTAGGGTTTCTAAGGTACACGTTAATCTAGCATTACTTTATATTCATGACTTTTAAGAAAAGTCCTTACAATAGTGGGCTCATGCTACCTTATTAGTCATTTGTATTTCTTCTTTTTTTTGATTTCTTTGGTGTTGCCCTTTACTATTTTTCCTATTGGTCTTTCTTATTGATTTATAGATACTCTTTATATATTAGCATCATTTATGTTGTGATATTTTCTTTCTGTCATTTTTCTAAAAATTCCTTTTACAACATAGTTTGTTACATATGTTTTTAATTTTTGTAAAATAAAATTGCTTTATATTTTGCTTTATTTCTGCATAGTTTTTCTACTTCAAGAGATAAAATATTTCTGTTAGTGGGAACTTTTCAGTTCAATTTCAGAACTTCTAGTATTAATAGCTTTCCCTCTACGACATTTAAAAAAAAATAATGCCAATATACTTAACATAGCATTATAATAGTTTCAGGTGTACACTGTGGTGGTTCAGCAATTCTCTATATTACTCAGGGCTCATCATGATAAGTGTACTCTTAATCCCCTTCACTTGCCTCATTCATCCCCTCACCTACCTCTTCTCTGGTAAGGATCAGTTTGTTCTCTATAAGTTCTGTTTTTTGGGTTGTTTTGGGTTTTTTTGTATGTTTTTTCCCCCTTAAATTCCACATATGAATGCACTGAAGAAACTATAGCTGGCCCACAATGAGATAACTTGAGTGAGTTAGTGCAATAATATTATTAAGGTAGTGATGCATTAAATGCAGCCTGTCATGAGTTGGAATTGTTTCTCACAACTATCACAGTGGTTTGCATTTGTTTTTGAGAGGTCTCCTTTCTGTCTTCACTTTTTTTCACATCTCATTCTCCTTTTTGATTTGGTTTCCATCATTCTTACTTAGCTGAAAATGTTCCCCCAAAGGCATCTTTATGAAATATTTGTTATATAAAGAGGCTGCTAGGTCTGATGGGATTGGAAACCACTGGCTGGGATGGGGCAGTGGTTCCCTTGGAGCTCTGGAGGGAGGCAAGGCGAAGTGTTATTGGATTTACTTATAGTAGACCCTGGGTGTTAGGGAGTAAGAAAGGGGGCAGAGAGATGCTGGGCCAAGAGAGAAGCAGGAGGAAGATGTATCTGGGCAGCAGGAGTGTTCCCTAATGTGTGGGATTTACACTGCAGTTTACTAACCTACCCTTGCTGTTTGTGCCAGCCTGGGTTCAAGGTTCAGAGAAAGTTGTTTTTTAAAGATTTTATTTATTTATTCATGAGAGACACAGAGGGACAGAGACATAGACAGAGGGAGAAGCAGGCTGAACCACCCAGGTGCCCTAGTCAGAGAAAGTTTATAAAGATATTAGAAGATCCAGTTGTGACAGTTGGACTCACCAGTGGAAAGTTCAAGAGGAGAAACAAGTAGGGCCAAATTGAAGTTGTTAGGTGATCTGTTCATACTGGCTAGGTATGAGGCAAGACCCTTGAGCATGAAGTAAGCTTAGCCTTGAGATAAACTGGCCCTGTGATGCAGTTGTGTCATAGAGTACAGGGCTCTGGGGCTGGGACCTGTTCTGTGCATTAGGGAGCCTCTGAAGACTTCTGAGCTGAGTGTTTTAGGAAGATAAATCTGAGATTAGGATATGATATAGATTAGATGAGGAAGAACCTGGGAGCTGATAAATCAGTCTCTGAGTTGTACAGATTTGAAATTACGAGGACTTGGGTTTATTAGAAAGTAGTGACAAAAAATGATTTATAGAGAAAGAACTGTCAGAGCAAGGTGAATTACTGGTTATTGAGAAGGAAACAGAAATGGTTTTGAGTTTGAATGAGTAAAAACATGGTGCCAGAGAGAGAAGTAATTTGTACTACTTTTAATACTTTACAGTTCAAAAGATCGGTTACTGTAATCTTCACATGGCCCCTTCAAAGGGTTTTTGTTTTTATTCATGAGGGACACAGAGAAAGAGAGAGGCAGAGACATTGGTAGAGGGAGAAGCAGGTTCCATGCCGGAAGCCTGATGTGGGACTCGATCCTAGGACTCCAGGATCATGCCCTGAGCCAAAGGCAGACGCTCAACCGCTGAGCCACCCAGGTGTCCCGGGTTTTTGTATTTGTGGAATGTGTGTTAGGACTATGGAATTGAGGCTTAGAGAGGTTAGATGACTTGTCCAAGGTGTTGGATATTGTACCTAGACTTTCTTAGGTTCCAAAATAGAATCATAGTAACTCTGTGGAGTAGTGGATTTGGGTTTTAGACTTTGCTAGTTCATGAGATGTCTATGCAAAAATGTCTTCTTGGTGATGTGGGAGATTAGCTCACAAGAGTTCAGCATCAACAGTATATATTTAGCATGGTCCTTAACAAGTTGGATAATTCTGGGATTTTTGTGGGAGAAGACTTTGAACAAAAACAGGGAGGTAAGTTGAAAGGGAGTGTAGTGAGGTGGAAAGTCCCATGGATATCAGAGTCTGGAAATTTGGATTTGATTCTGGCTCTGTTTTCCATCACTTGCCATACGATGTGAGGCAAGTCACCTATATTAGCTTGCTAGGGCCCCTGTAACAAAGCACCGCAGACTGAGTGGCTCAAATAACAGAAGTTTATTGTCTCATACTTCTGGAGACTAGCAGTCTGAGGTCAAGGTATCAGGGTGCTGCTTCAGAGGGCCAGGAGGGAATGAACTGTTTCAAGCCTTTCTCCTTGGCTTATAGATGGCCATCTTCTCCTGTGGGTTCACATCATCTTCCCTCTATACCTGGGTCCCATCGCCTTTTCTTGTAAGGACACCGGTCACATTGGATTAGGGCCCACTCTAATGATCTCACTTTAACTTAATTACCTCTGAAAACCACCTATCTTCAAGGATAGTCACAGGCTGAGGTGTTGGGGTTGGGACTTCAGCATACGAATTTTGAGGGACACAATTCAGTCTGTAACCACCCTTCACAGCTTTAGGCCTCTGGGACCCTGGTCACAGAATGCAGGAGTTGGTTTGTGCCATCTCTTGGGAACCACCTCCCTCTGTGTTACGGTTTTGTTTTTTAAAAGATTTTATTTATTTATTCATGAGAGACACAGAGAGGCAGAGACATAGGCAGAGGGAGAAACAGGCTCCATTCAGGGACCCTGATGCGGGACTCGATCCTGGGACTCCAGGATCACGCCCTGAGGCAAAGGCAGGTGCTAAACTGCTGAGCCACCCAGGGATCCCCCTGTGTTACGGTTTTGATTTCCCACAGGGTTTTCAAACTTGGGGTTGAATACTCTGGAGATGAGAGAATGCTGCAAGAGTTGTTGAGGCCTGGAGGAACAGATCACAAAAGAACATTGTATTTTCTGTTGAATAAAGTATTTTGAGGCTTCCTAATAAAATCTGATGTCTCCATGATTTTTAAAAAATTTTTATTTATTCATGAGAGAGAGAGAGAGAGAGAGAGAGAGAGACAGGAATTAAACTTTGGGTCAGTTCTAGTTATTTGCTCCTCTCTTGCCTTTTCATTCCTGCTTCTCATTGTCTTGTTTTTCTCATTTTTCTCCTATGTATGTGTGGAAGCAAAAGCTAGCACTGTTGCTCCTTTTTGCTATTACTAATAATTCATGCAAAATAACTCCTCTGTGTATCTGGTGATAGAGTTTGAAATGTTTGGGACAGGGTGGGTGAAATTTGGGATATGTTCATTTTTGCATTTTTACATATTTACATCTTCACATTGATGAAGGTGTAGCACAGCTTGCTCAATTGAGATGAAGCACTTTAATTTGAGTTTGCCCGTTTTCTGCTGTTTTGGTCAATTTCCTTGTTCACAAAATGTCAACAGCAGGAAGGTTTCAAAGTAAGAAAGCAGTATGCACAGAAAAGTAGTTTTCAAGTGGCAGCTTGCCACTTATAAGCTTACCTGGGAATTTAGATTTTAACACATAATTTTCGCCTAAAGTAGAAATATTCGCCAGCAACTCTAATCTTACCTGGATTTATGTCCAAAGATGGACTTTGAGTTTTATCTCAGAGCTAGAGTTCTTACTGGCTTAATTTAGGTTCAGGTGCTTTGAGACTCATTCTATTTTTGATGGCAGCTTAGAAAAATTAAGCAGCACTGCTGTGGGCCAGCTTTTCTATTTTTTATTCTCATATGCTGTCGTCATGGTTTTTGATGGTATGTATTAGAGTCAGCAGATACTGGGATGGTTTGAAAACAAGTAGATGAAGTGTCTTAGGTTATGCCATCTTTTTTTTTTGAAGATTTTACTTATTTATTTGTTAGAGAGTGAACACAAGTTAGAGGGAGGAGCAGAGGGAGAAGGACAAGGAGACCTCACACTGAACGCTGAGCCTGACATGGGGCTCGATTTTGGGACTTTGAGATTGTGACCTGAGCTGAAATCAAAAGTAGGACACCCAAACAACTGAGCCACCCATATGCGCCAAGCTATCCCATCTTTATAAACAACTTCAAAATGTCTGTATTCTTGCTCTGTGATACTATTTGTAGATGTTCAGCAGTTTTTGTTTTGTTTTGTTTTTGGCTAAGATTTGTTCAGAGAAAGAATAGAAGTGAACCAATTATTATCTTATGTGAGTTTTTGAATACCTAATAGTTTTCTTAGGCAAGAGTTTTGTTTAAGAGAAATCTAGATACTCTAATAGAGAACAATTTAAAGTTAAAATACTAATAGTACCAAAGGACAATATTTAATATGTGCTTATGTATTGTGCATATACAAAAAGGGTGTCTTTTTGTTGTTGTTGTTGTTTGTAATCTTTATACCTGATGTGGGGCTTGAACTCACAATCCCAAGATCAGGAGTGGCATGCTCTTCCAACTTAGCCAGCCAAGAGCCCCTCATTACTTCTGTTTTAAAATGAGCAGCTTAGTCGGTTCAGCGTCTGCCTCTGGCAAGTCATGATCCTGGGATGGAGCCCCTCGTCAGGCTCTCTGCTCAGTGGGCTCTCTTCTCCTTTTCCCTCTGCTCCTCTCCCCTGCTTATACTCTCTTCTGCTCTCTCAAATAAAGTCTTCAAAAAATATACAAAATGAGAGGCATGGAGATGTTAAGTCACTTGCCAACGTCATAGCTAGTGTATGGTAGAACTGAAAGTTCAACCTGCACATTCATACTCGAGTCCATACTCAAACATTATACTGTAGGACAGAGATTTTAAGTAGAAAATTTGAACTTCTGCTGTATTTTTGTTCCGTGCAGAGGGCTGGGCTGCTTTATTGCCATTAAATTAAGGTAAGCAAAAGCAGCTTTTGGAGGGGGGCAGGTGTAGGGGAAAAGCTTATTTATAAACGTGGAGGTACATTATGCAGTAATAGTTGGGGGAGCAGCATCCATGTAGGACAGGGAAGGTCAAAAACAAGAAAGGAAAAACGGCTCAGCAGTGAGTGTAGTTAAGGGAAAGTAGTAAGTAAGCATGTAGAAGAAAAAGAACCCTGTAATGATAAACTATCTAGTATTAACTCATCATTTGCATGTATGTATTTTTTAAAATACACATCTGAATAGTCTTATATGTTTCAACCAGTTTTTCTGTCTATTCCTCTCCCTACCCTTTTTCAGAAAGAATCTTTTCTTTGGTTTGTTCATTCTATTAGGGAAACATTTCAGATTTCTAATAAAAATTGAAATACCCACGAAGGCAAAGATAGTTAAAAAAAAAATCAAAGAGGGCTTAAGGAAAGAAACAAAACATCTTTCATTTGGCAACAGTTAAATTGCTAGTAAAATGAATAATTGATCCTCTGTTAATCAATTATATAATTATAACTTAATTATATAATCAAAATATTTTTAGTCCTATAGTATATATGTATGGTACATATGGTATATATCAAATATATGTTATATATTTAATAGTACAGTAAGTTTGGTAAGTTTAATAGTACAGAGAATTTGGTATCAAAGTTATTGATATTATTTTTATAAATTTGTTAGTTACAAAATAGAAAATAAGGCTGGTTTTAATTGAGCCATTGAAAATTTTGGTGTTTGAGTACTATTTGATTTTCTTCGTCACATCTTTCACACATCACAGCCTCTTTACTTTTGTTCAGTTTTTTAACCACAGGATATTTTTTTTCTTGTAGCTATCTGACATATTGCTTGTGAAGACTGAATGTTAGGTTTGAGTTATAATTTACTTGGTAATTAACCAATTTGAGTTTCCTTTTATTTTCATTTCATGTTTGGGGTGTTGTATTACTTTCCTAGGGCTACCTTATTAAAGCACTACAAACTTAGTGGCTTAAAAGAACAGAATTTTATTCTCCCACAGTTCTGGAGGCTAGAGTCCAAAATCAAAGGCCCAGCAGTGCCATGCTCCCTCTGAAGCCTCTAAGGGAAGAATTCTTTCTTGTCTCTTCCTAGTTTCCAGTGGCTTCCAGCAATCCTTGATATTCCTTACCTTACTGTTGCATCATTACAGTTTCTGCCTCTGTTTTCACATGGCCCTTTTTGTGTGTCTTCTCCTCTTTTTATAAGGATACCAGTTGTTGGATTTAGGGCCTACCCCATTAGGTTCTTGCTTCATCTTAACTTAGCTATTATATCTGCAAAGATCTTAGTTGCAAATAAGGTCACATTTTGAGGTGCTCCTGGACATGTATTTTTGGGAGACATCCATTCCTTCCTTATTCCCAGACTTGGAATTTCTCACTTGGCCTCCTAGAAACTGAATTGAAAGGGTGGACACTGATGGGAAGAGGGGCTTCTAGAACATAAGCTCCTTCTGTAACAGAAGCAGACAACAGTGCTGGGGCTGGGGAGAGGGGGCAGCCATTTGTTCCTCTGTATTTTATCAATATCAGTGTTTTGAATTATCACTTTGTAATAATTTCTGAATTAACAAGCAGATTGTAAACACAATTCTTTTATTTTTTTTTTTTTGTAAACACAATTCTTAATGAGTCTTTCCCCCATGCTCTTGCAACATCAGGCCTTATGCAGTGGGGAACAGGTTCAGTGAGGTGTCTTTAAGGGTCTTAATCATTGTTAGGATTCAGTAATTGTGTGCTCAGCTTAGAAATTGCTGAATTCACCTGTTTTATGGGCATTGTTTTAAAGGCACAATTTGTGTTATCATTGTTTGAGGCCTATTAATCCCACATGAGCTAATTTGGAAGTTAGTCAGATTTTGGAGATCCTTGTCCAGGGGTTTCTCAGTTGTGTGCTGGTGGTGCTCAGGCTACATGTTCGATTATAACCAACTGGAAAAATGACCAGCAAGAGTCAATTTCACCTTGTGCTTAAGAGCCTAGGCTGTGAAGCCCAAGTCCCTGGATTAATATTTGGCTTCCATTTCTATGTGTGATTTTGAGCAAGCCTCTTAAACTTTCTGTTCCTTAACTTACCCACCTGTAAAAGGAGGATAAGAATACTACTAACCTCATAGGATTGTTGGAATGTTCCATTCATTAAATATAAACATGAGGCCACAAAATAGAAATAAAGAAACATGAGTATTTTTTGGAAATAAAAATACGTTAACAAAGATGAAAAGTTCAGAAGATTTAGATGGTAAACTCAAAGGAAACCTCTCTAAAGATGAAGAGTTACTGTCTCATATCTCCTTGAAGATAAATGTGAAGTACCTTTGAGTTTTTTTTCTGTATTTTTCTTAAAGATTTTATTTATTTATTCATGAGAGACACAGAGAGGGAGAGACAGAGAAAGAGGCAGAGACATAGGCAGAGGGAGAAGCAGGCTCCATGCAGAGAGCCATATGTGGGACTATGGAGACCCAGGATCAGGCCCTGAGCAGAAGGCGGCGCTAAACCACTGAGCCACCGGGGTTGCCCGAGTTTTTTTCTGTATTGTCTCTGTTTTATTGTTTCTGTGTATCTGTTTTGTTCTCTATCTTTTTGAAAGTATATGCCAACTGCTTCGAGATCTTGATCGTCAACTCATATTTAAGAGTGAGGTACTAATATGCTGACTGTAAGCTCTAGTTTCTTGGGTACAAAATGTTGGCTGGTGGGCTCCATAGTAGGCTGACTGGAGTGGGCAAACTGGTTTTGTTTCTCACAGCCCCTCAGTTGTCACGGTTGAGGGTCTTTTCTGGGAAAGAGGTTTATGTTTCTATAGTAAACGATTATTTAATCTCTTGTCCAGAGGATTTAAGTTTGCTGCCCACATATTGGGGATTGGGTAAGAGACAGGTTGTGAGGAGTCTCACCCTTCTACATTTAGATCTTTACTGAAATTCCCTATTTTCAGTTTAGGTTATGCAGCCAGTTTAGAGGGACTAAAAATTATTAAAGTACTTGGGGCATAAAATGATGAGGTTCTGTGTAAAGGCCTTGGCAGTGGGGGGAAACAGGAGACGAATGTGTTTGGGAAGGACGTAAGAGGGATACCTGATGGGGTTTGGTGTTTGACTAGACATGGGACTTGATAGAAATGGGAATATTCAGAATATTAGATAGTTAGATGGTTAGATAGTGGAGCCAATAATAAGAAAAATACTACAGAGGTTATAGGAAAGGAAAGATTATAAATTCAATCTTGATCATGTTAATTTGAGATCTGGCAATTGTTAATACGGTGGTGCAATTTAGATAACGTGTCAATTGTACTAAATTGGGGACCTTACCCCACACTTCCAAGTACATCATCTTGTTTAGTCTTTCAACATTGTGAGGAATGTTGATATTATCTTCATCTTAGTAATTAGGAAGCTGAGATCTAAAGAGATTTTTGTGCGAAGTTGTACAAATGAGTTGCATATTTGAGTCTTCTACCCAGTACCCAGGCCAATGCCTGATGCCCGATGGTCACTCAGTACATGTTGTGTGAGTGAGGGATAGAATAAATGAGTGAATAAACTCCAAATCCTTCAGTGTTATTCTACTCTACTACATCTCTGTTGAAAAGAAACCTCTATGATCAAAATTATATATGGATTCTTTTCAGGCTGCTAAGCATAGAGGTGAAATTGGGAAATCATTATAGAGCAAGTCAGAAAATGTTGAATCTTGGTGAAAAGTATGCTACCAGCTACATGATCATAAGCGAGTCACTTAACATATTTAACCTTTAGTTTCTTCATTGAAATGAAGGGGTTTGGACTATATGATCTTACAGCTTCACTATTAAAATAATAGTACCAGCATGAATCATTACTTGGATAAAGGATCCTTAATTGTATCATCAGTATGCTTCATACACACAGGCTGTAATGTGATGCACATTTATCTTGTTTAAAATATTTCTTTTAAACTCTCTAATAATAATCCTTTATGTCTGTCACTGAAAAAATTAACATGAATTGCTTCAGAGCATTTGACAATTGACAGACAAGTTTTTCTTTAAATGGAAGATAAAGATCCATGAGTCTAGACTTTGATTTTAAGTAAGCTTATGTAAATTGCCAAAATTGTTATTCTTTGTAAGTATGAATAATTTGATGGATGTCTGCCAATTGATATCAACAAAAAATTTGCAAGCTGTTAGATCATATGACTTTAAAACTATGAAAATCATGTTTTTCTTTGCATGTCTTTAATTTTAAAGGATGACATTTTTAAAAAATTTTTATTTATTTATGATAGTCACAGAGAGAGAGAGAGAGAGAGAGAGGCAGAGACATAGGCAGAGGGAGAAGCAGGCTCCATGCACCAGGAGCCCGACGTGGGATTCGATCCCGGGTCTCCAGGATCACGCCCTGGGCCAAAGGCAGGCGCCAAACCGCTGCGCCACCCAGGGATCCCAGGATGACTTTTTTAATAAAGTAATTTATTTTTTGTCTGCTTTAAGTTTGTAAAAATTTTATATTACATTTTCTATTTTATTTGGAAATAGAGATTTCCAATTATATTTGGAAATACAAATATAAGTATTTCATTTATACTTTTTAATATTTTAAAATATTTTTATTTATTTTAAATAAAATTTAAATAAATATTTAATAAATTAAATTAAATAAGTTATAATAAATTAAATAAAATTAAAAATAATAAATTAAAATTTAAATAAAAAAATTTAAAGTGAGCTATGATACATTTATATTTAAAATATTTTTTGGATTATGCAACTACTTCTAATCTGAAGGCATTTATAATTTGCTAAAAATCTCCATGGACTTTTTCAGTATCTATTATGCTTACCTATTCATTTATTTTTATTTTTTATTTGTTTTCATTGAAGTTCAATTTGCCAACATACAGTATAATACCCAGTGCTGGGATCCCTGGGTGGCGCAGCGGTTTGGCGCCTGCCTTTGGCCCAGGGCGCGATCCTGGAGACCCGGGATCGAATCCCACGTCGGGCTCCCGGTGCATGGAGCCTGCTTCTCCCTCTGCCAGTGTCTCTGCACCTCTCTCTCTCTCTCTCTCTCTGTGACTATCATAAATAAATAAAAATTAAAAAAAAAATTAAAAAAAAATACCCAGTGCTCATCCCATCAAGTGTATGCTTACCTTTTAAAAGTGGTACCTCATTTAATTCTCCCAGTAATCCTGTTACATAAAAATATGAATATCTCCATATTATGAGGTGGCAATTGAGACCTGGAGATAATAAATTGTCCTGTATCACACCGTTTACAAGTAAACTAAGTTAGGATTTTAACGGGGATCTTTTAATTGAAGTGTTTGTTTCAAAGATGGTTCTCTTCAGAATTTCTAATCTAAGAAAGTTCTAGGAGTCCATAATCTACATATAAACTACTTGTCTTGACATTATTATCAATGCTACTATAAGTTGCTGTATAAAAATTCAAGCCATTGGCACCTCTGTTACTTCTCAGCATTTGAGAAGCTATTGTATTGTTGCTGCATAAATTATGTATGATTTATTAATAGAAATAGTTAAAGGATGACAAACTAAACATAATTAATTCATGACCAATGTCTTGACCACTGACAGAATTTAGTGTCATTTACTTTCAAGCTCTAGATTAAAGTAAATCCTTTAATGTAGGGGAACAGTCAAGGACAATAATAACAAAGAGACTCTAATATTCATTAAAAAATAGATATGTCATGTATATTGGAAAGGAACTTGACAGTCTTAGGAAGAGGAGACAGAAGGGCAAAAACATATTTGAAGGATTAATTGACAAAAACTTATTAAAATTGTTGAAAAATGGAATTAATCTATTAATTCAATAAGATAAATTACCTCCAATTAGGAGAAATATAAAGAAACCAAAACTTAGACCCATCATAGTGTAACTTTGTCCCTAAAAGACAGAGACAAAAAGAAAATCTTGAAAGCAATAGGAGTAAAGTAACTCATTACATTTGGGTCGGGGGAGGAGTATGTTTAAGATTTGACCTGTTATCTAAACCGGAGGAGGTAAGAGGCAATGTAATAACATATTCAAAATGCTTAAGAACAAAACAAAATAAAATAACCCATAAACCAGAAATTCTACATCTAATAAAAAATATCCTTCAAAAATGAAAGTTATAGACATTTTCAGATCAGCTGCAAATTAGGCGAAAATATTCTTAAATAATATATCTGATAAAAGATTATATCCAAAATATCTAAATTATATTTAAAAAGTTCCAAAACTCAACAATTAGAAGACCTCCCCCAAATTTTAAAATGGGAAAACAATTTGAGTGTATATTTCACCAAAGAAGATGTACCAGTAGCTAATAAGCCCATGAAGTGATGCTCAAAGTTGTTAGTCATGAACTAAATGAAAATTAAAACAGTAGTGAGATGTGACTGTATACGCAATACAATGACTATAATCAGTTAGACCAACACTAAGTGTTGACAAAGGATGTGGAGTAACTGGAACCCTCATACTTTGCTGGGAATATCAAATGGTACAGCAACCTTGGAAAACATTTTAACAGTTTTTAAAAGTTGAATATGAAGTTACCATGCAACCCAGCATTTCCACTCCTTGATATCATATTATCTCCCAGGAAAAAGGAAAACACACTTCTATAAAAAGACACATACATGAATGTTCCTAACATTACCATGTTGAATAGCCAAAATCAGGAAACAATCTAAATGTCCATCAGCTGTTGAATTGATAAAGTGTTGAATATCCATACAGCAGTAAAAAGAAGCTAACTAATGATAATATGCTTCAACACATTTAGACTTTGAAAACTTGTGCTCAGTTATATATGCCTGGTCATATATACATAAAATTCCCAGAAGGGGCAAATCTGTGAAGATAGAAAGCAGACCCATGGTTGCCTGGGGCTGGAGCTGGGAGTGGGGATTGACTGTAAACTGTCACCCATTCTGTTGAAATGAGATTGTCCCTGGGCTAGGTTATTTATAGGATTTGACAAATCTGAGTTGTAATGGCTGTAGAACTCTGTAGATTTACTGAAAGTCATTAAAGCTTATACTTACAGAAGGTATATTTTATGGTTTGTAAATTACACCTCAAAGAAGTTTTCTCCTAATTTTATTAAAATACATAATTTATAGGCTTAGCTAAAAATGCACACTTCACTAAAAATGTGTTAATGCTAGTGATCATTACATTTTTATTAATTATTACTTTGCAAAACCTAGAAAAATCTGTCTCTTATTTTATGGTTTCTCTAAACTTGTTTTATTTTCATTATCAGAAATAAAACTTGTTTTGTTGACCATAAAAACTGATCCCTTCTATTCTCAGATCTTAAAACTTATTAACAGAGAAAGATAAACATGTTGGCACTTGAATGTATAGGACTACAATTACAGAAGTCTGTCAGAGGGAAGAGTGAGAGGGAACCTCTTGATAAGTCCAAAGAGCCTTGAAACTAGTGAGACAAGTGGTGAGACCCGAGCAATGTTGTCGGGTCACATTTTACATCAGACATGTAAAAAAAAAAAAAAAAAGCATCATTCCGGTCGCTTGTCAGAAGCTGTCTTCTTGTTCACAGTGTTGACATCAGTGCTAGTATAGCCCTCATCACTCTAGGAAGGCAGAGACAAGGAATAGCAGCAATGTGCTGAATTGACCTGCCCTCACCAATTGGAAGAAGGAAGAGAGATATCCTATGAGGTTCCAGTGAAGAACCTTTTGAAGCCGTGTGTCACTGCTGTCAGTTCTTGACAAACAACTTTAATCACAACATACTATTTGTTCAGTGAGACACAATAACCCAGTATGAGCAAAATATCACAGTATAATTTATGCCGCCAAGATACTGATTAAAAATGACAACTGACAGGTTGAACTTCTATGACTCCATTGTGGAGAAGCAGCCAGAGAAGCTCTATCTTGGAGGAGGGAATGTCCCTTGCCCTTTCTCAAGCCCGAGTTCTCCCATCTCTCTGCAACTCTGCTTTGACCATTTCTCTCTCTCTGTCTGTCTCTTTTAAAGATTGATTTTTTATCCCCCAGAGGGTGGGAGTAGAGGGACAGCAGGAGAGGGAGAGAGAAACCCAAACAGTCTCTGTGCTGAGCCTGATGCAGGGCTTGATCTCATGACACTGAGATCAGGACCCTGATATCAGGACCTGAGTCAAAACCAAGAGTCTGGTGCCCAACCAACCATGCCACCCAGGCATCCTGTGCTGTGACCGTCTTTTAAGACCTTGTTTAAAGTGCACTCTCTTTCTTTCTGACCTTTCCTAACTTTCACAGAAATAATCTTTTCCTTTTTGTGCTACTTCATCTTGCTTGTTTTGTTGTTGTTGTTGTTGTTTGCTTATACACTTACCTCTAGCATTTATTTATAGCACTTATGTTATACTTTATAATATGGTTCAGTTGTTTTTAATTGTAAACTATATTATAGCCTTTATATACTGAAGGTTGTGATGTGAAGCAAGCCCTGGCTAGTCATATACTAGATATTTCCCTTTTGTCACCAAAATGGAACTAACCCAGACTCCAGTTAGCATTTTAATGAATTTAAGCAGTAATGAAAATGCCCTGGTAGTTTTTGAATGAAAAGGAAAAGAGAACTCTGGTGTGATAGAAGAGATGGGATTTGGACTGAGTTTAAATGATAGTATATAATTTGTTCAGGCTGCTGTAATAAAATACCAGTGACTGAGTAGCTCATAAATGGCAGAAATTTATTGCTCACGGTCTGGAGGCTGGAAGTGGGAGATCAGGTGCTGGGATGGTTGGGGCACACCAGTCTCCAGCTTACCCATATATTATCAAATGACAAAAAGGAGCCCTGTGGGGGTCTTTTTTTGAGAGAACATTAAGTATTTCCCAAAGGCCCCACCTCCTAATAGAGTCACCTTTGGGGGTTAAGATTATAAAATATGAATTTTGAAGGGAGAGCCACAATCAGACCATAGCAGATAGGTAGGATATATATATACGGAGAAATGAGCAGAGAATGGCATGCCTGTCAAGGTAGCTAACTCAGGTAGGAAAAATCACTTCCTATCAGTTTGGGGTAGAGGAATTTAAATCTCTTGACAGTGGGGTGTGTGGATTGCCCCTAGATGTTTTCTGATGAAAACTCTAGCTATTCTTTTGTTCAATATTATTCTACTAAAAAGGTAATCTGGGTGTATGTTCTATGCAAAGTCCTAGTTTCTAGGACCTCCTTTTTTTTTTTTTTTAATTGTTTTTTGTTATTGTCACATGTGTTACTATAGCATGAGTTCAGTTGTTAATGCTGGCTCATTAATATGGTCAGGGCATCTGAGATAGTTGGTGAGGAAAAATCCTAGAGCCCCAGGATCCATAAGGGAATATCATGATGTCTGGGAAAGAGGATATAGAACAAGACACTGAAAAGGAAGAATGTGTCTAGTCGAGAGGATTAGTAAGGAGCCAAGAACAATTTGAGTGTCTTAAGGAAGGGTGAGTTTGAGGAGGACAGAACCATTTACAGACACAGGAAGCCAGAAGTACAGGAACTTTAGGGTCAGAGTGATTGAATAGATGTTTACATATGCCTAAGTTGAGGTGATAGCCTTTTATCCCAGTAAAATAACCTAAATGGTAGGGTTGTAGAGCTGAGAACTTGAGTGACTATGTGACCTGGTTCCTTCATTTCACAAAAGAACAAACTGAGTCCCAGAGAGTTTAGTAGATTGATTGTTCAAACTACCAAGATCAGCAGAGTTCAGGCCCAGAGTGAGAGTCATATGAGTCATTACTGTGGAGAAAGGTGGTCAGAGATCTGGCAGTGAATTACATCTTTAAAATGCAGTTCTCACCACAGATTATATCTAATCTTGGTGGAACGTGCCAAAAAACTACGTCATGTAGGTTTCTCTGTATTTCTCATTTTCTTCTGACATTTTGGAATGCGGTGGAACTCTTCAAAAGACCATCAAATGATTCGTGTTTTAATTTTTTAAAAAGCAAATTAATACCATGTGTAGAAATAATATATAGTTTATTGTGGGAAAAGTTTGGAAGTAGAAAGTTACAGGAAATTTTAGTGTGAGACATTTACATTCTTTGGACACGCGCCATCTCAGTCAAGTTCCTGAATGTACTCATAAGAATTGAATTGATAATAGCACTTTTTAAAAGCCCTAACAATTTGAACAGGGACCAAGAAAAAGAATTAAGGGAAATAATAAGCAAGAACTTGGCAATGGTTCTGTCTTATGTGAGCTGATACTTCTTCCTTCTGTCCTAAAGTTTTGGGCTAGTGGGGGCAGGAATCAGCAGCAAGGGTCAGTTTTAATGATGACAATTTGGTTTCACAGAAGTACTTATGATTATAAAACTTCCTTGATGAAGACTAGGATTAATTTTTCTGTAGGGGCTTTTTTCTTCTTTGGTCAGAGATTTGAGGCAATTTCCATGATGAGCAGCAGATTTATTGGGTTTGTTTAAGATGACTGAGATAATATTTTTAAAAGAGCTGAATGCATGCTAGTCACAGAATAAATAGTTGTCTATTATGACTTTGCTTTCTAAATGCCTTTAATATGAAAAAAAAATAAATGCCTTTAATTACTCTATAATTATTCTGTAAATCTTATGGGAAGCAGTTAAACATTTCCACGCTCTTGGGGACTTCCAGGGTTGTTCTGTATATGAAATAGGTCTTTCCTTCTGCCTCTCTTATGTTTGGAATGTTGTAGATGGTTAGTGGTGTAAAGGAAGCAATAACTCCTACCACCCACTCATTCTAACCAGCAGATAGTAAACTCCACGGACAGATTACCAGATGGATTGAAACTCAGGTCCATCTGACTCTACAGCACAGCTGTTAATGCCAGGATGTGCTGCTTCTCAGAGGCAGAATTATGGTGGTTAAGACTTTACCCTTAAGTGACATGCTGCTTCATTGGCCCTGAGCCGCAGACCAGAACCCCGACTCCTACTTCAGAGCTCCTTTCTTAGTCCTCTCTGGCAGAGTCATGAACTAAACTTAGAAAACAATTAAAGGTTACTGGCAGGGATTCACCCATAACCAATCAAATTTTGGGAACATAGGCTAATCAAATACTATAGATATCCTGCTATTGTATAAAGTGATTAATATAGCAGAACTTATTGACACTGCACATAGTGGAGTAATAAGTGCAAAAGAAAATATTTTTGAAGCGTTGCTCTATCAGGGGAGCTAAATCAAACTGAAAATCGGAAAACATAAAAGTATAGCTGCTTATCACACAGTTTAGTTTTTAAACAAACACAGGCTTGGAAGTTTTCAGAATAGGAGACTTCTGGTAGCTTAGCTCCAGTTTGAAAAACTGTACTTCTAGATATTTCTTGTATTTCCACAAGGTTTTTATCTAATAGATTATTAATAGTACTGAAGCCAACAAGCCCATGCTATTATGATTTCCAATTTAGCTAAACCATTAAAAATAAAGTCACTCAACTTATAGTAAACTTGGTTTGCTAGGGATATTTTCCCTCAACTTTAAATTTTATGCACAAGATGGAAAAAATTACTGGTGTTAAACCTTCATCAATCTAAAATGTTTTTAGTAAAACAAAATCTTTAAACTGATAAAGAGCAAAAGGGCCAGTCTTTTGGGTAACATATTATTTGTTACCCAAACTTTTCATGGGCTGCCGTATTATTATACATATTACTACTCTTGGAGCAAAAAAATGACCAGAGAAATATATGGGCATATTATTTCAATGATTTGATAAACCTGGGTATTGCTTTGAGGCTTCATAAAGCATCAAGGCAAATCCTTAAGTACGGTGATATATTATTGCTTTGGTCTGTGCATGGAGTTGTTAGTGGAAGCTTTTATGTGTCATTGGAGGGCAGTATATGGTCTTTTCTATTTCAGGGATAAAGTATAATGCAGAAGCAAATTTGAGATGACAGTCAAGAGCTGAGATTTTCAACCCTGTGCACTGTTCTTATGAGGAATGTTTATTTTTCTTTGTTTACAAGAAAGTAACTGAGGTGATTTGTTATGTATTATGTGACCCAGAGGGTATCTAGGAAGCTTTTTTAAATGTTAATATTTTCAGGATACAGTTCTTTCTGCACACATGCACATGTATATATACATTGATACATCTCTTCAAATTAAAAGCTTATTTTAGATAATTTATGTTTAATAAGTGCAATTCATGTTTTTCATTTCCCTGATGAGTGCAGTTTTTTTTTTTTTTTTTTTAAATTTCATAGAAATAAACATGGAGGAAACTGTCTTCTTAATTGCTGTGGGCCCCCTGAGTTAATGTAATCACTAAGCAATTTGTAGCCTTTAGAGAGGAGAGAGACATTTCTTTAAGATTTTGTATGGTCGGGATCCTTGGGTGGCGCAGTGGTTTAGCGCCTGCCTTTGGCCCAGGGCACGATCCTGGAGACCCGGGATCGAATCCCACGTCGGGCTCCCGGTGCATGGAGCCTGCTTCTCCCTCTGCCTATGTCTCTGCCTCTCTCTCTCTCTCTCTCTTTGTGTGACTATCATAAATAAATAAAAATTAAAAAAAAAAGATTTTGTATGGTCATTTATAATGCATATAATAATGTGGAAAACCAGTCTTTTGAGGGCTTCCAGCTTTTTGAGGAATGTTAACTTCCCTCAATAGGAAGATGGGGACCTCTCAAGTTGAACATTTGCCCTTTCTCATGAGAGGCAGTGAAATCCCCCCATTTGAGATAATTTTGGTACAAGAATAATTTAACCAACTTATATTAAGTTTAGAAAGCAGGCATGGTAATTCAAACATAGAAGTCAAGTACTCTTTTATAGAATTTTGCAAATTAAAAACTTGAATGTTTTCCCTTAAAGGTTATCTGTGACTTTTATTTCATGAAAACTCATGACCTTTTCAAATGTTTGGTCATCCTTCACACCATTTTATAATTTGACACTGTTTGCTACCACCACTGAGGACTGTATGACCCTTGCAGTATTTAAGTGGCATCCTGTGTTGTGTTTCTATTTGCTAAATCTGACATCTTAAAGTCCTCTTTCTTCTCTCTGGAGGTCTGTTCGTCTTTTTGCTTCATGTGGGCGACCTGCACCCCTCCTGGCCCTGATCCTCCTCACTTCCTCACGAAAGTTCATCTACCCTTATGGTACCAGCTGGCACCTCTCTCTGTGCTGGCTTCCCAGCCCACACCTCCAGCCTTGGCTATTTCAGCCCCCAGTTCAAACACCCTATGTGACTCCTTGAATGTGCTGTGACTGCCTTGAGCTCAGCAGGACCAAACCAAGCTCTGTTGTGAATGCCATGGACCAGGGATCCCATTGCATTCGGAGTCAGCATTGTTTCCACTGATGAAAAGAAATCTGCCAGGTGGTGCTGTGTCAGACTCCAATCTCTTCCTAAGTAATCGTACAGTTGTCACCAAAATGGCCACTATTTTCATCTTCATTGCTCTTTTTACCCAGATGTAAAATAGCAAAGGTTCTGAAATAAGGTCCTCTCTGGACCTCTGTGGTTTCAACG
The DNA here is from genome assembly GCF_053574225.1 of Canis aureus. NCBI lineage: Eukaryota > Metazoa > Chordata > Mammalia > Carnivora > Canidae > Canis > Canis aureus. The sequence goes on along the minus strand of NC_135628.1, from coordinate 44,423,578 downwards.
TTCCCTCCTTTTAGTGTTTCCTACCTTCTGCTGCTGGATGAGTCCTCTTTAAGTACAGTCTTGAGTCAGGTCCCTGGAAACAGACTGAGAGGCAGAGTTGCATGAAGGTTTATTGGGGTGCAGGCTTTAGGGGATAAATCTACAGGGAGGTGAGGAGGGCAGGGTTGGGTGGAGAGAGAAGCTGACTGCAATGAAGTTGTACCTGGAGCCTCAGCTGAGCCTACAGGGTGCTTCAGAGTTGAGATGGACCTTAAGAGTTGTTGCAGACTGAGAAAAAGAGCCAGACCCTTATGCACCCCCTCCCTCAGTGGGCCCCCCAAGGGGCCCCTGATGTGCTCCACTTCAAGGTCTTCTCATTCCATCTGCTGTATGGCTGTCCTTTGGTCTGCAACCACCATGTTAATCTTTTCCCTTCTGCCCCTCAAATGCCTGCCTCTGAGCAAGGCTTCCCCTGGGAGGAGGCATGAACTGGAGGGTAGGTTGTTCCTGCAGCTAAAGACTCTTCCCAACAAAGGACACAGCTGTGGAGCAGCTGGCAGAGGAGGGATGGGCATAATGGTGCAGAGAGGGCTTTGAGCCCCACCAGATCCACTGTGATCCCATTCAGCATTCCATTTTCTGGAAGTGCTTCACTACTGGCTGCTTCATCAAGGTAAATGCTTCTACCTCACCTCGAGGGCCCCTCCATCTTTCATGACCTGGCCCCACCCTACCTGTTACTGAGCTCAGTATTTCTCGCCATCTTACCTCCATTCCTTCCAGTTGAGGAAGGGTTATCCTCAGTGTAGCCCTGCCAGTGATATGCATGCCCGCCCATTGCCTGCTCTGCATCATCCTTCATGCCTTTGCTTCTGGGGCCCTACCCCTGTAACATCACTCTCCTCCAGGTCTTCTCTTCTTCTTTTAAACCCAGCTTATGTGTCCTGCTTATAATTAGTACTGTATAAATCTGTACTTCATTGTGCACTCTATCGTATTTCTTCATTAGCTTTGTGTGTGTATGTGTGTGTGCTATTCTTATCTTTAACATTATTTTAGGAGGTGAGACTTATATTTAATTTCTTTGGTATTTTTGGCAGAATCTAGCAGAATGCTAGTCTCATAGTAGAGGCTTATTAAGTGGCTGCTTTATTTCCTTTTTTAAAAAAGATTTTATTTATTTATTTTAGAGAGAGAGATAGCAAGAGAGAGCACAAGCAGCAGGGAGAGGGAGAAGCAGGGAGCCTGACACAGGGCTTGATCTCAGGACCCTGAGATCATGACTCGAGCTGAAGGCAGATGCTTAACCAACTGAGCCACCCTGTTGCCCCCAGATAGAAAGTTTTAAAAAATTAATTCTCTACTTGGCAAGCCAATCACTTGAGAAGCTCTTCTGTGTATAGGGCCATATGTTGCTCTTCCCAGAAGTCTTGATTTAGAGGGAATAGAAAGAGGGGAGTCATGAACTTCAGCCTCTTTGTTCACCCTCATCATGGTGGCTCTGGGGAAGAGTGTCCGGTCATTGAAACCATCCATCTGCACCATGCATCTGCAACTGGACATTATATATATTAATAAAAAAAAAACCTCATGCTCATAGTCTTGATTTTCCTTCCAATAGAGACTAGTTATCAGATTGTTTTTCCTTATGTCTTCTTACTTCTTTCTATCCTAAATGAAATATCTTTACTTTTGTTTTTTCTTCAGGAATAGTTAGAGAACAGTTGATCACAATTTTCCTTAGGTGTTCTAGATAGAACAATAATTAATCTTTTGAAAAAAATTCTTCCATTGAATTCTTCAGAATATCTGGGAAGGGAAGGTTAAAGTAGAGGAATCTATATTATTAGTTGTTTTCTTTGGCTATATTGTTCAACTTGGATGTACTTTTTCATGGTACAAAGGTTTCTATCAACAGAGAGAAGAGACCCTGTTGGACTTTTTACTTTTCTTTGAGTGGTGTAAGATAATGTAACAAAATTGGAAAGGCAAAAACAGAAGTGCAGGTAGCAAGCTTCTTGAGAGACACAGAGAGAGAGAGAGAGAGAAAGTCAGAGACACAGGCAGAGGGAGAAGCAGGCTCCCCACAGGAGCCCGATGTGGGACTCGATCCAGCATCCTGGGATCACGCCCTGGGGCAAAGGCAGACGCCCAACCACTAAGCCACCCAGGTGTCCCAGCAATAGAATTCTTAAGGTAAACTGTACCTATAAATGTGATTTTATTAGGTTTAAAGGAATAATTTAAGTAGTTGGAGTTCTGGTTGTTTTATCAAGGCAATTTGAATGTCCAAAAAGAACTAAATATAGTAGATTTATAAATGCAGCTTTAAAGTATTTATGGGAATTTAATTAATTAGACCTGTAATTGGGACCGATTAAGGCTGTTTATTGGTAATCCTCTTGATTATTTTGAACTGTGACCAAGCACGAAAGTGTCCATCCAGCTTCTTCCCATGGTCCCCTTAGCCACTGGCAGGAGACAGGCGGGCATTTGTAAAGTTTTGCTGGACACTGTAAGAAAGAAAAATTAGCCAACCCAAAATGTGTCTCTTTGGCATGTGGGTCATTCTACGCTGATGGTTTTTAAGAAACAAAAGGCTTAGGAACAACCTTTGACCCTTCCCCATTCTTCTTCTAAAAGAATTCTTCTAAAAGAATTTAGAGAGAAGATCTGCTCCAGGAAGGGAGCTATCACCATAGATAACTACACTACAATATGAGCTAGGTGCAGTAGACAGAGAGGTAATTACCTGTCCATTAAAATTCTTCTGTATGGCTCAGCAAACATATGTTTACCAAACATTTACTCTTTTTCATCTATCTGTAAATTGTTTTCCTTCCCTGAGAAGTTCCAGACCCCTACCCCCTTTTCCTCAACTGTGGACGGCATGTAAGCCTCACTTGCCTGCCTGCCTGTAGGTCTCATATTCTTATGGAGTCCCCATACACACGTAATTAAATTTCATTTTCTTCTGTTAATCTGTCTCATGTCAATTTAATTATCATACCAGGCAAAAGAATCTTGAAGGGTAGAATAAAATAAATTAAATAAATATAAATATTAATTAATTAATTAACCCATACTGTAAACTGTGACTAGTCAATCTTCCTTACGTCCAGCCCCCCACTTCTTACCTCCATAGAAATGGTGAATTTGTCCTGACATTTATCTATACACTCAGGGTCTACTTGCTCTCCAGGTAAAAAGAAATTAAGTACCCAAAGGAATTAAAAACTTATGCCCTCACAAAATCCTGCACAAAAATGTTTAGAGTAGCTTTATTCACAGTTGCCATAAGTTGGAAGCCACTTCAGTGTAGGTGAATGGATGATTACACTGTGTAACATCCATACAATGGAAGATGATGCAGTGCTAAAATGAAATGAGCCATCAAGACTGAAGAAACTTAGAGGGACCTTAAATGCATATCAGTAAGTGAAAGAAGCTGCTCTGAAAAAGCTGCATACTCTGGTTCCATCTGTTCAACATTCTTGAAAAGGCAAAACTATGGAGACAGTAAAAGATTGGTCACTGCCAGAGGTTGGAACAGGGAGTGAAGGGACTGGGAGGATGAACAGGGGAAGAACAGGCAATCTTTAGGGCAATAAAACTATTGCCTATGAGACTGTAATGATGAGTACGTGTCACCTATTTGGCAAAACCCATAAAACTGTACACCACAGAGTAAACCCTAAAGTATGCTAAGGTATGAACTTAAGTTAAAACTAATGTGTCAGTATTCATTCAACTGTACCAAATTTGGTGCTGGGGAGAAGGGCTTTACTGGAACACTGTTTTTTCTGTTAATTTTCCTGTAGATTTATAACTATTCTAAACAAATAAAGTGTATTAAAAAAAACACATATGTAACCAACTATTCCAATTTGGAGAAAAATTTTAAATAATACATAATTTTAAAGTTAGACATTAACTTTTTTTTAACCTCCCCAACCCTGCCTTTATACTAGAATTGGCATCTCCACAGAGAGAGCCAACAGTGCCAGGAATACCTCACTTATGAAAAAGGAAATGCAGAAATCAATGCTTCATTCAAAAAGTCCATTAAATGAGTAGACTAACAGCCTACAAAGCTTTTCTGTTGTTAAATTAGAGCATTTAAGAGCTTCCCTCTAAATTACTGGAAGTTGAACTCAGACATTTACATACAATGGACTCCAACAGCTGGGATTAATTGGCATCCTTGCTCAACTTTTCTGGAAAGAATTCTTCTAAGCTGTAATTGCAAAGGCAATTTCTTGAAATTTCTATCCAAATGACTAATCAAGTCTTTGATTAAAAAAATAAAACTGTTAGGAGTTTTGACTACCAGAAGCATAAGTACAACATTCTGTGTGATTTTTATGTTAATCTACCCTCAAAAGATCCCTTCCAAAACATGAGTACTAACATTTTTACACAATGATACATAAATTTATGATACAGAAATTTTGTCAAACAGAATTAGTCCTATTAGCAAAACAGCTTATTAAAAATATTCATACTCATTTTCCAAGTTCCTAATATTAAAAGTTCATACTATCTGAAAAATTCTGTTAGTAAGAACTGTATTTGCTGTAATTTGCATATCAAGCTATCTCTTAAAAAAATCATCAAAAAAATCTGATATAAATATAACCACTTCCAAGATATCAGTTTGTATGCACGTGTCTCTACTACTTACAGCACAGCAAGAAGGGCAAGGGCAACAACTACTCTAAACATGAAATAAGTTTTCTAGCTCTGAAGAAGTCCCTCTAAGAGCAATTGAATTTAATTTTTAGAAATAGTTATACTATGGTTTTAGTGGTTTTCATAAGGCATTTTAAAGAGATGATTTGCAAAGAACTAAAATACTGCCATTATCTCTCATTTATACAAAAATTTTCCTGGAGAGTTCTAGGGGCCTTTACGAATCTCAATTACTAAATTGGAGGCATCCTCCATTAAAGCTCCGGCTCAAGTTAGAGGCTTCCTTCGGATATAGCTGGCTGCGTTTCAGTCTGTGAATTAGAGCACAAAATATAGGAGTACAGTCTCTATCTCCTGGCTACATTGTGAGACTCAAGTCACTTTAGCTGAGTACATAAACTTTAGTTATGTATATAATCCCATTCTTCACGAATAGGCTTCAAGTGATTCAGATGTTAATTTGGCCCTGAGTCCTGAACTGAAGCCAAAATTCCAACAGCATAGGCTGTACAACTAAAGGTAACCTTTCATGATTTCCTGAGGAGTATTTAATTGCTTGTTTGAGCCAAGAAGGGCAAAAACTGCAAATCTACCAAAACAACTTAATCAGCAAATATTTGAAATATTGCCAGCAAGAGCAGTTCCATGCTTGTGGCCATCTGACACAATGCAATCATGAACTATTTTTACTACTATTTTAAATTATTATTTTTGTTGCTATATTGCCTTCACTGTTATTATTATCATCATCACCAAGTCTATTACTTGACAATTTCATAAACCCCGGAGATGGTTACAATAGCCCCTAGGACAAAATGACAAAGTGCATTATATCTTTACTCTATTTCAAGATACTATAAGAAACGAATACCCAGCTTTCTTAAATAACTTGTCCATAGCCAAACGGAAGCTGACAAGTAGCAAGGGCTTGAAACCAGTCATCCCACTCCACATCTCCACATCCACATTCTTTCCGCTACACCATGCTACCTTTCATTAGTTATTTTTCTGTTGGGATTTAAGAGAACGTAGGCAGAATTATTGATTCCTCAACTGACTCACAAGTCCCCTGAGAGCAACTGTTTCCAAAACAATTTTGGTACTATCCCCTACAAATACTGTGTTCACTCTTAGGATGATAGAAATGGCTGGCTACAAAGATTTTGGGCACTGGCCCCACCTCTTCACTAATTGTGTGGTTGTGGCTGCATCCCTTCCTGGAAGCCTTGGTTTTTCTCACCTATCAGATGGAAATAATGGGAGCGCCTGGGTGGCTCACTGGTTGAACATCTGCCTTTAGCTCAGGGCATGATCCCGGGGTCCTGGGATCGAGTCCTACATCAGGCTCCCCACAGGGAACCTGCTTCTCCCTCTGCCTATGTTTCAGCCTCTCTCTCTCTCTCTCTCTCTCTCTCTCATGAATAAATAATATCTTAAAAAAAAAAAGAAAGAATGCCAGCACCTATCCATCTCAGGATACTTGTGTGGATTAGATGATATATAAAATTTATATATATAAAATATGTACATATATACAAAATATATACATAAACATACATATACATATATATGTATATATACACATACATATACACATATGTGTGTGTGTGTGTGTGTGTGTGTGTATGAGCTGGTGCCCAGCTCAGAAGCCATGCAAAATCAATATTGCCTGTCATCGTTATGATTAATTTTCCAAAACTCTGCTCTAGGCACAGCTTCCTCTGTGAACTTAAGCCTTCCCTGACAAACCCCATCTCACAAGAATCTCCATTTACTTTGGATTCTCTGTGTACTTATGAGAACTTTGTAATACTTGCTCATATATGGCCTTAGAAGTGTTTAGTTCATTCACAAAATTTTGTGTCATTGTTTGAAGGGGAAGGATTGCTTCCTTCTATTTATTTTTATTTGCCAACATAGAGGAAATACTTGATATGTGAAACCTTTATTGAAACATCATGTATTCAAAATAGCAGTGTGGAAATGTGTGTTCTCTCTGTTCCAGTCCCATGTCATCACAGCCTTTAATTGAGCACTTATTGGATCTGGAGCTTTATAATCATTATGTCTAGTCCTCACAAGAATCATGAACATGAAGATAGCATTGCTACCACCCTCTTAGAGAAAGCTTACACATCTGCCCAAATTCCCATACGTATTAAATGCCAGAATCCAGACTGGCATCAGAATAAATAAATAAAATCTTAAAAAAAAAAAAAAAAGAATTCTGATGCTGCTGAGGATGTAATAAAATTCTCATACCTTTCTGTTTAAAATCATAAATTTAAAATAAGTTAAATATATATTACAAGCAAAGTTTGTTAACATATCACACTATCTTAAACATAATAAATGCTTTATCAACTAAATATTGAGCCAGGTAATTACACATTGATTCCTGAACTTAACATCAGAGGTTTTAATACAGTGGATTGGATTTGATCAGTTTGTCTCTGTTTACAATTAAAAATTCCCAGAGTTCTTTTATCACGTAATTTAGAATTATCATCCCAGGAAGAGCAGGCTTGTTATATAAAGTGAAGTAAATAACTTCCCAGCCAGAGATCTGCCATGTGGACACCCAGGGGCACTCTCTCCCAGCCACTGAAGGACCCACTGTGGCATTTTATATCGTACATATCACACCTGGAGGATTCCAGGTCTCTACTCTTAAGTAATTCTTTTTCTCATTTGAATCTGCAGTCCTTGGATTAAGGACTCTTTAGCTTTCTTCACCTTACTGCCTCACCTTGTCATAGAATTCTGTATTCTTTTCCTTTTTCCTGTCTTGTTAGGTCAGAACTCTTAAAGCTCTTTTAATCTAATCCTCCTTCAGTTCCCTTGTCTCTCACAGCTTCATCTGTCTCTAGCCACAACAATGAAGTGTTGCTCATGACAGTTATGTTGACCGAGATTCCAGCTATCCCTGATAGAGATACTCATCTGTTTGTTGAATGATGCACTGAGACAACAGTGACCATGAATCATACTTATTAAGGGAAGGAGAAGAATTCATGTCCTTTTAGAAGTCAGTTAGTTGAGGTTTCTTGTGACATTAACATTGTATATAAATAACGCCCTATAATTGGCAGAGTTTCAAATACAACTCTACTTTTTACAAAAGATTCATTATGAATACAGATTTTAAGTTACCGTATTAGGATTGCCTTGCCTCTTTCTCTCAGCCCCCACATCTATTCCATCAATAAATTCTATTGGCTTCACTTGTAGAATAGATCCGTAATCTTAACAATTTATTACCACGGTCTTGGCTGCCATTATCTCCAGTTTAGAAGATACTGTTAAATAAATAGCCTCTTGATTTTCTTTTCTTCCACAGAAAACCACACCCCCTCCTGTAGTTTATCTTCTATATAGCAGCTGGTGTGATCTTTTTAAAACATAAATTAAATAATTACTACTATCGGCCTTCCAATGGCTTTAATGATAATAGGCTGAAATAAAGATTTTTTAGCTATATGTTCTAGATGCTAACTTCTTTCCAACCTCATATCTAATCTGTGTCCTTAGCCTCCTTATTGTTCCTTGACCATATAGCAGACGCAAAGTTCTAGTTTAGGATTTTTAGATTTACTACGTGTGTCGTGCTCCAACTCTTTGCCCTTGAATATTAGCATGCCCTTCACATTTTAGGATTACTTCCTCAGAAATGTATTCAAGGAGCACATCTGATCACCCTTTCAAATTGAAACTCCCCCTTCCCCCCCTCAACACAACACACTCTACCCTAGTCCTTATCACTGTGTGGTCTTTTACTGATTACTTTTTATTCTCAGAGTCATTAACCAGTAGTTGGCATTGTCCTGTATATTTCTTTGTTTATTGTTACAGGTTCCTTACTATATCCCTAGCACCTACCAAATAATTCCTGGCACTAGTAAGTGTTTAGTAACACTTATAAAACAACAAACTTATTGAATTAATGAATGAATGTCTTCCTCATTAGCATGAAAACTCAGTAATAGTTTCATCCCCAGTGCATTCCCTTTGACATAGCAAGCACTCAATAAATATTTATTGAATGATGGCCTGATTTAGGTTTAAGTCTCTGTGAGGCATTTTAATTCTTGGTCTTAGATTCCCTTGACCTTGTCTTACTTAGAGTAACCGTCCTCCTCTCCTCCCAGCTGCTTGTACCACTCTTCAGTGATGAAGTGGCCAAGGGGAGTCTTTTGTAAGTTAGATATAAGAATCTGATGAAAACACTGTCATTGGGTCCTTAACTGATTGATTAAGCTTTCCTCATGTCCCACATATTTTATGTAAAACCAGAAGTATAATTAGTGGTATAAGCACAACACTGAGAATAAAATGGAATGCTTGAAATTATTTGCAGCCCTAGGATTGCTAAAGTAACATATCATGGAATTTACAGTATACATTGCCATTTAAAGTTTTTTTTTTTTAAGCTACTTAATATACAGAGTGATTTATAGTAAAACGCTCAGTATTTAAAAGAAGATATGAGTGTTTAAAAAAATACATGAAAACCCCTTAAATCAGTTTTAGTTTTTAAGATATCATCCAGGATGAAAAAAAAAATAATATGTTGCTAAATTTTGAAGTATCATTGAGGATAAAATAAGCCCTAATGTTTGAACGGTGCCATACAGTATATAAAATACTTTCCCTACTGTATCCTAAGCAGTTATGGGCCTGAGATCAGGTTTAATGAAAATATCTTAGCTTCAGAACATAGCACTTATATATAAAAGGCTTTGAAGAAGTTCTTTTACAGAAAGGTAATCAAGGTTGTGGGTTATTAACCCCACAGTGAGTCAGTGGAGATGAGAAAGGTCACATGGGTTAGGACTTGGGAATGTTTCTAGAGTTGTCAGTGGCACCTGCTTGGTTCTCATGCTTGTAGCCATCTGCTTCCCATACCACCAGTCCTCACCTTGTCATCAGTGCTTAGCAATTGACTCTGGTCTTGTCTTTTCTCCAGAGGAGTAGCAGAGTAGTGAGACTGTGGGATTCACAATCACCAGGCCCAGGTGTAGCTTCTGATTTGCCACTTACTATTTTATGGACTTATTTTATTGCAGATCTCATTCATGTTCTATAAGCATGTTCCATGCTTCCAACTATTAGTTGATATTGGAAGCCACATTTCTAAAATTTGTGAAACCATTAGTCAAACAATGATTATGATCTGAATACCATGTAGGGGTTCTGGGACTGTACTTCTCAAACATGTGTACATCAAATCCCTAGGGTAGCACTGGGAGCATGACTCCACGGCACACTCAGGTATGCTGAATCAGAATCTTTGACACTTAGGTACAGGATCTCAGTTTTTCAGTTTTGATATTTGCAACCACTGTTTTGAGAACCCAAGAAGAATTATAAGACATAGTCTCTGCCTTTAAGATGCTTGTGTCTAGTTAGAATATGAAAACGAGCATGAACGGCACAATTAGACAATGTGATAGAGTTGAGTTTTTTATTTAGTTGGTGTGAGTGAAGAGGAGTCTAGAGAGGGTAGCATGGGATTGGGTGTCCTTAATTTATGCCTGGATTAGAGAGTTTGGATAGAAAAGTATCAGCATGACTACAAGATAGCAAGATATATTTTAGTTTATTAATCATTAGAATGGCTTCAAAGCATATAGAATGTTAAGTAGCCTTTTATGTATTTTTATCTCTCTACCTCCCAAAGTTGGGAAGATTTTTCAAGGAAGACATAATAATAGACCCAGCCATTTTGGTTTAATTTGCTTCTGTTGTGAAAGTAAACAAAAACTTCATGCCTCTTGTAAATTTGAGTTCATCTCCTTTCAGATTCCTTAAGAATGTAAACTTTGGATGTTGCATGGTAGTTCTCATGATCTTAACAACAATTTAAAACCATTTAGATCAACTTACCTAATTGCATTCTGACAAAACAGTTCAAGCAGCTGACTAAAAGACCTTTTGGTGGTGATTAAGTCCTTGTAAGCTCTTGATGGTCCTCCTCTTGTGGTCTTATGGTCAAAAGATTAGTGGCTTTCTGAAACTTCATGTAAGGGCTTTTATAAGTAAATGATCTGAAAACAAGCCGGAATCAGCTCAAGGAAACTATATGTCTATCTTTGTATCTCTTATTTAGCATATATATTTAGTATACTTTCCTGGAAATTACCTTGAAAAAGATATTAATCAACAATGCTAATAGGTTTTCTTTGAGAACAAAGCTATGATTATCACATAATTCAGTTTGTTGAGTCAATGGGATTATGTCTGATGTGGAGATTGACTTGTTGGAAGCTGAGGTAAAAGCAACTGAGGCTGGAGGTGGAAGTGGATAGACTGAGGTGGGGGAGGGGCTAGGTAAAATAGAACCTTGTGTGTACAAAGTTGTGATTTTATTATGAGTACACTGGGAAACCATTGGTTAATTGAGAAGAAATTAAAGGGTTTGCTTATTTGCAAGGGAATGGTATGACCATGATTTCAGTTTTAAAGGACTACTTTGCATAAGGACTACTTATTTTTAGTAGACCACAAAGAAGGATGTTGGTAGTTTAAATTAAGATGATAGTAGGGAGATAGGGAAAAGAGAATGGAGTCCAGGTATATTTTTAGTGGTATCACTAATGTGCCTTACTGCTAGATTGATCCAGCAGATAAGAGTAAAATAGGAATCAAGGCCAACTTCAAGGTTTTGTTTGTACAGCATTTCCTGGAATGTGATACGCTGTGGGAATAACAGGTCTGGGGCAGATCTGGAGGAAACTCAGGATTTGTCAGTTTTCCAAATTGAGATGTCTCGTTGGCAGCTGGTTGTAGAAGGCTGCTGGAGCTCAAGGAGACACATGGGTTAGAGGGAAAAACCAGAATAGATTGATCTTTAAAACTCCAGAAATGGACGAGATGATTCAAGGAGTGAATGTAACCAGGATGGAGCCCAGTGTTTAGACATCAGTCAAAGGAGGAAGAGGCAGAAAAGGTTACTGAGAAGAGTGTGAGGTTAATGAGAGATATATGCGATTAAAGACATCGAGGGCGAGAGTAGTCAAATTTGTCAAGAGTTTTTAAAAGAGTCAGAAATTGACAAGAAATAATCGAAGAGATGGATGCCAGATTAGAATAGGTTGTGGGAAAAAAAAAAAAAAGAATAGGTTGTGGACCAAGTAAGAGGTGATCAGGGGATTCAGCAAAGATTGGCATCTCTCTGAAGAGTGACAGAAATGCTTGTTGGAGGTTGTTAAGAGTGGCAGTTGGGGGATGGAGAACTTGAAGCTGAGGAAGAACACAGAGGATATATGTGATGGTGGTGATTTGTTACAAAGAGAGCAAATCTAAGTTGTGAGGAGAATAGATCATTGCTGGAGGTCAAAGGAGAGATGGTTTTGTCTGCCATTGACAAAAGCACTGGATTGCAGAGACAATGAATACAGATGCACCTGCTGTATGAAAGACTCCATACAGGACAATGATAACAAAAATCAAAGCTTGTTAGTAACAGTCAAGGGCTGTATAATTGTGAGGTGATCCTGTTATTTTACAAGTACTTCCACTATGACTGCTTGCTTTCGTTATCTCCTCCTACCTCTTTCTCACCTCCTACTAGGTCACATACAGTAATACAGTATTAGTACAGTACTCTATGTGTGTGTGTGTGCGTGGAGGGTTTCTCCAAACTTGAAGAGCAAGTAGAATATTCACCTCTTTTAGATTATAGACTTTTGAAATCTGAGGTAAGCAATCAACCATCTCTCATGAAATGATAACACGCACACACACACACTTCAGGGTTTTCTGGAACACCTGGTGTTTTCCTGTGGTCCCCAGATTGAGACTCAATTCTTGAGTTTAACAAGACAGCTGAGCCATTTTCCCTGAGCAATGATTATTCCTGGGTGCCGTGATCAAGTGTAAGATTTATGTGAGAGAAAGTTTCTTTTTTTTTTTTTTAATTTTTTAAATTGGAGTTCAATTTGCCAACATATAGCATAACACCCAGTGCTCATCCCGCTAAGTGCCCCCCTCAGTGCCCATTACCCAGTCATCCCAACCCCCACCCCCTCCCCTTCCACTACCCCTTGTTCATTTCCCAGAATTAGGTGTCTTTCATGTTTTGTCACCCTCACGATATTTTGAGAGAAAGTTTCTATGCCATGGAGAGTTTTTTAGCTGTGGTATATTTCTGCAAAAATATATTTAAGTAGTATTTACAAATGAAATAAAATTCTGAAATGCAGAATGATAACCTTAGTATGTTAGAACATGGTACCAGAGTCATCACAGGTTACACAGTAGGAATTAGAGGGACACCAACTGCCACTCTTTTATCTTGCTTATTTTCCTCTGGTTTTATACCCAAAGGCTGGATATGTCGTCTCTGTAGGGGAGAAAAGCATGTTGGACCCAAAAGCACGACCAGAATATCATGGATGGATTTAGAAGCCAAAGAGCCTGTCTTTCTTTGAATTTTGCTATTGGATTCTACCTTTTTTGATGGTCAAGAAAGAAAGTTTATAGAATGGTTGGGTGAAAAAATATTGAGATTTGGTTTCATTCATTCATTTAAGAATTGAGGAAGTGAATCAAGTCCCGGGGGTTAATTGATTTACACGAGGTTGCATAGCTTTTAGTGTAGAATGAAGACTGTGGCTTTGTATCCAGAGTCCTAACTGTGCTTTTCTGGCTATGCTTATGCCCTTGCATCCCTATAAAGAAGTTCTTTAGCTATAGTGAAAAGTCTTGCTGTTCCAGGGTGGTGAAATTCATGAAAAGATACCTTTCTAGTAACAAAGGTTGTATACAGGGAAGCCCATTTGCATATTTCATCCTACCCCATCTGTTCTTTTCCCTGCAATACAGTATTTTAATGGTCTCTGCTTGCTGTGATGTGTTTTTCACAGTTCAGAAATGAATGATGGATTTATGCCTTAGGAGTCTTACAGAGTCTTGTAGAAACTACATATCACATCTAAGAAACAAATACTTGTATTTTCTGGTCATTTTTCAGACTTCTTCCCAGTAGCATCACTGAACTCTGTGTTTACCTTTACTCATCTAAGATAAATCATTGTTTTTAGTAAAACATAATTATAGATTAGTAGTTTTATGCATAGTTTTCATTAAGAATCAAAATGGAAGGTGTTACTAAATGCTTGTGAATAGTGTATTCTTTTTGAAATTGTTTTTTAGCATAATGATTCTTCATCCTTCGTTTCGGTACTGACACACAGGTTGATTGGCTGGGGTATTCAGTTCAGTGTAACTGAAATTTATTGTATGCCTGCTGTAGACACCTGGAAAGATATAAAAAGAATGAAGGGTGAGAGTTAACCTGTCATTTAAACTTAGGGATAGACGGATGAGAGGCTGGAAATAACTTGCTTCAGAGGATGGGTTATGTCTGTTTTCCTTCTGAGAAGGACTGACTGTCTTATTACCTTGTCACTGTCATTGGAAGCTGTTAGCCTTTCAAGTCAAGATGTTCTTTTTGCCTGTCCTCTCTGGCCCAGCAACTCCCTATGTTCCTTTCAGAGCCTCCTTGTGTTTTAAATGACTGAAAGAGATAGTGGGTGCAGCTGTTCCCATTCAGGAGACTGGCAGAATGATGTTCAAGAACCAGGGGATGACTGGAGCTCTCGCCTTACTTGACCCTTGAACCATAAGGTTTGGGAAGTTCATGATGCCTAAAAATAAAAATATGAGAGGCTTTTAGTTTTCTTTAAAGCCTTATAGAGATCTGCCAAAAGTACCCAAAAGGACAACTAGAACAGGACATTCTCCAAAAACTAATTATAAAACGCCTTTGATACTTTGAAACTTAGGGAGGCAGGAAGAACAGGTTTCTTAACTGTGCTGTCTCCCATCCCTAGCTTTGCTGGGGCAGGGCAGGGCTAGCGAGTAGGCAGTAGGAAAAATGAGGGAAATTTGTGGCCTGAGTTCAATGTAGAGCAATGCAGATGCTCAAAGAGTTGTATGAATTCATATGGAGCCAGATCACTTAACACGTGAATTCTCCAATACTGAAAAGCTACAATTAGACTCCTTGAGAGGTTTAATTAATACTGCATTTGTAGAAATTCTGAGGGATTTTCTTTTATTTTTTCATTGCCACTATGTCTGTTTGAGTGAAAATGCAAGTAAATAAAAAGAAGAGGGGATCCCTGGGTGGCGCAGCGGTTTAGCGCCTGCCTTTGGCCCAGGGCGCGATCCTGGAGACCCGGGATCGAATCCCATGTCAGGCTCCCGGTGCATGGAGCCTGCTTCTCCCTCTGCCTATGTTTCTGCCTCTCTCTCTCTCTCCCTGTGTGACTATCATAAATTAAAAAAAAAAAAAAAAAAAAAAAAGATACAAGACAGCACGCACACACACACACACACACACACAGCTACATACATATATGGCATATGGCCTATGTATAGGAAAAAGAAGGAGGAAAGGCAACAAATTGTGGTTATCTACCACCTGGGATTATAACAGATCTTTTGGCTTTTTACCTTTTGAAACTGTTTAAAAAGATTTTGGGGGGCAATGAATATATTTTACTTTAATAATCACAGTAAAACACATTCCTATATAAAAAATAAAAGTCATGGTATTTTAGGGTAGTGAAACTATTCTGTGTGATAATATAATAGTGGACACATTTGTCAGAACCCATAAAATGTACAACACAGTGAATGTGATCTATGGACTTTCATCAATAATAATAGGAGTTTATCAGTTATAACAAATGTAGCACACTAGTAATGTGAGGTATTAATAGGAGAAACTGTGGGAAGTTGGGAAGTTTTATTTATTTAAAAAAATAAATAAAAGTAATGCAGAATATTGTTAGATTTTTTTTAAGATTTTATTTATTCATGAGAGAGAGAGAGAGAGAGAGAGAGAGAAAGAGAGGCAGAGACACAGGCAGAGGATGAAGCAGGCTCCATCCAGGTAGCCCGACGTGAGACTCAATCCCAGATCTCCAGGATCATGCCCTGGGCCAAAGGCGGTGCTAAACCGCTGAGCCACCCAGGCTGCCCCTAGATTTTTTTTTTAAAGATTTATTTATTTTCAAGAGAGAGCACAAGTCGGAGTCGGAGGGCTAAAGGGAGAGAGAATCTCAAACAGACTCCCTGCTGAGTGTGGAGCTCCATGTGAGTCTAGATCCCACGACCCTGAGATCATGGCCAGAGCCAAAATCAAGAGTCAAACGCTACACTGACTGAGCTACCCAGGTGCCCCAGAATATTGTTAGATTTTTGGGAGTAACTGAACATGTTACCCAGTTGCCTGTGTTAGGAGACTTCACCTAGAGTAGCACTTGCATATATAGTTTTTGGCTGTGTGAGAGTGTTTACATTGTACATATCCAGCTATTTGGCTTTCCCCAGAGAAGCTAAGGGAGCTGGCAGGATTAGAAGATGTGGTTAATACAGGGTACTTCTTCTTTTTTTTTTTTTTTTAAGATTTATTTATTCATGAGAGACAGAGAGAGAGAGAGAGAGAGAGAGAGAGGCAGAGACACAGGCAGAGGGAGAAGCAGGCTCCATGCAGGGAGCCTGACGTGGGACTCGATCCCGGGTCTCCAGGATCAGGCCCTGGGCTGAAGGCGGCACTAAACCGCTGAGCCACCTGGGCTGCCCCAAGGTACTTCTTATATACCTGGTAAGTCTAGACATTGGCTGTGGAAAGGAGGAACCTGATTTTTATGGAATGTCCACCCTGTACTGGGTACTATACTAGGTGTTTCCTATGTCCTCAGGTAGCCTTTGTTGTATCCTGGTGATATAGATATTAACATCTTCATGTTATAGATTAGGAAGAACCTGACGAAGGTCACCAGCTAGCAAAGACCGGAGCCTAAAATTCAAGTCACATGACCCTATGTTCTTTTTGCTTATAGTGATAATTTTTAGTTATGTACCATCCAAATTTTACCTCTTATTTTGTCTTCTCCCTCCAGTTGCCATTTTGATCCTGTGAAGGTATCATTTGACATTTTGGCAATAACATTAGGCATCTGACGTCATTTTCTTTGTTCTTGTCTAGCGATTTTCACAAGTATTTAATGCTTCATCAACTCAGATGAAGGCTTTGTGAAGGGTCTGAAAGAAGCCAGCTTAAGATGAGAAATGTTCACTTAATAGTGAGCTGTGCAAAAGAAGGCAGTGAGAGTTTGTGCTAGGAAATAATTTGGTAATACAACTTTAGGAAGACGAAGGCAGCATGGAAGGGGATTAGAAACAAGTAGCAGCTGCTGGAACTGGCTTTTGAAGCAAGAGACATCTTTTGGAAGAAGCAGAGTGTGTCAGACACAATCTGGCAGTTAAACACACACATCTAAATGCATCTGTATATGCACACGCATGCACACACCCACGCACTTGGCATTTTGTTGTAAAAATCAGTATCAGAGTTAACAAATGGCTAGCACCACACACTCATCTAATCAGAGGATAATGATTAGTACCTGGAATCCTACTTTGTAAACCTTGGTAATTCTTCTGGTAGGGTCTGAGTTGAATTGAAGTTCCGATCCTACTAGATAAGACGTGTCATGGCATTTGCTGAACTGTAGTACAGCTTTTTTATAGGAATTCCTAACAGCCTTATTGCTAATGTTGCTTTTATTAGAAAGATTTGCAAAGTGATTGTGATTTTCCCAGTTGGTGTTAGTGGGACCCAGGTATTATTGTTGTATTATAAGGGGTGTTTTGCTGTTAATTGTTGAGTTTGCTTGTTGAAGTAGATGAGAGAAATTATAATAGCTCCTTAAATTCACATCTTCTTCCCTAAGAATGACATCTACTGATTTTTTGGTTAGAAGTTACATGAATTTGATGTAAGCCAAAAATTGGCATCAAATAATGCTATTTCTCTTTCAGCTGTAATATGTTGGCCTGTTAGTTATTAGTCTCAGGCCTTTTTTCCTTCAAGAAGTGCATACTTCTGGTTTAATGTAAGTTACATATATTTTTAACATGTAGAGAGAAGGAAGTTTCAATTTTAGAAATAGTGATTCTGGGCACCCAGGGGCTCAGTAGTTAAGCATCTGACTCTTCTTGATTTTGACTCAGATCATTCTTAGGGTCATGAGGTCAAGCCCCATGTCAGGCTTCATGCTGGACATGGAGCCTGCTTAAGAGTCTGTCTTTCCCTCTCCCTCTGCCCCTCCTTCACTCTCTCTAATAAAAAGAAAAATTAAAAAAAAAAGTGGTGGTTCATCTTGATATTTTTAGATTAATTTCGCAACTTTATTGGAAAAATGACTTGATTATTTTTTGCATGAAAGTTAATGGATGATGATCTTCTCAAGCCACTGGGAATTAACTATCTCCATTTTAGTAGTTGACCTTGCATATATGAGAGATATTTGTGCAACTCTGAATTTTAAGCATGATGTTTGTTAGGAAAAATCACATATCTAGTCATACTCTTGAATGAAAAGTGTCCTGGATATAAAAGCTATGTGTGGGTCTGGTCTTGGTGCTAGGATGGTGGCAGGGGATCCTTTTAGCCTTAGACCTTCCTGGTGAGACTGCCTGAAACAGAGGTGTGGTTCCCTGGAAAGGAACAGAGTTGTTCTGTGCATAAGGGTGCCAGTTGCAATCTCTCTCGGGAAGTTTCTGCTCCAGAAGCCTAAGTCTACTTCCTGGTTAGAGGGAGGAGAATCCTTATAAGGGCATTGTATGGGGTTATCCAGTAGCCTGAAAACAGTCTGGCTTAGAGTGAACTCCTTATTTGAATCCCTTGTGTAACCCATTTGCTTTTCTTCAAAATCAAGTGGTAATTCAAAACTAGCAGGAAATAAAATGTCCAATTTCAAATGTGCAGTGAATGTGTAGGCAAGCAGAGATTGTTTCTTCTAGCTCTCTTTTCTGGTGTTATTCATTTGCACTTTTCCCCAACAAACTTTCCCCTAACACTTGTTATAGTAAATGATATTATTTATATGACAAGTGAGAGGCACCACTCAATGCTTGTATCAGACATGTACATTTTCATTACCTCAAGTAATGAAGTTTTTGACTATGATGTGTGTGGGATAGTGTTATTTTTATTGAACTATATCCCATCACCAATCTTCTATTTATGTGACATCTTAAAAACTTCTACTAAGGAAAAGGTAAGCATTTCCATCCTATTTTCACAGAGCTACCAAGTTATGATTGTGGTTTTGTAGTTTAAAATGTAATGGATTAAAAAAAAATCCCATTGCTCCTTGGAGTGTCCTTAGCAGACAGGTAGGTGTATAACAAAGCAACAGAGCAAAAACAGGCTCTGCAAATTCAGCCAGAAAGATTTTGAAAAATTTAAAGAGCATTTTAATCACTAATTGCATAGACAGGGAGCCTCAAGAGAATCATTCTGCGGAAGTTAGTCAGGATTGGGAGTGAGGAGAGATGAGTTCAAAATCTGCTTTCAATCTCTCCTGACTTTGGCCAAGGGGGTTAATATCCCAGGATCTTAAGCTTTAATTTACAAAACTAGGGGTTTGGTCTAGGTGTCCTGAAGACTCCCTCTCAGCCAACATTATTTTCATCTAAAACAAAGAGCAGTGGGATTAGGAGTTAGGATTAGGAAATGGAGCTTCCAAATTTCTGTGCTGGGTTTTATCTCTCCTTGAAAATGAAGAGTGAAGTAGGGGTGCCTGGGTAGCTCAGTTAAGCATCTGCCTTCAGCTCAGGTCATGATCTGAGGGTCCTGGATGGAGCCCCAGGTCAGACTCCTTGCTCAGCAGAAAGTCTGCTTCTCCCTGTCTCTCTCCCTCTCCCCCTAGTTCATGCTCACTCTCTCGTTCTTTTTCTCCTTCTCAGATAAGTAAAGTCTTTAAGAAGAATGAAAAATTATGTTAAATTATCTTCTCATCTTCTCAGAACTTCTGGATAGAAAATTCTTTATTTTCTGGCATACTTTTATAGTCTATCTGCACAATTTTTCCCAAAAAAGATGGTAGGAATAATCAAGTTTCATTTCTAAGCTCCAGATTTGTGGTTTATGTAATCTCAACCCCTCCTAAAGTCAATAAATGACAAATAAGAAAGTATCAGTGCTATTTATACATCAGGATTTTTTTTTACAAGTCACAGACCATCTTTATTCAAATAGTTTAAGTGAAAAGTAAAAATACATCATCTCACGCAATTAGAAGTACAGAGGAAATGTCAGGCTCCAGATGCTGTGTGGTACTCCCTGTTCCCCCATCTCTGAGCAGCTCCTTCCTTAGTGTTGGCTTCATCCTAAAATGGTAAGCCTTCAGTCAGTTCCAAGATGGCAGCCTGTCGCTACATGCTTCTTTGTTCGTGTCCAGCGAGGAAGAGAGGCACCTCCAGTATGGATCCCTTATTTTTCTTCTATTTATTATCGCACTTTAACAACTACATATTTTACACCTCCTCCCTCTGCCTCCACTTTTCTCTTTCTTTTTTTTCTTTTTGTTTCTTTTTTTTTTTTTTTTTATTTATTTATTTTTTTGAAAGAAAAGCAAGTAACATTTATAATAACAATTTATAATTGAGAGTAGAAGCAAAATAAAGAACCATTGTTAATCCTGAAATTCTAGATTTACATATTTGTGATCAAGAAATATTTACAAATTTATATTCTGCATTTCATTTTAGTATTGTAAGATTTTTTATTACTGTAATCTCATAAATCATGTGTTCCCTTTTTATAGTCTGTGACAAAAATAGCCACAGAAGAGAAAAACTGAATATCTAATAACTTAAGCAATTCACTATTTCTATTTTTCTTCATTAGCTTACTATTAACAATAAAATATTTTATTTTATTTTATTTTTTTTATTATTATTATTTTTTTTTTATTGGTGTTCAATTTACTAACATACAGAATAACACCCAGTGCCCGTCACCCATTCACTCCCACCCCCCGCCCTCCTCCCCTTCTACCACCCCTAGTTCGTTTCCCAGAGTTAGCAGTCTTTACGTTCTGTCTCCCTTTCTGATATTTCCCACACATTTCTTCTCCCTTCCCTTATTTTCCCTTTCACTATTATTTATATTCCCCAAATGAATGAGAACATATAATGTTTGTCCTTCTCCGACTGACTTACTTCACTCAGCATAATACCCTCTCTTTCACCATACACAAAGATAAACTCAAAATGGATGAAAGATCTAAATGTGAGACAAGATTCCATCAAAATCCTAGAGAAGAACACAGGCAACACCCTTTTTGAACTCGGCCATAGTAACTTCTTGCAAGATACATCCACAAAGGCAAAAGAAACAAAAGCAAAAATGAACTATTGGGACTTCATCAAGATAAGAAGCTTTTGCACAGCAAAGGATACAGTCAACAAAACTCAAAGACAACCTACAGAATGGGAGAAGATATTTGCAAATGACATATCAGATAAAGGGCTAGTTTCCAAGATTTATAAAGAACTTATTAAACTCAACACCAAAGAAACAAACAATCCAATCATGAAATGGGCAAAAGACATGAACAGAAATCTCACAGAGGAAGACATAGACATGGCCAACATGCATATGAGAAAATGCTCTGCATCACTTGCCATCAGGGAAATACAAATCAAAACCACAATGAGATACCACCTCACACCAGTGAGAATGGGGAAAATTAACAAGGCAGGAAACAACAAATGTTGGAGAGGATGCGGAGAAAAGGGAACCCTCTTACACTGTTGGTGGGAATGTGAACTGGTGCAGCCACTCTGGAAAACTGTGTGGAGGTTCCTCAAACAGTTAAAAATATACCTGCCCTACGACCCAGCAATTGCACTGTTGGGGATTTACCCCAAAGATACAAATGCAATGAAACGCCGGGACACCTGCACCCCGATGTTTATAGCAGCAATGGCCACGATAGCCAAACTGTGGAAGGAGCCTCGGTGTCCAACGAAAGATGAATGGATAAAGAAGATGTGGTTTATGTATACAATGGAATATTACTCAGCTATTAGAAATGACAAATACCCACCATTTCTTTTTGTTTCGATTGTTTCTCCTCAAAAGAATATAAACATGATGAGAGCAAGAGTTTTGCTTATTTTTTTGTCTTTTGTTCACTGTTCTCTCCAGCACAGTGCCTGTCATGTAGTAGTCACTCAGTAAACATTTATTGAATGAATGAATGTTTTATAAGCAAGTGTTGCATTACATATTTTTCTGAGCTTTAAAGTGACATTTATATTTTTGAAGGTATTGAAATGATAAAAATTACATAAATCTGGCTAAACATTTTTGGACATTTTTGTTTTTATGCCACTTGTTTTAAAGGTTTTGTTTTACTCTTCATCTTTAACATCATTAAGTGGAAACGCTATTCTCTAGGATAAATTTCCATCAGAAAATTGAGTAAGTTCCTTATTTGAATCCCTTTTGTAATCTGTTTTTTTCTTCAAAATGAAGTGCCAGTTTCTTTAAAACTAGCAGGAAATAAAATGTCCAATTTCAAATGTACACAATGTGTAAGCAAGGGAAGATTGTTTTTGCTAGCTTCCTTTTCTGGTGTCATTCATTTAAATAATACCTTCTCAACAGACCTCCTAAGACTTGTTATAGTAAATGATATTATTTATATGACAAGTAACAGGCACTACTCAATGCTAACCTTTTATTAGACATGTACATTTTCGTTTCAGTTGTTATAATACTTATATGAGTTTTTCAGAAAAAAATAAACTGAGAATTGTTTTTCCCCCTTGGTGACATTATTATGTCACTGAGCCAGGAAGGCTATAGTAATCTTGTTTCTATCTATTAACAGCTGTTCTGTCAAGTTGTCACTAGAACAGTATATTCATAGTTAGTCATATATGAAAGGACTCCATCCTTTTGGACAGCAGTCTATTCCATTCCTGTTCGATGAACCTTCTAGAAATTTAGGTCCTGTTCAACTCTTCTCTCTTTTTTGTATATTATAATAATTAAACTCCAGAAGAACTTGAATGATGGGGACCCAACCTTTGTCTCAGACTTTGTCCCCATTCCTTTCCTTCAGACATTTTGTTTTTTTTTAGCCACAATAAACTACATAATATTTCTTCATTCATGACTCTTGTTCTTTTCTAAACTCAACTGTTTTGAGCTTGGAAATATTCTATCTCCTTATCGTACATCCATAGTTTTCTCTAGAGCTGTTTGTATGGCCCTTCTGTTACAAGATTCCACACTTTTCTCCAGTTAGGATTTATTTCTTTTTCTTCTTCATTGCCTTAGTATTTCAATAATTTAGCTGTTTGTCTCCATAGCACTTAATATAGGTCTGTGATAGTAGAGTTACTTGGGTGTCCCTTTTGACACTGACTTGAGTATAAAAGTTTGCTTGAGGATTTAGATAGGATTTTTCTTTAAGGTGCCACCGTTTAAGCCATTGCTGAGCATTCTCTTCATTAGCTCCAGGAATGTTTATGGAGGTCATCTCAGTTTGCTGAAAGCAGCACATCTGCACATTTCCATCAAACTGAGCAGTACCCCAGATGCTAAAATGGGACAAAGAAATATATTTATTTGTTGAAGTAGCAGAGGGTAAAAAAATACAAATACATCAGTTGCCCAGTCTACCATGCCAGGGTAGAGTTCTCTCTAGGCAGAACAGAGGATAGGAATGGCCAGCTGTGGGTGTGATCAGTCAATACCTGGTTATGGGTCAATTGCTTTCCTTGATTTTATGAGGTGATTCACTGGAAAAAAATGAGCATCATCTAAATAACCAAAGTGGCACCTCATAGTCTCATTCTCTATAGACTACTGCCCTATCATTTCCCCTTACCCTTGTTAGAGAGCAGTTCACTTGCTGGTTGGTATGGTTGCTGTTATGTATGAAAGGGGTGGGGGGCAAGCAGAACTTTCTCATTTCCTTCTTTCCTTCCAAGACTCCAGCAGAAAATTTGGGGGAGAAGAGGGTGTGGCAAGGAAACTTATTTATTTTTGGTTCCATGGCTTTTTCTTACTTGGGAAAGCCGTGCAGGTGATTGTACTTCACAGAACATTTCTCTAGACAGTTTATACCAAGCAATATGAAGTTGTTCTTGGATGCTTATCTACTCCATAGCTAACCTAAGCATAGTATGATTTGGGCTTATATTGCTGGAGGAGTAGAATTTTAAAAGTCTTCCAGCACATGTAGTACCTTTCCACGTCTTCCAAGGTTAGACAATCACAAACAGATTGTAGATGTTTAATAAATGTTAGTTGAATGAATGACTAATCATTTGGTTAAATAGATACCTGTAGAGAACAAAATAGTTTTGAATTTTTTTCATTATTTTTTTATGAGCTACATTTACAATGTTAAATAATAGATGATCTAGGTAAAAAACATTAAACTTAATAGTGGATATAAGAGAAAAAGTAAACTATCCCTCCACCCACACTTTACCTCCCAAGCCCAGTGTCGTTCAGCACAGGGCTGTCTGTTTATAGCTTCTAGGGTGTTACCCATCACCTCCTACTTCTCTTTTAAACACTAACTGCTTTCAATTTGATGTCTGCCCTCTCCCCAATATATCCTAGACATGTTTTGTTGTTAATACTTATAGAAGTATTGCATTCTTTTTAATAGCTACACAGTTTTTTTGTTGTATGAATGCACCAGATTTTACGTAATGAATAGAGAGTTTAGAATATTTCAAAAATTTCACTGTTTATTGAGAACATGAAGAGATATTCTTATTAATGTATCTTTGCTTATTTCTACATCTGCATCTATAAATTTCCAGGAGAAATGCTGGTTTAAGGCCTATGGTCAGTATTTTAATTTTTTTAAAGGTTTATTTATTTATGAGAGAGAGAGAGAGAGAGAGAACAAGCAGGAAGGCCAGAGGGATAGGGAGAGAGAATCTCAAGCAGAATTTGCACTGAGTGTAGAGCTGGACATGGGGCTTGATCCCATGACCCTTAGATCACCAACTGAGTGGAAACCAAGAAGCAGCACTCAACCAACAGTGCCACATAGCCGCCCTGGGAAGTATTTTAACTTTTAATTGATGCTGACCAATCTCCTCACCCACTTCAGTGACATCTGACCTCAAATAGTATATGAGTGTATTTGTTTCCGTACATTCTTGCCAGTGTTAAATATTATTTGGATTAATTTGCTTTGAGTTTCATGTTTGGGTTTCCTCCCAGATGATTGCTGTTCTCCCCATTCAGTCCTTTGTCTGTGTATTGGGGGATGGAGTCTATCAGGCCCCCATAAGCAATGTATGCAGTTCTCTCAGACTTTGAACTCTGCACCTTTCCAGGTAGAAGCCTGACATAGTGGTTTAGGAATCAGAGACTTGGCTTTTGACCCAGCTTGGCCACCAGCTTGCTATTGCTACCTTGAATAATTCCATTTTTGTTTCTTGATTTCTCATCTTCCTAGGATGTAAATATCGGACGTTTAATGCCTCCCTGACATTTTCCCTAGATCCCTGAGATTGAATTGGAGAAAAAGAGGGCTAGAAAGGAGAAGTGTTGTACCAAATTGTATGACTTTTGACAGTCTCTCTGAGCTACAATGTTCTTACCTAGAAAAGTGCACCAGTTGAACTGAATGCCCTCCAAGGCCTGTTTAGATCTGTCAGTCAATGAATATGTATTCAACTTGACATGAGCAAAAAAAAAAAAATAAATAAAAAAAAAAGTCCTATGCTAAAAGTCCTAAAGGGCTCCTGTTCCACCTAGTGGGCCTCAATGGGGCTTTAGGATGAGCTATCTGTAACAGTTATAATTTCATTTCTGTATATTCTTTAGTAGGAGTTATGATATTGATGTGGTAACATTTTCCCTGTTCTTCTTCTCATCCCCTTTTTTTACTCTGTGGTTTGTGGAAACCCATTTTGAATTGGCTGCTTCCAGTTTATTCATAATTGACCCTTTAGCTCATGCAGTCAAGGTGATGGACTTTTACACATGATACATAGTGATTTGGAGATCACGAACTTAAAGGTCAGTTAGGTATCAGGCTATCAGAGCCTCTGCCACTCTGGGGGGACAAGGAAAGTGGGGAAGCATGGCAGTGACATCCTATATAAGGGGCAGGTTGTGTAGCTATGGACATATAACTTGTAGCCACACTGGGTTTTTCTTTTTCTTTTTTTTTTTCTAAGGTTTTATTTATTTATTCATGAGAGACACAGAGAGAAGCAGAAGGAGAAGGCAGGCTCCCTGTGGGGAGCCTGATGCAGGACTTGATTCCAAGACCCTGGGATCATGACCTGAGCCAAAGGCAGATGCTCAACCACTGAGCCACCCATGCCACACATTGGGTTTTTCTAGAAAAGCCAAGGTGTTTTCAAACACTTTTTTTTAAATATTTTTATTGTTTTAATTTTTTTGTATATTTTTTTATTGGAGTTCAATTTGCCAACATATAGCATAATGCCCAATGCTCATCCTGTCAAGTGCCCCCCTCAGTGCCCATCACAGAGTCACCCCAACCCCCTGCCCACCTCCCCTTCCACTACGCCTTGTTCGTATCCCAGAGCTAGAAGTCTCTCATGTTCTGTCACCCTCTCTGATATTTCCCACTCATTTTCTCTCCTTTCCCTTATAATCCCTTTCACTGTTTTTTATATTCCCCGAATGAGTGAAACCATATAATGTTTGTCCTTCTCTGATTGACTTACTTTACTCAGCATAATACCCTCCAGTTCCATCCAAGTCGAAGCAAATGGTGGGTATTCGTCGTTTCTAATGGTTGAGTAATATTCCATTGTATATATAGACCACATCTTCTTTATCCATTCGTCTTTTGATGGACACTGAGGCTCTTTCCATAGTTTGGCTGTTGTGCACATTGATGCTATAAACATTGGGGTGTAGGTGTCCTGCCATTTCACTGCAACTGTATCTTTGAGGTAAATCCCCAGCAGTGCAGGGTAGCTCTATTTTTAACTCTTTGAGGAACCTCCATACTGTTTTCCAGAGTGGCTGCACCAGTTCACATTCCCACCAACAGTGCAAGATGGTTCTCCTTTCTCCACATCTTCTCCAACATTTGTTGTTTCCTGTCTTGTTAATTTTCCCCATTCTCACTGGTGTGAGGTGGTATCTCATTGTGGTTTTGATTTGTATTTCCCCGATGGCAAGTGATGCGGAGCATTTTCTCATGTGCTTTTTGGCATGTCTGTGTCTTTCTCTATGAAATTTCTGTTCATGTCTTTTGCCCATTTCATGATTGGATTGTTTGTTTCTTGGGTGTTGAGTTAGATAAGTTCTTTATAGATCTTGGATACTAGCCCTTTATCTGATATGTCATTTGCAAATATCTTCTCCCATTCTGTAGGTTGTCTTTCAGTTTTGTTGACTGTTTCTTTTGCTGTGCAGAAGCTTCTTAAGTCCCGATAATTCATTTTTGCTTTTGTTTCCCTTGCCTTCATAGATGTATCTTGCAAGAAGTAGCTGTGGCCAAGTTCAAAAGGGGTGTTGCCTGTGTTCTCCTCTAGGATTTTGATGGATTCTTGTCTCCCATTTAGATCTTTCATCCATTTTGAGTTTATCTTTGTGTATGGTGTAAGAGAATGGTCTAGTTTCATTCTGCACATGGCTATCCAATGTTCCCAGCACCATTTATTGAAGAGACTGTCCTTTTTCCAGTGGATCGTCTTTCCTGCTTTGTCGAATATTAGTTGACCATAGAGTTGAGGGCCCATTTCTGGGTTCTCTATTCTGTTCCATTGATCTATGTGTCTGTTTTTGTGCCAGTACCACACTGTCTTGATGATCACAGCTTTGCGATACAACTTGAAATCCGGTATTGTGATGCCCTCAACTCTGGTTTTCTTTTTTTGTATTCCCCTGGCTATTCGGGGTCTTTTCTGATTCCACACAAATCTTAAGATGATTTGTTCCAACTCTCTGAAGAAAGTCCATGGCATTTTGATAGGGATTGCATTAAACGTGTATATTGCCCTGGGTAGCATTGACATTTTCACAATATTAATTCTTCTAATCCATGAGCATGGAATATTTTTCCATCTGTTTTTCAAATACTTAATAAATTTCTAAAACATTTCATAAGCCAAACAAACCAAGTCTGGGTTGGATTTCACTCTGCGGTAAACCCATGTATGGTTTAGAACCTTTTCTCCTTGATGTTGCCTTACTGTATATGAGCTTATCTCCTTCTGGGTAGAATGTTAGGATGTAATATTAGTTTCTAACATGGGCTTTTTGAAATAGAATTTCAAACAAATCTTTTACCATCTCTCTGTAATCTGAAATGTGAGTGGAAATAAAATGATGACTTTTTCTTTATAGTGGTAGTATACAGCATTTCACCTACTTAGGAAAGGGAAACTCCCAATGACATCCCGTAGGACGCTTCTTTGCTTCTTTTCAAAATTTAATGAAATCTGTAGCCTCTGTGTTTGTCAATTATTACAGGATAAGAATGTATTTATTTTGATCAACATACCCAGGCTGAACTAAACACATTATAAGAAGGTAACCAGCAGACAGCAGAGTGCAATACCTGGAGCTGTGCCACTTGTGGCAATTTAAGGAAGATCATTTGAGGATTTTATTTTTCATATTTATGCATGCATTATTTAATCTGCACTTAACGGGCATCTTCTCTAAACTCAGCCTTGAATTGCATGCTATGAGCACAGCTGGAGTAAGAGCAAATAATGAGTGATGGGGGATACAGACAGCTGGAAAGAGGGAATCAGGTAATTATAACATCCGGATGGAACACCTCACAGTGTGGGCGGACTCATTGAAAATGCCCCTAACTTGAGCCCTGGCAGTCAGCAGAGATTTCCAAAGGAAATTATAGTCAAGTTGAGAGCTGAAGCCTCTGGGATGTGGGGGACAGAAGGGCAGAGGGAGGAACAGCCCAGCCATCTAAGAGCACGTGGTGAACCCGAGCTCTGCAGGCATGCCGTATGGCTGTCGTTTTTAGAGTGTGCTGGAGAGTTGGGAGAGGTCCAGCGAGATCCCTGTTGTGCAGGTCCTGTGAGTCCTGTTAAGTGGCCCCTGAAAAGTTTTGAGAAGAGCCTTGATCAGATGAACAATTTTTAAAAGCCAATTTGTATTGCAGTTTCCCCATTAGCTCTCTCCTTCTTGCTGTCTTTTTAGACCTCTTTAGTCCAGGTGGTGCTGCAAGTGAATAGCTGCGTAGGTGCCTCCCATGGCCTCTGGTCTTGTTAGCTTTGGGTTTTTTGCTTCCAGCACCTGGGTAGATCTGGTGATAAAGAAGATCCATGACCACTACAAAGCCCTAGGAACGAAGACAAGAAAACCAAGACACAGAGAAAAAGATGATGCTTATTTTGATCACAGAAATAGAATGGCACTGCAGCAGGAGGCAGGAGGCCAGGATATGAGACCTAGGGCCAAAACTGTATATTTTGGTTTCCTCAGTTTTCAAATGAACAGTTGTATTATACATGG
This sequence comes from Canis aureus, assembly GCF_053574225.1. Lineage (NCBI taxonomy): Eukaryota > Metazoa > Chordata > Mammalia > Carnivora > Canidae > Canis > Canis aureus. The sequence goes on along the minus strand of NC_135628.1, from coordinate 44,394,585 downwards.
TGCAAGGTGACACTCAGCTTTACGCTTCTCCAAAGACTGGTTTTTCGTGTGCATGAAGGGACAGTCACCCTGTGGGTGAGTCAAATCGTAGAAGTATTTAATGCACTAAGATTTTACATATGTGGGTATGTATTTGTGTGTGTAATGTTCATTAAGCAAGAGGAAGTTTTATTAGAAAGGGAAATGTGGGTCAGTAGAAGTTAGAATATATTTGAGAAACCGATGGTGATGCTAATGACAGTACATGCTTACTATAGTTTTCAGGAGCTGCCTTCTTATATGGAAAGGCAGGTTGTATGAGCAGAAGCTATTGTCGGTACCCGCACAAGCGTACCTTGGCGAGAGACTGAGAAAGGCCCCTCCACCGTCACAGCATTCGATACTCCAGTGTCTAACAGTTTCCTGCCTGGGTGAATGTAGGATCGGATTGTTCTGGTGGAGATGGAGGTGAAAAACTTGAGACCCTGATGTACAAACCTAATTTTCTTCCCCTTTGTTATTTTCTCCAATGGCAATTTCTTTTCTTCTTCTTCTTCTTTTTTTTTTTTACTCTCATGACAGTCTGAAGTCTCCTTGCTAATATATTTTTTTATTTTTTAAAAGATTTTATTTATTCATGAGAGGCAGAGAGAGAGAGAGAGAGAGAGAGAGAGAGAGAGAGAGAAAGAGGCAGAGACACAGGCAGAGAGAAGTAGGCTCCACGCAGGAGCCCGATGTGGGACTCGCCCGGGTCTCCAGGATCACACCCCGGGCTGACGGCGGCACTAAACCGCTAAGCCACCAGGGCTGCCCTACCTTGCTAATTTAGAAACATAAAATATATAACATAAGCTTAGTTATCTTTAACTTTATTCATGTAGTAATCATAGTAAAGAAATGTTTTATCTTAGCCAAGTGTATGATACCTTGCATGAAATCTGCCACTTCTAAGATGTTGCCAGTTTCAGACAAGTAGATAGTGACTTTGAGGAAGATAATATGAGACTCTGTTAAGATTTTTAAAGACTGTTCTTATCATTTTTGTACTGAAGTGGCTTTGCTAGTGTAGGGATTTAAGAAGTCCTCACTTTCAGAAAAGGTTGTAAGGAGCCTCTCCTCCGTAACACTTTGCCGATGTGACTTGGCATAAACAGTTTTATTTTTATCATCTTATACCTTTGAATACTGAACACGTGAGATATAACTCTATCCTTTATAGGTGTATTTCTTTTCCTATCTTGCTTTTGTGTATACAGAAAAAAATCTCCTTCAAATGCTGCCATAGCCAGAAGAAGAAAAATGAGAGCACCCAGAGACTGGGACTTGCCCAAGGTCCTGCCTCCATACAATTGGAAGGCAATCTGTGACTGAACCCTTAATTACTGTTATTACATTAAAAATCTTGTACAACCCTTGACCATTTATGTGGTGCTTGAGCAGGCTGGAAGCTGTGTCCTGAGCGGTTGAGCATCACTGAGCACTGCAAGCAAGGAAGCACTGGTGGGAGGGATGCATATAAGGGTGCAGAGTACTAGTGACCTTCCATCAGTGACAGAGCTCAGTCAGCAGGATTGAGATGAACTGGGTCCCCACCAGGACAACCACTGATTAGAAGCAGCATGAAGGATTTCAGGGCCTCGTCCAGACCTGGGGACAGTGTACTGAGTTTTGTCATGGGAAGATAGGAGGTCATTGCCTGCCTGAAGGTTAACTGATGCTGTAGGACTGTGCACTTTCCACTGAATTAAGCTATAATTTAAATTTTTTTTTTAATTTAAAATTTTTATAGCTTTGACTATGCTATTAAGTCAAACAAAGTAGTGGTATGTTTGAAATTTCAATTCAGGGGATATTCAAGGGTAAGAATTAATTCCAGCTAAAATTCGTACTCATTTTTATTGTCTTTCCCTTTTTTCTCCTTTGGTGCTCGTGGCCTGCTTATAGTATTTCCAGACCTGCTGATTGTTTATCAAAGCATGGGTTCTGATGCAGCGCTTACTTACTGCAAGCATTTTACATAAAATCTTATTCCTTGGGATCCCTTGGGATTCCTTGGTGGCACAGCGGTTTGGCGCCTGCCTTTGGCGGGGCGCGATCCTGGAGACCCGGGATCGAATCCCACGTCGGGCTCCCTGCATGGAGCCTGCTTCTCCCTCTGCCTGTGTCTCTGCCTCTCTGTCCCTCTCTGTGTAACTATCATGAATAAATAAATAAAATCTTTTAAAAAAAAAAAAGATTAAAAAAAAAATCTTATTCCTTCACAGATTTCAAAAATTGTGGGGTTGAAAAGTTCATGTAATGATGACCTTATCAACATTTGATTTATATTACGAGCTGACATTTGTTGCCTTTTTAACTGAACCAAAAAAAATGCACACATATCAAAATAGCATCAAATTTTCAGAATAAAGAATTCTCTCTTCCTTCTAGCCTTGGACTTTCTATCCTTCAGTGGCAATTCTTCTCAAGCAGGTGTATGTGTGTGTGTGTGTGTGTGTGAGAGAGAGAAAGAGAGAGATACTAGGTAAACAAACTTATTGACTGTCTTGCTGTTTCTTTTGAATTGCTTGTAGAACAATGAGTAGATTGCAGTGCAACTAAGTGCATAAACACATGCATATACGCACCCCCTCCCATAAACATGCTACCCATTTCTCCATGTCAAAACCACAACACAGTTATTTTTAAGCTTTAGGATGCACAAGGATTGAATAGGAAGCTTGGCCAAAATATAGAATGCAAGCTTCACAAGGACAGGAGTTTTGTCTGTGTTTCTCCTGTGCCTGGTGTTTGGCACAGGGTGGATGTTAAATATTTCTTCAATGATTCTAAGGTCTCATCCCCATCAATTTGGTTTTGGTAAGTTTAGGATAGAGCCTAATGAATTTGCATTGGTGGCAGTGGATGTGGATCACTGAAGGAGCCCACTTTGAGAAACACCTCATGGTGGGCCTGTGGTTGTGGCTGTGTTGATAGGAACAGTCTAATCCCTGATGGAGCATAGTAGGAGTTTCCTGTGTCTGGAAGTAAGTGACAAAATTACTTTGCTTTGTGGAGGATAGACTGTGTTCTATCACTTGAGTGATACCTTGTAAAGTGGAGTGTCCCATGTGCGGGCCCCTAGGTACTGGGACTTGAAGCCATGGCAAAGAAAATATTTTTCTGACTTTATATGACTTTATACTTCTGTTTATTTTTGTGAAATACAATAAAAGCCATTCACATTTTCATGTAAAGATTGAGGTTGAATTATATCTCGTTGAACAGTGATAGCTATTATGATACAAATGTTTATTCTTCTTAACCAGAAGACATAAGGGGCTTGGTGCCAAACCACACATCTTTTTTTATTGCATATTTTGTAGTATTCTTACTGACTGTAAGTGTAACCCACATGTCATAAAGTCTAAAGTAGTTCAAATACAGCAAACCACCTAACAGCTTTTTTAAAAAAGATTTTATTTATTTATTCATGAGAGATACACAGAGAGAGACAGAGACATAGGCAGAGGGAGAAGCAGACTCCCTGAAGGGAACCCTATGTGGGACTTGATCCCAGGCCCCCAGGATCATGACCTGAGCCAAAGGCAGACACTTAACCACTGAAACACCCAGGTGCCCCCGCCTAACAGCTTTTAAACTTAATTACTATAGTCAGAGAACAGCTCTTCTGTTATCAAATCTTCCAGAAAGCCTCAACTCCTATGTCATCTCTTTTTTGCCTAAAGACAATAGTACATGAAGCATAACTGCCACTCTTCCCAACCCTGTCACTTAGCAAGATTTGTTTCTGCAGAAGTTACTAGCAAGATGTTTACATTAGAGACAACCACATGTCCACTTTCACATACTACCTACATTCATGCGTGGATCTTTTTAGTAGCAGAGAGGAACAGGACGAGCTACAGCATGGAAAAGCAGCTGGTGGGTCATTTACAGGTTCATTGGGGAGTAATTGGAGACAATAAAACTAGGAATCTTTTTCAGTTAGTACATTAATCTTAATGCAGGGAAGTAACTATTTAGACAAGAAACAGTTTCAACATTTTGGAGTGATATGCAAGCAAATTAGAGGCTGGAACAAGGCTTGCAGTGTTCCAGGAAAGGAAAAGAGATCTTACAATGCTAGCATTTTGCACCATTAACCTAGTGAGGAGGGATTAGTAATGAGGCAGGATTAGTAGTGAAGGATCACATTGCAGTTATAATGATTCATTATTGTAGATGTGTTGTAGTTGCATGTTAATTGTGTAGTTAAACATCTGCATGCCTTTTTAGTGCTACTTCAGTTTTTTTTAGCCAACCCACTTGTAATAAATAACTTTTCAAGACCTCTTTTTTAGTATCAAAGAAACGTATCTGTATCACCAACAATTCAAAATGATGTAGAAAGGTACATGTAGAAAACTAAGTTGTTTCTATATTCCTCCCCTCAGCTGTGACCATAGTTTGATAGGCAGATTCCTTGTGTGTGTGTGTGTGTGTGTGTGTGTGTGTGTGTTACTATGCAGACCAGGGTCTTGGCCCTTTGGTGGCAGATTGATTGGTTTGAATGTTAGCAGTGGTAAAAGTAACAATGCATTTGTGATAAAGTTAAAATTACTTTGAACCAAATAACTCTATTAGTTTGAGCCACATGAAATTGCTATGTTAGTAGGTCAAAAATGTCAAATATTGGCAGTTTTATGTGATTCAGCTATACTATTAGAGCAATTTGTTCTTTGAAGTGATTTAGTAAGCATTTTCTGTTGTCTTGTGAGGCTTCAATGTGGAAGTAGCCTAGCCTGCCCGCCCCCCCCCCCCCCCCCGCCCCACCACCATTTGCTGGTAGTTGAGTGGTGGATAGACAGGTAGTGATGGCAGGAGAGGAATTGTTGAGTCTGTGATTTTTAGTACCACATTTCAGGTTTGTGACCTTGGGGATATTAGGAGCAGGGCAAAGCAGGAGGAATATGCAGTGGGATTGAATTTCTTTCTATCCCCAAATAGAAGAACTTAGCTCTGGAGCAAGTAAGAACAGTAAACTTTTTTTTCTGAGGGGTAGAAAATAATTTATTTAATATTTCTAAAGTATTCCTAACATGTATTGTCTTTTCCACCTTTGGATGACAACCTGGCGGTCAAGAAGCATGTCTCCAAATCCCGTATGTGATTTTAGCCTAATTAAGTTTATAAGATACCACATTTTGACCTTGTATTTGGGTTATCCATGACCTCTTTTACCTGTAACACAGAGTTGACCATTTGTATGTGTGTGCGTACAGAGCATAAAATGCAGAGTACGGAGTCAAAGATACAGTTCCATTTTTTTTTACCTGATTCTTTTACTTTTTCATGTGTTAGTTTATGGGTGTGCGCATGTGTATGTTTTTCTTAATCATATTATATATCATTAAGGGAAGGATCTGGAATAAGTAGAACCACAGCATTTCTCTATGTAGCTGAATGAGGCAGCATACCTTGCAGAACTGTGTACAAGTTAACCGAGGAGCTGTGTATCTGTTCATTTCTCTGTCTAGACCATTTAGTCTTCACAGATAAAGTTAAACAAGCAGTCTTGTTTTTGCTCTGCCTGTGTTTTTTTTTTTTTTTTTGTTCTTTTGTGTGTGTTTGTAGGGGGAAGGTTATTTTTGTTGTTTGCTCTTTACCCCTGAGATTTTCCCATTCCAAATACTTCAGCTACAAAAATATTCAGAATGCACTGGCAAGTAACTTCTCATTGAAGGTAAGTAGTTTTCTTATTTCTAGGATACAGTGAATTTCAGCAGCCTTAGAGCTATCTAGCTGTGGGCTTAAAGAAAAGGTTCATGTCTAGTGTAAGTTGTAGCTTGAGATATGGTCAGCTCCTTGGGTTGAATGGGTAGTAATGCTTGTCTTCTAGAAATGTCAGGTAGCAGCCCCTCCAATCTACCCCTCTAGGAAAGAACACATTTGTAGAAAAGAGAGAGTAAAATGTGAATGCACTTCTTCTTTCCAGAGGCTGAAAGGGGAATGAGCAAGGGTAGGTTGTGTTTGTTTGTGGTTTGTCCTTTCCTATTAGGATATCATATAATAACCTAGAAAACTGATATACTAAAGAAGGGTTTTGTCCTTCCTTTATTAACATCGCTTGTAACTGATAAAATGAACATACTTCTGGGGGCACCTAGCTGGCTCAGTCGGTTGAGCTTCTGACTTTGGCTCAAGTCATGATCTCAGGGTCATGAGATCCAGCCCCATGTTGGGCTCCACACTCAGCCCAGGAGTCTGCTTGAGGATTCTTCTTCTCCCTCTCCCTCTGCTCCTCCCCCTGCTTGTGCATGCTTTTTCTCTCTCAAGTAAATAAAGTATTTTTTTTATATGAACATACTCTGAACTCTTCTATTAACTCACAATTTATTTGATCATGATGATATTGGAGTTTAGGTGAAATTTATTCCTTCCAAGTCAGAGTGGAAATTGAAGGTTGTTTATTCTCAAAACGGGTGGTGGAAGTTTCATTATGGCCTATAAGCAGATATCTGAACCCTGCTGCCATATTAAGGAAGTCTCCCTGTGTCCTTCTGTCCTACTGGGACTTTGTCAGAGACTCAATTATCTTTATGAACAGCAATGGTTTTCTGTTTTTGTATTGTGACATCATAGTCTCCAAACTGTTGTTAGAATTTTACCCTCAGCCCTAAAATTACAAGTCTTTTGCATCACATACAGTTGACCTTTTTCAAACCTCAGGAGTTGAAATGAATTTAAAATGTTGCTATATGTTTATTTAAGACATGTGGAGAAACCAAGTGAGAAACCAAGCATTCTGGAATTGCTAACACTAATGTTGCGGGATTTGTTTGTCAGTAAACGATGAGAAAATAACATGTGGTATATCTGTGATATTATTAGGATTACGTGGAGTATTATTTTGACAGTGTTTGTCTTGAAAAGGGAGACATGTTGGCTTTAGAGCTTAGGTGCTAATCACTGGTCTGACTTGGCAGCCCAGGAGACTTACTTGCTGTGGTAAGAGCAGGAATTATGGTTTCTGGCAGCTTACTGGAAGCAGTGGCTGCTGCATTGGCAGCCTCCAAACTAGTGAGGTCTGTCACCTTCCCTGATGTTGATGGATATCGTGGACTGTTTTCTGATCTTCCATGCCATTTGTCAGCCATCAGCTATGAAAGTAGTGGTTCTGTCCTTTTTAAAATGCAAATTCATTATGTTAATCTCAAAAGAAAGAGTGTTTGCTTTCAAATACAGGTGTATTCAGGTGTATTGGGGGGATCCCTGGGTGGCTCAGCGGTTTAGCGCCTGCCTTTGGCCCAGGGCGTGATCCTGGAGTCCTGGGATCGAGTCCCACGTCGGGCTCCCGGCATGGAGCCTGCTTCTCCCTCCTCCTGTGTCTCTGCCTCTTTCGCTATCTCAATGTCTATCATAAATAAATAAATAAATCTTAAAAAAAAAATACAGGGGTATTGGTACGTATTTAACTGATAGTGTACTTTAGAAGTGTGTAGAAATGTATTTAGAAATCTAAAATCTGTAATAATTGAGACTTAACTAGAAAGAAATGTGGAGACTTTTATTCTTCATGTAGAAATGGTTAAAAAATATAAAAAACTGACATGACTTTTTTCTATAATATTTGTCACTGTCAGGAAAAAAACATTTTTTTCCAAGATGAATGCTAACAGAAATTCGATTTTCCTGAAATTGTAGGGGAAGATGCCATGGGAAATGATGAGTGTGAAGACATTACTTTGAGAAATGAGCAACAATTTAGGTGTAAGTGGCGAGAGAAGAAAGGCAATAATAGTGCAGAGGTTGGGCAGGCAGTTAAAAAAAATCCTAAGGCAAAGGATCCTCAAGGGCATGGGATTCTTAATTTGGTGGAAGCTTCAGTACCTTTTTGGGGTTGTTGCTGATAAGGATGGATCCTTGCTAAATTTGACAGGCTAAGGGGATAACTTGAAAAATGAAATTGGACAAGATTACAAATCCTATTGAATAATACATTTCTGAAACTTGCCTCGCAAAGCCAGGTTCCTTTCATGCAACATGGGATCCTTTAGGTCCTTGATTCATTTCACCTATCCATGTCCTGTACCTGGTAGGTGTGAACTACCATACCTGGCCGTCATTTTCAAATACTCTGTTGTGGTTTGAAATATTGATCTCTGAGGATAAATATGCCTTAGAAGACTAGCACAGGGCCAAATGTCCTTTTTATAATGAGCAAATGTGAAGTTGGTCCCCAGATTAATATCTGAAAGCTAGCTATTTAATAAACTTTTAATTGTTTAAGGCTGATGGGCCAGTTGAATAATTAAAAGAAGGAAGATTATAAATTATTGGAATTAATCATACGAACCTCTATCATAAGTCTATATAATGGTTGTTCCTTCACAGTTCGTGTGCTATGATTTTATTATTGTAATTATTTTCCCATGAGTACTAATTTACAAAGCTCAGATAAAATAAATTTGTAGATTTTTTTTTTTTTTGCTAGAAGGTTTTTACTGTATAAAGCTAACTTGCCCATGGAAGATACGTGAGATGAAAGAGAGGGCCTCACCATGGTAGTCTGGACTTCTCTGGCCTTGGACTATACACTACTGACACTGATTCAGTTTTAGAGGGAACACACTTCTTGTTGTCTTCCAATGTTGGAATCAGCCACATGAATTCTCTTTCTGAATGAACTTCTTTGGACTAAATGTGTTTATTAAAGTTTTTCTTGGGATTAAGGATATAGCATATGTACTAAAACAGTCTTGCCTGGAGAAGTCTACAGAAATTCATAGCAATAACAATAGCTCTAATTAAAACAACTGCTCACATTCATTGAGCTCATACTAAAACTTAACAGTCTATATGCTTTTTCTCTGCCTTTCTGGGAAAAGCCAGTGCAGCCCCTCTTACATGGTGATGACATATCTAAAATATCATTTTATTTGAGTAAAATATAAAATGATCTAGATTTTTATTTTTATTTATTTTTTAAGATTTGTTTTTTTTTTTTTTAAAGTGTGTTAAAACATGGGTGCAGGGCAGCCCCGGTGGCTCAGTGGTTTAGCGCTGCCTTCAGCCTGGGGTGGGATCCTGGAGACGAGGGATCTAGTCCCATATTGGGCTCCCTGCATGGAGCCTGCTTCTCTCTCTGCCTGTGTCTCTGCCTCTCTCTCTCTGCCTCTCATGAATAAATAAATAAAAAATCTTTAGGAAAAAAAAAAACATGGGTGCATCTCTTTTTTTTTTTTTTTTGATAGGCTTTATTTTTTAATGCAGTTTTAGGTACACAGCAAAATTGAGTGGCAGGTTTTCACCTACCTACCACTACCTCCTACCACCTACCTCCTCCCCACCCCCACTCCTAAGTCTCCCCTACTATCAACATCTTTCAGCAGAGTGGTACATTCCTTACAATTGATGAACCTATACTGACACATCATTGTCACTCAAAGTCCAAGGTTTACATTAGGATTCATGCTTGGTGTTATAAATCTTTTTTAAAGATGTGGTTTTCCGGTACTACTGGGTATCAAGAATTTGTCCAGGGCCACCAGTGCCAGTAACTAGGTTCTTGATAGATACTTGATGAATAAATTGATTATAAGTTCTTGACAGAACACATGCAAAACATCTTTTTTTTTCTTCAGATTGTATACCAAAAACCAAAATTGAAAATTAATTTAAATAGTGATAGAGGTAGCTCCCATTCTTTGAGTATTCTACTTGAATGGTCATTGGTGTAGGGGGAAACAGTTCTGTTTATTTCTGATCTTACTGAGGGATGAGGAAGAGTTTACCTTAAATTAATACCTGTGCTTGGGCAGCCCCGGTGGCACAGCGGTTTGGTGCTGCCTGCAGCCTGGGTGTGATCCTGGAGACCCAGGATCGAGTCCCATGTCGGGCTCCCTGCATGGAGCCTGCTTCTCCCTCTGCCTGTGTCTCTGCCTCTCTCTCTCTCTCTCTCTGTGTCTATGAATAAATAAATAAAATCTTTAGAAAAATACCTGTGCTTATGATATATCAAATTTTCATATACTTATTTAGTAAGGATCATTTGATAAGATTGTACTTCCATGGTACATTAGTTTTTACGTATATTTTCCTGTCTACTATGGTTCTTTTATTTTTGCAAAGATGGAAAAATGTAAGACTAAATCCACTTGTTATTTAATCAATTAGTAACATCTTGTATATATCTCATGTCTTTTTACTCTGCAATTCCATTTTTCACAATTCACTATAGGAAGATAATTCTAAAAGAAGTATTTGTATGTTTTAAACCCAGTAATGTCCTTTGTGGCATTATTTACAAAAATTGAAATCTAAAGTTATTTATTTGCAGTGAGCATTGTCACAGTGAGTCTGATGGGGGGGATGGAGTTGTCTCATTCCCTTTTTTAATTAAAAAAAAAAAAAAAAGCAAGCGTGTTGGGGAAGGAATGGAATTTAAGGGGCAGAATCAACTGTTCTTGCCCAGATCTTGAAATTGACCATGTGGTCTTGTCCACGTTTTTGAAAGGGTAGATATCAGAATGTGTGTTATCTATTAACATACTTAGATCAGGGGCTAGTGCTGGTCTCATAGTAAAAGGAAGATAAAGGAGGAAGAACTGCAGATGATAGCAGGTCCTTTCTCATTCAAGGGATATTCAAAGAATGTGTGTGTGTGTGTGTGTGTGTGTGTGTGTGTGTGTGTGTGTGTGTATCTCCACCAGGGAACCTAAATGAACGACAATCAGTAAATTTATTGAGTTACTACTATGTATCAGGCCTTGATCTAAGACAAGAGTTTTGGAGGACAATGAATGGTGGCTGCCTAATCTTGAATCTTTCCACTCACAATTCTCCAAAAGTCATAAATCTAACAAAGAGAGCAAATAAAAACACACAGGATCCACATCTTTGAAAGCATTAGGAGATGCCATAAGCCTGTGGTTCCAGAGTGGTGCAAGGGAAGCTTCAGACAAGTTTAAGAGACTGAAAAAGAATAGAAGGGTATGGAGAACTTAGAGGAGCAAGGAGCAGAATCACTCCAGAAAGAGAAAACTGACTGTGAACATGTAGTTCACAGCACTGACTACAGAAAATATTGAAAGTGAATGGGATTGGAAAGTACTGCCTGTGGGAGAGATTCAGGTATATGGGGAAAGAAGGGTACCCTTTGAAGATGGCAGTGAAAGTAAAAAGGAAAAAGAATAGGATGAAATTAAAGATCCTGTAAAATGAAAAAGAAACAAAACACACTAAACCCTCTCCCTTTGTCCCACCAGCACCATCTATAATAACTACATAGAGGAGAGAAGAACTTATGTAAGAGGACTCTCAAACTAAGAACACAGTCCCTTGAATGAATAGGAATAGAACAAACACATCTATATAAAATTGCTGTAAAAACTCAGAAAACGCAAAACAAGGGCATTTCATCTGATAAAAATGCTTTTCAAAAAGCAACCATAAAATTAAGAAAATTGTACACACTACAGTAATCTAAAGTGAATTTTCTCATTCAGGCTCTTGAATATATGAAACCTAAAAATCCCACCTTGAATTGGGAATACAAAAGCTAATAAGAAAAATGCACAAAACCCAAAATGAAATGAAATGAGTTAGCTCCTGGGAGATATAGAAGAAAGGACAAATCAAATCAGAAATGAAGACTAAGTTACAAGATGCCCGAGGGAAAATAGATGGAAATGCCAGGTGACCCAACATATTCATATTTACATTAGATTTAAATGGTCTAAATATCAGTAAAAAGTCCGAGATTGACAGAATGAATTTAAAAAGCCCACGACCCAACGATATGCTGTTTATAAGAAATTTGTATGTTCAAATGTAACAATGTAGTAGGTCAAAAGATGTAAAAAGATACACCATCAAAAGCAAGCTGGAATGGTTATATTAAAATCTTCAGTGCAAAGAAGATTACCAAAGACAAAGAGAAATGTTATATACTGATAAAGGAGCTAGTTCACAAAGAAAACATAGGAATCCTAAATGTATATGCAGTAAACAGTAAACCCCAGGGCTTCAAAACACACAAAACAAAAACTGGTAGAACTCAAATGAGAAGTTGACAAATCCCCATTTATATCTGGGGATGTCAACAACCCTTTCTCAGTCAGAACCATTATACAGAAAATCAGGAAGTACATAGAAGAGCTCAATGACGTCATCAATCTACAGAATCTAATTGACATTTATAGAACTCCTCAACTTCAACTTCAGCAGAATATATATTCCATACGTATAACATGTATACCAAGATAAACCACATCCTGGATAATAAAACAAACCTTAACAAATTTAAAACGATTAAAATCATAATGGAATCTCCCTACAGCTTAATAACAAATAACAGGTGAAATAATTGGGGGAGCTTCATCTAAATTAAAACCCTGTTCCACTGCCCTTGATTTTGAATAGTTATTGGCTTGGAAAATGGGAAAATAGGTATCTCATCTGACAAAATGATAATGAAACATATGAGTTTATAGTTACCCATTGTCTCTTTGTCTTTGTTTTACAGCTTCTCTGTTAAAAGGACTAAAACACGCTAATATTGTGCTGCTTCATGACATTATCCACACCAAGGAAACACTGACACTTGTGTTTGAATATGTGGTGAGTAAAATAAGAATTCAGATTTTAGGGCATCCTGGGTGGCTCAGCGGTTTAGCGCCGCCTTCAGCCCAGGACGTGATCCTGGAGACGGGGGATCGAGTCCCACGTCGGGCTCCCTGCATGAAGTCTGCTTCTCCCTCTGCCTGTGTCTCTGCCCCTCTCTCTCTTCTCTCTGTGTACTCTCATGAGTAAATAAATAAAATCTTTAAAAAAAGGAATTCTGATTTTATAAATATAAATAAAATTCTTGTAGTATTATGACAGAGTTTCTTATTTAGGTTACCATACCAAAGTATTTTATCTAGTAGGTTTGTGTAATTTTGAAAAATCCAGAAAAATGTTAAGCTGAATTTTCATCAGATGTATTATCTATTTATAACCTATTTGTTATATGTTTGAATATGCTGCAGTTTTCAGGTTTATCAAATAGAATTAAACAGCCAGTGATCGCTCTATCAAAGGAAGTTCACAGACAATGATTTTTTTTTCCCTTTGAACTTGTAACTTGGTTTCTCAGAAGCGTTCTTACTAAGATTTTTTTCTTTTCTTTTCTTTTCTTTTCTTTTCTTTTCTTTTCTTTTCTTTTCTTTTCTTTTCTTTTCTTTTCTTTTCTTTCTTTTCTTTTCTTTCCTTTCCTTTCCTTTCCTTTCCTTTCCTTTCCTTTCCTTTCCTTTCCTTTCCTTTCCTTTCCTTTCCTTTCCTTTTCTTTTCTTTTCTTTTTTTCTTTTCTTTCTTTTCTTTCTTTTTTTGAGTGGAGGAAAGCCTGATACTTACAATTTAGACTTCATAGTTTTTCCCCTCAGTTGGTATTTCAGCTATTAATTAAAACTTCCAATTTGCATAGCACACAATGTAATGATCTTATTGTGTTGAGAGTATTACTGCTAGAAGACTTGGACTTGAACTCATAATTAATCTTTCTCCGTTTCTCCTAGAAAAACATATGGTATTTATGTAGCACCACTTCAGCATTTAACTGTGGAATCATGAAATGTAACCATGATAATTAACATCCCAATTTTCACAGATGGATCTGAGAACATGTAATTTATAAGATACAAATGACATTGGTGGAGAGTTTTATTGAGAAGAGTAGCTGTTGGTATTGTGAATGTATTAGGATCCCATTTTGTAATTACTACACTACTTTTTTAAAAATTTGAAAAAGTTTTCATGTGTTTTTAAAAATATATAATAGAATGCATATTTGCAACATTTTTATCTTGGTAATGTCTTGCCTGTGTCTGTTTTTCATTTGAAAATTGTTGTCTTATGAAGAAGCCATTTATCTTCTCTATTTACATATAAATGATAGATACATTTGAATAATATGGTAATGTGGCTACAAGGACAGCTAGAACTGAGCAGTTGAATATATTACATGCTACCAAGAATGGATGCAGATTCACACATCAATGCAAATATAATTTCTTTTGTTTAATCGGTGATTTTGGAGTCAATAATGTATTCAGTTGATTTAGAATTGGGATTTTTGTGTCATATTTTCCAGTAGATCTAGATGTGATACTGCAATTAAATCTCAATTTTTCTGAGTATACTTGACTAACTTTTATGTTTTGTGGAAGAAGGATTTCTAAAACGTACTTATTTCCTCCCTCAAAATTAGATAGTTAACTAAAAGGAAGAAGAAGAGCGTGGTGTCTAAATCAGTAACATTAATAGAGAAACTAAGAGAAATCATATGAAAATATGTCCTCCAAGTCTTAAAAGGAAATAATATATTTGTGAGGCTAAAATCATTTGATGATTTTATATTCTGTGGAAGTTGCCACATGAAGGAAATTCATTGTCCCAAAATATTTGCTAACTGATTAAGATTGACTTTTAAACATGTCCTGGAGTATTTGCTAACTGATTAATAAGACTCTGAAACAATCACTTTTCTTTGTATGAGTGAGATTTTCCCTGGTCCCAATTCCCTTGGAGCCATCCCAGGTCAATCAACCACATAATAGTGTGGACATCTGCAGTACTTTTCAGGCAACATTTCCTTCCCAATTTCTCTGGGGAGTTAAGACATAGCTTAATCTGTTCTCTTAGAGAATGAGGCAAGCTTGGGTCGTTCATGGTGTAGAATTGCCCTGCCTTGCCTCTTCTTGAGTCTCCATTCCACCTTTATTTCCTCACTTCCCCATTTGTTCTTGCCTTCCTCTTTTCCATTTTTCTTTGTCTTTTTCTATTCTTTTCATCTCCTGTCCTTTTGCGGTCTCTGGTGGAATACTTTTTGTTGCTACAACTAAATTTTGCCTGGGTTTTGTTTACATAAAATGTTTGAATGGATGTCTGAAATCAGAGTTGTGGTGGGAGTGGGGAAGAGCTCCAGGCTGTAGAAATATCTTGCAAGAGTTTTTCCTTAGAGTTGGGGAGGTGTGGACTCCTTGGTAGCGTTAGTGTGACTATGTGGTAATTGCCCAGTATAAAAATAACTCCCAGAATATTTCCTAAAGTTTTTATTTTGTTTTATACTGCTTTTCATTGCTTGTTGGTTATAAATCTACTGATACCTTGAGGAAGATTAAGACTCATAAGTATTTTAATGGATTAGCCAGATTGCTTTCCTCAAGGTATCTAGCACAAATACATTCTGTTCTCTTCTTGTATGTTTCTTAGTGATGGAAAGGCAATAATAATTTCAAAACATGAAACGCCTTGGGAGTTAGAGCAGATCTAGGTGGGGGGATATAGGGTAGGAAACAGGAGGCCACTGTGGGCTTGGACTGATGAGTGATGAATCAGAAGAGGAGGTGAAAGATTATGTAAGACTAGTATGACCACAATGCTAAAAATCTTCAAGTAAAATTTACTGGGTTTTATGCTGAGCACTGTGCTGGAGGCTTTATAGTTACCATCATTTCAGATGTTTTCAGCAGCCTCACGGAACTATGATATCACCACTTTACAGGGAAACGAAAACTAAGGATTAGGGAGATTAGATGCTTTTCCAGGATCTTGTAGCAAGTACAATGAACTCAAGACCCATCTTACTCTGATTCCCAATTATAATGTTGTATCACCTGCTTATTTTTACAACTTTAGTTAGATTGGGCTTCTGGTCAGAAAAGGAAAAGGAAATTTTCTTCTTTCTTTCTACCACCCTCCCTTATTCTGCTCTTAAGATCCTGAGTGTAATTAAATCCTGAATACGGTTGAACTGCTTTGTTGTTTAAGTAAGTTTTGTGGACTGGTCAAAAGCCTTATAATTTAAGAATTTATTTTATTGAAATGTTTTAAGTTTCCATAAAGCAAATGTGTAAGTTACAGTAGTGCCCCCTTTATATCACTGGGATCTACTTATACACCCCCCACACACACACACATAATCTTGTTATTTAGCAAGCCCTAAATCAATATCAAACATTTTATTTTATTTAAAATTTTATTTATTTATTTGAGAGAGCAAGCAAGTGAGAGAGAGAGAGAACATGAGCAAGGGGAAGGGGCAGAGGGAGAGGGAGAAGCAGACTCCCTACTGGGCAGGGAGCCTGATGCTCAATCCTAGGAGCCTGAGATCATGACCTGAGCTGAAGGCAGATGCTTAGCCATCTGAGCTATGCAGGCTCCCCAATATCAAACATTTTAATGTATAGTTTTCTAAACTTAGTGATGATATTGCCATATTTCAAAGTTGTTAACATCAAAGTTATTTTCTAAAAGAAATTGATTTTATAGTTCCATGTAATTAATAGTATCCTTTTTTTTAAGGAGGCGGAATTAGTAAGTTAAAAAGTGTGAGAGAGTGGTACCTGGATGGCTCAGTTGGTTCAGCAGCTGCCTTCCCCTTAGGTCTTGATCCCAGGGTCCTAGGATTGAGACCCAAGTTGGATTCCCTAATCTGCTTCTCCCTCTCCCTCTGCTCATGTCCTCTCACATACGCACTCTGTCTCTCAAATAAATAATAAAATCTTTAAAAATATATAAAATAAAATTAAAAGTGTGAGAAAAATCCATACACCATGCCCATTGAAACCTTAGATATGAAAGAAAGGTAAAATAATTTTAGGATTCACTAGGTATTGGATTTTTTCTTTGGATTTTAGTTAGATGTTCAAGGGTTTTTTTAGGTTCTTACGTATTTTGAGTTTCATGAAGTGAAACGTTATTTATTATTTATTTAAGTTTTAATTTAAATTTTGATAGTTAACATATAGTAACATTCTTGTTTATGACAGTGTACATACTGCATAAACATATTTCTGCTCTTTGCTTTTAAAGAGAACTTGAAGCCCATCTACTTTGTGTTATTCCTATGAATGGCATTCTGGGTTACACAAAAGCCTTGGGAGAATAATGAAATAGGTGATGAACATTTAATGATGTGGAAGAGCTCTGGAAGAGATGACTTTGGAAAGAGTACTATTAATTACATGGAAAACCATTCAATGGCTAATAGGATATTGCTAGTATAGGCTACCTCTTAAGTACTGTGGAAAGCTTCTAAAATGTCTGAAATTTAGATTCTTACGTGCTTTCAAAGTGCGTAGATCTAATCTACAAGCTGCAAGGTTGGGAACACATGGAAAAAGTGCTGCTCAGTGTGCTTGTGTCTCAGTGGAACAGCTCATGGACCCAAATGACATGTCTGTTTTGAGTTCTATCTTCCTGCCATTGTTGTCAAATGTGAAGGAGCATTTTTAACCACAGAATGACTTGGTTAGCTTGAAAAATATATCTGGTTTCACATAGTTTAAGACATTGTTATAGTTACCCTTTCGTTTGAGTGTTGGAAGAGAAATACAGTAGAAAATAGTCAAATAGTCACGAGTTTTTTTCTACTTACAAAGAAAAGTTAAGCAATTTGTTTATTTTCTTTTTTTCTTTCTTTTTTTTGCCCAAGACAAATATGTGCCACATTAACCTATTTAACTTGATGCTGAAAATTTTAAAACAAATTCCATTAGTGGAAATAAGAATGTTAATATAGTATATATAACTATATAAATATATATTACCATCAAATATATATTAACTATTCTGTTTTTTTATTACGTGAGATCAAAGTGTATGTAGCAGAACTCTTTATTGCACATTTAATAATTACATGTAAGGAGAAAAGCAACAAGCTTATAACTAGTCATGATATTACTGGGGCAGTCATTTTATTTCTTCTGCTGTGGGGCAAACTAGTAAATGTTTAAACTAATGTGTAACATTATGTAAAAAAGTGTCTATGTTACACATGAAAAAAAGCTGTGTCTCCAAAAATTATGTAAAGTGATTTATGAATCATCATAATTCACATTTTTATAGTACTTTTATGCTAAAAAGCAATCTCTCATACATGTTATTCCATCAAATTCCATCTTTAGCCCTTTGAGCTACATAAGGCATATATTATTGTTACCCAGTTTTTTTATTAATGAGGAAAAAATAATGCTTAGAGAATTTAAAGTGGAATCAGGTAGGTTGAGAGGGTAAAGATAAGACTTCTGTGCTGAGTTCCTTGTTGTCCCATCTCACCCTGTAGATGGCTGATGTTAGGATAAAGAACCATCTTCATAGTTTTGTATGATAGTCTGAGGTGTGTGTAATGTTCAAAAATGGGACTGGCAGCTGAAAGTCATGTTCTTTCTTTTCTCCCTGCCACATAATTTACCTCATTATTTGGTTTCTCTTCCTCATACATTTTGATTTCTAAATCTATGAGGAATGCTTTAATTTGCATGATTTTAAACCACATCTGTTCTCAAAAACTGTAGCTCTCCATCAGTATTCTGGCTTCCAGATTAAAGTCTCCTGGGGCAGTTGAACATTTTCCCACTTCCTGTGAGATAAAATATGTGTGCACATATGCATGCACATACAGCTTTAAATGGGGATGATCAGGGGAAGGCCTTGCTGAGAAGAGGAGAGGTATTTAGGTAAAAAATCTGAAGGAGGGGATCCCTGTGTGGCTCAGTGGATCAATGCCTGCCTTTGGCCCAGGGCGTGATCCTGGAGTCCCGGGATTGAGTCCTGTGTCGCGCTCCCAGCATGGAGCCTGCTTCTCCCTCTGCCTGTGTGTCTGCCCCTCTCTCTCTCTCTCTCTCTCTCTCTCTCATAAATAAATAAAATCTTTAAAAAAAATCTGAAGGAGGTGAAGGAGGAATACACATATATTTGAAGCAAGTAGTTGATGTTAGGATACATTTTTAAGGTTGAGCTGATAGCATTTGATGTGGGATTCGAGAGATGAGATGCAGGAGCTAGGGATCTAGACCTGACCAGCTCTGATGGTGGAGCTGCTGTGGGGAAAGTTGGGACAGCCTGCAGGAGGAGCAGAGTGGGGAAGATGCCCCTCAGATTTCAATAGGTGAGAGCTGACATGCACGTTGTATGTGCAGGTGAACATATCACAAGGCAGTTGGATTAATGAGTTAGAATTTAGGAAAGGGATCCAGGGTAGAAATTTGGAAACTGTCTGAGTTATAGATGTTATCTAACAAGGGGATTGTATAGGATCAGCAAGTATGGTAATTGTCACATTGGTGGACCCGAATGAACCATGCTTTTGTATACTCGCCCCTCGTGCAGGCCTTATCCCTTCATCTATGTTGGGTTTGTGGTTGCTCTAACCAACAGGGAAACATGCCAGCAGTGACACTAATGCCATTGTGGTCCTGACAGCTTCTCTTTTGTATTCTTGGGCACCTTGACCAGAATTCTGGTTAGAATTCTGGTTGTCTTATGAAAGAGGCCATGTGGAAAGGGAGAGGCCGTAGAGGACATGGGAGAGAACTGAGAACCTGCAACACAGTGTGAAATTAGGCCCAAGGTATAGGACTCCAGGCAAGCCATTTGCCCAGCCAGCCTGGCTATGTGCCAGACGTGTGACTGAAGAATCATCTTGTGGGAGAGGGAGGGCGATCCATTCCAGGCTCACAAGTAGCACATGAAGCCAAAGTAAGTTGTCCCTGATATGCCTTTTCTGAATCTGTAACCCAAGAATTGTGAGAGATAGTAACACATATGTTGTTTCAAGCCACTCAGTTTAGGGTTAGTTTGTTGTACACAGTCAATAACTAAAACACCCTGTGAGTGAATGAACATAGAAAATGGAAAAGAATTTTATGGACTGACTACTGAGGTATTCCACCATTAGGGGTCACAGTGATGAGGAACTATCAACAAAGGTTACTGCAAAGAAAACACTAGTAACAAAGGAGACAATTCATTAATTCAGATAAAGCTGTTTCATTTGAGACTGAGCATGAGAGCAGAGCAGGGGCTGCCTCTCCAGTGCCTAGCAGAGTGTCTGGCACATAGTAGGTCCTTAGCAAATATTTTTTATGTGACTGAGTGCGTGAGTGAGTGATGTTTGAAGGAGGAAGAACAAGAGATTATAATAGTTTACCACTTAAGGCAAACAACAGTGAAAGCAGAACTACTAAGTCACACTTTAAAATTATTTCTTTATTTTTATTTATCTGTTCATCTGCATTCCATCTTTAGTTCCCATCTACTGTCTTTATTTTTTTCTCTCAAAGCAAATGTTCTTCCAAGCAGAAGATTTAGAGCAAATCTGACTCCACAGCAATTAGAGCAGGCTTCAGACAATGGGATAGTCAGAAACCGCCTTGTTGTGGAGGAATTAAAGGGCCTGGCTGCTCTGAATAAATGTACCAGCCAGAGTTCTCTCTTGCAAGCAACAGAAATTCTCTTTGGCTGAATTAAACAGAAAAGTTTATTGAGAGGTTATCATGTGCCTGACAGATCTGCTGGGAAGAATTTAAAAACCGGCAGGAATAGTGTAAAGCTGAATAACCAGACCGGAGCCAAAATCATGCCACACAACTGTCCATGGAGCACCCTGCTGCCACCAGGAGTGTCGGCTCCAGACACTGTCTCTTATTTCATTGTCCTGACTGCCCTGGGTGACTGGAGGTTATTACCTCTGTTGATGTCCAAATAGCATCAACAATCTCTCTGCCTCTTTGGGTCATTAGCTCCTACTGCTAAGTTAGGGTTGGTTGTGTTTGGTTAGGGGACACTGTAGGTCACATGCCCTTGTTTTAACCTGCACACGTCCCTGAGAGAGCAGCCTTTTGGTTTTTGCAACAGCAGCTGGGCCTTGCCTTCCACCCAAACTCATAAACCAGGGGATTTTCACAACACAGGGAATACATTCAGATACAGAACACACTTTACTCAATTCCCTGCTCTTCCCAACCCCCTCCCCACCCCAAAATACCTTGTGAACATCCACTAGAATATGTTCATTATGTAGTCCAGATAAATGACATCTAGACCATGAAAAGGATTGCCATTGTCATAGAACTATCATTGATAATCTTTGAAAAATCAAGAATGAAGGTGAGCAGAAGTAATGTTGGTTTTTATTTTTTATTTATTTATAAATTTTATTTATTTATGATAGTCACACAGAGAGAGAGAGAGAGAGAGAGGCAGAGACACAGGCAGAGGGAGAAGCAGGCTCCATGCACCGGGAGCCCGACGTGGGATTCGATCCCGAGTCTCCAGGATCGCGCCCTGGGCCAAAGGCAGGCGCCAAACTGCTGCGCCACCCAGGAATCCCCGTAATGTTGGTTTTTAAAAGGTGGTGGGGAACAAAGCTGAATCTGTAGATGTATAAGCACATGATAGAATGTTAGTGAAATTCGAAACTAGGTTTTGGGACATTAAAGTATAATAATATTCATTCCCTTTTAGTAAGTAACAGAGTTATTTCTTGATTTCAGCAAAGCTTATGACAGGGACTCTCATACATTCTTGGAAAAAAAACTAAAATCCAGTTGTCATATGATTATTTTTCTTTCAGTTTATTGCTGGATAACAACTTTACCCTAAGCCTATTGATTAATGAATTGACATTAGGGTAGAGAAAAGTTTATCAGGGTATGCTGGAAGGCATAGTCTTTGACCTTGTCCTGTTTGATATTTTTATTAATGACTTAGATGAAGACATGGTGCTGATGTGCTTGACCTATTTGTGTGTATTGTAGCTGGGAGCTATAATTAACACTTGGGGTGATGGAATCAGGGGTCAGAAAGAATCTGATGAAATAATGGGTGGAAGCTACAGGATGAATTGCTGTAAAACAATGTGGTTAAGAAAAAAAAAAGCAAGCCCAAGCTAATATGGAAAAACAAGGAACACTGGGTGTTATGCTATATGTTGGCAAATTGAACTCCAATAAAAAAAAATTTAAAAAAAAGAAAAAGAAAAACAGTGTGGAGGAAAGTTAACTTCAAAATGAAGTTAATTTCATATGAAAAAAAGACTAGTAATTTCTTTAGTCCAATGAACTGGAGCAAACAGGAGTATGCACCTAGGATGGCAAGAGGTCTGTGAATCATGTGTATATAACAGGGAACCCAGGACGATGCCAGGAAGGTCTAATTCAGGAGGATTAGACTAGAGAATAGAGAAAAGGTAATGTGTACAGGTACATTTCAGACAGGACAAGAAAGCCCAGTGTGAGAGTTCTGGGGAGTCTAGTTTTGGCTTAAACCTGGGAAAGATATTCAAATGTTTTGTGTTACTTATAAATCAAATGCAGTGTCTTGAAGTGTCAATGAGTGTCTCATCACTAAAGTATTCAAGTAGAGGCTAGGTTGGTCCAATGCTGTAAGAAGGGTTCATAACCTGTAGTCTATGCAAGGGATTGAACTATGTAATTTAGTATGTTATTTCATGTTGTTCCAACCAAAACCATGAAGAAGGTAGAAGGTTCTTCCATTTTGCAGATGAGGAAATTCATACTAAGATGTCAGATACTCTGTGTATGCCCTTTCCAGTGGCTGCATAATATCATCTCCTGTGTCAAGTGTGAATAAAAGTAACTCCAACTTTACATTGCAAAGCATTGACCAAGGTTTTGTAACTGTTATGTGAACTCATTTCATTTAGCATAATTTTTAGAAGCAGAAACACAGCTTGTTATGGCCATTCATTTAATAACGCATTCATTTTTCCTTTATTCATTCATTCATTTGTTTTTCTCCTCCAACATACAGGAACATTCTTCCAGGGATTATCCCTTGAGCTCTAGAGATAGAAGTATATATCCTTTGTTTTTAAAGATGTTGAAGTCCTATGGAGGACTGTGATCTTAGGAGAGAGTCCATGTGCCATTTGGGTTATAAGCTGCTGTCACAGATCCTCCTGCACCAGGGAACAGGAACACATTTGTGCTTTAGTGAAAACAGTGAGAAAACCAGATTTGACTCATGGAAGAATTTCTTTATGGAAGAATCTTAAGGATGTTTTAGTTTCATGTATGGAGAACTAGTTATGCAGTGTCATAGTGTGATCCTATATTCTGATGGGGGCTGGGTTGTCATTCAGATCCGAGTGCCAAACATGAACAGATGTTAGCATTGTGGATGACTGAAAGTGCAAGCTGCGTAACGTAGAAGAATTGTGAAGCATAAGGAGAAACTAAAAAAAGGAAAATGAAACAAGCTTGCTTTCAGTCAGTGCTCTATTATAAACTTCACATTTTGTCTAATTGGTAGGAGAAAGTCAATTAACTTCTTTTCTGTCTTTTACCCTAATGGCTTTTTCTCATCTAACAGGGAATTCTGGTCTCTTGTAGTCATTTTCCACTATATTTGTTCACTTACTATGTTGGGTGCTCAGATTTTAATTTATTTTTTTTTCTGTTACATCATACCTATCTTCTCTTTGTTGTTGTTGTTGTTGTTGTTGTTTTTTAGATTATTGATTTATTTATTTGAGACTGAGAGACAGCATAAGTGGGAAGGAGGGTCAGAGGGAGAAGCAGACTCCCCACTGAGCAGGGTGCCTGACGTGGGGCTCAATCCCAGGATCCCAGGGTCATGACGTGAGCCAAAGAAAGACACTTAACCAACTGAGCCACCCAGGTGCTCCTTCTCTGCATTCTAGTTTTATCTCATATAGTTGCCATCCTTACTAGGAAGTCCTAATCATAATTCAGTATTTTAATTCACATGATTTTAGATGAAGTATACCTGGTCTCTAACTGTTGCTGTAGTAAACCCCTAATTATCCACAAAAACACACAGTTTTGAGTACATTCCTATAGATGAGACTGCTTTAATGAGAATACACTATGCCTCTATGGGCTTTTTAAATTTTTAAGTATTTTTCCTACTTTAATCTTCAATTTCATCATTTAAGCTATAGGCGTGTAATGGGAAGCTGGAATAAGATGTGATATTTGAAGAGAGTACACTGAAGAAAAGACTTTATTGGTAGAAGGAGATCATAGGGAAGGTAAGAACAGAAATAAAAAAGAGAATTCCCTTAGTAAGGAAATGATGTACTTTGCATATTAATTGTTTAGGATTTTTTTCTCACGGGAATTATTTCCATATTTCTTAAGTTAAGAAAACAGTAATCTTGGGAAAACTGAATATGTTTCAGGGGACAGGTGGAGAGGCAGGAGAGGGATGGATTAGATGTAATAAAACTGGCAATAATGATCAGCTTGGAGAAATTAGAGAAACATCCCAGTTTAGGAACTGAAGTTGTTCTCTGATGAAAGTACCGAGATCAAGAGAAGAGGATCAATATTTCCAATTACCTTCACATTATGTTCGATTAGGCCATGAAGTAATTGAAGGACAAATCATTAGCAAATTTATCTCTAAGTGAGTAAGTATACATTATTATATATCATACAAAATGGGGTGTCGGCAACTTCTCATCAGTTTTTAGAATCAGTAACTTGATAAATACATTGCAATATAATGACCATTGAAGATTTTCTTTCACTTTATTGTTGTTATTGTTGCTGTTACTATTTCTTGCATTTCAAGAATAATTAACATTATATAATGTTTTAGTCTAATACGTATTTTGTGCTTTGATAAAGGGATGTTAAACCCACTCCAGGTTTAAATCATTCATTTTTGTTGATGTGGTTGTTGTTTTTATGTGAGTTATACATCATTTGCATATAGTTGAAAGAGTTTCATGGTTTACTATGAAAAATAGCGGTTTTTACTTTCCAGTCTTTTAGATTATTGTTTTGGATTTTCCTCTGAACATCTAATAAGACTTTCTTTTATTACTGCCTCTTCTTATTCATCTTTTGGCATCACCCATTGACTCCTACAGTGGAAAACCTGAAGTTAGTGTTTGTTAGGTTTTTTTTTTTTTTTTTCATTATTCCATTTTTAACAACTGAATGCATCCTATCCTGCTCTACTCTCTCTCATCCTTTCAGTGTAGGGACATTATAACTTAGATTATATCAGAAGTTCAATATTTACATTATTATGTCAATATAAATCTTATTTGTACCTGAGGCATGTAGTATTCTGTGATTACTTTTCCCCTTCATTTCAACTTTTGGTTTCCCTGAAATTAATAATAATTTCCCATTTTCCATTTCCACTATTAATTTAAGGCCTTCTCAAGCCTCTGCCTGGTGTTCCTCCCTCCACTGGCTTCCTGGGATGCCCTTCCACTCTCTCCTAGTAGGGTGGAGCTCTCTTTTCCTCCAGCTCGTGTTGTTTTATTTTGGGAGAACATAGTTTCTAATAGCTTCTTGGGAAAGAGTGTGTGGAAGATTTTTTTTGAGATATTGCATTTCTGAAAATATCTTTATTCTGCTGCACTTGTGTTTGATTGACATTTTGACTGGATACAGAATTCTTGGTTGGAAATAATTTTATTAGAATTTCAGTAGGATTGCTCCATTGTTGCTAGTTTCCATTGTTTTTGTTAAAATAGATTTCTTTATTTCCAGTCTTCTGAAGTTTCATGATGAAGCAAAAAATAGAGCAGGATGCAGTTTTATTTTCATTTGCACCTTTCCAATTTGGACACTCCTGTCTTTATGTTCTTCTTCTTTTTTTAATATTTTCATTTAGATGCAATTCTCATAACAGAATTCACTTTTTTAAAGTGTATATGTCAGTTGTTTTTAGTATATTCACACAATTTTGGAATCATTACTATTTGATTTTAGAAAATTGTATCCCCCTAACCAGAAGCCCCTGCCTATTAGCAGTCACTTTTAATTCTCTCCCTTTCCAACCCCAGGGAAATATTAATCTACTTTATGTCTCTGTGGATTTTCTTGGACATTACATATAAATGGAATCATTACTATGTGACTTTTTGTAGTAGACTATTTTCACCCAGTGTTTTTTTTTTTTTTTAAGATTTTATTTATTTATTCATGAGAGACATACAGAGAGAGAGAGGTAGAGAGAGAAGCAGGCTCCATGCAAGGAGCCCAATGCGGGACTCGATCCCAGGTCTCCAGGATCAGAACACCCTGGGTTGCAGGCAGCACCAAACCGCTGCGCCACCGGGGCTGCCCTCCCAGTGTTATGTTTTTGAAGTTCATCCATATTTTAATATGTATCAGTCTTTTTTTTTTTTAATGTGGTATTCCATGGTATAGATATATCACATCAGTCATCTGATGACCTTTGTCTTTAAGTTTTTGAAAGACTGTCAAACTGTTTTTGGCATCTAACCACCAGGGTTTGGGGAGGTTCCAGTTTTTCCATACCCTCAGCAATACTTGTCTGTCTTTTTTATTACAAGTGGATGTTTGATGGTTTCTTCTTCTCATTCTTTGAATTTCTCTGCCAACTAATGATGTTGAGCATTTTTTAGTGCACACATGTTCTCCTGTTTCAAGAAACTATCTTAAATTATTTTGTTTTCATTTCCTCCATTTTCTTTTTTCTTTGGATCTTTTATTATTTAAATGTTGAACCTCCTGTATTGTTGCTCTTTTAATTTTCTTTGTCTTTTTTTTTTCTATTTTCTAATTATTTTCCTGTTAGCCCACCCTTCAGGGACATTTTCTCAACTTAGTGTTTCATCTCTGCTGTTGAGGGCTTTACATTTTAATATTATTTCTGAGATACCTTTTGTGCTCAAAATATTCCATTTTATAATATCCTTATCTTGTTTCAAGGTTGCAGTATCTTTTCTTATCTCCTGAATTAGTATTCAGGACTAAAAGACTAAAAGTATTAACTAGTCTTTTTTTATTTTTTAAAGAATTTTATTTATCTATTCATGAGAGACACAGAGAGAGAGAGAGAGGCAGAGACATAGGCAGAGAGAGAAGCAGACTCCATGCAGGGTGCCCGATGTGGGGTTCGATTCTGGGACTCCAGGATCACGCCCCGGACTGAAGGCAGGTGCTTAACCACTGAGCCACCTAGGTGTCCCTAATACTAGTCTTTTTGAAGTTTTCTTCACAGTATTTTCTCTGTTTCTACCAAACAATTACTATTTTTCTTTTAGTTTGTTCTAGTCTCTGGTGTAAATATTAGAGGCTTTGGTTTGATAGCTGGTGGTTCTTGGTTGTCTGGTCACACTGAAATATGGTAGAGTAACAATGTTTAAGTTGAGAACTTCAAGTGGGTAGCTGGTTTACCATTCATTTCACTGTAGGAACTGATGAAGCCATTTTGCTGAGAAATCCTTGACCCTAGTATCCATCTTTTCCTGCATTGCTAAAAGATTCCTAGTGAAGATTCTTCTGAACTCCTGCCTGGAGGAGAGAGGTCTAGCTGCCACTGTTCTGGAAGCAGAATGGGGTTTAGGACCCCATGTAATTAACCGGTTTCAGGATGGTATCCCTGTTCCTGTCTAGTTGAGTTTTCCAGTTCAGACACTCTGTTTTAACCTCTTTAGGTTTGAGAGAGGCAGTTATATATGTAAGCAGAGTGGGAAAGAGATCTAAAGATTAAATAACTACTGAAAAGACTTTCAACCAACCAATCTCTCACATTTTAGACCTCTGCATATAGACCTATTCATTCCCATGTCCTGGTGCCACCAACCCCTGAGCTGTTTGGTTGTTCTGTTTACAAATAGGGCTACATCTAGGCTTTCCCCTCTGCCAGGTTAATAAATAATCTATTTTTTGTGTTTTGTTATGCTAAATATGCTACCATCTGTTTTGGAGCTTCTAAAATTTGGCGTGGGTTTCAAGAGGATGCAAAGTAGGTGTATATGTTTAGTTTTCCATCTTTACCTTGGAATCTCATCAATTCTTAATAAGTTTAAATATGAACAAATGCTTGAGCTTCTCATTGTATAAACCACTGTGTAATTAGATCATTTTTTTCACATTGATGGTTGAAGGCATATAAATCTTTGCTATTTATCAATTGTCAGAGTTCATCAAATGTGATGAGGCTAGTGGGAGTGAAGATATTTATATTAACTCTTATTAGATTATTGTTCCATAAGTAAAATTTTAGGCACAAGAGCAGTGTCTAAAGTGCGAGTGTGCCTTTTGTAGGATGTCCTGTCTTGATGGAAAATATTTTTGCTTGTTAACTGGTTGGTTAATTGTTATTTTGTTCATTTTTTTTGTTATAATTTGTTATGATTGTGGATGTCGATATACTGTATAAGTATAAACATATATTTGATACTATTTTAAAGGCATTAAGAATATTTTTACAAAGTAAGTATATGTATAGAAAAATAAGCAATGGTGAAGGGTTCTGGTTTTTAAATTAATTATTAAGAACATATGAGGCTCAGGGGGTTGCTTAGTCCATTAAACGTCTGACTCTTCATTTTGGCTCAGCTCATGAACCCTGAGGGGTTCTCAGATCCAGTCCCATGTTGGGCTGTGTGCTGGTTGTGGAACCTACTTGAGATTCTCTCTCTCTCCCCCCTTCTGTCCCTCCCCCCTTAAAAAAAGTATTAAGAAGGTATAGATTGCTTGTTTAGCTGGGTTCATTGTGGTTTTGGTTGCTTTGCATAGAGACCTCCTTTTTAGAAAATGAATGTTCTCAGTTAACATCCAACTTCAAGGGAGTAATTTCCTTTTTTTTTTTTTTCCTACTGGCAGGTACAAGTCTAGTTAGAAATCCCCAAAAGATGGTCATTCAGAAACTGAGAAATTAGTTTGTTATGGCAGCTATTTGCTAAATAAGAATTTTCCATCTTCTGGATTTTTCCTTTTCTCTTGATTAAATGCTCTTTGTTTTAAAGCTTTGGATCTCAGCTGTTAGCTTCACTTTAGCAATTAGGGATATTTTGAAGATTGAGTTGGTTCTCTCTATTCCTCCTTCTAATTCTCTACCCTTTTTACTTGGATAAAGAAATTAAAAGCATCAAAGAACAATAAAATGTTGAGTAGTCTTTAGCTAGAATTTAGAAGGTATGTTAAGGAAAGATACTAATTCTAACAATAAAATAGAAGTCAATAATGCTGTGGAAAAGAGGCATGGTGAAAGATGATTAGTAACAGAATATTTATTAGAAGAAAAGAAAGGACTAAGGATTTTTTTTTATATAATCAGATTTCACCTGAGTAAAAATACCATGAAATGAGTTATATCTTGGAATGGGTGAAAAGAACAACATAATCATTCTTATTTGTCATCAAGACATCTGGTAAGATGAATGGGCATCTAGTCTCTCTGAGGGCAGGTGCTGGTTGCTCTTTTGGTATATCTTGTAGTAAAATTACAGTGGGAATTCTATAAATCTTTGCCAAATTAATATGATTATTTCTATAGAGTAGATGCATCAGACATGATTTTGTGTGTGTGTATGTGTGTGTGTAACAAATGTAGAGTTTAAGATTTTCATTAAAACACACAGAATGTGACAGACTCAGAGACATGGGGTCTATATCCTCCTTTAAAGGAGGACTTGCTTCCTAGCTACAGGAAATAGTCACCTGAATGGTTCCCCCTCTCAGCAGCTCCAGGATCTAAAGAGGCCATGCCTTCTTCCAGGCATCCTGGATCTGGTCATTTCTGCTCAATGCAGGGCAGCTCTGGTGCCAGGTTGACCAAGGCTTTATTGACCTGCATCACACCTACATTTCCTTTGTCTAATCCTGTTTGCTTATCCTTCCTTCCACCTAATAAACACATTTTATTTCTTTTACATAGTAAGTATGTTGTACTCCCAAACTCCATTGGGAGAACCCAAGACAGAGTCATAAAGATTAATTTAAACATATAATTTAACCCTATAATTTAACAGGGATTTATTCTCTTTTAGGGGGTTACAGAAATATGGGGTTCAGACTTAAATATCCAAGTATATCAGATATCATACCAGAAAATCATAAGATGTTCAGAGTTCAGAGGGGGCAAAAAATACACAGTATGGCAGAAACTTCTAGAAAAAATAACTTTAGATGAGAGATAGTTGAATGAGTTCATGAAATTGTAGCATGCCTTTGAAGTTACTAAATCCTTGACTGCAAGTTTTTTTATAAGTCAGTGCATTGATAAGCACTGTGTGTTGTATGGAAGTGTTGAATCACTGTATTGTATACATGGAACCTAACATAACACTGCATGTTAATCATACTGGAGTTAAAATTTTAAAAAGTCATTGCAAATGTATATTCATCTATGTATTTAATAGTCCTATTATGTTATCAGTGGGAAAATGTGAGTATTATTTGCCTAAAGTAGAATACTGTATTCTTCTCTAATATTCAGATCCCAATTCCTATAGAAAGATCTTGCCTCCTTTCCATTTTGAACTTAGGTCTGGTGATGTTGATGTCTTTGGCCAGTAAATTGTAAGAAAGAGTTATTTGTTATCAGAGCATATATAACCTGCCCTGTCCTGACTGATATACCCTAAGTATAGGGTATATACTAAGTATCAACCCCAGAGAAAGTGGATACTACCATATGTTGTATTTCAGGACATATTTTATGAGTCATGCTCAGATGCGTGTTGTATGTGTATGTGTATGTGTGTTTGTTTATGTGTATACTATGCTCATATACTATATATGCTATTTTTTTAATTTTTAAAAAACTCACAGAAGTTAGTGCTACCATTGTTTTGAAATCAAGAAATGTGGCTATGTATCTGTTTGTATCCACATTTTGAAATTCACATGCCCTTTGTCTTGATATAAAAATCTCATGCTTTTCTTTGATATCATTTTAAACCTCAGATAAATGTAGAATTCTTAATAAGACAAATTTAAATGATTTTAAAAGATTTTATTAAACACTTGGTTCTGTTTTTTTAACAGTTAAAAAAACCACATGTTTTATCAGTGAGAGCATTAAATCAGCTTGCTTACCACAAGCTTTTGTATCATAGATTCAAGAATCAAGGACAAATATGGTTACCTTCCATGTCATGTATTGTTTCTGCTATATTTTTCTTGATAAAAATGATTACAACCAGCTTCATATATTAAGTATGATAATTACATGCCAGGCCTATGAATTTATTTGGAAGTAAATATTTAGATATTTTGTCCAAGATTTTTCTAGTATGATTTTCTGAAAAATTTTTTTGCAACTGTTTCAAATTCGGGCACCATTATCTTGTTTTACATTTATGAGACTGTCTTTCAAATGGTATTTTCAAACACAACATCAGGAAAATACTACCTGAATTCATCCTAAACAGAGTTGGTGAGATTTTATTCTTTTTCTTGAAATTTTTTCCAGTAGCCATTTTATGGCAAATTGCACTAAGTCAAGAGAATGAAAAGGTATTTTTAGCTCTGATTCATGGAATACATAACTAGATTTTGGCATAGAAGCTTAAAACATATCATGAAGAGCAATAATGTCGGTCGTTGATTCTTGAAGTTCAAGATTCGTATTCAAAACATCAACTATATCTGCCAAAGATGTCAAGCTCCTGGGAAAGTTATTATCTTTAACTTGCAAAGTTTGCAAGTGTCTAATGATTGAGAAAAAAAAAGGTAAAAGTTCTTTTTAAGAATATCTTTAATTTCATACTATGCATAGTAAGGAATTAAGCACATTTTTTTTTTTATTTTGTCCATGAATTGAGCAAAGTCAGTAACAAAAACATGAAAAAAAATTAACAGGGTTAAATTTTTATGACAGGTAAATCAGCAATTTGACTTTTGGCTGTAGATCCTGAAAAAGAGATATTTTAGAATTTCTACTCTACTTTAACTTTGGAAGTGGTCACAATATAAGAATTCATGAATTTGGGATTCCTATCCCCCCACCCCCACCCCTGTGATCTGAGGCCTTCTTATTCTTTGTTATTAAAAGAACTACTTGAAACAAAACTTTGACAGTTTTCTGGAGTTTTAACAACATGTTTTACTACTCTTCAGTTTCTTTCATTTCATAACACCATAATCTGCAGGTAAAAACTTGCATTGAAAAAAATAATGTTGGTGTGAACCTTGTACTCACTTGAGTTTGAGAAATCCAAATTACTTTGCCCCTTTATGTACTATACTGAAATAATTACATTTGTGCTTAGTAACTACATAAGCTTACAGCTGTGCTTATGCCTCAGGTGTGTCACAAGAATAGTGATATAAATGGCCTTTTTCATCATGTATAACAGACATTTCACTGTTTGCCAGGACTTTTTCTGAAAGCTTTGTCCTTTTATTCTCTGTGTATTTCCACCAACCAGGAGGATTTATTTTTTTATTTTTTTTTAAGATTTTATTTATTAATGAGAGAGAGAGGGAGGGAGAGAGAGAGAGAGAGGCAGAGACATAGGCAGAGGGAGAAGTAGGCTCCACACAGGAGCCTGATGTGGGACTCGATCCTGGGACTCCAGGATTACGCCGTGGGTCGAAGGCAGGCGCTAAACCGCTGAGCCACTCAGGTGTCCCTAACCAGGAGGATTTAAATGAGCTCTACCTTTGTAATATAAATTTATTTTTAAGACTGTTCCTCTAATTCAGAGGTTTTTTACGCGTCCCTTTTATATGTCCCTTTTCTATAGCCCACAACCCTTGCCCCATAAATAATCAGATATTTATAACTGCATTTAACAACTCCAAAGTATTTTGTATTATAAATTCTTAGTAATATTACTTCTAATATATCCCTTTGTATTTCCTTGGGGGAGAAAACCTTCTAATATTTTTACTGCTGGATTAAGTGATACGAACAGGTTATAAATATTTCATTATAGGTAAGAAGAGGAAGAGTATTACTCACATTTATGTGACTGTCATTCTTATTTCCCTCAGACTTATCACTGAGGTCCTACATAGTGAATAGTTTTTATTCATTTTTATGCATTTTACAATACTTCCATTCTAAGATTTTGAAAATGTATTTTGATTTTCATTCACTTTGCTTAAAAAAAAGTGAGAATTTAACAAATTATAATTGCTTACTATCTTCATTGAATTATGTGTTTCAGAGTTACAGTTTTTAAAATCAGAAAACCGTGTACCTGAAGCTCATTGTAGTGTAACTTATAACGTTTTCTGAACCACACATCTGGTATAATCAGTCCATAGGTGGGTGTTGCTCTTACCCCTGAGAACCAGTATTATAAAACGAAACCTCCTCTGTTGTGCTTCACAGTTAGTGAAACTGATCCCAGCCTGACACCTTTGATTCTTTTACCTTCCCTTCCCTCACCTCTTTACTGTCCTTGTTCTTTTCTCTCTTCCATTTTAGTTCTCTGTTTATAACTTTTCCCTCTCGTGTCACTTTTTTCGTATAATTTCAGGATCTCCCCTATTTCTAGCAGGGCAACTACAGAAGGTGTTTTCAGAGTTAAGATATTCCCAAAAACTCTTTCAGTCATTTTCTTTTCTCTTTGATCTCCTCCTTGGACTCCAGAAAATTTTATGTGGCCCACTTTGTTAACCTTTTTTTCTTTCCCCAAATTTTTGAGGATGTTGGATGATCAGAGCATTCCATTCTTTGTACCCACTGGCTTTTTAGTTTTCCTTTTAAAACGTCAAACTGGCTTCAAAATAATAGGAACATCTTTTTAAAGTGGCTATTTGACTCCATTAAAATTTATTATTGGTTTAGGCTTGTGAATGGTTTCCCAGAGGGCATATAAACCATACTGGGTAGCTCTTTCCTTCACTGTTTCAAGAGAAAACATTTTACACATTCTTCTGATGCAGGAGTAACATATATTTTTGTAGAACTACAATGTTCTACTTTGGGAAGATCCCCTCAATTCTCTTGAGACTTTCCAAATTCATACTTTGAATTTATTTATTTTTAAAGAGGAAATAATGTGTACCTCCTAGAAGTTTTATAAACTAAATAAGTTCTAGAGATGTAGATATGGATACAGATACATGTTTCATATATGGATAAGCCCATACAATATTGAAACTACTTCAGACATGAACCGTTAGAGCATGAACATCTACATTCTTTTGATCAGAGAAGAATGGCTCACAACAGTCTTACTGCCTGGGTAGAGCTGTATAATCTGTCTACCCATACTGTCATTGCCAGAAGCCAAATAGTAAGTTTTTTGTTTTAATGGAAAAGATCTTTCAAGTTCCTGGTTTTACATGATGGGTGTGTGGTTGGAAATGCTTCCTGTTCCAGTCACCAGCCCCAGGCTGCCCGTGCATTTTGGATTCTGAAATGACAGCTGAAACCAATTAGGCAGAATTATAGGATAGCTAAGTCACATATAGGTTTATTATGACCAAAAAGGAGAAGGAGGACACATTAAATGATTTCAAAAATGGCTAATTTAATTAGGAATGAGCCACAGCACTGGGATAGCTGTGGGAGGATTTTTGTGTAGTACCAACCACAGGGATGTGGCTGTGTGTCAGCCATCCTGCCCTCCACAGGGAATATGTGTGGTTTACTGGGTAGAATTTCAAACATTTCCTAAGTGGCTAAAACCAGGTAAAAATAAAATAACCCAGAAATAGACTTTGTAATATGGAAAATAATCCTGTGCAGGAACAGCTGAATGTTTGAGAGTATTCCACTTGGGAATTTATCTTTAGGTGATGATAGGATAGATTGAAAGACCATATTACTGCTATTGTCATACCATGTCCCATGATGCAGTTTGAGGCACAATAATCTAGTAGTAATTAGAATTTCTACTTCAGAGGAAAGAGATAGCACTTTTGTACTTGTTCATGAATGTCTTGTTTTTGTCATTAACGATAAGGGATTCCAGTGTATTAGCATAAAGACCAAATAACATTTGACAGAATACTGACAGTTTTATTTTATAACCACTGTTTAAAAAATGGGCCCCTTTGGTATGTAGTGGGTACAGACTTCCTCTGTAAAGCATCTTAAATGGCTGTGATTTTGTTTTAAAGGTAAAGTTGATTAATGCTTCTTTTTATTTTTCTTCTCACTAATGAATGATGCTCACATATTGTAACTAACAACATTAAAATTTCATTAATTATGATTTGGGAATGAAATAGATGAGGACTATAAAGCTTAATGGAAAAAATGCCATTTCAAAGTCAATTTAAACCTGTGGACTTTATATCAGAGCAGTTTGAAACTAACTGCTCGGTAATTTGATGTATTAATTCTTACAGCAATGTAGGCTGATTAAAACAGAGATTATAGCTAGAGGAGAATGGCATTGATTGCTGTAGAAGAAAGGAGGGCTCAACTTCTATAAGTTTTCTTCAATTGCCTCTAGCAGCAACTATTCTCCAGTGAATTACAGGACTTTAATGAGCTGTAGGTGAAATAGATTAAAAACTAAAATGATCGTGAGTTCCACCAAAGTTCACAGCTACCCTTCAAGTATGGTTTTAGTTAGAATGCCTGTGGTTTTTTCCAGACCTGGGACAATGGTAATGAAGGTGACATTAGCCAGTAATAGAGGAAGCCTCACAAGTAAACATCTGCCACAGTTGCTGCTTTGGTCACACTAACTGCCACCATTGTGGCCATTAATTTGAGGACCACCTGCACCATCACCAAAGAGGGGAAATAATTGCTCTTGTTCTTTGAAGCTTGCAATCGTTTTCACATGATCTCTTACTAGTATTATTTAAAGGTTCTTTATAATGAGTCACTTACTTGGGAGAGAAAGGAGTGTCTAGAATCAAACAGGGATAAGGACTAGGGAGCTTCATAAATAATCAACAGTCAGTCAGGGAAAGGCAGGGGGGCTCTATATTTTTAGGCTTCCAATTGGCACATGTTTATGAACTAGTTGTTAACATATCCCATCTTTTTTTAATCATGTTCCCACTTATTTTATGTTGTAAAATCAAGTTTTCATGAATTTCAAAATGAAACTATAACAGCCTTGGTTAAACATAAAGTAAGCCTATCCCTTAAGAATAAGGAAATTCAGAATTAGTCTTATTATCTTATAGAATCTTTCCATATTCTTGCTCTTGTGTGTTTTGTAATGATATAAAAATTATACCAGGCTTGAATATACTGACTTCTCCTCTCATTGTCAAAATGGAAAAGTAAGTGAAACAGAAGCAAAGGCTGTGGAGGCTAAGCTGAACATAACTTCAGAATGAGGATTTCTGTTGGTTATCCCCATGGAAAGACTTCCTTATTTTTAGCCTACATGCTAAAAATAGTGCTGTGCTATTTTCAATGTCATATTTTGGCAGTGCTTCTGAAGAACACCAAAATTAACTGCCAAATATAGCGGGCACCAGGCTTAACAGTATAGGACAATGGAAACAAATGCCTATCTTTGGGAAGGGGCTTTATTTGGATCCCTGCTTGATGAGAACAGCAAAAGCATAATTCCTCCGAAAAACTTGATGTTTCCTGAAGAGGAGGTTTGATCATTTGAAAGTCCACAATCAGAAAACCTCACTTCATGGATAATATGTTGATTAAAAAAAGAAACAGAAGCACCTACCGAATGGTGAAGCCTCCTTGACAATGGGCATACACTTCTCTCTGGCCTGGAATATCGGCAAAATTTCATTTCCATGAAGTTCTCTGAGTTTGTGGTCTCCAGAGGGCCTTTTTACCAGTGGCCTTCAGTGGAGGGATACTGCTGCTTTCTCCTGACCCCAAGTCAGTTTCAAACAGTAAGGAGCTGGCAGTGGAAGCTGTGAAGAGCTGAGTGTTGTAGTCTAGCTTGTTTCTTGTCTTTCCCTCTGGCTGGCCTCTCTTTTCCTGCCTTCTTTAAAGGTCTGTTCTCCACTAAGGCCTGTTTTGAAATGGATATTATATCCATAATTTGTCTTTTTAGTTTTCTTTCATCTGTTCTCCTGGAAGTCTCACAGATATTAATCATGCAGTTCTCAGGTCTGCGTATAATTGAAATTAACAGAAACTGTACTGTGTGAAAGCATAAAAAGTCTTTCCAATTTTCTGTGGTCTTTCTATATCCTGCCTTTTTATAAAGGGAGATTTCTCTCCTGCTTTCCAAAGTGATCCAACCCACAAAGTAATCAAATCAGTATGGGGAAACCCAAATTATAAATGTGGCAAATTCCTTTACAGAGAGCATTTATGTTCAGGATATTAGGAGTTCAGATTTGTTCCACAAATTCCTTCTCCTAGAAATACCTATGTTAAATAGCCAAATAAATGCTACCTGATGGGTAATCGACAGAGAGGAAGGAGGAAACTCATTTTGAAAGATATATATGCTAGTGTGGGGATTGAGCCTTTAAAACCCCTTTCTGCTCCCACTCTCTTTCTTGGTCTTTAAGTCTAGCCATACTTGATAGCTTCATTTAAAACCATCCACTACATGGAAGATTGATGAGGTGTTCTTAGGCATTCAGGTATAAACCTGTCAGACACAAGTGCTTCTAAAGGCATTACCCTGAGGAACAGCAGCGATGATGGTTTAGGAACATGAGGTGAAGTATAATGTAGTGAAAGCAAGAGATGTTAGCCAAGAGCCAAGACAGAGCTGGGAGGGTGAAGAGGAATTGTGTTTGATCTGCAGCCACCAGGTGTCTAGTCTAGTGACCTGCTCCTTTTCATATCAAAATAAGAAATAGCCAGAAATTAAGCCAGATGGATCTGAGATTATCTGTGTCTCATCAAGGGATACTGATCTGTTGGTCATATGCCATAGAGGCCTTCTGTTTAAACCCAGGATGACTTTTAAAAATGGAATGACAAAGAAGTATCTTCTAGCATTATTATTAAGTTTAGTACTGTATTTCTGAGCCAATGCAAATCATAAAGATCATATAATCCAATGAGTTGACCTAAGGAAAGAAGTAAGAAAGAAGAGATGTAATGAAATTTGTAATTTAGGCACATCTAATGTAGATCCAGGCATGATACTCTATATTAAAGAGAGAGAGAGAGAGAAGAAACCATTTTTAATGCAGGTAGAACGGAAGTTTTCCAGGGTACAAAGTGGGACCTTGTACTATCTCTTTTCTCTTTTTCCAAATGAGAGGTTGACTGTGTATTTCCTAAATGTAGTCTCACTAGTTGTATACAAAGTGCAATGAGAATGTCTGGTTATGCAGACAGGAAGAATACTATGTGAGCATGAAAGTACCCCCAGGAGTTCCAGGTTTCTTTTTTTTTTTTTTTTTTTTTTAATTCATGAGAGACACAGAGAGAAAAAGAAGCAGAGACACAGGCAGAGGGAGAAGCAGGCTCTATACAGGGAGCCCGATGTGGGGCTCGATCCCGGGTTTCCAGGATCATGCCCTGTGCTGAAGTTGGCACTAAACCGCTGAGCCACCTGGGTTGCCCAAGGTCCAGTTTTTTTAGTGTGTTTATCATTACATTTTTAATTGTAATCCTCCCAAATATCCCACTACTCTAAACACACCACAGAAAATCGTCATCATCAACATCACTGTCAACAACATCATCATCATCATTATCATCATCATCATCTATAGCATCTACCATGTGCTGGGTAGTGTTCTGAAACTATTATGATATTACTCATTAATTTTTATAAATACCCTTTGAGGTAGATGTCTGAGGATTATTCTCAGTACACGCATGAAGATCCTGATATACAGAAGTTATGTAATCTGCCCAAGGTTACACAGCTAGACAGCCATGTGTATATGCATGTGATGTATAGGCACACACAAACACACATTTTGATGCCATACATCTAAGGAACGATGAATTTTAAAATTTAGAAGTTTAGAAAATTCTTTATTAAATTTCTCAAGATCTCATTTTGGAGAAGCCTCTTCTGTGCAATTCATAATGCTTATGTTCATGTACTTAGAAGGATATTATGTGTACTTTGAGGATCAGGACTGTTTAAACCCACTCTTGATAGGTTTCTTTCTTCATGAAAGAAGAAAGTTTTTTTTCTTTCAAATTTTTATTTAAGTTCCAATTAATTAACATACAGTGTAATATTAATTTCAGGTGTAGTATTTAGTGATTTCAACATTAAATAACACACAACACCCAGTGCTCATCACAAGTGCCCCCCTTAATCCCTATCACCTATTTAACTCATCCTCCTGCCCACTTCCCTTCGGCAACCCTGTATGTTTTCTGTGTAGTTAAGAGTGTTTTATGGTTTGCCTTGCTCTCTTTTACTTCTCCTATGTTCATTTGTTTTGTTTTTTAAATTCCATCGACATGATGAATGAATAAAGAAGTTGTAGTGTATATTTACAATATAATATTACTCAGCCATAAAAAAGAATGAAATCTTGCTATTTGCAACAATGTAGATGGAGCTAGAGAGTATTATGCTAATCAAAAAGTCAGTCAGAGAAAGACAAATACCATACAATTTTGCTCATGTGGAATTTTGAAAAATTTTAAATGAAAAGCTTGAATACTTTTTTGGAAAAAATTATAATAGTTCACAACTCTGTAAAATCTTTAGACTGTAAGATCTATGAGAGCAGAGACTTTGTCTTACATATTTATGCAAAATCAGCATTAAGTATATCTTAGTTATATAATTAACATTTAATAAATCTAAATAAGTCAAATATATAATACTGTGAAGATTTTGTACCCAACACCATTCCACTTCTTTAATCTTTTAATTTTAGAAGTTTAACTATATTTCTTCATTCCTAGCTTTAATCTTGCTTGGTACTGATATGTTAGCCTTTTAATACAATATTAAATTATAGTATCTACTGTCTCTGGTCAGAAAGAGGTTGGTTTAGCTCTTGTTACCTCTCTGCTGTTTTTGCCTAGCTCCACATTGCAACCTTGAAGGTGTGGGAAGCATTTTATGTTTGTTTTTTTTTTCCTCTGGGGTAATTTTTATCTGCTACTTGAAGGTTTGGAAGATTTTCTTTTTTTTTTTTTTTTTTGGAAGATTTTCTATTAAACCTATCTGAACTTGGGTGCTTTTTTTAGGTATAGCTCTTCAATTTTTATCTCTTGTAGAATCCAATTCCATAAGTTATGTTTTTTTAAGAGACACAAGTTTTTATCGAAGTATCCAATGTCTTGGTTTAAAGATGTGTGTAATGCTCTTTAGTTTATAGTATTATATGTTTATAGTATATTTTTAAATCTTCACATTCTTAGTTGTGTCATTTTTCTTATACTTAACACTGCATCTTAACAGAACACAAACACACATACACCCCACCAAATTTTCTAAGGTTTATTTGTTCTATTAGACTTTATTTTTTTTTTAAGATTTATTTATTTATTTATGATAGACAGAGAGAAAGAGAGAGAGAGAGAGAGAAAGAGAAAGAGGCAGACACACAGGCAGAGAGAGAAGCAGGCTCCATGCCAGGAGCCCGACGCGGGACTGGATCCCGGGACTCCAGGATTGCGCCCTGGGCCAAAGGCAGGCCCAAACCTCTGAGCCACCCAGGGATCCCCTAGACTTTAATTTTTTTTAAAAAAGATTTTATTTATTTATTCATGAGAGAGACACACAGAGGCAGAGACACAGGCAGAAGGAGAAGCAGGCTCCATGCAGGGAGCCCAATGTGGGACTCGATCATGGGTCTCCAGGATCAGGCCCTGGGCTGAAGACGGCGCTAAACCACAGAGCCACCTGGGCTGCCTGACTTTAATTTTTTTTAAATTTGAGTATAGGTGACACACAGTGTTACCTTAGTTTCAGGTGTACAACATAGTGATTCAATATCTCTCTATATAATTATGCTGTGCTCACCACAAATGGAGCCATTGGTCACATGACACTACTTTTCAAAGAATCGGGATTCTGTTTAATTGATCAAATCTGTTGCTTTCCAGTTTTCTGATTAATTAATTTCTACTGTGAACCACATTAATCCCATCTATTTTCTTTTAGTCTCTTTGTTTTTTGATATTCTCTAGCTTTAGTTTATTGGTTGTTTTATTTATTTATTTTTTAGTCATTCTTCTATTAAAATTAATGAATGATTGAAAGATCTAAATTACCCTGTCAGCAATGCTCTATTTTCTGTTGCTTTAAGATTTATGTTGTATGTAACTATCATTCATTTTTAAATAAGTTAAACATTTTTGTTTTTCTTTATTTTTAAAATTTTTTCCACAAAAATAGATTTTCTTTCTTTCTTCCTCCTTTTCTCATTCTTGCCCTTTAACTACTTGTCTCCCTTCATTATTTTATTCCTGTTATTATTGAATTTAAGGCCTTTTTGACTAGAAGAAACATTACTTGGTATAGTAGTAAGAAAGAAAAAAAATGCACTCAAACTATGATTTAGTGCTTTCTTACCATTCAGAGTTTTACTTTATGCCCACTGAAGGAGCCCTACAGATTTTAATTCTGGCACTTTTAATAAAATCTTACCTGAAATTTTTAATAAATGGGTTTCCAGATAACAATTATATCTCATTCTTCCATCTTTTTTTCTCAGATGGTCCTTACATTGTACGCTGATGATCCATGCCATCAGAGTAATAAAAAGAGAAAGTTTGCTCAGACACAGGCAATAACAACTGCATTCCAGATACTGCCTGGGAAAGAGCAAATTCATGCTGTTATTCCAATGTTGGAGATAAAAAGAATTGTATATCTTAGAGTGAATTAAATATACTACATTTTGATTTTGATTTTATCTAGTTGTAGTGAGAGGATGTAATGTGACTTTCGCTTTCCAAATTTTAAGGCTTTATCTCTGTCTAATACATTATCAAGTTTTGTGAGGATGCCATTTGCGTTTAAAAAATGTGTAGCACAAGTTTAATGGACGCAAAAGTAAACATGGTATTTAATTGTGTGATTCATATCCTTTATAACATTCCCTTTTTTTGGCCAACTCCATTTGTTGACTTTTGAAATAAGTAAACTAATCCCTCAAGATTTGTGAAATTATTAGTTTCTTCTTTTATTTTTACCAATTTTTGATATATATTGTTATGCTATGTTGTTAAGTACATTAATGTTTAATACACTTTTCTTGAATTCTATTATATCTAATATATATATTAATGTTATGATTCTTTTTTATTGATATTACCAGTATAAATAACAAAATAGAAATAACATATAGTATAAAATATATTTTTTATTTTCATCCTTTTGTTGTTTATCATTTTTAGTTTGTATCTTGGAAACAGTGTGAATTGAATTTTCTTCTTTTATAAACTGAGATTTTATATTTTTATTAGGAATTGTAACATGTCGTGGATATACAATTACTGATATAATTGGATTTTTCTTTATTGTTTTATTTGTTGTATGTGATATAAAAATTAGTTACAGTTCTTCCTCTGTGAATTTTATTGTATAATGGGCAGTATCTTAAATAATACCTCATTTTTGTTTATCATGTTGTAGGTGAAAAGTACTTTCTTATGTACTATCGAAGAGCATTTCTTCTGTCCTGTTTTCTTTCCCTTTCCTTTCCATTGGCTAACTTCTTTCATTCTCTACTCATGTCTGACTTCTTCCAGAGGCTTTTCCAAAGTCTCTACATTACAATAAGTTCCCCTGGCTATGCCCTCAAACATTACCCTGTTCTGTTCTTAAAATAATATACAATATAGTGTACTATAATTACTGGTATGTCTGTTTTTTTGGTGTTTTGTGGTTTTTTTTCCCCTGCTTGCAACTGTTCATTTAATTCTGTGTCCGTAGCGACTAGAGTAGTAACTGGAACATGATAAGGGCTCAAGTACATGATGAAGAATGAATGAATGCTAAATTTTGTTCTGTATCCTCAGCAATACCACCTGGCATGCAATAAGAACTCAGTAAAGGAGTCTGAACTATTGTCACCATGGCTATAGCAAGATTCTTGACTATTTCATAAAACTCTAAATTCTTTAATAATTGAAGCCTGATCATGGGCCATAAATACTCATGTTCAGCAGCTTTTCCTGAATCATAAAATGTTTGTTATCAATCTTATAGTATCCTCTAATAAGAGAAGAAAAATTGGAATAGCAACTCTACATGTTTTGTGAAATTTATTTTTATTTTTATTTTTTATTTTTTTAAGATTTTACTTCTTCATGAGAATACACAGAGAGGAGAGAGAGAGAGGCAGAGACATAGGCAGAAGGAGAAGCAGGCAGGCTTCATGCAGGGAGCCGGACATGGGACTCTATCCCAGGTCTCCAGGATCATGCCCTGGGCTGAAGGTGGCGCTAAACCGCTGAGCCACCCGGGCCACCCTGATTTTCTATATAATTCATAATATGCACAGAATAAGCATTAAGAAGAAAATAAATATAATTGTGGGCAAATTGAGTTTGAGACAATAAAAGAATAACAGTGTAAGATATATTCAGAGAACTTCCTTTAAAGTTATATATTGTGGTAAACACTGGGTGTGTTATGTAAATGTTGAATCACTAAATTGTATACCTGACATTATTACATTGTCTGTTAACTAACTGGAATTTAAATAAAAACCTAAAAAACAGTTATATCTGGATATATTCATCCTAATTTATAGTTTCAAAGTATTTCTATTAATTTATAAAGTATTTTGCCAAATACATTCAGGAGTCTGGAATAATTATTAAATTATTTTTTAATGAATATAGTTAGGAGAAATTTAAATAAATTCATTGATTAATTTTCCTAGAATGATATATTTGTAGTATTTTCATCTCACACAAAATGAATAGTTATAACTGGCATCTGCACTTGAAAAGTACAAGATAATGGGAAGTTTAATTGGTTTAGTGTGTATATATGTGTATGTTTTGATATAGTTTTTTTCAAGTTATGGTACTTACGTTTATCGTTTAGGGTTTTTTGTGTTAAAAATATATTTTCAATGAGGAGGAAATTAGGCACTTAGTAAGTTGTGGACATGAATTCCTTCTAATACACAGATATGTTAAATATATAACAGAGCCTAGAGATAAAGATAATGATTCAGTTGTGGTTAAAAATGAGAGGGCGGAGAAGCATTCAGCTATATACACTAAAAAATATACCCACTTGTCTTATATTTTGCTTTGTTCAGAAGGCAATGGTGACTTTGAAGTAGAAAAATATTGATTCATCATGTTATAGCCAGAGGGATGTTAATACATTTTCCCTTTTTTTCTTTTAGCACACTGATTTATGTCAGTACATGGACAAGCACCCTGGAGGGCTGCATCCAGATAATGTGAAGGTAGGAAAAGATCTTTTTCAGCTGAGGGTTAGCATTCTTCATGTGTAAATTTTTTTTTTTTTTTTTAGTCAAAGTCTAATTTCTCTACCATCACTTAAAAAAAATTATTGTATAAAGAGAAGTGATATTGAAGTGAACCATGATTGCTTGGTTTAGCGATTGGAAACCATGTTTAAACATTAAGTATTTTCACTGCAACACTATTGTTTAGATCTTATTCTATTTTAGTTTCATAGAGAAACATTTGCTAATAAATGAGATCCACTGGAAATGATATTGAAACACAGTTTTTAGGAGAAGAGAGTCTCAGGTAGCTTTACTTTGGAACTTCATGCTAAAGTATCAGGGAGTTTCAATATGCAATATTATGATCCAAAACAGTGTTATGGTGAGTTTATAGTATGTATTTTTTCATTTGTATGTACAAACAGATAAAAATGGTTTCCTACTGCTCTCTTTCATTTCTTCTACTACAAATTGAATTACTATGTGTCAAAAGGACTACATTTTTCTAATATTTGACTGAGCAGCCATCTTGGAAATTGTCTCAGAATTTCACACTTCAAACAGGAGACTCTTTGTTAACATATGTGAGAGAGTCAGAAGATGCCAAAGTTATATCTAAAGGTTTAATCATGTGCTCACATTTAATAATTCAAATGGCTACATTTCGTGATCCTGAGAATCAATTGAGTACTGTGGATTTACATAAAGTAGAATTTTGTCCCTTTCTTCCCATTATCTATCTACACCACTCTGAGCAAGAGGGGCCTTCTTTTCCTTGTACTACCTTTCCCTTTGCGTGTAAAAGCATTTATGTACATATAGTATTTTGTGTGTGTTTATTTTGCTCTATAAAAATGATATATATTATTATATGGCATTTAAAAGTATATCATGGATATCCTTTAAAATCAATGTATGACTATGTAGTTTAGGTTTCCTAATCACTGCATATGAATCTATAGTATTTATGAACCATAATTTTCAACTTTCTTTTTTTTTACTTTTTATTTATTTATTTTTATTTATTTATTTTTTTAATAAATTTATTTTT
This sequence comes from Canis aureus, assembly GCF_053574225.1. Classification (NCBI taxonomy): domain Eukaryota; kingdom Metazoa; phylum Chordata; class Mammalia; order Carnivora; family Canidae; genus Canis; species Canis aureus. The sequence goes on along the minus strand of NC_135628.1, from coordinate 44,349,813 downwards.
TATTGGTGTTCAATTTACCAACATACAGAATAACACCCGGTGCTCATCCCGTCAAGTGCTCCCCTCAGTGCCCGTCACCCATTCACCCCCACCCCCCGCCCTCCTCCCCTTCCACCACCCCTAGTTCATTTCCCAGAGTTAGGAGTCTTTATGTTCTGTTTCCCTTTCTGATATTTCCCACACATTTCTTCTCCCTTCCCTTATATTCTCTTTCACTATTATTTATATTCCCCAAATGAATGAGACCATATAATGTTTGTCCTTCTCCGATTGACTTACTTCACTCAGCATAATACCCTCCAGTTCCATCCACACTGAAGCAAATGGTGGGTATTTGTCGTTTCTAGTGGCTGAGTAATATTCCATTGTATACATAAACCACATCTTCTTTATCCATTCATCTTTCGATGGACACCGAGGCTCCTTCCACAGTGGCTATTGTGGACATTGCTGCTAGAAACATCGGGGTGCAGGTGTCCCGGCGTTTCATTGCATCTGTATCTTTGGGGTAAATCCCCAACAGTGCAATTGCTGGGTCATAGGGCAGGTCTATTTTTAACTCTTTGAGGAACCTCCACACAGTTTTCCAGAGTGGCTGCACCATTTCACATTCCCACCAACAGTGTAAGAGGGTTCCCTTTTCTCCGCATCCTCTCCAACATTTGTGGTTTCCCGTCTTGTTAATTTTCCCCATTCTCACTGGTGTGAGGTGGTATCTCATTGTGGTTTGGATTTGTATTTCCCTGATGGCAAGTGATGCAGAGCATTTTCTCATATGCATGTTGGCCATGTCTATGTCTTCCTCTGTGAGATTTCTGTTCATGTCTTTTGCCCATTTCATGATTGGATTGTTTGTTTCTTTGGTGTTGAGTTTAAGAAGTTCTTTATAGATCTTGGAAACTAGCCCTTTATCTGATATGTCATTTGCAAATATCTTCTCCCATCCTGTAGGTTGTCTTTTAGTTTTGTTGACTGTGTCCTTTGCTGTGCAAAAGCTTCTTATCTTGATGAAGTCCCAATAGTTCATTTTTGCTTTTGTTTCTTTTGCCTTCGTGGATGTATCTTGCAAGAAGTTACTGTGGTTGAGTTCAAAAAGGGTGTTGCCTGTGTTCTCCTCTAGGATTTTGATGGAATCTTGTCTCACATTTAGATCTTTCATCCATTTTGAGTTTATCTTTGTTATTCATAGATCTTGTGTTGTTTCCAGAATGTTGCTATTATAAATGATTCTAGAGTAAATGATAGTATAAAACCTTTACATTTGTACTTCTTTTGTAGATCAGTTAATGGATTTTCTTTATTGAGAGATATGACTTCAGTTTTAATGAATTTCACTGGAACATTTGCCCACGAGGTTATAAATTATAGGAGGATTGTTTTTCTCTACTTTAGTAAGCATTGACTATAACCAGTCATTAAAATTTTTGTCATTCTGATGAGCAAAATTGGAATATCTTTCATGTTAGTATTTCCTTGACTGCTAATAACATTGAGTTCCTTGTCATATTTCTTGACCAATTGTAATTATTTTGCCTGTTCTTATATATTGTCTATTTTTCTCGTTGATTTTATTTTAATAAGTTACAGATGCTTATTAATATTTGTGGCATTAATAATGAGGATTTTCACAGTGGCCAGTTATGTTGCATTATTTTAAAATGCACGAACTTGTAGCAGCCCTAAAAAAACATTGTGTTATAGATAAATAACAGAATCAATATGTATATACAGTCTGTTGTTTCATATAGATCTTTTTTTGTTATGCGCTTTTGTTTTATTGATAGAGATCTTTTAAATTTTTTTATTTCGTTTTTCTTCAAAATCAGTATCCATTGATATAGTTTTTAGTAGGTAGATTGGAGAAGAAATTTTGACACATGGAAAGACTTGTCTTATTAATCTTGCCATGTTTAAGTCCAACTCCAAACATTAATATCATAACATGAACATAATTTTGTTCTTATTCTTCCTAAACAGTAAAACATCTGAAGTTGTCTCATTTACACATTAAATGTTCTCTTCTTAGGGTTGATTGGATTAAAAACCAACAGTATAGTACATCTATACTCCTGTTTCTTACCTTATCCCTGGGCATCTGTAGAGAGCCCAGCTAGTGAAACCTTCAGGGGGTACCCAGGGGCCTGCCAGCCTCAGTGGACATCAGAAGCTACTCTGAGAAAACTTTGACTTCCTGACTTCCAAATTCAGTGACAGGATTGGCATTAAAGCCCTGACTGAACCTTAAAAAAAAAAAAAACAACAACAACAAAAACAAAAACCACGGCAGGGCACTTGGGGAGTTAAGCATACAACTCTTAATTTAGGCTCAGGTCATGATCTCAGGGTTGTGAGACTGAGCCCCACATCAGGCTCTGCACTTAGCACAGAGTTGGCTTGAGATTCTTTTTCTCTTCCTCTGCCCCTCTTCCTGCTCACACACTCTTGCGCTCTATACATACATACATACATACATACATACATAAACAAACAAATAGATAAAATATTAAAAAAAAAAACCGTGGCATCACTCAATTTTTATTCTTGTTTGGTTTTCTCACCAACCTCTGTATGCCATTAGTTGTGGGCAAGTATTGGTGGAAGATTTTGTTGGTGAAACAAAGAAGAATGCTTTTTTCACAAAGCATAACCATGTTCACTATCTTCAGGCCAGGGTCACTGATGATTCTTGTGGCATTTGTAAGGTCTGCTTCTTCCATTACATTTTACTCTTCCTTTATCTCCTAATGGTTATGAGGAGATTGATCTACATGGCTGTTTTCGGTAACTAGTCTGTACTTCCTTGAAATCATGTTTCCAAAGCTCTTATCCAAGCTTTTGTCTTATTCCATGGTCATTAAATGTACTTCAGATATATCGTGTTTGCTTCCTGTTCCCAGTTGTGCCATAGCAGTAAAGTTGGTTTAATGTCTCCTGGGGTGTGGTGAGAAACTTAATGGTTAATGCGTTGTTCATTCGGCATAGAAATAATGTCAAAAATTAGATGCAACACCCACAGTGAGTCTGGATATTAGTCAAATAGAGCAGGAATTATACGCACTCAGAAGTTGTTTGATGTGGTCACAGATGGATGCTCTACTACATTTTTGCCTTTAAAAGAGCATAGTATGATTTACCTCTTCTTATGTCTTTTTGAATAATTGAAAGTCAGCAAAATATATTGATATATGGTATGTCTTTACCCGTAGCTATTGAAAATCTTGGCTCCTTGAGGATTTGCCAAAATGCACTGGACAATCTCAGTTCTTGGAATATTTAAAGGTATAAGAAAGCTCCATAGTGGTTTGAAGGTCTTCAAATTTGGCTCCATGGCAGAATCACCTGCAAAACTTTAAATATATATATATATATATACACACACACACACACACTCTCTCTCTCTCTCTCTCTCTCTCTTTTCTCATCTCCTAGAATTGGAATCAGATTTTTAAAAAAGATTTTATTTATTATTTTATGAGAGACACACAGAGAGAGGTAGAGACATGGGCAGGGGCTGGGTGGGTGGGTACAATAGGGAAGAGCATGAGAGACAGAGTCTGGCCTGTGGTGCTTCTAGAAACAGGTGTCAGACCCAGATCTGAAGGTAGAAAATTGTAAGAGACTTTTGTGGAGAATCTGACCAGTCCAGAAGAATAGACCTGAAGAATCCAGGTTAATCTATAGTGAAGACCCTCCTTTGACAAATAAGTAACTTGGAAGTAGCAAAGTTGTTCATTAATTAGAGAAAGGTAAGAAAGAAGACTCTAAAAAAGTTATCAATATTCTCGAAGAGATATAAGAATAATAGTGTATCTATAAAACAAGAATGATAGGCTGCTTTTAAGAAGAGGAACTTAGTGAACAGAAAGTTGCTTTAGAAATTAAAAATATGATGACAAAAAATAACAAAAAAGGGTGAACGATAAAGTTGAAGAAGTATGCCAGAAAATATGGCATTAAAACACAAATCTAATAAATGAAAAAAAGAAAGTATCAAAAAAAAAATAAGAGGTCCAGTGTGGGTTATCCAATATCTGAATAATTGGAGAAAATAGACAGGAGGGAATCGTGTAAAGCAATAATCATTAAGCTACACTATTTCCAGCTGTGAAAGATGTGAATTTCAAGATGAAGAGGGTCCATTAAATGCCCATAACATTTAATGAAAATAGACTGACAATAAGATTCCTTATTGCAAAATTTCAGAACACTGGTTTCAAAGAAAAATCCTACAAAAGGTAACAGCTTTACTGTGATGGACCAAGGATCACAGCAGCATTAGACTTTTCAGTAGCAACACTGAAAGGGAAACAGGAATGGGGCAGTGGCTTAATGATTCAGACTTAAAACTATTCTTTTGGGGCACCTGGCTGGCTCATTTGTAGAGCATTTGATTCTTGACCTCAGGATAATGAGTTCAAGCCCCATGATGGATGTAGACCTTACTTAAAAACAACAACAACAACAACGACTATTCTCTCAACCCTAGTGTTCTGTACAAACTGTCAAGTAAGCATGAGGGTAAAATAATTATTTTTAGATGTTGAAGGAGTTGAAAATTATGCCCACCCTGGCATCCTTTCTCGAGAAGCTACTTGAGGATGTACTCCACTAGAATTCAGGGTATAAACCAAGGTAGAGAAGACAAAACCAGTAACAGAGGCTACCACAGGAGAGTGACGCAAGAGATTTTCAGAACCATGTTGAAAAGAATCCCAGGGTGACAGTTACGCATCAAATTGAGAGAGAATCCATTGGTTCGATTGGAGCAGATCAAAAGTTTCTAGGAGAGATTTTGAAGAAGAGGAAATTGTAGGTAGAATACCTAACATATTTGAGCAGATTTCCAAGATGGGAAATGCGTTTGGCACTGAATTAACAGTAACCACAAAGAAAATGAAATGAAGGAAAACAAGCCAATAAACCAAAGAACTAGATCATCACTAACACCAGGAAAAACAAATCCTTGTGTAGGGCAGAAGAAAAGTATTCATAGTAAACTTGATGGTTCAAATATAAGTAACATTTACACAATGGCAATAATTTAAATATTAATTATTGGTATAATTAAAAAAGAAAAACACCTTTTTAAGTGAATCTATTGTAACCAAGCAAGCTCCTTCCAGGATTAGCATCCTCAAAAGGGCTTTTTGACTCTTTGTCGAATATTCTTTTCCCTACGCTGCATGATTAATACATTAAATTACTGTAATTAGCTTTTTATTTGACTTTATATGCACTCAGTCACATAGGTTTGTCATCATTTCATATTGAAGATAATACTTAAACCTTCTCTGAGGGTGTGGGAAGTTAAAAAATAGAATGCAGCTTGTTAATGCCTGTGTTTTGGCATCTGAATTGCAGTGCATGGAAGCAGACGGCCCTTATTACCATGTTGGTTTCCATGGGAGGCCACTCACCTAATTATGTGCTAGCTTTTCTTCACCTGCTTAGACACAATGCACTCCTCCAGGGTTACATTTAGGATCTGCACTGCAGGTGATATTATTCTCAAAGAAGTCTGACTATGACATAATGACAGATGTCCCATGAGTATTTCTGTTTGATGTATTACCTTTTTTTTCATGTGATATTTATTGTCACCTAATCTATGAATGCAAAATGAAGAACATAAGAGTAATATTTACTAAGTTAACAGCTGTTCATAATGCTGAGCTAGAAGTTAATTAAAAAAAAAAGTTGAGCTAAAATAAGACCTTGAAAAAAAAAAAAAATAAGACCTTGTAATGGTTCTCTGTAAATCTAAGGAGGTGTGAAAACCAGGCAAGATAACCTTTTATGTTTAAAAGAGCATGTTCTTTAATAATTCCGAAGTGCTGTGTTTGCCTAAATAGCTCCTAGATCATTAAATGATTGCAATGCCATAAATACTGAATATTCATGATGGAAAGAAGGAAAGTACAGTGATCAAATCCTTTTGCTTCTAAATCTGGCAATTTGGACTTTTAGTTAAGTTATTGGGCAGCATGACAATATATGTGAAACATTTATCTTGGTTCTAAAAATGTACATATTTTTGGTTAGACTTCATATATCATTGTTTATGGTAATAATGTGGGATGTCATGTACCTAAGAATTGAGATTATTCTTTAGTGTGAACCAGATAAAATTTTCAAGCATTACAAAGATGATGTGTCATTGAAAAACAGAGGGGCAAAAAACCCCCACCTGGAATGGTACATAACTTGTGATTTCATAACAAAGCATGAGATATTCTCAGTGATTTTGTACTAATCCTCAGCAAAACATCTGTTAAAGTTTTATCTTGCTTGATGCATATTCCTTGTAAATACTGGAATAAACTCATAACAAAAATTGTCAATGTTAACTAAATTTCTAGAATTACTGTGCTATTTTGCCCACAAAATGTGTCTATCCTCAATATGACATTGTGAAATAAATATTCACTATTAACTAATGGTTTGTTTCTTAGCATAGTATCAATTTTAGACAAATGGGTAATTTTAGCAGTTAATTACTTAGAGGGCAATTTAAAATCTAAATCAAAAGCCTGAGGACATTGTCCTTGTTATAAATATTTATGATGATTAAAGGTATAGCAACCAATTGCTAGGACATAATTGGTATGTCAGAAACTGGTTAGAATTTTTGGGGGAAGGTAGTTTATTTTTTCCCCCTTTTAAGCCATTCACTATGAATTTTATTAGGTTTTGGCTGTCTTGGTTGAGTTGAGTGCAGAACTTGTATTCAATTTATAATTCTCAGTGATTTACATATCGATCATTGAGGTAAAGAAAATGACCAGGACAGTCTAAATTTTATCCTTCTTTCAGTGTTTTATGTATTCTTTAAAAATTGATAATCATGAGAGACTTAAAATTAAGGTTCATGAAAAAAAGATTAATTGATGCTGTCTCCAGCTGATATCTAGAAATGTAAATGCATGAATCTTATTACCATGATGACATTGAATCTTCCTGTGTTTTTCTGTAATGTACCTTCATTTCCATGTTATCTTAATGGTTTTTCTACAAGATTCCTTGTAAAAATGCACTTGCACTTTTTAAACTGAATTGTTGTGGGATAACCCAAAATAATCAAAATAATTATGAATACTGTGCCTTATTCTCTGAAATATCTGAAATCCTACTGGCCTAAAGCTGAGTTTTATTTTTTTTATTTCAACATCTATATTAATTAAAAAGATATGAGGATTATTATGCTTGAAAAATTGCTATTTTTGTTTCATAGTCCAGGGGACAAGCAGGTGTATAACAGACAGAATAATGTTATGCCAAATTAAGATTGTCTTATACAGATGGCACTGAGAATGGATTCTTAAATGAGGCTTTCTAATGTTCAAATAGAAAATCAGATAACACCTGATTTTCTCCATATTCTGCATTAGAACTCTCATTTAGCTGGTAATGATTTCTTACTATGCATTATTGTGAATATATAACGCCTTTTCTCATTCTGTATTTTGGGAAATATGATTATTTCATGAAGCTATTAAAGAGTGCTTTAGCCTCAGCACCTGTCCAGGTTTCTTTTGAACATTTTTATTATAACAAAATTATCTTGCATATCTAGAAAGTGAAAAATTAACAATAAAAGAAACAATAAAAGAAGTAAATAAAAGAAAGTAAAACTCTATGTGCTGATTCATGTTGTGCTGGACATTCAGGAGTCTCAGTAGTGAATTTCTAATGTGGGCCGCTTGCTCAGATCATGCCTTTTGTATCTTTGGCATCATCTGTCGATCTGCTTATAACAATCTGGAACAGACAAAGGAATCAAGGCAGCTAATTAAACGGCAGTCTTTCTAAGAAGTGCTTTAAAACCTAATTGAAAAGAAATCACCCCAAAGATTGGTGAAATATGATCATTGGAAGTATGCCATATGATATTTTGTAAGATGGAAGATAATTGTAAGATGAAATCACCCAGCTTGGGGAGTGCTTCGTGGGAGTACATCCTCCTGGGTTTTAAGCTTCAAGACATTCACCTTGCGTCTCTCCCGTTGAAGAAGGATCCTGCACTTGACCCCTTTGTTTGCATGTTTTCCGAGACAAACGTGATGACCCAGGAGGGAAATTAGCCTGAGTAATAGAGTTATGTACACATTGCCAAAGATTTTTCTGATTTTTTTGGACAGTACAACCTTCATGTGACTAGTCAGTGCATCTTTCATAGATATTTTATCATTAATGTATCCATTCCTATTATTTGAGACCTCTCTGGGAGGATATAGAGAGGCTGATCATTGTATCCAAATGCATTCCATTTGAAATTTATTTTTCTGTGTAATAGCTTATGTATGTGAGCTTTCTCTAAGAGCTTTACACTCGAGATTTATCACCTTTGTCAGTTTTTCAGTCTGCATCTCTCTCTCATTTTTTTATTGTAATTTTATTGTGTTTTTATCTGGAAACCTGTACCTCTCACTCTTCACGTATTTTGCCCATCTCCCTACTCCCCTTCCCTCTGGCAACCACCAATTTCCTGTTTGTGGGTCGGTTTCTGGTTTTTGTTTGCTTGTTTATTTTGTTTAGATTTCCACGTATAAGTGAAATTCAATGGTATTTGCCTTTCTCTGACTGACTTATTTCACATAGCATAATACCCTCTAGGTCCATCCATGTTTTCACCAGTGTCAAAATCTTATTTTTTTTGTGGTTGAGTAATACTCCAGTGTGTGTGTGTGTGTGTGTGTGTGTGTGTGTATACCATTTCTTCTTTACCTGCTATCAGTGGTCACTTGGGTAGCTTCCATATCCTGGCTATTATATATAATGCTGCAGTAAACATAAGGATTCATATATCTTTTTGAATTATTATTTTCATTTTCTTTGGGTTAGTACCCAGTAGTGGAATTATTGGATAACATGACAGTTGCATTGTTAGATTTCTTGAGGACTCTCCATACTTTTTCCTTGGTGGTTCCATCAATTTGCATTCCTACCATCAGTGCACGTGGGTTTCTTTTTCTCCAACACTTCTTATATCTTGTCTTTTTGATTCTAGCCATTCTGATGGGCATGAGGTGATATTTCATTGTGGTTTTGATTTGCATTTCAGTTATAATGAGTGATGTAGAACATCTCCTCATGTGTTTGTTCAACATTTGGATGTCGTCTTTTGAAAAATGTCTATTCAACTCTGCCCATTTTTTAATTGGATTGATTGAGGGGGATTCATGTTGTATAAATTCTTTATATATTTTGAATATTAACCCTTAATCAGATATATTATTTGCAAATATGAGCTTTCATTTCAGTAGGTTGTCTTTTTGTTTTGTTGATGCTTTTCTTTGCTGTGCAGAAGCTTTTTATTTTGGCATAGTCCCAATAGTTTATTTTTGCTTTTGTTTCCCTTGCCTGAGGAGACATATCTAGAAAAATATTTCTGTAGCCAGTGTCAAAGAAATTACTGCTTTCGTTCTCTTCTAGGAATTTTATGGTTTCAGGTCTCACATTTAGGCCTTTAATCCACTTTGAGGTGTAAGGAAGTAGTCCAGCTTCATTCTTTTGCAAATAGCTGTCCAGTTTTTCAAGCACCATTTATTGAAGACACTGTCTTTTATCCACTGTATATACTTGCCTCTTTTTGTCATAGATTAATTGACCATGTAAGCATAGGTTTATTTCTGGGCTCTCTTTCCTTTTTAAAAAAGTTGTATTAGTCTTATCAGTTGATACTAGACACTTCATATTGATTAGTGTTTTAGATGTTACTTAAAGCAGTAAAACCGGGACGCCAGGGTGGCTCAGCAGGGTGTTGAGCATCTGCCTTCAGCTCAGGTTGTGATCCTGGGATCGAGTCCCATATCAGGCTCCCTGTGTGGATCTCTGTTACTTCTTCCTCTGTCTCTGCCTCTCTCTGTGTGTGTCTCATGAATTAAAAAAAATAAAATCTGGGATCCCTGGGTGGCGCAGCGGTTTAGCGCCTACCTTTGGCCCAGGGCGCGATCCTGGAGACCCGGGATCGAATCCCACGTCGGGCTTCCGGTGCATGGAGCCTGCTTCTCCCTCTGCCTATGTCTCTGCCTCTCTCTCTCTCTCTCTCTCTCTGTGTGACTATCATAAATAAATAAAAATTAAAAAAAAAAATAAATAAAATAAAATCTTTTTTAAAAAGGTCGGTAAAACCATCTTAAACTTCATTTATTACCTTCCATTGTGTGTAAAAAAAGAATGACCCTTTAGTTAGAGGAAAGTAGCATACATTTCACAAATTTTAGGCTTTTGACCAACTTTATTAAAGGGAAAGTTCTCATCTCAGCCTTACCAACTTGCTTCATCATATACACAAACCATAATAACTTGGAAACCTACTTACTGTATTAGAGCTTCTTTCAAGGAATTTGACAAAACAAAGATCTTTCAAACCTCATTTGACTCCTTCTAAGTATCCCAGCTCTGGTTCCCGTGGTTTCAATCTACGTGTTCCAGGTGGATGTCTCTGTGCCTCGAACAACACCTTGCTTGATATCTGCCCCTGGGTGGAGGACAGAAGAGAATAGGAGGCCAGCTTCCCTGGTATACTCAAAGATCACAGAACGTGTGCTCAGTCTTTCCCTACAGGAGCTTGCCCAAACACCCAAAATTCTCATTGTTGGAGTTATTCCTCTCCAGTAAATTATCATCTTTAGGAATAAGATATTAAGGGTAAATATCTTAGGGAATATAATTTCAATAACTGTTTCATTATAAATGATAAAGTGTTCTATATCTCAGGACCTTGAGGGAGTGAAACAAAGAAGAGGAAAAGTGAACTGAAGATCTCAAAAAGGATACAAAGCAGCAAGATAAATTAGTCCTGGGACTCAGTTTCCAGGAACTACACCTCTCTGTAGTACATGGCAAAAGACTGTACGTCTACAGCCTGATGGCTGGGCATGGATATTTGTATTTTACACTGTCCCAGTAGCACACATCACATTGTCAAGAGTGTCCACAGTGACACATAATATTGAATATCTGGGTTTTTTTTTTAATTTTTATTTATTTATGATAGTCACACAGAGAGAGAGAGAGATAGGGACAGAGACATAGGCAGAGGGAGAATCAGGCTCCATGCACCAGGAGCCCGACGTGGGATTCGATCCCGGGTCTCCAGGATCGCACCCTGGGCCAAGGCAGGCGCCAAACCGCTGCGCCACCCAGGGATCCTGAATATCTGGGGTTTTATTTTTGTCTCCCTTACATCTCTGTATAGTATTCTAAGAATTCTTTTCGAAAAATTTAACACATGATACTGCAATGGTGTTTTGTAAGATAGATACTATTTAAGATGAATTTTGTACACTGTATTTGAAATTAGGATTCGGTATTTGCATTAGATATTTACACATTTGAGACTCGCCTAAATGGAATGAATCATGATGAATCCTACTGTGGTCTTTAAAAATTAAAGATGACCTAATATTGTAATGAAACCATTATCTGCTGTATATTGTAAAATATTTTGACATTAATCAAATATTTTGTGATCTCAAAGTTTCTAATCATTTTCCATCTCTAGAAAGTTTGATATCTGAGTAATTTCATGCTTGTGTAGCCTTTGGGTTTTTTGAACAATACAGTGTTAAATGTGGGCCATGTTGTTTGAAGTAGTTATTACCCATGTACAGTTTTGGTTTATTTGCCATTGTCATATTTTCCAGCCTTAGATTCACACCATGTATAGCTACTTTAATCAAATAGTACACATACTTTAAAAAAAAAATCAAACAGTACACAAGCAGTACTCTTAATTGTGGGTGTCAGAGCAAGACAAAAATGGGTTCAAATATTAGTATTACATCTTACTTGTTATGTAGCCCTTTGGTCGATTCATTTAATTTTTCTGAGCCTTTGTTTCTTAATCTGTGAAATCAGGATAATAACATTTATCTGGTAGAGGTGTTGGGAGGATTAAATTATCTAAACGAATATAAAACCCTTAGCACAATGTCATCATAAGCACTTAGTAAATGGCAGTTATTATACTTCTTTTATTTGCAGAGTCCCTTCCATTTCTGTTATTCAAAAAATTATGAAATGATATAACATTACAATATGAATGAGTATTAAAGTCATTATCTAAGACTCAATCAGTCATTTTCAAGATGAGAAATTTAAGATCCGAAGATGTTAAACTTGGTTCTCAGGTGGCAAAAAAGTACATTAAGTGTCTTTGTAAGAATTGGTTATATACCGTAAGATATAGTGTCATTGCTAATACTTCTAATAAGCCTCCTATCAGCCCCAAAAGACTCTAGTTATTCCTTAAAGAAAATTGACCCATGAAAATCTGTATGATGTTCCGTGTGCTTAGTCTCATATTAAGTGGAACCACATATGTTAAATAATGCATGCATTTCAGACCATTCATAGATCCTAATGACTGTAAACGTTGAGGTAAAGAATATCTGATCACACCTATAGACTTAGGAAGAGAAGGGAATTAAATCTTGTTGCTTACTGCAAATGCCAATAATTCTTCTGAGTAATAAAACACACTGAGTCCAAAAATGTGTGCCTTTTACCAACTTAAAAAGTTTTGATGAAAGGCCTTACCTTGATTTTTTTTTTAAACCTACTTAAAATCTAAAAAGTTTCATTAGGGAATAGATGAAGTATTAAAGGCTATCCCCAAGAAGTATATACCATGGCACTGAGAATATGAGCAATTTCCTTCCAGGGATGACAAGACAACTGGGCTATAGATAGATCTGCTGCTGGCAAAAATGTCCCTGTTCATCAGATCATTGCTATTTAAGGCATTTTCCCATTGGGGTTTGTACTGCAGAAAGTAAACATATTCAAAATAGAGTATAAATCCTCAGTGATTATATTGAAGAATTTGGAGGAATCTTCTTTTATAAAGTTGAAGAGAATATCCTGAGGTGACACTGTATTTGTAGGAAGACCTTATCTCTACCTAATAGGAAGATGGGAAGAGAGTTTCACATCTGTTGTTAATACTTACCAGCTTTAGTACCTAGAGCCATGTTCTTAACTTCTGAGAGGATTTTAAATAGCAAAAACAAATGCAGGAATCATATACTCATTACATAAGATGCTAATTGAAACTTTCACAAACTTGGATTCAATTACTAAAAGCACTTTCATTATAATGGGTATATATCTCTATTGATCCATGCATTTATCATCAACCTCACTTAAAGTGATGGGGTATAATGGGAAGTTCACAAGTGCTGTGTGATGAGTGGATGACTTTGAGTAAGTTTCTTGTGCCTTTAGAGGTTAGTTTTCTTATTTAAAAGAAAAGAAAAAAATACAGGATGATTGATGGAAAGGATTTAATGATACACGTAAGAGTACTCGGAACAACTTTTCAATTAGAGTAAGTCTTCCATTAGTATCAGTCTTTTCAGTCTCTGAGATTCCATCGGTGTTTACAATTTGTATTAGCAAATACCAAAGATGATTTTTACTCTTTTCTCTGCAGGTGGCCTCTCTTTGGTGATCCTTCTTGTTCTCATAGTGTCTTCTGGTTTTCAAAAGATGCAGTTTAGGGACGCTTGGGTGGTTCAGTTGGTGAGCATCTGCCTTCAGCTCAGGGCATTATCCCAGGGTCTGGGATGGAGTCCCACATCGGGCTCCCTGTGGGGATCCTGCTTCTCCCTTAGCCTAATATCTCTGCCTCTCTCTATATGTCTCTCATGAATACAAATAAATAAATTAATTAAATAATAAATAAATTAATAGAATAGAATAGATAAATAAATTTAAAAAATAAGAGCCAGTGTAGCATGAATTTAAATAATTTTTTGAAAAAGATCAAGTGTAGCTTGTTGTGTGGTGATTTATATAGCCAAATGAAATGGCTTTCTCAAAAATTGATATGAAAGTTAGGTATTTGCCTGCTTGTTTGACAGAAGAGAGTCCCAAGACATGAGTTCTCAAGACATTTCCAAAGACTATTCCATTCTATTTAACTGAGCATGACCACCGCTTCTTCACAGTCTTCCCTCAGCTAGCAGCGCATATTCTTTTAAGCACAGCAAAATATTATTTCTAAAACACCAGCTTTTCTACTGTGTTTAGTGAAGTGTACCGTTGTCCCCCTGCTACCATTACTTTTATGATGGTGACTTGGTAGGGTTATAGTTTCATATACTGTCTTTTCGTTTATTTGGGATTATCTTCTTAATTTATCTAGTGACCTACTTGCCTGGTTGCTTTGATATTTTCCCTCAGGATAGCAAGAGGTCTGTCATCTAACACATCATTTCAACTTATGCATCTAGTGACTGCTCAATTTAGTTTCCTATTAAAATTTTATGTGTGATGAATTCTGTGTTCAGAGGGACAAGATTCCTGTGATTTATCCCTTCCACAGGCTGCTCTTTATATTATGGAAGGATCAACTCTACATTTTTTTTTTTTTTTGAAATTTTAGTTAGACCCTCCCTCCTCTGTGTCTTCAGTACACTGAGTTTGTGTTGCTGTTACAGTGCAGACTTCTTGAAGTGGTAGCCATCCGTTGTGTGTCTCCCATTTCCAATGAACTGTGAGTTTCTGGAATCCAAGGACTACATATAACCTCGTATTCATCTTTGCAACCCTCTTGCATGACAGCACCTGGCATGGCATATGGTTGGCACTTAATAAATCCTGAATGAATTCATTCTATGGAGATTTGTTCTGACTTAACTTTGTGTATTGCTTGAAGAGCTAAAATTTGTTTGGGCTATAACCATGTTTGGGGCTGTATTTGTCATGTCTGGGCTTCATTTGTCATGTATACAATTGTAATCGGAGTGTGTACTCCCATCCTTCCCTGACACCAATATTCTTAATCTCCTTTAATATGATATCCAATTTGAATAGCTTTTGTATTAGCAGGAGGATTATATATTTTCACTAATTAGTAAAGATATTAAAAAAAGAGCCTTTTAGGAATGCCTGATTTACCCACTTCTACCCTGGTGCTTAGAAAATCCCATTGCATTGTTTCCTATGTGTTATTTTTGTATCTGCTTCATCCAAATGTCTCAAAGTTCAGTTCAGTATTCACAGTACTGATATAGGAATATAAGCTGTGTACCCAGGTTAGGAAGATAGTTAAGGCACACAATCTGTGAGGGCCAGGATGATAGCATATGTGGTAGACATGTACAGAGGCTGCCCTGGGTGCACAGAGGGGGAGCACTGACGCACGCCCTGTAGAGGGAGTGAAGGTTGAGGAGGTGGTCACAGTAGTAGGCTCCAGGGAAGAACAGTTCTTGAGATGAGACCTGGAGAATCACACAGGCAATGGGGAGAGGGGGCTTCTTTTTCAGAAAAGAGGCAAAAATAAAGGTAAAGGCGTGAAGAGCGCTGTGCTTGGTGTGTGGGGGTGGGTGAGATTACTTGAAGTCAGGGAGCGTAGGATGATGAAGTCTGAGCACCCAGCTGGCAGCAGGGCTCACTTAGTAGCCATGAAGGCTTTGGTATTATCTGCCTAGCCTTGATCCTGTATTGGAGGAAGCAGCTTCTATGTCCACATCTTGTCTACTTGTGTTGATGTCTGGCCAAGATTCCTATAGTGAAGTGGTTAAGACCATGAACTTTGGAATCAAACTGCCGGGGTTTGAGACCTGGTTCTGCCACTTAATTGCTGTACAACTTTGAGAAGTTGTGGTTAGTTCCCCCATCACGAACACAGAGATCACAGTAGTACCTCTTTCACTAATGCTGTTACAGAGATTAAATGAGGTTGTATTCTGTGATACATCCACAGAACAGCAATTGGCCTTTGGTGTGTATTAAACTAAAATTCATGGCCACAGTTAAATAGACAGTCACATTCTGATAAGTCTCCGACTTCTGTACTTTTCAGAAGGCTAAAACTTTCTTTCCACAATCCATTTTTTTAAAATCAAGGTGGTTATGTGGTCTACTCTTGCCTTCTGTTTTTAAGCTTTTGAAGGCACATGGTAGCTTTATTTGCTCACCTCCTCCCTTCTATACTGAAGGAATATGGATTTTCTTAGAAATTGTAAGCTTTAGTCTTTGGGGTGGGAGGGGTATTAGGAGGAAAGAATGAAGCTGGAAGCTGCTGGTGATGGTGTTAAGTCTCTCCATCTGCTACACAGGAAGGATTGAGAGGAGGAGTCTAGAGAGACATTTGCTTCCTGAGGTTCTTGAGCCACTCATTTAATCTAGGCTAACACAGAACAAACAGGCTTTTCCTTTGTGATGCTTAGATTCTGAAATAATGATTGTAGGTTTTTGCTGCTCCATGGCATGTCATCACATACAAAGATTCTGAAATGCATTTGTCTTCCTGTGATTTCAAGGTATCTACCCTGTAAAAAGTTTACTTGACTTTTGTAGCTGCACCTGCCCCACTCTCCACTCCTGTTAGTTGGAAATTTTCCAGAGATGCTAGCTTCCAGGGCCCTTGAGGAGTTTGCCAATCTCTTCCATTTAAATATTCTGGAATCCTTATATCATCCGTCTTGGACAACTAACTCATTTCACATTTCCCTGAAACTGCTTTTTGTCACTAGCTAATTATATAGACTCGAATACCGAAGGCACTTAAAACATTTGTTTTTATTTTTGTTTTAAAAGATTGATTTCTAAAAACTAGAAATTATTAGGATTATTTTGTGAAGTGAAATGTTTTGAAGTATTTCCTTTTTCAGGGAGCCTGGGTGGCTCAGTCTGTTAAGTGTACAATTCTTGATCTCAGCTCAAGTCTCCTTCTCAGGGTCATGAGTTCAAGCCCCACATTGGGCTCCCTGATGGGCATGGAGCCTGCAATAAATAAATTAAATTAAAATAAAACAAAATAAAATAAAATAAAATATTTCCTTTTTCATAAACAGAATATTGGAAACCCTTGAAAATCACATTATATTATTATCAAAAAATATTGGATATAATCCAATATGAAACTAAACATAGAAAACCATCAATCATTTCCTAAAAATATTTATTCGAAAATATTGCTCTTCAATTCTTGGTTGCTCTGTTTTTGGTTTCCTTTCAGATGGGTCTGCTCTGTAATCAGTAAAGGTGCGTGTCTGTCTTTAGGCGACAGCCTAATCTCTGTGGCCATATGTGCAAAAGCATTATAATTACAATGTAGTATTAATTGGGCCATGTGACTGTTTTGTTTTAATTATTGAAATCATCTTATCTTTCCATTCCTTAAATCATGTTAATGGGTGAATCATTGGGTAACATGTTTATGTCATTTCTATGGAATTGAATATGTGCACATTTACATAAACTTGGCAAAAAAATTCTGCTTTATTTGATAAAGTTATGGATAGATTTTTTCCCCTCTGTCTCCAGCATCAATGTAAGCCTGAGGAAATCAGGTATTAAAATGAATTGATTCTTTACATTTTGCCTAATTTATAGAATGCAGATTGGATTATAGATTTCTGGCTGAGGAGGGCACTCTGGGTTGACATAATAAGTTGGTAGAAAATTCCAGATTTACTTGTTAACTAAACTAGGGATTTCCATACCTTTATGTATGTTCTCTTTAAGCAATTTGGGTAGGAAATTTAGTGATGGGTACCCATTTTTGCTAAATACAAGTACTAGGCAGATTGTATATAGAAACTGGCATTTATCTGTGTTCAGATTTTAACTCTTGTCTCCCTATTTTTTCAGTTGTTTTTATTTCAGTTGCTGCGAGGGCTGTCTTACATCCACCAGCGTTATATTTTGCACAGAGACCTGAAACCACAGAACCTTCTGATCAGTGACACGGGGGAGTTAAAGCTGGCAGATTTCGGTAGGAAAGCAGTTAATTACCAGTCTATTTTGTCACACTGTGAGAATGCCAGGCAGATGGTGGCATTGCATTTGTTTAGGTGTGCTTCTGTCATTATAGATCATGGTAAAAATTTTTTGAGGATTGAAGGAATTTTTTTTTAGTGATCAACATCATGCTTCATGGATTTTTTAAAAATTGACGCTGCTCTTTAGAGTCTTGAATAATCATAAGCATAAATCAGATCTCATATATTTCTAAAGGAAAAGTCAGTCAAATTTTTAGCATAAAATATATTGAAAGAAACCTAATTTTGTTCACCTTTTATCATGCAAATGTCAAATATTTTCAAAAAATAGGAGGAGAGTGTAAGGAAAACTCATTCCCCATCACCTGCTTCAACAATAATCAATCTATTGTCAGACTTAAAGAAACCTTAATTTAAGCCTCTGGACTTTAGGAGGCATCACAAAATGTATTCAATACATATATTCAATAATACATATTGCCCTACCATTTTAATAATTTAAAAATCTAGGGCCAGTGTTATGTTTTTCAGAAATGACTGTTTCAGGAATTCTCAATAACTTTACAGAAGTAGACACTGATTCTGACTGAAAAGTTGTAATTTTCAGTTATAAGTCATCCATCCCTTAAAGTTTTCAGGTTGGCCTCTTCCAGCTTTGAAGCTTTCCTCCAGACTCTGTTGAGTACACAGATGGGGGCAAAATTGTATCATCCCTGCTAGCTCTCCTCCCTTCATCAAGTGTGACATCCCTGCATTGCCTGGGCTATGTCACAGCAGAGAGGGTGCCGAGTTGATTCCCAGCACCAAGGGATGCTGATGGCAGCATGATATGTTGACATTGCATTGCCTCAATTATTTTTGAATACATATTCTGATTAGAAATTTGTTCCATTAAGAATGGAATGGAAATATTACCCTTGGGACATAAACATGCCTGAGGTTGAGATACAGGTTTTTCCTGAAATATGATTATCTTTTCCCACCCCACCTTCCAATAAATAAAAGAGCAAGAAATGTTTATTTCTTATTTCAAGGTTAGTGAACTGTTCAGTACCTTTGGAATGAATATACTCTGTTGGGTTTTATATATTCTTTCCTCCTAAAATTGAAATAGAACAAAAGTTAGCATAACGAATATATATTGCAAAAGTGTCATTTCTTCTCATCTAGTTGGCAGAAATGATGAAACTCTGTGTATGTATGTGTGTGGTTTATTGCAGATTTTAGCATCAAAATAATACTAGGTGCCAGACATAAAATCTTTCAATTACAGAGTAGAAAATAATGGAAGAGTAGGTGGGTGGAGGAGAGATTTATAGTTCTTCAAATTTAGGGTTATTGGATTTGCTGTGAGCATATTTTGTAGTTTGTCAATATCAGTAAATTAATAAGGTTTTATAGTGGTTTTCTTCTGGTGTATTAATATATTATAAGGTATATGTTGGAGTAAGTAGTTGCATTGAACATATAATTCTATTGAACATGGTTTTCTTGTATATTTATAAAATATATTTTACAAAGTTGATTTTGTTTATGTATCCAAGGGTATAATGTGATTATATATAAATGATTACTGGGGATTGTTTTTTAATTTTATGGCAACATCTTTATTATAATTGTCAGGTAAATTCATCCTAAAAGATTCATTTGGATCTTTAAAACAGATACGTTATAATTTTAGGTTCAGAAATAAATTGAAATTCAGTTTTAAAAGGCTTAGGAAGTGTTTTAGAAAATTAGAAAATTTAGAGATATTCAGAGCAAATGTTTCCTTGTTTCTTTTCCTAGTACTTTCCCCTCCTCCTCTACACTTATCTTTTGCAAAACATATTGTTTTATAAACAGTTTTCACCTAAGAATATGCCATGCACAATTTTTCATATTGTTAAACATGAAAAAAAAAATCATTTCTAACAGCTAGATTTTTCCTTTAATGGCGCAAACCTCATCCATTTATTCAGTTCCTTATCAATGAAAATTTTAGTGCTTGCTAAATTTTGCTGTCAACTGCAGTCCTGCACTGAACGTCCTTGGAGAGGAAGCTGTGTGTGCTGCTGTGGCAGTGTCAGTATTCTGAAGCGTGTGATTCCTTGCACCAGACTGCTCTGCAGAAAGGTTGTGCCATGCACCTTCCCCTCAGTGTCACAGATTGAGTCTTCTTGCCTGAAACACACCCTTGGCATGCATCCTGTGCACAAAGTGTAATGAGCAAGACTCATCCACCAACTGACAATTTCCCCCCAATTAATTGTGCATTATTTTTGTCTTTTAATTTAAGACATGCAATTAGCTGTGATTTACTGCACTTGGGCACGTGTTAATGTCTGAGCTGAAGGAAGCACAGTAGAAGCTGTGGAGAAGCTAGACAGTCAAAATGGGGTGCTTCCAGGCAGCAGAACAATTAGAAACACTAGGTCTTAATTCAGACTTTGATGTATAAAGAGCTTTAGAAGCAGTTCTTTTGTCCTACCTTTTTTTTTCTTATGTGAAAATTGATTAAAAGAGACAAATGAAGTCTGTCTGAGTATAGGTCCCATATTTTAAATGTTACTATTTTTTATTAGAAAAACTGCTTGGGGAGCAGGGGGAAACACTAGAATTTATTGAATTTAATCTGTGTGCCAGACACTTAGAAATTCTTGTTTCCTTGTCTCTTGAATCTAGTAAGGTATAGTAATGCATATTTTTCAGAGAGACCTGAGTTCACAGAGGCCTGATCACTCAGGTAAATGGTTGCAAAACTGGGATTCAGATGCTTGATCCATATCTTTGACTCTCAGGTAGCCCAGTCTTCTTTGTATTTATACACATGGATGCTTTACCTTATAGAGTTGCCTAATTTTCTAGTAAATTATTGATTGTGTATATGCATTCTAGTACATCATTGGTCATTATATGTATTTTCTACATACAACAAATATGACACACTATAATATAAAAAGGAAAATATACTTCATGGTTTAAAGAACATTTTGTCATTTGACTAATTCAATAGTAATGGGTGAGGCCAATGTTAGTATTATGGAGAGTGTACCTGCTAGACAAGGTAAACCAGAGGATCATGTATTATTTGTAGACCCATTCAGATTTAAGTGGATTTCAGTTCTGAATTCCAGCTACACACAAAAAATGCTGTAACTACTTTTTTTTCCCTTGTAAGCAGTCATATTTAAGTGCTTCTTTGGGTCTTATTTTCTGTATTCATTTTGAATAAGTAAATTCTATGTGATTTAGAATCATTATGGCTTTCCTAAGACCGAGGTTTGTCTTGCCTGTATATAATAAAATAATAATAAAATTGTGTAGAGGTATTCAGACTCATTTCTAAAAAAGGGTTCATCTTTATATTATCTGCATGAAAAAACTTATTTCAGATCCCTCCTCCAGCCTGTGTTTTCACCACTCTGCTGCTCCTTGCCTAACTGTGGTACAACTGAACCCCAAACACATTCCCACATCGGAGCCTCTTTTTACTTAGCCCTTTGCCTAGAATATTTTTCTTGCTTCTCACATGGCTACCTCCTTCTAATCAAAGAGATCATAGATCATCTATCACCTGTTTAAAAATAGAACCTTTCCCATTACTATCATCCAGTTTAACTTCCTCAGTAGCACTGAAATGATTTCGTTCATTTGTTCATCTGTTTAGTTTTTTTATTACATTACTTGATTGTAAGTTTTGTGAGGGCAGAGACTTGGCTTGTCTTTCTCTCTCTTATCTGTGCTGTGTGTCCAGAACAATGCTTAGCACGAGTAGACATTCAGCAAATATTGGTTGAATGAATTAAAAATATGTGTGACTAAATTATTAGCATAAAGACTAAGACCCACGGAGGTGCCTCAGTGGCTCAGTTGGTTATGCATCTGCCTTCTGCTCAGGTCATGGTCTCAAGAGTCCTGGGGATTGAGCCCCACAGTGTATCTGGCTCAGCCGGGGGCTTGCTTCTCCCTCCCTCTGTCTGCTGCGCCCCCCTACCCGCCCCCCCCCCGACCCCGCTTGTGTTCTCTCTCTCCTCCTCACAAATAAATAAAATCTTAAAAAAAAAAAAAAAAAGACTAACACCCACCTAAATTTCTAATTTCTGCTGATTTGCTTTGGTAAACCAGCAGTTTACAAACTAATATTCTCTTTATCAGTGCTCCCTTGGCTGGGCACAGTCAAAAGTTAAAGACTTTTGATAGTGTTGGAACCTCAGGTTTGCTTTGAAGCTCTTACACATAGGCCCTACACACC
Organism: Canis aureus; assembly: GCF_053574225.1. Classification (NCBI taxonomy): domain Eukaryota; kingdom Metazoa; phylum Chordata; class Mammalia; order Carnivora; family Canidae; genus Canis; species Canis aureus. The sequence goes on along the minus strand of NC_135628.1, from coordinate 44,327,841 downwards.
TGCTTGGTATTTACTATGTTTGTAACATTGGGCTGCAAAAACAAACGTCACTGAGTGAATGTAAACATGCACAAAAGGTGTTTAAGATTTGAAGCTCCTACTCTGCAGGCCTTAAATGATCATCTAGTTATGCTGTTGTTATGGGCCGAATGTGTTGAACATTGCATTAGGAGAGCTGGTTGTGTCTGTTAACTAGCCTGCGACTTTGAAGATGTCATTTATCCTTTCTGACCCTTAGGCTCCTCACCTGAAAACTGAGAGCATTGAACAAGTACTTTCCCAGATCCTTTCCCATGCTGCTTTTTGTACATTGTACATCTCTAAAATTATTAATTTATTTTCTAATAACCAGATATTTTCTGGTGATTAAAAATCGGTCTGTTGCATCTGGAATCGGTACTATACCATCCCTCCCTTGAATCTAAATGTCTTTTTATTCTGTCTTCTGGAAATTCAAATAGATGAGAGCCACACATTTGTAATAGGCACTGAGATCGCATGAAAAGAAAATTATTGAAGTATGACAAGTAAATGCATAAATAAATTCACCAAGAAATTAATGTTCATTTGCAGTATAATAGTATGAAACTTAAGGGTATATTTCCATGTAGATGAGATTAAGACAAAATAGATAAACCTGTAGAATTGTGCTTTCCTGCAATCCCTGCAAGACAAGGATGGGGTCATCCATATTTCCCAGCTGTTCTCCCACTGTTTTAAAGGATCATGTCAAGCTATATGGAAAGACAGTTGGGCTGAATTTGTCCCTGAAAAATAGAGACCATGAGGACTCTGTCATATAAGCACATGAGCTTTGGTTTATATATTTTTCAGTGACTTTTTTAATGCAGGAACCGTGTTTAAATGGCTCCATTGTTTTAATCAAGTAAAATTGGACAGGTCTCTTTCCCGCCAAAGGTCTAAAATATTACCTTCCTAATGTTGGTAGTTTCCTCCTCCAGGCTGTTCCCTGTTCCCTGTTCCCTGTCTTGATTTAAGAAAGGAAATTATTGTAAATCACATTTTAGATTAATTTGCGGAACACACTAGAGATGTAACTCTACAGAGGCCATGGCGAGTACAGGGTTTGTTTGTAATGTGCCTCTCAGAATTCGGTAGGGAATAGTGGAAAACACAAGGAAATCAGCTGCTTTCAGATGCAGAGTAGAGTCTGTAGAGTCTGTCAGTTTGATAAATAGAATATCTCTGAATAAATGCCTGTTAGTCCCCAAAGTATAGACCTTTAACTATTTTTTTATCATTAGCATATAAAATTCACCATGGAAGCCATAGTTACCAATTCAAGGTTAGATATAACTTAGCCCATTTGTTTGGCCTGTAGGCTTCAATTTTACCGTATCTTTGTTTCAGAATATATTTTCTATTAGCAGAATTAACTATATTTTCCGTAAGATGTCACTCTACTTTTAGAAGGCTTTCTCAGCAGTTTAACACCTGAGCAGTTTTAATGCAAAGTTCAGGCAGTTGTTTTCATAGACATCTGAAAACTGAAGAATATTTTCAAAGGAATTGATGCTGTGGTTTGAGCCAAAGAAAGGTCTATTTTTCCCTAATTTTTCTAAACTTCATTAAAACTCCAAACTAAAATGTACATATCTGAAAATCTATCAGATTATCAAGACAACATGTTAGAAATAATTTTGATCAACATGTGAACTAGACAGTTATTGTAAAGATGTGGTCACGCTTTTGAAAAGGAATGCTGATACTTAAAATTGTCTTCTCTCTGATCATAAAATCATCACTTAGCTTCATTATTTAAATCTTTTTTTAATATCCCACTCCTCCCTTCAAAAGTTTTCTCACATTCAAGGGGGATGATGATGACAATGATGGTAACATTTAATTACATTGTTTTTCTGTTTTGTCTTATCACAGTGTGACTTCTCCCAGCTATGCGAAGATGCTAATACATGAGAGATTTTGTTCTCCTTTTAAATAGACTTTATGTTTTAGACCAGTTGTAGATGCACAGTAAAAAAAAAAATTTTTTTTTAAAGATTTTATTCATTTATTCATGAGAGACACAGACAGAGGGAGAAGCAGGCTTCCTCTGTGCAGGGAGCCCGATGTTGGACTTGATCCCAGGTCTCCAGGATCACACCCCGACCTGAAGGCGGCCCTAAACCACTGAGCCACCCGGGCTGCCCGATGCACATAAAAATTGAGCAGTAATTTAAAAAAAAAAAAATTGAGCAGTAATTATACAGAATTCACATGTACTCCCTGCCCCCACACATGCATGTCATTATCAACATCCCTCCACCAGAATGTACATTTGTGACCATTGATGAACCCACTCTGATATGTCAATACCACCTAAAATCTGTAGTTTATATTAGGGTCACTCTTGGTGTTGTACATTCTGTGGGTTTTGACAAATTATAATGATGTATTTGCCATTATAGTATCAAGTTTATAGACAAGTTTCACTGTCCTAAAAATCCTCTAAAAAACTCATCTATATGGGCTTTTTAAAAGCTGTAAATGGAAACAAGAAGGAATTATATGAATTGCAACTCATATGCATATTCTACTCTGTCTGTGAGAAACCTCTCTGTTCAGTCACCATAAAGCAGACTGAAGCAGTGTGGATGGGGGTTGATTGCTAAGAATGGCAGCTTCCAACTCCATGGAAATGAGGAAATTCAAAAGAACGTTAGTTCGTTTTTAGCCAAATCATGCATGTGAGGTAATAAGACATCTTAAAATGCAAAACAGACTGCTACAAATAGGGCTGATCGTCTCATTCTCCACCGTGGATGGAAACCTTCTGGGCAAAGGGATTTCAATATGCGAAGCTATTATGTTTCTTTTTCCTTTTTCTTTTCTTTTCTTTTCTTTTCTTTTCTTTTCTTTTCTTTTCTTTTCTTTTTTTTCTTTTCTTTCTTTTCTTTTCTTTTCTTTTCTTTTCTTTTCTTTTCTTTTCTTTTCTTTTTTCTTTTCTTTTCTTTTCTTTTCTTTTCTTTCTTTCTTTCTTTTTTTACTATACAATATGAGGGTAGAATTGTTGGCAGTAAATCAGATAAGTGATGAAGGATCTGAGTTGAAATACACTAATGTGTTTTTAGAAAAAATCTGCATGTAGAATGGCTGCAACACTAAATGCTGGCAGTGATGACCAGAATGAAAGAATTTTAGGTGATTAGCAAGAGTGGCAGTGAAACAAACCTTAGACTCATGTAACACTCCCATGCCATTCAGGACAATAGTGCTTTCACTTGAACCTGAGTTTTGTTAACCTATACATAAGTGTTAAAAGTTGTTTAGAATTTAACAATTCACTGATGTCCCTTATTCGTGGATCTTCCTCTGACTCTAGCTCTTTACCTTCCAAGAAGCCACATTTTAAAATGCGGCCAAAACCAGACTCCACTGATACATATGTCAACAGGCCCAATTTATACTGAAATGTTGATGACTGTGAGTCATTGTAGTCTGAATCACATGTTTTCTAAAATTTTTACTGGGGAGCTAAAGAAACTGGCTACTGTGGAAAATCTGAGATACACTGTAAATTCTAAAGGTTAGACACACTTAAAAAAACTTGTAATTTGGATGTTTTTTTCTTACCTTAATACTATCAGTTCAATATTAGTTTGCTTTTCCTCTTTTGTTTTCTAAGGTTTTTAAAATGCTATCTATGTTGGTTTTACTTTTTGAGTAATGCGTATTTATATGAATATTAGAAATTTTCTTCTTGAATGATTTCTTCTGAATTCTAGATCAACATAGGAAGCTAGGACTTTTCTTCTTTCATGTTAATAAAAGAAAGTACTAGAGAATTAAAAAGTAAAAAAATTATTGAGAACTAATGATCTGTGTTGCTTAGAGATTTTAGACACGTCTGAAAAACAGTCTATTTTATCACATAAAAATAAACTCGGTATGTATAATCAAGCTTACAGACCTAAAATAATATAACTTTATGCAAAAATTCAAACCTTAGAAATGGAGTGGGTCTCAGTTAAATATCTGCCAAATTATTTGACATTCTAATTTTTAATCTGGAAGGATATTGGCATAAAATACAGATTGAGGTATTTGGTTTTTCTTTCCAGTTTTGGAGTTAGAGTTGCCAGCTAAGAAATCTATTGTGTGAAACAACAACCAGCAAATGTTAGATGTGGAAGCTGTGCTTAGAACCAGCCTGAAAGTCCTAAACTGAGGTCAGTGAGTTGGCTAAATTGAGTATCCCCACCACACACACATGAGAGAATGGGACAAGAAATAGAGGCATAAGAAAAGTCACAGATGGTTTCTGAAAAGGTATCGGTAAGCTCTCAACCTACTTAAAATATGTTGGAAGCATCTAATAAAAATCGCTACTATTAATGTTAAAAGAATAATATAAAATATGATGTGATAGCCTTTCTCTCCAAGAGTTGGAAGTAGAATGGGATGTTATTGTCCAAACCCTCATCCTGTTGTCAATAAGAGTCATATCATTAGGAAAGTTTTATTATTTTTGTTTTTCAGATAAAGGCAGCAAGTCTGAGGGAAAATTGACATAAATCTGTTATAATTATATAGGAAAACCCACTACATGCACATTTTCAGAATTTTGAATTTTAGATTTTATCTGGATTTTGAAGGAAACTCAGACATTGTCTTGTCTAAATCCCTCATCTTAAAAATGTATGTATATACTTTGGCCCAGCGATGGAGAATTAAGTTAACGTTGTGCCTGTTACTGAGTAAGTGACTTGTTAAGTTATTAATATTATTGTCGCCAGTGTCTCTAGAGACCTCGTGTAGTATCCAGTAAACTATTGATCACTTATTTAGCACACGCACAGTCTTATTCCCCATACATATGAGAAGGTAAAAGTGCTGACCACATGTTTAGGTCAAAATGATCTCTCCTGGTCTGGGAACCTGTGTCAGCTACAGTGAGATCCTAGTGGGAAGGTGGCTATCACTCAGTCCTAATATTAAAACTAGTGTGTGCATCTTGGGGAAATGGAAAAAACAACGATATAAAGAATGTTTCTCACAGCAAACCTACAGGAAACCTCATTGGAAATAGAAGTTGTAATGGATTTGGTAATTTATGAATTAGAAGTAACCACCCTCTTTCATTATATTCCTGGGAGGAATTAAAGCATCGAGATGCCCTATGGGCAGAAGAAGGCTGAATTGACTTTAACAATGTTCCACTATGACTCAGCTGTGCTGGGCAGTAGTTGAAAAATGTCCTTGTTGCCTCCTGGTGGGAGAAACCTTCTGTTCAAATCTTGGCTTTTCCACAGGTTGGGAATAAATAGTATACAATTCCAGGGCAGAGGGGGCTGTAACAGAAGTACTACGTGAAAACATTTAGATCTGAAATAGAAAACTTTTTACATAGAAGTAAATATATCCAAGTGAAAAGATAAGATAAAATAAAATGTCCCAGAATGGTTAGGGTGCAGAGTCTGTAACCACATGTCTGAGTTTGAATACTGACTCTACCATTTACAAATCATGTGTCCTTGGGTGAATTACTGAAAGATCTCTGTGCCTTAGTTTACCTATTTAAAAATAAGGATGGTGATCGTAATATGGGATACCTCACAGAATTGTTAGAAGACAAATAAATTAACACTTACAAATCATTTAAGGAGAGTGTGTGACTTTTAGACAGTCCATATAAATGTCACATTTATTATTAACCCTTTAGGGATTAGGGTTTACATGTTCAAAATGTTATTTATTTTTATTATTTTTTAAAATTTTATTTATTTATTCATGAGAGACAGAGAGACAGAGACAGACAGAGAAAGAGAAAGGCAGAGACACAGGCAGAGGGAGAAGCAGGCTCCATTCAGGGAGCCCGACATGGGACTCCATCCCAGGTCTCCAGGATCACGCCCTGGGCTGAAGTCGGCGCTAAACCGCTGAGCCACCTGGGCTGCCCAAAATGTTGTTTATTTTTAATGCAATTTTTTTCTCTAAAGTGCATAACATACTTTCTTGCCTTTTTGAACAAGGATACAATAAGGAATATTATTCAACAGTTAATTCAACAGATTTTTATTGAGTGCTCGCAGCTGACCATACAGTGGTAAATCACAACAACATGGTTCCTACAACTTTGCTTATGCCTTACAGTCCCCATTTTTATTATTTGGAGATGCCCCAAGGGCTCATGAACTTTTTTAAGTGATCTTATTTTTAAATCATTGCCTTTTATATTTTATGGAAATTGTCATTTGTCTCTTTTAAAGTATAATTACTGGTCAAGGTGGAATGTTCAAAGTAATTCTCTACAAATCAGTGTTAAAAATTTTCTGTTGTGTGCAGTTCAGATTTAAAAATATACCTATCACAGTGCCATTCAGATTAGCTTCCCTGGTAAAGGGACCAGGATAATTTATTTTTTTAAAAAAGATCTTATTTATTTATTCATGAGAGACAGAGAGAGAGGAAGAGACACAGGTAGAGGCAGAAGTAGGCGCCATGCAGGGAGCTCAATGTGGGACTCGATCCCAGGTCTCCAGGATCACGCCCTGGACTGAAGGCAGCACTAAACCACTGAGCCACCTGGGCTGCTCTGGGACTAGGATAATTTAATAGAAGGGACTAATTCTTGTGACAGAACTTTTTACGATAGATTTGTAATCATTAGTGTCATTCTTTGAGAATAAAATTATACATGTTAGTTCTTTTATGAATCAAACTTTTTGTTAATTAACCAAGAATCTGCTGGTATACATTTTTTCCTCATAAACAACTGAGTGTTTCTGCCAAATGTTTCAGTAGGAGAGAGATAAGAAAGTTTTGTGAACCGTGAGAAAAATCAGCCCTAATGAAAAATATAATTATACCTTAGTGCACACTGTAATAAAGAAATGAGTAAATCCTTGAACACTATAAGAATGAACACCACTTATGTGCAGCATCAGTTGTAGTCTCTTAGGAGTCAATTTGCTGCAGGAATTACTTTTACATTGTTAGGTAATGCAGAAATATAAATGAAAAATGGCATATTGATTTTTAAGGGTCTTCAGAGATTTGATGCTTTGCAACACAGACTTTATGAGAAAACAATGTAGGTCCGTTATAGCTTGTTTTCTAAGACTTGTGGCCATTTTTTTTTTTTAATGAAATTTGATGTCAAAGTTCATTTGACCAGTCTGTAAAATCTCAAGAGGAAAAGTACTACACAGTTAGAAATAGGCATAAATTAAGGAACATGCTTGTCATCTTTGAGAAAGGGTATTCATAGATTGTCAAAACAAATTATTTAAGATTACGGGAGATTCCTTAGCAAATTCATAAGCCAAGCAGTTTGTAGGGTGTATCCTTCATTTTAATAAAAATATCAGTAACCTACATTCAGTACCTTACCTTTTGTCAGCATTGGCTATGACAGCAAACTTAGTCACTTTTAAAATTTTAAGAATTGCTTATTTTACCATCTTTGTCAGTGACGGGTCTATGATCTGCTTTGAATATGGGCCATCTATTGATATACAGTGTTGAAGCAAAAGACAAGCATTTTGCCTCGTACAAGATGTAGAAGTCATTCTAGACTCCAGTGGCTGGAAGCATTTTCATTTTTGAATATTGAATTTAACATTGGAAACATTGTAGTAGTTGAATCATTGAAACATTTTATCGGAAGCACTTGACATTAGATTGCTTTTAGGAAACATTCAAACCTCTCTCACTTGTAATAATAATAAAACCAGCCTTTTATAGTTCATGAAGTGATTTCATAGTTCTTATTTTGTGTTACCCTCATAACCATGTGAAGGGGACACTACAGGTCTCATTACCCCCTTTTTAATATGAGAATGTTGTTTGAGCTTATAATATTAGCTCAGCATGGGCGTCCCATTGATTGACATTTTAACACTGGCATTTCTGTTGAGTCTGTAGGCTTGAAAATAATTCATCCTGAAATCATCCTGGAAGATCATATGACTTCTTTTATATCTTTTATTCATTCATTTATTTATTCATTTATTTATTTATTTATTCATTCATTTATTTATTCATTTATTTTTAAAGATTTATTTATTTATTTATTCAGAGAGAGCGAAAGAGAGGCAGAGACACAGGCAGAGAGAGAAGCAGGCTCCATGCAGGGAGCCCGACGCGGGACTCGATCCTGGGTCTCCAGGATCACACCCCGGGCTACAGGTGGCACTAAACCGCTGCGCCGCCAGGGCTACCCTATATCTTTTAAATAACAACATGAAGAATGTCCAAGTAGTTCTGATTTTTATTGATCCATGATCTTTTAAATATGAAAATTATAGATAAATATGTTTTGCTACCCAACACTTTGTCAGTGGGGATAGATATAAGTGAGCTCTTTTGATCTCCCTCCAAAAAGTAGAGAAATTTTTTTTTAAAGATTTTACTTATTCATAAGAGACACAGAGAGAGGGAGATGAGAAAGAGAGAGACAGAGAGAGAGAGAGAGAGAGAGAGGCAGAGACACAGGCAGAGGGAGAAGCAGGCTCCCCACAGGGAGCCAGATGTGGGACTTGATCCCAGGACTCCAGGAAGACGCCCTGGACCGAAGGCAGGTGCCAAACCGCTGAGCCACCCAGGGATCCCAAAAGTAGAGAAATTTGGATGCAAATTTGAAATTGTCTTTGAATCACTAAGTGAATGCCAAAATAAACAGTATTTTTACCCTCCAGCTCTAAGGAGCTATCTGTACATTGAAAGCTCAAGCATTGAAGGTAGTCAAACATTGTAGTACATGCCAACTTGCCCTTTCATTGCCATAGATAAAATTTCTGGGAATCAGGAAAACATTAAAAAACAAAACTCAAAACCCTTTTTCATATGACATGTGACACCAAAGTGCTCATTATTAGACTTTACTCTCCCTTTACCTTCCTTTCTCCAAGCTGCCCATGCCACCTCCAGCTCAACCATAGTCACTGTCAATGCTGGTGATAGATGATATATATCATTGCAGTGATGGAGGAGAAAGAATGAGAACTATTGTTTTGTCTTCTTTGTAGCCATAAATTGTTTTGTTGAGAAATACAAGTATGTAGTTTATTTTGCCCATAAAAATATCATGCTTGGCATATCTAAAGAGAGAATCACTATAGAAATGTTGGAAGTGGGGATCCCTGGGTGGCGCAGCGGTTTGGCGCCTGCCTTTGGCCCAAGGCGCGGTCCCAGAGATCCGGGATCGAATCCCACGTCAGGCTCCCGGTGCATGGAGCCTGCTTCTCCCTCTGCCTGTGTCTCTGCCTCTCTCTCTCTCACTGTGTGCCTATCATGAATAAATAAAAAAATTAAAAAAAAAAAGAAATGTTGGAAGTGAATTTTTTTTCATCTTTGTATTATTTTTAGCAGGAGCCAGTCATTTCCCCCCAGTTAGTTAGATGGCTCTTGTCCCCTTTACACACTTATCCTGCCTTCTTCTTACAGAGGTATTCAGAGCCAGTTTTGATTGCTGTTTCTTTTACTGCTTCCATAAATCTGAAAAGGCATTTCTAAAACTGTGGCCCTATATCCGTCAAAAATAATTTTTAAAATAAAAAAATTCTCCTTGGTCAAGGCAGTTTAGGGTGAACTTCATGTGTATGTCTTCCTCTGTTGCCTTCACCTAGTGAATTTGCAACATAATATGTTAACTAATATGGCTAGTGATTAAAGGCCCTTGACCTTCCTGTAGTTAACATAAAATCTGGTGTCACAGCTCTCATATTTATTTGGCTAAGAACATGTTTTTAACTCTGGAATATACTTTGGGAAAATATCGGTATATTAGTTATAAATTGCCATTCAACAATATATATATATATATATATTGGACACAGGGCCCCACCTCCATGCTGGATGTTGGCCAGAGGCCACTCTCAGGTGCCTGCCACATGGACCTCTCCAACATGGCTGCTTGCTGCATCAAAATATTCAAACCAAGAAGGCAATAAAGTGAGTCAGCAGCAAGACAAAAGTTACAGTCTTTGCCACGTTCTGTTTTTTTAGAAACAAGTAATAGGTCCCATCTATACTCAACAGGGCAAGGAGGGGGTTCTGCAAAAGAATGAATATCAGGAGGCAGGAGTGTCAGAGGAACCTGCCAGCTGCTATCCAGTTATCTCAGGATAATTACAGTGTGTGATAGGACTTTCCAAAAGAAGTGGCAGTTAACTGAGCATGTAAAGCCTTATGCTAGGGTGTAGAGATGTATAAAGGATATTGGTAATGATGCTGCTGCTGACAAATAGTGAAGAGAAGTAAGCCTTCATTGACTGACTGGTACTTGTGTCAGATGCTGGGGTGAGCACTCTGCCTGTTATATCTTGTATAATCTTCACATGAGCCTCCTTTTCCAGATAGCAAAATGGAAAGTTGAGAAGGTAGTAAGTCTGTAGGCTGTTCTTAAGCAGCTTACTGAGAAATTAGACAAGTTATGCCACTAAGTACACTATTTTTTCAACAGATGACTTCTCTGTACATAACAGGAGCCCAGGAAAGGGTGCTATATATTTTGCTTGGGAGAGTTAGAGGAGACAGCCTCAAGAGGTCTTTTCCAAGGATGAATAGGATTTCATGAGGTTTCTGAGTCAAGGACAGGGACAGAGTACAGCATAAGTAATGGTAGGTAGATTTCCGTAATGGTAATATTTACAGTCCCTCTACAATAACATGACAAGGAGAGATTTTACTTTTAGCCATGGGCAAAGATATTGGTGGACATGGAGTAGCAAAGCCAGAGAGGAGATTAAATATCAATTAGGTAGTGGCAACAGCAGCAGATGGCAACTATTTGGTTATATTTTTTATTATTTATTTATTCCCAGCCTCTTTCCAAAGTGGCCTCGAAGCAGCCGCTGATCTGATGGTCTACTTGCTTTCTTCATATTTAGCCTCCAGGCTATTCTCGGCTGACTTGTTTCCATCTAGCACTTGCCTCTATTTTGAGTCTCTAAATTCCACCTTCAGACACTTGTGCCTTGGGACTGCAGCACAGGCGAGTTTCTGCACTCATTTTTGCTGGCCTCCTATCAGCTAGAACCTGCTGCCAGTTGGGCAGGACCTGGGCCAGGCCCAGATCCTGCACAGATAGGCCCCTGAGACAGAGGCAGGGTGCAGAGCCAGGTGCCTGCAACTTACAGTTTGTCATCCAGAGCCCACTGACAGATGGCCCAATCTGTGACAGTAGGCCTTGGTCCACTTTCCTAATCTTTTGGGGGAGAACAGTGGCAACAGCCAAGGTTCACAGCAAAGACTAGGGGTGAGAAACTAGGGAACACCTGTCTGCTGAGGAAGCCCTTTCCATGGGTGGAGACAACAGCAACATGGCAGGCTTATTTAATAAAAGGAACACGGTAGGAGAGAGAAGTCCAAGCATTTGTTCTAACATTTTCATGAACTAGCTGTTGGACCTTGGACTAGTCACTTTAAATAGGCAGTTTTATTATCTGTATATTAAAAATTAAGACAAGATTTAATGATCTTTAAGCTTTAAGTCCAAGATTTTAATATTTTTAAATATCCTTTAAAAACTCTTCTCCAAAATAAGTCTACTCTATTTTCTATCAGGTGTTTATACAATTTGTGGCCATTTCCTTAAAAATACCTTTGCTAATTTCAGAGTCAACTTCTGCTTTGCCCATGAAAAAAAAAACATTTAAAAACTCAACAAATACAGAATTATTATGACTGCCAGCTTAATCTGGAATGGAGATTTTATTACTTTTCTCAGTGTAATCATCCCATTGACTATAACTTAGGTATTAAGGAGAAAGGACAGTGAAGAATTTAGTGCTTTCCGAAAGTCTGTATTTTTGGGTTTTTTTTTGCAATTTTGTACATTTCTCTATGCTTATCAAGATAATTGTGCTCTTAATCTCCTTTATCTGTTTCACTCATTCACCCCATCCACACACCTCCCCTTTGATAACCACCAATTCTCTATATTTAAGAGTCTGGGCTTTTTTGCTTGTCTCTTTTCTTTGCTTGTTGCTTATTTGTTTTATTTCTTAAATTCTACATAAGAATAAATCATATGGTATTTGTCTTTCTCTGACTGACTTACCTCACTTAGCATTATACCATCCAGGTCCATTCATATTGTTTCAAGTGGCAAGATTTCATTTTTTTATGAAATTCATTTTATATACCACCAATTCCTTGTTCAGTCATCTATGTATAGACACTTGGGTTGCTTCCATATCTTGGTTATTATAAGTAATTCTATAATAAACATAGGGGTGCATATATCTTTTTGAATTACAGTTTTTATTTTCTTTGGTAAATACCCAGTAGTGGAATTACTGGATCATATGGTAATTATATTTTCAATTTTTGGAGGAACCTCCATACTGTTTTGCACAGTGGCTGCACTGTTTGCATTCCCACCAACAGTGCACAAGGGTTCCCTTTTCTCCACATCCTCACTAGCATCTGTTATTTCTTGTGTTTTTGATTCTAGACGTTCCGACAGGTGTGTGGTGATATCTCATTGTGGTTTTGACTTACACTTCCCTGATGATGGGTGTTGTTGAGCCTCTTTTCATGTGTCTATTGGCCATTTCTATGTCTTCTTTTGAGAAATGTCTATTCAGGTCCTCTACCCATTTTTTAATCGAATTATTTCTCTTTAAAGTTGTCATTTTTTTAAGACAAAAAACTGTTACAGAAAATGATTGATAGTGTAAAGGATATCTTTTTAAAAAAATCTGTGGGTATTTTATTTTGACAATTATTTCCCTCGAAATATATTTTTAGAAATATGTACTACATTTGTTGACATTTGATGCAGTGTAGTGTTTTAATGCCTTGTAATAGATTTAGAGTAATTTAGTGCCCAACAATTTAGAGGTATGTTTTTGTACTCTTGGATTTTAATATACAATCACAATTTCAAACATTAATCCACCCACATGTACTAAATTTTACTTAACTACCGGATGTATAGTTCAAGTAGTTTCTCTTTTTGCTCCATTAAGAAATATTTAATGAAAGAAACAGATCAATTAAAAACAAAGGATAGCGAACTAGACAGCACCTTATGATTCTAGAGCTCAAATTTGGTTTAAAGATAATTTCTAAACTTAAAATGTCTTCAGCTATGCTTCCAAATAAAGCTTTATTGGTGAGAATAAATGCCTGGAAGAACAAGTTATTTGGACTGATAGGAAGGGAATATATTTAAAGTATATATCTCAGATTCTAAAAAGGACATGTACTTCAGATGTCAGGTTTCTGTCTTTAATCCCTAAAGGAGAAGACACTTCTCTAGTCTGGCATAAGAAGAGTTTATATTTTATTGCTGACAGTTCTTCTAAAGCCATGGCAGTCTTCTGGGAATATTCTTGGTCCTCTCAAACTTAGCATGTGTAATGTTTGCTGACAAATAAGGATAAATTGTCATGTTGCTGATTCTGAGTTTGCACTTCTCAAAAATCTACCTACCTATATTCTTACATCCATTATTTCTGGTTGTTTAGAGCAACATGCCTTCATGTGGTTACATTAAATGTAGAAATAAAAATTTCATTGAATGAATTGTAAAAAAAAGAAAAGAAAATATTAAATCCTAGCTGCTTCGGGCAGTTTTGACACTTTCATCTTAGAGAAATCTACTTTAAGTATCATACTTGCAAGCAGATTTCCCTTCAAGGAAGTTGTGTGTCTGTGTATGTGGTTTTTTTTTTTTTTTTTTAAACATCAGAATTGCCTGATGATTCAGATTGCTCATACAAGTTTATCTTGGTCTCTGTAGCTAAACTGGCTATTACACGACAAGCCTGTGCTTTAGAAGACAACTCGCTTATACTGGTGAGAATATTTAACTAATAGTTTATTTTAGCTCATTCTACCCAGTCATTAGCTCATTGCTGCCAGCCATCAGTTTCCCTGCCACACCAGGAAAGCCTATCATTTACATCTGGTCACTACTTCAGGACTCATGAAGTATAAAGAAATACCCTAGAATCTGAGGGTGCCTCAAGGGGGAAGGAGGTGCTAGGACTACATGTGGCTGGGTGAGGACTTATTTGACCCTTTTTCTTTCTTCTAAAAACAAGTCCTGGGGATCCCTGGGTGGCGCAGCGGTTTGGCGCCTGCCTTTGGCCCAGGGCGTGATCCTGGAGACCCGGGATCGAATCCCACATCGGGCTCCTGGTGCATGGAGCCTGCTTCTCCCTCTGCCTCTCTCTCTGCCTCTCTCTCTCTCTCTCCGTGACTATCATAAATAAATAAAAAATTAAAAAAAAAAAAAAAGTCCTTTTTTTTCCTTCGACACATAACATGTGCACACAGTAATAGATATTTCGAGATATTTCGGAGAATAAAAGGGGAGTAGAGTAAAAATTAAGCTTTCTTCTCACTCCTGATTTCTTACTTCTTTCCGCATAGGCAGTTGCCTTTACTTGTTTCTTATGTTTCTTTTCAGAGATAGAATATGTATATATAAGCACTTTTTTTTTAAAAGTACAAATAGTACATAGCATACCCATTGTTCTTTATTTTGCCTTTTCTCTTAACAATGTATTATAGTTGGCTCCATATTAGGACACATAGATTTACTGACCTCATTGGCTGCAGTTTATCAGCTGTGTCATAATTTATTTAGCTACTTTTCTTCTGGAATTTGAGGTGATGTGTAGTCTTTTGCTAGAAACAGTGTCACAGTGAATATCCATGTACACAAGTCTTTGTGTGTATAAATACAGGATAAACACCCAGAATAAAAGGTGCCCTTGATCACTCTGAAATTTGTGAAACACACCCAGTTACTTCCAAGTTTAGTTCAACCAGTCAATTCAGTGAACACAATACACATTCTAGGCCCTGTCCTGGGCCTGGGGACATTTCATGAACCAGACACTGCCTCTGCCTTAAATACGTTAGTGTCATTCTCCAGTGACTGTGGTGCTCAAATGTAAAGTACCAGGTGACAAATCATGGCAGGGAGGGAGGAATGCCTTCTGACCTCAGGATTTAGGGAAGAATGTGGAGGTGGGTTGGAATTCGAGGTGGGAAGTGGCAATGGAAGGACATATGGGAGGGCACAGAGAGCACATGCTGGGCTCTCTGCCTCACCAGCTTCCTCACCATACCTGTGATAACCAGGCCTGTTCCCGCCTCACTTTTGGTGCCCTCTGCCTAGAAGAATACTCCTCCTAGATTTCTTTATGGTTTGGTCTCCTTATAGTGATGCCCACGTGGCATCATTGCTTTTCAGTATAGGTCCCAGTTATTTGCCTGCATGCTTATATCAGAAACAGGCACTTCGGTTCCTTTACTCTGCTCTTCCTCTTGATGCCACCATCTAATGATGGTGCCTCTAATGATGGATGGCCTCAAATCATGGCTGGCTCCTCCCTGGTGTTTTGTGCTACCATGACCATTGTGGCCTTTTTTGCCATCTGCCCAAGGGCAAAGCAGACCCTTCCCTTTCTCTACTACAATGCAGCCAAGAAGATTTTATGAAGGTCGAACATTTGAGGAAAGGGCAGGACAGGGCCGTTCAGGATTATTGCTTGCTTCTATTCGGAGTTCCCCACTCAGAAACTAGAGGTCCCTGCTCATTGTGAGGGGAAAAGAGTCTCCTCTCTGTATATCTCCTCCTCATCTCTGTCTGCCTAAGACTGGCTGCTGTCTCCCCAAGGTGAGTGTACCCAGTGATCTACCTAGAAATCAGATCCTAAAGTTCCTTGTGAGAATCTGAGGCCCCTGCAGATCTAATTTCAGAACTTGGGGACCACCTTCCACCTCCTAGCCATAGGATTGACCATTCAGGCCTGTAGCCCCAATAAACATCATTGCACTTAATATTTATACCAAATCATAACCATCAGTCCAAAATCAGTATGCATGATGGGATTTAGACTTAAATATTACCATAAGTTGGTCTTTATTGGTTTTGTCCTTTTTAGGGTGAGGAATAGCTCTCATCACATCCCCTTTCTTTAGTCCTCTGGGTTCTGAAAAGTTCTAATTGAGAACAAGGAGGAGCACTGTTGTGTTATCTCTGTGTTCCTTGAAGCAGCAAACATGTTCCTCAAAGAAATCACAGAGCCTCAGAAATCCATTTAGCTTTGCCAAAACATGCACAGGGTTTACATTAAACCCTTTGCTCTGTTTGAAACCTCAGGATGCAGGTTAATTTCACAGCTTGCCCCAGAACAGTGGGTAGGGACTTGCCTTACATTTATATAACAGAAATTGCCATTAAGTTGGTTTTCTGAGATTAATGGAACAGTCAGCCTCAAAGATAAATTCAGGTCTCTTCCTTTAGTAAAACTGAGCAGCTGGAAGCTTTGAAATGAATGTTTTTGTACTTTTGCTCATCAAGATTTTTTGTTTTGTTTTAAAAAAAAAATCTCTCAGGTCTGGGCACACCTCTTTCTCTGCTTAAATTAACTCTGAGAGGCAGCGAGGGTGCTATGTAGAATCCAAGAAACCTGGTAGTGTAGTTGGGATCTAAGCTGGTTTCACACATCTGAGTCCTCCGTTTCATAGTCTGGGATCCTAGTAAGCTGAAGCAAATTGATTTCCTGTCCAACTGTGCTTTAAGCAGACTTCATCTTGTTTCAGGTAGTGTGTTTTACAGAAGACTTGGTGTTATGTTAAGATGCAGAAAGGGTGGAGAGTGGTGGTAAGAAATGGGGCAGTCATAAGAAATGAATCTTGTTCATAGAGAGCTTATAAGCTCTCCATATTATAATATAGATGGAGACATAAACATAGAAATAAAAAGTTGAGTACAATGGTTTTATATATTTCCTGCCAAGTGAGCTGAATGAAGGGAGACTTGTGATTTAAAAATTTAGAGGAGAATTTGATTAATTCTTGAGGTGTTATTTAAGTAAATTTTAAACAGCTAGTTTGAGAAGTCATGGAATTTATTAGAAAAGTGTATACATCACTTACATTAAGAACCAGCAGGGCAGCCCCGGTGGCGCAGTGGTTTAGCGCCGCCTGCAGCCCAGGGCGTGATCCTGGAGTCCCGGGATTGAGTCCCACGTCGGGCTCCCTGCATGAAGCCCGCTTCTCCCTCTGCCTGTGTCTCTGCCTCTCTCTCTCTCCCTCTGCATCTCTATGAATAAATAAATAAATCTAAAAAAATAAAAAAAAAGAACCAGCAGCTTATATGTTAATAGCTTTATATCTCTTCATATTTGTATTTAATATATATGTGAGCAGTATAAAGGAATTAAGGAATATTATGTGTGATTTGGGCTTCTTAATAACAACAACAAAGGATCAGGGGCATTTATATGATTCACTTTTACTCACATTGAGTTTTTAAACATTTTAAAATCCAGGGATAGATCTGTTGAGATCTGACAAGAAAAAAATCCCAAGATACAAAATAGGTAAAAGGAGTGGTCCTCTGGATCAGGTGGGTTGGCTCATTTTCCCTGTTGGTCAGGATGATATACACACGCCACCTGCTATAGGAACACTGTCTCAGGGGTGGTGGATTGGCGGCTGTTCTCACCATAAATGTCAGTCCAACAATAGACTCACTGTGGGCAGACACCATTCCAGGAGCTGGAGATAGAAAAGCAAATGAACCATGGTCCTACTTTCGGGGAAGCTGCAGTCTGGTGTGGGGTAGATGGGGGCTGATGTGTGAGTGAATGACTTGGGAAGCCCATGCAAGCTCCGGGCTCAGTCAGAGAAGAGGAAGTCTCATTACCTGGATAAGGGAGGGGAGGGCAGGTCAGGGAAGCCACTGGAGGACTTGGCCAGAGTATAGTTTTAAAGGCCGTGTAGGAGTTCATCAGTTGAGTTAGGCATTCCAAGATGTGAGACTGTGTTGTGCAAAGCAACTCATGTGAGAGCAGATAATTGCCAGTAATTTGCCTAGAACATAAAAAGGAAGAAATGGGAAGAAACAAGGCTGGAGGAATAGCTGTGGAATTCTTTGGATTTGGGCCTTTCAGGATACATTCCAGAGACTCCATTTAGCTCTTTAGCAGAGAAGTGACCGGATCAGATAGTGTTTTGGTTAATGATGGCAGCCAGTGTGTTGTGAGTGTTGTTGTATGGGCCAACTGCACTATGAAGCATTTTCCGTGCATTTCTCGTTTACTTCCCGCAAACACCCTGAGTCAGCTGTGATCATTGCATCGGGGTCTGAGAGGAGAACAAAGGGCAGTCGAATGGCGTGATGGAGGAGAATTTGGTGCAGGAATTGTTTGTGAGACCATGGGCAGGGTTGAAGATGTGAAGCCTCTCCTGGCTAGCAATAGAGGGGAGCCTTTACCCCAGTCACCCTGAGGGATTAAGAGAGAAAGTGATTCTGGAATCCACTGAGCAAGAGCTAAAAAATAGTGAAAGGGAATAAAGGAGAAAGGAGAGCTGTAGCTTTTCAAGGGAGGACTTAGCCCCTGCCATTTACCTGTCCAGCTGAGAAGGAATGGGGGTCAGGAGGGGGTGCAAAAACTACTTCAGTTTCTGTTTTCCTTCCCTCTGATCCTCTGATCTTTGGGCAGCGTGCCTCCCAGTGGTCAAGCCTAGAACTTCAGATCAAGGGGCCAAGGACTCTGTGATTACACTTCCATTAAGTCAGCCTCTGGGAAGCTCAGAAGGTGGGGGTGAGGGAGAGAGTCAAGAACGCATTAGAAGAGGTCAGTGGAGAATATCCAGCAGAGTTATTGCATACACTTCACAGAAGAAGCAACTAAAACTCAGCTAGGTTAACCCACTTGCCCCAAATCACACAGCCTGTGAGTGGTAGTCTCACCTGACCACACAGAGGAAGCTCTTATGCACACTGCGTGAAACTGTCTCTTCCTCAAACTATGGAAAAGGAATAGGAAAGACAAACGTGTTGGCTGGGTGACCAGTTAGGAGCTCTTTCAAAGATTCAAGGCTCAGGAGGGTAATTTGAGGAACTAAAGCATCTGTCAGTCGCAGTGAGGACAGGAAGGGGATGAATTTGATGCGATGGAGGCAGGATAGACAGAACTGCGAACCTCAACTTCCTTCTCATAAGAAATGATAATATCATAGGAGGTACAGGCTGTCTTAGATCCTTTCCAGCACAAAAGCACTGTGACTCATCTCTGCAGTGATTGTGATACATATTTATTTCATGGAATTAATGTATTTTTGAAAATGTTCCCCAAATGCTCCATATGCTTTCTTTTGGAGATTTGAAGTTTATTTAGTTACTATATTAATGCACCCAACTCCAGTTACACGACAGCGAAGATTATCACTGGGTATCACAAAACATGTTTTAAAATCATCAAAGTAAAGTAAACATCTTCAATACTTTTAGTAGACATTTTCTTCTAATTATGTCTTTAATCCTGTATTGGGTACAGTGTGGAGACCCCAAAATATAACTTGACCTCCGCTCAAATAGTGTGATAAGGAAAAAGAAAAACTGGGTATTTAAAAAAAATAAAGAAAAGAAAAATTGGGTAACAACCGTAAAATCAAAAAACATATTCAGTATGACCCAAACCTTTTTTTTGCCTTGAATTGACTCAATAATTACCTCATTAATTTGAACTGATTCATTTGGGCATTTATTGTTGTAAACACATAAAAGCCTCTCATTTAAAAAATTCACATCAAGGGGCATGTGGGTGGCTCAGTTGGTTAAGCATCCCACCTCTTGATTTTGGCTCAGGTCATGATCTTGGGACATGGGACTAAAAGCCTTGTGTCCAGCTCACCCTAAGCTTGTCCCTCTCTCTCTGCCCACCTCCCCCCCACCATAAATGAATGAATGAATGAATAAAATCTTTCTCTCTTTTTTTTTTAAGATTTTATTTATTCATGAGAGACACACAGAGAGGCAGAGACATAGGCAGAGGGAGAAGCAGGCTCCATGCAGGAGCCAGATGTGGGATTTGATCCTGGGAGTCCAGGATCATGCCCTGGGCTGAAGGCAGGCACTCAACTGCTGAGCCACCCAGGCATCTCATAAATAAGATCTTTTGAAAAAGTTCACATCAGTAAAGGCACCTCAGAAGAGCTTTTTCTTGAGTCATTACATGTCCTACAGATAAGCTTTAATTTGAGATTTCTGGAAAAAAAAAAAAAAAAGGAGCAAGGCTCCCTCCTCATACCTACTCTCTCTTTTTTTTTTTTTTTTAATGTTTAGCTGTTCCTCTCTAAGTTATCACAGTCTCTGGCTAACTGCTCCATTTCTGGGGCTACTGCTTTCTGCCACTTTCCACTTTAAAACAAAGTGGCAGATGAGAGCTATTCTCATTCCAGCAATTAGACCTTAAGTGAGGGTTTCTGAGCATTTCTCCAAAGTATTTCCTTACCAAATTTCTCTTTTCCTTGAGGACCCATTGTGTGATTGTTCTGTGAGGCTCTCTACACAACATCAATCATTTTCTCTCATTTACTCATATTTTTGGAATGCCCTCCAGTTTGTATTTTCTCCTCACCTCTCTTCCCTGTCCTCACCCCATTGCTCTCCTTCTCCCACCAGACTGACTTGCCATCACTCCAGACTTGGGAGTCACTCAGTCTATGCCACTCCATCTAGATGGAGCCCAGGAACACATTTGTTCCCAGATTCCCAATCTTCCTGGGGATGTGATGGCACTGCCTACATTCATCCTGGCATGGCCACTTATACTGTGTGACCTGGGGTAAATTAATTTCCTTTCTGTTAAATTAGGATACTAATAATCATACTACCTTCTAGGTTGTCATAATGACTAAATGATACTGTATGTCTAAAAATCTAACAGATTACAACTGCCCATTAAATTCTCATCAGGTTTGCACTAGCATATTCACTGTTTTTTCATATTTTAGTATTACTTACAGTAAGACCAGGTAAAAATACTGCATTACCCTCACCCCTGACTTTTAAAAACATTTTAAGTGGTTTAGGAAGGAAATGGGAATGATTGTTTCATAAGCCTTCCAGAGGAACACTCTAATTTCTTATTTCCCTTAAAAGCTCAAAAGTTAAAAAAAAAAAAAAAAGAAAAAAGAAAAGCTCAAAAGTTAATGAGATCATATGTTGTCATTTCAAATGTTATGTATATATGGTATCATCTTTATACATTAGCCTCTTTCCTATTAAATGCAAAGGATACCTCTGGCATAAAATCATAATTATTTTTATGTAATTTGACCTAAATTATGGTTGTGATTATTCAATAATCTATCTTTAACACATACTGATGCATACTCTTAGAATATTTTGGGTGTATATTGATACATATTTATAACCCAAATGGCCTGAAAGCTCTGAGTAATATGTCTTGATTTGAGACTGACATTCTTATGATGAATTTAATATGTTTTACCTCTGATAGTTAAAAATTGGGGAAAAGGGGCATCTGGGCGACTCAGGTCATGATCTAGAGTTGAAATTGAGCCCACATTGGGGTCTGCTTGGGACTCTCTCTCCCTTTACCTCTCTGTCTCTCTCCCATCATGTGCGTGTGCATGCACGCATGCTCTCTTTAGCAAATAGATAATCTTTAAAAAATAAAATAAAAATTGGGAAAATCAGCATAAATGTGGAAATTCAACAAAATTGCCAACTTAGATTATGAAATTCGTTTTCTATATTGTGTTGTCATCTAGCATTGGAATAATAACTATAGATCCTGTTAAATGAGAAGCAGAAACTAGAAAATGAAAAGTAAGCCAGTGAACTGTGAAAGTGATGTTGCACTCTACTGAAAATGATTTTTCATTCTCTGTGAATGCAGATCATTGAGGTGGAATTATTTACTTAAAGGCCTTTTTAAGAACTTTAGCTTATATTTTCTTCACACATTAAATGAACAAGGTGCTTAGTGATATTTTCTTAGGATCACTGAGATTTGGTACTTGGATGGACCCAAAATTTCCTTAGTCTGACCCATGAGTCAGCAAACTTTTTCTTAAAGGGCAGATACTAAATGTAAACTGTTGGCCCCAGTCTCTGCCAACTATTCAGCCCTGCTGTTGAGCACAAAAACAGCAGTAGACAATGTGTGAATGAATGGGTATTACTGTATTCCAGCAAAATTTATTTACAAAGACATGTGCTTGAGGAATCTGACATTAGCACCTTCATTTCACATAGTGAGCTTATTTCCATGACTTTATCAAGGAGACACAACTAACTAGTTAGTGTCAGAACCACTCTCAGGTATTTAGTTTTTTCACATCACAGGTCTTCCAATATTCAGGCTAATGCTCTGACAACAAACAGCATATTGCTCATATGGTGCTCAACCAAAGGCTTCTGACTGATTGGTCTTACCATCATCACATCTGTTAGTTTCATTTAAAGCAGTATTTCCAGAGAAGTATATTGTTTTTAACTTCTATACAAAATGGAAAATAAAATTTTCCAATATATGAAATTTAAGTATTTTAGCATTTTCTTTTTTAAAAAAGATATATCTATTTATCTATTTGAGGGAGATCGAGAACATGAGCAGGGGTTAGGAGCAGAGGGAGAGGGGGAAGCTGACTCCCTGCTGAGCAGGGAGCCCAGTGTAGGGCTCCATCCCAGGACCCTGAGTTCATGACCTGAGCCAAAGGCAGATGCTTAACTGACTGAACCACTCAGGCACCCCTGAATATTTTCTTTCCTTTTATTTTTTATTTTTTTTATAGTATATATGGGGCAGGTACATCCCCAAATTATTTTTTATGTATTTTTTTATTGGAGTTTGATTTGCCAACATACAGTATAACGCCCAGCGCTCATCCTGTCAAGTGCCCCCCTCAGTGCCCGTCACCCAGTCACCCCATCCCCCTGCCCACCTCCCCTTCTACTACCCCTTGTTCGTTTTCTAGAGTTAGGAGTCTCTCATGTTTTGTTACCCTCTGATTTTTCCCACTCATTTTCTCTCCTTTCCCCTATACTCCCTTTCACTATTTTTTATATTCCCCGTATGAGTGAAACCATATAATGATTGTCCTTCTTTGATTGACTTACTTCACTCAGCATACCTTCCAGTTCCATCCACGTCGAAGCAAATGGTGAGTATTCATCATTTCTAATGGCTGAGTAATATTCCATTGTATACATAGACCTCCTCCTCCTCCTCTTCTTCTTCTTCTTCTTCTTCTTCTTCTTCTTCTTCCTTCTTCCTTCTTCCTTCTTCTTCTTCTTCCTTCTTCCACATCTTCTTTATCCATTCATCTTTCGATGGACACCGAGGCTCCTTCCACAGTTTGGCTACTGTAGACATCGCTGCTGTGAACATTGGGGTGCAGGTGTCTCAGTGTTTCACTACATCTGTATCTTTGGGGTAAATCCCCAGCAGTACAATTGCTGGGTCGTAGGGCAGGTCTATTTTTAACTCTTTGAGGAACCTCCACATAGTTTTCCAGAGTGGCTGTACCAGTTCACATTCCCACCAACAGGGCAAGAGGGTTCCCCTTTCTCCACATCCTCTCCAACATTTGTTGTGGAAATTAGCATGTCTTGTTAATTTGCACCATTCTCACTGGTGTGAGGTGGTATTTCATTGTGGTTTTGATTTGTATTTCCCTGATGGCCAGTGATGCGGAGCATTTTCTCATGTGCTTGTTGGCCATGTGTATGTCTTCTTTGGTGAAATTTCTGTTCATGTCTTTTGCCCATTTCATGATTGGATTGTTTGTTTCTTTGCTGTTGGGTTTAATAAGTTCTTTTTTTTTAAGATTTTATTTATTCATTCATGAGAGATAGAGAGAGAGAGGCAGAGACACAGGCAGAGGGAGAAGCAGGCTCCACACAGGGAGTCTGACGTGGTACTGGATCCCAGGTCTCCAGGATTACACCCTGGACTAAAAAGGCGGTGCTAAACTGCTGAGCCACCCTAAACTGCTGAGCCACCTGGGCTGCCCTAATAAGTTCTTTATAGATCTTGGATACTAGCCCTTTATCTGATATGTCATTTGCAAATCTCTTCTCCCATTCTGTAGGTTGTCTTTTAGTTTTGTTGACTGTTTCTTTTGTTGTGCAGAAATTCTTATCTTGATTAAGTCCCAATAGTTCATTTTTGCTTTTGTTTCCCTTGCCTTCATAGATGTATCTTGCAAGAAGTTGCTGTGGCCAAGGTCAAAAGGGTGTTATTTTCTTTCTTTTTAGAATGTCTGTATTAAAATGTTATGATCGTTTCTGTTATTTAAGATGAAAGAAAAAAAGTCTGTGCCCTTTAGGATAGATAATAGGCATAATTTAGTAACTTTAAAAATTCAAAGATAACTAAGTAAAATCAGAGTAGAATAAAATATTGCCTTAACGTGTTTAGATGTCTTCTGCACTTAATTTCATCTTATTAGAATTTATTTTCAAAGAGTACTACTATTCAGTTGAAAGACTCTGACAATTGCCAATCAAAACATTCTTAAAGGATTTTGGAATCCTGCAATGACTAGCTTCTGTTCAAATAGAAATCTGGACAGAAAGGAAAACAAAGATGTTTCATCAAAGGAAAGGAAAGGATTTTATAATTGTAATCCCAAAACTTTTTTTCCACTTTAACCAATACCATGTGATATTAAGCGTATAAAGTCCTCTCAAATACTCACATTTCCTGCTCCTATGATGGCAAAATGGGCAAGGGGATTGGAAGATGTCCAGCTTTCATAGTGTTTATAGAGAAAGATTGGACATTGAAGTCTTTTATTATTTTTCATGGTAAAGAGCATCCCACCTAAATTTTAATATCCAATTAAATTAATTTCAACATGTAGGTAATTTGTTTTCTAGAATGTATTTTGAAATTCATAACTTTTTGCCATCAACAGACTTGAGGTTAGTGTAACAATCCAACAAGAGATGAGGGAGACCTAGGAAGGAAGAAGTAAAGAGGGAAATTATAAAGTAAAATCTGTCCAATTTTGTAATTTTGTAAATGGAAGGAGTCTACAATGATAAAAGCCCTTTGGCTTTGGGGAATAGATGGATGGTGATGTTTAGTGGTAAGTTCTAGAACACTGAAGGAGATAACATTGGTTGGGGAATTGGGGGTGAGGAAAAATGTTTGTGACACCCATGTAAGTTCTAAGTGGACTTTTTAAAAATAGAAATCGAAAGTTTTGGGGGGAAGATTGATGCTAGAAATATCTATTTGGGATCATTAATATATATATAGACAGTAACTGAAGCCATGGGAGTGAATGTCACCCAGGAAAACGTCAAGTGCAGAGGGAAGAGGTTATAGCCAAAACTCTGCAGAACACCAGAAGAAAATTATTTTTATTTTGTTTTGTGTGATGGTTGTTTATTGATACATGCTAGGAGCAGTGGTATTTTCAAACTGCTTTAGCACAGCATAAGATATTAATATAAATCCTCTAGGAGGAACAGGACTTCATTAAAAATTCATATGAAAAAAAGAAATTTCAGACCAGTTCCCAGGACTGTGGAATGGAAGGAAATATATATATATATATATATATATATATATATATATATATATATATATAAGTTTTCCTCTGCCCTTACTCTATGGACTGGTGCATGGAATAGCAGTCTTTCCCTTTCCAGCCTAACTGCCAGATGGTAAAATATTACCCAACTATTTCATGTCTGTTTGGAATCAAGTTGTGAAGGAAAGAGCTGCTCTCCTAGAAATATTGATTTTGTGATTATGAGCTTGACTCTCATTTTCTGATTGTTTAGTTTGAGGAATGAGGTATGTTGAGAGAGAAGTGTGGGAGTTGCTCTAATTTAAAACAAAACTACTGAAAGCACAAGATAGTGGCACCTCCACTGGGAAATGATGGAAACTATTCCTTTATAACATATTTCCATTGATTTTTGCAAGTTCATCTAGCTTTTGCCATTATTCCACTTAATTAGAAAGAAACAAGTCATTGTTGCCAGTTATTTCTCAATTCCGTGGTCAAAGAATTGAGCAGAGACATGGGAATTACCATCCTTGAATGCCTAGTCTAGGTTTAGCAATTTTCTTCCTAGAATTAGGGGTTACTCAGTCCCTAGCCAGTTTTACCATGTGTACAAGAGATGTGTTGAAATTTGAAAGAACAATTAGATATGCAGGGAATATAAAATCTAAACTATGTCTATGTACAGCTAAAAGAACTTCTACTGTTTTTGGAACCTGAAACAGTTTACTAGTGGAATAAATACGTGTACTCCTGGTCTCAAGGCATAATTCCTATACTAACAGTGCAGATGGCTGTAGGGACTTGTGGTTGGAGTCATGTTGAGTGCTCTAGGACATCTTTATACCTCTGCCAAGAGAGGAATTGGATAGCTCCAGATCTGAAACCCATGGACAAATCTGAGCCAGAGATAAAATCTTGTGAGCAATTACCTATGGATGATATCAAAACATGGCATTAGCCAAAGTTAGGTACACACATTTGATGTAAGAAACCACTGGTTTGACTATATAGCCGTAGACAAAACAGCAGTTAAGAGGCAGATGGGGGATGATCCCAGGGGACCGAGTGACTCCTGTTAACTCTTCTATGTCTGAGAAGTCAAAGGAATAAATTTAAAAGAAAGGGAGTAGCCAAGAGTGTCCATTGCAGCTTTGAAAGCTATTTGGTAAGGCCTGAAGAGTGTCCATTGGTTGATGCTGAACAACTGATCTGTTTAGGGCAAATATTGGAAGCACTGTCACATGATTTATTCTGTGTTCCTGCCAGAGAGTAGAACCAGGCTCAGGGTGGCAGCAGATGTTGGATAGATATCTCATAGAGATATGTAAAGGAATTCTTTCATTGAGTAAGAATGAATAATTGGCAAGAGGGCTTGAACAAAAGGATGTTTTACTCTCCTCTAGGGTTTTTCATTAATTAGAAATAGTAACATGTTAACGTGGGGTACTCTGAATTGTTATGTAAGCCATTTTAGATGCCCGTAGGAACATGCACCCTTTCATATGCACACACTCAGCCAGAGTGGTAGTGTTCAAATAACCTGTATTCATCAATTTAGTATTTCACTTTGCTTTTTGACTTTCAGTTCAAACTAAACATTAATATAAGAAGTTTTGATAATAACCCATGAACTTCATCCTTTTTAAAAGGTAGTGTAGCTCTCTTCCTGTAGTGTAACCATAGCAACTGACAAGGAACAGAGAAAGAAAGCTTTCACACATGCTGTGCTAATTAATCCTGTCCTACAGTTTTCCTTCAGCTGGAGGAGGCAGTTTAATAAATTCTGCATGAGTAAGCATGTTTTGATGCATGACTGTAAATACATGGCAATGTCTTTACCAAAAGTATTTATTAAAAATGTAGTTATCTATTCCTACTTCAAGGTATACTCTTTTTTCAATTCATTGTTTTAATAATTGGCTTCCTCCCTGAAGAATATTGGGATCTATTTATCTTTTTAACTGAACAGACATATTTTTAAGATGAGAGCCTTTTGTTTATCAGTATACAGGAACACATTCCACAAGAAAATATCTTAATTCACGTATTAAAGTGAAATGATAGAAGAGTTTTTCTCAAGCAATGCAGAAGAGTGTATCTTAAAAATACAGTAACATTCTTCAATATGACACATTAACATGCAAACCATTTTAAGAAACTGCCTGAGCACCTTGAAAAGTTACACATCACCAACTCATTTTCAGTCTTTATTTGGGATGTTATATGACTCATGTGAGTGGTGTTTGAACAGTCCTTGACCTAAACCTTAGGGAAGGAGGAGAGTAATGGAAACAAAGACCTTTCTCTTTTTACATTTTTCAGGCATATATAGCCAGTTTTGCAAACTTATGTTCAGAGTGGACATAATTGACCTAAAATCACATAATTATTTAGAGCTATACTTTTTCTATGTTATTTTGAGGTCTTGTTCTCTCTTTAAAACTGGAAATGCCATAGTTTTCTATAACTAGTCTGGTCTTCTAAGCTGTCAAAGAAAATCTCAGACTTTTTTTATGCTCCTATGCCTCTAGCCTCGCTTTTTGTCAACGGGGCCTCAGGAAAACCAAGGGAATCCAGCCTGACTGTTTTTTGGCATCCCATTTCACTTGACAAGAGCATATGAGACAAGTCAGAATCTATTTCAAGGACTTGTACTTAGCTCTTTGGTCTCCCTATAGAAACATGCTCATTTAAGGAACTAAATCTTTTGATGGGATTATTAAGTTCTGGAAACACTTTACCATACTGATTGTCCTGTCTGTTGTTCAGTTTTACCTGTATTGAGGTAGGATAAAACTTTGCAGAGAAAAATAGAGGTTATCATGGAAATCTATTATTAAAAGTAGTCATTCCCTTCATGTGTAGACAAGTTGGGGACCATATATATGTGTGTATGTTTGTGTATAGTCTATAGTAGATTTTAGTATGGAATACTTATCAACATTAACCAATTTATAATACACCATTGTGCTATTATAAAAATTGCATTGGAAAAAAATTGAGTTACTGTAATCATAGTTGAATTAATTAGAAATTATTTGTCTCATCAGCTGTTCTATTAATTTTAACATTTTCATATGATACAGTGAAGGGCATATCAAGTATTTAATAAACAGGAGAAAAATCATGTTCCTAAGTACTACATAGGAATGTAAATAATAAGAACATTAAAATGAATATGATATGGTACATTTAGTATAAAAATATTACATACATTTTGAGCCACACAATAATTAATAATACTTTTTCACTTGTCATTAATGAACATACTCAGAAAGCAATCACATTATTTTCTTCTTTTAAAAAAGAACATCTAGGGGCAGCCCTGGTGGCCCAGAGGTGAAGCACCACCTTCAGCCCAGGGCGTGATCCTGAAGACCTGGGATTGAGTCCCATGTCGGGCTCCCTGCACAGAGCCTGCTTCTCCCTCTGCCTGTGTCTCTGCCTCTCTCTGTCTCCTGTCTCTCTCTGTGTCTCTTATGAATAAATAAATAAAATCTTTAAAAAAAAAAAGAACATCTATAGATTTTGTGATTTTAAAAGGAATTATGTATTGACTGTAGAAAACTTGGAAAAAAGCTGAGAAAAATGCATTAAGTAAAAAATAAAATGAAATAAAGAACTGAAGCATTGCCTGAGTGGCTCAGTGGGTAGGTGTCTGAGACTTGATTCTGGCTAAGGTCATGATCTCAGGATTGAGCCTGTTTCAGGCTCCTGCTGGGCATGGAGGCTGCTTAAGATTCTCTCTCCCTCTCTCTCTCTGCCCCTCCCCCATCTCCCTCTCTGAAAACAAAAACAGAAATAAAAAACTGGATAATCCCACTTTCCACAGCCAGCCACTAAAGATATTCAAATATGTTCTGCCATTCTTTTTTTTATGCTGAAGTATTTATGGTTAAGAGGTTAAGCTGCACATAATCCATCACTCAACATATTATTGTGATCATTTCCTCGATTTTTAAAATTGTTACAAAACATATGATATCTCATCATCTTTACATTTCAGATTTAATTGTTCCTTTATAATTGTTATTTAGGTGGTTTTCAAATGAATAAACATTTCCTAGTGCGTGTTTGACAGAACACTGAAAGAAAAAGAAGTTTTGGAACAACCCTTTGAGGAAAGCGTCATATTCTCGTAGATTCACAACACACATAAAAAAAAATTAAGGGAACTGAGAAGTCTTACAGTGTGAAGACCTGTTTTAATTTTTTAAACCATCTTTTCCCAAGATGATTTGACCTTGAAATCTTTTCTCATAGCACTTATAACTCTCAGAACTAGGGTTCCATAAAACATTATTTGGAAAGTCCAGGAGATTTCTAAGCTTCTGTGTAATGTCTTGTAATGTCTAATAGTTTATGAATCATTTGTTGACTCTCCTAGGGTTTTATCAGATTTATGATCCTTGATTAGGAAATCTGAGTGATTACTGGCTATTAGCATTATATGAAACAGGTAGACTACAGTATACTTTCCCCAGCCTTTCTAGCAACCTTGACATTGTATTTATGATCCTGTATTACAATGTTATCTTTGACCCTTTAAAACTGTGAGCAATCAAATTTAAATTCCCTTATTCTATTAATGCCTATTAAACTTCTTTATGTTTCCTGTGGTCCACAGGTCTTGCAAGAGCAAAATCCGTCCCTAGCCACACATACTCCAATGAAGTGGTTACCTTGTGGTATAGACCTCCAGATGTCCTCCTGGGCTCAACAGAATATTCCACCTGCCTTGACATGTGGTGAGAAATGGAAGATTTACTCTAGCTAATCTATCTGTAATGCTTGGTCTGGGTCATGCCTAGACAAATATTCTAACAGTTTGAATGAAGATTAATGGTGCAGGAGTGTTTGCTGATGTGTGGCAGTATTGCTGGGTTTTTAAAAAAACATGATTGGGAATATTCCCTAATCAGAGGCTTCCTTGCAGATGGTGTCTGGTAATGGTTTTTGATGGACAGAGGCAGAGCTATTTTTCTGTCAGTACAGTGATTTTTCTCCCTGAGGGTCTTAATTTGTGGTTCTATTTTATAACGAGGAGGTATGGATCTCCCAATAGCAGTAGGAGTGGGAAATAGTAGGAAACATGCTTCAGTTCAATAAGAAGGCTCAGATTCGGTGTGACTTTTAATCACTAAATTTGGTGTAGTACACTCTTGAGAGCTCGGTACAAATTATCCAAAATGAAATAAGACAATTACTTTTTAAAAATATCACAATAAGTTGAATTTGAGGAGAGTCTCAGTTTCACATGACAGTTTAGCAAAACTTAAAAACCTGTTTAGGAGGCCCAAAGACTGACAGGATTTAATGCATGATTACTATTGAAGTATAATGAGTTCACAATACAATGTGATCTAAATCAAATAAGGGAATGGTCTTGTTTTTAGTACTCAGGGAAGGCTTCCTAGAGACTTGAAAATGTCCTCTATTAACAGAAAAATCCCTTTTCTAGACTCCCAGTTGTGTTCAGAGTAAAACAATTCACATTGCACTTGTTCTATTTTATCCTAGGAATCATCTTCCATGAATGATTATGCCCCCATAATACAAAATTTAGTTACAAGTTCTTGCAATGTTTATGACCTCAATAAAACTTCAGCATGTGTTATTTATCTTCCTGCCATGTACTTACTTCACTGTTCTTCCCTCAGTAATCTTGGCTTTTAGTAAATTAGGCTGTAATGAGGCCTGGCTTCTTTCCTGATGTTTTTGATCCAAACATTTTATAGTGAGAAAACAATCAAGTTCCTTGTGATGTAGGGCGCAGTGTAGATTTTCTCAATTTAGGTTCCAGCAACACCCTCCCAACCCCAGAATAATAGGATTTCAGGATCTGTGAAGCCACTGAAAATATATGCAACATTTTATGTACACATGGATATATTTATTTTTATGGGATGTAGATCTGTAGCTTTCAGTAGAGCTATAAAAGAATCTAGGTCATCAAAAGCCTAAAATCTATTGTCATAAATTTTGTAATGCCTCATAATAAATCTAATACCATTATAATGCATTATTTCAAAACACTGAGAATAAAGATGACCATCTATTATTAAGAAGCTGAGCTAATTCATTTTTTCATCAGACTTTTTGGCCTTTTTTTTTTTTGCACAGTTGTTTACACAATTAAATTTTTTCTCCCAAGACTAGGCAGGGCTTTGGCAAAAGAGGTATTTTGATTATTAATCATCATGGAGGAAGAAATTGGAAATAAGAGTCAATTACCAGGATATCAGTTTCTCATTCCCTTCCTCCTTCTGCCTTAAGTTGAGAGTTGGCTATACAAATAATCGTTAATAATATTCTTGAGTTATGGAGTGTTTTCTTCTCTTTTTTTGAGTATGAAAATTCTAGATTGTCTTTCAGAGAGGGCAGCTAAGGATGCCGCTAATAGGACATAGTTTGGGAATATTTGTGGCTTGGAGCCAGTTTTCTCTTAGTGCTTGGCAGTTCGATTAAGACTCTACACTCATAATCGGAAAAAGCTGTTTTTATGCACTAGTGGCTAATTTTTTCCAATCCTTTACAAGTGCTCTTTAAAGTAAAAAGAACCACATGGATTATGACTTGCTGATATGTCTGTTTCAGATATATGGTATTTGATTTGCAGTCTGTGCCCCCACCCTTGTTTTTCTCTCATTCATGTATGTTTGTGTGTGTGTGTGTGTGTGTGTGTGTGTGTGTGTATTCATCCTCTTTAAGAAGGCTTGGGTGCTTTCCGCCAATTTGCTTTAAACAGAGACATGATGAAGCATAAGAAGACTGTTATTTAAGTGGAAGGGAGGAAAACTGATACAAAACAGAAAACCCTAAATGCCCTTTTGTCTGTATGCCAAGATTATTCATTGCCAAAACCAAATAGTAAATGTGTTGTCTTTGAGCAGTTCCCGTGCTTATTGGCTTTCCATTTTCAAGCCCTAAAATCTAAGTTATGTCTATGCTATGCCTGTCATTTTGACTCTGATTTCATTCCAAGCCATTTTCTAAAAGCCATTTTGTTATAATCCTATAAGTCACATAAAATGTATGTATTTTTACAGTTAGAGAGAAGTTCACAGGGCACTGATTTTTGCATAATCAGTGACATCGATGCTGAGTATTCACAGAACTAGAAATGGGACTGTAATTGAGTCATGGCTCAGCTGCACCAAAGAAAAATACAAATATGAATGCATGGACAATAGCGGGGAGGCAGGTGGTAGTGGGTTCAGGCTATTTTTACAGTTCATTTACCACCCTGGGCCAGTAGGTAGTAACTAAAAACTAACGATCCCTCCACAGTGTTACATTTCCCAGTTTTCTGTTTAAATAGCCACAGGCAATAAAAATATTAATGAAGACACATATGCATTAACATTGGCAGCAAGCAATGGAAAATTAGAGCTCACTGTATTATGATTTACTAGTCTCGGCCTCCAGCACTGTGGCAATGTGTAAATATATGTGCAGTTCGAGAACTCCTAAGGAAACCTAGATTTTCATGCCTTTGTCTCCTTCTCAGAAGGAGGATGTAAGCAGAGGAATGAAATTGGACATTGTCTCGTGTATAACTTCTCTTAATTCTTGGATTTTATAACTCTATGAAAGTCAAGGCATAGGAAATCATCTTTAAGCTTCTAAACCAAAAGGCTTATGAAGGCCTGAGAACCACATTATAAGAAGTGCAAATGTGAAAAGTAGCTTATCTGTGTAGTTCCTCCTGTCAGGGAGTTCTGCTCTAGCCATCGAGGTCGTTGCTCTGAATAAGCTTTAGGTTTCTTTATAGAAGCTCATAAATGTGTTTAGAGTGACATTTGTTTTTAAAGTGGAAAGTCACTTGGGATTATCCTAAGGGATTAATTTTTAACATATGGCGACTAATGTAGCTAACAAATAATAGTATCTCATCAACATCACGGTGCTTCTGGGGGCCACAGTGCGTAGTGGCACTACCTTGTGGAATCAGTGACAGTGCCCCCCAACACAATGTGTGAAAAATCAGAGCACACCAGTCTCTTCCTTTCATCATCTTTTTAAAAGCTAATTAACATATTAACTATGCTTGTCAAAATGTGGGCCAAATCGTTTATAAATAAGCCTGTCAAATATAATGAGATTGCATATTAAATCATCCCTTTCTCTATTACATCTCTGATTTAAGATTAAAATTAATTTATTTAACATTGTAGCAGCTGGGTGGTTAGAAAAAAATTTCCATACCAGTCTTGATATATAGAAAAATGTCTGCTTCTAGATTGATTTTGCATATATCAGAAGAGAAATTGCCTATTTATTGAGTATTATAAGGCCACTTAGCATTGCTTTTTATTAAATAAGACTAATCACCATATATATTGGCAATATATGGAGTTCTGTCTTCATCCTTAATGACTACTCTTGCACCAAGGAAATTTATGTAATGAAATAAGATTTTCTAGGACTCAGGTTTGTTTGCCACTATTTTAAGAGGGAGAATTATAAATGAATTCTACTAGAGCCCCCATCCTGAATGTAAATTTGTTATATATAAAGTCCTGTCTTGGATAACTGAGTGATAGTAATAATAGCAATTGGGTCTTAGGAAATAGTAATCATAATAGTAACAATAATAGATATCTTATTGGACACAAACTGTATTCTAAGTTTCTCTTATGCATTTTTTTGTGTTATTCATTTTAGTTACTATCCTTATTGCACCATGATACAGTGGAAGAAAACAAAACACAGAGACTAAATAAGATAGTAAAGTTCATTTAATTAATAGAGACCTGCAAACTTAGGGCTAATTCAACCACAAAGCTCTTTCTTTTCACAACATTTTATGTAATCTCTTAAGATGATTTCTAAGAACTTGGTTTTTATTTTACTAGTAAAGTGATTCTAAAACACAAATACAGTAAAATTCCTTTTTTTATAATTTAGGTTAGGCTCTGAATCATTTTGTGTACTTTACATTCTTCGAATGACGGAGGTGGCTTTCACTGTCACTCAGTTGGTTTATGGACTGCCTTTCTCCTTTCATGTCAATGTTCTGTATCATGTAGTTTTATTCAAGGAGGAATTTCTTTGAAATAAACTTATGCTGTAAATCACTGGATTTATAATACATTTTCATGAGGCCATTATCTATGCTGGCCTGTATTTTCCCAACTCTTAACCATTACTCATTTACCACTTCTGCTAAAATGAATGAATCCATTTTAAAAAGAATGCTAGTAGTGCCCCTGGGTGGTGTAGTAAGTTAGGTTTCCGGCTCAGGTTGTGATCCCAGGGTTGTAATCTCAGGGTTCTGAGATCAAGCCACACATCAGGCTCCACACTCAGTGGGGAGTCTGCTGAAGACTCTCCCTCTCCCTCTGCCCATTTCCACCTCTCTCTCTCTCTCTTTCTCTCTCTCTCTGTCTGTCTCAAATAAATAAATAACTCTTTTAAAAAATAAAAATAAATTTTAAAAAGAATGGTAGTAAGAATGAGAATTTGAGTTCAGGAGCTACATAAAGTCATCTGTCTGTCAACAGTATCTACACATTTTCCTATTAATCATTTTACAAGACTAAAGAGGATTCAAATTAGTCATTGTCAAAAGGAACAACTCTTTAAGAATCTTGGGAGCTGCTCAATTAATACATGATTCAATGATTCAAGTGACTTGTTGATGTAGCCACTGACGATGCAATAGAACATAACAAAAGAACAGGGCATAATCAAATGAGCATCTAGGTGGTTGAAAGCTGAGCTCATGGGGAACTATAGCTTCTGAGCCCATTTCTACTGCCGAAGTCCCTTAAAGTTAGGAAGACCATGTAACATATCATCCATACAAGGCTACTTTTGAGAGTTAATAGTTATTCTGCTAGGCAATATGTGTAAAGTAGAGATTTTACTGTGGCCCTCTTTCTCATAAAGCACTAGAGCAATAATTTGTTAAATACTAGTAGTCAGAAGAGCCTTAATGCATTTGAATGCATAATTCAGACCTAAGGATTGCTGGCTACAAACTCAAGAGTCCTAGCAGAAAACTTCTATTACCTTGCTTAATAATGAATTATCTCTGGAAGTACAATTCTTGAATATTAGATTATTATGGCATTATAGAGTGGCTGACAAAATGTTGGATTTAGCAGTGGCCTTGGAGTACAAAGGAACCAGTTCTATTTTTCTATCAAAAGCTTAGCTTGGTTATCATTTTTACATCTCCTGTTTGTTCATCAGTGTTTGTGAGAAAACCAGTGGATGTGTATTTTTAATGGGTATGTTCATTCATTTATTAGTGATAATTTAACTGAATAAAAAATATATAATGAAGCATTATATGTAGTCTTCACTACTAAATGTTTTAAAATACATTAAAACTTCCCTATTTTTTTAAATTGACAAAGTAAAAGGCTACCCAAAAACTGATTTTTGAGTAACCAATTATAATGACTAAGTTTCACAATATTAAGAAAGCCCTTGGTATATCCAGCTGCCTCATTGGTTTGTGAGAATTGCAAGAGATGGTTGAATGTGAGATTCTTTAGGAAATCTAAAACTCCACAAATGCAGAGAATAGTTTTCTTATCAGCTTTTAATATATTAATCAGCTAACCCAAATATATGTCATTTATATTGAAGTATATAGGGTGCTACAGAATATATCAAAGAAATGGAAGGTGTTCAATTTGATTTTAGGGAGATTAACATACTGTCTGTATCTAGAGAGAGAGAAATTTTGGCCTAGGATGAGAATCATCTTGTGTGTGTGCGCATGTGTATGTGTGTGTGTGTGTGTGTGTGTGTGTGTGTGTGTTTAATTTGGAAATATGTGAATTAAGTCCTCCAAATTTAGACAACATTGGATGTACACTGGCACCTTTTATGTCTTAATTTATGTATTCACTCATGTAGAAATCAGAAATCAGTTCTCTAATCATGTAAGTGGTAGTGGTTTGCTGTGTTAAAGAGAGCCAAAGGTGTAATAGAAAACACATTAAAAGCCTAAATTTGGTTCTGTCTCTGCCACTCCTTACCTGTGTGATTTTGGTTGACCAAATCACTTAAGTATCCCTATCTTTAGTTTCCAAATCAGACAACTATCTCAAGTGTAACCTGAGCTTAACTCATAGCCACCACAACAGTAACAATAACAAAAATAGTAATCTACCTTACCCATACTTAACCCCCTCTTATTTCCCAGAAGCAACTATTTTCAACTCTTTTAATATCTACCTCCATATGTCTTAAGAAATTGCTTATATTGCTATTTATTGATTTATTATTTTAGACATTATCTGCTAAGTAGGTGTTATGGTAGATGAGGATTTAATTTTCTTCCATCACCCTTACCCCGCTCCACCTTCAGCTCATGCTTCTAGTAAAGAATCTATATCACATTTTGACACATTAACATGTAAATATTATTCATAGTAAGTCAAGCAGTATTCATGATTATGTATCCTGCTTGCATAACCTTTTGCTTTTCCTGGATTTTATAATTGTCTCTGATTTTTATTAGTTTAGTTGTCTTTGTTCTGATTGTTCATTATTTATAGGTGCAAAATATTTATCAATTGCATGTGAAAAAATATTTTCCAAATGTTCAAACACATCAGCAAATCTGTCAATCCCGTTTAATTTTCTTGACATCTCTCTCCCTCAGCTTTTTCCTTGAAATTTTCCTCTCAGTTCTCTGATTCCTTGCTTTAGCAGAGCTGAATATCAGTCATGTTGTGACTTCCATTTTGCCCCTCTACCATTGTTGTAGGTTCTAATAAGATGGTTATTTGTTTCTCCTCAAATCTATTCTCTACCCATTTGTGCCCTGCCCTATGTCCTGGACAGCTAACCCCTATGGAATACATCTTCCAAGCTGCCTTGGCTCCTGGTTTCCAGCTGGATTCAGGCAATAGACAGGGAAGAGAAGGAGATCGAATATTCTTCCCTAATTCTTTTCTTTAGCTCGTATTTCTGAAAATGATTGACTATAACTCCTGTGGGCAAATCCTTATTCCTTGGCTCTAGTTGTCATTAGATTCCAAATAACACTTGACCTTTTTAATTCTAGGGTCAGTAATGGCTGTTAGCTCTAAGGCAGGTAATGGCTTCCTGCTGTTGCTAGTCTCTTAGTGTTTCAGTATGTCTTATTGGTTCCCTTATACCCCTCTAAGTAATCACCTAATTAAAGTTTGTTCTGAGTTAGAGTCATTTTCCTTCTGGACCTTTACTGGTTCCATATTCCTTATTTCCTGGATTCCATGTCTTCCATCTTTAGTATACTCAAAAAGAATGCATCAGAGATGGAATTTTCAAATTCTTAGTTTTCTGAAAATGTCTTTATTCCACTCTCACACATGATTGATAAACTTTGGCTGAGTATATAATTAGGTTTTTTTCCTCCCTCAGAATTTTGAACGCATTACTTAATTTCTTTAGAGCTTCTGCTATTGTTACTGAGAAATCTGATTCTATTCTTATTCACAGTCATTTGTATGCCTGCTCATACTTTTTCTCTGGAAAATATTCGACTCCTCTCTCTAATCTTGATATTCTGAAATTTTGTGATAATGTGCTTTGGTTATTTTTTTTTAAATCGGTGCTGGGTAGAT
Organism: Canis aureus; assembly: GCF_053574225.1. NCBI lineage: Eukaryota > Metazoa > Chordata > Mammalia > Carnivora > Canidae > Canis > Canis aureus. The sequence continues at coordinate 44,289,991 of NC_135628.1, read as the reverse complement.
TCTCTTCAATATAAAGACATTCAGTATAAAGATATAGTTCTTATAAAAGTTCTTGAATTTTTTTAATGACTTATTTTTAATGATTTTATTTTCTTCACTTTTGGGAAAATTTGTAATAGTTTGATATTGTAGCTCCTGACTTAATCTACAATTTTAAGAAATATTTTCTTTCTTATTTTACAACTTGTTATCTTTCAAACTTTCTATTTTTTTCTTAAAACAATTTTAGTTACCATATGTATAAATGCCCACTTCCTTTTTCTCTGTTTTTTACTGGAAGCTTTCCTTCAATACAGGGTTGGGAGGAATCCTTCGCTGTCCATTTACTTTTATAAATGAGGCACTATAAATCTCTATACTTATGGGGCACCAGTTTATTATATATTGTTCAGTCAAAAAGCCAGACTTTTAATTGGGAGATCCACACATGTCAGTGTCTAAACGCCTAGTCTTTTGTTCTTCCTCAGATGCTGATTCCTGGCATCTGACATCTTCAAGGCAGGACAGGAAAGAGGAGCTGTTGGTCATACAGAAACATGTTTCTGTTTACTGAAACATATTTTTTACTTAATTTCCCGTTTTTCAGATCTGTGCCTCACCCTGATATCTTTTATGTTCAGTTTGAGGCTTTTTTGGGTTTAATTTCTCCAGAGGATAAATACTTAGTGTCCCGCTGGTGGGTTGGGATGGAAGATGGTCAGAGAAGACCTATGGGTCAGTTGCTTTGTACAAGTTTCCAGGTTTCCACTGTTTCCAGTTGCAGACTTATCTTTACACTTTCTAGAACCTGTAGTCTCCCAGTCCTCTGCCTTTTCTGAATTGTCTAAGTAAGTAATCTGACTGTAAATGGAGGTTGTAACTGCCTGTGGTCAGCCTAGATTTGCCAAACCTTCAGCAGGGAGCCTGCTTCTCCCTCTTCCTCTGCCCCTCCCCACTGCTTGTGCTCTTGTGCACCCTCTCTCAAATGAATAAATTACAAAAATCTTTAAAAAGAATAAAAAATATATAAAAGTTAATCATCGTCTGTGACAGGCACTTAGTTTTTTTTTTTTTTTTTCTCATACTCCAAATGCTTTACTGTTCTGTTGAGATTCTTACAAATACTGAAAAACACTCAGCCCAGGCCCAGCAACCATGGTCCAGTGCTGGGAAGCAGGGCAGGAAGGTGGGTTAGTGTTAAGGTGAGAAGGGCTGAGGCCAGACAGCTGGCAGCCTGGTCCTCTGCTCTCCATTTCTGTCACCCTCCCGAGGACAAAGGGAGGGCAGCCAGACTTCAGGATCTACTCCCTCTGTTGCCTCCTCTTCTGTTCAGATTTCCCCCTCGGGGGGTGTCTGAGCGGCCCTCCATCTCTGTTAGACAGCCTACACAGAACCCCTCTAGCCGCCTCTCCCATCTGCTTCCCTCTTCCTGTGGTCTCTGGATGCCCCAGCTTCATTCCTTCTGACTCTGAGCAAGGCAGGAGTGGAAGGGAGAGGGCTGGACTGGGGGTCTGGCAGGCTGAGCATCAGGGCTTGGAGACACCAGCAGTGGGTGGCAAGGTGGTGTTCAGTCCCTCACCCCAGCGTGAGATGCCCAGGGTCTTGGGCTCAGGAGTCGGCTGTATGTACCCTGATATGGGCCCACAGCTGAAGCATGGCATTACCAAGAACAGAATCTGAATAGCTCCCTGTTTTCCTATACACATGTGAGTTGTTCACCATTTGCTATGGTATTTTATATTTCTCCATATTTCCATAGAGACAGTAGATTCTAAGAATGAGATGTTACATAATTGCATTTTCTGTAGAGCTTTTCTGTTCTTACTGATAATTCAGTAGTTCTTCCTTGATTGCTACCTTGTACCACTTTTGCTTCTGAAAACAGGATATATTCAGAGACTACTGTAAACTCAACCAATTTTAAACTTTATTATATTAACTATATAAATTTTCATCTTTGTCATTTAATCGTAACATTTTAATTTAGAAACTGTTTCAGAGTTTTAGCAACCCAGTGAAATCAATTCATATTTTTGTTATATTGTTATTTTATGGCCATTTTAAGGCCCTTACCACCTCCCCCCCCCGACCCCTGATCTGAAAATGCTTGGTAATGTTGCTCACATTAGCTGGTTGGTTGTGGCACAGGGGAAAAACAAAATAAACAAACAAGAAAACCTCTGGAGTCCTAGGGCAGCCTCCTTCCCACAAAGATCTCCCTTGCACAATATGAGCATTCATTCATTTATTCATTCAGCAAAACCATACAGAATGTCCAGTGTTTCAAGAGTGCAAAAGACCTGATCATTAACCATAAGCAGTACTGGGACCGATGTTTCCAATTGTGTAGTCTGCACAGTCACATTCCAGGGCACATCTTTGAGAGTATTCCATGAAACCCACAAACTTCACCAAAAAATGGACAATGTGGATTTCTAATGGAAAGGTTTTTGCCCTCAGGTCTCCCTCATAGTATCTAAGATACCACTGTCACTCACATATCCTCCGTCCAGTCATATATCTTAGTAGTACCCATGTCAGCATTCTTAACCATAGTCCATCAAAGTCCAGCTATGCCATGTGATGACTGGAACTGAATAGAGTAATTTAACACTCTGTAAATTGCAGTTCAGAATTCTCATAGAATAATAGAGTAATTTACTTGAAGGTTTCAGCAGCGATTTCTCTTCGTTGTATGCAGATATGGTTTCTCTGAAAAGATTTGAATATGTCATTTGCTTTGATCTTTAAGAGAATTACCCATGAACAATTTTTTTTCCTGATTCCTTATTTCATATTATTGCAGAGGGATTAGATTAATACATTTGCAGGGAGAAATCTTATAACTCCTTGTTCTGCATCAGCTGTCATATAAACAGAAATTAAAGATGTGCAAAGCTTATTAATTTGTTTTCTCTTGTCCTGCGTGGTCTATAGTTATTCCTTGGAGAAGTGCTTTCACTGGTAGCATTTGAAATGACTAATCAAATGGGACTTCTCTCTTTCTGTATCGTTCCGTAGTATAAAAAATACTATTTTTTTTTGCTATCCAATGCGATATTTTGAGTCTTACATTTTTTTTCCTTACCATAGTCTTCTGTAAGGGCCTTACATATTTACATTTTTGTGTTAATTGTGACTATTTCTTGGATGTCGTTAATACAAATATTCCCACTTATCTATATAACCCGTAGCTGTTGTTTTAAGATTTTATCTCTGGGGTCTTCATTATCTATGGGAGTCTACTTTGCATTTTCAAGCATTTTTAAACATCCATGACACTCTTATTTTCAGTATGTGAATAATGATGATCGACTTCAGTTTTAAAGGATAGTTTTATTGCTTTCTCTCACTACACCTTAATTTTGAAGATTTGATTTTGTTTTATTTTTATTCTTGTTAGCATTTGTGTCATCAGTAATGAGGACCAGTTTGCCATCCCTGTTTCTTCTTTTCTGTAATCTGACCAGACTGACCAATAGACATGTTCTAACTAGGGAGACAGCCTGGTATCATCACAGAGGGATCACTGGCCCAAGATTGAGTCACCACTTCAGGTTCTGGGACTAAAACTAAGATATTTAAACACGTAGTGCAGTTTCCTTACATGTAAAAATCAAAACATTGTCTTAGGCATTCTCTAGATTTCCTCCAGCTCTTTTAGCGTTCAAGAAAATTGTACTGCTGAACCAGAGGTTTCCATGGAGACTGCTGGAGTAGCTTACAAATGAAGTTAGGGTTTAGGTATTTTGGTGAAATTTGGTTTAGATATTTTACTGAGTTGATTTTTTTTTGCGTTTAATATAATAATAATAATATTTAATAATAATAATAATAATTTAAATCAAGTTCTTGTCTCTATTGCAGTGTATTATGTTCATTCCTCAGACTAGCTTAGGTAATTCATTCATTCATTCATTTTAAGGATATTTATTGAACACCTGTATTGTACCAGACACTGGATCAGGTCTGGGGCTTACAAAGGTAAGAAAAATCTGGGGATGCCTGGGGGGCTCAGCGGTTGAGCATCTGCCTTCAGCTCAGGGCATGATCCTGGAATTCCCAGATTGAGTCTCACATCAGGCTTCGTGCAAGGGGCCTGCTTCTCCCTCTGCCTGTGTCTCTGCCTTCTCTCCTTGTCACTCATGAATAAATATATAAAATATTAAAAAAGAAAAATCTGTCCAGGTCTTCATGGTCAGAAGGAAAGGCAGTATGATAAGCTATCACACAGGTATACAGTTAGTATACTGGCAGCTCAGAGGTGAAGGTGATAAACCTACCCTTGGTGGTTAGTTGAGGAGAGATGAGAAGGTCAAAGAAGGTGTCATCAACAATAATTACTTGGGCCTGACATGTCAAACCCATCTTTCAGAGTTGACAAAACTTTGGTAAAGGGACGTATAGGCCATGCCATGGACAAGAGTATCCTACCAAGGGGTGAAATAGGTGATATTTGTGGGTAAAGTAGAAGAACACAATTTAAGAAGCAGTTGAAAAAAAAAAGAAGGAATGGAGGGAGGGGGAAAGAGGTTGGAGACCAAATGGAGAAATATTTAGGAATAGTTAGAATATGACAATTTGATTATGGAATGAGAGTAATACAGGAAGGGCAGGGGTTTCAGATGACTCTTGAGTTTCTAGCTCAGGTAACTGGACCAGAAAGCAAAAATACAGCTTTGCCATATTATTAAACATATACACACACACTAAAATATATATTACTAAAATATATGTATAATGAAATATATATACTAAAATGTATAGTTAGATACATGCATATTAAAATATGATTAAGAATTATTGTAATGTAAGGAACATTAATGCCATTGGTACTTTAAGGTGGGTGGACTTCTCAATACTCCTCCTAAGTCTTCTTTTCAGATGTGGATGCTGGGAAGGTGGCTTCCACTCACCCAGCTTGTACCTCCTCCCAGGTCAGCAGCAGATCACCCTAGGCCTTGGCTTTGCTGAACTACAATAATAACTTTTCTGTACTTCATTCTTCGTTTTTGTTTAATATTTGTTCTGATATGTTTAATTTGTAAGTACAACTTTTCAGAGTTGTTTCAGAGTTTGAAAAATAAATCTTAGAGTTTCCCCTTACATAAAGGATCTGCTCAGATCTGTTTTGGATTGAATGTTTTCTGAGATGAGCTTTTACACACAGTCTAGGGTTTGGTTCGGTTTTGTTTTCATCTCTTGAGAGCTCCACAGAAGTATTTGACTAAGATATATTGTGCCTATCTGTGCCTAATGAACCACTAACCACACAGTAAATGATGAGTGACAGTTTAATCAATTCAGTTCCTCAATAGTCACCAAGGGCATGTGGAATGTAATTTTTTAATCTTTCGCTTTTCAAATATTGCAAATGCCAACATGAAAAGATCACGTCTATTACGTGTAATGAATTTTCTTACAAGTTACAGAAATTTTTTTCTTTTTTAAATTTTGATCTTTTAGGAGCTAACCTCCTAGAGAACAAAACTCTTTGGTCCATTTTACAAATACATAAAATCCAGCAGAGAAAAGTGAGAGAAAAATGGCCACCTTGGTGCATCAAATCATACCAGCTTTAATTGCATAATGGTGCATTTCAGTGAACCATGGCTAAATGAAATTACCTATTAGGTTAATTAATGTGGAACCTTTCTGAGTTAGTATTGCATCACAGTGTGTAAAATTCAGGTTGTGTTTAGCATTTAATCTAATTTACTTCACCAGTCTGCTGTTTCTTTGTTGTTCCTTTGGCTGGAACCTGAATACACATTCAGAAAATTAATCTGAGTTATAAAGCTCCTTTCAAAATACAATTACCAGGTGCCAAGCATCTGCCTTTGGCTCAGGTCATGATCTCAGGGTTCTGGGATCAAGTCCCTTTTTGGGCTCCCTGCTCCATGGGGAGCCTGCTTTTCCCTCTGCCTCTACTTCTCTCTCTCTCTCTCTCTCTCTCTCTCTCTCTCCTGAAAAAAAAAAAAAAAAACACAGAATTACCTAGATTCCTTTAGATTCATGTTCCTCAGTTTCTGGTCCTGTGACCAGTAGCATCTGCATTGCTTAGGAGGCTTGTTAGAAATGCAAGATCTCAGGGCACCTGGGTGGCTCAGTTGGTTGGGTGTCTGACTCTTGATTTTGGCTCAGGTCGTGATCTCAGGGTCATGGGATCCAGCCCCAAGTCAGGCTCTGTGCTGAGTGTGGAGCCTGCTTGAGATTCTCCCTCCCTTATCCTCACTCACACTCTCTTGATGTCTCTCTCTCTCTAAAACAAAACAAAACAAAAATAAAAATAAGAGAGAGAGGAAGAAAGAAAGAAAGAAACACACTAGGGTGGCTCAGTGGTTGAGCATCTATCTGCCTTTCGCTCAGGATGTGATCCTGGGATTCTGAGATCGAGTCCCCATCAGACTCCCATAGGAAAGCCTGCTTCTCCCTCTGCCTATGTCTCTGCCTCTCTCTCTCTCTGTCTCTCATGAATAAATAAATAAAATCTTTAAAAAAGAAAGAAAGAGAGAAAGAGAAAGAAAGAAATGCAAGATTTCAGGCTTCAGCCCAGACCTTGTCAGTCAGAGTCTGCATTCTACTAAGATCTCCATGTGATTAGCATACACAATAAAGGGTTAAAAGCAAAACTTCAGATGCTTTTTTACTAATTGACACATAGGCTTTGAGGAGATTTCTGGTGCTTGCCTAATATTGGAAGAGAAAAGCAAAAGAACTAACTTGCAGTGAATTATGTTTCTGCTCATCTGCTTTCTTCCTGCCAGAAGTAACTTGACCCTGTCTTTATCTACAGCCTACCTTCCAAATGTTTTGACAATGTGCATAGTTCTGAATGGTTCTAAATAATTCTTTGAACTTGAGTAGAGGCCTCCTAACTTTCAGCTAGAGAAGTCTGTATGGAAGGGACAGGTCTCCTCTCAAGGTGATGGTGTGAGCTCGGTGGGTCGCTGTCCTCTGCACATACTCAAATGTGCCATGATCCCTCCCAGACTCTGTGGTTAAGCTCTGCTACTTGAAAATGAAACTGTCACTGTCTGCTTAAAGATTTCTATCCTAAGGAATCTCAAGCTTTTGCTAATAAATGGATGAGATTAGAAGTGAAAATCCAAGAAAATTTTTTTGAGATTTTAATTGCACTATATTTTAAAGTATTAAAGTCCTTCTACTTTGTGTACTAGGACTGAACCAAACTATTGCCCTGAGAATTAAAGAAGAAGGAGAATAGTGTTTTATTTCTGCTGACCAGAAGAAGATTAATGCCAAGTAGAAAAATAATAACCTCTAGGTCCTGTTTTATACTTCTTAATGTGAGATAATCATTTATTGGGTTAATTAACATCTTGTAACATTAATGTCTTCATGAGAAAATTAAGTATACTCCATTTGAAATGCCATATGTCAAATGCAGATATTATTTGAGTATAAGAGCTGATGGATCTAATTAATCCCTATTTTTGTTGAAGGATATAGTTATCCAACAGGATTTTAATAAACAGGTACATTACATTGCATCTTAACTGGTGACATTAGTGACCAACCCTCTTTTGTTCAAGTCTGGGAGGGCTGCTATATTGCCATAACCACTTTGATTCATTTGAATCAAATGAATCTTTAAAAGTCTTTAAAAGTAAGAGACCAAATTCTGATTCTGAGAACCTTGATAGTTCCTGGTCTATTTATATGTAAATACAGTACAGTTGCAGGAAGTGACCAGAAAAGCATGGAGTTAGGGGACCTAACCCAGTCTGAGAGATCAAGAAGCCTCCCCAGAGAAGTGGTGGTGATCTTGCTCTTCCCTGCTCTGATGGAGAAAAGCTTTTGCCCCTTTTCTAGAACTTCCATTTTTTCTGTGCATTCACACTCCCCACTGATGCCCCAAACTTAATAGTTCAGATAAATTTTTCATTTGCCATTGAGTATGCATATGCATTTTCAAATACCTTTATATCAAAATTCATCTCTGGTTAGCTTGCTGCCCATTATTTCATGTTGAACCTTACTGACATGTCACAGTGTAGCCCGCAGTTCTAGGTGGCTCCTGCTGCTTCTAAGAAAAAGTTCATGGGGACGCCTGGGTAGCTCAGGGGTTGAGCGTCTGCCTTAGGCTCAGGGCGTGATCCCACATCGGGATCCCTGTGAGGAGCCTGCTTCTCCGTCTTTCTGTGTCTCTGCCTCTCTCTCTGTGTCTCTCATGAATAAATAAATGAATAAATCTTAAAAAAAGAAAAAAGAAAAAGTTCATCAGAAAGCACAGAGGTTGTTTTTCTCTCACATAGTGAAAACTCAAAATGCAATGGCTTTTCTACTTAAAATGACCAATTCTGTATAAGGTCCCACGAAGATGCAGTCCATCTTCATTTTTGTAAATAATAAACTTGAAATTTTAGAAAGGTTTTAAACTTATAGAAAAATTGTAAAGACAATAGAGAATTCCTATATACTCCTCACCTGGTTTCCTCTGTTGCTAACATCTTACATTACTGTATGTACTGTGTGCTTATGGTCTTTTTTTCTCAACTAGTGAATCTACAGTGTTTTATTGCTATGAACTAAACAGATTTATTTTTATTTCACTAGTTTTTTCTTAATTTCTTTTCTTGTATTTTAGGATCGCATCCAGGATACCACATTACATGTAGTTGTCATGTGTTTTTAGTTTCCCCTGGGTTATGATGCTTTCTCAGACTTTCATTTTTCATGACCTTGAAAGTTTTGAGAAGTACCAATCAGGCATTTTGTAGACTATCCCTTAGTTTGAGTTTGTCTAATGTTTTGGGGAGAAAGACCACAGAGGTGAAGTGGACATTCTCATCATATCATGTCGAGGGTACATGCTATCAACATGACTTATCTCTGATGATGTTAATTAACTTTGATCATATAATGAAGGTCCGGTTTGCCAGTTTTCTCCGTTGTAAAGTTATCATCCACCTCCCATCCCCACTCCTATACCCTACTCTTTTAAAACAGGTTAATTAGCACCACTCTTAACTTTGTAGTAGAGGGAGAGGGGAGGGAGGCTTGCATTGCTTTGGACTCATTCAGTCACCAAATATTTTTGAGCCCTTTCTATGTGCTGACATGCTGCTCTGCCCCAGGAATGAGATGATGAACACAACTTTATCCCTGATCTTGGTCTTCCATCTAGAGGAAACACAGCCCAAAAAAGGAGAGATGAGTTAATATCCTTTGTGAAGAAGGAAACAAACCAGAGAATGGAGGGTGAAATATGGGGCCTGGGCAGTAAAAGGAAACCTGCCTTACATATGGTGGCTGGGAAAGACATTTCTGAAAGGAGCTGTTTGACTGACTCCAGACTAACAAGAGGCACTTATCCATGCACAGGATGAGGGGAAATGTATTGTGAGAGCAACATTAGCTCATGCACTGTCCTAAAATGGGGAGGAGGATGGCATGTTTCAGGAAAAGAAAGCAGAGCAGCATGACCAGACAGAAGAAATCTCATGGATATGAAATTGGTGAATATGTGGGGACTTGACACAGGTCTCCATTCTTAGTTTTAAGGTAGAAAGAAGCTTAAGATATAATTTAAAAAAATCTAATTCCTCTCCTTTATCAATATAGAGACACTGGTGTTTGATGTGGATAGAAGGAGAGCAGATGGAAAGAAAATAACTTGAAATCCTTTCCAAACACAGCAATTATATTTATATGACACAATATTATATTTATTTTCATTTATCAGGTAAAATTTTAGTATTTATAAAAATAAAAGGTAGTACTTCCATACAATAAAATTTGGCCTAAACATAAAACAAAAACTTCTAAAAAAAGTTCATAAAAGTGAATTCTCCTTTCACCCTATCCATTATTCAGATCAACTCCCCAAACTCTATTTTGAGAAGAAATCCCTTTGGGAGTGGTTGTATAAGCACCTTTATTAAAAACCACCCTACACATTTGCTCCTAGTTTATTTCTCACTTAAAAATACTCTAAAAAAACCTTTAAGATTAAAATATTCATCTTCAACCATGTTTTAAGAATCTACTAGTGTTTTGGTAAAATGCACAGAAACTTGTAAAGCATACTGACCACAGGAAAACTGCTGAGGAAAATAGTGAAAAGCCAGATCATGTCTGAAAGCCCATTTTTAGTACTGATTTATTCACAAATAATCATAATATGTAGTTTCTTTTGTTTTTCTCCATAACTGATGAAGATGATTTCTTCTGTTTACAAGTATGCTTTTAGGCAAGTGAAGGGTAACATAGATCAGGATTTGGCAAACTTCGTCTGTAAAGGAGCAGTAGTACATATTTCAGGGTTTTCAGGGCATATGGTCTCTGCAGCAACTACTCAACTCTGCTCTGAGGATGAGAACGCAGCATAGACAACACATAAATTAAATAAAATCTTATTAACCCTGAAATTTGAATTTTATATAATGTTTGTATATTGTCAAATATTCATCTTGATTTTCTTTCAACCATTTAAAAAAGTAAAAGACATTCTAAGCTTGTAGGTTATAAAAACAGGCACCAGGCAGGATTTGGTCTGTGGTCTGTGCACCCCTGTGTATGATTGTATGTGCGCCCCACCCCCACCCCCCTGCCCCGGCTCGGGAGGGGAGAGAGGGCTTTTAGGAGAGTTGTCTCATTCATTTGCTGCCATGAGTGGAAAAGAATGAGGTGGCTTTACATCCAATGGCTGTAATTGCTTCTGTCCTTAAGACTATTTTATCTTCTGATCTGCCTGTAATCTGGATGTTCACCTGTATGTCCGGTTGGTGAGCTTTGTCCCTCATGAATCCTGGAATGCAGAAAAAATTTGAGTGAAAGCCTAGGGATAAAAGGCAAATTCTTAGCCTAGTGTATGGACTTCTGCTCCCTTTAACTTTCTCTTGCACTTTCTAAGCAGAGCCATCATAATAGCATTTGGCTCTCCCAAGATTCCTCATGTATAGGGTACAGCTTTTGCATCTGGAATGCCCCATTTCCACTCTTGTGCCATCACACCATAATGCACCATATTCCACTTTTCTTGTCTTGTTAAACTTCAGGGGTTCAAGTTCTTCCACACTCTTCTACCTTGGGCTGAGCATGTCCTCCTGTACTTTTTTGCTATTTATCATGGGAATTATGTAGAATATTTTAGAATTACTGTGTTGATAGTATACACACATACATGAAGGAAACTTGATAGTTTTCCCCAAATTGACAATAATCCAAAAAGTTTGCATGACCATGCCAATCAGGAGAAGTGAAGCTGAAAGAAAAGAAAACTTTTCCTTTTTTTTAAAAAAAAAAATTTATTTATTTATTCAGGAGAGACACAGAGAGAGAGAGACAGGGACACAGGCAGGGGGAGAAGCAGGCTCCACACAAGGAGCCCGACGTGGGACTCGATCCAGTGACCCCAGGATCACATTCTGGGCCAAAGGCAGGCGCTAAACCGCTGAGCCACCCAGAGATCCCTGAAAAGAAAACTTTTCTATACTATCAGAAAGGAAAGTCACCATTTTTTTTTTTTTTTTGGAAAGTCATCATTATGCTAGAGGAAAGACTAAGTTATCTCTGTATTCTCTTTGTAGGAAATATTTTAGAATTCTTATAGAAGAGGTAATCAAAGATTATGCAGCCAGAATTATGGAAAGAAAAGTATTAGAGAGGTGTGTCAGTCAATAAATAGGTTACATCATTTTTCTGAATTTAATATTATTTGTTATATGTGTTAGCTTTTAAAACTTTGTGATTTCTTTTGGTTTTCTCATCCTGAGTTCACTTTTGTGCTCAATTTTTCATAATTTTGTTTACTTTTTCAAAGATTGATTGATTAACTTTAGAGAGAGTGCACATGCAAGCAGGGGGAGGGGCAGAGGGAGAGGAGAAGAGAGAATCTCTAGCAGACTCCTCACTGAGCACGGAGCCTAATACAGGGCTCGATCCCAGGATCCTGAGATCATGACCTGAGTTGAAATCAAGAGTCAACCACTTAACTGACTGAGTCACACAGATGACCCAATTTTGTATACTTTGTCAAAATAAGAACTCCCAAATTGACCTTCAACTTTAAAAACTTGTCCCTCCATAATAATAATTACAAAGAATTATCAATTCTGCTGCACCTGAGTGGCTCAGTCAGTTAAGTGCTTGGGATTCCCTCTCTCCCTCCCCCCTCTCCCCTTGCCCCTCTACCCCCACCCTGCTCTCTTTCTCTCTCTCTCTCTCTCTCTCTCTCTCAAATAAATAAATAAATCTTAAAAAAGAATTATCAGTTGTGCTTAAAATCTTATTTTGAACCGTGGTGAAGAAATCACACATCTGGAGCAGAAATTAAATTTGAAAGTTTTTAATTTGAAAGAACTGAAGAATACATGAGCATGGATGGGTTTTTCATACATTATCTTACCAGGTAAGGATTAACTAATCCTGTGTGAGAGTTTGTACACACTGCATTCTGTGACAGCTTAAATTGTAAGCTTTGTGACCAGTTCTTATTCTTGAAAAATTTAGACTATGTGGGTGATAATTACATAATTATTCAAATGGCCAAAGAAGCAACAAATTAAAGGAGACATTTCCTGAAATAAGATTATATACCATAAGTATAGAATTTAAGTGATTGAATTCTCTTTCAGTAAACCATAGGGCAGTCAGCTTAATCCATCGAGAGAGGGAGTGCAGAGTAATAGAGGGTAGCAAGGGGGGAAAAAGTGAAGCAGGCAATAGTCCCTTCATATTAAATTAAAGGGTTTTTATTGCTGTGTGGCAATAAGGCAGCTCCAGTAATAAAGCATTCTGCTATGCTATAATATGTTGACACATTTGATACTTTTACTTTCTAATTTTCTTGTGCATTCTATCTGCATTTATACATCCTTTAAGGATAATTCTGTCAGCTTTATTAGTATATTCTCATACATCTTTGGAAAATGATATCATCAGGAATGACCATTAGAAATGAGAGTCCATGTCCCTTAGCCAGCTAAGTAGTTAAAAGCCTATGGAAATGCTGTATCATCGTATTCCAACTGAGTAAAATTGCAGCATAGATTTATCTTTTAATTGTTCTAAGTATCATATTATGGAAATGATAAGACCCAAGCCAGGGTAACAGCATTTCTGGTAAGTGTGTATAATGGTCACCTCACCACCCAGCCCAGCTGGGTGCACAGTGGAGGCAGCTGTGGCTTCTGCCGAGGGTCTGCACACTCAGAGCTCTAGCTTGTGCTGGGAAAGACTAAAGACAAATTGTAGTGAATAGAGAATATATTCTGAATGTTAAATAAAAATAAAGGGAAGATGCCAGTACAATTTAAGATCTAAGATATTTTATGTAAACATAAATGAGAAGACAGTAGAAGAGCACCTGAATGGTATGATCAGTTGAGCTTGCAACTCTTGGTTTCAGCTCAGGTCCTAATCTTGAGTCCTGATAGTGAGTTATGATCTCGGGTTCTGAGATTGAGCCCCACGTTGGGCTCCATGCTCAATGCAGAGTCTGCTTGGGATTCTCTCTCATTCTCCCTCTGCCTCCCCTGCCTAGTGCTCAATCTCTCTAAAATAAATCTTGAAAAACAAATTTTTAACAAAAGAAGACAGTAGATATGTAGGTCAGAATCTTAGAAAATTATTGGAGTAAAAATTTGGAAAGCCACTAAATGGAAGTTTTAGATTTAACCAGGCATCTGAAGCACTAATATTTATAAGAATATCATTGCATTTTAATATGCTAATAAAATGATTGTCAAAAGTATGTTGTGTCTCAAATCTTAAATGAAAACAACTTGTGTTAAACCCAATCTGCCTAGAACACTGATTTTAAAATGAATTCTTGGCTATTTAAGTGGAATTATTTTTATGATATATAAAGTAGCATTTCGGGATCCCTGGGTGGCGCAGCGGTTTGGCGCCTGCCTTTGGCCCAGGGCGCGATCCTGGAGACCCGGGATCGAATCCCATGTCGGGCTCCCGGTGCATGGAGCCTGTTTCTCCTTCTGCCTATGTCTCTGCCTCTCTCTCTCTCTCTGTGTGACTATCATAAATAAATAAAAAATAAATAAAAATTAAAAAAAAATAAAGTAGCATTTCTTTGATTTTAGTCATTTTGATTCTATTTACTTTTAGTGTTTAATTTGGAGTGAAATTATGTGCTGTAATAGAGAAGAGATTTCTGCAAATGCATTACTTCTTTAATTCTATACTTTATGTACAACTGTGATAACAACTGGGGCAGTTATAGAAATATAATCCCTTGTCCTTAACCTCAAAAGGATCTAAAATAAGTTAAAGACACAAGGGTTTTGCTCACTCTAAGTTAAATATGAATGCAGCAATTGAAGAAGTGTCCCAATATGTTCATGATTTCATTAGAGTACTTTTAGGAAACATAAACCCATTTAAGGTAGAACCATCTAAAAAATGTGTGTGTGTGTGTGTGTGTGTATTTATTTATTTATTTATTTACACACATGTATATCTCGGAGAATTGCTACAAGGTAGAGAATGCTAGCAAAATCAACGTATTATCTGAACATCCAGTCCTTAGGAAGGCAGGAACGAGGCCATTTCAGGGGATTTCATCTGCATGAAGACCCTTCTTGCTAGTGCTCTGCCATTAATGGACTTATCCCATTGATATAGGCTACTTTTTTTCCATCCCTCTCTCAAGCGATTGTTCTTTAAAGTCCCAGCAGAAGTATCTCATTGGCTCTCTGCCTATACTATGGATTGGTTGTTCCCACTAGGTTAGATTCAGGCCTCTGTTGTCTGGGAGCTAAGTCTCCTGATCTGCTAGCCTGCCTTGAGCATAGTCTGCTGAGCTAGGAAGGGAAGTTGGCCGTGGTAGATGGCTGATATGGTGAATGAGAACTTAACAGAATAAACTCATAAAGGGAGCTATTCTGTCTGCTGGAGTGTTCGTGTAAGGCTTTATGGAAGAAATGGCCTTTAAATTAGATTATAGAAGCTGGGTTGGATTGATAAGTTAAGAGCAAATAAAGAAGGAAAGAGTTGTAGTAGTGAAGCAATTTGAGTCAAGCTATATGGGTTTACGCCTAGCCTATCGGCAATCAGTCCAGCTTGGCGATCCTCATGGTAGCTGCCCTGAATAACCTGAACTACCTGAGTCAACACCCAGGATCCAACCTAGATGGATTGAAAAAGGATCTCTTCAGTTTGTGTTCAGAATATTTGCAGTTTTAAATAGATCTCCACCACCCGGCCCCCCCGCCCCCCCCCCCCCCCCCACACACACACAGATGATTTTGGTGCAAAGAGAGGTTCAATAACTCCTGGACAAACGGAGAAAGAGGATTTGTAAAACGGGGTAGGAAAGGGCTATTTGAAAAAGACTGTGGAGGCTTTCTAGATCAGGCTAAGGAGTTTCTTAACTGCTTCCAGTAAATGAGATGGAGTGTTATATTTCATTGGTTGCCACCATTTTCTGAGCCCAGTGTAGCTAGCTGCAGCTATTAGGGATGTTTCAGGACACTAGACAGAGAGGGAAAGGAAAGACATGGGGTCTAGATGTACATGGCACAGCCTTTCATACTCACTAAGAATGTCATTTATTCATTGTCTCTCCTCTATAGGAGTAGATGTCCTAATTCCAGATTTAATTTTCCAGAATATATTGGAGTTTTGGTATAATTCATCCTTCTCTCTTTAGGGGAGTCGGCTGCATCTTTGTTGAAATGATCCAAGGAGTTGCTGCTTTTCCAGGAATGAAAGACATTCAGGATCAACTTGAACGAATATTTCTGGTAAGTTCTTTACGGAGTGCTTCTGAGAAAAATTGGTTTCTAATTCATCCCTTGATGACAAATTGTACAGTGCTAGTGGAAAATGATTTTAAACAAATTTATGGGTTGTCACATTTAATTCTAATGTATTTTTGCACCTCTGAAAAAGCAGGAAATAAGTTAAGAATTGTGTTTTTAAACTGTACATGCATAATGTGCCAAAGTGGTAGGAAACGATAGGATGTCGGCAGCAATATGAAATAGTGGGGTTAAAAATGAGGGCTCTGGCAGAAGAATTTCAAACAGTTTATGTAGACCCCCCCCCCGCAAGTGGGTGAAGCTTAACTCCCTCCTGTCTTCACCCACTGAAATATGGGCTTTGATTGTAACTTTTCCCATAAAGTAACAGCTTGGAAAAAGGAGAGTAACTTTAAAATGGAGAACAACCAGGTCTTCAAGGCCAGCATCATCACAGACAAGTCATGTTGATAGACTGTACCTCTGATATAATGTGCCACTTCACCTCTGTGGTCCTCCTCTCAAAAACTCTAACCCTGTTCTAATCATGAAAAACACATCACACAAGCTCGAGGGACATTCTACCCAATACCTGATTAGTACTCCTCAAAACTGCCAGGGTCCTCAAAAACAAGGAAAGTCTGAGAAATTGTCATAGCCCAGAGGAGGCTAGGGCGGCATGACAACTCCACGTCACGTGGTATCCTGAATGGAATCCTGGAACAGAAAAAAGACATCAAGGAACACGAGAGACATCCGAGTAAAGTGTGCAGTTTAGTAGATATCAGCGTACATTTCGTTGTGACAAATACACCATTTAATTTAAGATTTAATAGAAATCAAAACCGCAATGAGATACCACCTCACACCAGTGAGAATGGCACAAAACAAGACAGGAAACAACAAATATTGGAGAGAATGTGGAGAAAGGGGAACCCTTTTGCACTGTTGTGGGAATGTGAACTGGTGCAGCCACTCTGGAAAACTGTGTGGAGGTTCCTCAAAGAGTTAAAAATAGAGCTACCCTACGACTGCTGGGGATTTACCCCCAAGATACAGATGTAGTGAAATGCTGGGACACCTGCACCCCAGTATCCATAGCAGCAGTGCCCACAATAGCCAAACTGTGGAAGGAGCCATGATGTCCTTCGACAGATGAATGGATAAAGAAGCTGTGGTCTATATATACAATGGAATGTTACTCAGCCATCAGAAAAGATGAATACCCACCATTTGCTTCGATGTGGATGGAACTGGAGGGTATTATGCTGAGTGAAGTAAGTCAATCAGAGAAAGACAATCATCATATGGTTTCACTCATATGTAGAATATAAGAAATAGTGAAAGAGATTATAGGGGAAAGGAGGGGAAATGAGTGGGAAAAATTAGAGAAGGAGACACCTAAGTCTGGGAAACAAACAAAGGGTTGCAGAAGAGGAGGTGGGTAGGGGGTTGGGGTAACTGGGTGATGGGCACTGAGGAGGGCACTTGATGGGATGAGCACTGGGTGTTATACTATATGTTGGCAAATCAAACAAACCCCAATAAAAACAAATGAAAAAACATAATAAGATTTAAAGAGCAAATGGGTGAGGGGTATACAGGAATCCTCTGTACTGCTTTTCAGTAAATCTAAAATTATTTTAGAAAGCATTTCAATTTTTAAAAATCTGCACAAAGAGACAATAAAATGTGTTCTGGTGCCAGACGATCTGGGTTTATCACCTGCACTGTAACCTTGGACAATGGACTTAATTATCTGAGCCTCAGTTTCCCTTGGGAGAAACAAAAGGCTAATAACAGTACCCATCTCATAGGTTGTTTCAAGGAATAATTGACTTAAAACACATAAAATGCCTTTAAAACTATGCCTAGCACATAGTTAATATCCTGTAAGTTATTATTTTATCCAATCATTTTTTTTTTTTTTTAAAGATTTTATTTATTTATTCATGATAGTCACAGAGAGAGAGAGAGAGAGAGAGAGAGGCAGAGCGAGAAGCAGGCTCCATGCACCGGGAGCCTGACGTGGGATTCGATCCCGGGTCTCCAGGATCACGCCCTGGGCCAAAGGCAGGCGCCAAACCGCTGCGCCACCCAGGGATCCCCTTATCCAATCATTTAATACTGAATATTATTAATCTGTAGAACTTCCACATTAGCTAATATCCATATAAACCTGTTACTTAAAACATGTAATCAGAGCTAGACAAATTAAGGTCTTTGGTAAAAGGATTCAAGCTGTATGTATTGCAGCAGTCAACCACATTATCATACTTGTCTCTTTAATTAAATTCTCATATGAACTCAATGGGGCCAGTGTTAGTATGGACCATAGAAAGAGAGAAACTTAGCATATTAGCATGTATGTTAGTTATGCAAATGAAGCACTAAAGTATAGCTTTCATATTAAGTTTAAGGACCCAGGAGGATGTAGTGATAAGAGTTGAGATTCTGAGCACCTCGGGTGGCTCAGCGGTTTAGCGCTGCCTTCAGCCCGGGGTGTGACCCTGGAGACCCAGGATCAAGTCCCATGTCAGGCTCCCTCAATGGAGCCTGCTTCTCCCTCTGCCTGTGTCTCTGCCTCTCTCTCTCTCTCTCTGTGTCTATCATGAATAAATAAAAAAAAATCTTAAAAACAAAAAAAAAAGAGTTGAGATTCTCCATCACTACTGTGTTCACCTTGACATCAGCAGTAAAATGATTACAAAAAATGAACAATGGAAACCAGGGAATCAAAGCATAGATGATTCCTCCATGCTTGTATGCTATACCCCGGTGCCCCTGTACATCATAGCAGATGGACAAATAGCAGAGTCCCTAATATTATAGAAACCTTCTTCCAAGTGTTAGTATATTGATTTCTTCTCCCAGAAGCTGTATCCACTTAACTTTTAATTTTACTTATTTTTTTAAAGTTATTTATTTATTCATGAGAGACACAGAGTGAGAGAGAGAGAGGCAGAGACATAGGCAGAGGGAGAAGCAGGCTCCTCGCAGGGAGCCCGATGTGGGACTCGATCCCAGATCCCAGAATCACGACCTGAGCTGAAGGCAGGTGTGCAACCACTGAACCACTGAGGAGTTCCTAATTTTACTTATTTTTTATGCATAAATTCCCACACCAAATGTTAAAATAATGTCTTATGATTATATAAACAATGCATCTTTATGCAGAAAATTTCCAGTGTCCAAAAGTATAAAAGCTGAAAAATCACCCTGTCCTAGTAAGCAGAGAAAACCACATTTAATATTTTTATATATATCCTCCATTTCTACACATGTTAAAAAAATTGAATCATATTTTATATACCTTTTGTAACTTTCTTTTTTCACTTAACAATATGTAATTAACACTTTTCATTGAATAAATGAATCCAGAAACTTATCATTTCTAATGACAAAGGAATGTTTCATTGCATGGACAAGACATTATTTGCTTAATCAGCCCCATATTAATAGCTTGTTTACAATTTTTAACCATTATGAAAAGCTGCCAGATGCATCCTTTGCAAACTAATCCTTTTAGTTAAAAATAATTATTAGAATTCCAAGTCTTTAATTCAA
Organism: Canis aureus; assembly: GCF_053574225.1. Taxonomy (NCBI): domain Eukaryota; kingdom Metazoa; phylum Chordata; class Mammalia; order Carnivora; family Canidae; genus Canis; species Canis aureus. Next base: position 44,270,720 of record NC_135628.1, on the reverse strand, counting down.
TAACATTTAATTTTCATAAATTTATTGACTGTTGTTACACTTTGATCCCTTCATCTAAAGTCATGAAACACTTCCTTCTCCTTGTTCCTGAGAAAATCTCCTACTGAATTGATTGAGATTGTACTGAGCCTGTAGATTATATTAGGAAGAAAATGTGCAAAATTGAGCTTTCCCACCTAAGAATAAATTAAATTTCTTTATTAACATTTTATGGTCCTTTACATAAATGTACATTTTTTATAAGTGTTTTCTTTTCCTATTTTCTATGTAAGTTTTTCTTTTCATTCAGTTATTTTAAATAACTTTCCAGAACTATTTTCTTAAAAATATAGTGAACTTTTAAAATTTTGTGTCATTGAAAAAAATAGCAGAAGAAGGAATCTCAATGGACTATGATTTGCATCATATAGATTTTTATACTAAAACATATCTTCAAATATTTAGCCTTTTAATTTATTTGAAGCTCAACTATAATAATAATAATAATACTAAATTCTGAGAATAATTTCTTAAACTTTAGTTTCACCCTGTTCACTCTCTGATAATTATTGAATAATGCATATGTAACCTTGTTAAATTCCTGATTTTTATACTAATATCACTAATTTACTATATTTGAAATCAGAAAACTTCAAAAAGGAATCATATAGAAAGAAATGTCTTCATATATGCATTATTTCTGGATGAAGTTAAAAGAAAAGGAAATAGTTATGTAAATGAAATATATGCTACAGCAATAGAACCAAAAAATGAGTTTCATAAAGGCATATTTTATTGCTTATAGCTTAGTCAAAGTTTTCATTTCATATATTATTTTTATTATAATGCAGTGATTTGTGATAGGGATTATCTTGTTGGATTGCTTCCTGTTTGCAGATTTGCCTATTATTTTTTAATTTTATGGGAATAGTTTCCTAATTTTATGGATATTCAGAGACCTTTGAGGTATGACTAGATTTTTAATAAATCAAAGAAATAGATCATTACAGATTTCCCATTCGAATATTGGTACATGAAACTACTGTTTGTTTGCTCCCGTTAGAGCACAGAGCCCTTAAATGCAGATAAACATCATGATTGATGGTAATAATTTCTTCATTGACTGTAGTTTTTTTTAACATGTGTAATGATTTTAACAAGTAAAATGTCCTTTGGTAATTAGGAGATAAAGATCATTGTCTATATAAAATTCCTGCTTTAGAATTAAATAATATTATGTTTTGCTCTGAAGAATGAGACATGACCTCCAAGAGAAATCTACAAACTTCTTGAGATAATAAATATTATCACATTAAATACTTTTTTCTCTACGGAATTGTTCAAATTTGCAAAAAGCTGTATGTCCCATCAAACAAACAGCCTCTCTCAGGAGCTGTACGGTCATTGGAATAAGAAATTTTACTAGCCCAATATAGTTGAATCACTGGGGAAAAAAATGCTTTTACTTGGTAACCTTTTATATCTGGTCTGAATCTGAATTACTATTAAAGTGTGATTAAATCCACTTTCACAGGCTTCTCATATAAATTGCCAGAGACTCTTCTAAAGTGGCCATTGTATATCCGGCCTCTGGTAAAGCATTGCCAAGGAGATAATCAACTTTGAGAAGTCATGAAACATGGGATTATTTGGTTTGTTTTTAATACAGGGATTAAGTCCATCCATTCATCTGTGAACTGTGTATAGAAAGGTGGTTAATAACTTTGAAGAACAAAATTAATAGCTTGCTATCCAAGGTAACTAATATAATTAACTCACACACACTAAGTCTTTACAACAAATATGAAAGGCAACAAAGACCATTCAGTAAAGTCCTTATATTTTTTCTTCTGAAGGTTTTGTCTTTTTTCTCTTTCCCTCCTTTGGTGGAAAGAAGCAGTTTACATTTTTAACAAGTGCATTGAATTTATTTCTGCAACCTAATAACTGCGTTGATATATATTAGGTGAGCTGGCTCTGCTACAATCTGAGATTTCACCACTAAATCATTTTCCTTGAAATTGTGATGCTCATATGCAAGAAAGGAAGGAAGTGATGGAAGTTTGACAAATTATATTCAAGACATTTTGAATTGCCATGTGAATGGGCACCTGCCTGTCTAAGTAGTAACTCTGATGTTAGGTGAAAAAAGTGATTTATATTCATTTCCTCAGCATTACCTATTTCTTACTGTGGCATGAGGTATTCTATTCACCTGTGTTAGTTGCAAAAATAAGCAGTAGATGTATTCATCCTGGTAAATATATATTCAGAGTGACAAAATCAGAACTAGTAAAAAAAAATTATATTCTAATCACATTGTTTGGAATTGAAAAAGAAATCCAGTTGGTGGAACCCTGGGAATATGTGTCTCTCTCATTTCACGACAGCTGAACAAATGGCAGAGAATGCTTGCACAGCTGCCTGAGACCTTTGGCAGATGCTTCTGGGTTTGTGTGGCTTGTGGCCCAATATACAGCAGCCATGACAGAGGAGCTGGCATGAGTCTGTTGTGGGGGCCATTGTTGTTCTCCCTGCCTCTGAATGTTGATAACCCTGAGGATCTCACCTCTCCCTGTCTTCTAGGTCCTCAGGCTTGCCATGAAATTTCAACCACCAGTTTGTTAACCTGTTGTACATTCCTTGATTGGTACAGTTAAAATGTTCCTCTTCCTCATATATATGTCATTCAGAATTTACATATGTGTGTGTGTAATATATGTGCGTGTGTGTGAAAAGAGCCACTTGCAGCTATATGAAAGCTATTAGACTTTTGAATCAGATCCTTCCTTAAGCCTCTGTGTTTTGCAATGGACTAACATAAAAATGTGATCTTCAAATTCAGTTCTAGTCCTTGTTTCCTCATCTTGGCTCCATTTCCAGGCTCTTAGCTAGAGTGATAACCTTGATGTTTCATGACTGCCTAGAATAGCCATATAGGAAGTAAGAGAAAGTTGGTGGCCATTACCTTTGATGGCTGTTACCATCCAATTGGTTGTACGAGGCACATTGTTAAGATGGAATATCTGGATCACACATTGTATCCCCAGTACCACTATTGGATTTGCTTGAGGTTATTCCTGGCTTACTTTTTCAGTATTCCCTTTGCAGCACTAAATACAAGGGAGATGTAAAGGAACTGTGTGCCATGGTGTCTGCCTGGGGAAACTGTCATCAAAGTGGGCAAGCAAGAGATATCTTTAAAAATAAAAGTCAGGACAGCCCCAGTGGCACAGCGGTTTAGCACTGCCTGCAACCTGGGGTGTGATCCTGGAGACCTGGGATCGAGTCCCACATTGGGCTCCCTGCATGGAGCCTGCTTCTCCCTCTGCCTGTGTCTCTGCCTCTCTCTCTCTCTCTGTGTCTCTCATGAATAAATAAATAATTTTAAAAAATTAAAAACAAATAAAACTCATAAATAATTACTGAGTTATTGGTCAGAAGAGAGACCCAGTAACAGTGGCAGATCCTGTACTAGTTAAAATACTGAACCCAATAGTTAAATCTTGGGTTCTAATCTTGAGTTACTGTTTTCCGTGGATAAGTCACCTTTTCTAATTGAGATACAGTTTCGGCATCTGTAAAGGGAGTAGTTGAACTAAATGACTTCAATAAGGTCTTGCAGCTTTAACCTTTTTTAACTCTAAAAATGCATGATATTACAGGATCATGCATAAAGGCTGTGGGTGTTTAAAGAGAAAATTGCTAAGACAATTTTTGTCAAGCACTGAAGAGAGTATAAGATTTGAAGTGGAATAAGAGAGATGGGGATATCAGGCAATGGTACAGAAGTAAAGGGACAGTAGGTGTCTATCTGGTATGGGTGGAAGGTGAGATTGGATGTTCAAGATCAGACTTTGATAGAGTGAGGACTTTATATCTTATTTTAGCTATAAAGTAATAATGAGATAATATAATTTTTTAACCAGAGTAATAATGTTAAAATGGCATTTTAGCAAAATTAATACAGTATGATATGATGGTAAATTCAGCTACATGAACACTATAGGGAACTAAGCAATACATGTTGGGTTGAAGGATATTGGAAATATTAAATAGTAATTTTTAATAGTTTACTTTTTTAAGAGAGAGAGTACACACACATGAGCACACAGAAATGCAGTGCTGATTAGGAGGGCGGGGGTGAGGGGCAGAGGGAGAAGGAGAGAGAATCCCAAGAAGGCTCTACACTCAGCTGGGAGCCTGAGTGGGGCTCCATCTCACAACCCTGAGATCATGATCTAAACCAAAATCAAGTCAGACACTTAACCGACTGAGCCAGGTGTCCCATTCAATAATTTTTTAAGCCAATGTGAGAAAAACAATCAGGGAGATAAATTATAATACCTCCCACCCTGGAAACAAATGCCTCTTTTAATTTGTACATGTTTCTTTCAAGCCTTATCAATAGGCAGAGTTATTTACATGGTGGCAAATCTTTTTCAGAGTGTTAAGTTTATAAAAAATAAAGCAGTTAGAAAAATTTAAAAACAGTATGAAAATAAATAAAAATCATCATTCAGAGATAACCAGTATTAAGCTTTTTTGTATTATCTTTTTTTTTTAAGGATTTTATTTATTTGAGAGAGAGAGAGCACAAGCAGGGGGAGGGGCAAAGGGAGAGGGGAAGCAGATTCCCCACTGAGTAGGGAGCTGGGGCTCGATCCCAGGACTCCAGGATCATGACCCGAGCCGAAAGCAGATGCTTAACTGAGTATGCCACCTAGCACCCCAGCTTTTTTGTATTTCCTTTTCTAGGTTTTCACAATTGAGTTAATAATAAATTTATAGGTTTTGTATCCACTTCTCTTTATTTTCACATTAAATTGGGAGCAATTTCCAAGCCATTAATATATACTCAAAAATATTATTTTAATTATACTGTAATATCTTCTAAATGTGCCCAAATGTACTAACACATTGCTGTATTACTAGATAATTTGTTTGCGGTTTTTATGCTACATTAAGCATCACATATTTTTATCCCATTCAGTTATTCTTTCAGCAAGAATTAATACGCACTTATTCTGTGTCCGGCACTGTGCCTACAGGCAGTGGTAGGACACAGTCCCTGCTCACCTCAAAAGTACTGTCAACTGGGCTACATTTGAATAGCTTCCAGAAGGTCTCATCAAAAAGATGTTGCAAAATTGTTGTGATCCATCTTGGATATAAATGATACAAAAGAGAAAGGAATAAAAAAATCACTTCAGAGTTTCTACCTTGGGAAACAAAGTGATTAGTGAGATCATTGAAAATAATGGGAACATTGAAAAGGAATGCCCCCGGAGAGGAAGAAAAAGACAGCTCAAGTTACTGGACTTTCTTATGGCAGCAGAGGACCTCCAGTTGGGAATGCCCACAAATCGTACAGAAAAGAATCAGGAGAGAGATTGAAGCTCAGGGATTGTTCACTCAAAGCAGACAAAGTTGGGTCCCAAACCATACTAGTTTTTGAATAATGAAAAGTTGGAGGGGGAAATGCAGTGGAGTGCTGCCTTAACCTTACAGATGCTCGTAGTTTGTGGAGGCTGGGGAAGAGGTAGGGAAGCTAGACCAGGAGAGAATCAGTGCAGTGACACAAAAGTCAGTTTAAGGGTGAGCAGCAGAGAAGTGAAGGATAAGTAAGGAGGGAGACAAAAAAATCATTCCCTCCAGGGAAATTACAGACCAATTCAGGTCTATTTAGCTAGTGGGTGGGGTTAGCAGTCCTTTTTGTGTTCCCTCAATATGTTTCTTGCTCTGCCTGTACAGCATGTGGCACACTCTATTTGCTCATTAAATGTTTTTAGACCAGAGGAGAAGGGTTTCCTGTTAAAGAAATTAAAGAGTCAAAAAAAAAAAAAAAAAAAAAGAAATTGAAGAGTCGACACAGAATATACATCTGGGTTTAATTAGAAAAGTTTGGACTGTTCATGGTTTTCAAAGAAGGCTTAAAATTCTCCTCAGTGTCTCAGGGAGAAGGTGGGGGGTAGGCTCAAGGGAGGCACACTTTTTCAGCCACTCCATTCCTGGCTCTGCCTTTATTAAGATTTTGTGTATGAAACGCATCTCACTGCTGAAAGAGAGGTTGAGAACCCCTGGATGAATGATATCCTAAGATCCTCCCAGGTCAAGGTTCTATGAAAAAAAAACCACATGGAAGAAAAATGATAAGAGATCCAATGAAAGTGAATATGTGGAAGAAATAACATTTGAGTGATTGATATAGGGAGACATTAGATAAACATTCTAAAAAGAAAGTTCTAGGGACACCAGGGTGGCTCAGCAGTTGAGTGTCTGCCTTCGGCTCAGAGTGTAATCCTGGAGTTCCAGGATCGAGTCCCACATCGGGCTCCCTGCGAGGAGCCTACTTCTCCCTTTGCCTGTGTCTCTGCCTCTCTCTCTGTGTGTGTCTCTCATGAATGAATAAATAAATCTTAAAAAAAAAAAAAAAAGTTCTGTGCTAATCAATAAGCTAATAGAAATTTTGGTAGCAAATTGCAATAGGCTCGTTTGTCATAAGAAAAAATAAGGACAAGATGATAGCCCATTATAGAATAGCTAATCTCATTAATTTTAGCAAAGAAACTTCTATTTGAATATCAGCTAGTCGTTATGTAGAAATTTGAATTAGCTCACTTGGTGAAAAAAAGTATTTTTTACTTTGAGTATTCTTACATTTACATTATGGTGTTGCAAACTTTCTATAAATGGAAAATGAGAGTATTTTCATTAAATCATTCACTTTTCCATTAAGTTATTAATTTCTTCAACAAATGTTTGTTGTGGTTACTATGAGCTAAATGTTCTTCTTACTTCTGGAGAGATAGAAGTGCAAAAAAACAAAGTCCCTGTTCTCTTGGATCCTGTATTCCTATGAAGGAAGATAGATAATAAGCAAATAAATGTATAATGTGTCTCATAAATGTTGCATGAGAGATACATATGGTGGTCTGGGAAGTTTCTCTCAGAAGGTGATATTTGTAAAGGTAGTGAAGAACCCAAGACATGCAAATACCGGGCATCATTTAGATGGAGGAAATAGCAACTTGTGTGTCCATAATGATAATAGTATCCAAATCAGAGAGTTCTTATGCCTGAATTTGGTAAATTAAGGATCATTCTTTCTAGTGCATCAACGTGATTTTTAATACTCTTGTTATTTGACCTCCTTCATATAAAGCATTTCCTTCTGTGAGAAGTCCTTACTTTGTGTAAAGCATTAACTTCCTTTATCTATTACTATTCAGACATCAGATAGAGCAATTTAAAATAGTGAGTTGGAAGTACACCTCTGTGCATGTTTCAAGTTGGGATTATGTTGGAGCTAGGGATTTGAGCTTCCTGATTTAGTTCTCCAGAAATATTGGTATAGATTGAAGAAAGTGGGAAATGTTTCCATTTTGGAGAGTAGAAGATGGTTTAAAGGAGAGAAAAGAAAGAATATCTAGAGGATACAGAGAGCCAGAAAGCACTTTTTTTTGGAAAGTCAAAAGTAGAGGAATTTCAAGAAAGAGAGATTATCAACTGCATCAAATACTACAGTGAGGTCAGTAGAAGATGGTGCTGAAAAGAGGCCCCTGGTTGGTAACTTCTAAGGGAATAGTTCCAAGTGTTTTTAAAGTCAGATTACAGTGGGCTTAAAGAGTAAGTGAAAAATTAAAAACATTGAATATAGACAACTTCTCTGCAAATGGCTGAGAGAAGGTGATTAGATATCCTCTTAGGGGTATTTTAAAAGGCAAAATTTATAAATTTTATTATATGTCATAAATATTTTTTAAATCATGAAGATGAGGGTGTTTGTAAGGTAAGGAACACCAAATATTAAAAGCAGCTCATTTGATGGATCAAAATATTGGAATAGGCAAGAACAGATGGGTGACAGAGAGGTGTCTTGGCAATGTGGTTGAAAAGCTTTGCTGAAAGATAAGAAAGAAGAAAGGGGATGAAAGGGAAGAAGATTTGGCTAAATACTGTAGAGAAATAAAAAGGAATGGAAAGGTATCATGATCTTACATGATTCAGAAATGAAGGGAGGGGATGGGGCTAACAGTGACGTGCATATGGGAGGGCAGACGTGGAGGGGAATGGATGGTATTTGCAGTGCTGGTCTAATGCCAAATGGTTTGTAACTATCATGAAAAGAGAAGAAGGTAGTTGCTGACAACATTTGTTAATTGATTGTCAATTTGAGATATTATAAAATTAAAGTGCTATATTTCTAGTTGCTATAATTTGTAACAGGAACACAGGATTGCTTTTAGGCATATCCACCTACCTGTAAATATTTCCCAATTGTAGCAGTCTTTACCAAAGACTTTTCTGGAGGTAATTGTTCTTGTCTGTGGTCTAACAGTCTTAAATTCTGGGAAATGTTTTAAACTAATATATCCCTGTTTTATATTACCATCTTGTTATTCATGACTTTATTGTCAGTATATGTGATTACTTACTGACTACTGCAGTTAACTCTTGTCATGTGACCCCTCAGAACTCTGAGTTAGAGGCACCTAGGTACCTCAGTCAGTAAGGTGTCCTACTCTTGATTTCATCTCAGGTCATGATCTCAGGGTCCTGAGATCAAGCCCCACATCAGGCCCCACACCTAGTGGATTCTCTAAAGATTCTCTCTCTCTCCTTCTGCCCTTACCCCCACCTCAAAAAAAAAAAAAAAAAAAAAAAGCCCACAAACAAAAACAAAAAAATTCTCTGCATTAGATCAACAGTCACTTTTAAAAATATTTTGGTCATAGTTCCAGGATCAGGAATTGAGTAAGGGCAGTTCTGGATTTGATGGACTTGGTGTCCATGACATGGTTGTAGAGAGATGGTGGCTGGAGCAGGAATAGTCAGAATCTGGTGCAGCTGGGAACTGGGCAAACATCTCTCTCTTCATAGAGTCTTAAGGTCCTGCATAGGTTCTCTCCATGTGGGTTAGTTTGAGCTTCCTCGCGGTGTAAGTTGGGTTCCAAGGGTGAGTGTCCTAAGAGAACCAGAACAAAACTGCATGGTTTCTCTTTAACTTAACCTCAGAAGTCATTTAGTGGCTCTCTATCCATTAAAGCAGTCACATTTCTTCATCCACAGTCAAAGGGAGGGGATGTAAACCCCAGTTCTAGATGAGAAGAGTGTTAAGAATGTTGGGGCCATGGTTTAAAACTGCCACAGTGGTCACATAAATTTTCATTAGGTTTATCACCAAGTTGAGCTAGGAAAAACAGTCTGGGAAACAATTTAATCAAGCCCTAGATTTTTGTTTGTTTGTTTGTTTTTTTCTCCATCCTCCTTATAGCCTTTACAGTACTACTTCCCATGATAAATATGAAACTGCGAATTGTCACAGAGTGTTACTTGGTAGGTCATGAGGTCCCTCGTTTGCTCACCCTCCTTTTCATCCTTTCTTGACTAACAAGTTCACAGATGTGTCAGACTGAAAAAGATGGTGAAAAAAATGCCATAGTGTGACACATCTGAGATAAGAGAGGAGGAGGTAACACTCCTTAGCAAATCCTCAGAATGTTTCCCATAAAGTAGATTTTTATAACTCAAAATTCTGCCATAATTAGTTTTTTTTTTTTCATTTGCAATGTGCTTTGACATACAAGTCTCTTATTCTTCAGAACATTACCTTTGTTATCTCTTGTGGTTGGCAGCATCTAAGATGGCTTCCAGTGGTCTCCTCTCTTGGAAACCCTCCCCTTGAGTGTTAGTTGGGCCCAGAGACTTGCTTCTAATGGACAACAGCAGAAGTGATGGAATATTTGATGCAGCACTACTCCTGGGGCTAACTTATGAAAAGATTACTAATTCCTCTTGCTCACCCTCTCTTACTGCCTCACTGGCTGACTCAGAGGGGATCCAGCTGCCATGTTGTAAATTGTTCTGTAGAAGTAGCCACTAGTCAAGAAACTGATTTTTCCAGCTGACAGCCAGTGAAGACCGAAGTGTTGGCAACAGTTCAGTGAGTGAGCTTGGAAGTGGATCCTCCCTCAGTTCAGCTTTCATGTGACAATACAGCTATGGTGAACACTTTACTTACTACCTTGTAAGAGAGCCTGAGGCTGAGGCACCTAACTAAGGTGGACTTAATTCCTGACCAACAGAAACTGTGAGGTAATAAATGTTTGTTACTTAAAGCCCCTGAGTTTTGGAGTGACATGTTCTGTAGCCATAGATAAGTACTGCACCTCCTTTGATCCCATGACCAAGGAAGGTGAGATACTGTTATTTTAGTTTTACGGCTGAGGGAATAGTCTTCAGAGGTTACATGAACCTCTCTAAGAAGACATGTTTCGTAAGTACCAGAATTGAGCTGAAATTCTAAATGTGCTGACTTTTCCTCCAAAATACTTTTTTGTTTTATGTTTGTTGCGTGGTTGATTTTGCTCTGATTCATAACAAGGAGTGTGTATTAGAGTGGCTTGGGAATAATTTCCTGAACGCTCATCCTTGGACCTCTCTTACGGCCTTCAGAATCAGTCTCTAAAGATGGACCTGTATGCATTCTAACAAACAAGAAGTCCTGGGGTGATGAGTCCTCTTGGTTAAGAGCATCCACTCTAAAAGGCACATGTCCTACTTGAAATGTTATGGATGTTTTAAATTTTCTGGCCTGATATGACAACCTAAAAACCTCATTAGTGTAGGCGCACCCTATCCAGATATAGAAATCACTACTCCATCAGACTATAAGTCCTGTGTTTCTTCCAGGGATACTTTTGATATGACGCTCCAGAGGCCTGCCCTTACAACAAGTGTATTTGGGAGTTTCTTTTACATCACTTTATATTAATAATATTAGGTGACTAGAATTAGAATGTGTACCCAAGCAAAGACTTGTAATTATCATATCCAGTACTGTAACTTTTGTCTGACCTGAGCATTTGATTAATATGCTGTTTCTCTCCCTTGTTTTGTGACCTAACTTTTCTTAGAAGAGTAGATACCTTAAAAGACTTCATTCACAAAGATAAATCTGTCCAGGCTGCTAATCTTTTTGTGAGACATGAGCTCATTTCAAATCTGACCTTGTATCATCTCCTGCCCAACCCCCTATAAGGGAAATTTTTTTTTTTTTCTAAAGCCTTCTCAAAACTTTCTATCCTAAATTGATCTCATGTCACATTATTATATGTCTTGATAGAAAGCACTGGCTGTTTGATTAAAATTTGTCATGTAAAATAATCTACCCAAGTCATTGGAGCACATCCCCTAGAGAACAATTTTATACTAAGTCAAGTTAACAGATTATCTGACCTTGAAACTGAATTTGTCCTCTATCTCACTCATCTCTTTTGACAATGACAGTCATATGCTTTCCATGTAGTGCGTAGGCTGTGACATTTTTATATTCTTCCTAAAATCTCTTTGTCTGTGAGTTTAGTTGTACTGGAAAAGTGTTGAGAACTATCTATTTTAAATACAACATTCGAAGAATCTTTTCTTATTATAGTACCTGATATAAACTTAGTCTTCTCATTTGGAATAACTCTAGATATTAAAATTGTCAGCAAACTTGAGTCTCTGGGAATACATTCTTCTCCTGGACAAGAGGAAATGTCAGTCTGGTCATACTTTGCCTTTCATGCTAGTCGATCTCTGGTAAAGATGGAAGAATTGGTTTAGGGACAAACCAATTCTGCTACAAACTTCTGTGACTTTACACCTGCCAGAAGTTCTTCTCTCATGTCTAATGTCTACATACAACCCTTCTTTCTAAGTACTTCTTCTAAGTACTAGAAATATCCCCTCTCCCTCAGTGAATTTTTCTCTGGTTTCCCAATTACATGTTCTCTTTCCTTCTCCTGGAACCTCTTAGTCTCTTCACCCAAACTCTGATGTCTCCCTTGAGTGTTGGTTGACCTTGCAGTGCAGTTGTTTTTACTCTTTCCGCCTAATATAGTTTAGGATTTAGGGGTGTGGGTGGGGAACACAGGAGTGCTTTGTGCAAATCAAGCATTAGTATACACTCTGACACTGCAGAGATATTGACTCATGATGATAGAATTATCTCATAAATTATCACATTTCTTAAACTTCACTGTTTCCTTTTTAAAATGCATCTTTTAGGAGAACTCTGTGGGGATTACATGAAGAATGACTTTAAAATTTAAAGACAATTTCTCTTCTTTTGTTTATTTGCTTAGAAATAGATGTGAGTGCATATTTTCCTTTAGGTTCTCCTTTTGCAGTTCATTGTTCCAATAATTTGTAAATCATCAGTGGCAGACGACATGTAACTTTCAGATGCAGAGATCATTTTACTGAAGCTCAGTAGAACAAATTACTGTCCATTTGCTCTAAGTAAAATTCAGTATTAAAAATGTTTGATGTTTGCCAAGTGAAAAGTAAATAGCTGAAAGGTATTAATAAGCCTTTCTTAGAAAATAATATTAGGTTCATGTCTCAGATTCCATTTTATTCCCAATAAGATGAAATATTGTTTATCAGTCACATGGAATAGTGATGTGTGCACATTTTGATCTAATTTTTGACACTTGGGATGTGATTCAATTCATTCAGCTGTTGTGAGTGCCCATGATACATACCGGACAGTGGGGTTTGGTGAATTTCTGTTTTGAAGAATTTTGGCAAAATTTTCTTTTCAGTACTTAATACTGGGTGTGTCATTCTGAGGAAATTAGAAAGCTAAAATCATAAAGGAACTAAATTTGATTGCCATTCCTTATTAATTTTCTTCTTTATACTGAAATATTGTTTTTAGACATAAATAATCACTGTATAACGTGGCTTGTCTCATAATCTTGGTCTCTTGATATACCATAATGTTAAAGTAGATGTGACATGGGCAAAATGTCAACTAACATTGGTGAAATTATAGCCCTCTAGCAAAAAAGTTTTAGACAAATGTAGTAGTATTTGTTCATCTTGCCACATATTAAGCTCAATTTTTGCAAACAACAAAATTGATGCTATTATAGAGGAAATCTCTTTGTCTTCTGCTGTTTTGCTGTGAACCTGAAACCTGTGTGAAATAAAGTCTTAGGAAAAAAAATACTATAGATGCATGAAAACAGAATACTGTTTGCAAAATCCATTCTTGCCCTCGGAGTCAGTTGTAAGATTCTCTCTTCAGGAGTTTTCTTTCTCTCAGTGAGACACAATGTGGAAGGGGATAGACACTCGGGAAATAACAATATTTATTTCTTGGCAGTGTAACGGTAGCTCTGCTGGATGGGGCAGGGAGGTGCAAAGAGAAGTAAATTCCAGCGACTGAAACAAAGGAGCAAATGCTGTAGTAACAAGGTCAATTTGAGGCATCAGAAACCTACCTATAATCAGTACTGGGGGAGGGTTGGGGAACATTACTGATGATTTTTCTTCCTGTGTATTTAAGTTAGTAAGAACTGGTTAAAATGGGAGCATTCACTTATTTGAGCAGACCTGTATCAACGTGGCTTCAAAAAAGGATAAGAGGTGCTACACTATATTATACATCACACGAAGCTCAGTGATTTTAGTAGAAAACAACAAATCTTTTACCATTGAGTTTTAAGACAGAATGTGGCTTATTTGTTAAAACATAAATATTTTCGGACTTACAAATATTGAATTATCATTTACTGGGAAACCATTCCATCTCAGGCATCATTTTAGCATTGCTTTAACACCAATTTGAGAAAAATAATGCCTAAAATGTATGATGAAGTGGTTTTATTTTCTCCGCTGCTATTTTTATTTCTTTGTCTTCTAGTTTCCAAAATCATGATTTTATTCATGAAAATGCAACAAGAAGCAAACTGGGTTTTTGTTGTTTTTTGTTGTTGTTGTTTTTACTAAGCCAACTGCTTACTAATTCTTTGCTCGGAAGGTTAGAGAGCTGAATGAAACACAGCAGAACACTTATTTCCTCCTGCCTTTTGACTTACCATCTACTGATGGGCTTGACCCAAGAACTGCTTTTGACAAATGCCAGGAATCAAGCCTATAACTGGAATTTAGTGTTCAAAACCCTCTATTAAAGTAAAAAGATCTACAGACATGTCTTCGATAGGCTACTTCCATTTCACTGCTCAATATTTTACAGTCTCTTCTCATGTGATTTGCGAAGAAACAGCTGTGCTTTACTTCTTGCTGATGTGCACATTTATCCCAGATTGTTTCCACTGATGTCAGCGGGGCCTGACAAGCCAAGCCTTATGTTTATAGCAGTGGGATAGGATCCAAGAAAGTATTAGAAGGACTTGGCCACTCCTGCAGGTACAGAAAAAGATGCTGAGATTCCATGGGTAGGAGTCCTTCATTAAGGTGCTATTGCAATGACGCAGAAGAGTGCTCTGACTTTTCCGCCCACCTACCCCAGGCTGCTCTTTGATAAATTGTCATGCTGTAGTGCTGCCTCTGACAATATTTAGGTCATTTTAGAGAATAGAAAAAGACAAAGGTGAGAATTCGTTTTGAGGCTCTTTCCCAAACTCTTTTAAAAAGGAGAAATTCTAAGTGAGGTCTTCACATTGATAACTTCAGAAGAGCATCTTGTAAAAGGAATGATTCAGAGTGCTTCGGGTGTGCTTCAGGAAGCTCTACAGAGAGCTCAACATATTAACGAACATGATTACACATTTTCAAAATCAATACATTTCTAAATCTTTTTATTCATTGTATGGTCTCCACTGCAGTAAAGTTCATGGGAGCAAGGTGGTCATGTGGCAGATCAGTTTTTGGAAATATGTGATTAAATATGGAAATGGGAAGTAAAACTGGCAGACAAAAAAAGATGTTTTTTGTTACCAGGTTTGGTTTTAGTCTTAGAATTTCTGAAAACTCAATATTTGCTTTCATACTCTTCAGCAGCTTTTGGCTAGAAATGCTTCCGTTTCTTCTGTCTTAGTTCATCTATTTATGATAAAATTTTATCCCGATGAAATAGATTTTAAAATATTGTGAGGGAATGGTAGCACACTGTCTAGGATGACAGATTAATTACCCTCTTTTCCCCTTAAGGGAACCAGTAAGAATTTGAAGACATATTGGTGCTGATAGCTTACCCCTAAGGTCTGTATGTTCTACCAAAAATAATGAAAAAAGGAAATTCAGTCCTGCTACTGACTCTCAGGATACACAGCTTTGATAATACCAGCCTGTCGTTTCAGATGATAAGATAAAAAGTTCACTCAGAAAAGAAAGAAGAAAGCAAATGAAGAGATTTTTATCCACAGTGTGTTGCAGCATAACCTGCTGGAGAAATAATGCAGTGATAATGAAAACATAACATCAAGGTACCTTCAGGGGTAGTTCTGCTTTTTCTTTTTTCCTTTCTTGGGAAAGGCAATACTTTTTTTCAAATGTAAATATTAAAAAAAAAAAAAAGGTACATTCTTTTTATCCTATCACTCTGTCCTTTACTTCTAAGTAGTATGTAATTAATTCCATTGAAGAAGCCCGGGGAGGAAATTAAGATACTTCGCAGGAATTTGTGTTTGCCTTCTAGCATGTCTGAGGAAGTCAGTTGACCTGAATGCTCTGTCCGGCCTCCATTAAAACAACTCACGCATAAATCTTTATTGTAACTGTAGCCAGAGAGCTTAAATCCAATTGTTGTCTTCAAAACTCTTTCTCTTTCCACTACACCGTGTTTAAGCCCAATATATCACTTAACAATCTGTAATAAATTTATGGAACTTATGACTCTAAGAGGTGATAGATAAGAAATATAAAAGTATGTCAGGGATTTTTTAGATAAATTCTGGAATGAAATATGATTTTTGGACTAGTTACTGAAAGACCTGACTTCTCATCCTGTTTCTATTTATAATTGGATATGCTTAAGCAGGATTCAGTTTCTTCACCTACAGAATGATGTTAGAGTATCCATAAGTTTCAAAAGAATTTTTTAGTAATACAATTTTTTAATGAATTCTCACCTAAAATCCTGAAACCCCAAATTACACCTGCTTGGCCTCTATTTTTCACCTCTCCCCTCTCAATAAGCTTGGTGTGCCTGCAGGAAATTGTAGGACTCCAAGGAACATAGTTTGAGAACCACTGGACTAGATGATCTTTATGATATCTCCAAAATTTTCAGTTTTCTCTATAGTAGTTATTTGGTTGCAGTTTTATATCTCATGCATTTTAACACTAATGTCCTAGGCGTCCCTTTATGCTTTATATTCTATTTTAAATATATTGCCTTCATTAAAATATTTATCTTTGTCTTCTGATCTCCTTTAGTTATTTGGTTAATTATTTTGATCACTGCCCAGTATAGGTAAGTATTTTAATCCCATAGCAATTATTTTCATAGCTCATAGTATGAATTGCTTTTTAGTAAAGCTAAGGATTCATGGACTAATTCAGCCAACATTTATTGAATATCTAATTTATGACAGAAACTGTGTTAGAACCCCGGGTGCACAAATAAATATTGCAATAAATAAAATATTGTCCCTATCTTCAAGAATGTCATCTGACCCAGGAGAAAGACAGGAAGCACATTGTTATGATACCATGTGGTAAGTGCCGAGTTCCAGCCTCATGTATCCAGTCTCCTGACTAATTCATGTGCTTGGAGGTCTAATAAGAATATCAGATTTTGAAATGTCACAAGCAAAATCATTGAATTTTTTTCCTTCTCAAGTTTTGCTATGTCAGTAAATGGCAGTATCCCTCACCGAGTGGCTCAAGCAGTTTAGGAGTCATTCTTAATTTCTCTCTTTTCCTTATCCAGTGAATGAAATATATCAGCTCATTCTTCCATTACTTCTATTCTTAGATCTTGACTTGATTTTTGATTCTCTACCTCACTAGTTCAAGTCATCATTATGTCTCACCTGGTCCCTGCAACAGTCTCCATCTGGCCTCCACCCCAACAACACTCCCCTGACTTTCAAATGGCAGCAAAAATTAGTAGTTAGCAAATTGATTCGGCTACTTCAAGAGGCAAAAATAGCATGTCACAGAGAAAAATATGTGGCTTTTTTTCTCCGTTCAAGCTGGTGGGTCCATAAAGTCATCCATATGATAATCTCACTAGACACAGAAAAATAATTAATTGAAATTCAACACCCATTTATAAGTAGAACTCTCAGAAGGCTAGAAATACAAGAGAACCTCCTTAAACTGATTAGAGATATCTATAAAAAACATTATATTTAATAATGAAATTCTGAATGCTCTGATTCTGTGTTTCAGAACAAGGCAAATAGGAGTATACTCCCTGCACTCCTATTCAACATTTGAAGGCCGAATAAGACCAAAAAAAAAAGGGAAAAAAAGGACCTAAAGATTCACAAACAACACAATCAACTATGTAGAAAGTCCTGGGGCACCTGGGTGGCTCAGTGGGTTAAATATCTGACTCTTGATTTTGGCTCAGGTTATGCTCTCAGGGTCTTGAAATCAAGCCCTGCATCAGGCTCTGTGCTGGGCATGGAGCCTGCTTAAGATTCTCTCTAGCCAGGCAGCCCTGGTGGTGCAGCGGGTTAGCGCCGCCTGCAGCCCGGAGTTTGATCTTGGGGACCCTGGATCGAGTCTCATGTCAGGCTCCCTGCATGGAGCCTGCTTCTCCCTCTGCCTGTGCCTCTGCCTCTCTCTCTCTCTCTCTCTCTCTCTCTCTGTCTCTATGAATAAATAAATAAAATCTTAAAAAAAAAGAAAATAAAAAAAAAAGATTCTATCCTTCTTCCTCTGTCTTCTCTTCTTAAAAAACTATGTAGAAAATCCTAAGGGAGCTACAAAAAAAAAAAAAGTACTAGAAAAACCAATATATAAAAATCAATTGCATTCTTATATACAGCAGCAAACAGCTTGAAGTTCTAAAACAGCATCAAAATAATGAAATAGCTAGTGATATATATATCCAATAAAATACATTCAACCTTTGTAGTTTGCAAATTATAAAATATTACTGAATGAAATTTTAAAGGTCTATATAAAGGTCTATATATTTTAAAGGTCATATATATATATATATGAACATATACTATGTTCATCAACTAGAAGACTCAATATTATTGTGAAATCTCCCAAAATTGAATTCCATATTTAATCTGTTGAGAGAAAGAAAAGGCCGTAACCATAAGGGAGGTTCTGACTTATAAAATTTAGAATAAAGAACAAGTGTGTTATGTGTGAAATTGAGAGGATGGTAGTATTGATGAAGAGCAGTTTCTACTTCTTCTTTTAAGATGAATATAAGCAAGATTAATAGTAGGACAATAAAGGGAATTTTTTTAAAAAAATGGACTTTAAAGGAAGCTCCCATTTTTTCCTTAAAGACTGTATCAATTGGGGGATCCCTGGGTGGCTCAGCAGTTTAGCACCTGCCGTTGGCCCAGGGTGTGATCCTGGAGTCACCAGATTGAGTCCCACATCAGGCTCCCTGCATGGAGCCTGCTTCATCCTCTGCCTGTGTCTCTGCCTCTCTCTCTCTCTCTCTCTCTCTCTCTCTCGAATAAATAAATAAAATCTTTAAAAAAAAGACTATCAATTGATGTTAGACTGTTAGTAAGTTGTTGATAAGTTGGATCAGTAAAGGACACAAGAGAAGGTCTGAAATAACTTGGTTGAGCAATGTGCCAGACTGAAAGAAGTGAATAATGAATTTAATGAACAACATTAAGAGCCTATTTGAGGCTCAAAGTTGCTACTTCTTTCAATGGATGGTTATTAGTCAGGTTCCAATCTGGAGTCAGTAACCACACTGTAATTTGAACAGGGATGGCTTAATATAAAGCATTATTAACTAGTTACAAGAGATTTGCTGTTTTCTTCTTTTTCTTTCTTTTTTAAGAGGGTATAGAAAAGAATTCTAAAGAATATCCGAAAGCTGAAGTAGAGAACTCAAGGAAGGAATAAAGGTGGAAAGGGTTTCCTTCACCAAATTTGGGGTTGACATCATTGAAAAAAGTGTGGCTGCAGCCCACTGGATGGAAGAAGAGCTCACTGGGTTGTCCCAAGCCAGAGCTGGTCCACAGCTATAGAACAAGCTAGTTGCATGGAATTACTGACCAGGGCTTGCTAGTTGGGAACCTCCCTCTGGGATGCCAGTGAGCCTAGGCTAATGGACAGGGCATCACAAACAGGAAATCCCCTCTTGGATATGGTGGGTGGGGCAGTCAGAAACTTATAGCTAGGATTGGAAAACTGGAAGGTGGACACCATTGGATGGCATGGCAGGTGCCCTGCTGGGAGTAATGTGCCACTGGGTAGAGCTAGGATCCTTCCTCCTCTACTTCCTCCAGGACCATCTAGTGACAAAACATCATGTCAGCTGGCAAGGGAGAAATATTCCAGTATCACATGTAGACAGTGGAAGGTGCTCTTGGAGCTGAGCAGTATTACATTGATAAAGGAGATAGTTCTCAACTTCTACCCCAAGTACTTATTAACAATTTCAGGGATCTTATTTCCTTTTAAGTCACATGTGAGTACATCCATTCATTTTATTAAATGGTCTAATTATTAAAGGAGAAAAAGAATCTTACACATGATGAGTCAAAGGAAGAGCAAGATTACGACTCCAACTCAGTACTCATGGTCAGGGAGCCTCAGAACATAAGCAATTTAAAACAGTCTGCAGCACTTGGATAAAATGACACATTTTGGCAGAATTTTACAGTTTACAATTTCACATTCCAGGGTGTGGCCACTGTACCATTCTGACACAGAATTAGCATCTCTAATTAATGTTATGTAAAACAGAGGCCTGTGAGGCAGAGCCCTAGGAGATGGTGCCTTATGAGGCAAATAGTATTTTTAGGACCAAACCGGATTTTTCTTTTAGGGTCCACATGGCACTAAACAGATGGTGATGTGGGTGGCTGTGGTTTAAGATCTGAAGCAGTTCATAGAGACACCCAGTCTTGTCCTCGTCCCACCCTAGAGGCGGTGATGGCTGCAGGCTGGTCCAGGCAGCTCTGCTCCAGGATGGTGTCAGCCGTCCCTGTAGGCGGACGCTGCTGGACTCTGCAGACCGGCAGAGCCCAAGACTGCAGGGCAGCTGGGAACTCAGACTGCTCTAGCCTGCTGGCAACATTCAAAATTAGCATAACCATGCCTATTTTAATCTGAAAAGGAGCGGAGAACTTTTTTTTTCCCCATAGCTCTCTATAACTCTTAAAGGTATAACTTAATGTTGAAACTGCCCTTCCCCCAAAGGTCCCTTCTTTTCATCTTTCTTTAATATTCCAGTCTGCTGCCCAGGCTGCATTTATCCAGAAACTTGGATTCTGGGTAGTTAATGGGGACAGGGAGCAAAGAGAAAGTCATTTAACATGTACTTTTTTTTTTTCTCCAGGAAAATTTTATATATAGAATATATATATTCTTTTTGATAGAAATTCCTTGCCACCAACACCTGTATTGCCAAATTTGTTTTCTAAATTTGATCACATCCCATTCATTGTTTGTACCATTTGTTCTCTATGTCAGTATCCTGTCCCATTTATTTTAAATTTATTTGATCTTGTGTTTTTTGATTTATTAAACTAAAAAGCACTCTGAATTCCACATATGTTGGAATTATGTAAATTCAGAAGTTAAAATTTCCTCCAGCAGCACTGTAATCCCCTCTCTGGTACTTTTATTAAAAATAACGAGCATATTCTTCTATGCTTATGCCATCATTCACACAAATAGGATGTGTTTGTGAATAGTGAGTGTTTTTAAAAAAAATGTCACAAACATTGCTTTCAGCTTGCTCCATTTTGGTTTAACCACTGCCTGGTGATCCATTTTCCAGCCGTTACATAGGTATCCCAACTAGTCCTGGAAATTTTGGTCATTTCCAGTGTGTTGCCATCATGGAAGAGCCTATTGGAGCAGCATCCTAGTTTATACCCAGAGCTTTATGCACTCATACATTATCTCTGCAGAAAATGATTCCTTGAAGACCTTGGGTGCATCTTGAGGCTTTTTATGGATTTAACAAATCATCCTCCAAAAGTGTGGGTCCAATTAATACTCCCCTTAGCACTGATTGCATGTGCCCTCCTGTCCCACTTTGATGCTAGTATTACTGATTCTCCCCAGAAGCTGCCCTCCCCTTCACCACGACTGGTTGGGACTTATCAGCATTATTGTTCAGCCTATAATTTGCTTTCCTGAGCTGGAATTGTAGAAGAAGAAGAAAAAATTTTCCCCCTACCCTTCTGAGTTCTTAGCTGAACTTCATGTAACGCAAGACAGATTAACAAGACAAAAATATACAAGTTTATTAATATGTATACTTCATGTATACATGGAAGATACCCAGAGAAAAATACCTAACTCCCCTGGGTGATTTAGGATTCAGATTGAAATTCTTCCTTAATAGGGAAAGGGAGAGGAGAGATGTAGGCCTTTTAGGGGAGAGGAAGTTATTTTCAGGAAAGATAAATAGGCCCTTAAAAGAATAGGTCCACAGTGGAGAGGGCACCTAGATGGCTCAGTCAGTTGGGCATCCAACTCTTGATTTTGGTGCAGGCCATGATCTTGGGGTAATGAAATTGAGCCCCATGTCAGTGTGGAGCCTGTGTAGGATTCTCTCTTCCCCCTTTGCCCTTTCTCTCTCTCTCTCAAAAAAAAAAAAAAAAAAAAAAAAAAAAAAAAAACAATAGGTGGAAAGTATGATAGTTGTTCTGAAGTTTGTCTTTGTGTGATGTGTACTCTCCAGTCCTGTGGTAAGAGTCGGTCTTCCATGGCTGAGGAAATTTCCTTTCAGGGAGGGATTTATGTCAATTCACTTCCTTCTGGAGGATTTGTCCTTAGGTAGATACGGGAAGTTCAGAGAAAGCCTCTCCTGGCCTTTGCTGTTTCTCAAGTGCCTCAGCTCAAAGCAGTCATTCAGTGAAGGTGTCGTATTCTGTGCTGACATGTTCTGCTGCCCTTCAGAGTGAACCCAACCAAAGCTTGTTTCCTATCTTCGATAATTTGCCAGAGTAGCCTTATTCCCTGGAGACAGTATTCTGACCAGACCTTCTTGGGAGTTGTTATAACAACACCATGCTCCTAGTGAGGTGTGGGCCATATCACTAAATTAACCAGGGTCAGATTTCTTTATCCTGTGGAATGGGAGATAAAGTTAGGATCATTTTTTTTTTCTAAACAGTATACATTTTCAGACAGAACCCTGCTAGACACATTTATAAAATGTATAACAATCAGATAACTGTTACCAGTAATTGGCAGTCAAACAAATCCACCAGAGCTACAACCACCCACCACAGGAGCAAAATAAATTTGTTATTTTTCCTTTTTGCCCAGATGAATAGAAGCCTCAGATTCATTTCAGCTGGATAGAATGAAAAAGCCTTCAAGCTAGCAGCTGTCAATAAACCATTTGGGTTTTTTTTTTTCCCTATAAATACGATGTAATATTACTAAAGATAGTGAAAACAGGAGTGGGGGTGGGAGCCCTTACAACCCCTTTATTTTCATTTTTACATATGTCCTTCTAATTTTTATTCATCTGTCAATATTTTTCATGATGGAAATCCTTTTTTATGAACACGATTTTACATTCTGATTTTTTTTTTCATTTTAAGCACGACCTTTTAAATATTCCATGTCATAGTTGCGGCCTTTGTGGTTGCCTTGTACTAGTTCAGGTAGGAATGGTGGCAGCTTCTGCAAAAAAAAAAAAAAAAAAAAACAAAAAACCCTTTGCTTCTTTGAATGTCCTACTGCCGAACTAGGATTGCTCATTGTAGGCACACCAAAGCCTTGCAGAGGGTCCTGGGACTGTGAGCCCCAGGGATGGAGCAGGCCTGAAAAACAGGGATGGTGGCCTCTGCATTCCCTGCAGTGATTCCACTCAGGGATTTGTTGTTTGACACTTCACAGATCTTTGCTGACTCGAGGTGAAGCCAGCTAGCACCCTGAAATTGTGACTTTAGTGTGGCTGGTGGGATAATCAGAGTAATCAAGGGTGAGAGAAAAGACAGGCAGGTGAGGAAAAGTGAAAGGACAGCCACCTATACAAGCACTGCAGCTTTTGATTCAAGTTTAGAATAAAGGCCAAAACAAATATTTCTTAAAATCAGGCTACAAGGGATCCCTGAGTGGCTCAGTGGTTTAGCATCTGCCTTGGGCCCAGGGCGTGATCCTGGAGTTCTGGGATCGGGTCCCGCGTCAGACTCCCTGCATGGAGCCTGCTTCTCCCTCTGCCTGTGTCTCTGCCTCTCTCTCTCTGTGTCTCTCATGAATAAATAAATAAAATCTTTAAAACAAAAATCAGGCTACATTTGAGGTCATTCTTTGAAGTTTTTTGTGTGTTTGTTGTTAAATTTGCTCCTTCCTTTGTCCCTGCATCCCTCCCTTGTATTTGCATTCTATCTTCCAGTGCCTATTTGGCAATAATTTTTTTCCTAAAAAAGTTTAAAACCATGGGGTACCTGAATGGTGCAGTTGGTTAAGCATCCAAGTCTTGGTTTCGACTTGGGTTGTGATCTCAGAGTCGTGAAATCAAGTCCCACGGAGGATTCCACACTCAGCACAGAGTTGGCTTTAGACTCTCTCTCCCTTTGCCACTCCCCTACCTCTCTAAAATAAATAAATTTTTAAAAATATTTATTTATTTATTTTTAAAGATTTTATTTATTTATTAGAGACACACAGTCCTGGTATTGAGCCCCAAGCTGGGCTCCCTGCTCAGCAGCGAGTCTGCTTCTCCCTCTCCCTCTGCCCCTCCTCCCCTACTCATGCTCTCTCTCTCTCTAATAAGTAAATAAAATCATTAAAAAAAAAAAGAGGATATTGAGTTAACTAAAGTTTTAGAAAGTCTACCCTGGAACAAGAGCACAAATTTCATTTTATGCCAGATTTTCACCTCTTGAGGCTATGTCTCTTTGGAAAGATTTTAAATCACCTTTGAGATATAATTGACATACTATATTTAAAGTGTACAATAAGTGTTGCCATGTTTATATACTCATGAAACCATCACCACAATCGAGATAGTGAACATATCCATCATCCACAAAAATTTCTTCACACCTCCTTATAATCCCCCCACTCCTACATTCCCAGGCAACCATTATCTGCTTCCTATCACTGTAGATTAGTTTGCATGTCCTCAAATTTTGTATAAATGGGAATATAGAGGATAGACTCTTTTTTGGGGAGAGGAGTCTTGGTGTTTTTCAGAGACCATAACTTTTCATATTTATCTATGTTCTTGGTATCCTTTTTTATTACTGAATGGTATCCCATTGTGTGGATGTACTGCAATTTGTTTATTCATTCACTTGTTGACATTTTGGTTATTTCCAGTTTTGTTATGTTCTGGTTATTACAAATAAAGCTGCTCTTAATAAGTCCTTATATGGCCATTGTTTCCTTTTTCTTTGGCTGAATACCTAAGATGGAACGGCTGGATCATCTGGTGGGTGTATGTTTAAAAACCTGCCAATCTGTTTTCCAAAGTTGTACCATTTTACATTGCCAGCAGCAGTGTATGAAAGTTCCAGCTCCACATCTTTAATTTTAGACATTTTAATAGGTGTGTACTGATATGTTAAAATAGTTTTCCTTGCTTTTCCCTAATGACTAATAATATTGAGTGTATTTTCATGTACTTTGCCATCCCTATGTCTTCTTTGGGAAAGTATGTGTTCAAATCTTTTGTTCATTTTTTAATGTTTGGATTTTTTTCCAGGTCCTTGAGTTTTGAGAGTTCTTTATATATTCTACATAGAGAATTTTTCAGATAAATGATTTGTGACTACTCTCTTCTAGTTTCTAGCTTATCTTTTCATTCTCTTAATGGTTCTTTGAAGAGCAAAAGTACATAATTTTGATGAAGTCCAAAGAAATGTTGGGCTTCTTCTTCCATGATCACAAAGATTTTCTTCTGTGTCTTCTAGAAGTTATAGCTTTAGGTTTTATGTTTAGGACTCTGATCCATTTTTAGTTAATTTTTGAATATGGTGCCAGGGGTACATCAAAGTTCCTTATATATTTATCCAGTGGTTCCACTACCATTTGTGAAAAGATTATCCTGTCTGCTGAATTGTCTTTGCAACTTTATTGAAAATTAATTGACCGTGTATATTAGTAGACTATTCCATCTTGATGCCAATACCACATTGTCTTAATTACTGAAATTTTATAAGTCATAGGTCATATAAGTGCTACAACTCTGTTCTTTTTCAGAGTTGATTGACTAGTCTAGATCCTTTGCATTCCCATATGAATTTTAAAATCTGCTGGTCAGGGGTGCCTGGGTGGCTCAGTTTGTTGAACATCCGACTCTTGATTTCAGCTCAGGTCATGATCTCAGGGTACTAGGATTGAGCCCCGAGTCAGGCTCCTCATTCAGCAGGGAGTCTGCTTAGTATTCTCCCTCTCCTTTTCCTTTTGCCGCTCCCCCTGCTTGTTCTCTCTCTACATACCTATAAAATATTTTTTTTGAAAATCTTCTGGTCAGTTTCCACAAAAAGCTTTTTGGGTATTGGGATTATGTTTAATTTATAGATTATTTTGAAGATAATTGGCATCTTTTTTTTTTTTTTAAATTTTATGTATTCATTAGAGACAGAGAGAGAGAGAGGCAGAGACACAGGCAGAGAGAAAGCAGGCTCCCTGCAAGGAGCCCAATGTGGGACTCGATCCCATGACCCCAGGACCACGCCCCAGGCCGAAGGCAGGCACTAAACCGCTGAACCATCCAGGGATCTCCAGTAATTGGCATCTTAATAATCTTGAGTCTTCCAATCCATGAACATAGTGTATCTCCCCATTTATTTCCATCTTTAGTTTCACTCAGCAATGTATTGTGGTTTTCAATGTACCCGTTTTGCATATCTTTTGGCAGATATATATAACTAATACTTTTGCTCATATGTAAAAATACAATTGATTTTTGTATCTTGACCTTGTATCTTGCAACTTTTTAAAAATCAACATATTCTGTAGATTCCATAGATTTTTTTAATGAAAATAAACATGTCATTTGTGAATAGTTTTTCTTCTTTCTTCCCAACATGTAGCCCTTTTATTTCTTTTTTCCCCTATTGCACTGGCTAGAACCTCCAGTACAACAGTGAATAGATGTGCCAAGGTGGACATCCTTGTGTTTGATCTTAGGAGGAAAGCATTCAGTCTTTTACCATTCTAAATGATGCTTGTTTAAGTTTTATGGCAGACTATCAGATTCAGGATTTTCCTTTTTATTCCTAGTTTGTGGAGAGTTTTTATTAAGAATGAGTTGGATCGGGCAGCCCCAGTGGCTCAGTGGTTTAGCGCCGCCTTCAGCCCAGAGCCTGATCCTGGAGACCCAGGATCGAGTCCCGTATCGGGCTCCCTGCATGGAGCCTGCCTCTCTCTCTGCCTCTCTCTCTCTCTCTCTCTCTCTGTCTCTAATAAATAAATAAAATCTTAAAAAAAAAACTTAAAAAAAAAAGAATGAGTTGGATCTTGTCAAATTTTTTTTTCTCCTCTATTAAGATGATCATATCATCTTGAACAAAAAATATGCTGTTATCTTTATCTGTGTTGCTTTTAAGATTTCTCTTCATCCCTGGTTTCAAGTAATTTGATTATTATGTGTTTTTGTGTACTTTTCATCATGCTTTTTTGCTTAGGGTTCATTAAACTTTTTATATGTTAGCTTATAATTTTCATCAAATTAGGAAAATTTTGATCATTGTTTTTAAGCATATTTTATTTTGCTCCCTCTCATTCCTCTCCTTCAGAGATTACAATTACATGTCTGTTTGGCCCCTTGTTCACTGGTTGTCACAAAACTCACAGATATTCTTTTCCCTTTTCTTTTTTCCTCATTTCAATTCAGAGCATTTTTGTTGCTGTCTTCAAGTTTACTCATCTTTTCTTCTTCATTAATTAGTCATTAATCTCATCCAGTGAATTTTTCATCTCACATGTTGTAGATTTTATCAATGGAAGTTTGTTTTTTTTATCTATTTGGTGCCTTTACTTAAGTGCAGTCTGTAGTCTTTTCTCTAGCATTTTTTCTCTAGCTTTTTGATATATGGAATGCCTACATAATAATTTCCTTTTCTACAAATTCTGCACTATTTGTCATTTCTGGATCAGTTTGGTTTTTTAATTGTTTGTTGTTGTTGTTTTTTCATCTCATTATAGTTGTATCTTCCTCCTCCTTTGTGTGTCTGGTAATTTTTTTATTCAGCACTATAGATTGTGAATTTTTTCTTGCCAGATGTTGTATATTTTTGTATTCCAAAACATATTCTTCAGCTTATTCTATGACATGGTCAAATTATTTGAAATAGTTCCATCATTTCAGGTCTTGCTTTTAAGCTTTGATAGCAGGACTCAAGCTACATTTAGCGTATGGTGAACTTTTCTTCTATACTGAAGCAAGATCGTTCTTAGTACTCTAAACATATTTTGTGAGTTTTGAGGTTTTCCACTCTGGCTATTGGAAAAATGCACTATTCTCAACCCTATATGAGCTCTGGGCATTGTTTCCTCTAATTGTTTGGGTGATTCTTTTCCTAGCATTGGGTAGTTTTCTTAATTTTATGTATTGGTCACTACTTAACTGAAGCTCTTTCTGGGCTTTGTTGTTGTTGTTGTTTTTCCTCTTTCCATTGTGTCTTAAAAATTTTCGTCAGGCAGTAAATTAAAGCAGTCATAGATTTCATCTTGTTTGTTTTATGTCTCTCAGGATTTGCTGTACATCATTGCCTGATATTTAAATACTTGAGAGTCATTTTTCCATTATTTCATGTTTTCTATGGTGTTGTACTTGCTTCAGTCAGGAGGGTAAGTTTGGTTTTTCTTTTCTTTTTCTTTTCTTTTCTTTTCTTTTCTTTTCTTTTCTTTTCTTTTCTTTTCTTTCTTCTTTTTTTTATTAAGATTTTATTTATTTAATCATGAGAGACACACAGAGAGGGAGAGAGGGAGAGGCAGAGACACAAGCAGAGGAAGAAGCAGGCTCCATGCAGGGAGCCCACGTGGGACTGGATCCCAGGTCTCCAGGATCACGCCCTGGGCTGAAGGCGGCGCTAAACCGCTGAGCCACCAGGGCTGCCCATGTTTGGTCTTTCTTACTTGAACCTGGCTGGGAGTTGTGACTATTTCTTCATTCCCCCAAGCATTCAGCTTAGGTGTGTGGTAAATATTCTTTAAGAGTGAATATAAATCGTCATGTATACAGATACACATACAAATAAGTGAGTGGTGTGTAAGTGAAAGAAAACTATGTAGCTTACTGAGAGGGTGAGACAGTAAGTAATAAATGTCAGACAGCAGAGTATTTCTGAGCAGGATTTTCCTGGGATTTCCTGGATTGCTCCATGCCCTGGCCAGTCAATTAGGGCACCGGTGGTTTTAAATTTTACCTTCTTCCAGTAATGCCAAATAGCAGCAATAACATGGGCATGAACTACTTAAATACTTACTTCTTAACCTGATTGATCAAAGCCAGCAAGAGAGGCATCAAGTTATCACAACTCCAGAATTTCCTAAACGTAGGCTCAGATTTACATAATAAACAAAACCCAAATTCCCTTCTTCCTTTACTTCCTTTATTTCCTCTTTCCAGGTTCCTACCCAGTGCCTCCCTCAGGGAGGTCTTAGCAGAACTCCTGGTTTTTCTGTGGGTAGATAGATGCCTACACGTCAGTTGTTGTTGAACTAACCTATTTTTCACTGTCTTTCTACTTCGAGTCTTGCTTTCTTACAGGAAATTATTCTTTGCCTACATCTGCTTGGCGTCTACTATTTATTAGAATTTCTTTATATTTTATTATTTTACCTATGCCTCGCAAAATTTTATAAGCCCAGAAACTGAGTCAAGTTTAAAGAAGGACATTCTAGAGAACATCAAAGAAAACTACTAGGTTATTTTCCACAGGAGTCCTTTTTTATTTTTCTTTTAAAATGTTATTCTGACATTGAGAATGTTCGAACTTCTGTTCTTCATAAATAACTCCAATCTGGTTGAAACCTAGGTTCTTATCCTATCAATGTACCAGGGTTTTTAAGGAAAGATCTTTCTCTAGAGCACAGCCTCATTATCCTTGTGTTTTCATTCCTGGTTCTTCTCCTTGATTTACCTTGAGGTAAGAAAAGGTAGTTCTGAGTTAGGAGAATCTTAGTGTCTGCCTATAATAATCACAAACTTTATATAACAAAGTTAATTTGAGGTAACATATAATTAAGACTCAATCTAAAGAGGGTTAGCTCTGCAAAGGAGAGAATGCTAGAGTGTTTTCAGCCTTGCATGAGTCTGTGCGCCTAGTGAAATCACTATTCAGAATTGGAAAATTGGACTGGAAAGTAGGTGACCTAATTTTATTTTCCTGTATAGTTACAGATGTGTGGAGAGTATCATGCGTAAACTCTTCTGGTGATTAAACTGATGACATTTTTGTTAGTTGTCAAGATATTAGAACCTTAAAACATCATACCAAATGACATTTCTTGTCTTTCTGCAGGCTCCATCACTAAACCTCACCTTCAGTTTATTATAATTCAGCACTGATTTTAAAGTCACATGTAAGGTGAACCCAGTTGTAATACTTATTATCCTGGTGTGAGGACAGTTGGGCTTAGGGAAGCCGAGAACATAATATAACTACAAAACAAACTTCTTTTTGTTTATGTTATGCTGTCCACTGTTTGGCTCCCCTTGCTTCCTCAGATTAGTTTATATTTCAGGGATTTTCTCTTTTGTAATTTAATGCTTCCCTTAGACATGGAAAAACTGAAAGACAAAGATAATCCAAAACAGAAATAGAGATTACTTTGTGAAGTTCTCATTCTTTTCTTGGAGTGACATAAAATCATGTTTAGAATGATGACTTAGCCCATGTTCTTTTTTCCAAGATTTTTGATAAATATTACAAACTCAATGGCATTAACTATGCCATTGCATACAATGATATTTCCTTTGCCTTCTCTTTATTAGAAGACCATATATTGTCACCAGGCTAAATGTGATGTGTTAGTGACAGTAATATTAATCAAGTTTGTGGATTTTGGGCAGCCCGGGTGGCTCAGTGGTTTAGTGCCACCTTCAGCCCAGGGCATGAATCTGGAGTCCCGGGATCGAGTCCCACATCGGGCTCCCTGCATGGACCCTGATTCTCCCTCTGCCTGTGTCTCTCCCCCCCCCCCTCTCTCTCTCTCTCTGTGTCTCTCATGAGTAAATAAATAAAATCTTTTTTAAAAAAAAGTTTATGGATTTTGTGAGCATGAAAGAAACTACTATTTTAAACACACTTATCATAGGTTAATGGTCATTAAGCTAGGTTACTACCAATGCAGTTTAGTTGTCATTATTGTTACAAATAGAGAATTATTTGATCTGAGTTATGAGCATCAAATTCCACCATGGTGTGTGCCCTAGAATGTGTGAGGGGACAGCCTGTCTCAGGTGCCAGTGCCTGAGTGCCCACTTGTCCAGCTGTGTATAAACTAACCATTTATAATGATTCACTGTTGACTGGGGCAACTGGGACAGTTCCTTTCAGTTCTCAAAGTCTTTGATTTGTTTCTTATTCAAATTAAAACACACAATCCTTGGAACTAAGTTTTTAAAACTCTATCCACTGTCACTAATCTTTATATATATACTTAGTATATTTCCTTTTTAGCATGCTATATTCACCTAACAAAGAATGTTCTGTGTAGTGTGTCATTTGACTTTGCCTTAGTCTACTTGTGCTTTTGCTTATTATTGTCTTTCTGCATTAGGTGAAGTGCCAACACCTTGGTCTCTTCTTATCTTACTCAAATTCACTTGCCCATTGTTTTCATGAAATCCGGTAGGTCTCCTCACCAAACTCCCTGATTTACCAAGCTCATTCTTACTTCTTTTTCTTTTCTTGGCCCTTCACTCCTTCCTCAAGTCACTCCCTGCTTTTTTCACTCCCTCATCTATGTTCTGTACATTGCCTGCTGCTCTGGGGTCTGCTGCACCTCAGGAAGCTCTTCCTTTACTAATTCCTCTTTGCTCACCATGTGAGTACTTCTATATGCCATCTGCACCCAGCATTGCTCACAGTAATTGCACATACATCCAGCACCATTTCTTTTCCCAGTGGACAGTGTTTTCTTTTTCTAGTTCCAGAGTTTTCATCCCTTACTTTACAGAATATGGGTAAGACTCAGTTCTATTTTTATATACAAAAAATACATAGAAACACCCAGCAAAACATTTGTTTACTTTTACAGAAAGTATCCTAAAATGATCATTGGTGACATATATTAGCAGATTACTATGTTTTAAATACATTCTAGGAAGTTAGTGGGAGTTTGGCTTGACAAACTCAGCTTGTCAAAATTTCTCCCATTTAAAGAAATTAGAAACACAGTCAGTGGTATTACAATAGCATTGCATGGTGATGCATGGTGGCTACGATTGTGGTGAGCATAGCGAAATGTATAGACTTCTCCAATCATGATGTTGTACACCTAAAACTAATGTAATATTGTATGTCAACCATACTTCAGTAAAAAATGTAAATAAAGTATGCAGAGCTTTAGCTTTTCAGAAATAGATTACTGACCTAAATTGAGAAATGCCTATCCTAACCATCATTAAATAAATAGATTCCCTGCTTGTATCACACTGGAGGATGCTGGCTAGAGCTACAGGGAGGTACCTGTGGAAAAAGCAGCCATCTAGCCAAATTTCCACCTATAGAACCATGCCTAAAGGTTAGAGCTTCTGCTCTTGTGAATTTTAATCTGGCAATATTTGAAACTTGATATGTTTTCTCTGCTGGAAAAATAACATAATATTCCAGCATACTTCTACCAGTAATTTTTTTTAAAAGATTCATTTATTTGAGAGAGAGGAGCATAAGCAGTGTGAACAGGCAGAGGGAGAGAGAGAGAATCTCCAGCAGACTCCCACTAAGCACGGAGCCCGATACAGGGCTCAATTTCATGACCCTGCGATCATAATCTGAGCCAAAATGGAGAGTCAGATGCTTGACAGCCTGAGCCACCCAGGCACCCCTCTACCAGTCATATTTTTACATATGCCTCTCATCTGACCATGATTTTTGGCAGCCCTTCAGGCCTCTGATACTGAGTTTTGTGTATTGTTCATTTTTAAGGCTGGTTATTCCAAACGTGCTCTCAAGCGTTGCTAAAGATCCATCAAGCCATTATCATAGGTGGTATAGTCACCTAGATGGATATTTACATGTATAAATATATGCTCTTTATAGATTATACTCTAATTGTTTAATGCGTGCCACATGTGTCACCCTCTGTCGAAATGTGAGTTGTGCATTTTTACTGTTCCCTCCCCAGCTCATCTAACTGAATCTGCCACCATATCAGATCTTCAGTAAGCACTTGCAGAGAGATTTGCAATGCAGCTCAGAAGCAGAATTGTAGGGTATGCTTGAAGCCTGAATAACAAGTCGTTTATCTTGGGCCCTGCTGCGGTACATCCTGTGTTACTGTGTATGCTAGATGCCCTTTATATTCATCATCTTTGGCAAGTTTTAAGGTTTTGGAAACTAGATTCTATAGGTAGAATGGGGGAAGGAGGCATGGATGGCTTTTTTCCCTTCATCTATCAAAACTTTCAAACAGAACTAAACAAAGCATTGTCTGTAGTAACTTCATATGCTCCAGTACTATAGAGGTACAGAAAGTGACCTAAAGGGACCTTTGTTAAAGCCTCCCACTAACGTCAATATGCCTATTGTTCCTGTTAAGAAAAAGAGGAAAAGGAAATCAGAAACACAATCCCTCTATCAAAGAAGAAAGCAGTCTAAGTCCCTCTGGGACTCTTGTTTGTCTGTTCTTGGGTCCCCAGTGATGTTTCCTTTCTTCACTTTACCTGCTGGAATCCATTTGTAATGAGCAAAACTGATTTAAGGACTCAGGTCTGTGTTCTCTGAAGTTAATATTCCTTAGCAAGATATATTTTACTTTTCAAAAGAGACTGACCTAAGACTTTATTCCCCACTGTTTTCTCCAATATGGAAAGATTTTCAAGATATGTAAAAGAAAAAAGGCAAAGTACAGAATAGGTCTAAGTGTCCATTCGTGGAAGGAAGAGAGAATGGCTGAACAGATAGACATGTTATGATGTCTGAGTAGTGCACAGAGCATTTCTAGATGGTGCTTTCCTACAAGATTCATGATTGGGGCTGTACTAACAGACTCACTTTTTATTGAACAGTCTTGCATATTTATATTTATATCTATATCTGTTTATTCTTTTAATATTTTGCTATATGCATATGACATTTTCATAACATTTTTTTAAAGTTGAAAGTTAAAGTTTTTAGAGAGAAGAGACCTTTTAAAATGAGAAATTTGCTGGTCAGCTTTCATGTAAACTTTCAGCTCAGCTGTAGGCTGTATGCTTGGTGATGCTCCAGTGCTAGACATTTAGTCTCTATATTTCTGTTGTTGATCACTTCAGCTGCTAGAGTACGTTTGTGCTTGACATAAGCAGGGCAAATGGGCAATGCTTTATGATAGATGAGTGTCAGTGCCTCTGGAAAGGCTCCGCCTTCAAATAGCTCTGTTGAGGCCAACAACCAATGTATTCTGTTATTACTCTTGTTCTGTGAGTAGGTGAATCTGTACACAGAGATAACAGAGCATTTTTAATTACAGGGCCACCAGGGTGTAAAAGCTAGCCAGCTTTCCAAATTATTTCCATAACTAAAGCATGGTGCTGCTAACCAACTTCATCCAGTTCCAGGGCTTAGATGAAACCAAATTCAGTTGGCTTTAAATCAGCCAGACATTGTGCTGGCAAACAGTAAACAAATACGACGGTGTTTCCAAAACAGAGGCATGGGGACAATGGTATTTCTGAGTGAATTTATTATATAAATTCGTGACATTAATGATGAGTAGATACAGAGTAGATAAATTTGAAATCCTCCATACAAAAGAAGCAGGAAGAAACAAAGGAAAGGAAGCTGCCTTTGTTCAGAAGTCCAAGAAGTACCGTGATGTTGCAGAAAGAACCCAGGCCTTGGGGTCAGATCTCCCTCTCATCCTCTATTTACTAGCTGCTTGTCTTCAGTGAACTTCCATTTCTGAGCCTTGTCCATGTCCTGAACACAAGAGTACCTAACTTGTTAGGATCATTATGATAATTGAAGATAATAAATCGAGAGTTCCTACTAGAGAGAGCCTGGCATATAGCAGGTCCCAATAAATCAGAATAACTTTGCTGTTCTTATTGGCAGAGATATAGCAGCCCCTGGGCTAAGCTTGCTTCCCTCTCATCATCTGCATCAGTCCCGGTGAGCTGGTTCAGCTCTGTGAATGGACAGCTCCATTCACCTAATAACTTCATGGAACTTTTTCTTTCATGTCCTTAATATTAAGCTTTGACTCTCTCTCTATACTCTTACCCAGGGAAAATTACACCAGAGAGACCGAGCTTTGATCTCTTTTCAATTTTGAGTGAATTATGGACAATAATACTATAAAGTATAGCCAGATATTGAAGGCTACAAAAATTCAAACCCGTTTTAGTCTTTTCAGATCTTGAAAGTAGATGATTAACCATTGTCAGCTCTACTTTGACTTGGGCTTTCTTAGCTATTGAACTCTTGGCTCCAATTCACACCTTCATTCTCCCTTTAATCTTGTTTAATTTTTTTTTTGTAATGCCTTAATTTCAGAAGTGCATTTATGTGTTGGTTTTGTTATTTTAGCTGAATTACCATCTTTGATATGTTCTGTCCTAAAAGCTGCTTTTTGCATAATGGTTACAAAGCATCCTATAGTCAACAAAAGGACTATTAAGGCATTAATTGTATCTTCCTTCACTGTTTAGGGCTTTCTTCCCCAGAATAACAATGCTGTGAAATTCCATTTTAAGGCTTCAGGTAGACTGGGATTGCAAAGAACTCTTCCTATCCTATCTTAATGCCATATAACAAACCACCTCAAAATACAGTGGCTTAAAACAATTGTTTATTCTTATTCAGGTGCTCATGGGTTAGTTGGGGTTGGCTGATTTAAGCACAGTTCATCATCTGCAGGTTGAGTCCAGGTTTGCTCCACATGTTTTTCATTCTCCTTAGACCAGCAGGCTAATCAGGGCATGTATTTCTCTGGTGATGGCAGAAGAGCAAGGAAGGTGAATGAAAGCATTGCTCCATCCTACGTTTGCCACCTCCCCTTTCATGTCCAACTCCATTCCATTAGCCAAATAAGTCAAAGCACCATAGAAGAACTGCAAAGTCATATGGCAGGGGGTGGAGTTACAGGAAGGAGTGAGGAATCAAGATCAATTATGCAGTCAGCACATCTGGCCTTGCCCCTAACCAACAAGGACCTTTGGGGCAAGTCTCGGCGCGCGCCTCAGCTTTTCAATGATGACATTCATTCATGGCATTCAACAGATAATTTTACCAGAGATGCCTGGCTGGCTCAGTTGCTGGAGCATGCAACTCGGGATCTCGAGGTTGTGAGTTTGAGCCCCATGTTGGGTGTAGAGATTTCCTAAAAAATAAAAATCTTTAAAAAATTATAATTTTCCCACTTACATGGTACCAAGCACTGTTCTAGGTGATGAGATTATAACAGTGAACAAAATTGACAGAAGTCCTCACCCACACAGATCTCATATGCTGGTCAGAGGTATATAGTAAGTAACACTTGTATGTGTACATGTGATCATGAGTGTGTAGTAGGTCAGAGAGTAAAAAGTGCAATGAAAGAAGATTGTACAGGGTAAGTAAAATAATTCACCTCTCTCTGTCCCAGAAATTGCCACTATTGATGGTCTGGTTTTTTTGTTTTTTTGTTTTTTTGTTTTTTTTTTTAAGATTTTTATTTATTCATGAGAGATACAGAGAGAGAAAGAAGCAGAGACACAGGCAGAGGGAGTGCTTAAGCAGGCTCCATGCAGGGAGCCCGACATGGGACTCCATCTCGGGTCTCCAGGATCAGGCCCTGGGCTGTAGGTGGCGCTAAACCACTGAGCCAGCGGGGCTGCCCTGGACTGGTGTTTGTGGTTAAGGGTTTGGATAGTGGAGTCTAACCATCAGAGCTTGAATTCTGCTCTTCCTTTAACTTGCTTTGTGATCCTGGACATGTCTATCATTTTTCCATTGCTGCATAATAGATTCCCACAAGCAGTACCTTCAAGCAACATACATTTATTACTTCACAATCTGTGTGGGTCAGGAATTCAGGCATACTGAGCTCTGATCATGGTCTCACAAGGCTGTAGTCTGGGTGTTGGCCGGACTTCTGGAGCTTGGGATCTTCTCTCAGTCCCCTGTGATAGTTGGCAGGTCTCAGCTCCTAGTGATAGTAGGAAAGATGTGCTCACTTTCTTTCAGTGAGTCAGGAGCTGCGGTTTCCTTGCAGTTCCCCTCCTAATATGGCAGTTTACTTCTTTAAGGCCAGTGGGAAAATCTCTCCAGTCTGCACTCTCTCCGGGCTAAGTCTACCAAGACAGTATAACATAACAAACATTAGAATAACATAACATGGAATAACATAACCATGGGAATGACTCTCTCATCACCCGTGGCACATATGAAGGACTAGAAGCAAGTCGCAGTTTCAGCCTGCATTCAGTGGGAGAGGTTTATACAAGGGCATGATTAATTGAAGGTCATCTCAGAATTCTGTCTGCCAGAATTCTGTGGCATACTTAACCTCTCTGTATCTCAGTCTCCTCATCAGTAGAATGGGGGTGATAATAGTGATACCTACATCATCAGGTGGTTTTGAGGATTAAAGGAATTAACAAGTAAATCACTTCAAATAATACTGATTACAGATAAATCTCTGGGTACCTATTTTGTTATCTGGAAAATGTGAGGATTCTGTTAGGTGACTTTGAAGATCCCTCTAGCTCAAACATTTTATGATTTTGTCATAATACACTGTAATGCAAAATTAAACAAATATAAGAAATCTGATTTTAAAAAACAGGAAAGCATAACATCGGGACAAGTTGAAATTAACCTAAATAGACTGCTGGTTCAAGGAGGCAAGAGTCATCCTTCGTCCATGTTGCCATCAGTGGAACCTCCAGAAGTACTTTGTTACTTGAAGTTTTGTGTGTTGCCTTGACAAGGAATCTCTGGAGGAGGGACACAGTATTTGGCCTCTAGGCAAATACTGCTTTGTTAAGAAACTTTCCTCCTTTGGTCACCATACTGTCCCCTAAATTAATTGAAGTCTGTGGTCCCAAGTAGACCATTGGATGATGCCACTGGATTATAATGAAACAGTTTGAATGTAGGTGCTAGTTCTGTATTTGAGATGTAATGTGTGAAGGGCTTTTAACAAAGCTTGTAGAAACGTGGATAATTGGAGTAATGCATCTCTTAATTGCCCTCTGCCACCCACACAGGCCCATGAAGAAAGGGCCTTATGGTCATCTCTCCAAGATACCTTGAGACTACAGAAAGGGTCCAGGTCTTGCTGTGACTGCTTCACCTGACAAGAGTCGCTGATGGAAGCTGCTCCTCCCCAACGAGGCAGGAAAGTGCTTAAGACTGGGGTGCTAGATCAACTGTCTCTTTGGACTATATACTCTGGAGTGATGAGGAGCCAAGAGACCACTGCAGTAGTTGTTTATATAATTCATACTCTGAGTGTTTACATTCTCTATGTAAAAGTCCATCATCTAGAGTAGGGTTTCTCAACAGCAGTACTATTGACCTTTTGAGCTGGACATTCTTTATCAGAGGGGGCTGTCCTTTGCACTGTTGGGCTATTGAACAGCAGGCCTGGTCTCTATATACTGAATACCAGTGGCCAGCCCTCCCCTGGTTGTGACTACCAAAAAATGTCTATAGATAACACCAAATGTCCCAATATATTTTATGTATTTTTTTACATAGTTATGAATTTTTTAGGTAATTAAAACGTGCATGATTAAAAAAAAAACCCTCAAGCAATACAAAATGGAAATAAGTAGAAATGTGTCTTATACCCTGGCACCCCAGTACCAGGTTTCACCCTTCGTAGGTAAACATGTTACCATTATTTAGGTCATAAGAGATCTCTGGGGATTGCACTGGAATTTATATAGAAGTGGATATGGGCATCTGTTACTGTAAGACACACAGACTTGTGTATTACATTTTTATTAGCAAATTTTTTTTCCAATTCATGTTCAAGATGAAAAGAAAATGACTAGAATGAGTCTCTTTTAATTTGTTTCCATTGTATTTTTTTAAAAAGCTTGTCAGCTTTTTCTGGACTGATCTATGGCCTCTTAAGAAGAATTATTTCGTGCACAGTGAGAAGCAGCATCTTCTTAACTTACTCCCTTGGCCTCTGGAGCCTCTCACCATGATCTGTTTTAAGACTGATGCTGTGTGGCAGTAAGGAAGAACTCTTTGGGGGCATCAATATGTTAAGCCCTCAAAGTAGACATTTTTCATCTAATGAAACGACTGAATCCTTCAGAAGTGCCAACACGTGACATTTTGCTGGGAATATGTGAACTGTGGTTTTTTTTATCTCCTTGTCCTATTGAGGACACAACGTACTTCCTGAAGTTGTATTTTTCACATCATGGCACCACCTTCTCACAAAGGATGTCCTTATCGAGGCTTGTTCATTTATCGGTATGCATGATTTACCATTTACATAACAAGTGCATTTACTCCATGAATCTGCTTCCTATATTGCAGCAACATAAAATTTAAGTTTGATTTTTGTTGGTCTTTGTGGTGATGGTGGTGATCTTCCCACCCAGCTGACTTCCACAGCTTCAACAACACTTATAATCATTCAGGGAAGTTTTTCAAAAATGATCATTCCTACTCTTGGCAAAACTACATAAGTACTCTCACACTCCTGATGGGATTATAAATTGACAGAATGATTCTACAGAATACATTAGGAAAAAATGTAAAATAGTCATATCACTTGGCTTAGAAACTAGATTTCTCCAAGTTGCTAAATAGTCGCAAGGGTGCAAAGATTTCTGAGTAGAAAAGTCCAACAATGGGGAAATACCCAAATTATTTTATTATTATTTTATTATTACTACTACTACTACTACTATTACTATTAACTAACAGAGCACCGTGGTCGTTATTTTTTATGCATTACCCCTTTTAACTCTCACAATGTTGTGTTATTGTCATTTCATAACTGTGCGGAAAAGTATGTCTGAAAGAAGCTAAGTGACATATCAGAAGGGTAATGACTATGATGATGGTGTTGATAGTCATGGCAGCTAACATTCACTGTCACTATGTGACATGGTATGCTAAGTACTTTTCATGTATTACCTTATTTAATCCTCTGACCCAGAACCCAAAGAGGAAGGTATTCTTTGTTTTTCCCCATTTTACCAAAGAAGGAACTGAGGCATAGGGAAGTTAACTAGAATAAAAGAGGTTAAATTACAGCATTCAAAATATTTCAGTTGGGATTTGAGTGCAGATAGGTTGGTTTCAGAGGCCACACTCTTATCATTGTGCCTACCAGGATCATGTGGTTGGTATGTGAATGGCAGATCAAAACCCAAACTCAGGTCTGGTGGACAGTCTGTTAAGTATAGCCAAGAAGTATAGCCAAGTAGTTAAGCTAATTCCATATGATGGATTGTCTTGTAGTATGGGATGTAATTATTTACTGTCTTCAGAGGTAAATGGGGTAAAAATATAGCACACAGAGGTTACCAAGGATAAGGAAGAAATGAGTTCACTCATCATATTAGGATTACGCTCCCAGTTTCTGGGACTCTCCTAACACCTCTTCCTAGCTTAGTAGCAACCTCAGTACTTAATGTTCTAATTTTCCATATATGCACCCCAAAAGTCTACACCCATGAACATTCTTTCTAACCACCAGTTAAGAGTTTTCTACACTCCCCTCACTCTAGACACAGTCCAGACTGGCCTCAAATGCAAATAGTGTTGAATAATTTTAAAGTACTTTAAGAATTGTGGGTATATGTCTTGAGGTGCTTTGTGTGCTGCCATCATCTTTAAAAAGTGCAGTCTTCTTGGTCAGGGGTGGAAGGGGCTGTGTGTTTTCAAAACATTTGTGTCTAATCAGTAACAGAACTTTCCATAGTACATGTTAATAAGAGGATCAGATTCTTTTATATATTATGGACATACTATAACAAAACTGAAGTGCCTTGCACTGTACTATAGTTGTACCTGCCACTTTTTTCAGATCTCTTAATTTTGAAGTTAATGACAGAACAGCCAATGTATTAAGGAGGAGTTGGGTTTTTACCAGGGGATTGTCCAAAGATAGAAAAGTAAATCTTCAATGACATCTGGGGGAAACTCAGCTCATTAATTCAAGTAGGAAGTGATTTAAAGCTTACACAAGGAATAACTTAGTAGAAGACAGTGAGTTTTATGACTTAAGTCTCATTAGATTGTACTTATGCAAATGTGGTACATGGGATGAGAAAGTGCTGAAAATGATGGGTCTAGTTACTGGACTCAGGTCTGGTCCTTTAAGGGACTGTGGATGACCTTGATTATATGGTTGCTGCCTCCTTTTGACAAGGCTAGTAGGCAAAAGAAAGACATAATGGCTCTGTTCATATAATGTAGTCTGAAAATGCACCTACCAAGGGCAACCGTGTGCAGTTAAGACTCTGAGTGAACTGCCTGTACGCTGTCTTTAAAGCAATATAGAAAAATAAGAGCAGCAGTGAGCATTGTCTTCCTAATTGAGTTTTATATATGCTTAAAAGAATGAGCCCTTGGGACTCTGGGCAGCAGTGCTATTGGCCAAAATTCCTAATTTTTTCTTTCAAAAATGCCTACCACCCTCAATCTCTGTTCCTTAACTTGTATCACTGTGAGTGATAAGGAACAGTATGACAGACGTAGATTAATATTAAAAAATATATATGAGCTTTTTGAAAGGACTGTTACCTGTCTTTTTAGTGAATGTGGTCTCTAGAAGACTCTGCACCCTGGTTGGACTGTCCTTTTGCTCCCATTTGTTGACAGGCAGGCTTATAAGGCTGTCCTTTGTCCCCGGAGTCTGCTGGTGGGAGAACAGGGACACAGCGGACAGGGAATGATGGATGAGATGCTGCCTTCAGAAGAGATTAGAAGAGCTGACAGACAGCTTGCTGCTGCGTAGGAGACCATACCATGTCAACATTCCAGATCCCCAACTTTTGGGAAACTCTATCCTTTACTGAAAATAATAGACTATCCTGGCAATGATTTTTGATACGTTGATAATTCAGAGTGAAAACAACTTCTGAAGAGATAATAAAACAGGAAGGTCTTACAGAAGTTTGATGGAAAATAGGAAGAGCTACCCATCATGGGTCCAACCCCTGATTTTTCTAAGGTTTTAAATCTCCACTTTGTCTTTCACATGGGGATAAAATTCATGGTCAAGGTCATCATATGTGCTTAAATTACTTTTACAGTGTAATCTAATGGGAGCCCATTAGATCTCTAGAGTCCAGAGGCCATCCCTTCTCCCTTCTGTGACCAGTCACCATTTGCTGTGTGACCCTTGCAAGCCTCTCAGCCTGTTCCAAGCACCATTTTTGTATCTCTGTATAAATCAGGGATTGCCATTTAGGGTTTATGATTTATTATATCACATTTCATATTTATATATGCTGAAGTTCCCTCCCCCCAACCTCTCTGAGCATTATAAACTCTGTTCAAACTATGATGCAGGATACACAAGAGTTCATGTGTTTCTTACTTGGATCTCCTGTAGGACAGGTTCAGCCTTTCTTTTCCTTGGTGCACTTAGACGGGCCCAAAACTCTTGGCCTCCCAACACTACCCTTTGCTATTTAATGGTGGAGTTAGCACTAAGTATCAGCGTCTCAGTCAGTGCTGGCTACTATAACAGAATGCTGTAGGCTGGGTCCTGAGACAGTAAATATTTGTTTCTCCCAGTTCTGGGAGCTGGAAGTCAAAATCAGGATGCCAGCATGGTTAGATTCTTGGTGAGGACCCTTTTCCTGGTTACATCTTTACATGGCTTTTGTCAGAATGTGCACAAAAAG
This sequence comes from Canis aureus, assembly GCF_053574225.1. Taxonomy (NCBI): domain Eukaryota; kingdom Metazoa; phylum Chordata; class Mammalia; order Carnivora; family Canidae; genus Canis; species Canis aureus. The sequence continues at coordinate 44,228,896 of NC_135628.1, read as the reverse complement.
AGATCCTCTGTCTCTTCCTCTTTTTATATGGGACCTGAATCTCATTTTGAGGGCCTCACCCTCTTGACCTAATCGAATCCTAATTACCTCCCAAAGACCCTACTTCCAAATATCATCACATTGGGATTAGGGTTTCAACATACAAGTTTGGGGGGAGTGTTGGCACTTCAGTAAGTGTTTGAAAAAAAAAAAAAACACTTGAGAATCCGCTTTAGCATTAATCTCTAGCTGATTCATATATAACCCACAATGCATAACTGTCATAATTTCTAGTTTTTAGAAAATAATTGGCCCAACATAGCATTGATGCATAAGTGCATTGAAATATACTGTGAACTTAACTAGTTCAGAATAATCTAAGCTGGTGCTGATGAGGCTAAATTAACACCAGTTTAGAATTTAAACTTAAGAATAACAGCACTTGAAATTTATGACCAACTTGTTATAACATTGGAGATGAACCCAGAGCTCAGAACTCTAGCTCTCTTGGTGTACCAGTGGTTGTCAGGAAGATCCAAAGTTGTCAGAACTTGACTGGCAACCATGCTTCCTGTCATGATGCCTCATTTTCAACTCTAAGTAATTTACTAATTTTAGATCGTGAATACCAAATTTTGGCATTAGTATCCTAAATACCTGTTCTTGACCCACACTGAATCTATCAGGAATAAGCAGTCCATTGGAAGGTGAAACTATGTAGTGTTGATGTCAGTTGCCAAGAGAGTGGGATGGGAATGTCTCCTTGACCCGGAGTAAGCCTGTGGGGCCTGTTGGACCCAGAGTTTATTATGAGCACCGCCCTTTATCAGGGACTGTCTCTTCCATATCTGTATCCTAGTTTCTGGCACAGTCTTTGGCAATAACAGGTTCCCAGTAACTTTTTATGAATAAATATGTAATAATGTACACATGTTGAAATTATGGCTAAAGCACAGTTAAATAGTTAAATTGTAGAGTTATATGGTTAAACTCTAGTTAATTATAGTTACATAGTGTTTATGCAGTTGGAAAAACTATAATAAAATACTGCAAATGTAGCACCTTCTATAGAACTCCCTTGACCTAAATTTTTAAACAGCCTTCCGGCCAGTTAAGTTACCAGAGGTTTAGTTGTAACTCACACATTCCTGCATACCCCATTCAAAGCTCTAAAAATAACAGCCTTTTTTTGGAACAGGTAAATGTATAGATTTTCTCAGGTAGGCAGGCTCTGACCTACATCCATCTAATACAGGCACAGCCTTACTCCCAGTCAGCATGTAAGGCTTTGTCCTGCTCACCCTCCTCCTCCTCCCCAGAACTGCAGCCACAGCAACATAGGAGAGGGGGTGCCTCCCTTCCAAGCCCTCCACCATTTCCAGGGGCTCTCTCTGATCCCCCACTCGAAGTGCAAGAAGGTGTCTCCATGAAAGAAGCCAACATGTAGTCAAGGGGAGAAGATCCAAGCCTGTCGCCTGGCAGACACACCCTGCGGGCAGCCTCCAGACCCCACCTTGCTGTTGCTCCCCATCAACCAGTGCAAAAAATGCAGAGAAAATAATTCCCTTTTTGACCACCCCCTACCCGTTCCGCTGGAGTGTTTGTCACTTCTCCCAAGTCACACAGCCCCCGTTTAGTTCTTGGGCTCGGTCTCCATCCCAGCATCTCCCGGGGCTCGGAAGCCTCGGGCCGGCCTGTCCTTCCTGCTCTGACTGGTGTTGCTGCCTCAGCCTAGGGTTTGAAAAGTCTCAAGGGACCAGTTCCCTGTCCTGCTCCCTGGCTGCCTCCCTAGGAGGAGAATTGGGACATCCACACTGGCTGGCATTTGATTGCGAATGCTCTTGTTTCCGCCGGTTTGGCTGTTTTTTGGTTTGTTACAAATATAACAGCGTCTCGTGCACCAGCCCCATGTAGAGAAGCATTTCTTTGGGAAGATATTTTGTGAGTCCCAAGCAGCTATCAAACTATTAGAACACAACTGCATTTTAGGTGCCAAAATTTAGTTTTTGTTTTATGGAATTTTATAGTCGTAAAGGAAAAATAAGATGACTGCTATAATGGAGTTTTCTTTTCTGAATCCTGGGCGGAAACTGGTAAACAACACAAATGCTCATCAGTAAGAGTGGATGAATAACATTCTGTTAACATTACAGTCACAAGAGTTTGGATGAATCTTAGCAATATAATGTTAAGTGAAAAAAAAAAAAAGATTCCAAAAGATTAGCTATAGCATTATATACTGAATATAAAATGTTAAATAATTAAAATAAAAATACCTTATAATCTTTATAAAGACAGTAAAGTTACATAAAAACAAAGGGTAGAGAATAATGGCCATGATTCAGGATGGAGCTTGCTTCAGGTAGGCATGGCCAGGTAACTGCACAGGGCCTGAGCTACAGGATCAGATGTGGCTGTTGTTAAATAACCCAGTTCTTGTTCTGGGCCATGAGCTCATAGTATGTTAATTGAAACAAAATTCTGTGCACTAGGTTTAAAGAAAGAAAAAATATTAAATACATCCTTTTCTTTATTGCTTTTGTCAGGTTGGAATAAGAACAAATGACAAAGTCGGCTTTCTTAGTAAACAGCTCTGTGGGACTATCTTTGACTTTGTAACCAATCTAAGTATGTCCAGTAGTAGGTCAGCAGAAGCATGACAGCCCTGAGCCAGTGAGGTTGTTCCGCTGACCACTCAGCTTGGGTCTGTTGGTCTTTGCTGCTCTTGCATATGTAAATTGCTTTAGGAGTCAACTGAGATGAATCAACAGTCCTATTAATAATGTGCTGGCATCTAAGTGATAGGGTGGGAAGGGCACCAGGTTGTGTCCTGGTTCTGTTTTTCTTTTCTAGGGCAACCTGGCCAGGTCACCCTTCTTTGCAGTAGCTTTTTTCATCTGCAAAGTAGCTAGTATTGTCCTACTGGGTTGATTGCAACTAATGAAATAATAGGGTGAGAATGCAAACAGTAAAGCAGTTTATGTGAAGTTATTATTGCTGCAAGTGGACATGTTCCCATAGCTTTTTCTGTTCACTTCATATTTTAGATGTATAAAATATCCATTTTTAGTATCATGTATAAATAATATTTTGTAAATGGTAATTTTACTCCGTAGTAGGCTGAATAAGGAACACCTAGAAATATTAGACCTTAATCTCAGGACCTGTAATTTTACCTTATTTGGGAAATAGGTTTTTACAGATGGGATTAAGTTAAGGATCTTGAAATAGGAAGATTATCCTGGATTATCCAAATAGGCCTGAAAGGCAGTTATCAGTGTCTTTGTAAGAGAGGAGGTTTGATACAGAAGAGGATAAGGCATCTTAGAGGTGGAGGCAGAAATTGGAGTGATTCAGCCACAAACCAAGAAGCTGAGAGAGGCCAGAAAAGGATTCTACTCTAAAGCCTGGAAGGATAAATAAATAAATAAATAAATAAATAAATAAATAAATAAATAAAGCAAGCAAGCAAGCAAGCAAGCAAGCCTGGAAGGGAGGGTAACCCCATTGACACCTTGATTTCAGTCCAATGAAAATGATTTCCAATTGCTGACTCTGGAACTTAAAAGTTCTGTTCTTTGAAGTCAACAGGGTTATGATTATTTGTTTCAACACTGACAGAAAACAGATACATTCGCATTAACACATTCTTGTAGGAAATGTGATTTTCTTTTTTTTTTTTAAGATTTTATTTATCCATTCATGAGAGACACAGAGAGAGAGGCAAAGACACAGGCAGAGGGAGAAGCAGGCTCCACACCGGGAGCCCGATGTGGGACTTGATCCTAGGACTCCAGGATCATGCCTCGGGCTGAAGGCAGGTGCTAAACCACTGAGCCACCCAGGGATCCCGAAATGTAATTTTCTAAAACACACTTGAGGATGCAAAGTTTCATAGTGTTAGAAATCTGTTCAGTAGCTTTGTTGCTTTTAATTTTAATTTAATAAAAATGAATATTTAAAACACACCAATTTTGAAAGCAAAAGTTACAGTTTTGCATCTTCATGTCTCCCAGTAATGAGCACATTGCTTTGCACACAGGTGATGCTCAGGAAATAGGAAACCTACTTTCATTCGAGAAAAAGAAAATGATCATCAGTTTGGAACTGTGGTATGTGTCCTCTGTGACCCATACGTGTGTGTATGTATCATAGAATTTTAATTGGCCTCGGGGTTGCAGCTGAAGTGAAGAACGTCAGTGAATTATTGTGTTTTGACTATGATTTTCAGAAATGATTCGGAGCCTGTTTTCATTAGAAACACCTAGGTTACGAGATTTTTTTTTTTTTTAAGATGTTATTTATTTATTTATGAGAGAATAGAGAGAGCGGCAGAGACACAGGCAGAAGGAGAAGCAGGCTCCATGTAGGGAGCCCAACCTGGGACTTGATCCTGGGTCTCCAGGATCACACCCTGGACTGACGGCAGGCACTTTAACTGCTGAGCCACCCAGGCGTCCCAGGCTATGAGATTGTTAAAGTGAGGATAGGAGAGTCATGTGCGGCATGAGCTTGGAGGCATAGAACGCAGAGCCAGTCTCATGCAATCATTGCCAACTGCAGTCGCTCCTGATACAGGTGCCCGTACCACTGCACTGGAAACTGCCTACAATCTCCCCCCTTTCCAAATGCTATTTAAACAAATAATCTTACCTAGTGCTCTGGATAAAGGTACCTGTGACTAGAATTTCCTCTCTACCGTTTGTGCTTATTAGGTTAAAAAATCTAGTTAGCATGTACTCTTTCAAGCAGCGTTTCTCACATTTCAGTGTTCATATGAATCACCTGGGGTTCTTACTGAGTTTATATTCTGATTCATCAGCTGGGGAGTGGACCCTGAGCTGCTTTCTGCAGGTGATGCTGATGCTGCTAGTTCGTGGACCATGTCTTGAGTCCCAAGGCTCCAGCATCTGGCCCTCCTGCCTCCAGGTCCCTCTCCCTGGGTTCATTTTTCCGCATTTTGTGCTGCTGCTTCAGTCAGCCTCGCTGTATGGCATCTGCTGGGCAACATCGCCCCCCTGCAGCCTCTGCAGCGTCCACCCCCGGGCTCTTGAGCAGCGTGCACGTACCCTTCACCACAGCTCCCACAGTGCGCATCGGGGACTGACAGTCCGAAGCTGTGTCACAGTAACGTGGCTCAGTGAAAAGAAAAGACGTTGAGAGGAGAGTGGAATCCATGAAGGAGTCAAGGTTTAGGGAGACAGGGGAGAGACATAGGAGAAAGGGAGGAGGGGAAAGAATGAATATTTTGTTGGAGGAAAACATCTTTTAAACGGGCTGCTCCTGGTGCAGAATTTTTCAGTGAAGAGCATTTTCTGGAGTAGTTTCAGATTGATTATTTATCCTCTAATTTCTCTAACAGCCAACTGCTTGTTTTGTTCATTTATCTGCTAGAAATCTTTTGGGGCCCTTTGGGTCCAGGCCGAAGACTTAAAACAAAATCTATAAAGCATCTAACTAACCTGAGGGCCTCTGAGAGATTGCCTGGTTAGTTTGGGCTGGTCAGTCCCAGCCCTTGCTGACATTGGAATCACCTGGGAGCCTTAGACAATTCAACATACCCAGGCTGCAGCCTCGACCGGTTAAATCAGAATCACTGGGGTGGGTCCCAGTCCTTACTGTGTTTTTTAACCTGTGGGGTTTGTTTGTTTTTGTTTTTTTAAATGCCTCCCAGATGATTCCCCTGTGCAGCCAGGCACCACTAAGCCAGAGCTTTACCTTCTGGCAGGTGAATTGAAGTCCCTTTGAGTATAACTCAAGGAGCTGTCCTTTATTTATTTCGGTTCCTTCCCATCTGAACCCTTGCCGTGTTGAACTCTGCACGGTATTTTGGAAACACCATCGCTTTTAATCTAGCAGTTGAACCACTGATTAAATATTCAAGCCTCTTTCTGAAGCCCGGGGCAGCTTTTCATTTTCTCAGTGTAGTGGCTCCCCCTGCTGGCCCTTCTCAGTAAAGGTCGCTGCTCTGCAGAACCCCACTGCTGGTTCTGGGCTCTCAAACACAACCGACCCGGAATCACGGCATCTTAAAGCTGTTTTTCGACAGCTTGCATATGATCCCGTATGCAACCTGTATGCCATTGGCCATTGCCAAAAATGAACAGTCAAAACGCTCTAACCCTTTATCAAGTGGCATATAGGTAATAGGGAATGATGGAAGAGAGGAACTATATGTGTGTGTGTGCATACACATATATACATGCATACACATACCACATACATGCATGTATTTGCTTATCATGCTACCAGAAAAGATTTTGGTATCAGCCATTGATTGTGCTGATTCCCTCAAAATAATTATCAATACATACTTTGGATAGAAAATAGGGAAAGAAAGCTTTCATTCATATCTTCTCTACTCTCCTTCATCTAATCCTATCCTTTTCCTTATCAACTCACTTCTTATCTGCCCAGTAAGTTATAATTATTTCCAGATAAAAACAAAGGTAGATGTAAATGTATGACCTCATCTTGTCATGCAAACTGTCTGTTGTAGTGTTGTGTCAGAATTTTGCCACAGATGACCCTTGTGTCAGTGCAGGCAGAATTTGATCCTTATTATATCTAAATGCAAAATATGATGCAGCCCAACCCTTAGCTGTGATTAAACCTCATAAGGCTGCCATTCCAATCTATACAGCTCTGGTCATTACAGTGCCCTTCTCTGTTGTATATTAATATCTTGACCCGCTGGCCCTTGTGTTCCATCTGACTCAGCACAGCATAAGTTAGTCCCCCAGTGACATTGCAATACTTGATCTATTCGAGCTGATGTCACAAGCCATTTCTTTCTCATCGAGGGTAGACATTTCCAGCCCATCTCATGGGACAGAGGTCCACCACCCCCTTTCTGGGTACATCCCATAGAAGACTGTATTATTTATATTTATCCCTCTTCACAGGCAGCACATGGTACTGACACAGCAATCCTGATGTGCTCTGACTAGTATGATTCAGTGATTTCCTCTTTATTGTTTATTGCTCTGTAACAATATTATCACAAACTTAGCAACTTAACACACAGGGCCTGTGGGTCAGGTATCCAGACACGGCTTATTTGGTGCTCTGCTTCACTTTCTTATAGGGTTACAATCAGGGTGTTCAGCTGGGCCTTCGATCTTATATGAGTTTGGCCCGGGGAAGGATCCGCTTCCAAGATCATGCAGTTGTTGGCAATTTTCAGCTTCTTGCAAGCTATTAGACTGAGGGCCTTACATTTTGCTGGCTGCTGCTAAAGCCACCTCGTTTCTTGTCCTATGACTGCTTGCTTCCTCAGAGCCAGCAAGGGAGAGGGTCTCCAAGATGAGAGTTGGCATCCTATACAATATAATCACAGAAGTGCAGCTCATCATGCTTGCCATATTCTATTGGGTAAAAGCAAGTCACTGATCCATCCACAGGCAAAGGGAGGAATGTAAACAGCAGGAGGCAGAGATTATGGGACTATCTTAAAGCCAGCCTACCTCAATCTCCTTTCCTTTCCACTGGGTGGTCTCACAGAACTTGTACTCTGCTAAAAACCATGAATCCTTGGTTACACAAATTGTTGCCTGCCAGTTCTTTCCATCTCCGTGAATAGAACCTAAGTCCTAGACTTCATGTTTATTGCTATTAGGTTTCTTTATGTTGGGTCCAGCCAGTTGTTCCTACCTGATTAAGTATATTCTTTAAGCCTGGCTCAGCCATCAGAATATTACACATCTTTTCTATTGTGTCATCTGGGAATGGAAGATGTTCTTTAAGTCACTCATGAAAATGGTGAAGAAGTTAGTACTTAGTACCTAGCATGTGTATTGGACGGGCAGAGGGAAGAGAATGAAGAGTCCCTGTCCCTCATATCCAAAACTTCCTTCTGGAGTGTGGTCAATCAGCTATGAATCATTTAACACCAATCTGAGCTGCACTGCTCTTTCTGATCCTCCTGGGAGCAAGATGGTGCAGCTCTTAAGAGCCTAGTCTTTCTAGTCAAACCAACCTGATTTTGAATTCCAGCTCCACCCACTATTTTTCTCGATCGAGAGTACACAGGCAGGTAAGAGTTAGGAAGTTCTGCTTTTCTGTGGCTCATCTTCGAATTTTATAGCATCTGTTCCAGAGTGCAGGCAAGCTCAGGTCTGCTGAACTTCTTCACAAGTTTCATTTAGGACTTCCCATAAAGAATCTTCCTTAACCCAAAGTAGTACAGCTATGAAGCAATTATTGTTTTAGAGATGTAAGGGAGGACTTATCAGAGTTTCAGTTTAAAAATCATCAAAGTTGTCGGGTAGTTCTCCGTTTCCTTGGATTTGTTGCTAAGTTGGCTTGAAATCACCAGCACTGGCCCAGAATGCCCATCTCATCAAACTGAAAACCCTCAAGTGAGGACCAGCACATTCCACATCACTGCTTTAGTACATACTAAATTTTAACTGCCAGTTTTATCTGCATTTGATAGGCCAGCGTTCCTCTCTGCTGGAATCTCTGTGAGAGACTCCTCTGACCCTTTGACCCAGGAAAACTATTAGTAGCCCTTGTTCTGCTTAAACCAAGGGCATTCTTCAGGAAAAGCCTACAGACTCTTTTTTAGCAGCCTGGGATTGACTAGAAAATGTGATAATTCGTGGAACTGTTAATAATTTGGAAGGGTAAATAAATATTTCTTACAAGCCCTAGTTCTTGAGCTCTGAGTTTTAGAAGTTTACAATCCACTTTTCTTCTGTTTCTTATAAAGTAGATGTTTCAGCAGAGAGACCCTCTTTTTCTGTGTCTTCCTCTGCTCATCAGAGGCTGACGTGATTGGTGGGATCCATGCCTTATGGGTCAGTGAGGAGGTAAGCCCAGAAGAGTGTATTTGGGGTCACTAACTCTTGGTTCATCAGGGTCAGGCGGTATAAACCTCTACTGAGGTGAGATCATCCCATGTTTTTCTTAACAGATGCTAAAAGTCCGGGAAATCACAGTGACACCCATCTGGGAACTGTGTGTGCAAGAGTATAGGGAAGTAAGATCATTTTGTAGCTTGTGTTTTGGCATTTGCTTTCTATTACCATAAATATGCTAAAGAGTTCCAAATGTTTTTCTCGACTTTTAATCCATCTCCTGAGATCTGTATCTCTGTTTCCAGCTGCTCTTTACACATCCCCTATCTTGATCTGCAGGCCTTTCTACCATTGAGTAGATCCAGAATTAAACTCATTGCCTTGCTTTATCACCTACATTCTTGATTTTTAGCTAATAACTTCTTATTCCCTACAAAATGACTCTTACATGGTAAGGAACACATTTTATTTTTTAAGATTTTATTTATTTGAGAGAGCATGCACACCTGAATGGAGGCAGGGGCAGAAGAGGGGGGGGGGGGGAAAGCAGACTCCCTGCTGAGCAGAGAGCCCAACACAGGGCTCCATCCCAGGACCCTGGGATCATGACTTGAGCTGAAGGCAGACACTTAATGGACTGAGCCACCCTGGCACCCCAAGAAATACATTTTACATCATGACTCCTAAAGCACACATATACATGTACACACACAGATACAGCATGATAAAATTTTCATAAAACAACATGTATCTTTAACATGTATGTTACCTTTGATATTACTTGTTATTTTCATCTTTAGAAAAATGCTGAGGTCAACACTCTGCATGAAATTTACAGCCTCCTGGGGGTCATGTGACCTGTAGTCTGAGAAAATTTGAGAGAATAAAATGCATTTCCCATTTATTCAGTCCCTGGCCCTAACCTCTCATAACCCAGTGATGCCAAACTTCAGCCTGTAATCCAGGATGTCATTCGTGCACTCATTCAACATGTACTGAGTGCATATTTGGTACCAGGCACATAGTAGGCACTATGGATCTAAAGATAGGAGCACCGTGGCCTCCACTTTGAGGTCTGCAGTGCAGTGCAGAGACAGACCAGTAATCTAACAATTGTAAGGCAGTCAGTAGGTCCTGTAAGAAGTCTGTACAAAAACCTGAGAGATTATGAAGATCACAGCATGTAATTTGGACCAGGAAGTCTTTTCGGAAAGGGTGGCTCATGAGCTAAAGCCAGAAGAGATGGGAGTTAACCTGGCCAGTTGTGGCCAAAGCATTCCAGAAGAGGAAACCACTGTGAGAAGGCATGGGGGGGCATGAACAGCATGACAGTTTGGAGAACACAAAGTATTTTGACATAGCCTTTCCTTTCTTTTTTCTTTTTTCTTTTTTTTTTTTTTTTTTTTAGGATTTTATTTATTTATTCATGAAAGAGAGAAAGAGGCAGAGACACAGGCAGAGGCAGAGGGAGAAGCAGGCCCCATGCAGGGAGCCTGATGTGGGACTCCATCCTGAGACTCCAGGAGCACACCCTGGGCCGAAGGCAGACACTTAACTGCTGAGTCACCCAGGTGTCCTTGATATAGCCTTTCCTTAAAACCAGAATTCTCTGCTGTCACTACCCACCCCCACCCCTGTGCCCCTTTTCTGTACTTGGTCAATTACTTAGTGTTCCCTCTGCCATGTAGCTTTCTCCCTAGCCCCAGGGAGACTCAGGCACATACCTACTTAGGGCTCTCACCTCCCTCTCACCTCACTGCTGTTGAAGGCAGCCCATCGCTACCCCCTTCTCATCTGCCTCGCAGAGTGGGAGCACCTCTAGGCACAGCCCCAGTCTCATCCTTCTGTCTTATGTTATGAACACAATAAATGTTAACCCAGGTGAAACAATAAGGGAATAGGGAGAGGTACCGGCCATAGGTACAGGTGTCAGGTGAAGCTTCTTTTTTTTTTCTCTCTCTTTTTTTTTTTTAAGATTTTATTTATTCATCAGAGAGACAGAGAGGCAGAGACACAGGTAGAGAGAGAAGCAGGCTCCATGCAGAGACCCCAATTCAGGCCTCGATCCCGGGACTTTGAGATCACACCCTGAGCCGAAGGCAGATGCTCAACCACTGAGCCACCCAGGCGTCCCTCAAGTGAAGCTTCTTGAATGACTGTGTAGAAGACATTTTAATGTGTCATAGCATACCTGTCATTTTAAGGCTGAAGGCTGCCTTGGATATTAACCTACCTGTTTACAGATGTGGGACTACATTTAAAATGTTAGTGGAGCTATTTTCTTCTGCCCTGTTGTATTTGCAAAAGATCAGTTTTTACTTTTAGAGAATATATCTTTTACTGACCTAACAGTGTCTTGGTTAGGAATATATTAGACAATTAATATAAATGAAAATCTGACTTTAGAGACAACGTACACCCACTTTCTGCCATGCACAAGTAGCCTATCATCTGGAACCATACGTTGAACCCAGATTGCCTTCTCAAAAAGGCTTTCACAGGAAGAAAGACTGATTTTTTAAATTCTTCTTTCCCTTTGCTCATTTTCTACCCACATTGTATTTCTTGTGCAAATGGTCCAGGAGTTGTAGGCAGAATATGAGGTGTGGAGTCTCATCAGTCGGTGCTAGGATAACTCAAAAAAAGGCTTACGTACTTTTTCTTTGCAGGTGACTTTTATGAGACGGCCATGATATTTGATAATCATTTGGAAACAGAACACTGGGCATGGATGGGGATAGTGCCTATGAAAAAGTTTTGCTAACACAAATGTTGTAGAGACAACTAGTCAGGATAACAACCATACCTATACTAGGAGTGAGAGAATGATATTCAAGTTCTGGCTGGACTTTCCATGGTTTATAAAAACTTCAGAGGGTCTATGTCATGTGTGATAGATTGCGATCAAGTTATGATTTTGAGCTGAAAGGGCCTGCCTTTAGTTGCTAAAGTCCTTCACGTCTTTCATGCAAATTTCAGTGGAAGCTCAAAGTGGAGCATTCCTCAGATGAGCTGTGTGCACTGCCCGCCAACCTGGTTGTCTCCCTGTCTTGAAATAATAATCGGAATTAGTGAAAAGAAGAGGAAGTGCCTTTTGTAGACACTGCAGTGGTTCACATCAGACAGTGTCTCTGTCTCCCTTCCTATCTTATAACCCCTTCACCAGCCCTCTTGTCTGTCCCCTCACTTCCCACTCAGCCCACCCGTATTGTGGCCTTCTATTAATGTTACTGCTGATTGTGCTTGCAAAATTCATTAGTTACAATGGAAAAGAATTGTCTTATCTCATCCCAGAACCCAGTGGGGAACATAATGCATGTATTTAATCCTGATTCACCAGAGTAGGAAGCGGTGAGGGAAGCCCTCAGTGTATGTGTGCCACTCTTTGTCATGACAGCCCTGTCCCCCTAGTAAATAAACACAGATAATCAAAGCTCTGCATTTCCTTATTGCATAGTGGTACCTGCTAACACTCAAAGTGATTATGCTTAATTTCCTCCTCTTTTTCCAGCTTCTGGCTTTTTCTCTTGCCCTTTCTAACCTATTGGACTACACATGTTGGTCCATCATAGTTTGAATTATATACAGCATGTGGCACCAGATTCTCACACATGGCCAGAGCTGCCCTGCCCTGACCCTGTTTTCTAGGGGTACTTTGAGTAATACCTACTACTTGCATAATGCTTACTCATGCCAGGTAGTGTTCTCACCACGAATGAGGTAGGTGCTGCTGTCACCCTCAGTTTACAAATAAGGAGGTCAAAAGCTCGGTTCAATGAGGGACCTCAGTGAGGTGTTTGCTTACCCATGGTCACATGACCAGTAGGCAGGGAAGCAAGGTTTTGAACCTAAGGAGTCTGTCTCCAGGATCTGGGCTCTCAACCCTCCAACTCCGCTGTTGATTGGTGATTTACCATGACCACGGAGTATAACAGTAACCTGTGGTACAACGGCATGTTCACATGGGGTGAACCCAGTTCTGTATGAACTGCAATTGCCCTTTAATTCCTTTACCCAGATCACATGTTGCCGTGGTAAAAAATGAAACAGCGAAAGAAGGTGAAAGTGTGAATGAAGAAAGGAAAAAGTGTAGGAAGGACAGTATTTGGGGATGAGGACATTCTAAGCCACATAAAGATGTTACCTGAAATGAGCAGTATGGCTAATAGAGACTGAGCAACCCAAGCTGCCTGTCCTGCTTCTCTGAAACATCGTGATGCTCAGACAGAGGATGCGGGGGAGGCAATGACAGAATTTGCAGAACTGTTAAATGATGAGACATCTGATGCTGGAATAAAGGACAAAGCTCATGCAAGAATCATGAGGGACACATACATACTTGATTCAGTTCCATGGAGATGACAACTAATCGTTGGAAGTCCTACACCCACTTACTAAGTTTGGAGTTGATAAAATGCAGCAGATTTCCCTTCCTGCACTCAGCTGCATTTGTTAAAACGCAGACCTTCATCTTGGGTGGCTCTTTAGCTTTTAGTTTGGGGTTTGTTTTTACTGAAATAAAATCCCTGGCACACGATCATGGAAAAAAAATCCAGAGTTTCATCATATGCAGTGTACTGTTTTCTACACTGGAGAATTTTGAGTGCTTTGGAAATAATAAGTCTGTTTCCACAATTTCCTGCTCTCCACTAGGTTCTTGGAACGCCAAATGAGGACACGTGGCCTGGAGTTCATTCTTTACCACATTTTAAGCCAGGTATGTTTCATTAATTACAAATGACTAAGCACTTCCTATATGGAGAGTGAATATATGCATTTTCCTCTCAAGCTTATATATTATACTTTGAGAAATTCTGGTTAATTGCCATTGTATACTCTACCTATTAGTGGAATTGTCCTTTGGTTTTTACAATTTATTTGTCGGTAAGATAGAAATAATGACATTCCTCGTGAGAGGTTTTCACCTGGTGTACCTCATTTGACTGGCTAATAATGTAACCATATCATCATCAGTAAGACTACCATCCATGTTTATAACACAAAATTTGAATCAGTACTATGATCTACCTGTGTGACCTCTTGAAACAATAGTATGAAAAATGTTAAATTGTAAAAATGAAAACTTTACATTTTAATTTATTTTTTAAAACTAGTGATATATAGTCCATTAGTTTGAGTTTAAACAAAAAAAAGGTTCTGAGTGTCTTTTGTACAGCATGCTGTCTTTTTTGATATAAAATATTTAAACCTCTAAACAGGAAAATCTGAGAGAAAATGCAGAACTTTTCAAACAAATTGTCACTTTTTCCTTCACCAGTAGGTGGCAGTCAAGAAACTTTCTGTTTAATTCTGCTTAGAATCTGAAATGCGGTAATTTAATTTTTATAGGAGAGATGAAAGGTTTGGAATTGGAAATTTAATAAAAATCAATGGAATGAATTACTGTAAAATTATTCTTGTTTTATTTTCTTTTTTTCCTGTTACAAAACATGGGTTATAAAGTGCAGACCCACATAACATTACTGAAAGGGATTTTTATGGAAGATCTAATAGCCCATTATTTTATGAGGGAAAGAAAGCTATGAATAATTTCTGTTATGAGCGCCAAGTTTATTCTCTTACCCCTCTATCCTCCTTTGGGGCACCATCAGGAATAAATTATCAATCCCAAAGAATGACTGGGTTGGGAAACTATTTTTATTCTTAGTTTTTTTCTCCTGAACGTGTACAGCGTGCTGAGAATTCTTCAATCATCCTGGGCTCCCCCAAGGACTCTTTGTACTTTTACTGAAAATTTTAAGTAACTTCTAATTTCTGAAAGACTATAGAAACTTAACAATTCAAGATGGATATTTTTCTTCTTTTTTTAACCAAGCAAGGAGCACCCTCGAACTGCTCCAGCTATTCCTAATGGAGTCTGAGAACACAGCTCTTGGTAAATGTCCCAAATGTGGGCTGTGAAAGAAGGTTGGCTTCCCCATGTTAGCATCTAAAATCTTAGATCCTAGGAAAATAAAATAGAGGAGAATCTGAAAAGATTTGAAATAAAGTGAGATGCAGAGAGGAACAGTTAAGACCGTTGTTTGGCCTGCCAGGGCTCTGCACCAGAAAAGATGGAGTAATATGTTTATTTTTGTGTGAATAGAATTAATCTTCATCAACAACAACAACAACAAAAAATCTTCATCAACAACAAACAAAAACATTTATTAAACATGTTCTGGAAAGTACTGCAATGTAGTACAAGTTGTAGTGCAAGTTAAGCTAACAAACTGGAGACTTTATGAGATCAGGGACTGTGCATAGTTCATATTTTGGTGTTCAATAAATATTTGTTGCTCCGAATTATACTGAGTGTTTAAAACAGATCTTATTTGTACAACTTTTCCGGGGTAGGCATATATAAATTAGGATATATATGTTTAAGCTATTTAATATTATGTACAAGTGCCATTACAGATACTTAATACATAGAAGGTAATGGGGGACCAGAAGAATGACACATTTACATGGTGAACAGCATGGGTACTGACAAACAAGAAAGATATTCCAGGCAAAGCTTGGGGCTTATGGATAAGAGTAGATGTGATAAATGCTTCCTGAGTTAGCTTAAGAGGAGCCAAGGGGAGATAAAGTAATAGACTGAGGCAAAGGAAGCAAAGCTATGAGTTCTTTCATGCAGCACTTAATCACATCATCAGGAGAGTTCTCATCTTTGACCTTCTGGACCTCATCCTCCAGGGGAAGAAGATACACATTCCCAGAGGAGAAAAATAGCAGTGCTAGGGTCTGCCTATCCGACTTCCACTCTGTACCTCCTTATTCCGCCCCTAAAGAGTGCCCCTAAAGTCTGAGGGAAAGCAAAAAATTCTGAATCTTAAGGATATACATGTTTTGTTTAATAGATTTCATTCTTCAGAGCACCTTTAGCCTCATAGCAAAATTGAGCAGAAGGTACAGAGATTTCTCCTATAGCCCTGCCCCAGTACATGCACAGCCTCCCCATTATCAACATCTCCCACTACAATGGTGTACACTTGTTATGGTTTGATGAACCTAAATTGAACAGCATTATTATCCAAAGTTCGTAGAATACATTAGGGTTTGCTCTTCGTGTTGTGTGTTCTATGGGTTTGGCATACATGTATAATGACATGTATGCACCATTATAGTGTCCTACAGAGTAGTTTCACTTCCTTAAAAATCCTCTGCCTATCATTATTCCTTCCCCTACCCAATCCCAGGTAACCAGTTTTTTTTTTTTTTTATCATCTCCATAGTTTTGCCTTTTCCAGAATATCACAAAGTTGGAATCATACAGCATGTTGCCTTTATAGATTGACTTCTTTTACTTAGTAATATGCACTTAAATTGCCTTTGAGTTTCCTCATAGCCTGACAGCTGCTTTCTTGTTAGTGCTAAATACTGCATTATCCTGATATATTAGTTTATTTATCCATTCACCTACTGAAGGACATCTTGATTGTTTTAAGTTTTGGCAATTATGAGTAAAGATGCTGTAAACACCTGTGTGAAGGTTTCTGTATGGACAACATCTTCCAACTCCTTTGGGTAAATATCAAGGAGTATGATTACTAGATCAAATATACTTTGCTTAATTTTTAACAGCTAATAAATTTAAGTAATTCAAGATATCAAACAATAAGAAAAAGGAGCACGATGCAAAGCCTCCCCAACCTTGTCTGCCATCTTCCCCCTTCCCTAGAGCCATTGCCCCACCCCCATTTTATTAGTTTCTTATGTTCTTTCCTTTGTAATTGTAGGAAATTATGAATATATATATTTTTATATTTCCAGTATCAAACACAATTCTGGATCTTGCTTGTCTCATTAATGCATCTCGTAGGTCTTCTCATATCATTGTATAGAGGAGGCCAGTGGGGCTTCAGTCTCCTCTTATAGTTGCATTGTGTTCCATTTGTATAGATTTAACCTATTCCCTACTTGTGGGCATTTGGGTTTGTTTCCAGACTTTTGCTGTCATAAATATTATAACCCTGTACATATATACACATATATACATGTCACATGTATACAGGTGTATGTGATGGATAGGTTACCAGAAGTAGAGCTAAAGAATCAATAAATAGGGGGATCCCTGCGTGGCTCAGCAGTTTAGCGCCTGCCTTCGGCCCAGGGCATCATCCTGGAGTCCCAGGATCGAGTCCCACATCAGTCTCCCTGCATGGAGCCTGCTTCTCCCTCTGCCTGTGTCTCTGCTTCTCTCTCTCTCTCTCTGTGTCTCTCATGAATAAATAAAATCTTTTAAAAAATCAATAAATATACACTGTTATAGTTTTGAACTATAAATTGTTGTCTAAAGGGATGATGCCTGTTGGCTCTGTTACCAGCAAACACATACCTGCTTCTCTACTCCACAGGCCATAGCCAAACTTTCAGATTTTGCCAATATGTTAGGTGGCCAAAGGAATCTTGACACAATTTTTAATTTCATATTCCTTTTTATGATGAAGTTGAGAATTTTTTCGTGTTTCAAGATCACCTTCATTTCCTTTTCTGTGAATAGTTAATATCTTTTGCCCAATTTACAATTGAGTTATGTATCATTTTCTTATCAATTTCTACAGGTTCTTTACACACTGAAGAAAGAAGTTTTAAAAATAATCCTCACTCTCATATCTTACTTTTCTTGCTTAACTGAATAAATTTTGCCTTAAGAGAAAAAAGCTGTGGTGGTTTGAACAATGCAGTCATTATATTTTTAAAAGATCAGTTGTTATTAGAGATCTACATAAAAATTTGTATATATGTATCCTTGAAGGGAAAACTTTTCAAATGGATTATGTTATAGCTATGATCTAGGTCATAAATAAAGCTAAAAACAGAGTCTCTTGGTTTTAACATACTCTAATTACCTATAAGGTCTGCTTTGTTTTTTTTTTTATTAACGTATCCTTATAGTTAATTTCTATAGAATAAGTCCAATTTATTTATTAATTCAACAATATTTATTGAGCACCATTTGTATGGCTATGGAGTGGGGATATTGCAGTGAACAAAACACACAAGATCCTTGATAGGTAGGAGAGACCTGTAATACATAGAATATATGATAAGTCAGGTGGCGATGTCTACTCTGGAGGAAAATAGAGCAAGAAATGGGATCAGGAAGTGCGAGGGAAGGGGGCACTTCACGATTTTAAATTGTAAATGTAATCAAGGAAGACCTCACTGAAAAGATAACATTTGATTCAAGGACATGAGAAAAAGCCATGAAGATAATTTACAGACTTTCCAGGCAGAGAGAGCAGCACATACAAAAGCAGTAAAGTGGGAAGAGGAGGGTACAAAATCAGATCGGAGGCAACAGGCACGAGTCCTTCACCATTTACTCTGAACCAGACAGAAAGTGCTAGGAGATTCTGAACAAGACTGCACACGGGGGTTGCATTTTAGTAAGATTACTCTGTCTCTTGTTCTGAGAATGGGGAGCCCAGGCACAAGCAGGGGGACCAGCTAGGAGACTGGGACAGGAGTCTAGGAGAGAGATGATGAAATACGTTGTAAATAAAATTACTTTATCTTCTCAACGTCTCTGTTTTAGCAGACTACTTAACTTGTTTTCCCTTGGAAAGTGTAGCAAAACTAAAGAAACGTGTTTAAGAACAATTGCCCTAGGATCTCTGGGTGGCTCAGCGGTTTAGCGCCACCTTCAGCGTGGAGTGTAATCCTAGAGTCCCAGGATCGAGTACCACATCAGGCTTCCTGCATGGAGCCTGCTTTTCCCTCTGCCTCTCTCTCTCTCTCTCTCTCTCTCTCTCTCTTTCTTTCTTTCATGAATAAATAAATAAAATCTTAAAAAAAAAGAATTGTCCAAAACGTAAAAGAACAAGTAGATAACAACTGAGTCTTATTCTTTAGTATTTATTGTGTATCCTCTTCTGCTCTTACATTTATGCTGACACCAAATTCTTTAACCTCATTCCTTAACCTCCTATGGGAATTTGCTTATTCCCATAGCAACCAGGCAGCTGGGACAGGCCACAGCTGCATAAAGTAAGTATATATGTAACACACACGTGCACATACATACATGTGCACGTGTGTGTTACATATAATAAGGAGTCTAACTGTGGGAGGTGATGCTTTTCCATCATTTGCTTCTATTTTAATTTCTCTTTAAAGAAGTGGGAAGTGGGTCTGGTTTTTTTGAATCTGATTGCTTTCCCGTTTCTCTTCCCTTACTCTTGGGGTTCTGTGGAATATGGTCTTAAAAGTAGAGGTCTCTTCCCTCCCCCTTTTCCTTCTACCTCCTCCTGCCTTGCCCACCTCTCCCTCTCTCTTATGTCAGAATATCTCCTTTCATCACCATGCTCAGGAGGCTTGCTTTGGGCCAGCCTAAGAGGTGAGAGGTTATTCTTAGCACTTCAGTAATTCTGTTACCTTTGATTAGATTCATCACAGGCCAAGCCCCATTCCCTAGTACAAAAGTAAAAGTCCACTGTAAAATTAAGACAGTTTTCCTTTCATTTGTTTCATAGTTACTCAGTAATGGGACACTTTGGCATAATGCTCTGTGCCTCAGTTTTCCTCTGAGATAGTAATAGACTTCTCCATATGAATCGCAGGATCACTTTTCTCTTGCCCGTCGCTACTTTACATCAACAGAGGCAACACGGCTTCTGTGCCCCTGGTGAAGTGATACTTGAAAATCTTTGTTATATAAGACATACTTAGCATTACTATTTTGAAAAAACATATCTTGCATACATATTTGATGTGTTGTTTAGGCTTTGCAGAATTATGGTCATCCTAAATAAAGGTAGAACGTAGATAGACATTGGAGGCTCTTCAGGCTGGTAGCTGAGGATGCTGAGAAGACTTTGAAATTTCCTGCCATTGAAGAAAACCCTTGGGGTTGGGAGCATGAGCACTGTTTTGGTTGTGCTGTAATGATTTAAGCAAACTGAACATTAAATCTGGAAGAAGCTGCACAGGGCATCCGGTCCTGCCCTCTCCACTGTAAGTTTAGGAACCTGAGGCCAGAAATATTAAGGGGTTTCTCCAAAGTTAGTGTCAGAGATGGAAGTAGGTCCCAAGTCTTCCTGGGTTTCCATTCAGTGCTCTTTTTTTTCCAGCATATACATCATGCAAGTTCATGCTACTGGATGTGTACCATGATTATTGTATCACAATTTCTCATTGATCTTTTTCCAATGAGCATTTTATTGACAATTAGTTTATAAAGAAAATAATAGAAAACTAGAGAGGATCTGATCTCTGTATTTAGTGAAATACATAGGACCACAAATATCACTTTGAATAAAGTAGTTTGGCCTCAGGGTACCTGGATGGCTCAGTTGGTTAAGGGTCAGACTCTTGATTTCTGCTCAGGTCATGATCTCAGGGTTGTGAGATCGAACCCCATGTCAGGCTCCAAGCTGGAGGCTTTCTCTCCCCTTCTGCCGCTCCCCACTCTATACTCTCTCTACTTAATTAACTAATTAATTAGTTTGGTCTCAAAATAACATGTAGACTCCATGTATGATACTTTTATTCATCTCTTAAGTGCTTCCAACAAACAGGGCATTCAGCAGCATTCAATTAATGACAGATTATTATTCAGGAGTTTAAAAAAGGAAGGTGTTGTAAAATTCAGAAAGAAAGAAATGTTGCTAGACCAGATGCAATTAAAGGTAATAAAATTTAGACTAGAGTAAATCTGTGTTCCTAAATCAAGCAAGAGAACAGAGCATTTCTAAAGTGATTATATTATTCCTAAGAGAAAGTTATCTAATACAAGAGACGGTTTAAGGAAGATTTGATGAAAATAGAATGCCTTTCAATTAATGAAATGAAGGAAAAAATTTGCCACTGGAGGCGAATTACAGAATGGTAGTATTTTAAATATTTTATGCTCAGAACTAGGCCCACAGATACATTGACCTTGAAGGCAACATTTAAATATGGACTTAGTTATTATAAACAAAGAAAGACAAATTCCATATGATTGCACTTCAGTTTGGAGGAGGGTTACTGGAAAGAGGTGGATGGGGGGGAATAGGTTAAATGGGTGATGGGGGTTAGGGAAGGCACCTGTGATGATCACTGGGCGTTGTATGTAAATGATGAATCACTAAATTCTACACCTGAAACTAATACTACACTGTGTTAACTGAAATTCAAATAAAAACTTAAAAAACATTAAAAAATGAATAAATAAAAAAGCAGAAACAGACACATAAATACAGAGAGCAAGACTGATGGTTGCCAGCAGGATGGTGTGGAGAGGAATGGATAAAATGGGTGAAGAGACGTGGGGAATGCAGGCTTCCAGTCACAGAATGAATAAGTCTTGGGAATAAAAGGTACAAAAGTAGGGAATATAGTTAATCGTATTGTAATAATACTGTTTGGGGGTCGGTGGCCGCTACACTTGTGAGCACAGCATTAATGTATACAGAGATGTTGAATTATGTTGTCCACATGAAACCAACATAACTTTGTGTGTCACTTACACTTCAATAAACTTTTTTAGTTTATTTTATTATTTTTTAAAAGATTTATTCATGAGAGACACAGAGAGAGAGAGAGAGAGAGGCAGAGACATAGGCAAGGGGAGAAGCAGGCTCGCTGCTGGGAGCCTGATGCAGGACTTGATCCCGGGATCCCAGGATCACTCCCTGAGCCAAAGGCAGATGCTCAACCACTGAGCCATTCAGGCTTCCCTCAATAATTTTTTTTTTTAAAGAAAGGAAAAAAGAATATGCGTAGAGCACCAGAATAATAAAAGAGAAATTAAAGGTTCAAAATATAGATAGATAACTGTGGACTTAGTTATACTAAGGTTTTGCGATGCGGTGAAGAACTTCTTGTCAAGCCTTCCTATTCACAGGCTTGACTGGCTCAAAAGCTAGATATCCAGACTCAGTTCCAGAGGGAAAATGTAAATTATTTCAGAAATAGGGTGCCATGGTGATAATAGCTCACATTTTATGTTCTACTTTATTATTGACAAAGGCCTTTTGTAGATTACCTCAATTGTTATTTAGAATAACCCCGACTTCATAATAATGTGGTTGCCCTAAAATTGCTGTCCCATTTTACAGACGAGAAACTGAGGCCCAGAGAGATGGTGTGGCTTGCCCAAGGCTATGTCTTGAGGATGTAGCGGAGGCCAAACCCAATCCCAGGTCTCGTAGTCCCCAGCCTGGTGTTCCCAGCCACACCTGTGCCTGTCTTTTAGCAGGTTTCCCTAACTGCAGGCATAGGGGGACATGAGGGAGAATTGTCAGGCTCTCCTCAGCCCTGCCTTGCGGCCTCCTGGAAAAGATCTGTACCTTCTTGTTGATACCAGAACCACCCTCCAACCCTTTAGCCCTGTGCATCCAGTAAATTGTCAGCTCTACAGTACCCCCGTGGATGTTTAGCTTCAGCTGTGCAGTCCTTGGTATGTACTATAGGCATAGCCTAGTTTCATGATTTGCAGTCCTCAGGAAGCTTCGACCCTTAGCTGTGGCTTTCCCCCTTGTCTTTAAGAAGGTGATGGAAAAGCTGTGGAAGCAGCAGAAATTGTGGTGTGGATACTGAGTGCAGGGAAGCTGAAAGGAGGACATCTTGATGCCGAGATGTTGCCCTGAGGAGACCACACTTCAGTCAGGGGGCCTCGTATTTCCTTTTCTACTCACCCTTTATGCTTTATCTCAGTAATTGTTTTTTTATGTCTTTTTTGATTGATTGATTGCAACTCTAATTATCATGGGTTACATCTGGATGTACAAAGGTGTAACTATGTGATAGGTATAAAAATGGACTTTAAAAATTATTATGCAAATATCTGACTCTTATCTCAGGTTTTATTGCTAAAAACTGTAGGTCTGCTTGACCCAAGGCTTAGGACATTTAGACTCTTTCCCCCTGTCATCAGCCACCACCTTCTCCAATTTTGTGATTCCTCCTCCCACCAATAAATGCCACTCTGCTCACAGAGTGAAAAAGCCAATTAATCAGTAAAGTTAGGGATCCCTGGGTGGCGCAGCGGTTTAGCGCCTGCCTTTGGCCCAGGGCGTGATCCTGGAGACCCGGGATCGAATCCCATGTCGGGCTCCCGGTGCATGGAGCCTGCTTCTCCCTCTGCCTGTGTCTCTGCCTCTCTCTCTCTCTCTCTCTCTGACTATCATAAATAAATAAAAATTAAAAAAAAAAATCAGTAAAGTTATGAGTGAAGTGAACTTTATAGAGCAGAGGAAGTTTTAGTAAAGGGTAAACGTAACAGAAAGGGCAGAGTGCCTTTACTCTCGCACTCTCTGATTGTGGCAGTCATGCTGGGACATCACTGGTGGCTGCAAGCAGGAGAGATCATGGTGGCATTGAGAGACCACATACAGTCAGCTGCATGCTTCAGATACTCTCAGGGCTCAGATTCTTATCCAGTGCTCTACTAGATGCCAGGCAGCCATGTAGGTGCTGAAGACACAGTCGTGAGTAAAGCAGATAAACCTCTCTCACACATGGAGCTTATTTACTAAAGGAGAGGCAGATAGTAGAGTACAAGTTGGTGTGGCTGGAGAAGTGTGACCACGAAGAGCCACAGATGATTCAAGAGGGTTGGGTTCTGGAAGACCAAAGTGAGGAGTTGGGATTTTATTTGAAACGAGAGAAGAATTATTGAGCAAGGAAGATTTTTTAAATCTCTTTTTAAGGAAATTAATGTTTTATGTCTTCAGAAGGCCCCACTGGCTACAATAAGTCACGGACCTATTGCAGAGATGGAAAGAGGCTTCACCTCAAATGTGAAGTCCTCTTGATTGGGAGTTTCTGTTTATACCACTGGGTTGAGAAGTTTCTATAATGGCAATTCTTGAAACTATGCTCACACCAGTTAGCATAGATGCCATAAACATGACGGATAGAGCTAACCAAGGATGTAATATGAAATAAGTCATAGAAGTGGCCAGTGCTGTAAAATAAAAATAAAGGGGAGCCTGGGTGGCTCAATCGGTTAAGCATCTGACTCTTAATTTCAGCTCAGGTCATGATCTCAGGGTAGTAAGATCGAGCTCCACATCCAGCTCCACACTCAGCAGAGTCTGCTTGAGATTCTCTCTTCTCCTTCTGCCCCTTCCCCTCCTTGTGTATGCTCTAAATGAATGAAGGAATGAATGAATAAATAAATAAATAGAATTCTTAAAAACATATTAAAAAGTAATGGCCAATAACTTGATAATCACTCAAACCTGTAAAATAACAATTCCATTCCTCCCCAGTAGGCAGACCTATGGGGAGGAAATATCTTTATGAATCGCAGAAACCCATTTCATTGCAAAGTGTCCCCATCTGTACTGATTTTCTCTGTATCTGCTTGAAGAATTTCCCATGTGTTTTCACTAGAGGGCATCAGTAATGATGAAGACTAGCGGAGTGTCTAGAAACTACCAGAGAAAATATAATAAGATTACAATTTCAAGGAGAAATGAAATACTTCTGATTGCAGCCTTATCAAAACAAAACAGAACAAAATCCTAAGTAGGCTGGTTTCATTACTCTCACTCTTAGAATTTTGTAAAAATTTAGTTGGGGCATTATCCACACCTCATCTCACCAAGGTTAATATGGCATGCCAGTCACCAAATAAAGATTTCTCCATCTTTTTCAATAATCCTACTGCCCCCAACCCCACAGAAAATAACTAAAATCCTTACATAATGCCCAATGTGTGTGATTTGGTTAAAATCATGTCTAAGAAAAGAATTAGAAATTCAGCCTAAGAGTAAGAGCAGAATCAAATGAAGACATGGAACATTTTCAAGGAATGAAAGAATTGTCAGCTCTTTAAAACTGGCATACTTTAGTTGTTATATACTATTCACAGTCCCAGAAACCAGTCATACACTTGTTATACCTTCCTTTATTTGTAATGTGATGTTTTATATTTATCCTGCACAGAGTAGATGCCAGCAAATGTATAACTAGAGATCTATGCATTGCAAAATGTCCTTCATGCTCCTGTTCCTGAACTTTTAAATATCTTACCAAAAGTTGAAAAATCAAGATCTTAGGAAGCAGAACAGGGAATTGGAAACTTAGATTTAAAACAAGACAAGTTGATTCTTGCATTCAAGTTGGGTCTTGACCACAGTACCTTGAGTGGTTAACTCTGGCCCCAGGAAAGGAGTGGGACACCCCCCCACCCCACCCCGCCTCCTCCAGGCCTAAGCTTTGCACAGCTAACCCTCCCGAGCAGTAATTGCACACCACTATGAAAGATTCACAACTAAGTGATTGAACCAAAGGTGGGATGTAGGTAGGGTTTTTTCTTTTCTGTCCCTGGGACATTAGAGGCACACAGAGAACATGCTTATAATCTATGAATTTGTGTACAATTTTCAGCATTTGAAAATTGTTAGAAACAGAGTAATAACTGACAATTGAAGTGCTAGTTTGGTTAGTGATGCTATTTGCATTGTATAGTTTTTGACTGTTTGCCAAATGCTTTCAAAATGTGAATTATCTCAGGAGGTCCTCCTAAGACGGCAGGTAGGCAGGAAGAGGAATGTAGCTGACAGTCCGTGTGGAAAGCTGCACAAGGTGGCACTGGGCCAGACCTGCACGAGGTTCTGGCCTTTCTGCACATCTCTTTGGAACAACAGCTATGAAATAGTGCTCTTCCTATGACGAGAAACAGGAAGAACACAATGCCACAGACAGATCTCAAACCTCCACTGTGTCGATACCACTGACATCCATCATTCATGCCAAATATCATATCCATGGAGTGAGAAGCATGCCCCAGTCCTAAAGTGGGGGAGGAGAAGGGTCAAGAAGGAAGAGTTGCTGAATAATAATCTAATCTCCCATTCTAGAGTTTATGACTTATAGGCTTATCAGCTGCTCTTGGCTAAGATAAGTGAATCACAGCCTTGATTTGTTTAAAATGGTGTTGATTTAAAACACTCTTTTGGGCAGTTATCGTAGGGATCATGCAAGACAAATATACATGACTATGGGATAATAACTCCTTTGCTGGTATTGAGATAAAAGGAAAAAAATCTTGATTTATTTATGATGCAAGTAATATTTTACTCCCAAATATTCAAGTAAGACATGATAAACTGGCTACTAATGATTGGCTAGGTTTTAAGAGCTGATGAAATTTCCTTCACTTACACTTGTCCTTGATATAGCATTCTCAGAACATCTTCGTGGCTAACACAATAATGTTTGCAATGGAAATTATTAAGAAAGAACATAACCATGTAGATACATAGATGCTTTCACCTCTACAGCCAGCTTTGTAAATCCAACTAATGATCTCTTGATTGTTGAAAAGGACAATTGCTAGTCTCTCAGTGCTAATCCTTTTTCTCCACTAATGCATTATAATCAGAGATTTACATATAAGGAGTTAGAAGAGTATTGAAGTGTCTGTTTTCCTTCATTTCTTTAACTATTGCCTCAAAAGGGGTATTTTAGGATAGCTTAAGTGTTTACCCTCCCTAAAGTGACACTGCTTTCAATATACAATATGTCTGCCATATATATATATCAATAATTGTGATAGTACTAAGAGCTAGCTGGTATCATGCATCAGACACTCTTATCAGCTCTTGAGATCCATTTCCTTATTGAACACTCACAGTAAGTCTTCGAGGTAAGTCCTACTGTTACTCCCGTCTGTAATATAGAGAAACTGAGGCACCAAAAGTTTTTTTTTTTCTTTTTTTTTTTTTTAAGTATTATGTCCAAGGTTACCAGAACTTGGAAGACATTGTCTGGCATTTCATGTGAATATAAAACAGATTTGTTCTCTTAGACAAAAGGTTAAGCCATGACAGCATATGGAAAGTTCATTGGAAGTGGGGAGAATATTGTTTGTGGCATATTTTTTCAAGACTGTTTTTTAAGAGCCCTTTTAGGTTCACAGCAAAACTGAGCAGAAGGTGTAGAGATTTCCCATACACATGCATACAGTCACAGCCTCCTGGTATCAATATACTCCACAAGAGTGGGACATTTATTATAATCGCAGACCCTTTATTGACCCATCATTATAACCCAGAGTTCATGGTTTACATTAGAGTTTACTCCTGGTGAACATTGTACCTTCTGTGGGTTTGGACAAATGAATAATGACATGTATTCACCATTACAGTATCATACAGAGTAATTTCACAGCCCTGAGAAATCCTCTGTGCTCTGCCCCCTGCTCCCTTCCTCTGCCCTAACCCTGGCAATCACTGATCTTTTTACTGTCTCAGTAGTTTTGCCTTTTCCAGAATGTCATGTAGTTGAAAGTGTGCATGTTTTGCATTGCTGGTCAAGGAGCTTCGTGATCTGTTTGCGCTGCTGCTGGCTTTGTGCATTATTGAGGTCAAACTTCAAGTCTCTTTCAACGGAGACACAGAGAGGTGTCATGGTATAATGACTAAAAGCATGGACTCCACATCTAGACTGGCTGGGCTCAAATCCCAGCTCTGCCACTTGTCAACTGTGTACCACGGACAAGGTGCCCAGCATCTGGCTACCTCAGTTCTCTATGTGTAAGATGGGAGATGACCATGGCCCCTCCCCCATAGTGTTGTCATAAGGACTAAATGAGTGCATATTTGCATACTGCTTAATATACATAAAATGTTTGCTATTTATCAAATAGGCTTGGGTATCCCAGCTCTTTGGTAATGAAGAGTAGACTGGCAGCAGAGTCCTCCTTTAGCCTGTGCCATTCACCTGTGCCACTAGCTTGCATCTTGGCCTCAAAGTGACTCAACCTTTCCAATCTCAGTTTACTCGTGTAAAATGAAGTGGTTAGACTCCCTGGTCGCTCCCACTACCCCTGAAGGGGCTGAGCTCTCTCTTCCTGATTTCTTTCTCCCTTAGGAGACTTTAGATGAAGGGATGGGTGGGGACACATGGAGAATGAGACCAAGATCTTTCTTACCCTTTCTTTTCTGGGAACTGTAAAGATACGCTATTGTTTGTGAATAGTACACTTTACACTTTTATAAATGCCTGTGATTAAACTTTTCTAGAGAAAAACCTCCTATGGAAAAGAGGAGTGTTCTGTGTCTTAGGTTGGATAGTTTGAAGACCTCATCAGGGAATATGCACTCACAAAGCCACATTTACATGTCTGCCCAAAAAGCCAAACCATCAGAAGTAAAACTAATGAATATAGTAGAACTTTTGTTTCTAGAAGTTGCTCAGGGATTACTCAGTTTAAAATGCACACCATTGGGAGTTAAAAGATGATTTGCTGCAGCCAGGGCAAGTCAGGGTGCTTCAATATCCTCTTTGCCTGTCTGAAGGTGGCTGCCTAGCATTTTGAGGTAGCCCTTTGGGTGACAGCATCAGGGCGTGCAATCCTGTTCAGCATTAATCTGTCATGTCAGAGCCTCTCGCTGATAATGCTGGAGCTGTGTCAAATCTCAGCAATTATGTATTTGGAGGCCATCACGTGTGTTAAAGCTGTGACTTGCAGTTATGCGAACATACACATTATTTCTAAAATGCCCGTTTGGGTCATTCTGCTTTTTTGCAATTGAGATATCTAAAATCCCAATATTTTGAAACAAGGTTATATCCCTGTCTGTCTGGGGTAAACTCTCATCTTCTGTACTGTATGAAGGTGAGGGGCAGCCCAGGTGGCTCAGCGGTTTAGTGCCACCTTCGGCTCGGGGTGTGATCCTGGAGTCCCAGGATCGAGTCCCGCACTGGGCTCCCTGCATGGAGCCTGCCTTTCCCTCTGCCTGTGTCTCTGCCTCTGTGTGTGTGTGTGTGTGTGTGTGTGTGTGTGTGTGTGTGTGATGAATAAATAAATAAATAATCTAAAATATATATATATATATATATATATATATATATATATAAAAGAAGGTGAAGCCTTCATGAAAATTCTTGTGCATACTTGTCAATATAGTTTTCTTCTATTGATGATCTGTTAATATTGGTATCATGACTTATGTAGGTTGCCTATGACCGCACATGTTTTATGCACTACTGTATATCCACAGTGTCTAGAACAGGGCCTGGCAAACAGTAGACACACGATAAATATTTGTAGAATAAGTGAGAGAATGAATACTCATGCCTCCTGTCCTAAAGGATTTAAGGATATTATATGATACATAAACAAGTAATAAGGGTAATTGTTTGAAATCTTACCAGCATGATTCATAACTATGTTTGTTGTTCACCTTCTAAAGGACCAAAGGTTTTTTGCTTCACTGAAACAATCCTGAGAAAGGCCTCAGGCTCACTACCTCTGCTAGGTGGTAGGATGGCCACAGCTTTTTGCTGAAATTATTACTACTTTCTTACAAGCTCAGTAAGAAAGAGTAAATGTATTTGTTAAAATGTAAAATAATCCTAAAGATTTTAAATTGTGAATACTTGAATATATGGTTTAGCAGAGTTAATTATCAAGCACATCTGACATTTCCTGTGGCATTTGGAAATGTTCATTTTTATACTGACTTAAAAAATACTTGTTCCATGATATTATACTGGATGATATTAGATGTATTTACAAAAGATATACTAAAGTCTTAGATTTTTAAGATCTCGTGTCTATTGCCACCCCTCCTTCGCCACCCCTTCCCCCAAAAGAAGGAAAATCGTTAGCTTACAAATCCTGATATCACCTCTCGAGGCCTTTGAACATACTTGACGTTTTTAATTGGTCGGTTGATGTAACTATTTACTCACATGCTTTCCTGTTATTGAAGTTAGAAACACAACAGTGTCCCAGAAGATACAAAGCAGAAAATTGGCAAGAAGGAAATGAGGGGAATAAAAATTGAAATTGTTTTCAATATCAACTATATAAATCGTTTTATATAGTACCTACCTAAAAGCAAATGAGTACATTCTAGTTCAGGTTTTTCTCTTCATGTGGGTTAAAGTTGGCTTTCCTAATGCCTCAGAGCATTGCAGTTTTCTTTCTTTTAAGCTGGAAAGCTAGAATGCATGACATTGTTTTCCAGTTGTTTTCCTGTGGAATTTCAACGACTTGCAGCACATAAGCATTGGCAGTTTGAGGGAAAACCTTTCCAGGTCTCTGTCCTCCCACCCCCACATCACGCAGCGTAGCAAGTGATTTCTTCTGTGCCAGCTCTCCTCCCTGGTCTCCCACTGCGTGTGATCATCCTTTGCAGTGTCCCTGCAATAAGAGAAGGTGAAAATCTGCCTGCAGGTTTAAATTAATTGCACTCCTCAGTTATGCTCAGAGTTAGCCAGTGCTTTCAATCATAACATTCTAAACTTCTAGTTTAAACATAATTGGAAAGAGAAAGCTGACATTGAAGTCATAACTGACAGAGTAAACTTAACTAAAGCAGAACAGTGTAAAACGCTCATATGCAAATAACTTGAATATCTGATAAAATTATTCATAGGCAGTTGAATATTTTATTAACGAAACCTATTACTGATTCGGAGCACTGGATTCCAGCACCTTTTTGTTTTTAAAACTTCCACGACTAATTATATTGTGTTTGCTCTAATGGAACATCACTTTTATTCGTAATGGAAATCGTTTTGGAATTATAGTTTTTTCGTAATTATACATGTAATGCATGTTCATGGCAAAAAAAAAAAATGTTAGAGCCACCTCCACTTGAAATTGTGTACTTTGGCAGTTAAGATCTGAAAGATGTTGGATATAAGAGAGCAGCTCCTGTGTTTTACTGGGGCTAGCTTCAGATACTTGAGTTTATCCTGTCTTCATTTGGAAAAGAAACAGATGCACTTAGTGGCTCTGCCTCTAGGCTCCCAAGGGACTGTGTCCATATCCACATTGCAGCACTGTTCACCCTGTATTTGTAATTCTATATTTACATTTCTATGCCACTGAACTATAACCGGGACGTTCACCCATTTCTACATGTCCAGCACAGCTCCTGGAACCTACACAGGTGGCCAGGTAACATTTGCTAAAAGAATTGAGAGTTTATGAAGATAGTGATGGAAAGTAAACACAGGAAGACTTTATTCTTTCTTATTTTTTCTACTTTCCTATGGTGTGTTTCAATTTGGGCTCTTTAATGCACAGCTAAATCTGACATATTGCATTTCTGGAAAAAAAAATTTCTATTAGCATATCCTGTCAAACTCTTAATAGAGGCAATTTTTAGAACTAATATTTATGTGCAGTCATTAATTGCTAAGAATAATAATTTACTTGTAAATGCAAGATTGTATTAATTTTATCTGTAATGGAATTCTTGCTCCTCCTGAAATCATAGCAAATTATTAAAATTGCTTTGTGGGTAGTACAAAGTTAAGGAGATCAAATTTGTTTTACATGAACATTTGGTGTAATTAATTTTTAAAATATATCTTGCTTTTTTAATACCAGACTGTAGATAATAATAATTTTTTAAAAGACCTTTATGAAAAGAGCTGTTGTTCCCATTTCTCCTTTCTTTGTCAGTTAATCCTCAAACCTAGAATATGCCTTTAAATTTCTGCTCTACACCAACTGGCTGAATTAAGTTGTGACTTTATAATGCAGTCTAGTAGAGAACGAACTCAGACATTAGATGTTCTTTTGAGACTTTTAATTCATAATTGTTGGTAAGCACTTTCACCTACCTATAGCTTTTAGAACAATGGATATTTGTGATCAGACCTAGTCTTTGGCAAATGCATGCCATTAGAGCGTAATGACTAGTGTCTGCACTGATTGATCAGAGTCCATGCCTTGCAGGTTATTAAATATTTTAACAATTATCCGAGCTTGAATGATGACTCTGAAACTCCATGTAAACTTTCAGTACTTCTGAATCATCCTGGAAAGATGCTTATATTTTCAGGATAATAGCTGAGTTGAATATAAAATTCTAAATCTTTGAAACTTGGAAATTGGAGATCAGTAAATGCTCTATTCGTCATCTTAACCCCTACCTTTCTGTCATACCCTATATCCAATCATCAGTAAATCTTATTGGGCTACCTTTCAACAAGTTGCAGACTGACAACCCCTTCTCACTGCTGTCACTCTGTTTCTGTAGCCCAAAGCACATCATCTTCCTCCTGTGTAGTGTTGGTTGTTGTTTTTTCTTTTTCTTTTTTTTTTTTAAGATTTTATCTATTCATTTGAGATAGAGAGATAGCGAGAGAGCACAAGTGGGGAGGAGAAGGAGAAGCAGACTCCCCGCTGAGCAGGGAACCCTATGTAGGGCTCAAACCCAGGACCCTGAGTTCACGACCTGAGCTGAAGGCAGACACTTAACTGACTGAGCCACCCAGGCACCCCTTACAGTTTTAAGAAACTTTTCTTGGTCTCCCTGCCTCCATCCTTGCTTCTGATAGCATATTGTTGAAAAAGAAGCCAAAATGGTCCTTAAAAGTTGTCTAGATCATGTGTTACAGGCCACAGGGGCTCTAAGAGAGCCAGTTTTCTACTCTTGTACCCCTTCTCTGTCTCAGCCCCCACTTAACTGCTCCAGCCACCCTGTCCTTCAGGCTCACTCCAGCCTTGCGCGTCCCCACTGGAATGTGAGCTCCCTGCCGGCATGAAGGCCTCCTGTGTGGTTTCCTTCTATTGCTTCAGCCCCTAAGAAGTATGCCTGACACACAGTAATTGCTCAATAAATAGTAATTGAACCAACGAATCATTGCACAGTATCTCCAGTCATTTCTGTTGAGATAAACTCTGTTTAGAAATAGGAAGTTGAGCGGGTTCTGACATTTCTTTTCATTCTTCTTATCTAATAGTATTCTTCCATGGGAGATATACCATAACAAAAGCAATATCAATCATTTTGGATTATCTCCTTTAAAAACCTGCCATTAAAAAAAATAAAAAAATTAAAATAAAATAAAATAAAATGAAATAAAACCTGCCATTAAAAGCAGACAACACTGAAAAAAGATACCAACCAACATTAAGCAAAAATAAGCCTTTAAGCATTAATTTTTTTAAAAGAATCAAGATCAATACGAAAAAGAAACCATTTAGTTTTATTGGAGAACATACACACAAATCCTTTCTAAATAGGAAGACACACCATATTCTTTTTTTTTTTTTTTTTTTTTTGACACACCATATTCTTATGTGCAAAGATTTTATATCATTCTTTTCAGGTAAGTAGATATTTTAATGAGACCCCAACCAAATTGCCAATGGGAACTTTACATTTTGTTGATTGTTTTGTTTGAAACTCATCTTCCCTCATCACCTAAAGTGTCCCACTCATACTTGTCAGTCTACATTATATTCCTTTGTTTTACTTTGTTAGAACACTCTTTTTTGCCCACCTCTATTGAGATATAAATTGACATATAACATTGTATAAATGGCAGCCTGGATGGCTCAGCGGTTTAGCGCCGCCTTCAGCCCAGGGTGTGATCCTGGAGACCGGGATTGAGTCCCACATCGGGCTCCCTGCATGGGGCCTGCTTCTCCCTCTGCCTGTCTCTGCCTCTCTCTCTCTCTCTCTCTGTGTGTGTGTGTCGTGAATAAATAAATAAAATCTTTAAAAACAATTGTATAAACTTAAGGGGTACAACATAGTGGTTTTATATATGTCTATTAGACATTTATATATATTATAAAATGATACCACAGTAAGTTTAGTTAACAATCTATCACCTCACATAGTTACAGTTTTTGTGGGCCTGTGGTAAGAACTTTTAAGATCTACTCTCTTAGCAGTCTTCAAATATACAATGCAATATTCTTTTTTTTTTTTTAAAGATTTTATTTATTTATTCATGATAGAGAGAGAGAAAGAGGCAGAAACACAGGCAGAGGGAGAAGCAGGCTCCATGCAGGGAGCCTGACATGGGACTCAATCCCGGGACCCCAGGATCACACCCTGGGCCGAAGGCATATGCTTAAACCGCTGAGCCACCCAGGCTGCCCTTAATGCAATATTCTTAACTAAAGTCACTATGCTTTACATTATATCCCCAGAATTTATCCATTTTATAACTGGAAATTTATATCGTTTGCTTTATATCCATTTCTCAACCTCCCCATCCTTTGTCCTGGCAGCCACTAATTATTATGAGTCCAGGATTGTTTTAGATTCTACACATAGGTAAGGTCATACAGTATGTATCTTCCTTTGACTTATTTCACTTAGCATAATGCCCTCTGGGCCCCTCCATGTTGTTGCAGATATCAGGATTTCCTTATTTTTTACGGCTGAATAATATCCGTTGCGTATACACATCACATTTTTTCATCCATTCATCTATTAGTGGATACATAGGTTCTTACCATATTGTAAGTAATCTTGCAGTGAACATAAGGGTGCATCTTCAAGTTAGTGATTTAATTTCCTTCAGATACATACCCTGGTATGGAATTACTGGATCATACAGTAGTTGTATTTTTAAGTTTTCAAGGAACCTTCCTACTGTTTTCCAGAGTGGCTGTACCAATTTACATTCCCACCAACAATGTATAAACATTCCTCTTTCTCCACATTCTTGCCAGCACTTGTTATCTTGTCTTTTTGATACTAGCCATTCTGACTGTTGTTGATTGTTTTGTTTGAAACTCATCTTCCCTCATCACCTAAAGTGTCCCACTCATACTTGTATGAGGTGACATCTCATTGTGGTTTTGATTGGTGATGTTGAGCACCTTTTCATGTACTTGTTGGCCAGTTGAGTATCTTCTTTGCAAAAATGTCTACTCAGGTGCTTTTCCCATTTATTAATTAGATTATTTGAGTTTTTGCTATTGAGCTGCATGATTATAATATATAAGCCATGTATTTTCGATATTAACCTCTTATTAGATATGTGGTTTGCAAATATTTTCTCCCATTCCATAGGTTGCCTTTTCATTTTGCTGATGGTTTCTTTTGCTGTGCAGAAGCTTTTAGTTTGTTGTGGTCTCACTTGTTAATTTTTGCTTTTATTGCTTTTGCTTTGGGAATCATACCCATAAAGTCATTGCCAAGACCAGTGTCAAGGAGCATTTTCCCTCTGTTTTCATCTGTACATTCAGGTCTTACATTTAAGTCCTTAATCCTTTTTGAGTTAATTTTTGTGCATGATGTAAAATAGTTTCATTCTTTTTTTGCATGTGAATATTCAGTTTTCCCAGTACCATTTATTGAAGAGATTATCTTTCCCCCATTGAGTGTTTTGGCTCCCTTGTCAGACATTGCTTGACCATACATGCGTGAGTTTAATCCTGGGCTTTCAGGTTTGTTCTGTTAGACTGTGTGTCTGTTTTTATGTCAGTACCATACTGTTTTGATAACTATAACTTTTTAAGATAGTTATCAGGAGGTGTAATGCCTCTAGCTTTGTTCTAGACAAAGATTTCTTTGGCTATTCAGGGTCTTTTGTGGTTCCATACATATATTAGGATTGTTTTGTTCTCCTTTCTTTAAATATATATTTTAAAAATGCCATTGAAATAGTGATAGGGACTGTATTAGATATAGCTGTACATGATATTAGGTAGTATGAACATTTTGCCATTTTCTTCCAATCCATGAACACAGAATTCCTTTCCATTTATTTGTGTCTTCAATTTCTTTCATCAGTGTCTTAATAATTTTCAATGTGCAGATCTTTTATATCCTTGGTTAAGTTTATCCCTAGGCATTTCATTGTTTTTGGTGCTATTATAAATGGAATTTTTCCTTTGTTTCTTTTTCAGATAATTCAGTGTTAATATACAGAAACATAGCTGACTCTTGTATATTGATTTTATGTTCTGCAACTGTACTGAATTTGTTTATTGGTGCTAACAGGTTTTTCGTAGAGTCTTTAAGATAATCTGTATATAAAATCATGTCTTCTGCAAAGAGAGACAGTTTTACTTCTTCCTTTTCACTTCAGATGCCTTTTATATCTTTCTCTCCCCGCCCCCTCCCCCCTATTTTTCCCTGATTTCTCAGGCTCAGACTTTTAATAACATGTTGAAGAGGAATGCTGAGAGTGGGCACTCTTGTGGAGAAAGGAAAAACTTACTGCCTTTCAATAATTGAATATGATATTGCTATGGGCTTGTCAAAAATACTCTTTTTCATGTTGGGGTACATTCCTTCTATACCCAGTTTGTTAAGAGTTTTTATCATGAATGGATATTGAATTTTGTCAAATGCTTTTTCTGCATCTGTCGAAATAATCATGTCATTTTTGTTTTTTCTATTAATGTGGTGTTCCACATTTATTAATTTGTATGTGTTTAACCATCCTTGCATTCCAGGGATGCATACTATAAAGAGACATTATTTTTTCATTGCTGGAAAATGACAAAATCTGTCAGCATCTATTAAAATGTAAAATGTGCAAACCATTTACTGAGCAGTTCGATATGGAGAAGGCTATCCAGTATAAATGAAAGCATTAGTATACAGAGACGGATGTGCAAGGATATTTATTGAAGCATTGTTTTTAAGGGAAAAAGAACTGGAAACTATTTCAGTTGCCAACAGTAGGAGAATGGTCAAATAACTATGATACTTCTATTCTATGGAATATTATACAGTTTTAAAACAAGTGTTACATCTATTTTCTTAATTTGAAGGACTATCTGCTATACATTTAAAAAACTCAGAGATTGTTTATTATACAGTCTATTCTACAAATGAAAATAAGATCTATATGTGTGTATATGGGTGGGTTTGTATTTATAAACATAGAGAAATATGTGGAAAGGGACCTACACAAGCCATTAACAATTGCTGTATCTTCAGGAGTCAAAAAGAGAGAGGAGAGGAGATTATTAGTATCTGTTCTGTGCCGCTTTATTGTTTAACTTGGTAAAACAAACATCTTAACTTTTAAAATATAATAAAGATAATTCAATGAAAAATGTAACATACCTTATAGGACATTGGTAGTTTGGCTTTGAGCCAAACCAAATAAATGTAAGAAAGGAAATGAAAATACCAAATAGTATAAGAAAGAACCAACATGACTATTTGATCAGAGATGTCTTCATAGTGAAAACAGCAGCTCTCACTTCACTAATGTGTCAATGTTCTTCAGACTACTTACTGTTTGAAGGTTCGGAATTTGTGTTTCTTTTCTCGACCCAATTAAAACTTAGTTATTCTAAGAAATAATTACTGGGAAACCAGATTATGAAATAAATCACCCCAACAAAAGAAAACAATGCTTCATTATTTAAAATTTTAAAATCCTCCTGTTTTATTCTTTGCAATTGCCCTATCTAAAGGTGAAGATGTACTGTGGCTAGCATAACCATGGCTAAATCAAACACTATCTTTTAAAAAGTTGAGGGTTTTTTAAACATACGTCTAATATATACATTTGAAACAACATTGTTTATCATTTTTCTTCTTTATTTCAGAACGCTTTACCCTGTACAGCTCTAAAAACCTTAGGCAAGCATGGAATAAGTAAGTCTTTATACAGTTTGTGCTTGTTCTTTGCCTCTCTCTCTTTCTTTTCTCTCTGTCTTTCTCTTAATTCTTAAAACTCTCCAAATAAGTTTGTCTTGACATTTTTTCATTTGCTCATCCAAATATCCATCCATCCATTCATTTAGCCATTAATTAGTTGTTAAGCTCTGTGTGCCAGGCATCAGCCTCAGCCAATGTTATTATATATGAGTTTGAGTTTTTAAAGCAATGTGGCATTGCTTCAGAATTCTAAATCCTAAAATTCATTGTGCTTAATCTTCTTGCAACTAAATTCCAATAAATATTTTAGAAACAGCAAAGTAGCATCTACGTACAGTATAATGACTGATTCTAATCTAAATAATGTCCATGACAAACTCTGAGCTAGATAAAATTGATCTTTCAATTTTTTTCAGTTTATTGTTCCCTTCAGCCTTGTTGGAAAGCTAAGTACATGTATCACTTTAAATCTATGTGATCTGTTTATTTAATTTCTGTTCTTTCATCTGATCTCATTGAAATAGTTTTATTTATTGGTTTTGAAATTTGATGAAATCTGAAAATCTGGGTTTCTCAAGTTATTCAGAGGTCTTTTATTGCAAGCCAGACTGTTAATAAATCATTGAAAGTTGGAAAGCAGAGTGATTGAGTCAGTCTCATTAGTTGTGGAGATCATATTTCAAGCATTATACTGGGAAAAGGTAACTGGAACTGCTTTGATTTCTTTTTTACAAAATTTAATTTGTTGTAACAAAATTCTGTCTGTGGGGAATTTAGTGTTATTGCCTCAGTTTTTACTCTTATGACATGTTTAATTTTAGACACCATCAATTATAAAATAAAAAATAAGAAAAAAACTTTTTTATAATAAAGAATGCCTTTAATTAATGTTGTCAGTAGATCCAGCTTATTATGAGGAACTCATGGAATGAGTACAGTAAACTCTGTAGTGGTTTATTTGGAAGATTTGGCAGTTTATTTTGGTTAAATTCATACTTAGAAGAGCACTGGAATAATTATTTTTGTCTAACACAAGGCTTTGCATTTGCCATTTGAAGAGTCCATTTGTGATATCTAGAGTCTCCCCTGGGAGGCATGCCCTCTGCTGGGAACATTCTGTGTGTGTTCGTTCCTCCACCCTTTTGCCCTTCACCGTCCCCCTCTTTACTGATCAGTGGTCTAACATTTTAATTAAGTGCTTTCATACACCAAGTAATATACACAGTATACAGTTCCTACCTTAATTAAATGATCAAACATATTCTCTTATAATTGCTCAAAAATTTTTGTACAACCAGATAACCATCTTATAAAACAATTATTTATAAAGCAATTGAATTTCTTTTTTTTAATTTTATTTAATTTCAATTTGACCAATTGACTTTCTGACCCCATCTTTGAAGTCACAGGCATATCTGGCAAATCAACACATAGCATTTGTGGAGAACAGCCATTTCTTTTCTTCAGAGGGGGAGAGCTAGAATGACCTCCAAACTGCCCAGGAAAATAAATGGTAATTCTTATCCACTTGGAATAGTCTATAAGAGATGGGAGAGAGTGTCCATAGAGGAGGCTGAATGATATTTCTTCCACTGTCCTTTTGTGGATATGACCCCACTTCGTATATACAGCTGGTCCATTCCCCCCATTCGTTTTTGTAGCTTGTATTCAGCACCACCTTTCGCTACAAGCCCTCCAGCACACATGCCTTTCTCGTCCAACCATTCCACAGTGACCAGTGGGATGCCCCTCAGAGAAGGTGCTTCTATCCAATTACATTACTCTACCCCAGGAGAAACGAGCTTATTTCACATCTTTCTAAAAGAAAAGTAAAACTGAAATAGTATTCAAGCTTTGCATTGCTTCACTTCATTCTGACCATCTAAGACCTGATGCCTACTTTTCTCTGAGAGGTACTGATCATGTTACAACATCATTAATTTAATTGTTATGTTAATTAATTAATACAATTAATTAATTATGTTGTAATTT
This sequence comes from Canis aureus, assembly GCF_053574225.1. Classification (NCBI taxonomy): domain Eukaryota; kingdom Metazoa; phylum Chordata; class Mammalia; order Carnivora; family Canidae; genus Canis; species Canis aureus. The sequence continues at coordinate 44,189,841 of NC_135628.1, read as the reverse complement.
CATTAGTGGAAATCAGAATGTGCAATCCTCTGGTATTGATGTTTTAGAGACCTTAAAAGCCACGTGCATTGGTGCTAAATCTCTAAATTCTTAAAAGATACTAGGTGTCAGTAAATATGCTTTTGCTTTTGGGGGCAAATAAGAATTCAGGATATGATTTTTTTGCAACATAAGAACACAGTTTTCTCTTTAAGATATAACTTTAGAGATATTTATTATTTGCATTTCCTGTGAACGTAGAATTTATGATTCTTCTACCAAAACTAAGGTCTAAAATACTAAAGGAAATCTTATATTCTCATGTAAAATCTTTTTAATGAACTGGTGAAACTGTAGTTAATGTCTTTCTTTTCATCTGTAACATTACAGATGCTTTTTTTAAAAAATAGAATTCAAAAGCATTTAATAAACTGGATCTCACCCTTAGGTGACGTTTAAAACATTTTAGGAAGCCTATTAAAATCTGAGTTTGAGGTAAGATTTTGCAGTTACAAACATAACTTGTTCAGAGCCATGCTGTTTTTAAGTCACCATAAGTCTTATTCTTTGTTGCCTTATGGATTTAGCTCAGAAAACACTAAGTAATAAAATATCACTAAAAATATTATAAAAATACTACGCTCTGGCATCCCAGTGTCATGCACTGAATCCTTAGAGCCAAGCTGTAGCCTCCAGCCCACAAGACCCCAATGAGATTTAGAGAAAACCGAGAATTCAGAGACATTAATTATATTATTGATTCTTCCTCAAATGGACTTGTGAACTTGGAACCATCGACATTTCAACATCTCTCACTTCGGTGTGGGGTCTAGGCTCAGAAGAACTGCATTTAAAGTCTATTAAGCAAGTGCCAGCTTTCTCCATCCCTGCTAACTAATTTGTCTACAAGCACAATTACAAACATGGAGCAATTGGTAACAGCAGTAATAGGTTCAAAATAAAGTGAACTAATTTGCAAGAACTAATTTGAATTCAGTTTCAATAGATTAATATAAGATGGGTAGGTTAATAAAAAGTAAGTCACTGTTCCAAATTAAGTAGCAATATCTTTAAAAACTCAGCTATTAAAGCTAGTTGATATGTTAACCTACCTAAAGGAGTCAGAGTTTCTTGAGAAATGAATACTCAAGTCTCTTTGAACAGCTGTAACAAGTGACCCAGTTTATTTGGGGACCAAGTCTGCCATAGGTAACACCAATACAATTCCCTCTTGACTTCATTTATACCAGTAACCATAATTTTATCCTTTGAATGATTTTTTAATATTCTGGGGAAACAAAGCAGTGATGGGAAACAAATATCAAATGATCCAGTAGATACCTAAACTCAAAAGGATAGCGTAAAGAAGAAATCTTAATTATATGATTGAGAATAATAAATATATATTAATAAAGAAAAGAAAGTCCTTTTGCTCCTTCATACTGGACATGCATGATTTGTGTGGGCTCTTCCTGCTTAAAGGGGATTTTGGATTAAAGGGAGACAAATCTTAATTTTATAAATACATGTACTGTTTTCTGACCGCCTTCAAAACATTCCATTTTATTTCATTGGAGTTATAAAGACTCTCCCTATTTTTCTTCCAAATCTCCCTATTTATAGTTGTCTGACATTGGCATGCATATGCAATCAACCAAGAATTTCAGCCACTTAAAAGATCTTTTATTATTTTGGCTGGAGAATCAGCCTTGGTATATGCTCTCCAGCAATGTTAAGGGTAGGATTCCAGGAACACATTTGCTTGTTTTGGAACTTTTTAAGAGCTGAATAATTTTGGGGGTTTGAAAGGAGCAAAAAGAGAACCAAGGAGATAAACCACAAAGTCACAGAAGACAGATTTGGAAAACAACTCAAGGCTGATAAAGCAATACATGTCCTCAGACTTGAATAAGGCGTAGGCCAGCCTTGTCCTGCTTGCTTCGTCCACATGCTCTGGTTCGGTTTATAATCCTTCTTGTTAGGTAAGTCCAACTGAATTTCTTCTAAGAATTGAGAACATTGCTTCTTTGAAAATATGTAGCAAATACAGAGACATTGTAATGAAGCTGCTTTAATGAAAATGCAAGAATAGAGAAGACATTTACCTGCATATATTTGAACGAACCAGCAAGTCACAAACCCTAATTTAAAAGATTCAAAAGTGTTTTCTAACTTTGTATTCTTTCATTTTCCTTGAATGCTTTCTCAGATTCAATGGTTCACTTTCAGAACATATTTTAAAGTTGGCTTACTAGGGACGAGCATCTGCCTTTGGCTCAGGGCATGATCCTGGGGTCCTGGGATCGAGTCCCACATTGGACTCCCTGAACGGAGCCTACTTCTCCCTCTGTCTGTGTCTCTGCCTCTCTCTCTTTGTGTCTCTCATGAATAAATTAAATAAAATCTTTAAATAAATAAATAAATAAATAAATAAATAAATAAATAAATAAATAAGACTTGCTAGATAGATAGTTGTGGTACATGTGCATAAAACATAATGTATTTAAAATAATTTTTAAGGCAATAGTATAATTTCACTCTGTATATTTATGCTGCCAATGCCCTATTTTCCTTGTTGTCCTACCTGATTGTATTCCAGTAAGATTTAAATCAATGCCTTCTCAAAGAAACTGAAAGGTCCCGTTTTCTACTCTGCCTTATTGTTCTAAGATGATCTCAAAGTTTCTAAAATAATATGTTGCAAAGTAAGTTAGAGCTTTCACTTTCTGTACATTGAGAAATGTGAGAGGAGCCTAAGAGCAGCTGTTGGCACTAGGCGGTGCCATTGAGCTGAGCCAGAGCCTTAACTCCTCCACTGCCACATTTTTTTTTTCATTGTTGATCATTTTTGTTATAATTCTATTTACTTCAAAGTAACAGTTTTAATTTATTTAGTGCCTGGAGATTTCTTCTCACAGTGTTTTCAAAGAAATTATTCTGTCCATCATCAATGCACTTTTTTAGGCTTGGGTTTACTGGGGATAACAAGCTCTAAAGCAGACATTCTGGAATTTCATTCTCTTTACTCCAGGATGAGCTGGAGCTGCCGGCTTCCACTATCCAGCTTCTGGATGTGAGCCCAGCAACAGGAGACTACATGGGGTGTGATTCCTTGTGACACTCTTGGATAGTCAGATCCAAGCAGGTCTTTGTCCTGATCTCAGACACCCACACATGGTGTTGTTTGGACACTCTAAAGCTGCAGTTTAGAGAAATCTCTGGGGACATTCATTTTCACAGGAATGGATTACTAGTTCAGGTACTGAAAGCATAATGTAGGTGTGAGGTTTACTCGATCGGTTAAACCCCTTACAGTTCTTCCAGAAAATTGTAGACTGGATTTTTCAAAAGAGAAAGAGGAGGTCCAGGCTCTGATGGTAGTCCTAGAGAGAGTCAAGGAAGACAGTGTCAAGGCTGTCCAAAGATATGGGTTGAGGAAGGTGCCAGGAGGACACAGCAAAGCTGGTCAAGGGAAAGTGGGCTGGGATGCCTAGGTGGCTCAGTGGTTGAGTGTCTGCCTTTGTTTGGCTCAAGTTGTAATCTTGGGGTCCTGGGATCAAGTCCTATATCAGGTTCCCCACAAGGAGCCTGCTTCTCCCTCTGACTCTGCTTCTCTCTCTCTCTCTCTCTCTCTCTCTCATGAATAAATAAATAAAATCTTTAAAAAAAAAAAACAAAAGGAAAGTTGGCAAATTTGCTGGAGGCCCACACCTGGCTACTAATAGTAGCAATAGTGTAGATTTGATAACATATGAAACATACCTCATCAAAGATTTCACATACTCTCCTTGCCCTGTATTCAGTGCTTGTGATGCGGTAGCCATAGTGATTAACACTTGGGCAGCCTTTTGCAATGTAGAATTTGCTTTCACATCCTCATGTTTTTAAAACAATCTTGGGAAGTAGTCAGAACATGTACTGTCATCTCTATTTTATAGCTTAAAGAAACATGCTCAGTGAGGTCAAATAATCAATGCTATTGAAAACTATAATTCAGGAATGTATGCCCCCAAAGTGAATCTTAGGAGATCTTAAAACCCTAATATTTCAAGTGGATCAGTATCTGGTTTTGTTTCGTTCTCACTACAACCCTGGTTGGAGAGATCTTTTCTGGGAAATGATGTCTTTTATTCCCGGTCTAGGTTTTTGGCAGCAGAAGAGCTGGGATGGAGTAGAAACCTAACTCCTATCCTGGGGAAAGTGTTTGCAGCAGGCTGATCGCACACATCAACTCAGGACTCCTTTGTGCCACTGCTGGGTAATGCACCATGGGGATATAGGCTAGTTTGTGACAGTCTAAGTGCCAGAGAAGACAGGCCTATAGGCCACCCATCCAGGCCCTGCTAGTGAGATTTGTACCCTATTCCACATAGCTCCCACCGCCCCCAGGAAATTATCCTCTGTCATTTTGTGACACTGCCAGCTTTCTTGTCCATACCTTTCTTGTGGTAGCAAAGAATTTGCTATTATTAATAACCACTGGTGATGGCCAGGGGCAAACCCCATGCTGTTTGTTATCCGTTGAGCACGAGTTTTTTTTTGTTGTTGTTGTTTCCCTTCTGATAGACAGAAATTATCCATCTTCTCTCTTACTAATTGGCAGTATGTGCCAGGCTTGGGAGCTGGCAACGGCCATGGCTTTTCATCCTTTTCGATTATGTGTTGGATTCCTCATCCCAAAGTACACACTTATGGTTCAGCTAATACCTTCCTTCTGCCATCAGCTCATTAAGGAATAAAATCCAGCCATGCTTCTGAAGTGGCACAGAGCTTCCAGGAGCAGCTGGGCTGCTTGATTCTGTGAAAGCTGTACGACAGATAGAATCAGGCTTTCTCAAACCGGTTCCCAAAACAGTCTCGAAGTGGATACGACCTGAAGAAGTTCTTCTGCTTCTCCAAATATAAAACGGTATGTGTTTGTGTTCTGTGGCTGCCATCACAAATCAGCACAAATGTATTGGTGTGAAATGCCACAGCAGTATTGTCTCACAGTTCTGTCGAGCTGGAGTCTAGATGGGCTCAGCTGGTTTCTTTGCTCTGGGTCTCATAAGGCCGAAATCAAGTATTCGTTGGCCTGTGCCCTTTCTGGAGTCTCTGAGGAAAATCTGTTCTCAGACTCATTTAGACTGTTGGCAAAATTCAGTCCCCTGTGGTCGTGGGGCTGAGCCCCCTTTTCTTTACTGGTTGTCAGCAAGGAGTCTCAACCCAGCAACCAAAGGCCACCTGTTTCCTCATCACACTGCCGCCGCCTTCTTCAAACCAGCATTAGTGCAGGGAGTCTTTCTTACTGCCTCGTAGTTCTCTCACTTCCCCTCTTGTCACATCTCTTCTGCCTCCAGTGGGAGAAAGCTCCCTGCTTCTAATGGCCTACCTGCGTAATCCAGGTTAATCTCTCTACTTTATGGTCTGCAACCTTAATTATGTCTGCAGAGTCCCTTTTGCCATGGAAAGTAACACATTCACAGGCTCCAAGGCTTAATGAGTGGGGCCATTCTGCTTTCCACACGTGGGTACTGGGGCTTCCTATTCAGCAGTGAGTCCTGGGGTAAGGCAGGAGAGAGTGGAGAGAGCAATCCCAGCCCTCACCAGGTCAGCCACAGGCTGTTTCATCTGATCTCTGATCCATCTGGTGACAAGCTCTGGCCTCTGACTCTGGCAGTTGTATGTTGCCTGGTTCCCACTGGTATCCTCAAAATTTGTATAAGGAAGAAATAATTATCCATCTCCTGCGTAGAGGAAAAAAAAAGACATTGTTCCCAAGAAAGTTAATAGCCTCTGAGATAACGAAAACTTTGACCTAGGATTTCTGTCCCCTCTAGATCAGTGCTGTCCAACAGAACCTTCTTCATTGATGAAAACCTTTTATATCTGCACTGCCCCATCCAGCAGCCACTAGCCCCCTTGAGCACCTGACATACAGCTAATGTGACTTAGGAACTAAATTTTAAAGTTTATTTAAACTTAATTTATCTTTTTATTATTTTTTAAAGATTTTATTTATTTATTCATGAGAGACAGAGAGAGAGAGAGAGAGGTAGAGATATAGAGATAGAAACAGGCTCCCTGCAGGGAGCCTGACACGGGACTCCATCCTAGGACCCCAGGATCACGACCTGAGCCAAAGGCAGATGCTCAACCACTGAGCCACCCAAGTGCCCCAATTTAAACTTGATTAATTTAAATGTGAAAAGCCATACATAACTACCACACTCGGCAGCTCATCTGTAGATCAACATGTAAGCTATTCATTTATTTCTGAGTGCCCACCAGCATGGTACAAGTGTGGATATCTGATGCTTTGGAAACTGTGCATTCAAGTTCTTGGCATTTTGTGTTCACGTGTCCAGAGATCTTCCTTTATATTTTTGCTTCTCACCTCTATCTTTTATTTGTAAACACTGGGAAGATAATAGCTCTAGAGAACCAAGTAAGTGTAATAAATCTGCAGAGGGACTAGTGGAAGTATCAAAGAACATCAAGCAGACATCATCCCTTCCCTCCTCCTCCCCTTGAGAAGCCATGCTGTTCCCTCCTGAGGGGCACTGCCTGTTGCAAGCCTCTCTATTCCTTTCTCCTTCTCGCGTTCTCGCTCTCTCTTTTCTGTTGGGAACTGCTAGGGGTTAGACACACAGCTCTCTCCCCTTTTTGAACTCCCTCAAGAATTCACCTCTCTGCTGTTGTTCCCGGCCCCCTTGATCTACCCTAACTCTACTCAGAAAATATCATAAAGGCTCAGCTTCCTCTTTGCTACATATGAGATGCTATTGAGAGGGCTCCATTTTTCTAAATAAGCCTCCTATGGACCCCTGTGGGTACATATGTTAATTATTCAGCTTCAGAACATTGAAAATTACCACATTTTAAGAAGTAAAAAATAAACAGAAATTCAGTTTTTACTGTTCTTTATGTCTTAAAAAACTGGTTATGAAAAAGAAAAACTCAACACTTATCTTTAGCATTTTATTTTGATTAAGAAAATGTGAATTTTGTGAACTAAATTAAGATGAACAAAAAATAAATAAAGTAATTAATTAATTAATTAATTAATTAAGATGAACATAAGAAGTTAATGGAGAAAGAGATGATTTTAACAATGTCATCTTTTGTATCCCCTATCACCCACTCCACAATTTTCTTTGGTTAATCGTCAAGAAAATTGGGATTGGACAAGGGTCCCCCTCGTTATATTGGAGAGACTTTCTGTAAAACTGAGTGCAGCTTCCACTTATGTGAAGATATAGTTAATAGACTATGTTGATGTGTGCATCTGATACCTGCTGTGTAGATGGTGGTCCTCCTGACTTTGTAAGAATACACAGTCAACAAATGCTGTTGATGTGAACCAAGAAAGAATAGAAATGAAAAAGGAAGGCTTGCAAAGGCACATAATTGGCACACATGGCAAGAAAATGCATGAAGTCAGCATAATTTGGTATCATAGGGGCCAAGTTCCAATCCTAGATCTGCTACTCAATGGTGTAATGTTCAGGAAGCTCACAAATCAATCTGAGCCCCCGTTTCTCAGTCTTTAACTCCTTTGGCAGGATTATTGTGAGGATTGAATAAAGTATAGGTGTAAATGATGGGGTACCATCAGCCAACATTAGCTTACCAACCTCTTGTTTTTTAGCACACCCTGTCCTCCCCTGCCAATCAGCATTTCATTCAGTTCCAAATAAGCAATGGTCCTTGAACATGAATCCCACTGCTATACAGGGTCCCCAGACTTTTTCTGAACTATTTCTTTTACCTTTCTAGAAGCACATGCTGAACTGCTTGGTCACCAAATCATTTTTTAAAAATACTTCTCATGTAGAAATAAGGTTACCTCACTCCCAGCAGTTCCTTCCTAAGAGTGATATGTTAACAAATAGCATTGTACATAATGAATGTAAAACTGATTTATCCTAAGTCTTGAAACACATCTACTAGACAGTTTTCCTAATTAGATTGAAAGAAACCCATAGACACTGTTATCACGTTCAAAGCATCTATTATACCTTTTCTGTTATGCTTTTCACACACGGACTGATGGGTGAGACTCAACCAGGTGTGCTAGGCCTAGGTGTCCACTTGATCCAGAGGTGAGACCAAAAGTTGTTATTCTTGCTGTTTGGGGGCTTTTAAGTGGGGCAGGTGAATGACTTATCCCTAGAAACACAATGAAGGCTAGGAGCATGGCCTCAGTTTGCTACCTCTGTCATCATTGGGGAGCAAATAGTTATGAAACTCCAAAGGTAAGTTGGCCTTTTTCTTTCAGATATTGGGCCAAGTCCATACCCTAAAGCACAAATCCCATGTTACCTTGTTATATACACCATGAGATTGCCTTTAACAATAGATTTCATTATGTCTTTAACAAAAATAAAGATACCTTAAACTGCCATAAACAGACACGCATACAACCCCCAAATCAATTATCTTCTGTTTTACCTAAAAGAGCATGTTTAGATCATTTGGACATTTTGGGGATCTTGAAAGAATCTAGTGGCGATTTATAGTTGAAGTCTCATAGTATATATGTGTGTGGATATCCATACTCAGACTATCAACAAGTTTTAAGTAAGTAGAAATATCAACACCAAGGGATTAATATTCTGGCCCTTGTTGGATTGTTACATAGTGTGTCTTGTGTATCTGCATGTGATTTCTCTGCTAGGCCTCAGCTGTATTTAATCCCTCAAGATTTGATATACAAACGTAATGCCAAATAGAGAACTTCCCTTAAATTATTCAAATCTCCCCATAAGTGATTTCCCACTCTTCCTGCAATGGAAAACATTTGATCATAAATTCAATTAAATCAGTCATCATCTTTGTGATGTTTGTCCAGCTAAATCCTTTAGTGACTAAACCAATAAATATACCAGCTGTGTGTGTGTGTGTGTGTGTGTGTGTGTGTGTGTGTGTGTGTGTGTTTATGGCATGACTGTTTAGGGAAAAATTGATTTGAAGTCAAGATGAAGGGTAGTTCTCATTTCTTAGGCCAGATTTCGACCACTTCAGTGCAGCCAAGGTTTAAAAGATTAAACTCTTAGCAGGAATAAAATCATGTATATTCCTTTAAATTTGTTGGCTTTTATTTCCCAACTCAGAGCCTAGTCTTAATATATTGAGTTTTAGATCAAAACTGGTATATTCTGGAAATGTTAGTGAAAACTGTCAAACCACATCAACCATTTTTCTTCCACTTTTCTCCACACCCTCTCCTCCATAATTAAAACAAAGGAAAAATGACTGTCAACATACTTTTAAGCTTCTCCAGGAAAATGCCATGATAGGATTACAGTACTATTTATGATTTCTCATATTTGTGTCAGGTGATGAGATATAATTTATTAGAGGCTTATAAGTGTTGATTGTTTCTCAGCTTGATCCTAAAGCCTTTCAGACAACAGATATAACCAACTACTTCCCCTTTTTCATCATACCTTTGCTACTGATCCTATTAATTTGGATATAACTGAACTGTATATCCATGTGGCCTGTAGAGGGCAGCATGTTCTGAGAAAAAAAAATAGTGAGATTAAGCAACTGATTTTTTTTTCCTCTAACAAAAACAAGTAAGATATCTCCAGTAGAGAAGTCAGAGCTTCCCCATGCTTTGATTATCTGCTGGTTTAGGTATCTACTTATATGGCAAGTGTTATTGGCTCAGCTACCTTGCAGGCTACTTAAGGATTACACTAGATTCCATGCCTTTGCCTCTGAGTAGAGTGAAACACATCATTTTGTTTACAAAAATAAACACAAATGAGATTTTTCCATTTGTCTCTCATTTCTTGTCACTCTTGACAAGTTTCGAATTTGAATTGAATTATACCAACAGTTGTGATTTCATTTGGTAATCAAATTAGGCTTTACTCTGTTCCAGAATTCTGCTACCTCTCATCTTTACTTTCAGGTTGTGATCCCTGAATGAATTCTTTTTTTTTTTTTTTTTTTGAGAAGGTATTTTTTTAATAAAATAATTTTTATTGGTGTTCAATTTACCAACATACAGAATAACACCCAGTGCTCATCCCGTCAAGTGTCCCCCTCAGTGCCCGTCACCCACTCACCCCCACCCCCCTCCCTCCTCCCCTTCCACCACCGTGCCTAGTTCGTTTCCCAGAGTTAGGAGTCTTTATGTTCTGTCTCCCTTTCTGATATTTCCCACACATTTCTTCTCCTTTTCCTTATATTCCCTTTCACTATTATTTATACCTGAATGAATTCTGATGTGTCTCTTAATTCCCCCAAGGAAGTGAGAGTTCCATGGGGACATCTTCCATCCACCATGACTTTAGGTTCCTTTTCTTAATGGCGAGCACATTTTTGGAGTATTCACTGAGCCAGCCCTCTTCTCCATAGTTACATTCACTGCTATTCTCAACCCAATTTCTACTTCTCATCTAAAGAACCAAATCCTTCCATTGTATAAACTACAGAATTATTTTCTTAATTTTAGAAATTTCTAGAAGCTGTGGCAGACCTTGAAAGGACATAGAGCAGCACTGTGCAGTAGATGTGTGTGTGTGTGTGTGTGTGTGTGTGTGTGTGTGTGCAGTAGATCTTTATGCATTGACGGAGATATTCTATATCTACTCTGTCTAGTGTGGTAGCTGCTGGCCATATGTAGTTGTTCATTAACTAAAATGTGGTTAGTGCAATTGAGGAACTGAATTTTTTATCTTATTTAAATTTAAGTAGTCACATGTGGTTTGTGGCTACCAAATTGGATAGTGCAGAAGAGAGGATGAATTCAGGTCAGTTCATAATAATTGTTTTACGAGAATATATTGTAAGGTGGATTAGATTTTGTAGCTAAAAATCTACTGCTCAGGCTTTTATTCTCTTGCTTATTCTTTCTCATATAGCTGTAGGCTTAAATCCAAATCCTCTGACTCTGCCCCAGGATTTTCTCTCTCTCAGAACATCTAAGGGATTTCCAATTTTCCGATTCTTCGATTTTGTTGAATATTGAACATATCTCTCTTGGGTATCCAGAATGGAGTTTCAAAGCCTGCCATATCAGCAGCCCTGATTCTATGGGCATCTAGGATGTCATCATCTCAGCCTGTCACCTCTCTGTATCTAGTTTTTCCTTAATGTAGAAATAAAATTTAAGAATGTGCTAAAATGTGTCAAGCTGTAAACAAGCTTATTCCTTAATTTGAAGTGCGCCCCCACTTACACTCTCTCTGCATTGACTAAAAATATACCTGTGCTTTGTTCCATCCATTCTAAGGTGACCTCAGTACTCTTTTGAAAATTGTTCTGGAAGTGCCAAAGTAATAATTTTTTGAAATGCTCCTGTATTTTTATAATGATCTGGAAGCACATATCTTCAGTTTTCTACTTTTATGCTGTTATTGTTGGTTTTAAGACATAAGCAGAATTTTTAATAGTTTATATCATAGCACTAGCTTCTGCCTGAAAATGCCCTTACTTATGTATCCCTGACAATTATAAGTAGTTGGACCTAGAGGATAATAAATGTGTAGCTTTTTAACTTTATTCATTTATCTTTCTTTTATTTCAGCTGTAGAGATAGAATTAGTACTCAAGCAGATAAATAGCTCTAGCAATTATGCCAGTTTGAGGTTTCTTTAAGCCATGGATATGGAATGATAGCCCTTCTGTTATAGATCATTTTCTGTGAAGAGCCAAATGTGGAGTTAAAGGCAGGAATAAAGGAATGTGCAACTCAAAGGTTGTGCTCATTTCAGTAAAGACAGCCTCACCCTATTCTGTGCTCATCATCAAACCATCCTTTATAGCACCCATGCCCCCAGCTCCATAATCTCCTCTACACAATGAGAGACAAAAGCAGGGCTGGTTGGTAGCCACATTTTTCTTTAAGAAACCAGCCTCTTGGAAAAGCCTAGGCATCCCCACACCTCAAGGCACAACAAAACAAAATAGGGTGGGATCATGACATTCTTGTTGATGCTAATGGGCTTTCGGACTGGGATCTCAAGCACGAAGCCAGTTCCCTGCCATTCTAAGAGTGGTAGGCTTTCTGTTAATGGGTATGTGTGTTATCTGCAGAGACATCATTAGACAGAAGTCTCTATAACATAGCAATTGTTTCTGCGTTGGGAATAGCCATTTGTAAATTCCTGAAGCACTTTAGGCTATTTGATAATAGTAATCACACACAGATTCATATAGGTAGAGAGAGAAAAAGTGAAAAGTCAAAGGCAAGGGCTTAGAACTAAGAAAAGAATGTAAAGTACCAGTTCCTAACTCTTCCTGAGTTGAAATGCACCCTACAGATTTGTTGCTAAAGCTTAAATTACACATTCTAGTACAGGGAGAAATAATGTCTTTTGATAGAAATATATGAAATATAGGAAGAAATAGTCTTTGGTAGAAATATATGAAATACTCTCAACATTTAAAGATCTCTCCTTTGATGGGTTCTTATATTTGTAGTATACATTACATCACAGAGTAGAATGAATTATTTTCCAAGACTTGAACTACAAAACCAAATCAGACACAACAACAAAACATGTTTTCTCCTTGCTAACTTTAGCACCAGCCCAGGCCATGTTGGAAATTACAGAAATCCCTCTCCAAACACATGTTGCGGTAAGTCAGAATTCTAGTAGATGACAGCTTGATATTCTAGGGCCCTGAGGGCCCTGGTTAAGATGTCTGTGAGTCCTTCTACTTGGGAACCATTTGAACAGAGGATTGGGAAGAGAAAAAGAAGAATGAGGATGGCCAAGGTAGAAGACATGCAGTTTACTGTTGTCTTGATAAATGTGGATTTGAGGTCAGCACCCAAATGCCTGAAAAGCAAGACATATAAAACAGGCCAGGGAAACAGGAACAGTCTTGGTAGGTCACAAAATGAGGAAGATATTAGACAGTTATAAAGAGGACAAAGAGTAAAAGGGAGGTTGACAAAGAGGGGAGTATAGCTTGGTGTGTAACACAACAAAACACATTTGCAAATCTTAAAATTAAGAAACAGTTCCCAAAGCATATCTATCTTTAGATAGGTAAAATGATATTGAAAATATTTTTACTTAAGATATTCTGTCATTGTTTTATTTGATGAGCATTTTAAAAAATGAGATTTTGGAACACCTGGATGGCTCAGTAGGTTAAGCATCTGACTCTTAATTTTGGCTCAGGTCATGATCTCAGGGTTGTGAGATTGAACCCTATGTAAGGCTACTAGCTCAGCAGGAAGTCTGCTTTAGATCCTCTCCCCCTGCCCCTCCCCCCATTGTGCCCTGTACACTCTCTAGAATAAATAAATCTTTTTTAAAAAATTAAAAATAAATTAAAAATGAGATTTCTTTTTTCATATAAGTTTACTCATGACCTTGAAGCTTTTATTTTTCCCAGTAGTTGTACATCTCCCAGTGAGGTGTTTTTTAACCAAAGGATTTTCAGGGATATAGTGTGATTTGGAAAAGAATATTGTAGTCTTAAAAGACTCCTTTTACTGCATTTAGTAAAGTCAGTTTAATTTTGTACATGTATGGAAGCAGTGGAGAAGTAGCGGGAATGTTTAGTATTAAATGCCATCAGTTGCATGTGTTCATGGCTGCCAAAAGCTTTGTCCTACTTATCTCATTTAAACCTAAAAATAACTCTCAAAAAAAGTTTTCCATAGCTTTTTGATAAGAACATTTAAGCTTATTTTAGGAAGCTTATTTCCCTGTCTTCAATTATAATGTGGCCTCAAGGGCAGATCTGGAAATATATCCCTTATTTGCTGTATTATACACAGCAGAGCTGAGACTAGGGTGAGGAAGGAGGGCAGAGACCTTGGGTTCAGGATTTAGGGTGGCACCAGAAAAAGACTTAGTAATCAAGATAAATAATGTTTCAGTGGTTCCTATGCTTCCATCGAACAACCTTCATTAGCTCCCATTCCCCCAGGTGCATAACTTCTTCCAAAACACCAGTGCTGCTAAGGTTATAGAGAAATAGGCTCATTTATCTACTGCTGAAGGCACTGTAAACTGGTAAACAATGTGGAAAACTTAATGGAAATGTGTTGAAAGCTCTAAAGATATTATTCATGACACCTTCCAGAAATTTTATTTAGGTTGGGAATGCACAAACGAGGTTGCTATTCCCATAGAACTTACCTTCTAGGTTACCAACAGACAAATACAATAAAGCAATTGCAGAGAGTGATAAGAAATGAAAACAATAAAACAGGGCAATGTGGTAAAAGAAGGAGAAGAAAGAAGAAGAAGAGGGAGGAGGAGGAGGAGAAGAAGAAGGAGGAGGAGGAGGAGGAAAGAAGGAGGAGGAGGAGAAGAAGGAGAAGAAGGAGAGGGAGAAGGAGAAAGAAGGAGAAGGAGAAGAGGAGGAATAGCATTGAGGCTCCTGGGTGGCACAGTCAATTGAGTGAGCATCTCTTAATTACGGCTCAGGTCATGACCTCAGTGTTGTGAGATTGAGCCCCATATAGGGCTCTGTGCTGAACAAGGAGTCTGCCTGGGTTTTCTCCCTCCCTTTCCCTCTGTCCCTCCCACCACACACTCTCCTGCTTTCTCTCTTAAATAAATATATAAATCTTGGGCCGTCTGGGTGGCTCAGTGGTTTAGCGCCTCCCTTTGGCCCAGGACATGATCCTGGAGTCCCGGGATTGAGTCCCACATTGGGCTTCCTGCATGGAGCCTGCTTCTCCTTCTGCCTATATCTGCCTCTCTCTTTGTGTCTCTCATGAATAAATAAAATCTTAAAAAAAAAAAAATATATATATATATATAAATCTTAAAAAAAAGAATAGTGTTTGGCAGCCTATAAGCCATATGAAGACTGGGGTTTTGCCTGTTTTGTTTACTTCTGTATCCTTTGCACTTACAACTGAGCTTGTCGCATAGTAGGAACTCACAAAATATGTGATGAGGATGAAGTGGAAGAACTCAGTGTAAGAGTATATTGAGTGGAGAAGAGGTGATTGGAGACTGAGGCAGAGGCCTCTGCCTCATGGACTGCAGTTGGGATTTTACTTCCAATAGGAAGCTTGGGGAATTATGTTTTTGACCTAACAATTTGACTCTTTGGTGTTTATGCCAAAGAAATAAATCAACAAGGTAAAGTCCTAGCTGCCAAAATATTTTCATTACTGCATAGTATATTTTTTAAAAAGACTTGTTATCACTCTAACCAAGATTAAGGAAATGGGGAAAGGTTTGATAAATCATGATTCAGGACCCAAGTGGAATATTATACAACAATGTTAGGATGGCGTTATGAAGACTGAAAATATAAAGAATGCTTCGTGTGTTTTCTGAAAGAAAAAAGCAGAATAAAAAATTATATGCACATTAACATATTAAATATAAAATTACATCTGTGAACTGTAACTGAAATGTAATATACAAGATGAAAACAGTTGTGTTAGGGTGGTAGAATTTGGGGTGATTCTTTTTTTACTTTCTGAAAATTGTCTTTAATATCACTGTCACAGTTTTTTAATAAGAAAAAGATGTTGCTTAATTAGTATAGAGTTTCTGTTTGGGATGATGAAAGGGTTTTGAAATAGATATTAGTAGTGGTTGGACAATATTGTGAATGTAATTAATGCTACTGAATCGTAAACTGAAAAAGGCTTAAAATGGCAAATTTTAGCTTATATATATTTTATATATATAGCTTATTTATATTTTATATATATTTTACCACAATTTTTAAAAACCCAGATACCTTCTATAATCATCAGCATGGTTCAGTAGCCTCCAGAGGCCCCCAGTGATCCCTGTCTTTTGGTCTTTACACCCTTGGGGAGTCCTTCCCACGTTGTACTTGGATTGGTCTTGGTGATCAAGAAATAGCATGGGGCAGAAATGATGGCATGTTAGTTCTGAAGTTACGTTATAAAAGACTGCACAGTCCCTTCCTTAGCTCTGACTCCCTCTCTGTCTGTGTAATCACTGGCTGTGCAGAAGCCAGCTGCCAAGTCACATGAATAGCCCTATGGAGAGGCCCACATGGTAAAGAGCTAATGCCTGCCAGCAGCCATGTGAGTGAGACATCCCAGGAGTGGATTCACCAAGCCCAGTCAAGCTTCAAATGACTGTAGCTCTGGACATCTACTTGACTGCTGCCTTGTGAGAGACTGTGAGCCAGAACTATCCAGTTAAGCTGCCCCAGGATTCCTGAACCTCAGAAGCTGTGTGATAACAAGTTTTAAGAAAAGAATACTTTCAAATTCCCATCTAACTTCTACTACAGCTGTACCTATGTGCCTATGAAGAAATACCAACAATTTTTCCCTATCTTTGAAGGCTTATTTTTTCCTCTTTTTTTTTTTTTTAAGATTTATATTTATTCACTTGGCAGAGAGAAAGAGCACACAAGCAGGGGGAGTGGTAGGCAGAGGCAGAGGGAGAGGGAGAAGCAGGCTCCCCATGGAGCAGGGAGCTTGATGTGGGACTCTATCCCAAGACCCCAGAATCATGACCCAAGCTGAAGGCAGATGTTTAACCGACTGAGACACCCAGGCACCCACCCCTTATTTTCTCCTCTTAGTGGAAGTTCTTGGTGCAGCAAACTTTGTGTATATAAATACAGTAAAAAGAGAGCTGTGTGGAAAAAACATGTTTTTTTCATCCTAGCTACCCCAGTGTGAGTTGCAAAGCTGAGTGGATCACCAGGACTTGGCCTGATATAAAATGCCTACAACCATGTTTTTGCATGTGGAGATTTGGTAAAACTAACTACAATATTTAGTAAGTGAAAAGTAAATACCCCATGTGTAAAAAAGAAAAAAATTAAAAAGCATATACCATTAACGGGGGGGGGGGGTCATACACCATCAACAGGAAAAAAATATTTACAGTGTCCAAATTTGTTACTTATATATTTTTTTCTTCACTAGGGGGAAACACAAAAAGCTATTATGACCTCAATATGGGCTTGAGTTTGACTTTCAAGAGTTTAAAGAGAGCTTTTAAAATTCAGGTTTTGAAAGGAAATTTTATCATGTAAAAAATATATGAGGTGATAAAAATTACAAAGAAATGATACATTTGCTCAGACCTACACACACAGGAGTAAACATATCTAACTGATAAAAATTCATAACTTCCAGATGGTAGACTTATGAGATGTTTTATTTTCCTTTACATGGTTCAGGGTTTTCTAAATTCTCTTGAGTGACCATGTCTTACTTTTATAAGGAGAAAAAAAAGTTACTAATCAAACCTTTAGAAGGATGACATACAGAAGAGGCCACCAGCATTTGAGGCATAGAACACACTCTGCCCCTCACTTGCTGTGTGACCTTGGCTGTGTTTGCTCCTTTCTGAGCCTCAGTTTCTTCATCTGTAAGGAAATGTGGTGATGATCATCTTGTAGCTGGATATACAGAATAGGGAGACAATGTGATAAGTCTCTAAAACATGGTAAATGTTCAATAAATAAATGCTTTTGTCCTGTTTTGTATACCTTCCCACAGTACTTAAAACAAGGGTGGGTGCCTATGTGGCTCAGTAGGTTGAGTATCCAACTCTTGATTTCAGCTCAGGTCATATTTCAGGGTTGTGGGGTCGAGCCCTGTGTCGGGCTCCTGCTCAGCTCAGAGTCTGCTTCTCCCTCTCCCTCTGCTCCTCCCCACGCTCACTCTCGCATGCACCCATGCACGCATGCTCGCTCTCTCTCAAATTAATTAATTAAAAAAATAATTAGAATCTTTTTTAAAAAAAGAGTGTCATTTGCTAACTGGTCATATCCTTTGTGATAACTAGGGGAGATCAGATCATTCAAGAGACAGTTGATTCAGAGTGGAGTCTAGAAGACACACTATGACAGGGAGGATAAGAGGCTCCTTGCAGGAGCAGTAAGCACTGAAAGATATCTTGACTTTTCTTCCTAAAGATCATCAGGCCCTTTATAGAGGATGCCCAGCTATTCAACAGTCCTAATCCAATTCTTGTTTTGGACATAAGCATACAGGCCGGTTCTTTTTCACATCCTAATGAAATCATATATTTTCAAATCCCAGATGCAATATCATAAGATAAAGAAGCTGAAATAAGAGTCCCCAGAAAGTATATTCTTCATTTGCCTTGAACTACACTTCAACAACCCATAATGAGCTCTGACCTAACCAATTTTTCTTTTGTACTGATTTAATGGGAGCACTGGTTTGGGTGATTTTCTCAAATCATAACCATTTAATATCCTTAATCTCTAAGATGACAATTCTTTTTCTTTTTCTTTTTTTAAGGAGTAGGGGAACATCTCTTTCATATCATCAGCATGGGTGCTAAACTGTATATCTTTTACCTTAATTTTCTTTTCTTTTTACATTTTTCTCAATATTTTGGATCATGTCCAGTCGCTAAGGAAATAAACATGTGAAGAGAGTTCTGTGGAATGTTCACCGTGCTGGTATTTTTCTTCCTTTTATCATGCCCCAAGATTCGCCAGAGTTGATATAAATTCACCATGCCTTCTTTAAAAAGCGTAACAGCAAGGCATTCTTCCTGTAGGAGTTGGACTGTAAAAGGTGATTTCCTTTTACTCCATTTGGTTTAAGCCTGTAAAAAGCATTAAGTGAAAAATCTGATATATTTGTTAGGGCATTTATTGCATTACTAAGTTATATTTGCAGTTCTCAGTAAAAGGTTTATTGAGAACATAAACTTTGAAGAGGTTTTGTTCAGGATTAAAGATATATTTTTCTTCTCTTTTGGTGAAATAATATCACGCAAAATGATGCCTTTCGGGAGCTATTTTTAGCACTGTTTATAGTCAGAAGACGCACTGTTCCGTTCTGGTGAAGAAGATATCAGCTTCCAAATCCAGCCTCTGATGATGAGATTTGTAACTTCTATAGGGTTTCAGAGGAATGAAAGGCTCTGAAGTTACCAGTTTCCATTAACTAAATTTACCATAATGTAGACGCACCAATAAGTTAAACAGTTTCCTAGCCTTTTGTAGTGAAAATGTTTTTCATACTGTCCATGTAATTTGGGCTATTTAGAACATATCCATCTGAAATGTAAAACATAAGCCATTGCTAAGGTCTAATGTATATGGACTTTTTTTTTTTTTTTTGATAAATGAAGGTTTAAATTTAAACTCCTGATGCAATCTTTTATCATAAAAATGAGAATTGTCTTTTTGAGAAGAAACAGTGCTAGAATCAGTCACTTAGAATTCAGGAAAACTGGCTCATTTCTATTGTCTAAACAGCAAAAATATCAAACATCACAAGGGTAGAACATCATGAGCAATTTGCTTCACTCTTGATTTCATAAAGATGTTTTGAAAACTTGTGGAATAGGGGAAATAATATGATGCCTATGATCGATTGAAGCAAGTTACGGTAAGAAAAGGTCAGTCTTCACAGTGGTCCTATAGAGTAGAAGAGGGTTATTAATTTTATCCTGATCTATATCTGGAAGTTGGAAAGGTTACAAGTTGCCTGATGTTCTTCAGGTAACAATGGAATTCCATATGGGGGAGGTCATGTGGTTATGAAGGTCTAGTGTTTATGATATAACAATAAACAAAATAACTGGGATGTTGAAAGCCAATTCTGTTGAATGCACATCCTTTGGGTTTCATGGATATTCACAATTCTAAACTTGTGAGTTTAGAATTTTAAATATTCTCTAAGTTTTATCCTTCCGATTATGAGGGTTAGTTATTATTAAAGTATTTTTTTGCTTATTTCTTTTGCTGAAATAAAATATATCTTTTTCTATCTTGTTCTTCAGTCAGAGGGTTAAAAAGTATTTGTGCCTCTTATGCTATAAACCACGTTATTGAAGTAAAATACTGAACATAAATATAGAATCATATAATCACTAGTCCCCCTAAATCTATGACTCTTTTCTAAAATGTAACTGAGGTACAAATATTATTCCATGACAGGTTTATACTATTCCTGTAGAAGAAAAATGTGAACATTTGGTAAGCTCTAACAAATCTTAGAGAAATTTTTAGAAATTATATTATTTAGACAGAAGTTGAGTGCATATGGGTTTTACATAAGCTATTAAAAAATAAAACTTTACAACTAAAAAAGTAACTGCTACTAGGCAATGAGAAAAATTGGAGAGGAAATTAACATGGAATCTCTGCAAAAATAATGTGGTGAACTAGTTAACCTTCTCTTTCCTATAAGCAGGTTAAATGAAAGCATGATCTATGTAGTAGTTAAGTAAAAATAAGTTTAAATACACAAGAGTTTTTGTTGAAAAGGATATAACAGGAAGTTCACTTATATTAGCTTTTCTCCAGGAATAGTTTATGATAACATTTGTATCAGTGGATTTATAAAATGTAAATATTAAAATCTATAGCTTCGTATAGTACATGGGAAATGCTAGTATAATTATGTGATAAGTTAACTGATTTTTAAAAGCTAGACCACTCTTTATTTGATTTCAGAGTGAATGTAAACATTCAAAGACATCTGTTTTTCCAGGGATGGTAGAAAATAGTCATAAATAAAGTCAAAGCTAGGAAATTTGGGGTAAATATTATCTAACTAAGCTCTGCAATCCAAAGTAAGAATTTAATATTTTCCTTTTTCTGGCCCACTTTTTGGCAGTTTATAATACTCTTGAGTGTCAGTGCTTGTGTTTTCAAAAACTTGATTCATTCACATCCTGCTGAGGACTCTCCAGCACTTTCTGTACTTTTCCATCAGATAGAATTTACTGTAACGGCAACTATGTATTGAATGAGGGTTAGATCTGCAGGAGAGACCTAGCAATATAGATTAGTCTGACTAGCTCTGGGGACTCTTAATCTTACCCAAGTTAAAGCTGGACTCTCTTTATTGTCTTTATTTAATGTGGGTGTTAACAAGAATATAGAAAGAATAGACTGCAGAAAGAATTCAGAATTAAAGGAAGAGAAAAAGATAGAAAAACGTAGGGTGTCCTTAAGGAAAACTTAAAAATAACCCAATAACCCTCTTCCCAACTTGGCAACATATATCCTGGTGTGTGTGTGTGTGTGTGTGTGTGTGTATGTATGCGTATATGTTAGTAGCAGTAAATCTTTGGTGTGACATGTAATGGACAATAAGATTTAAGAGTCCACAAATCCAGATACTCTTCATTTTGACCCTTTGATTATCTGCATCAAATAAAATAATATACATGAAAGCTCTGTGTAAACTGTAGAGTTCTCTATGTATAGCATTATCATTATATAACATTTTGACAATCAAGTGAGCTGACCACCATGGGAATGGGTGTCTTACAATGAGATTGTGTCATGAAACAGTTTCACTAGAATAAATGAATGAGAATTGAACAATTTTCTACGTACAACAAAACATAACCTATTTATGGTAACTAATATAAAAATGTTATCTGCTTACCTTGAGGAAAGGAATCTCATTTTTTTTTTTTTCATAGCAGTGCACTGAAAGGAAGTCTCAGCATTAAACAAATCTATGTCTTCATTAATAATGTAACTGAGAGGGTAGCCCGGGTGGCTCAGCGGTTTAGCACCGCCTTCAGCCCAGGGCATGATCCTGGAGACCCCAGATCGAGTCCCAAGTCCGACTCCCTGCATGGAGCCTGCTTCTCCCTCTGCCTGTGCCTCTGCCTCTCTCTCTCTCTCTCTGTCTCTAATAAATAAATAAAATGTTTAAAAAAAATAATGTAACTGAGAATCTTGCCTCTCATTTCACTGCGCAGCCCATCACCTGAGGTTGAGAAGTTCACTGCACAAGCCTGAACCTTCCCTTCTATTAGTCTTTATTGTCTCTAGGAGTTTATTCCAATGTCAGGGATTCCTCCTTGCTGTTTGACAAATTACTGACCTCTCTTTGCAAAATGAATACATTTGAGCCTATTTTCTAAAAGTAAGTCACTTTTTGAAAAATCAGAGCAGTTTCATGACCACAGTCTCCCCCTAAGTCAAAAGCTTTGATAAGATGGTAATTAAATGAGCATTTTGCTTTACATGTATAGACAAAGAGTACTGAGTGTGGGAGTCCTGGTTACAGTGGTCAGCCTGTCTTTATGGGTGGGTGGACTTCTGCACAAATCATTTTCAAGAAATTACTTGTATAATCCAGTGGCCAGTCCCCATGTTGGCATCTTTGCCAGAGACAGTACGTGTACTGCCAAATGAAAGGATCCGGACCCTCAGCTTTGCTCAGTGAAGAGTGTTGACAGTGAGTAAAAGCATGAATATACAGACTTTCAACATCTCACTCCAGGTTGCTCTATTTCCAAATCTGTGAAACAAAGCACACTAGTATGGTCCACATACAAGCCCAGGGTGTTTGTAGTTCTATGCCATCACAGAATGCTGTGAGGAATATACTAGAACTTTTTGTTCCCCTTTACTTCCTCTTCAGGTGTTATATAGGAATCAGTATCACTATTGAATGTTCTGAATAAATTGAACCTACTACACCTCTACTGTTTATATCCAGCTTTCATGAGCTAACATGTTAATAGGGGGCTTGGCTGTCTCAGTCAGTAGAGCACATGACTCTTGATATCAGGATTGTGAGTTCAAGCCCCATATTGGGTGTGGAATCTGCTTTAAAAAAATAAATAAAATGTTAATAAATCCCAGTGAAGATCTTTATAGAGATATTTAGAAGTCAACTCTTGGGAACAAAATGTAACTTGTCTTAGTTTTTCTATAGACAGATATATCAATTTTGGAGGAAGTCTTTTGGAACTACAATGTAAAAAAAAAAAAAAAGAAAAAAGAAAAAAAAGAAAAGAAACCCAAAGAACTTGTAATCCTAGTTTATAATGTACCTTTAAAAGAGATAAGAACCAATTTCCTTCTCACTTTAAAAAAAAAAAAAAAAGGAAAGAAAAAAAAAGAAAATGATACCCTCCAAGGGATATATATTTTGAAGATGTACCTTAAGGACTAGGATTTGACCTTAAGGTGCTTTTGCTCAAAAATGATGGCTTACTTTTTAAATACATTTTTCTCAAGTAAAACTTCTATAGGTCTAACAGTTGATATATTCAGTCCTCAAGCAAACACCCAGTCATTCAACAAATGTTGTGTCCCTAGGCTATACTGGGAACCAGTGCTTTGTAGGAAGTAGCCCTGGCCACCTCATTCGAGCCCACTCTCCCTCCCTTTTACATCATTTTCATCCTTCATGTTCATTCCTCTCTTTTCAACTTGTCAGTCTCCCTTAGTCTGGCAAAAGACTCTAGATTCACTTTGCTCTTTGTCTTGGTTTTCAGGATAGCTGAGACACTTAGGTGAGCTTTGAAAGCAGTAAGTTGACAGGTTGAGTGAAGAGAAGTGAGAGACACATTAGATCGGTTCATTGGTGATGGGAGGTGGGGGAATTATGGTAGGTTAGCTATGGCAGGCCACTGTGGCTCTGCTAACCCTCCCTGCCTTTAGGTCACAAAGAGGTTCTTCCTAGATTCGAAGGCGTATAACCTTAGAACTGACAGCCCTTCCAGGCCATCTATTCCATCTCCCGCATTTCTGAGGCATGAAAACTGACCTGCACAAGGAGTAGAGAAAATATCCTGCTCCATATCCCAGATCTAAGGTAGTTTTTTACTGTTCATGTTACCTTCTTTCATATTTTTCTTTTTAATGCAGATAAAGAGTGTGTGTGTGTACACACACCATTGTATGGATAAAGACTAGGAAAATGAAAAATATTCATTATAATTAGAATAGCAGCATATCATTATTTTCAACTATAGTAAAAGCATTTGTTTGAAAGTTACTTATAATAGAAGATTCTCTCTCCACACACACACACTGAATTCAGTAGGGATTGTTTCTCTTTGTTGTCATCTAGATTTATCATTTTAAAATTCCTTAGGTTTTCCAGAGAGTTTCTACAACAACAAATATCTTTAACTTTTTAAAAAAATGAATGTGGAATGAGTATGAAAGTCCTCTGTCCCAAATACCCTGCCAGGTTTATATGACCCTTCATGAACACAGAGCTCCCTTAGTCCACCCTCTGACCTGATAGGCACAGTCTGACAGCCGGAGGCAGGCCCCACCTCGGTGACCTGGGATTAAGCACTGAAATCAGTGGGAAGGCCTCACCACTGGCAGTAGCATTTCCCCATTTGCCAGAACATCGCTTGAAGCATCAGACCCCCACCCCGACATGGAAGTCCAAACGTTAGCCATTCAAAGGGGGTCAGCTGTCCCCGCCTAAAGACTGAATGTTCCTTGTGAAAAATCTGCAATACCCCATCTCTCTACACTGCTCCTTCCATTGAATTTCCTTGATGAGTTCCCTGACCTTGCCTTTCATATCTCTGGAGAGCCTCATGTTTATACTTCATGTTCAAGAGCCATCTGAAAAAAATTCTCCTGTGCACTTTGTTAACCCCTCCGACTCCCAGCTTCTGACAACCACTGATCACTCTTTAGTTTCTATAATTTGCCTTTGCCAGAATGTCATATAAATGGAGTTATTGCATATGTAGCCTTTCCTTCTTTCATTTACGTAATGCTTTGGAGACTTATCTATAAAGTTGAGTAGTAAAAGAACCTTAGCCTAAAACAACTTTGGTTAGTTAAATTTTGAAGCTTAATAGAGGTAACCTAAAAGAAGCCTTTTTCTGTTTTGTTTTAAAGATAGGGAAATAGGGATCCCTGGGTGGTGCAGCGGTTTGGCGCCTGCCTTTGGCCCAGGGCGCGATCCTGGAGACCCGGGATCGAATCCCACGTCGGGCTCCCGGTGCATGGAGCCTGCTTCTCCCTCTGCCTGTGTCTCTGCCTCTCTTTCTCTCTCTGTGACTATCATTAAAAAAAAAAAAAAAAAAAAAAATTAAAAAAAAATAAAGATAGGGAAATAACACTGAATTAATAATGCCAGCGATAAAGTCCTAAAGACTACAGGTATAGATGATTCTATAGTAACTAGATCAGGAAGATTATAAATATACACTTTTGGGAGGAAAAAATATCTCTTCTACCACAAAAATTGACCTAAAATGCTGGAGAAGATGTTGCTAAAAAAAGAACATGGAGCCACTTGGGGATCAGGAAACAATGCTTTGGGGCTATGAAAGGTGCAGCATAGGAATTGCGATTCCCCACGTACTCAAGACACTCAAAGCACTTCAACCTCAGTAACGGGCTAGGTGAAAAAAAAAACACTGCCTCCAGCAAAGAAAGACTTGCAAGGACAACTGTTGGCTTTGGCTCTGGATGGGGATGAAAAAGTCCTCTGAAAATTCTGTAATTTTAGGTTTAAATTTACATAACTCACATGGTTGCAGAAGCCAACAGAAAGAATTTAGAGTGCCTAGCTGTT
Source organism: Canis aureus (assembly GCF_053574225.1). Classification (NCBI taxonomy): domain Eukaryota; kingdom Metazoa; phylum Chordata; class Mammalia; order Carnivora; family Canidae; genus Canis; species Canis aureus. Next base: position 44,164,643 of record NC_135628.1, on the reverse strand, counting down.
AAGAGAGCCCCAAGACTCCTGACAGAAGCAAAAGAAAATCCCTATGGAGGAAGATATTCTCAGCCCAAGCCCATCAGAATTCCCACAGATTAACATTAGCCAAGCATGAGCTCACAATCCAGAATTGTAAAACATATGAGAAAAAGTCATTGTGAGTGAAGGTCAGTAACAAAAGCAACAACAAAATTGGCCTCCTCTCTCCCCCAGAATTTCAGATGTTGGAAATTATAAGACATAGAGCATAACTGTATTTAAAATGCTGTAAAGAAAAATTATCAAATCTAAAACTTGAACAAGAAACCATCAAATTGGACACACGAACTTGTCAAAGACTTAAAAAGAACTTATAAAAACAAAATGAACAGGGAAAACAGCATATTAGATGCAGCTGATTAGAGAATTAGTTGAACTGGAAGGTAACTCTGAAGGAATTACCCAGAATTCCTTCAGGGTTGCTTACCCAGAAGGACCAACAGTGTAAAGACAGGAAAAATGTAATAAGGTGGCATGACATTGGGGTTACAATATGAGAGAAGAGAGAGAATGGGGATAGGCAATATTGGAAAAGTAATGGCTGAATTTTTCCCCCAGAACTGTTGAAAGACATGAAGCCTCATATTCAGGAAACACTGGATATCAAGCAGGTTAAATGAAAACAACACCTTACATTGCAATTGTAAAAGGAGGAATATAAGAGCTAACAACAGCAACAACAGAAGCCTACAAAATAATATCTTCAGAGTAAAAGGAAAATGCTTTGAACCTACAATTATATCCCCAGCTAACTTTTATCCTGTATGAAAAAAAAAAAAAAAGAGAGAGAATTTGCCACTACATTCTTTTGTCAGGGAAAGAACTTCTGAAGTTTGTATTTCAGATGCAGAAAATCAGGGAGAGAAGGAACATCTGAAACACGAGAAGGTAATTACATGAATAATAAACATGGTTAAATCTAGTAATAACCATAGCAGCATTTAATATGTGTGTTTTTAAAAAGCACAGAAAATAGGGGCACCTGGGTGGTTCCAGTCAGGTGTCAGACTCTTGATTTCTGCTCAGGTCATGATCTCAGTGTCGTGAGATTGAGCCCCACATTGGGCTCTGCACTGGCCATGGAGCCTGTTTAAAATTCCCTCTCTCCCTCTCCCTCTGCCCCTCTCTCCCCCAGAATGAACTTAATAAATATATAGCACAGAAAAGAATAAAATACGAGACAGTATTGCATGAGAGATGGGACTAGTATCATCAGAAGTGTTACTAATTTCCTGTATTGTTCAGCGGGAAGGTAAATCTATAGTTTAACTCTAAACTTTAAGCAATTAAAGTGAAATGTGAAAATTAAGGAGCCATCCACTAGAACTGAGGGTAAAGGTATAATTGTGGAAGTTTCTTCTGATGTCCTTGATGGAAAAACAAAAAACATGAAATAAAACCAACAGCCCCCCCAAAAGAGAACACCCTGGCTGTAGATTGAGCGGTTCTGTGGTGTTCTTGGTCACATATTTATTACATTTTGGAAGGGCAGGGGAGACTTGTGAGGAACACAGCATGACCTCTATACAGACAAGTGAACTATAGAAATTCATTACTATTCCACCAAGAAGCTCCATAAGAGGGGTTAACTAGGACACAGGAGGATGGAATTAAAATAAGGAAAGCACTTTACAAGCATTCTGACCTAGATGGGCTAAACCTGGGGGAACTTCCTTTCTCTTGCCTCATTACAGGAATAAAGAGTTACTGCTGCTTGCTGGGGGGGTTCATTTCATCTCACATTACTCCCAACGTCTTGCTCAAAGCAGTGAGACTTACAAGTGTAGTATATTGAATTAGGCTACAGTTTCTTTACCTCTCTTCTGTATTATGTATTCTTTTTTTTTTTTTCAATTCTTTCATCATCCTATTGAATATTTTAACTAAGCATGGCTCAGATGAACTGACCAATTCTTGTGAAGTTGTACACTGGACAATCTAACCAGTGTGACCCTAAACAAATTTAAAGAGGGACTTAAAAAGTATGGCATTACCATAATAGTAAGAATATGTGAAGCAACTTACCACACTGCTCTTGTGTTGAAAGAAAACATCTGGGTTCTGGATTGACCATTTGATGGTGGTGCACTACCTTCCAGCCAGTCTGTTGATGACTAGTTATGTCTTGTGAAGATAAAGTTTCTTGAAGAAAGTGGTTGTTGTATCACTGTCATCTTGTTGCAGGTCTTGGGAGAGCTCTAATGCATGTTGTTCTAGCATTAATTGAAGGTGGCATGAGATATAAAGATGCAGAAAGTTTGTAAGACAAAAGTGCAGTTGAGCTTTTAAAAGCAAGCAGCTCTTGTCCTAAACTCCAGCTGCAGTTCCTATTTACCAGTAGTCATAGAAACTGCTGCTATAGTCATAAAACTGGGCTGCCTGTTGGTATTGCCTTAGATACGGAGCTTAATCATACGTATTAGCCAACACGTAGGCTTGGCGAATGGGAAGTCTAATGAAGCTTTCATTGGAGTATTGATATTGATAAGCAGTTCTATCAGAGCTCAAGCTTGGCAGAAATGCAGGCTGTGTGTTTGGATTATCATCTGCCTGTTTGGAAACTTAGCAAAAGATGCTTGCTGTTCAGCGTTTAAAATATGCTTATCATTTTCATCAATTGACCTTTCCAGAAAGCGTGCCATATAGAGTTATAAGTCTTCTTCAAATCTATTCACATGCCAGAATCTTATCAATATGTAAAAAAAATTAAGAGATTGGGTGCCAAAATACCCAGCCACAATACTTTGTATTTTTTTGATATCATATAGAATTAAAATTCAGGAACTAAGAAAAACAGTCTAGATCTTCTGTGGTTTATCCCTTCAGTCATTTCAAACATTGATAGTAGGACCCGTATGGCTATTTGCCTGCTACTTTATGTTTATATCTCTCACATTTAAAATAATATACATCAGATTTGTATAACCACTGATTCTGTTGGGTTTTGGCCAAGCCTGATAATGAGTTTTTAATGTCTTTCTATAAATCTCATTTTGTGCTATTATGAAAACCTCCATTTTGAAAATCACAAACCTCTGGTTGAAAAGTTCATGTAAAGTCCACATTATGACAGAAGCACATATCTTCAACGTCTCCAGACAAAAACATCTTAAAGTTAATTGAATGTTTGCACTTTGGGGTACAAGTTAAAAGAGAAGGTGGAAAAATGTGGGAGTGAGCTACTAAGTACTTATAGCAAAATGTTGTGTTTGTCTTGTATAGGGTATATTGAATATAACCATTAGTAAATATTTGTTTTTTAAGATAGACATGCTTTGTTCTTATAGCTCAAATAATTCGTAATCATAAAATTCCCAAAAATTCTATAATTTTTTCCCTATTTTTATTGGAAGTTGTTTGCCAACTATTGTTGTTACAAGTGTGAATTTTTTCCTTCTCTCAATCTTTCATGCTAAAAGAAAAATTAGTTTCTGCTAATGAATTGAGTGTCTAATATTTTATTTTCCTGTTGATCTATGTAACTTAATATTTGTATACTTGATAATTTGTCTTTTGTGATTGATAAAGTGGTACTGTGCATTAGTGTTCAATCATTTATTTATAATTTCTGGAATGTGTGGTTCTAGTTCTTGGGGAAAATAATTTGTCAGTGTCCATCAGCATGTAAAAACTTCATGCAAGAGTTTAAACATTTAAATATTGACATGGAAAAAAAAGAAAAAAGCAATGATTTAACACATGGAGATAGAATTTTTAATTTTTGCAACAAAAGAGGAAATGTTCAATTTTACAGTCAATTTAAAAGAAGGCAGGAAAAGAAAAAAAGACAAAGGAAGACAAAATAGAATGCAGTATTGAGATGTTAGCAGTAATTCCAAACATATCAGTAATCACAAAATGTAAGAGTACTAAATTTTCTCCTTGGATAAATATTAAATCCAGCTATATAATATTTGTGAAAGATACCTTACAATTATGGATATGAAACATTTAAAGTAAGAAGATGACAAAAGTTTGCCAGGCAAGTATCAAACAAAAGAAAGTTGAGGTCATTAATATGAGAAAAAAAATGAATTTTAGCCCAAAAACCTTATTGAAAATAAACAAGGTTGCTACAGAGAGATTGAAGACTAAATTTATCAGGAAACAATAAAAATGCTAAACTGTTATGCATTGAATTACCTGCCTTTAGAATATATAAAATAAAAATTAATGGAATTACAGGGGCAGCCCGGGTGGCTCAGCGGTTCAGCACCGCCTTCTTCAGCCTGGGATCGGGTCCCACATCGGACTCCCTGTGTGGAGCCCGCTTCTCCCTCTGCCTGTGTCTCTGCCTCTCTCTCTCTCTCTCTCTCTCTCTCTGTCTCATGAATAAATAAATAAAATATTTTAAAAAATGAATGGAATTACAAGGGAAGATTTTTTAAATAGATCATCACAATGAGAGGTTTAAAACAACCACAATTCCACAATTATTCTAACATTCTGATAGAACACACTTATGCTTTGGGATGAAAATGTCCAAATAAGATATCCTGAAAATGTCATATCTCAAAAAATTTGGATAAACTCAAAAAGTGGTTTGGTAATGACAAAGATTCTGAAGTTGAAAATGTGGAGAGTTGGAATAAAAGTGGTTCTTGAAATGTAAGTGAGGAAATAGACTTTGTAAATTAAAATTTTATGGTAATTAAAATATTTTATATAACCTGAATATTACAGATAAGCATTTGATTATTTCATCAACATTCAAGTTTGGCAGTAATCATTTTGGGGGAGGAGAAATGAGATTGTCTGATACTGGCTAATTCCTTATATTTAGTCTGAATATGATCAGCAACTACACAGAGTGTGATTCGTGGTTTATTGGAGCCAGAGGGACTGCAGACATAAGGTGGTTCATCACTCTTGTACAGAATCAAGCCTATAACTCAGATCTAGTCTCAATCTGGCACTATTATTCTGTTTCATCAAAGCTATTAATAATTGATACCAACGATCATGTTCACCATGATTATATATAAGCTATACATTCAAAGTAAGTGCAGCTTTTAGCATGAAGTCTACCTATCTTGAACTTTGCATTTGATATTTCAAAAGATGTTAATGAAAAGTTTATAATAATCAGAGTCTTAGGAAGAGGCAGCAACAATTTGGATGGCCCTGACCTATCTTAAAGGAAAGAAGGAAAAAAGAAAAAAAAAGCTGTAGAGAATTTTGACAGACACTCCCTCCTTTTCCTGTAGACAAATTTGTCTTTCCCAGGCAGAGATCTTTAAAACTGATTTTTTTTTAAAAAAAACAGCCACTACATGTGGGTGGGGGGATGGGGTAACTGGGTGATGGGCACTAAGGAGGGCACATGATGAGATAAGCACAGGGTGTTATACTCTATGTTGGCAAGTTGAATTTAAATAAAATATAAAAATTAAAAAGTAAAACAGCCACTACAGCGGCTAAATACTGAACCCATCTGTGACACCTTCACATATGAAGACTTAGAGAGGCCTCTTAGGTGGGGTCTTCAGAGTAGTATTTTTCTTTGCTCTTTCCCTGTTTCTTCCTCTCCCCAAATTCATTACCTCCTTTCCTCTTCCTCACCCCCAATCCCCTCTGTGCGCCATAAAAATTTTAAGTCAATGCTGAATAGCTGCTTGAGTATGAAGCAGGAGAATTGGTAGTTATTGAGGAAAGTTCATTGGCTATGTGTTTAGTAACTTCAAGACTTTTGAAAAAGTACTCAACAGCAGATAAACTGGCCTTCATACTCTCTGGATCTCTCTGAGTCAGTGTCCCTATCGCACTTATTGCAGAAACTCAGAACCCATGGGTTGCCTTTAGAAATTATCTGAGAGCATAGCAAATGCAAACCACTTTAGCGTCAAGTAATTCTAGATGGGTTTAAATCCACTCAACCTGCTAGTTGAGCAATCCACACCCTTCTCCGACTCCCACTTAGCTTGTCCTGCTATTAGATGGAGACAGAATTCCCTTGTCAAACCAAATAAATGTGAGCGAGGATGGCAAGTGCCTAGGAAGGTGCTTGACACGTGTTCAACTACCCATGAATAGCAGCTATCACCAGGAATACTTTTATTATCATGTTTACATTCATTGTCTGGGCTTGATTGTACTGAGCTAGGAAATAGAGATTCCACAAGAAGCAAGGCTGGGCTGGACCCTGACCTGGTATGCATTTGAAAGTTGTCTCACATGGAGATTTGACTTCTCTGCCTTTTTTTTTTTTTTTTGCAATCTTGAGACACGTATTTTCTACTATTGTTCTAATGGTCATCTTGAATTAATTCAGCCCCATCTGGTTTATACACATTCCCTTCGTTAACCTGCATGTTAATATTATGATTGCTGATATTTGACAGGGTACTTATGCCAATAATTTTATATTCAATGTAAGAAAATGTAAATTCTTAGAGGAAAAGTAACTTTAGTAACTAGAGAACTTAATAGTAGTTTTATTTTAATTCTCCTAGTTATTTTGTATTAATTTTCCTGTAAATGTATCCAGATGTGTATGCAATAGATAGATTTTATGAACAAATTCTGGTAACTATTTGATAAATTATCTCCTGAAATTTTCTACCTTGGGATCTTGTTCTATCCTGGAAGCATCAACCTTTGCTTATAGTAGAAATATTTTAAATCAAAGAGACCAAGATATCAAGAGTTTAGATTAACCGATGCTCTAAGATGCAATGAGAATTCTGCTTCTGTTTATTTTCAGCAGATAATTTAACTTGTTCTTGGCCAAGAATAAATAGGTCCAGAAAAATTATGTGAGCTTTATGTCTTATTTAGTAGATTTTCTTGTTTGGTCTGATTTCTCTTTTTTGCTTGTGTTTTCAGGCTCAGCTATGTGAATTATGCAGAGGATCTGGCCTCCAAGCTCCTACAATGTTCCCCAAAGAACAGACTATCAGCACAGGCTGCCTTGAGCCACGAGTATTTTAGTGACCTGCCCCCACGGCTATGGGAACTGACCGATAGTGAGTATGACAGATCTGAAACACCCAGTCAAAGCAAGCAGATCATTTTAGCATCTGTGTGTAACATACTTGCAGAAGGATTCATGTTTTTATATGTGCATATGTAAGATTATGTATTTTTGTGTATGCACTACATGTACACGCATATATGTGTGTATATACAGATGGGGGCGGGGGAAGAGCCAGGAAGAGAGAGACAGAGAATGAGGGAAAGGGAGTCATGTGTGTATATATATTTAGTGGAATCCTGCCATTCAATTGCTAGCTTACTAGACAGAGAAAGAAAATGGATTCCTTTTTTGCTATCTCTGCTCTGCAGTCTGCAACTGCATGTTTTTGTATTTGATTGTGTGTGTGTCCAAAAGAATGATCTGAGCGGTTATAAAGGAAAATATGATTTACATATTTAGTGCTTTATGCATGCAGTACTTTTTAACTGGCTTCAGTACACAGAGGAGAAATGATTCATTTTTGTTTGATTCTCAGAGACCATCTTGGTTGTAACAATAACGTTAAAAAGGGCTGCTATGCAGTGAGCTGACGAGCAGAGTTGGCAACTGGCTAATGCACTGAATTGACATGTAAGAACCGAAGACTTGTAATTCATTTCAACTACAAATGCTCTTGGTATTCACACAGACAGCTCTTCTCTGGATCTTTTAAAACAAAACACATTCCTGGGTGGGTTTTTGTTTTGTTTTTACAAAAGTGTTCATATTTACACAGCCTTTTTCAATTACATTTTAAATATTTGGGAGATTTATAGCTGGGAGGATCTCCTCTTTCTTCCAAAGTGTGAAACAGAATTCTTGTGAAATTTTGTAAGACACTATTGCAGCAAGAACATTTTTGTTCAATGGTAATGCGTTCTTTCCAAACGCCAATTCGAAACACTCCTTCTCGTACTCTTTTCTGACTGCCTTAAAGATTAATATACTGAATATATACATATATATATATAATATGTTTATTAATTCTTGGGCACACACTTACCATAGACATAAATAAAGTTATTTCCCTAATCTCTTGGACTTTAGGCTTTTTCCCTCATTGTAGTATTCAATTCTCCTTGACAACAGTAACCCTTTATTTTGTAGCTAAGTCCCAAGTAACAACTCCTCTTGCATATTTCTACCCTAAATCTTTTTTGATATCCCACATTTAATTTGAATTACTTTCTTTTTACCCTAAACTGTCTAGAGCTATATTAATCCGCTGCTCCCCCTTATATTTAGTGAATCTTCTTTAACATTTTATATATTCCCAACCAATATTTATTCTATATTCTTCCCTACTTTCTTTCTAAAAGTCTACACACTGATCAATATGACAGCAATTCCCATTTTTTTTCATTAAAGATGAAATTTCTGTGGAAAAATAATGAATTAGTGACAAATCTTCCTATATTGGAAAAAAAAGGATACATATGGGCTCATTAGTTTATGGCTCATCAAATACAAACATATGGTTTGTTTTCCCATTTAGTGTAACTTGTAACTTGATATCACTCCTCCTTGGTGACATCTCAATCCCATCTGACTCGATGATTGAGTTTAAGCCAGGATTTTGATGGTCTATGAATTCTGAATTCTGTAGTAGTACTTTTCTGTTAATATGGACTTATTACCCACTTGCCACTTAGTTTATCAGCCAGTGGTTAAATCCAGTTTCTATCAGTAAGTAAATGCCTACACATTATCACCCGGCAGCAGGCTGCCACCGGAGACAGCCCTGTCCCCGTCATTAACAAGCACAATGTATGCAGAACACCAGAGGGGAATTAAAACCACAAAAAATACCTCAGGGTGGTATTTTTAATATGAGAATTTAATTTGTAATTTCACAGATTAAGAATTTTGGCTGCATTAATCCCTTTATCAGCTCACAGCAGGCTATTTGCAGAAGCATAACCATAAGGCGATATTCATTGGCAGAAACACGTCTTTGCATTAACGTTAAACATCAGGAGCAGTGAAACCTTTTGAAGGGGGGAGAATAAAGATGAAAAATCATTATATTTTTAAAGCAAGATTCTGCTAAATGCCTCCGGTAACAATTTTGAGTTACAGAAATGCTGTTTCTGTGTCTAGCAGATAATCATTATGAAGCATAAATCCAGTCCCAAGAAGGGACAATCCCAGTATTAAATACTATAGTCATTTCCATTTAGAACAACGTAGTAGTCCTTGTAAACATGTTTACAAAACAAAATTCCTAGACTTGGGAAACTTTGGGAACTAGTTCTTTTAGGTGAAATGACTGCTTTCAGAGACTCTGCAATCTAGGTTAATATTTCTTCAGACTATAATTAGAAATTATTCGAATTAAATTTGACATTAGTTTGGAGTCCAATGAAAGTTTATCACCTGGCAATGGCAGCAGCAATTCCTCACGTGCTTCCTTTTCCAAGGAGATTTGGAAGGAGATCCACCTGGGAGGAAGTATTGCAGAACCAATAAATGGATTGTCAAATAAATAAATGAATGAATGAATATATAATCAAATTGATTGAATATATAATCAAATGAATATTAATCAAATCTTGGAACTTCACCATATTAGCCTACTCAGGCTGTTATAACAGAATATAACTTAGCCTGTGGGGGCTTAAATAGCATTTATTTCTCATAGTTCTGGAGACTAGGATATCTAAGAGCAAGGCTCTGGCAGATTTTGTTCCTGGTGAAGCATCTCCCTGGCTTTCAGAAAGCCACCTAGCTATATCCTCACATAGCAGAGAGAACAGTCTCTCTCTCTCTTTTCTCTTCTCTTCTTTTCTCTTCTTATAAAGCCCGTAATCTCATGATGTGGGCCCCACCCTCATGACCTCCTCTAACCCTAATTAATACTCAAACATTTCGTCTCCAAATACCACCACATTGGGGATTAAGGTTTCAACATATGAATTTGGGAGGAACACAGTTCAGTCTCTAGTGCTTACATTCTTAAAGATAGTTTATAGCATTTTTGAAAGAATGTCCACAAAAGGAAAACACATATGCAAGCAGAAAGCAAAACAGGTTAAAAGGAAAAAATTGGAACAAAAATAAATTAAAAGTGGGCTTGAGCCTTCTTGGCCTACTTTAATATATCAGAGTCTGAGAAAGAGTGTCAAGTGTTATTAGAATCTTGGTTACACAAAGCACTGCAGTTGTTCATGGATTAGTGTAAAAATTAAGTTGTATGCTTATGTCAGACTCTTACTTGCTTTAGAAGAACATTTAACGATATAATATCTTGCTTTACTGTACTGTCCCTTAAAATCTCATGAGTTTACATAAGGATAGAATTCAGGGGGCGCCTGGGTAGCTCAGGTAGTTAAGCATCTGCCTTCGGCTCAGGTCATGATCCCAGGGTCCTGGGATCAAGCCCCGCATCAGCTCCCTGCTGAGAGGGAACTCTGCTTCTCCCTCTCCCTTTGCCCATCCCCCCACCACCTTGTTCATGCTTGCTCTGTCACTCTCTCAAATAAATAAATAAAATCTTTAAAGAAAAAAAAAAGGATAGAATTCAGAAGTGGTAGTGGTGTGTTAGTGTGCCACCAAAGGGGGAATTATAAATTCATCGAGCAAGAATAGTGATACCTGGGGATCTGGTAGTTAAAGCTGGCTAATTCTGGTGGCACCCTGTCACTCTCCCTCCGTCCTGAAACCCCAACAGCCATGCCCCACTTCCTTACAGAAATTTAATTGCATGGAAGTAAATGGAGGGCTGATTTAGAAGAAATTCATTACTTTTCCCAAATACACCACAGGGCGTTCTCCTGTGTATACTATCAAGTTACATAAATTATTGAAGCTGAACTACCCTTGTCAAAGTAAATGAACAAAATACACTTCATAGCACAGAGTCCTTGATTTTATTACATTCATTTGCTAATTCACAAAACTCAGATCTGCTGTAAAAGAAGGCCAACAAATTGGTGCAGTATGAAGAGCACTGAACTGGGAATCAGACCACCTGGATTCTAGCTTCAGCTCCACTGATAACTAGCCAGGCAACTTTGGCTGAGTTCCTTGGTCTCTGTGGGTGCCTGATTCCTCATTTAGAGACACAATGATCCCTAAGGACCTTTCCAGCTCTGATGTTTGTGAGTTTCCCTACTCATTCCTATATATGTCCTACATATTATCCTAAAACAACATTATGCCATTAATGTGGCCTTATGCCATCTTCTTAAAAATAAAACAAACAAACCCGGCTCAAATCCATTTACTGCTTCCAGTTCCTAGATTTCCATTCTCTCATGAGTCCTTTTGAACTAGCCTTTCACAATGCCCAAGACTCTGCTCGCACCTGCTGTTCTCAAAGTCTTTGTCCACTGATCTTTCCCTAGACTTCATCTAGATCCATCAACCGAACTCAACACAATTGTCTACTGTCACTTCCTAGTAACATTTCCTTCTCTTGGATTCTAGGACAGGTCTCTCCCATGGCTTTCCTTTTGCTTCCCTTAAACTCTCCTCTTCAGACTTTGTGGATTTCTCATTTGCCAGACCTCTCACTTTGAGAGTGCCCTGGCACATAATCCTCACGTCTTTCTATCCGCATACTGCCTAGAGCCTATGTGATCTCATTCAGTCTCATGATTTTAGGTATTATCTATACACTGACAGCTTCCAGATTTTTCTCTCTACACCCACCTTCCCTGACTCCAGACTTGCACATTCAACTGGCTTACTCGGCATCTCCATTTGGCTCTGTAGTAGGCATCTTGAACTTAATATCACCAAAACTGAACTGTTCTTTTCCCCAAGACTTGCCCCTTCTGGACTCTCTCATTTGTCAATAAATGGCAACGTCATTCTTCCAACTGCTGGAAGCTGTCTTCCATGCCTCTTCTTTTGTCACACTCAAACCCAGTTATTCCCCAGACCCTACTGGGGCTACCTTCCAAATAGATCAAGGACACACCACTCCTCACTTCCTTGCTGCTATCACCCTGCCCCAAGTCACCGTCTTCTTTCACCTCTATTTTACAACAGCCTTCTGTTTTGCCTGCTTCTCGTCTTGCCCCTGGGTGTCAGCTCTTGCTGTTTCCTCTTCCTATCATTTGTGCCTACTTTTCTTCTAGATCTGTGCATGGCTTGCTCTCTCACCTCCTTGGATCTCTGCTCAAATGTACTTTATCAAGAAAGGCCTAAGGGCGCCTGGGTGGCTCAGTTGGTTAAACGTCCAACTCTTGATTTCAACTCAGGTCTTGATCTCGGGGTTGTGAGTTCAAGCCCCACGTTGGGCTGAGGAGAGGAGAGGAGAGGAGAGGAGAGGAGAGGAGAGGAGAGGGGAGGAGAGGAGGGAGAAATCCTTCACTGAACCTTCTTCCATCCCAGCATTTCCAGTTTCTCTTCCCTGCTTTATTTTTCTTTATAACACTGAACTACTAACTGATATATTTGTTTGATTGTTTATCATCTGTCTCCCCCAAAGGCAATCAACAAGACCAAGGATTTTTTTTTCGTTCTGGTTTAAACAGTGCAGGATTTCAAAATACCTAAACAGTGTGGGGCTCCATAATTATTTCTCCAGTGAATGAATGAATGAATGAAAGAATGGCATGAAGGAAGTGCAAGATGTTGTTTCCAATCCAAGTTAGTTATTCTAGATCAGAGAAATATGAGCATGAATATCACCTGCCTTATGGTTCTGAAAGAGAAGGCAGACAGTGCTATGATGCATATGTATAAATCTGTGTAAATGCGTCTGTGGCTGTTACCACTTGACATTTCAGACCAACACATACCACAATGTTCCACAAGCTGGACATCTAGAATTGCATCTCAGTTTCCATGTTTTATAAGAAAAGGTTATAAATATGTCTATAAATATATAAATGGAAACTCTCTATTCTGTCCACAGTGTCTTCTATTTTTACTGTCCCAAATGTAAGATTGCAGCCAGAAGCTGGAGAAAGCATGCGGGCCTTTGGGAAAAACAATAGTTATGGAAAAAGTCTATCAAATAGCAAGCATTGATGAGCACAGCATTCTCAAGAGAGCACAGGTAAGATGACCTACTTTGCCTGGAAAGTAATAATGAATACCATTGAATGGATCTTTTAAATGAAATATTTCAGATTCCTTTTTTCCCCTTAAGTGTCCTTTGAATCTCTTATGTTCATTATGGCATTCATCACAGATTCTACTGAGGAGAGTACAGTTAGTCATATTTTCAGGTACCCACTGGATCTTAGCCAAAATTGTATTTTATTTATGCAGTCAGAAACAAATCATTTCACTTACAAGCAAATAATTTTAACTACTCATATGTTCTTTGCTGAGACTAGAATAAGGTTAACCTCGGGCTGTATCTAAGTCACAGATTTGCTTTATTTGGCCCACGCAATTTTTTTTTATATTAATTGCTTTTGCTTTAAAATGGAGATATTTTACACAAAGTCTGGATTCTTAGCTTTTAAAAAAAAAAAATCAGCAACTCTGGCAATACTGCATTTATATTCCTGCCAGAATTGTGTGTATATAACTGGATCATGGCTGCTTCCCTTGGAAAGAACATGCGCTCCCTAGTTTAGCTTAGCTGCTGTGTGGGCTATTTAACCTACTTCTGATTCCTCCCTGGTCCCAAGTACAGACCTTACCATGATGCAGCTTTTTTTTTTTTTTTTCCTGTTCAGTTCCTTGACTTCTACTATTCTGCAGATAGGAAGCATAATCTAAACAAGGCAATCTCTAGCACGTCGCCTGTTGTAGTAACACATGCTTCCCAGAAACAAAGCAGAAGACAGTAACTTCTTAAAAGACTGTGTCTTTATTGCCAGATGGAAATGTCTGGGGTTTTTTGGAATTTTATGCATATATATATCTTTCCGTTTAATGTAACAGAATTCTGAAACAAATAGAGAACACTTTTTTTTTGCAGGGAAGGCTTTTTATTTGCTATCCCGTATTTGTTCCTTGCTTATGTGGATGTTCAGTGGTTAAATGTTCCAGTAAATTGAAGGATATGGACATTGCAAGAGCCCTCTTCCTTCTTCTTCCTCTTAATATGAAATATATTAGCAGGCTTAATTGCCAGCTTGGCACAGTGAAAAATGATACTGTCCCCATTGTCTTGTGGGTGATTTGCCAATAACTTGAGCTATATGAGGGGCTTAGCTTTCGCATACATCAATGTGGGGACCAATTTTGGCCTCTCGGGAGTACACTATTGAGTTATGAATGATGAAAAGGAAAGATGCCCAAATAAAACATGGTATATAAATGCCAGTCAGAAAATTTTACTGATAGACCTGCCACTCCATACCTAAGAATTCTGGTTATTTCTCCCCATTGGATACAAAATTACCTAGAAGCACAGGTTCGCTCCCTCCCTGGTATCTGTACTCTCATTCTGAGTTTCAACTGGTCACACAATGAATGGGGTGAGTTACCTCCTGGTCCTGAGAACAGTTTTAATTCTCGAGGTCGGTAGCACATGCTTTTTAAAGTATTTAACCTGCATTACCACAGTGAGGGCCTCTGGTTTTGTAAATTCCATAGCCAATACAGCAAAACAAAACAAAAGGTAGACTTTATTTGTGCTGCTGCCTCATGCACCCATGCACACAGGCAGGCTTGAATTTCAGTCACAGGGCTGTGTGTCTTTTTTTCTCTGCTCTTTTAAGATTTCTATGACCTGAGCCCAGCCAGTCAAAGCTGCTAGAAGGTATTTCAGATCAGCCTCTCCTTGGAAAACCAAATCAAGCTGACTGGACAGAAGCATTGTTCATAAGGTCTCAAAAATTGCTCATTAAAAAAGAGGGTTTTAAAGAGGTGCTCAGAATTAGAATCATCAGTATTTGAAAGAAATGTATTTTCTTTGCACTATATATTTTAAACTAAATTTAAGGCTATCGGAGCTCCTTCTTCCTCTGGAATTATTTGATGATAATACAAATATGTTCTCTATGAGTTTTCTCTTTTTCACATCAACTTTTAAAGCTTTAATATTACTCTTTTTGTTGCTGTCTTCCAAATCCAAATGCCTCAGCTCAAGTCAACATTATACTGAGGAGACATCTAAGTTTTCTTTTCTCAGAAAAGCTGCAGGGAAGCTGGATTCTAAGAGTGTTCTGTCAGCAGAAAAAGAAACCATTTTAATTTCTCACCTTTGTGGGTTTTTAATTGTACTCAAATAAGGCCATCTTAGAGATCAAATAAAACAGCCTACATATTGGCCTAATACATCTGTGCAGTGAAGCTTATTCTGACCAATGGCCAAATATTAGTGCCTATATTGTAGATATGATAGAGCAAAAAGTCTAGGTAAATAAGAATATTTGTACAGAAAAACATGTAATACCCTAGATTTTGATTTTGTTGATGATGAATTAATTAACTGTTTAGAGCAAGCTGTGGCATGTTTTTTTCAAATGTCCCTATTCTTTGTGAAGCCCAGAGAGATTGAGAAGAAGAAGGGTGGGAAAAGAATTTAAGGGCCCAATGAGACTACAACTGTAATCTAGCATTTCAGCCACCTCTCTTTGGGGAGTTGCACAGAGTCAGTGTGAAAAATGCATTGCATCACTTCTGTTTTTGAAATGATGGAGAACTGTTTTAAGTCCTAATTTTGTCCCTATAACTCAATGCCAGATTTTTTCTAAACTTGCATATTAAGGTCACTTCAATTATTGAGTTAATAATGCTGGATTTGCATAAAGTGGCCTTAGTGGAAAAGCTAATGAGAAGCATTTTTCTTTGCAGCAGAAAGCAATTTTGGTTTCAGAGTCTTGTAACCAAATTAAATGAAAAGAAAACTCCCTGCACCTAAGTTAAAAATGGGATGGGTGCCACTGGATGATCAAAATACTATGCTTCCTACATTTTGTTATCCTCTAAAGATGTTAGTAGACTAATGATTTCAAAAATTCTCCCCACTCTTTTTATGAGCATTAAAGAGTAGACCATTTTAAAGTCTGAGAGAGCCTTAAAATGTGCATTGAAACTTTCCCCAAAGACCAGAAGTGGGGATCCCTGGGTGGCTCAGCGGTTTAGCGCCTGCCATTGGCCCAGAGCACGATCCTGGAGTCCCGGGATCGAGTTCCGTGTCGGGCTCCCGGCATGGAGCCTGCTTCTCCCTCTGCCTGTGTCTCTGCTTCTCTCTCTCTCTCTCTCTCTCTCTCTCTATGTCTATCATAAATAAATAATAAATAAAAACTTAAAAAAAAAGACCAGAAGCTATATTAAATACCACATCCATTTGTATCACTTATATTTGCGTATAGCAAAACTAACCATGCCCCTATACTGAGCCTAATTTTCCAGTTATTCTAAATTGAGCTAGGAAGTACATATTCAGTCTGCTCCTCCTTTAGCTGAATACAGAATTAAGAATGGCCTCTAATCGTTTAGACAGATTTTTTTTTTAATGTTTTGTGTTCATTATGGAACATCTCTTTTCAGTGAATCGCTTGGTCTTCAGGCCCTGTTAAATTCATAGTAAATATACAAAGGTCAGTCTAGTATATGAAAAAATTCTCTTTGGTTCAAGTGCAAGAAGTTAACCTCATACATATTTTGGTGACCCTCTCCTTGCCTGAGAGCACATTATCTTTTCCAATTAAACTGAAATATTATATGACAATGAAAAAAATGTATTAGACTCTGCTTGACTCAGTCATAAAGCAATAATTTCCTAAAAGTAGGCTGCCAGGTAACCAGCGTAGAATACATAAATTGCTTGAGAATTTTAATTTTTTTTTTGATTTATGATAGTCACACACACACACAGAGAGAGAGAGAGAGAGAGAGGCAGAGACACAGGCAGAGGGAGAAGCAGGCTCCATGCACTGGGAGCCCGATGTGGGACCCGATCCCGGGTTTCCAGGATCATGCCCTGGGCCAAAGGCAGGCGCTAAACTGCTGCGCCACCCAGGGATCCCCGAGAATTTTAATTAAGATAAAGACCTTTAAAAAAAACAAGCTCCAGGAAGACTATAATGCATTTGTGCTTAAGACTCTTTAGCATCACTGTCTGAACATCCAGTAAAGCAGGTGTTCTCATGCCCTGGGGGGTTTTTAAAAATGCATGTTCCCAGGATCCATTAATCTGCAACTTTGAAGGGTCACAAAGGATGTTAATACAGGTAGCCCTTGAACCACATATTATGGAATCTTCAGTAAATATTCAAGAATTGTGTATTTATGAAATAAAGTAATCAACTTATTTGGGTCGGGATTAGATAAAGACAGACTAGGAAAATCTATCCCTTTCCTTCCCTTCCCTATTTTTTTAAGGAAGAGTAGTGTAGAGTTATACTAGCCAACAAGGTAACCACTAGCCACGTGTGGGCATTTCCATTTAACTTTTAATTAATTACAGTTAAATTATAATTTTGTTTCCTCAGTAGCAGAACCCTGTTTCAAGTGCCCATTAGCTACACATGACTAGTGGCCACATACTGGGGACAGGGCAGATAAGAACCTTTCTGTGGCATCACAGAACATTCTACTGCACAGCACTGGTGAAGATCATTTTCCCTACCTGCCTTTCAAAGAAGGAATCCAGGGCACTTGGGTGGCTCAGTTGGTTAAGCATCTGCCTTCAACTCAGGTCATGATCCCTGGGTCCTGGGATCGAGCACCTCTTGGGGCTTCCTGCTCAGCAGGGACCCTGCTGCTTTCTCTCTCTCTCTGCTCCTCCCCACTGCACATTTTCTCTCTCAAATAAATAAAATCTTAAAAAAAAAAAAAAAGGAAAGAGATCAGGAAAAGAATTTTTTTTAAGATTTTATTTATTTATTCATGACAGACACAGAGAGGCAGAGATATAGACAGAGGGAGAAGCAGGCTCCTCACAGGGTGCCCAGTGTGGGACTCGATCACCAGACCGGGAATCATGCCCTGAGCCGAAGGCAAACGCTCAAACACCGAGCCCCCGAGGCGTCCCAGGAATCAGTAAAATTAAATTAAATGTTACTGAGTTCAATCAGGAAACATATGTTTCAGTTCTGGATTATAACCATCTAAGAAAAGCTCGAAGTGTTTGAGGAAGGGACACCTTCAAGTGAAAAGACGGGAGGTGGAGAGAGAGGACAGAGGCAGATAACGAGAGCGAGGAAGGAGCTGTGCGGGGAAGGGGAAGAGGCCACGAGTGAGCGGGCGGGGGGTCTTACAGGGCAAGGAGGCGCAGTCAGGTTTCCTCGGGTAACAGTGGTCTGTGGAGGTGGCTGCGGGAGAGTGGGAACAACCAGGCTGACGGTCTAAGCAGCTGCAGAGACAGGCCTCGCGAAGACCGGGCGCCCGTGAGCTCCGCACAGGAGCTTGATTCTGTCCACGACCCTGACCGCCTCGGCCCGGGCCCGCTCCTGCGCAGGCAGCCGCGAGCCACCGCCCGCCTCTGTGCCGGCGTCGTGAGCTCGCTCTGGCCGGCCGTGCACCCGCCAGCGTGTTCGCCTTCTCTTCACCTCGTGGCTTCTGCCACCTTGCTTCTGCTTATTCATGAATCCTGCTTCCTGTCATTCCCCTTCGTCCCCCTATTTCCGGGACCCTCAGTGAGCTCTTTTACTCAGATTCAAACCCTGCGCAGGAGCAGCTCCGATTGGTGCAGGCATGACCGTGAGGCAGAAGGCAAGGCTTTGAGCTTTGAGCTAGGCCGGGGCGTCAGTCACTCCAAAAGCTGTGGCTGACCATAGATGGCCCTAGGCCCCGCGCAGAGCCCTGATCCGGTCGGCGAGCCGTAAAGGGGGCCAGGCCAGTCTTTTCTTAAGGAACCCCTCAGGAGAAGGCTCCGGGTTTAGCAGCCTCTGAAGCTTCTACAAAGCAAGGAGTATAGCCAGAAGGCACCTGGCCTGGCCTGTATACTACCAAGGAAAAAAAAAAATCAAACAAGCACGGAGGGAAATTCCAATTTTAATAACATAACAACATCCTCATTGTGTGATATTTTTGACGAAAGGTCTTCTTAAGCCATGTTGCATTTTCTCAACTGTAGACACAAAAGGAGACAGTGCTCATTTAATACTTACCACAGTGTAATAAATTCAAGTATTAGTTGTAGCTTTCCTTTAGCAGCAGGAAGTTTTCTGGGTTTGTTTGTTTTTTCTTTTTTTTTTTTCCTGCAACAACTTATTTTCTGCATGATCCTACAGATTTTTTTTTCCTATCAAGCGACTATAGTTTTACTGTCTCTGTTGTCTCATGCAGTTGACAATAGTTGTGGAAGTAACAGGCTGAGGAGGAAACAATCCTTAGTGTTCCTAACAGGTTTTAACTGAAAGAATCCCTGGGTTTTGTCATTACCCCTACATTGCTGCAGATGAAAAAATATGTCTTATTCGGGAAATTGATGGTGCTGTGAACCACAAATGCATAATGCATGTTATGAACACCAGACGTAGAACGGCTGGAATGTTAGTGGTTTAGTTTCCCCACCCCACCTCCACTCCCCTTCCCTTAGCTTCCCTCCACCCGGGACAGTCTATTATCTCCTGTAAACTCTGATGCAAAATAGTAGGCTCGTCAATCAGAGAAGGACAAACAGTGTATGTTCTCATTCATTTGGGGAATATAAATAATAGTGAAAGGGAATATAAGGGAAGGGAGAAGAAGTGGGTAGGAAATATCAGAAAGGGAGACAGAACATAAAGACTCCTAACTCTGGGAAACGAACTAGGGGTGGTGGAAGGGGAGGAGGGCGGGGGGTGGGGGTGACTGGGTGACGGGCACTGAGGGGGACACTTGACGGGATGAGCACTGGGTGTTATTCTGTATGTTGGTAAATTGAACACCAATAAAAAATTAATTTATTAAAAAAAACAAAAAAAACACAAAATAGTAGGCTCAGGATGCTTGTTCCTCCTCTTCTCTCCCTCCCTTCTCTGCCCCTCCACCCCTCCCTTTCCTTGGGTCATCTCTGATCTGTACCCTGCATCACCATCACCAGCCCTATGAGTAGATTAGCAAAGGACTTGAAGGCCTTTACTACCTAATCTTCTTAATTATGTCCTGGGATTGTCACAGAGCAGAATGAAAATAAAGTTAAATATATCATGCTTCATCCAGGATACATTTTTTAAAGTATCTTTTTCAATTGACATTATTTCAGACTTCTAGAGAAGTTGCAAGAATAGTGCACTGAAGTCCTGATACCCTTCACCTGCTTTCCCCAACATTTGCATTTTACTACATTTGCTTTATCTTAAGCATTTTCTCTCTGTCCCTCCCTCTTGCGTGTTCTCTCTCTCTCACATGCACACACACACACACACAGGTATGTACACCTTGTTTTTCTAAACCATTGTTTTTACTTATGTGATGCTCCATTACCTTTAACTATTTCAGTGTGCTTTTCTTAAAAGCAGAATTCAGTGTGATATTTTTTTAATTAAGAAATAATAGTTTTTTGGGATCCCTGGGTGGCGCAGCGGTTTGGCGCCTGCCTTTGGCCCAGGGCGCGATCCTGGAGACCCGGGATCGAATCCCACGTCGGGCTCCCGGTGCATGGAGCCTACTTCTCCTTCTGCCTGTATCTCTGCCTCTCTCTCTCTCTCTCTCTCTCTGTGTGTGTGACTATCATAAATAAATAAAAAAATTAAAAAAAAAAAAGAAATAATATTTTTTTGCCCTTGCTTTTCTTTTTCCTTTCTCTGAGAGTTTTTAAAAGCAGAAAGGCATAAAAGAGAAGAAACTGGTGTGATGCTTCACAAATTGGTTTATCAGCCCATGGATGCTCAAAATTTAGCTATATTGGGACGCCTGGGTAGCTCAGCTGTTGAGCATCTGCCTTAGGCTCAGGGTGTGATCCTGGGTCGGGGGATCAAGTCCTGCATCGGGCTCCCTGTGAGAAGCCTGCTTTTCTGTCTTTCTATGTCTCTGCCTCTCTCTCTGTGTCTCTTGTGAATAAATAAATCTTTCTTTAAAAAAATTAGCTATATTTTTGTGATTCAATTTTCCAGGTCAGTTGAGCTTTCAGATTGTGGAGTGAGGGTGGGGGAAGGCACTGCAACTTGCATCTTCTGTCTATTTAAAATCCAAATTAATTTCTTAGGGACTATTTAGCCAGCAGCATAATATGAATGAAGCTTTCTTATAAGTAATGGGCACAAGATGTGACATGGCTAGTAAGCAAGATATCTATTAGAATGCTTGGCCAAACCATTGTGAAGTTAGCGGTCACATAGAACAAGTAGTTATAATCAGTTCAGGTGTTCTATTTTTCCCTTTCATTTAATGTTGATTCTTACGAATTTGGGATACAGAGGGAATCATCTATGCCCTAAGTGCACTGTATTGTATTATTAATACCAGGATAGCAGCTGAGTCCCACTAGACAGTCTTTGTGGTCTGCGGATGCTCTAAGAAGTGTCTGAGCATAAAAGGAGGCTGTTTGAGTTGAAGTGGGCTGATGGTCTGGGATGACATTTGAATGCATGGAGGACAATGTCTAAATGACAATGTCGAGAAGGGAAGGCAAAAAAGAGCTTGAAACTATTCCCATTGTCCCACGGATGCTCATCACTCCTCCTGAGATATTCCTCACATGGAAGCTTTGTCTGGGTAGAAACAGGGAGTGGTATCAGGGAGGGATACACCCTGGGACCCTGGGACAAAAGCCAAGGATTCAGGTCCTTAGACACATTAAAATTCCAGAGAGATAACAAATAGAATAAAGACTGCAACCCGAATATATTTCAAGTCTAACAAAGTTAAACATTTTAGCTAAATTATTATAAGTATATTTAACAAAATGTTTGCAATACTCTGAGATGCTTCTCTGAATAAAGCTTTTAAGAACATCAAATTGGTTGTGCAAATTAATAATTTACAGAGTCTCTTTTGGAATTTAGGATAGCTGTTTCCTTTACCAACAAGCATGCATACACACACACACTCTGTACACTCATACCAGGATAATTTTTCAACAGTCCTAGAGTTGTTAGGATAACATCATAGATTAGTGAAAGGATTATTTTTCCACCTAAGGAAATCATGTACAAGGTCTAGAACAAAAACAATACAAAAGTTGCAGAAATTAACAGAAATTTATCTCAGAGTAGATATCACCACATATGCCAAGCATGGAATCAAATACTGCACTGTTAACTTCCATATTGGGTGAATTTTTTTCCTTTAAATTATCCCCATTCTTTTAATGTAGTTTGCATTATGTATAGTGCCCTTGGATTTTTAATTGCTCTGGATTATCATTTCCAATGCAATTAGTAAAATGCCCTCAATTACATATAATAATTACTGTAAATGGGGCTATTGGCCTAATTACTATAAATGGGGAAAGATGTGTGATTATCATGTGCAATTAAATCATGTACAGTATTTATTTTACATTATTACATACAATAGTGTAATGATAACACATAATTATATTGTATCATTCCTTGGTCAACAAATCTACTTCATACTGAGATACCTAGAGTGGTAATCCACCGCCAAAGATCCATGTACCAGATCTTTCTTCTAAAGTAATTGGGTTATTCTGTGGGCTGGGAACCCACTAAATAAACTGTGCACAGGCAAGAAAAATCTGGACGGAAAAAATTATTTTGTCTCCATTAATTAAGAATGCCCAGATTATCCTATGTTTTCAGTGTTAAATCCTCCCTGAGCACAAAGCCAGCCTCCACCATACCTGTTTGTTTTTATGTAAATGTGTAAAAATCAACACTCCTAAATGGTGACAACATTTAAAATATGCCTGGGAAAAAAAAAAGAGGTCCTTTCTTCATTGTGGCAAACATGATAATCATCCCTAGTTTACAAATAAATGCACACTTAACAAGCTTATAGCACATAATTAATTCTGCAAAGGATGCTGTTTGGCAGAGTGGGACTATGAGAATTGCATATTGATAGTGGCAGGAGAAATAAATCTATTTTCTCTGTGTAAGGTAGGGTGTTCTTGTGTTCTCTAGAAACTGGCACATCTCAGAGGTGTTGCTCTCAAAATGATCTCAGGATGGAAAGAAATCAGTAATTACAGAGCCAGGCATTCAGTTGTGTCCTAATTTTCCCACCAGTTTTTCAGTGTTTCAGCTGCCTCAGAGACTTAAAGTATTCTCATTAGGTAGCTGCAGAGGCACCCGCTTGCCTACTCCCTCATCCTCTCGTTCGCATATCTTTTTTTTTTTTTTTTTTTTCCATTCCTGCCTTGGGAGTGACTGTGAAGATCATTTGCTGGAATGATTGGCAGGTTAGAGGATTCGATCAGATGAGTCCCTCTTAGTGCAGGTCAAAAAGGCTAGTTAGCAGGAGCTGTCGAAAAATGCCAGCAGCATTCGAAATGGGAAATGTCATGACTTCGAGGCAGGGGGTGCCACCTGGAACAGAAAGCCCCCAGCTCATTAGCAAGTTACAGGATGTGGGCTTAACTGGAGGGAGCAGAGAAGGAAAGATAATACCCAATAGGGAAAATGATTGTGAAGTGGAATTGATTTCATGTATAATTTGTTTATCACTAGAGGGGACAAATGCTGTCCTTCTGACATGAGCAGAGGAGTATGGACTATGAATGAAGCAACTTAGCATAATCTCCAGGTTGAGCTTTGGATTTGAAGAATGCAAACTTCTTTATTCTTAACTGTGGAAATGATCAGGTCATGTTACATTAATTAAAGCTGACATACTCTCAAATGTTTTATCTGGGCAATTGTGGCAATTCGACAGAAACGGATAGAGATGGGCAACTTCAGAAAAGACTTTTTTTTTTTTTTCCTCTGCTGGCATGGAAGACTAGCTCAGTTGCATACTGAATTATAACAGGGCTGGTGTTTATCTTCAGTGGTTAGCTAGGCTGCACAAATCAAACCGGGGTTCTCGATTCTCCTGCAATCTCATTTATAGAAGAGAGCATTTGCCCTTTGGGAGATGTAGATCTAATCCATGTGAAAGTATGTATGTATATTTTAGAATACGACTATCATATTTTGGTATAATGTTAAAATTTTAATTTTTTTAAAGGGGAATCTCTCCAATTTCATTACTGCCTAGTTGTCAGTTCATCTGGAATTTGATATTTTGCCAGAAAGTCAACAACTTACAGTAGCCATAGTTACAGACAAAACTAAACCAAAAAGGTATGTCCTTACAGGGAAAATTAATCTGCAGTTTGTAAAAAAGAGAATCCAGTGGCAAAACAGAAAAGAATATTGCCTCGCATGTATTCAAACTGAACTCCAAATTTAAAGGTTTCAGTATTTTACAATGGATTAAATGGGCTTCACTGTAAAGCCTTTCCCTACATAAATTCCATCAGAAAATGTATTTTCTTTTGATAAGAAACTTTTATGATATCATTTATCTTTTACTTGGAGATCTTCATCTTGTTATTTTAAGTCACAGATGCCACAGCTGCAAGTCTTTCTGGGTGTTTACAAAAGGATGTTTACATAGCATTCAGATTTTGGTTAAAACATATATTTTCAGAATGTCTTTGCCTTGAGTTTCTCTTTTCCCTTAAATATTGAAACCTTTTATGAGATAATTATGAAATAGCCAATGCTTGTTTTATCAAGCAGCCTCAGACTGCCGTCTTAAGTGACTAGGAATCTTAAAACCTCCTAGTCAAAACACTAGTGGAAAATTCATTCTGTTCTGTATTCAGCATAAAAGGCTTAGCATTAAGCTACTGAATATAGCTGTCAAGATATACTGCATTAGTTTTGTCAAATCTAAAACTTTAAACATCAGTGTGAATCCACTCATCCCCTCATTTGGGAGTTTTATTGTGTGGTCCAGAAGCTGGCCTTTGAAAAAAATATATGAAATACTATTTGAAATGGTTCATCTAAAGTTAAGTTTTTTTTATTCTGCCACAGTAACTCAATTTGTTAATAACTGATAGATGTATTAGAAAAAATGAATAAATCAACTATTCTGAGAGAAAGCATTGTCAAAAAAAATTTTTTTTTTTTTTTTACAGAGAATTAAGTCTGGTCACCCACAAATGGATTTCCCAGGGTTTGGACTAGCTTTCTAACTAAGATGCCCTTAAGCCTCTCAGGATGGGCAAGCTATAGATGTCTGGCCATGTAGACCCAGAGATGAATGGTGGTGTTTGCATGTGTGCCTGGTCTTATCTGCCATCCTTTTCTCTATTCCCTGCCCTCCACTTGGCCTTCCACAGTCTGGGTAGAATCTCCACTCTTGGGATGCCTGGCTGGCTCAGTGTTTGAGCATCTGCCTTTGGCTCAGGTCATGATCCCAGAGTCCCTGCAGGGAGCCTGCCTCTCCCTCTGACTATGTCTCTGCCCCTCTCTCTGTGCCTCTCATGAATAAATGAATAAAATCTCAAAAAAAAAAAAAAAAAGAATCTCTACTCTCGTATTATTCTCAATCTATTAACTAAAATAGTATTTGATATACATATTGACATTCTTATATTAATCATTCCCTTTGTTGAATATTTTCATAGCTTTATTGATTGACCTTTTTGGTAAAAGTTTCACTTTCAGATTTGTGGGTTCCCCTCAGATAAGATCTCTTGGTTCCAAGGAAAAGAAATGGTGGCATCCCTATAACTAGCCTCTGTATTAGCAGATCTCAATGTGTGGTGTGTGTACCCTGGGGATCCCCAGAGGCTCCATAGGCATCAAAATTGTTTTCATAATAAAACTAAGATGTCCTTTTCCTGTTGCACTATGTTTACATCTTTAGTAGTGGTGCAAAAACAATAAGTAGGACTCCTGGTTCCTCAGTATGAATCCAGGCAGTGGCACCGGACTGTATTCTTAGGCACTAGTTTTTGGTGTGGGATTTTTTGTTTTTGTTTTTTTGTGGAGGGTTTTTTTGTTTTGGGGTATTTTTGTTGTTGTTGTTTTGGCGTTTTGTTTTGTTTTGTTTTACCTCACTACACAATAGTGTTTTTTTATTTTTATTTTTTATTTTTTGTTTTTAAAGATTTTATTTATCTATTCATGAGAGACAGAGAGAGAGAGAGAGAGAGAGAGAGGCAGAGACACAGGCAGAGGGAGAAGCAGACTCCATGCAGGGAGCCTAACATGGGACTCGATCCCCCGTCTTCAGGATCCCACAGGGGGCTGAAGGCGGCGCTAAACCGCTGAGCCACTGGGGCTGCCCCAGTGGTATTTTTTTAAAGGCCATTTCATTGAATAATGTCCTTCATGAAGAACTAAAAATTACTAATTTTCTTAAACCTCTCCCTTTGAGTAAATGGCTAAATATTCTGTGTGACTCACTGGGAAGTTTGTATAAGCCATCTCCATATACCAAATCACTGGGTTGTCTCAAGGAAAAGGTCTGGTGCAGGTGTTTTGAGTTGCAAAGTTTGCTAGCTATTTTCTTCCTGGCAGATATTTTCTCAAAAATGAACAAAAAAAAGTGAGGCTGTCACTCCAGGAAAACAAGTGATAGCATTTGCTGTCAATGATAAAATTAAAGCTTTCAATAGAAAATTTAGAATCTTGGGAAACTATCATAAACCTGTTTGCCCCTGTGAGCCTGATGGTTTGCCAAACAATTCTCAAGTGAGATGGGTGGTGATATAAGCCAATGTGATTTTTTTGACATTATATAGTGAAATGTGTCAATGTTTGAAAAACCTGTAACACACTGAATCATATTTTCCAAATGACCAATGAATGATTTTAGAAAATCACTGCATGGATAAAATATTCACTGGAAATATGAAATAAACCAATAGATATTAAAATAAAGAATACAAAGAATTCATTGATACCATTTCAGATTTCCCAGTGCAACTGACCCTTGAGAAATTACCACTTTTGGAGCACCTGGGTAGCTCAGTCGGTTAAGCACCTGCTTTCAGCTCAGGTCATGATCTCAGGGAATTGAGCCCTTATCGGGCTCCCTGCTCAGTGAGGACTCTGCTTCTCCCCCTCCCTCTCCTTCTCCCCCCAACTCATGCTCTGGCTCACTCTCTCTCTCAAGTAAATAAATAAAATCTTTTTTTAAAAAAAGAAATTACCACTTGTTGAGTTTTGTTGTAATATAAAAGAATACATATCCACGATTATCTGAAAGGTCTATTAAAATACTTTTTTCTTTTCCAACCATGTATCTGTGAGAGGCCACATTTTCTTCAGCTGCTTCAACCAAAACAGTTTATCATAGGACAGATTAAATACAGAAGCAGATATGAGAATCCAGCTGTTTTATATTCAGCTAGGCATTTAAAAAAGGACTTGCATAATTGTAAAGCAGTGCCACCCCCCATTCTGTTTGGAGAATATATTTATTTTTATTAAAATAATACTTAGTGTTAACATAATGGGTTTTTTAATGAACTAATAAATTTATGTTTTAAATGATCAATTTTAGTTTCAAATATAGTAAATATCAATGGCTATAGTCCATATATACAAAAGATCCTCGGGGGTCCTCTATAATTTTTTTAGACTTATTTACTTATTCTAGAGAGAGAGTGTATGCACATACACAAGTGGGGGGAGAGGCAGAGGGAGAGAAACAGCCTCCCAGCTGAGTGTGGAGCCTGATTCAAGGCTCTGTCTCAGGACCCTGAGATTCTGACCTGGGCCAAAATCAAGAGTCAGACGCTTAGCCAATTGAGCCACCCAGGCACTGCTGGGGAGTCCTCTATAATTTTTAAGAGTATGAAATGTCCTTAAATACCAAAAAATGTACAACAACAACAACAACAATAACAAAAACAAAAAATGTGAGAGCCACTACTCTGTATCAGCAGTGCCATTCATTAACTCTAACATGTTAATTATGCTGGTAATATTTTTCCCTCTTTGAATAAATTGCTATTCAGTGCAGTCTTTTTTCTTTATAAAGTTATCCCAGTTCTAACCATCTAATTGAATGTCTCAGTTTTTCAATTTACAATGGAGACCAGTCATTCTTATGTTCACACAGATGCCATCTAAAAATTATAATAGAGTGCCATTTACTATGCCCTTGATGATTAGTAGGTCAATTTTTTAAAAAAAGATTACTTATTTGAGAGAGAGAGTGCATAAGCAGGACAGAGGGGCAGAGGGAGAAGGAGGAAACAGACTCCTCGCCGAGCAGAAATTCCCACTGGACTCGGGGGCTCATTTCCAGGATGCTGAGATCATGACCTGGGCTGAAGGCAGATGCTTAACCCACTGAGCCACCCAGCTGCCCCTAATAGGCCAATTCTTAAAAGAATTTTTCTATATATTAGTTTTTTGGGCTGTAACTCTCCCCTTTTTATACACATTAGTTTTGACCTTGCAGGGAGAGTCTCTGACTAGATGACACTAAAGCATCAGGCCATTTCACATAGCTTGTGTATATGAGGACCGCCAGGACAGCATGGAGAGCCAACTCAGTGTAAACTCAACTTCCTTCAGGAGAATGAACTCAGGTCTTTCCCTGCCCACTGCTATGGGGTAATTTGTAGAAATCCAGGTGCATTTGGAGGTTCAGAATTGAAAGTAACTACTCAGCATGAGTAGTGGTAAGATTAGGGTTGTGTGTTTTTTTTTTTTTTAACTCTTTATTTTGAAATACTTTTAAATATACAGGAGAATTGTAAAGCCAGTGTAGAAAGCCATGCCCTTCACTTCAACTTCTAATATTAACCTTTATAACCATGGTACATTTATCAACTTAAGAAATTAATGTAGATACCATGCTAGTAATTTAACTACAAGTGTATTTGTAGTTCACCTGTTTTCATACTTCTCTATCCTTCTGTTCCAGGAGCTTATATCCAGAGTAGTACATTGCATTTAATCATCTTGTCTCCTTACTCTCATCCAGTCTGTGATATTTTCTCAATATTCTCTTGTTTTTCATGATCTTGATACTTTGTAGAGTACTATTCAGGATTTTTTTAGAATATCTCTAATGATGTTGTTTCATGGTGATGGATTTCAAGGAAGCATACTACCCAAATGAAGTGCTCTCCTCACGTCATATCAAGAGGTACACGATGCGCACAAGCCTTATCACTGGTCATGCTGCCCTTGAGCACTGTGGTATTCAGAATGAGCTCCTGAACTGAGGACAGGACTGCCTGATGTTGGAATAAGGAGAGGGAGGGGAGAATTACTCTCAGCTCAGACCTTCAGAATGAAAATGGGTAGAAGTGGAGAGAGGACAGTGTGTGAGTTAGGAATTCAGAGATGTTCCATCCCCTGCCTCACAGTCAATGGTAGACTTTAGCAACGTGGTCTGACAGAGTGTGAAATGTATTTCATGAACATGAACAAATGTATAGCTGTTTTACACGTGTTGGGAATAGAGCCAAAGTTTCAGCCCCTCTGTCCTGAAGTCTCCTGTGATTTGTCTGTCTTCCCCTCTAGCCTCTAAATCTCAGCATACAGAAATTTGTTTACATTTTATCCTTGTTTCACATTTTTTTTTAAGATTTTATTTATTTATTCATGAGAGATACACAGAGAAAGACAGAGAGAGACACAGGCAGAGGGAGAAGCAGGCTCCCTACAGGGAGCCTGATGCAGAATATGATCCCCGGATCTTGGGATCACTACCTAAGCCAAAGGCAGATACTCAACCATTGAACCACTGATGTTGACTGAATTAGTGAATATCCAGCTAACCCACCATACCATAATATCTTGTTCTTTTAGCAAATACTTTTTTGAGTAGCCATGATATAGGTGCTATTCTAGTTTCTAGCTTCAAGACCCTCACAATTTGGAAATACAGATATGAACATTTACATTTCAGGATAATAAAGGCTATGGTAGAAGGTTGCATGAAGCTATATGGGGGGACAGATGAGGTCAAAATTAATTCCCCTAGAGGGGCTTGGAAAGGTCTCACAAAGGAAGAGATTGTGAACCAAAGGAAGAATGATATTTTCCATGGGCATGAAGGAGAAGGATGTTTTCTCACAGAGAAAATGCTAAGAGCAAAGTCATGTCACAAAGTGAAGCATCACAGGAAATGGGCTGGTAAAGCTAAAGAGCGTGGATAGGAGTGACAAGGAACAGAACTAAAATTAGGATTTGAAGCTGGATTGTAAAGGGTCTGGAATGATGCGCTAAAGAGTTTGGATTTTTTTTTTTTAAGATTTTATTTATTTGTGGGAGACACCGAGAGAGAGGCAGAGATATAGGCAGAGGGAAAAGTAGGCTCTGCAGGGAGCCTGATGCGGGACTCAATCCCAGGACCCCAGGATTGTGACCTGAGCCAAAGGCCGATGCTCAACCACTGAGCCCACGCAGGCATCCCAAGAGTTTGGATTTTAATGTGATTGCCCATGGGGAAATGCATATGACTTCCTGGTCAGACACAGAAGAATCAAAACATCTTAAAGCCAGGAAGATCCTTCAGGGATCGTATAATGACTTGAAAGAAGATGTAGTATTTTTTTTTCTTTTCTTTGAACTTCTTATCATGGTAAATCATGTCTGGAAAATAAGTAAAGAAAATGTATAAAATTCCAATTGCAGTTATACCTAACATAATATTAGAATATTAGAAACTATACCAATGTTTACCTTTCTTTTTGACTGAAAACCTATTCATCCTTCAGCCCTAAAATTTTGTGAATCTATTATAGGTATGGTCCCTTTAGTATAAATTTTTCAACATGTATGTAACATGTTATTTGGAACGTTATATGTGAATTATTTTAGTTGAAAAAGTATGCCTTCTCTGTTTATATATCTTTTTATGAAATGAATGATGAATCCCTTAATTTAAATTTTGTGACTATGTAGAATTTCAATATGAAATTTGGGGAAAATGCAAAAACTAAAAAGTGAGATAACTGGCTTTCCAGGGATAAAAATTTAAGAGTTTTTGTTGTTGTTGTTGTTTTCTTGTTTTTTTTTTAGTATTGTGATAATTTTGTATGGTGACAGATGGTAATTATACTTATCATGGTGAGCATTTCATAATATATATATGTACACACACATATATGTACATATACATGTATATATGTATATATATGAAATTGCTGTATTGTACATCTGAAACTAATCTAATATTGACTATCAACTGTACTTCAATTAAAAATTAAAACAATTTTTGAAAGTTAAAGAAATGTTAAGAATTTAGTATCTTCATGGTATTATTTGTAATGCGATTAGCACTCAGTAGGTGTGCAAAAGTTATTTTCGTGAATAAATTCAAATTGATACTCATGAACTTGAGTTCCTGTAAGAGTAAACTGTTATTTCCCTACCACTTTTTGCCTAAATCCAAATATTTGAAGATCTTAAAGTCTAACCAGTTACTTGAAATCACCTAAGATTTAGTAAATCAATAACATTTTGATCATGATGACAATGACAGAGAAAAAATGTTAAAACAACTACTGTAAGACAGATTAAACATAAATTATTTAGAATGGACCCCTTAAAAATTTTTATAAGAAATTACTGAGTAGATTAACGTATATGAAACTAGATGGAATATTATACAGCCTTGAAAACTAGTCATAAAAGTAATGAACATGCAGAAATATATGGGATAATGTGAAAAAAGTAGAATGTTCTGCATATGTGTATAAAATTTATGTGTAAGGAAAAACAACAGGTACATTAAATTTCTGTTTTAGCAGAGAAAAATTATTTTACAAATTTTATTGCATAACTAAGAAAGTTAATTTACAGTTTTATAGCCATGGTAGGTTCTCACTATAATTCCAACCTCAGAGCCATCTTGAATGGGTCCGTGCTCTTTGACGTTCTCTCATTACCAGACTTTCCTCTATACATAGTAGCATATGATGAGTCAAATACCAATCCAAATCAACTCATGTATAACCATAGAGCATTTCAGAATTTAAAGTATTCTCTGTTACTCCTAAGAAATGCTGGTAAATTAACACTAGTAACAGCAGTGTCCAGATGATTAAGGTCCAGATAACTGTTTTTGAGTCTTTTTTAGTGGAACATTGTCTCCTTCCTAATGCTGAGACTAATTGCATAACATTGTTCTGTGTGTTGAAAGCCTGAAAGATTGCAAGGAAGCCATGACTGTTTTCCAGTTCAGTCCATTTAGTTCAACAGCTCATGGCTAATGGGAAGTCTTTGAAGTAAATAATTTTTTTAAAAAGATTTTATTTATTTATTCATGAGAGGCAGAGACACAGGCAGAGGGAGAAGCAGGCTTCATGCAGGGAGCCCAACGTGGGACTCGATCCCGGGTCCCCAGGATCACGCCCTGGGCTGAAGGAGGCGTTAACCCGCTGAGCCACCCGGGCTGCCCCAAAGTAAATAATTTATCACCTCACCTCATTGCTACGACTTCTCCTAATCATGATAGTGTTGGTCTGCCTGCAAGAACATAATACAGTCTTCATTGGTCCACTGCCCACTTGCGAGGACCTAATATGTTTGCAGAGGTCAAATTCAAGTTTCTTGACCTTATATCTGTCTTATCTACAGCTTAAGGATAAAGAAGAAAAGCTGGTGAGACAAAATAATTACCTTTTATTTGTACCTTTTATCTCTCAAGCAGGGTGAACATATATTTTGAGAAGAAACTATATAGGTGAAGAAAAATGCATTTGTAGAACTTTTGTATCGTGTGTCTCCACAAACATATGTATTTATATTTATACATATTTATATATTTGTGTCAGTGAAACAGTTTGTTTCATTTTTAATTCTTTTTCACTTTCTTTTTGACTTCCCACGCAGTACTTCACCATTCAGTAAGCACTGCTTTTTAAACTGTTTTCCTATAGTTTCTAATTTCTACCTTCATTCCATCTCCTGACTTGAAATATTCCCTGGGAGGAGTGAAAAAAAGAAAAGTGTATGTGTGTGTGGGGGGCAGCCATGTGAGGTGGAAAGAAGGCAGAGGGTGGGA
The DNA here is from genome assembly GCF_053574225.1 of Canis aureus. Lineage (NCBI taxonomy): Eukaryota > Metazoa > Chordata > Mammalia > Carnivora > Canidae > Canis > Canis aureus. Next base: position 44,131,927 of record NC_135628.1, on the reverse strand, counting down.
GACGGCTGAGGGGGGGAAAGATTTAAATGAGAAGTAGAATGAATGCCTCACTTGTTGGCTTTTAGCACAATTACCATACCTTAGGAAAGATGCAGGGAATAGTTAATTACGACTAAATGAGCCCCTTTTAGAGGCCGTGGCAGGCCCAGGGAGCGACTGTCAGATCTGTGAAGGACTTTGAATTGTAAGCTGGGTCTCCATGTCAGGCAGGTGATGGTCTGCTGGGGAAGCCAGAGGGAGAAAAGATAGCTGGGTGAGAGTAGCCTCAGACAAGGGAGCCAGGGATGGCATTTGCATACTTTTCCTGCAAAGGGGGTTTAATCCAAAGAAAGAAGGAGATTTCAGTATTGTCAGGCAGGCTTTGTTGGGGGTGGAGAGCAGAAGGAAATCTGAAGGGGCCTTTCTCAAAGCCTTGGTCTCAGCCTTGAGGTTGTTCTAGTAAAGTTATGTTCTTGAGGGTTGTTTGCACACTATTGTCTGTTTGAAGATCTTCTAAACCCGAAAGGCTCAAAGTATCCCTCTTTGCCAGCACAAAAGAAGGGAATTGGTGTGGTAAAAATGACTCTTGTTGCAAACTGAACCCAAGCACCCTTTGTTCTTGCACAAAATACTCTGAAGTTCCAAGGATGTCTTTTCGAGCCACACTGAGTGAGTCATTCCATAAAAGTATTTGCAGGCTAGAAAACAAGGTAAAACTAACCCATACTTGTGTCTTGTCTTTGCCAGCTCAAAGAAGTCCTTAACATACCCCCCCCCCAAAAAAAAAGACGGCTCAAAAAATGTGGCAGATAAAAAACACAATTTTTTATTACCTTGGATCACTTTTGCCCTATTTCTTCACAGAATTTTCTGAGATTGAAGTGTTTAAGTCTAAAGTTGAGGCAAATTATTTGGACCACTAAACAGAAAGTGTTCTCACCACCTGGCCAACCTTACCTTTTATCTGGCAATGGGTGCTTATGATTGTGATGTGTGTCCAATTGTTAAACCTTTATAAATTATGGTGGACTATGTAATATGCGATGGTCTGTTCTTCAACATAAGTTTTTCTAGTAGCCCACACATTTATAGTGAGGAGCATGTATCTGCAATACCTGCTTCTGTAATAAATCATCATGATATTTATGGGTCAGAAATCAGGAGTTGTTTCAACTGTACTGGTTGGTTTGAACCTAAGTGCCCATAATCCTTACAGTTTAGGAAAGCGTGTACTAAAACACAGAATCTGCATGTTAAAAAAATTACAATGTACTTGTTTATAAGGATAATATGAGCAAGTGTGAGTGCCTTTTAAATTTATCTTTCACGTGAAGTTTAATGCTTCAGAAAATGTGGGACATATATATAAAATTCAAAAAATGCAAACTAAACATGGGGTATAGCTGATTAAGCAGCATATACAATAAAACTTGACCTTAGAAGTTAGGAAAAAAGTATGTAGTCATCACAACTAATTTAGCTTAAGACTTCTTTTACTAAAAATATACTTTATCAAATTTTTTTATTGCAGTTGATACTTTTCCTGGATTTTTGGCTCCTTTGGAGACCTACATAGAAGACCCTATACAAATTCCAAATTAAAAATAAACAATGAAAAATCTGTTTGTCTGAGGGGCTAAAAGACAAGGAAATGTCCGTCTGAGTTTTAAAATAAAAGCTTAAAGGCAAAACCTGTAACGTGGGGAAAAGAAAAAAAGCTTACTTTGAAATTTGCATGAACCAGCTTCTGAGAGAAAAGTTATGCCCTCTTCATTGGTAAAGTAATTAAGAAATCTTTTATCAGGATAATCATATTTTCAGGTTTCCACTGATGTTGTAATACCAGTGAGTTTGGATCACAGGTGAGGTTAGAAGCTAAGACATTGGCAAAAGCCAGATTAGAGCTTTCTGAAGTTATAAATGAGTAGAGAAAATGGTGCTTGCTACTTTCCGAAATACATTATTTTTTGTTATTGTTGAGATCCTGGTCTCTGAACTAAGGAAACTGCTTTGCTAGAAGTGGTGCATTTCTTTCTCCTGCTTTGCATTTTTCCCTGTGAGAAGCGTGTCTGAATTGGGGGGACCTGAATATACCTCTTTGTTGCTGAGCTTGTCAAGCACAGCACTGTGTTCTCTTTCCCACCAGGAAGGTCAGGCCGCTGGGGGCCAATCTGTTTTCTGAAATGAACCCTACTGTCTGTCCCTGGTGTCTGACAGATTGAAACAGTTGTCTGTGTTACTGTGCTTTCAATGCTTTTTAAATGCTTCATTTTCCGGGAAAAACGTAATATATGTAGGCTACAGTAAAAAGATAAAAAATTTTTAAAGGACTGGACTTTGGTACTAATACTTATCTAAAAGACAAATTTAATTAACTTTCTAAGAACATATTTACAGATTAGGAAGTTAGCTGTATGCACTGTGCCTACACACACTCACACATACCAAGATAAGCCTTCGTTTACGAGTTCTACTTCTAAAGACTTATATTGAGGGTTCTTTTTATTTTTTCCAGTTGGAGTAATAAAATTATGAAGTATGGAACTGTTTCAATAGTGGAATTGTAGAAGTGAGAGTCTTTTGTTCACTTAGATTTCAGTTTCATGTATTTTGATCAGAGGTATGTATAAAGCCTGAAGAAATTTGTACTGTGCTGAGCCTCACTTCAATACTCTCCAGATAATTGAGCTAATTAAATCTTTACCAACATTAACACAACGCCAGCATTCCTTGGACAGTGGATAATTATTGCACGAACATGGCAAGCTTAAACTAAACAGATGAAAATAGAGTCCTGTGGAATGGGTATTGAGTTTATTCTTTATTCATCTTTTGATAAGGTTTAATTAAAACTGCCTCTCTCCATTGTGGTGAGAATGAATGTGCTTGTTTTCTTAGTGAAAAGCAAATTATTCACTTCAGCCATGGTTCAATAATCAAAGCCTTTGCAAAGTTTTGGGTTATAGTGTAGCTGTGGGGATATAATTGCTGCAATTCTGTATGAAGGCTTTATCTTTTTTTATTACTTTCTCTTATTTATTTTTGTAGAAAGAAATTTATAAAAGCCCATTTTGTGATTTGGTGTGGAAGTACATATGTCTGAAGCCCTCCTTGTTATACGTTTACCATGGCTAGCTTTTTTTTTTTTTTTTCCAAAGGTGTATTTCTTACAGCCTCTTGCTAAAATGAAAACTGTAAAGGGACACACATTTAAATAAATGGTATTTAAGATGGGTCTTTTAAATGAGTGTAGAAAGTTCAGTAAAACCTTTAAATTCTGTGGCTGCCACTGGATTGGCATCGGGAGTCGACAATCCTAAGGGTAGAAAAGGAGTAGACATTGGGAATTCTTTCTGCAAATACGCATTTGCATTCTCTTTCACTTTCTTCAAATTCACCATAAATATTTTCCGTGTTGTTCTTTAAAGGTAGTGGTGGCTTTTTCTTATGTTGGTGATAATTTCGTAGCATGAGTAGATTTTATGTATATTAATGACAACTTATTTTCAAACTTTCGTCGTGACTTTTGCTCTCCTTTTCCTTTTTTTAATAAAATGAGAGATTACAAGATAAAGGATGTTTTATGGAATCAAGGACAAAAATAAAACTGAGCCTTGGGCATAAACTAGAATCAGAGACTCAAACACGGACATGTCTCTTCTCCTTTTTTTTTTTTTTTTTTTTCCTATATTCTGATTTTCCCTGCTTTTTTCTGGTCCATGTGGCAGAAACCTTTGTGGACTTGGCCCATGATATACCATGTGAAGAAAGACCAGACTTTACTGTAGGTCAGCATTCCCAACTCCCTACCAAGGGAATCTGCCCTTCTTAGATCAAGTGAATTAGCCCTACTTCCAAATGGCAGTGCCTCTGCTGACCGCTTCTCACTGAACTTTTTCCTCATCTGTTCCTTAAAGACAAGGAAATGCAGGCATGAGCAAAATTTTCTCATCTATAGAATTATTTTTAGGATTACCATTGAATGCAGTATTTTTGAATTCCTTTAATGTGCAGTGATAGTAATCTAGTGGACTGGAAATAGTGTTTCTTAAATGGAAAAGACGAGATGAGAAAGGAGAGTGTCAGATAGACACGTGTAGTAAGAGCATTGTTTCATGGAAGTTTTGTCTCAGCTATGTGTGTGGTTTTGTGTGCTCACGTGCACCTGTACTGAGTCACTTAATAAAATGTGCTTTTACAGTGAGTTGTGACCAAAACAAGTTTGAAACCCAGTGGCTGCTCCTCAGTTCCCCTTCGAGATTTCTTTTAGAAGGCAGAGGGAGGGGGATGACATTGGGCAGGACTCCAAGTCCATCACTGTCCCCATCAAAGTAGCTTCACTTTAATCTGCTGTATTCATTATGTTTCCACCTAAGATATCTTTTAAACAAAGGATGCAGTGGCCCAAAGTTTGAATAAATGATTTCCCAGGTCCCTTTTTGGGATTTTTAGAGGTAAGTACAATAGCTGCCAGGACCAGGCATTATTTTTGCTTTTCTGCTCTAGGAAGGGCTTGGGAAATTATCCAACCCTCATTTGGTTTTTTTGTGGTTTTTTTTTTTTTTCTGAAGTTGAAATGCAGTTTCCCTACTAATTCCATAGAAAACTCTGAGACTTAGCATATAACTAGGACAACACTAAATCTGAACAGACTTTAAACAGCCTTACAATTAGAAAAGGGGAAAGCAGCGAGTCCTTCTCCTTGCACTTTTCCTGTCTGATTCATGAGGGAGGGACGAAAGGCAGATGTGAGCACTGGTGATGTGAACAAGAAGGAGCCAGGCACCCCACATGCCTGAATAAGGTCTTGGAGAACTGAGGATTGAGGGGAGAAGCAGTCTCTTTAATTAATAAGAAAATGAGCTGACATTCCTTAAAAGTGAATTTTATTTGACTTCCTTTGGAAAGTTAGAATAGGTTTAGCAGTCACTTTTTCTACCTTTGACCTCAGTGAGGGGACCTAGGTGACAAACTGTGTCCTGAAAGCTGGGATTGAATGTTGAGGTTTTTTGCAAAAAAAAATGTGAAACAGTTATGGGCTTACTTTTACTTTCTTTGGGCCTTATCTTAGTGGACATTTTGTTAGTCATTCATTGCATTAATATCAGCCTGTTAGCAGTAGCTTTCACCCTGTACAGGCAGCTCTCTAAACTCATGGAAGCTGTGTAGAGTAGGGTTTTAGGGTCTTTGGTTTGGCCCAGGAGCTTGGGCCTTGAGACTTCACTACACTACTTATCAGCTCCATGACCTGGGCTAGATCTTCACCTCCTAAGCTTCAATTTTTCCCATCTGTCAATTAGGATGGGAAAAGATGCCTATCTTAGCATGTTGAGGTTAAATGGGATGATGAAGTATTTAGCACAGTGGCTTGCTTGGTTTGTAGTAAGTGTTTGGTAGCTATTATGAATCTCAAATTCCATGAAGTCTGTGATAAACAAGATATATTTACTTGAACTCTTTTATGATAATATTTTTGTTTGTTTTTCCATTTTCCTAAAACAAAATGCTTAAAAAGCTAGAATCAGGGGACCTGGGTGGCTCAGATGGTTAAGTGTCCAACTCTTGATTTCAGCTCAGGTCATGATCTCAGGGTCCTGGGATCAAGCCCTGCATAGGGCTCCCCACATAGGGTTCTCCGCTGAGCAGACAGTCTGTCTCCTTCCCCCTCCCCCACCCCGCTCTCTCTCTCTCTTTCAAATAATAAATCTTTTTTTAAAAAACTAGAAATCTTTACAATGTAACATATTTCTTGGTACAAATCATATATAATCAGGGACAACTGGGTGGCTCAGATGGTTAAGCATCTGCCTTTGGTTCAGGTCAAGATCTCAGGGTCCTGGAATGGAGCCCCGCCCCCCCCATCAGACTTCCTGCTCAGCGGGGAATCTGCTTCTCCCTCTCCCTCAGCCTTTTTCCCCCTTGCTTGTACTCTCTCTGTCTCTCTTTCTCTCTTAATCTCTCAGGGAAATACATAAAATCCTTAAAAAATATCAGACATGATCATGACAGAAGAAAGAACAAATTGGAGTTCAGTTTGGCATGAGTTTTAAAGAAAATGAAGAAAGGGGATTGGTGAGACATACAAGAGACTATTCTTTGTCATCAGTAAAAAAGGACAAAAGTAGAACCAAACCTGTTGTGCGCAGGAGATGGCAAGAATTTACTTGAGTGAAGCAAAGAGCGTAATAAAGTGGAAGCAGTCTTTAAGAAAGATTACTTCAGTTTCATGGCCTTCAATAGGCGGTTTTTGAAAATCATTCCAAAGGAATCATTAATATGATGTAATCATGTGGTAGGAGTGGGAGGAGTTAAATAAGAGAAGAACTAAAATTGCCTCCCACATTGTGAGACCAGAGCATTGGCCAGTAGGTACGTCCCCTGGTGGCCTGCAGGAACTCTGAAGGGGTAACCAGTTGGTGGGGGCAATGAGGCTGTGTGGCCATGCCCAGGAGAAGTGTGCTTTAGTTTAGGTTGGTGTGTCAATAGGGAGTGAGCAATTAAAAGCAGAACCAACGATTCGGGTGTCTCCAGCATGATAGCCCTCTGATGAAGTCAACATAAAGCTTCAAAAATGAGACCAGTGATACTGAACTATGGAGAACAGTCGGCACAGATGACAGAGAAAGGGGGAGGCCAGAGAAAAGGCAGAAATAAGTCGTAGATGCGTCTCACTCACCAACTGATCTAGGACCTCTTCTCCACGCAGAGTGCCATACTGCAAGTGTCTTGCTCCGATTTTCCAAAACACTGTGGAGCCTGTAACCTGGAAGCCTTTAGCAGACACTGGCCACACACATTCTTTTGCCTAAAACAATGTTTTTAAATCTTTAGAATAAGAGCCAGGATTTACAACTACATAGATTCTACATAAAAATCCACATTTTTCGGGGTGCCTGGGTGGCTCAGTTAAGCATCTGCCTTGGACTCAGGTCATGATCCCAGGGTCTTGGGATTAAACCCCACAGTGGGCTCCCTGCTCAGCGAGGAACCTGCTTTTCCCACTCCCACTGCCCTTACTTATGTTCTCTCTCTGTCAAATAAATAAATTAAATGTATTTTTAAAAAATTTTAAATCCACATTTTTCTGCATCTCTTTGAAAAGAAAAGGAAGATTGAGCCATTCTGAGCATTCTCTAACTGCAGTGATCAGCTAGGGTTGAATACTGTTTTCTTTAGAGACTGTGCTCTGAAGTTTCCCACAATCCCTGCCACTCTGGCCTGTCCTCCTGCCACTGAGGTTAGGAAGCAGGTGTCTCTTACCTTCACCTTTTGCAGTGGTTTATCTTATGATAGAGGCAAAAGACAAGTGAAACATCACTTATAACCACATCTCTGTCCTAAATGACAAATGTAGAAATAGCCAAGGAGCTTTATGTTGAAGATAAAAATCGATGAGAGTGTATTTCTTTATATAAATTAATGTAGCACACTTCCCTCCCATAGGTTACCTCCTTGGCCTTTATTGGGCCTGTCTTCGAATCTTTTCCATTTGGTAATTAATTAGTCAGATGTGTTGACCTTCCACTTCCAAGGGGACCATAAAGCTTCTTGAGGTAAAGTTGATCTATTCCACAACATCTAGTATAGTGTTGTACACAAAGTGAAATATTTGCAAGTAGTCGCCAAGGGACTGGCAGGAAACTGGAAAGAAAATAATGAGTTTCTGAGGAAGAAAGATATTCATGGAAATAAGTGGCCCAGGTGAATGGGAACCAGAAGACAATTGGCAAACATTTATTAAATGCCAACAAATCACATATAGACCTGTGAACTATCTGATGACACAGTTGTATTAGTCAATTCAGGCTACTGTAACAAAATACCATAGACTGAGTAGGTTTAAACAATAGGCATTTATTTCTCACTGTTTTAGAAGCTAGAAAGTCCAAGAGCAGGGTACTGGCATATTTGGTTCCTGGTAAAGCTCTCTTCCTAGCTTATATGTGGCCACTCTTGCACAATGTCCTCACATAGCAGAGAAAGGCAGAGGGACAGCTCTGGTCTCTCTTCCTCTCTAAGAATATTAATCCCATCATTGGAGCCCACCCTCATGAATTCATCTCAACCTAATTACCTCCCAAAGGCCCCAGCCCCAAGTACCATCACATTGGAAGTTATAGGGCCCCAACATATGAATTTTGAGGAACATAAACTATTCGGTCTATAATAATGGTCCCTTCCTGTCAAGTAAGTGCATTAAATGACAGAAGATACAGATGACTACTAGCTCAAGGTAAGATGTAAAAACTATAATTATATAAGTGTAAATACAGTGCAAAGAAAACAGAGACAGTCCTCACAGAGTCAGGGAATGTGTCATGGAAAAGAAAGCAGTAGCTAAGGCTTGAAGACAAGGTGGGATATATATAGTCTGGGGCAAGCTCCCAGAGAGGGGGATTTAAAGGCACAGAAAGGCTAAAAAGTCCAGGGTGTGTTTGAAGTTGACAAGAAGTATAATGACCTGGACAGCACAATACAAGAGTGGGTATGTGCATGTGCCTGGCAAAGAGCAGGAAAGAAAATCTGACCAAAGACCATTCACTGTAATGTCTGAACAAGCATGTGCTACTCTTTTCCTTAACCTTTTTCTCTTTGCCTTTAATTTCTAGAGAATTCTGCTATGCACAAGAAAACACAGTAATCAGGTTTATAAGAATAATCGTGACAACATCTCACTTACCCTGTGCTCACTGTGTACCAGGCACTAATGTTGAGCACTCTCTTAGTCCTCACAGCTGCCTTTTGACTTAGGTGTTCTCATCCTCATTCTGCAGAGGGGGAAACTGAGACACAAGCTGTTTGTTTGCTTCCCCCACGCCCCACTAAATGGTGCAGCTGCATTCCTAGCCCTGTTCGGCTCAGTGCTAGAAATGTAAACTAGTAGCGCCTCGTCTCATTGTACAACCCTGGTCATAGCCTGACTTCTGACAAGCCTGCTTTACTTTAGATGTTTCAATCATAATCTGTCTAAGCCTATGCAATTATTTAGTTGCTGGTGTCTAGAGGAACTTTGACTACCTCTGGAGATAAAATTAGAGATGCAGAAGCTATGGTTGCCCCCGAAACCCTGTCCAAATTGAGTTAATTAATCTGTAACTCGGAAAGCCCTAAAGGCCCTATTTAAATACAATTTCACTGTTAGTGAGAAGCTCCAGGAACCCTGATTAAAACTGAATGCAGTCAGAAATAAAAAGTATAAATCTGTCTTTAATCTAAAATTCTCAACACAAAAATTTGGCCTAAGTTCCATATTGTTCCAGTTGGCTCTTAAAATACGTATCATAGTTATTAGTAAAATGATAACATTCTATATAAATTTCATGAAGGCCCGATTGGTCTTTTTGAAAACATCTGAGAGTTCCACATAAGCACTTGTTTTTTCAAACATATCCTTAAGATACTATTATTACGGGCCAAGTTCAGATAGTATTACCATTTCATAAATATTTCTATCAGAATAAAAGCCTCGTAGGTGCAGTAGGATTCCTGTGCAGTTTTTGTCTCTGACCAGTCTTCATGGATTCAAGCAGCCTGTTCTTTTTATGTCACCTTAAGGGAGAAGTTGAACACAGATCATCCAGGGGCCATTTAGTTTGAGGAGGCACCATTTGAACCACAGCTGTGCTCTCATAGTGATCTTTGGCATAGTCAAATAGTAAAATTAGTCTGTACTTCTTAAAATACTAGTCATTTTGGAGCAGAATGTCCTGATGCCTGGAGCAAGTCCAAAGGTATCATCCACTGACAGATATTTGAGGGCTTTTTAAAAATGTATAGCAAAAGCAAACAAAGTAAAGAATCAAAGGTAAGAAAGCATGCTAGAGAGAGATGATTGAGGGAAAAGCATAAGCTGTTCCTCACTTTTCATTTCCAGGCTCTATCCTTCCAATTCAGTGGGTTCCAGGGACATAGTGGCAGGAAGAGAGAAAGAAGGGAGACTATAGCAGACCTTCCTGAAACCTTGAAATTGTGTTTCTCTCCTTTCCGTTTCCACCTTTTTTATTCTTTCTTATCTAGGTTGCTGAAGTGCACGTGAGGAAAGCCAGAGGTATTTGCTGTTCAGAGATCAAGTACTCTTAAAAACAAAGAAATCGTTTTCAGGGTTTTCCTAAGAAAGACACAAACTGAATGAGACCGAAGGAGGGGTGACCTCTTCTCTTCGTGGTTTAAGATTTCCTATTGATGTGGATAACCAATCTATGCAAAGACCTGTTCTGATGGAGCAGTCTCAGTACAATCCGCGTAGTGCCTTACTTCTTTAGACATACCTTTTTAGAAGGCTGAAATTTAAATTAATAAACCAGTCAGGGCTGCATGCCGACATGACTTGAAAGTTAACTGGAATTTATTGATCTGCAGCCTACAAGCTGTTCTACGCCGCACTGCACATAAGAAAGCCGGTCTTTAAAGTCGCCAAAAAAATTTTTTTAATTACCTCAGAAAAGATCTTTTACATCTTCAGACAGTACTGTTGTTTAACTGGAACCTTCTCCCCTCTGCTCCCTTTCCCCCCCAAATTGGGTCATTAGTGGCTAGGGTTGACAACAGCAATACTAATACAACATTCATAGTCCATGCTCAATTTTCTGCCATTAATCGAGAGAATGGAATCAGGGGCTCACCAGGCCTGCCACCCTGCCTCTGTCTGTGGGAGGAAGGGGAGAGGAATTCAAAAGCTGGGGATGCTACTAGAAGCTCCTCATTTCCTTTATTAACCTGTTAAGAATCTAGCCTCCCATGTGTCCCAAACTTCTTAAGCTATTTTAATTTTTCCCTGGATACTTTCTCTTGAAGAGCCACCTGTTGAATAAACCTAAGCCCTTCCTATCCTGTGCCCTAAAAGAGCCTTTTAAACTTCAAAAGGGTTTACCTGGCTTTACTGTTCAGAAAATGAGCATAATGGATACCCACACTTGCGTCCTTTATAATTTTATAAATTTTTCCAGTCGCTCCTCTCAACTTCTGTTTTTTCCTTGCTGAACAATTTTTCTATCCTCTTTTCTACCCTCCATTTTTCTTTGATAACACACACACACACACCAATGAGGTTTTTTTTTCCCCTCTACATTTTTAAAAATAATACTTAGAATATGTTATTCTCCCAGTTTCACTGGACTTTTCTAATCAGATATCTCATAGAACATAGTAATCAAACTTGTCCATTTTAGGTGAGACAGATACACCAGTTTAGTACAAAAGTGAGAGCATCATCTGCTTATCACCTTTCAGGCCTCCTGTACTCCGCTCAGCAGCTCCTCTCTCCTCTTGTCTCTTTCTTCTCTCTCTCTCTCTCTCTCTCTCTCTCTCTCTCTCACACACACACACACACACACAGTCTTCCCATGGTTTTATCACATGAAAGAGGCAGATGGATATACAGATCTATCTTTCTTTGAGTGTGCTCACTCTCTCTCTCTCCAAGATAATTTTTAATATTAAAAAGAAAATATAGCTAATGCTGTTAGTTACTTGTAACACTTTCCTGATGAAAAATGTTGGTTCTACTCATTATTTCCCATCTTAAATCAACTCCTCTCCATGAGAAAACACTTTGCCCAATCCCATGTTAACTCCATTTTTACAAACTATCTTTGATGTGGGACCTTTTCAAAGAGTTTTTAAAATTTAAATATATTGTGTGCCCTACTTATTTACCTTCTCAGATCACTCAAAATGATTGGAGAGTCATGCCACCCTCTATAGATATAGATAGAGATAGAGATAGAGATATAGATATGTGTATATATCATGTTGCTTTTCCCCTAACAGATTATGTTTGCATATATTGTAAATATCTTCCACTATATCATAGATATTACTAATTTGTTATATATGAAGTAGGACTATGTGTCTCAGGATCTAAACCCAGCTCTTTTTCCCCCATAAAAATCTGGATGGGTCTATAAATAATCCAAGATAACAACCAACATACATACAACACTGTATGTAAAATTATTTCTTTTTTAGTATGATAACACTTTACAGCTTTTATTCTTCTAATTTATGTTTAGAATTATGTCTAACCTTAAAATGAGCATGTTTAACATTAAAATCAGCATCAGGAAATCAGTCAAGATGTGAAAACAGGGGGGTGGGGGGGGGCACCTGGGTGGCTTAGTTGGTTAAGCATCTGCCTTTGGCTCAGGTTGCACTCCCAAGGTCTCAGGAAGGAGTCAGGCTCCTTGCTCAGCAGGAAGTCTGCTTCTTCTCCCTCTTCCCCTCCCCCCACCCCAACTCATGTTCTCTTTCTCTTTCTCTCTCAGGTAAATAAATTAAAAAAAAATTTTTTAAGTGGGAAAGGACCGAGGTTTAAAGTTTTTATATCTATGTCTTTTTCTATACCTACCCATCCACGTGTACAGTATATGTATACACACATGATCGGTAACTATCTCTGGAGACTGAATAACATATGAATAATAAAATTAAGCCACTGGATACAAATAAGAATTCATTTTAAGTGAAAATTTGCAAATCAGAAAATGATGTGCACATTTTACTGATATAGGAGTTCTCCATTTCCAGCTCCTTTTAATAAGATAGATGGCAACTCCTTTGGTGGGTATGAAGTTGGTCAGGTAATAATTAGCTGTGGTGCCCTAGGGTAGAAAAGTGGAGCGTCCCCTAAGTACCACCCTCTTCTGGATGTTTAGGCTACAAAGTCAGGGAAGTCTTAGTGCCCACCCTTAGGGATACCACAGTCTTCTGGGGAAGACAAACAGCAATCTCTGAGTCTCGCCTGAGTAATGAGGACTGTGGTCAGGTCTACCCAGGAGTGCAGTAGGACCATGGAGGAGGGATGTGTAAACAATGCTGCCGGCAGGACTCCGTGCTTAAAGGTATTATTTTATGTTTTCCATTCCCTTTGTATCAGTACAAGTCAAAAAATGTTCATTCAGTCTCTACTGTTTGCCAGGCATTGTGGAGACAAGATATAGCTGCTGTATGTAAGGGGCCTGAAGACTAACAGCGAAAGTTATTGAAATTTTCTTTAAAAACATGACACACTGTATGTAAAAATTTACAATTAGGGAGCCTGGGCCTTATATTAGAGGCCTAATGATTTTTGAGTGTTCTAGATGGACTGGTGGTCCTAGCTCAATTGTAATATTTATTCAATACTTTGATTTCCACCATAAAACAGCTTTGTCCTCCTGAAAAAGAACCATCTCAAGAAATATAAGTGAAAGGACCATTACAGGATACAGAAGGAATAGCCCTGCAACTGCGGAAGGAGTACTGGACAGGGGATGTTATGTAGGTGGGAAGAAATGCTAAAAAGAGCTTTATTTCAAAATATCCCCTCCCTCTTCCGAAGCCCTCTTCTGCTCATGCCCTTCCCCCTTGGGAGCTTCTTCAAGAAAGAAGTTCACACCACCTCCAGCATGTGTTACAGCCTGTTTCTTTGCATTGCGTCTTTTCTGGCTGTCCTCCCCTCATGCCACCTTCCTTGCGTCCTGCATCCCCCAGCAGATGCCCACGCGGGATCCTGAGTGAAGAGGACTTCTGATTACTACAAATGACATCTTGGGGTTTTTAGTAGTTCCAGCTCTCTCAGCTAGCATGTAACTAATGCATGAAATGTTAATACTCCTTAAAAAGAACATATGTTACAATCTCAGTGCCTTGTCAGACACGCTCTAATCTGTTAGCAGTTTTAGACCTGACAAAAGCTGGTCTCTTCGCCGTGTGTCTGTCTCCGTACTGTTCCCCATTCTGTGTCCTGGGCAAGTTCAAAGCATGATGATGACATTAAATAGCACATATCTCGGTTTTGTTAGCCAGCTCTAAACTGCTTTATACGAATGCACTAACTGATTTCACTGTATGGAATTCAGTATGCCGTGTGGGTGTGTTTCAGTTCCCCTGATACATTCATTTTATTCCGCTCCATTTTCTCCCCCTCTCTTTATTGACCTGATGCATCCAGATCTATAATGGGGGGGAGGGGGGGACTGACTGACTCAGAGAGTAGGGGATTGCAATGTAGTGATTTCACGCTCAGTTGTTGGCTAACAAGGCACCATAGTTTTTATTTAGTGAGGCCCAGTGGCAGGAGATGAAGAATTGTGTAGGGTCCAGCTGCTGCGGTTACGGAGCAGACAGCTTAAAGGGCTTCAGGGTTCCAAGTGTGAGGGGAATTGTCTCTTCTCAGCAGGTAAGGGACAGAGCTAGATAGAGTCAGTTGTGTTCAGGATGCTGACTGGCCTGGCCAATTCATAAACCCAAAAAATTATAACATTCTCCAGTTGAGAGGAAATGGGAGAAGACATTTAGTGGCACACTTAACCCTTTTAATGCCATACATGGAAGGCCTCCTGCTTACTGCTTGTTTACAGGAAGACATTTTGTGTTTAAAGCATTTTGTTTTGTTTTGTTTTAAAGATTTATTTATTTGAGAGAGAGAGAGAGCGGGAGGAGGGACAGAGGAAGAGGGAGAGAGAATACTTAAGCCAGTGAGTAGGGAGTCTGACCTGGGGCTCGATCCCAGGACCCTGAAATCATGACCTGAGCTAAAATCGAGAGTTGGCTATTTAACCAACTGAGCCACCCAGGTGCCCCTGAAGCATTTATTTAAATCTAATACCTCTTCCTAAGTTTCCTTTTAATTCAAAATATATTAGATTGACTAATTATCTAATGAAATGTAGTCAGTCAATCCATTTACTTTTACTGCTCTTTAATGAAATACTGTAATATATTTACATTCTTTTTCAGAGAATTGGTGATTTATTTTACATGTTCATCAAAAAACTAGAAATGCTTGGGGCACCTGGGTGGCTCAGTCAGTTAAGCATCTGCCTTCAGCTCAGGTCATGATCCCAGAGTCCTGGGATAGAGAACCATATGGGGCTCCCTGCTCAGCGGGGAATCTGCTTCTCCCTCTCCCTCTGCCCCTCCCCATTCCCCTCATGCTTTCTCTCACTCTCTCCCCTCCCCCCTCAAATAAATAAATAAAATCTTTTAAAAAAAGAATAAAAACCTAGAAAAGCTTAATGTTTATGTGCTGTGTGGGTGTGTGTTTTAATTTTTGGTAAGTCAAATGGCCTAGTAAATTTGGCCTTTCCTCCATACATGAAATGAAAAGTAGTTTACTAAGTCAATAAAGGTTCTGAAGAGGAATGCAAAGGATAGTATTTATCCTATTAAGAAAACTGTTTTCAAGTGTGTTAAAATTACTGGTAATATGCTAAGTCCAAGTGAATCAGTGAAGGACCTCTGCTTGATAAAATGAGCCCTCTTCTTGTTTCTATGTATACTTAAAGATAATCTAATTGTATCTCTTTAAAGAGTATTAGAATTTAGATTTTGATGCAGCTATGTCTTTCCGGACAGTAATCCAAATAGATTTCAGCATAATAAACATAAGATTCATATTTCTTGATTATTTGCCTCATTAATGCATAAAGTATTTTTTAAATTTTGTTTATGTGGAAAAACTCTCCACTAAAGGACAGAGATGTCACTACTAATATTTGCTATTTAATGTCTGCAATGTCCCGAGGATTGTATGTTCCCATAAAGCAGGCATAATTTATTCTTAAAACTGGAGTTCCCTTGTGGAAACGAGTCCATTGGCCTCTGCCCCTGCCCTTACCCTCTCCTTGCCCGACCAGGTCTTCAGGCTGTGTCATACAGTGGGACAAAGAATTCAAATTCTCAGTGCTAAAGTGAATCTGACTTGCTAACAGTTACACGTCCAATGGGAGCCTCCTCATTGCCAGCGTCCATTTGTTTCACATCATATCCCTGATACAGAATGGCCCTATTAAAAATGGTTCCTTGTTATTCAAATCCAGATAACTATGGATTTCATCATGCTCTCATTCACACCAAACATTGTCTTTAACTGTAAAAGCCCAAGAGAACATGATATAAAGTGGGGGGACTGACTTCCCCTAACTTTAGAGTTCTGGTGGTATTCCATTTAAAACTGTACCTTTTTTATTTCCTGATTTTTATTTCTCTGGTTGATTTCTTACCAATTCTATTTTAATAATGTTTGCCATGCTTTTACAATGTAAATAAAAACTAGTTTGGAATGGCTTTCCTCTTGTACTTCTTCATTTGGTCCCAAAGGACACTTTTGTTCATTATCCCATAGATGAAGAATGATTCCCTTTTTTTCCTGCATATTCTCCCTTTAATCTAGGTTCATGCTTAAATGGATGACAAAATCCAACAATAGTTAAATGTCTACATTATATGGTCCCTAGGATGGAAAGATGAGTCTCCGTTTTGCCCAGTTATGATGTAATGTTATGGCCTATTGAGCTCAAAGAGAGAAGTGAATAGTCTAAAGAAATGGCAATTAAGGCCAACATGAAATGAAGGAACTCTTAGAGCATGCAGGCTCAGTTGGAGTTATACCCATGTATTATATAAAACCAAGCCTGAGTATTCAAGATTATGGTATTCTGAAACACAACCAGTGGCTTGATTGGCTACATTAACCAATCAGACTTTCCTCGTGTGGTTACAACTTCTCCAAAGTTCCGCAGAAAAATTATAGCTCGCCATATATAGATCACTTATTCATACAGTGTTATGTTTTGTGAATCATGGTATGATCTTTCAGTCTCCACAGATACATAGCAACTTTAATTCAGAATACAGTGGGGAAAAGTAACAATTGGAATTGCCATCTGAGAATTTACACAATGAGTGAAAATTATTTTTTCCTTCTCCTCCTCCCACCCATTTTATCACTAAATCTCTAGATAGGAACAGTCTTCTGATACAAGAAATCAGTAGGACATGTAAGACTTATATTACATTTTCAGGTTAACTTTTATGCATCT
Organism: Canis aureus; assembly: GCF_053574225.1. Lineage (NCBI taxonomy): Eukaryota > Metazoa > Chordata > Mammalia > Carnivora > Canidae > Canis > Canis aureus. The sequence goes on along the minus strand of NC_135628.1, from coordinate 44,115,146 downwards.
CTCAGGCATCTGGCAAAGCTAACTGGAGATAGGACTTATTTTTTACCTTCAACAATTTCATTCATGGAGATTTTAATCATTTTTGGTGCTGGTGTTATACTCCAGGTATAAGTCATGTGGAAGTTGCTTCCAGTATTTTCCTCAAACAACTTGTATTTATTTTAGATACAGATTTACCTATTTCCACTAATCTGCAATTCAGTCAACAAATGTTTATTGAGTAACTACTATGTGCTATGTGCTGGGCCAATAAAACTTAGTTACCTATTTTTCCTGCACTCAAGGAACTGACAACAGAAGAAACATATATGTAAATATATCACTTGAATTTAGGTAAGAAGTACTGTAGCCTGAGTGTGAAGAATGTGATGCAGGAGATGCAGAGAATAGCAACTAAGACCAGCATGTAAATAATAAAACTACATTACTAAATGGGGGAAACATTACTACCACTTGCCAGTTTGTGGATGGTAATGATGACTTTTTGTAATAACAAAAGGCCTACAGATTGAATACCATTATCCGCACATGGTAAAACTAGAAAGAAATACCAAATATTTATAAATAAATCCATATTCTTATCCAGTGGAGGATTGATGCATCTGCATTGGTGAGAAGTGAGTGACCAGGAGGCCCTGCTCTGTCCCTTCACCAACTACAGAGCTAATGGGGGATGGGAAGGGAAGCCTCCGGAAAAGACCAATCTAATTGGGGTCATTCTCCTAGAAAGACAGAGGTTGGGATTCAAGAATCAAGAAGCTTTAGACCGGGCAGCCCCGGTGGCATAGAGGTTTAGCGCCGCCTACAGCCCGGGGCGTGATCCTGGAGATCCGGGATCAAGTCCCACGTCGGGCTCCCTGCATGGAGCCTGCTTCTCCCTCTGCCTGTGTCTCTGCCTCTCTCTCTCCCGCTCTGTATCTCTCATGAGTAAATAAAATAAAATCTTTTTTTTTTAAAGCTTTAGACAAAGGGGCTTGCTTTGAAGTATGGAAACTTTCTACCTAATGTAATGGATAGTAAGTATTATTGCCTTTGAGCAAAGAAATGACACTGTAGAAGTAGTGAGATATGAATATAATTTTTTAAATAACATTTATCATGGGAAGGATCTCTGATTACAATGTTCATATATTGATTATAGAATTTTGGAAAAGCATGAAAATAAATCCCTTAGAGTCCCAATACCTCAAAACAATTTTGGTTAACATTTAGGTATATTTGGAGTTTTGTTTTGTTTTTCTTTTTTTTTTTTTTTGACAAAATTGGATTCATACTGTATGTAACTATCATAACCTGCTTTTTTTCCCACTGAGTAAAACTTAAACATTTTCCCATGTCACCAAATATTCTTCTGCAATGTCTTTCTTAATGGTCTATATTCCCCTGTATGAATGTGCCACAATTCTATTTAAGCAACCACTGAACATTAAAGTTGTTTCCAATTTTAAACTATTGTAAATCATGTTACAGTGAAGATCCCTGTATATAAATCTTCCCATATACAACTAATTATTTCCTTAGGATAAATTTCCGGAAATTTTAACTCAAATTTTGAGTCCATAGGTGTGGATAATTGAGGTTGCTAATACATATTGCCACATTTAAAACACCTTTAGAAAAATAAAGTGGATGTAGTGTGCAACATGGCTTGGATGAGATTCTGTGAGAAGCATTTCAACATAGTGGTGAAGAACTCTAGGATTAGACAGCTTTGGTTCAGATCCTGGTTCTCCTTGCTGTGTGACCTCAGATAAATTCATCTCTATACATAGCTGCTTCCTGGGTAATGAGAAAATTCATATGAAGCATTCAGAACAATACTTGGCACTTGATAGTTGGCACTACTGAGTTGTTGTTAGTATTATTATGGTAATAATTTAGGCCAGAAGTGGTGAAAGCCTAGATTCAGTTAATGAGAGGAAAAAATAGAGAAATCTTTGATGAATCAGTAGGACTGATCATCTGATGGCTATATTGGCCAAGGGAGAGAAAAGAAGTTAAAAAAAAAAAAAAAAAAAGAGTCAAAAGATTTTAAGCCTGGGGAGTAAATCTCTTAGTGATGGTGGTGGCTCTCTGACCATACTCAAGTGGACATGGTAGCAGAGGGACACAGACTGGTATCAATAGGTTGCAGAGTGGGGATGAGGAAGGCCATTTCACTTTGGGAATGATCAGCAGTGACCTGGTGACATAGAAATGGATGGACCCCCAGGAGAGAGCAAGGCTCAGGACCCCGGACTGCAGGAGGTGAGTAGAGATGGAACAGAGGAAGGCAGACAGAACAATCAACAGAGACCTAGAAGACTGCAGAAGTAGATGGAGAATCAAATTGTGGGAGCACTCAGCAGTGCCAAAATAGCAGAGTTCAGAGATGATGGGGAGTAAAAACCATCCCTAATTCTAGCTAATAAATTGAAAGCACGACAGTTTGAATTTACTTTGTGTATTCTGATGGCTCTTTTGTTGACTTTTCCTTCTGGCATCTGAAAACTTTCCTTGTGAATTTTAGTCCCTGTGCTCTCATGGTCATTTTTAAGCACTACTTACAATTCTTCTTTGCTCTGTTAGTTACATTGTAAGAAAACTCGCAAAGCAGTTAGTCTTCCAGCTTGCCCTCTAACAGATCTTTGTTTCTCATTCATTTCATCTTCAGCACAGTTGCCTAAACATTTGGTTCATGTAACCATTAAAAACGCATGAACAAAAATGCTGTAAAATAAACAAGACTGCGATATTTTATGCAGTAATCACTTGCCAAGTCTCCCCTTTGAAACCAAAGCCATTTTTGTGTCATTGAAGAATAGTAGAATGATTCGTAAGCAAGATTTCTGTTAGGTTTATGTATTAAAACAGATGAAATCATTTTAAGTAAAATGTTAAAAGCATTTACTTTCTAATTCAGACTAAGCTTGATTCAAAAAATATTCATCATTCATCCAAAATTAAAAAAAAAAAAAAACTTGCATTTTGACCCCCAATTCATTCACTGTGTAAACCTGGAAAGACTTTTTCAGATATAAAAACTCAGTCATTAATGTAAATCATTTCTTATTTCATTCCACTTCGTGCAAGTTGTTTCCCATATCATTTCGCTCTTATTACATTTTAAGTCTTGGCTGATTGACACTCACTTATCACCTTCTAACTTTATAACTCTTACTGGAATTTGCTACCAGACCTTTCCTTACCAGTTACCTGCCTATTGGTATTCCCACCACCTTTAAAGTACATTTTATTTTGATTTGGTTTTGTATTTAATTTGAAATATACTTTTACTTTTAGGCCTAGTCTACCTGACTTTGCACTAAATCATCTTGAGGTTGATTTTTCCCCAAAACATGTGTTTGGGTAATTTTTAAATCTCTTTGTTAGATTCAGCTTAAACTGGTATTTTTTCTCCTGTTTTCTATTATTTCTTGGGTGCCCAGCAAAGAACTGAGCCCAGATGGATTCTTTATAACGGCTGTTTGACAACGATTTAAAGGAGGGAGTGAGGAGATCCTTTTTTTTTTTCTCTTGCCTACAGCTGCTCTCAATATGGCTCATCACGACTGAAAGGAAATGAATAAAGATGAGTTATCCGAACTGAAAATCAGCCACAGAGCAGAAGCAATTCATACTCCCCAATCCGTCCACAAATCCAGTAGGGAAAAGGAAGTCATTGCCATCGTTTATTTATTCATATATTTTTAATGGTGGCAGGATTACTTTTTAAATCTTGTACCTTTGAGTAGTGGCCATTTGGAGCATTTGTGAAAGGCCATATGGTTTCAAATGAGATTTCCATCACATTCTGTGCATTTGAAACTATTTATACAGAATTGAGCTCTTGGCATGCCGAGCGCTTGGAGCATGAGCAGACCCATGAAAACGCCGTAGACAAAACTAGAGAATATGCAAATAAATAGCAGTTAAGGAAATGTTAGTGGTTTAACATGCCATTTTTGGATCGGCCTTCATTTGGATGATACAACCTATATTTTATTTTAAGCAGCTATCATTTCCATATTTTGTGCATTACATGTCTCCAGTGATTAATTTCTACCCTAGTGACTTAGGTATCTTAAGTGCTCAAAAACATTTCAAACAGGGAAACGTGTAGACAGAGAATTTTGAATGGGGGTCCAGCCTAGGATGGAGGAGGATGTTCATAGGAGAAATTGCTGTGTCACATGTTTCATGTTTTCTGTATGAGAAGAAAAGTTGTATAAAGTATGAAAGGCAATTTCTCGCTAAAAAGATCTCATGTCCCCTGAAATTTGGGGATAGGAGCACCTAAACTCTGGCTACAGTTGGCTTTGATGCATGACAAGCAACGGGCTCACTATAGCATGTTCTTCAGAAGCCACATGGTGCTTCTCATTGTACTTTAGATTCATACAGACCTGGGTTCAAATTGCAGCAGCATCATTTCTCACTGTGTATCCAGGGGCAAGTCCCTAAAACGTTCAGAGGCTTGTTTTCTTTACTTCCTAGTAAGGATAGCAACGTTGATCTCACAAAGGTGTTGTTTCCAACAACAGAAGAGAGAGAGGAGAGAGGAGAGATGTCAAGTACTTGTTCATGGAGAGAGGAGAGATGTCAAGTACTTCCTATTACCTGGGAGGCCTCAAGCATTGTGGCATGGCCATTAGGAGTTCTGGTTTCAGGGGCACTTGAAGCTCACTGTAGCTCAGTGATTGAGCATCTGTCTTTGGCTCAGGGCGTGATCATGGGATCCTGGGATCCAGTCCTGCATCAAGTTCCCCGAAGGGAGCCTGCTTCTCCCTCTGCCTGTGTCTCTGCATCTCTCTCTGTGTCTCTCATGAATAAATGAATAAAATCTTAAAAAAAAAAAAAGAAGAAGAAGAAGAAGGAGTTCTGGTTTCAGAGTCAACTCTCCAGGTTCTGATGTTGACTGTGGCCTTGAGAACAGAGCCCCCACTTCCTCATCTAGACAGCTATAGTAACCATAGTCCCATTTCTTGAAGAGTGGCTGAGATGATCCACCTAAGCACTTAGAATAGTCCTTGCCTGGTTCAGGGAAAGTGCTCAACACTCCCTTATGCTGACCTCAAGCAGGCCATGAAGAAACAATAAGTGGTGGCTACTGTCCTTGTCATCCAAAAATAATTCAGTGTGGAGTCCCACCTCACCATGAGCACTCTTGGTTAGACTGCCTGGCTCATCCCTCTGGAGTTCATGACAGCCACAGCAGCATCTGGTCTGGCACTTACCATCTGTGATGCTACTATTTTTTTCCAAAGCCATGATGAGGTCCACAGCTCCCAAGAAACATCCTGTTTCTCTCACGATAGCCATTTGCCAAACATAGAAGTTTTTGACATCACAGTTAGGCATGGCACATCCAGACTTGTTACATTGGAACTGTGGAATTGGCCACAACTTGCATTTTAATTTCCATTAATAGGGAACATTCTCTAATTCCTGAGTGGTATTCTCTGCAAAGTAATGTGTCCTTTCCAAGATAAGTTACATTATATCAAAAATTGCTGTAGGAAAGGAGGACCATGAGAGGCCATTCCAGGGTAGGTATATATAGTGAGTGATTGTGCTGCCCTGTCAGAGATAAAGAACTGACAGGCAAAGGGTTAACATCTTTCTCCAGCTTAGATATAGTCAGGTCATGAGGTGTGGGGCGGAGTGGGAGGGAGGGAGGTATTTAATGTGCTGGCTATCTTGAAGCAACTCAGAAAAATTACATTCTTAAACTTCAAGACTCCAAAAGAGAATAGAAATTGTATTACATTTTCAATGATGTGCCTTTCCCAGAAAGACAAAAACTTTTAATATCTGTAAACACTTTCTTTAATACCCAACAAATGTGATATGCCACTAATAGAAAAAAAATGCCCATTTCAATTGTATGCTTTGTGGTAATAGAACAATATAGAGTTGATATTGCAGTAACTAGGCTCTAAAAGTACCCTTCTAATGAAAAACAGCACTGTTTGGGCAAATATTTTCTGGCATCTTTATATTTCCCTTAACTGGAAACAGAGAAAATGTTGGCTGGGTGTCATGACCACAGGATACTGTGTTTTCTAACTAAAAACAAATTGTAAGGACAGTGCTGCCAAGAAAAAACTGAAGGTGGTTGGAAGGTATGAGATGGGCTCCTTCTGGGGTTCCTATCTGATAGCATCCCCGCTGTAGATTGGGTTTGCTGACTGAGCCGTACCACGTGGTAATGCTAGTGTCTGCTGCTTCTTTCTCAGGTGTAGTCACTTACTGCCTTTCTGCCTCTTCTGTTCGTCCCTCAGTGGTGAGCAAGAGAGCATTCTGTAGAGATGAATAACTCGGCATCATTAGAATCTTGAACACTTGGAAACTTGGAAAGATCTAGAATCTAAAACAGATCTAATTATCAATTACCCATAGGGCAGTGATTCAAAGCCCAAATTATCTAAAGATGTGTCCCAACTTTGCTGTCTATACGCGTGGGAGTAGATGCCAGGCAGGAGCAAGGAAAGTGAAACCGCCTCGTGGGTTGAAGAGCATGGTGGCCTCAAGCAGAGAGGGAAGGAAACAAATTTGGATGTAAGTCTGAGTTGTGCAGGAGTGGGCGGAGGGGAGCACAAATCCAGAAGACAGGCAGTGGAATCAAAATTGGAGTTACCAGCTTAGAGCAGAAGGTTCCCAATTCAACTTGATGGGTAAAGTCTGGAATATGCCTATGGTGGTGCTTATAGGACACCTGTAACTTCAGTCACAGGTGGTGAGGGAGCTGTGGAAACAGAGCAATAGGTCAGATGCACTCCTGGCTCCTCTCTAGTTTTGAGCTTTTTGGCCATATACTTGTTTTTGAATGCATGAGTTTACAGTATTTAACAGCTAGGATCAAAATGAGTCTCAAGAAGCCTAACTTTTGTCTGAAGAAATAATGATTAAAGGTTACATTTAGAAATGAGATCCACCTTGGTTGGCAGAATGAGATGGTGCCAAGATTCCGCTTAAAAAAAAACAAAAAACAAAAAGCAAAAACAAAAAACCCTGCATTACATTATCCAGGATGGAGAAAATGAAAATAGCAAAAAAGCAGAAGATAATAGGGAAGAAAGAGCCATCTGGGTGGCATAAGACCATGTGCTCTTGGCTTTGCCTTCCCCAAATCTTCAGCAGATTCCACTAACAGTGTCTATTGTAAGCTGAATTTCAATGTACAGGTCCTGGCAGGTGGAAGAGTGCTGGACCCCAGGGCTATGGCAGCATGAGCATCACCCCTGTCCCCAGAATTTATAGAAATCTTGGGGATTATGGACTTTTATGGGCTGAGGAATTGCATTTTTACCGAGATCTAAAGAGCAGAAAAGCTTTCAGCCACCATCCGGGTAGTATACATATAAAGGTGTGTTATGACAGGGGTGGGAAACGAATTCACATATGAAACCTGTGGCCATAAATGCTTATGGGGAAATGTTTAGTTCAACAGATGACTGAAACCTATAGCCCACATTAGTTTCTGGTTATCCATTCATTTTACTTGTCCAGGTTTATAGGGAATCAAATATTTACCATATACTGTATATATTTTTAAAGACTTTCTTTATTTCAACCCCCTTTTATTATACCCCGTACTGGCTATTTCCTTTTTCATTTTCTTCATTATAGTGTATTTGTCAACTCCACTTATATACAGGGATGTTAATGGGTTTTTAGACTACAACGTATCATGACACAATAAGGCAGTTATCCTGATAGGTCTTACATAACAAATCCATACTTCTTTGTTTTATAATCCTATCATAAACATTAAGTATTTATTTACTTAAGTAAAGTATTTGAATTTACAATTCATTTGTCATTTGATTGAGGGCAGTTTAGAAATTTATATATAATACAAAGGATAAATTACTGTCTGCAGAGTCCCTAACCCACAGGGATTCAAGTCTTGTCGAGCAGGTTGACGGAGGCCCACATAAACCGTGGAAAGACAAGTCCAATCAATGTCAATATCCTGAAAGGGGAGACCCTGCTCTTGGCTGGGCCACTTGTAATGGAGGCAGCATTTGATCTGAATCTAGACCTGTTGGTAGGATTATGGATGTTGTCAGTTAGAAAAGAATAGATGGGCAGAGAGGGTTCAGGCAGGAGCTGCCCCAGCGCAGAATCGATCCAAGGATGGCCAGGATACACACAAGGCAGATGGCTACATGGTGGGTTTCTTAGAAAGAGTGGAAGATAATGCTGAAAAACTGAATTTACTTCTTTTAGAAATCAAGACATTTGCTGTATAATTTACAGTTAACCTGACTGGTGAGGTTTCCTGAAATGCAAGATTTATTGCTCAGAGCAGTGCATCTTTCTGCAATACCAGAGCACGGTGAGAAATAACTTTGTATTTTGATTCACGGTAACGGCTCAAGCTATTTTTTGTGATGGACTAATCCTAAAACAGCTGTGGAGCAAAGGTACCAAAATCAAACTTTTACAACGAGTCAGTCAACCTCTTCATTATTTTAATTATATACTCTCCTATTAATAAATCCTTACCATTACTGTTTCAGAGCAGCTTGAAGCAGACAGAAGAACCCAAATGAGCCTAAGATGGCTTTTAAAATCTAATATATGATTGGAAAGTAAGTAGTTAAACCGAATATTAAAACAACGAAGCTATAGATACTGCTAAGTCTTCTTGGCTTTTCCCCTCATAACCAGAACATAATAAATAAAATATGGGTCTCAGTTGTTTAAACTTGTGTATCAGTAATTTCTAATAACAGTTCAAAAACGGCATGCCAACATGAAATGTAACTGCATTTTTATATAGCATTGAAGTAAAAAATCTTCACTGAAGTTGAGAAGCAAATTAGCCATTCTGCCTTCTCCAAGCTTGATACTTAAGAAAGATTAGCTTTTCTCATGGTATCTGAAATGTTTGTTATTTTTTTAAAAACTCGTGAAAGAGAGGCACATAAAAGAGAACAGTCACTGCCTTCTTTGGCAGGCAAGTGGCATTAGCGTGGACAGACTTGCTGGAAAACCCTCAATGGAGGACGTTATAACACATGGAAACATTAGATTATATATATCCTGACAAAATGGTCTTTCTTGCCAAAGAGCATCTTCTTAAAAGAATCCAACAAAAACATCCAAGTTCAGGTTTTCAAAAGCTTCTGTTCAAATCCCACAGTCCTGAGTTGACTTCATTCATTCAGTTACTACATACGTATTTATTTATGGCCCCATGTATGTATAAGAAATTGTCCTGGGAAAAAAAAAAGAAATTGTACTGGGTGCAGTGTTCTCTTCTAGCACCCATTTGTCTAAAAATACATATTTGCATTAATAAGTACCTTTTTGGGGTTTTTTTTAAATTAAAATTTCTTCTCCATGCTGTCCTAGCAATCATTTAAGCTTTATGTTGAAGGGAAGTGATTTTATTGTCATTTCAGTGATACCTTGACATTCTCTTCCCTCCGAGGAACGGCTCATGGAAGAGGCAGGAAGACTTTTTGGAGAGGAAAGGAAAGGGAGGAGGCAGGACAGCGAGGAGTCCAAACTGGAGAGTAGCCCCATGAAAGCACCAGTTGAAAAGCAAATGGGAAGGATGAATGGGAGCAGGTTACCGTGAACTGGGCTGAGAGGGAGGAAGAGGAAGGAGCCAGAGACCAGGGCACCAGTATGCCTAGGCTAGAGACAGCAAAAGCCCTAGGGTCAGCCTGCCAGGGTCAAATCCCAGCCTGACCACTTACAGACTCCGTAACCTGGAGAAGCTGCTTACCCTCTCCACGCCTCTGGTTCCTCGTAATGGTTCCATGAAATGGGCAAGAAAATCGTGATAATAATTACTATACCTCACAGGGTTGTCATGACAATTAAAAGGAGTTAATACATGGAAAGTACTTAGAATAATGTCAGGCATGTGGTAAGTGATCTATAAATTTAAGCCATTATTATGGTTAGAGGCCCTCCTAGAGAAGAGACACGTAGTCCAAGAGGACAGCCTTAGTTTGGACTTGTAGCGGTGCCAAAGCCGCTCCAGATTTCCTTCTCTGGGAAATGTTGTACGTACAATAACACAAATTTGTGTTTAGAATACCTACATAGGGGCACCTGGGTTGCTTGGTCAGTTAAGTGTCAGACTCTTGAATTCAGCTCAGGTTGTGATCTCAGGGGTCCTGGGATCAAGCCCCGCATCAGAGTCCCTGCTCAGTGAAGAGTCTACTTGTCCCTCTCCCTCTCCCCCTCCCTCCACTCTTGCTCTTTCTCAAATAAATAAAATCTTTAAAAAAAATAGTTACACAATTGTTCATCAATTATCATTTCTGTTTTCAAAAAAAAAAAAAAAAAACAAATGGATCTGTATGTTCCTAAAAGTAACACCTGTGGGATTCATGCACACTGCTCCCACTAGTGACAATCTCCCCCTGACAACAAGGTAGTCAAATTGTATCAGATGTGCTGTACAAGCCTGTAGCCAATTAAAGCAAGTGAAGAAGATCTTCTTGCTATAATGTAATTATATTGCCTTCTTGGGTCCTTGAAATTGTTCTTCATGCCCACCCCATGTCCTGCTGGTCTAGACAGTCTTGAATAAATTGGTAGAAGGAGATGTCTAGGTTCTTTAGAAGAGCGCAAGGTTTTATGAAGCTGCGGGTGAGTTAGCAATGTAAGTATTCCTCATAATAGGCCGAGGGTTTAAAATTGAGGAGTTTAGGCCCAAGAGGAAAATAACACCGTGGTTATTCTGAATTATCGAGGAATGAAGTGGTTCATATAAGGAATAACTTAGATAAATGGAGTTTGCGACTTTAGGTGCACAGACTAGTTGCTATTGTAATCATTTTGGATAAGAACATGCATAAGGAATTCATTAAGGTTTTGAGATCCAAAAGCATGGGCCTGAGTCTTGCAAGTAACACTTAAGTTGCGTGATCATATTGTATTTATGTTGTCTAAGTGTTAGTTTCCTCATTTGAGAAATGGCAATATTAAGAACCTCTACATCATAGGGATGCTATAGGGATGGATTTCAGGAAGTGCAGATAGCATACAACATTATCTGCATAGAAGGGTGTTGGAAACACACTAAATGTCCAGTAAGAGGTGAATGGTTGAATCAGTTATGGTTTAGCCATATGATGTCCATTAGCTTCACAAGCCATTCCTTCACTGATGTGAAAGTAATTATAGCCAACCGAGATCCAAAACTATGAGGAAGTCTTAACTTTGTGGAGTAGAAATAACAATTATCATAACTAGTATTTATACAATGCTTAGATGCCAGATCCTATATAAGTCTTGCACTTAGAACTACTTATTAAATCCCCAGAAAAACCCTAAAGGAGAGGTACTGTTGTTACTTATACTCATTTTACACATGAAGCTACTAGAGCAAAGTAAGATTAAAAAACATGCCAGGCAGGTAAGCGGCCAGACCAGAGTCAGGGTAAAGGAATTGGGGGATTTGTATGCAGTTAGAAAATTGAGTGGACTCCATATATCCCCTCCAAGTCTCATCTGTGATTTCCTAGACAAATGTTGAAAGGCTGGGCTATGTTGCCGCTGAATCAAACCCACCATTATTGCAATGTAGACATGATAGCTGACCCAAAATATGGATGGAAACTGCCATACTTGGAATGGAAAGCCCTTCTCATATCAGGTCGCTGATTCTGCAAGCCCCAAATCCAATCACAGACCTCTTTCTGCTTGCCCGCTCTACGCTACCTGCTGTTATTGAACACAAACTGTGACGTCCTGAAGGAATCCAAGATAAATTTGTAAAACATCATGTCAGGTCCTTTCTAGTCCCAGTATCCCCCAGTGATCCAACGTTGGGGTCTGAAAAATAGAACAGAACATAGAAGGGAAAGCAACTCCAACTTGCCACAGATACATGTAGAGTGAAAGAGATATTTTTGTTTAAGCGACAGACAGCCGAGAAACAGTTATTTGATCCCTGCTGCTTGAGGGACAGTAGGGAAAGAAAGGTATTTTTGTGATCACTCTTCAGCGTTCCCTGTGCGGCTTGGTTCATACAGTCGCAACAAAACCCAAGCTCTAATAACACATTGCCACCGACCACAGATATGTTGCAAGCATTATGCAGAGTAGCAGCTAACATCCAGCTTCCTTTTGATTACTTCCAGGCCTGTGACATTTAGGATGCAGCACATTTCTTCTAACCTCAGAGAACTCACAGAGTCAACAGCATCTAATAATCATGTGCTGACATAGAAACTGTAAGAAATTGGTGTCATTTATCTGTCTTTCATCACATTTACGGTGATAGGGTGAATGAGTACCATATTAGGAGTCCAAAGACATGGGTTTGGGGCTAAATCTAACCTCATCACCAACTAGCTGTGACCTGGAGCATGTCACCTAATCTCCATGAGGCCTCTGGCTCCCTTTCTCTAAAATAAGGATAGAGTTCTGGGTCTCCAGATCTCTAATATTCTGTGCTAAGTCATCAGTGGAATTCTGGCTAATAAGTTTCAAAAAGGAATAATGTTCATCCCATCCCCCGAGTCAAACCAGAAAGCAGGAAAGCCAAGAAAGTGTACATCCCAAGTGCTTGTACATGTTTACCCATCAACTAGGGATGGCTCAAATAGTTCTCAAACTAAGCCAGGCACCCCCTTTTCTGATGGGAGAAATGAGACCATTAACATGCATTTGAACAGTTTAAAGTTAATTGCCTCTGCCTTGTTTTTATTTTTAAAGTTCTCTCTACAGCATCACCATTCTCAATGTTAGTCAGTCATGGCATTATTGAGGAATATAAGCATGAATGTTTTTTATCCATGATTTTAGTGCAGTCTTTATTAAATTTTATTCTGTTGCAGCATGCTTGAAAATGTGTAGGTTTAGTCAACAAGCGCATACTTTCAGAGCAAAATGTGAAAGAGCACTTTTCACTCTTTCCTTCTACTTATGTTTGTTAGTGCCCTTCGCTATTAACTCGACCAAGCCCCACAAACCATCACAAATGAACTGTGTGCCAAATGCCTGTTTCCCTAATCAGGAAGCGATGTGTTACTGACAGCCTTATGTGTTGAATGTCTCAGGTAGAGAGACTTGTGAAACGCATATCTGGATTTCTATACAGATTTTTTTTCACAAAAGTGTAATAAATTCATGTAGTCATATCTTAGGAAAGGAAGTATGTTTGGTAGCTTGAGCCTGCTGCCCATACAGGCCCTGTGTGTCTGCTGTGAAAGACCAAATATCATCCCAGTGGACCTGACCTAGTTGAACATAAATACACCCATTGAGGAGCAACTGGCTTCGGAATTAATAAAATTTATGAATAAATAGGATGGCCTTGCAAAGTGGCTGAACTTGAAGTGCCTCTTAATTAATTTTTTAAAGCAATCTAACAGGTTTTAGCTGCCCTCCTGATGACAAAAATCTATGAAATGAAATTATAGTGTATAGAAGGTGGTTGGATGCCTTTTCATCCGTGTTTTGCAAGATTAGAAAATGAATTTAACCATAAGAGGATCACAATACAGAGCCTTATATTTTTTAATAAGATGTTGATCTAGCCTAGAAGTTGATGGATGGTTGGGGCTGGTTTTACCATTCAAGTAATTTGGCATTTTCCCTATCTGTTTGTAAGGTCTCTGAGTATGTGGGAATGTGTTTGTAAATGCATCTCAATTTCAGCTTTTGTTTTTCATACTCACTGGTTTCTCTGACCTGTCCCAACAACACAGCTCAATCTGCATCTGAAGTGATTACTTATTAAAATTTAGAGAGCTGGGCAGCCTGTGTGCTCCTGGGCCTACTGGTGAAGCTCATTAAAGAATCAATCACCAATGAGGGCATTCATCCACAAGGGCTGGAAAGGAAGCACCCAGATCCTTACTTCACTTGAGAGTATAATTCAGAAAAGAGGAATATTTTTCAGTTCTTGCTCACTGAAGCTCAATTTTGAGAAGTCACCATAAAAGATGAGCCTGAGAATTATAATTGGGTCTTTGGTATAGACAAATTGTACTGTGTCTTTTGATTTTTTTTTAAATCCCCCCTAAAAGGTCACTGTATACAAAGACAATCTCTGAATTTATTGAAGGGAAAGCTACAAAGCTGTTCTATGCAGCTCTGTATATGCCTGTTTGTATTCTATACTCTTTTGTCATCCAGTAACAAACAGACAAAATGGAATTCAATCTAAGAATTTATTTACTGTCTTTTAAAGATCTTCAAGGACTTACTTCCAAACAATGATGAAAAGTATTTCTAATTTAAAAGAAAAGACAAAGACCCACATTTGTTTGATATGGTATCTTCTGCATTCAGGGTGGCGAATGTTTACGAGTACATTCCAGGTTACAGTTCACCTGAGGGAACATGACATGGTGGCCGTTGCTGAATTCACACTAAAGCGAGCAATTCACTTCCCAGCTGATTTCTATCATGTAGACAGGACCATGGCTCCAATGTGAACCTACTCTCAATGCCATGTTGCATTTAGAGCTATTTTCTGGGTAACTAATTCGATCTCAACCTGATGTCTCAGGTTGGCCAAGGGGATGTGACAACATTGCCCCTAGGTAATGGGGCTCTGGACTTCTCTGATGCAAAGAGAAGCAGTATAGTGTGTGAATCCTGGGTCAGCTACTTGGTTGCTTTGCAAAGCATTTAACTTCTTGGGGCATAATATTCTCATCTAAAAAAAGAAATATGGAGAGAATAGTATGTCTCTCACAGATAAGAAATACCATTTTGTAGAAGGTAGTTAGCTTGTTCACACTTTATAAGATTAGAAGATATATTTAGCCCAAAAGAAGATCATCATGAAGAATCTGATATTTTTTGTAAGATGGTGATTGAGCTTCAAAGCTGATAAATGGGGCCACTTTAGATATGGTTATGTGAATTAGATAAATTAACTTTTGTGAAGTGGTTAGAGCGGTGCTTGGCACATAGTAAACCTTTAATTTGTGTTAGCTATTTTTATTAATATAAACTCAGATGTATGCTTATTACCGTCAGGGAAGCCCTTGCAGAAGTCATAATTGGGAAATAAAATATTAACAAAATGTTTAAGCTCTTTAAAATTTCACTTTACCTGTCAGCCATGGTGCTATTCACCTTATATCCATTACCTTGTTAAAGACTACATGATTCCTTGTGGATCATATGTTTTTCCCTGTTAAAAAAGGAATTAAACATATGTATTGAAGGGGTAGGCATTTTCCATTCTTATATGTAGACCAAATAATTCATTAACACAAATTACATTCCCTTTTTAAATACCACACATTTTACCATTCTGCTGCATTCCTTTCAATTTTTTAGAAGTCTTTTCTCATTTAGGAATGTATATTTTTGTTTACGCATTTGGGGAGGTAGATAGCATAGGGATTATTTCCAATTTACAAATGAGGACACTGAAGTTTCATGAAGCTGAGGTGAAGTGACCATCCAAGATCTAAAACAGGTTCATAGTCCAAGACCACAGTCATAACCCACACCTCCACTGGGCCAGGCCTCCACCGCAGCCCCTTTACTGGTTCAGCATCTGCTGAGCAGTCATTTCCAAGAGCTGAATAAAACCACCAGCTTTGCATGATTTCCAAAGCTATTGATTGGGCCCCTATTCTTCGTTCATCTTGTGGCTAATAAATCCATCCATTTAAAGACCAGAAGAATTCAGTGTTCAGCTGTGGTCTGCTACACACATGTCCACTTTCCTTACATTTTCTTTGAACAGAACACAGTAAAATCTATTGTACAGCTCACCGGCGTGATATCGCTTTGATAGACACTGAGTGACCTAATATACACACTCCAGTGTACTCTAATCTGTGGTCTCCCAGCTCCCACTCGGCAGGAATTCTGAGATGTTGATGGAACCCCGTGATTTAACAGAGCAGCCGGGCTGCCCTTTGACCCCTCACACTGGTTCTGACAGCTGCCTGCCATGTGTAGAGAAAACCTCACAGGCTGAACCCCTGTCACAGAGTAAAGGTCCTTGAATAAACATACAAGCATGATCATGCTACCACTCTGGAATTAAACGGTTTTTTTAAACTGAATTTGCAGTGGGGAAATTCTAGAGCTGAAGATCAGTAGCACCCCCAAAGTGCGCCAACTACCTTCTGTCTTTAAAAGCAAAACAAAATAACATCACACAGGAAGCCTTGGTCTTGTCCACACGTATTATTTGAGTTACCCGTCTTTTTCAAATGGATTCAGCCGGTTTGCCATCACCCAGATTTTTGCGCTCTGAAAAGTAACAAGCCTGCCAGAAATGATGAGCAGCGTCTCCTGGGTGAGTTAGGAAACTTGATTTGTTTTTAAGCTATCAATTTAATCCACACTGCCTTTTTACTTTTGTCAGGATATTCTTCAGGTAAAGAATGGAAGGAGGCTTTAGGCATGACTACCATCCTAAATATAAAGTTGGTTAAAAAAAAAAAAATCCCCACTCGGCCCAAATAGCATTGTGCTTTATAATTCATTCTTTTTCACATACAGTACCCTGCATTATCATGGCTAATGTTTTCCTGCTGAGCTGCCATCATCTTTTGTCAAGCTGTCAGGGTATTAAATTGATGTACCTTCCACATTTGGATAGAGGTCATTATCCTGTTGCCTGGTTGCATTGCCTCTGCTGAGCAGGTTAACTGCTTGAGGTCTTTCATCTAGATAAATGTTTCGCCAGCACTTTTGCTCTGTGATGACATGAGCTGTTCCTTAGAGGTCAAATAGTGATGTTATGATAAGTTGTTCATTCCCTGTGTGTTCACGGATACGGAAAGGACTGGAGTCAAACTTCATCACAGACCTAACAATAATGATAAATGCTCATTTTGGTATGTTTCTACCCAGAATTTGTGGCTCTTTAAAGCTATGTACATATGTATTATGTTTTATATACAGACAATGTTTGCCTCAAGTGTTTGTTTCAGTATCGTGGATGATTCCACGAAGTGTGCTGGAATTTACCCTTTAGTTCTGATGATGGCAGAAACAAATGATCGTGTGTGTGTGTGTGTGTCTAAAAGATAATATGCATTAGACATTTGCAGGTTTTCTAATATAAACTAACATTTAGAGTAGTTTAAAGACCATGATATTAAAAGCCTTGGTACTGTCCACATAGGAAGACAGTTTTTAAGTGGAAAGATACAATTAGATCATTTCACTTTAGTAAAAACTGGTTTGTTAATCAAAAATAATTTTAGTTGCTTGATCTTGATTTTTTTGAAAGAGAAAGAAAAATAAAGATACTTATTTTAAGGGACAATTGGGGAGGGGTTGTATTTATTTTGTTACAATGAAGAATATACCAAATAAAAAGGAAAAATGATTTTAAATGATTATATTATAACCAAATAACTTATTTAAAAAAAAAAAAAAAAGTGTTTCTGAATCCCCAGGTTTTTAATCCAATTTTTTCACATCTTTTTTACTGTAAAATTTACCTACTTAATCATTACTCGGTGTACAGTTCAGTGTGGTATGAAATATATTCACAATGTTGCACACCTATCACCACCATTCATCTCCAGAACTCTTCTCTTTAAGTGGTTTCCCAACTGAAGCAGGCTTTATCTCCACAGCTAACATGACTAGTGTTGTTATATGAGCTACAAGCTGCTTTTTTGAGTAAATAGAATAACTTTTGTAATCTTTTTTTGAAGATACCACTTTAAACTATAGTCTCCTTTGAAATGTAAACACATAATGACACATGGAATTAACTTTCTTGACACTATATAATTTTAACCAAACTGCCTCATTTTAATCTTTGACTAAACTTCATTTTGTATTTAATCTTTTAAAAATATGTTTCGTTTTCTTCTTAATGCATACTATTATTTTCAACAATTGGCCTAGATTTTAGATTGTTGTTTTATTATTAAGAGTCATTTATGTACAGTCCACAAATTTAATCATGAAACAAAATTTAAATCCTGCCTAGAGGGGTGCCTGGGTATCTCACTGGTTGAGTGTCTACCTTTGGCTCCTGGGATTGAGTCCCACATCGGGCTCCTCATGGGGCGCCTGCTTCTCCCTCACCCTGTGTCTCTGCCTCTCTCTGTGTGTGTCTCTCATGAATAAATAAATAAATAAAATCCTAAAAAATAAAATAAAATAAATCCTGCCTAGAGGCACCAACTTGTTATTGAACTTTGAGTTAGTGAGGTCAAATGCACTGATATAAACTTTTTCATTTATTTGCTGTTAGGTGGTGTAGAAACAAAAACACAAGTCAGATGATGAGAACCACCTTCAGTGGAAGATTCTGTATTCCCTTTCTGGTCCAGTAATTATATCACCATCAATGCAGTAGCCCAAACTAGAGAGCTCAGCACCCTCCATAATGTGCCCTATCTCTACCAGACATCGAGTGAGCCCCCATGGTCTGTCAGCCCTTTTAAATATTGTCTTAAAGTCCATTTGCTTTTCTACATTCCACATTATCTTCTGTCCTTGGATGAGCTCTCTTTATTCCTCATCTGCTTTCTTGTTTCTCTGCCCCACTCCTCTTTCTCACCATCATCCATCTTCCGCACTGCTGAAAGAGTTTTCTTTCAAAAACACCAATCTGATCAGTCACTCCCTGCATAGAAGTGTTCCACTCAGTCTCTTTGGCTGGAGACTCTCATTGGCTGGAGCCTTTCATCATCTGGCCCTGACTGATCTTTCACCTAACCCTCCACTGCCCCCTCCAAACCCTCTCAGGACTGTAGTCATGGAGGCCCTCGGGGTACTAAATATGTCCCCCTCTCCTGCTCCCTAGGCCTATGACCCTCTGTGTGGAAATGCCTCCTTCCTTATGCTCTCAGACTTATTCCCCTAAGAAACCTTTTGTTTTCTTTTTACTTCTCTGGGTAAAAGGTCATTGTTCTAGCTCTTTTACCTTGTACCTTACTATGGCATTCACACTAAAATTTTATTTTGGTTAGTTTATATGTCCCCATCAAATTATGAATTCCTCTAAAGCATGGATAACATCCTATCTGTAGTTTTCAAACTAGGATGAATCTGCCCCTCTACACCCCGACTCTTTCCTAATTTCCTATTCTGTCCTGAAATTCATCTTCTTCAGAACACCTGCTGCTTCACCTCTCCCAATGGCCCTTCTTCCCCTTCACCAAAGAAAGCATCCCCTCACCCAGCCTGACCTCTCACAATCTAGTATTGTCTTCAGCCATACAGACCTCCAGGCAACAAAGAAAGGGATGAATCCACTTATACTTACCAGAAAGCCTCCTCTCATCTAAAGCACCCAGACATATTCTAATAATAAATACACTTCTTCCACAGATGCATCAACTAACCTGGGGAGAAGGGAAGCCACCTTCATCTACCTCACTAAGAGATGCATTTCCAATAAAAGTTTGGTTTTATTTTTAATAATTATTTTCAATGTTGTACTATTTCATCACTTTGATCAATTTTCTTGGGAAATTTGTAACTAAATTAAAATTCCTGTACATGTTTATGTTATAGACTATGATAGAGTAATAAAGACATTGCAGGAACAAGAATGCATCATATTAGGATAAAATTCTATTAGAAAAATGCAATGGAAGTACAAGATAAGAAGAAAAATACATGATGTGAAATTTCCAACTGTTAAAGAATAGTTCATTCATGTACATTTTAAAGAATGATGTAAAATCTTTAGCTTAAAATGTCAATATTTTCAATAAGCCAAACATTATATCTATTGCTATCATTGAAATTTATGATAAAGATATCCTATTTCAACTTTGAAATGCACAGAAGAATATATAGTGTAACAAAAACATTTATGGAATAGTCAAGCAAAAAAAAAAAAAAAAAGGTTGAAGACTATTAAAATGGTAACATTCCAATCCTAGAAATGCAAAGCAAATGTTTTTCCCCTATAATCTTGAAAAGGGTTTTGGTTTTGTTGTTGTTTACTGTTGTTTTACTTTAGTGTCATAAAAGTTATCAAAGTTATCCATGTAGGCAAATTCACTTTCCTCCCAGCTATGCCAAACAGTAAGTATTATCCAAAGGCTAGTCAGGACCATGTAGGACACTGGTCCTCTGCACATCCCTATAGCTGGGCCTAACCCAAAGAACCTCACCAATGTCCAGTGGTTATAGAACTCATTGGAGTTCTTATGTGCTTTCCCGACTTTTTAAATTCCTGTCCTTGCTGCTAACCTAACGTGAAAGAGGCTGGGGCAAGAGTTCAGTATGATTTGGATTTGGAATTATATATTTGAGAAATCAATGTTATCCAATATTGTCATTAAATATACAGCTTTCTATCCTTGAATTTTTTTTATTGTACTCAGATACCAAGAGCTCATGAACATTACCTTAACTGTGTAATAGGATTATTTAGAATACATCCACAGTCTTTAGATTCTCCTTGTGAGCCGAGATACCAAAACACAACCACATGATTAATTCATGTGGAACAGATGTCCCCCCACCCCCCAGTAAACATTATCAGTCTTTATCATGAAAGATGCTTTGCTAGGTGCTTGAGATGCCGAATGCATCACAAATTCACAGCATTCCTGCCTTCAAGGATCTTACTTAGTTTTAATGAAAAGTTTAAATAATAATGCAGTTGCTATTGAAGAGTCATAAAAGTAATATCTAATGACACACTGAAATATCCTGTATGCCTTTCACTAAGTGAAAGAACCAGGTTGCAAAACAGCTATGTATAGTACGACCCCATTTTGGTAATTAAAATATACTCATATGTCCGTAGAAATAGGAAAAATATAAGCAAAACATTAACAGTGTTGTTCTCTTGACCAAGTAGATTTATGGGTGAGTCTCATTGCCGTTTTTTGCTCCTTTGTAACGTTTACAATGAGAAGATCCTTTTGATAATAAAACCATTGTCATCGGGCCTGGAGATGACAGAGGTTTTAGGTGGGAAGCTATGGGCTGTGAACAAAAGAATGGACTATGAAGAGAACCTGCTTCTCTTAAATCATTTTTGGAGGTCAGAGGTGTAGGCCAGACAACTCATTCATTTGCTCATATCAGCCCTGACTTGGGTCTGTGTTCTCTGGCAACCAATTCCATTTCTGCTGAGAAGTCAAGAGGAACTGGAGACAGACGTGAACCATCTGCTGTGAAGCTGTCGTGTGGCCCACACTTGGGCCTGGTCACTCACTCCATCCAGGAGTGAGTGCCTGATGGCAGACAAGATAGGGTCTCTGTCTCCCACCCTACTGCCCCATTATCTACAGCCTGTCCAAGATTTCCCTTAGCTTTTTCCATAGCTAAGAAATATTTGGACACTTTTGCACTCAGGGGCTTCAGGGGTAGGACGTTGGAGTAGAGAGTACTTGGTCTTACAGTTAAGGCCTGGCTTCAGCCCCACCAACTAGATCATCTAGAAAGTCCCTTAATGTCCTCAGTTTATATCAAGAGATATCTTTCAGATGAGGATTGTACCACCTGTCATGCCTCCTTAAGGAGAATTTGAGAAAACAGAAGGAAAAATGTAGATGGAGTGTGCTTTTTTTTTTTTAAAGGGAAGACCTATAGAGATAGAAGAGATCCCATTAGAAAATCTAACTTTACCTTGAGAGATTATCCAGAGACTTAATTTTTATTGACATTTTAACCAGATCTTATTTTCTTGAAAAGGATGAGGAATGTATTTTGCACAGAGAGGGAAAGCATGCATCCATTACCCTAGCTAAAGTGCAGCTTTCCACAGCATATCTGTTTACATGTGACAAGTAAACATCAGCTCTGAGGTTCACGCTGCAAACCTCTAATGCTTAGTTGACTTCTAAAGGATTTAATCAAGCTACAGGATATATGATTCAAAGGCCAAAAAAAAAAAAAAAAGTAATTAAGAAAAAATCCTTTCAATGGCAAGGAGAAAGCAGATTGTTTCCATTAATTTTATGAGTAATTTTGTTTTTGTTGGCTGAAAATGAAACCCGGGAAGGGGGTGGTGCACAGTGGGAGGGAGGACTTACTGGAACAGCGCAAGGTTTGTGTCACAGACATGCCTTACTACACAGTCACATAAACACACGTGTGCACAGACCGGCCGCCGCATCTAAGGATACTCAGGGCTGGGCTCTCCCCCTCGCCAAGTTGGCTTCCCCTCCCAGCTTTTCTCCCCTGGCCTGTGGTTCTGGTCTACTCTGGTCTCAGTGGCTCTGCTCTTTTTTTCTCTGCATTTCCTATCCACCTCTGAGACCCCTCTGTCTTTGTTTTTGAACAGTCTCTTGAATTTCTGTGCTTTTCTTCACTCTCTCAGCTCACACCTGTATTTCTGTAAGAGTTTCTCTGGACTCCACCAACCAAACAACAAACATTTATTGAGTGCTTGCCATGACTACAGGCTCAGACTCTGCCTTGTTCCCCTCCACCCTGATGGTGACACATATTAAGTCTTCCAAAGTGCTGTTTGCATCATGTCATTTCCCTTCTCAGCAATCTAAAATGACCCTTTATTTCTTTCTACCACCCTTCTAGCCTCTTCTGTTTGGTTTTCAAGGTCTTTCACATTCTGACCCCATCCTCCCAGAATCGACCCCAGAACTCCCACTTTCTCTGCTCAGACCATTTCCTGTCTCCATGTCTCATTCATTAATTTTCTCCACACTAATTCATTGAACCCCTGCTATGTATATGTCAGGCACAGTGCTCAGTGCCTAATATTTAGTTCCTTCCATTAGAAGCTCCAAAAGTCTAAAGGTGGAAATATGCCAGAGAACAATATACTATGATACGGCCAAGGTTCTGTAATGGTTGTACAAAATGCTGGGTGAATTAGAGAGAGGAAAGTGACTGCTGATTCCACCTGAAGCAAGCTGACAGTTTTGTCCAGAGGGACCAAAGAAATTGTCCAGAGGAGACCAAGACTAGACCAAAGAAAGAGAAAGCTGCTGTGCCTACCTCATGCTAAAAACCTGATCTAAATTCCATGAACAGGAATAGAACATCAAATGATGAAAGACTCAAGAGTCAGATGAAAGGAGAATCAGAAGGAGAGCATGCGAAGACCAGAGGGTAGGTCCTGGATAGTCACTGAGAGCAGTGGCAGGATGCAGAGGGCTCATCTTTATCAAATGGTAGGTGTTTGGCTTAGAAGCACTGGATTGTTGGGGCAGAGGCCGTAGTTGGAGCCAACACTTGGAAGCATAGGATTACTATGGTTTAGGCACAAAATAGGTGTTGGAAATAGTTATGATGGGAAAGGAAAGTTAGGGTCATGTTGAGAAGAGTTTTGATTGCCCACGCAGGCATATGGATTTTATCCGTTCTGCAGTTGGGGGCATCGGAAAGGAAGTTGGTAGGCAGCTCTGGTGGCTCAGTGGTTTAGCGCCGCCTTCAGCCCAGGGCGTGATCCTGGAGACCCCGGATTGAGTCCCACATCAGGCTCCCTGCATGGAGCCTGCTTCTCCCTCTGCATCTCTGTCTCTCTGTCTCTGTCTCTCTCTGTCTCTCATGAATGAATGAATAAATAAATAAATAAATAAATAAATAAATAAATAAATAAATAAATAATTTTAAAAAAGGAAAGGAAGTTGGCCAGGCAGCAGGGTTGGAGCAGGTCATGGGTGAACTCATGACTGACTCTCCCAGACCCAAGTTCTAGAGAGGTGCTAGAAGAGAACGCCTTTTCCTAATTTGTATAAACATATATATTGCACATGGGAGCCCCAATTGTCACTTTAGGAAACTGATTCTAGCAATGAATATTTATTCATGGACTCAATTAGCATTTATGGAGTACCTCCTATGTTCTAGATGTGGGTGTAGACTCTAGGGACTCAGTGGTAAATAAGACAGAATATTTCCACCCTCAGAGCCCAGAGAAAGTAAGCAATGATGTTAGAAATCAGAGAACTATTTAGAAAGCTATTGCCTTTCCCTTGGCCCTTCTCTATCCAATTCTACTCACCCTATAAAGCCCAGCTCAGGGTGCCTGAGTGGCTCAGTGGTTGAGCATCTGCCTTCCACTCAGGTTGTGATCCCAGGGTTCTGGGATTGAGTCCTGCATCGGGCTCCCCATGGGGAACCTGCTCTCTCTCTGCCTATGTCTCTGCCTGTCTCTCTATGTCTCTCATGAATAATTTTTTTAAAGAGGAAAAAAGCCCATCCCAGGCCCAGCCCTCTTCCCCAGCAATAGCCCCTCTTGATCTCCTTCCCCAGAGCTTCTAGCTTAAAACTTTTCTTAAAAACTCTGATAATTAACATTTTTTTCTGACTTCAGAATAATATATGTTCAGTATATGAATTTAAAAACAATGTAATACATAATATAAAGAGAACATATTCCATAATCTTGCTCACTAAATATAACCACCTCCCATTAATATTAGTATAATGGCAAGTCTAATGTATTCTATACAGCCACCAATGTATCACTGCCATCATCATCCTTACCTTCCTCATTACGAAATGAGCAAATTACTTCCAAAATTATGGTTTTAGATTTTGTACTTGGGGAGAGCATAGATTTTTTTTCTATTTCACAGCTTTTTTTTTTAATTTTTTATTTATTTATGATAGTCACAGAGAGAGAGAGAGAGAGGCAGAGACACAGGCAGAGGGAGAAGCAGGCTCCATGCACCGGGAGTCTGATGTGGGATTCGATCCCGGGTCTCCAGGATCGTGCCCTGGGCCAAAGGCAGGCGCCAAACCGCTGCGCCACCCAGGGATCCCCTCTATTACACAGCTTTTTTGAGATACATTTCACATACCATAAAATTCACCCCTTTAAAGTGTACGGTTCTGTTGTTTTTAGTATATTCGCAGAGTTGTGAAAACCTCACCACACTCTTAATTCCAGAACATTTTCATCAGCCTAAAAAGAAATCCTGTAGCCATGAGCTGTCACTCCACATTTCCCATATCCCTACATCCCATCCCCTATAGCCCCGTACAACCACTAGTCTACTTTCCGTTTCTGTGAATCTGCAGTTCTAGACATTTTACATCAGTGGAATCATACAACATGTGGTCTGTTGTGACTGGCTTCTTTCACTTCAGCATTATGTTTTTGCAGTTCATCTGTGTTGCTGCGTGAATCAGTATTCTATTTTTTTCTTTTTCTTTTTTGGTTTCAAAGTAATACTCCATTCTATTCTTATACTACATTTTATTTTTCCGGTCTTCAATTTACAGACATTTGGGTTGTTTCCACTTCTTGGCTATTAGAGATAATGTTGCTCTAAACAGTAAAGTGGCAGCATTATTTTACAGCCCCACCAGCCAGTGTATGAGGCTTTCCAGTTCCTCCACATTTTCATAGTGTTCCTTTGAAAGGAGGAGCTGCCTCTATTCTGGAAGAGAAGCTCTCAGGTAGGCTGGATGCCTGTTAATTGTCCATTCATTGTATATTATATATAAAAGCTTTGTCTTCCAAGTTTATGGTAAAGTCTGAAAAGCTGCTTTTGAGTGAATCCTTCTCGTTGGGAAAAAAATACTTAATATGGATTGATGTTCTTCACCAGAGGGACACATTTGACTGTAGTCTTTCCTTTAGCAATCACATGAATCCAAAGGTGGTTTTTTGTTTGTTTTTTCTTTAAATTCTGAGGCAGAGATAGAGCCTGAATTTAAGTTAAAAGAGTTCTGGACTATTACTGACCCCATAGAATCTGTGCTAATTAAAACATTCTCTTTGAGGGTTAGTTAGTTATACCCTTTAAGGGAAAGATATGCACATGAGATTTTATATTACTGAAGATTTAACATTCCAGAAAATAACAGAAGTACAATAGATCTGCAAGAGGAAATACCTTCAAAAACAGGTTAAAGGTGAAATATTAGCTCAATTAAAGCATAAGAATAGATTCAGGATTAAATAAAGCATTGATAGAGAACAGTTAAGTTTTTAAAAAACAGTACATAATTATGTCTCTGTCATCACATCTCTTTAAAACTTTCTCTAGTTCTTTTTTTTCTTTTTTCCTTTTTTTCTCTAGTTTTTTTAAACATAATATTTACTCTTCGTCCTTGTAATAACTTACTCTATTTTTATTTGAAAATATACCTAAATAATGTTAATCACTCCTAGTAAGCTCTTTGCCATATCCCCCAATTAAGACATCCCTCTCTCTTTTCATATTACAGTCAAGATACGTGAGAATCAATAACAGCTACTTGAGTGTTTTTTCATATTATAGTCAAGATACATGAGAATCAATAACAGCTACTTGAGTGTTAGTTTTAAACCCACACTTTGGGGGCGCCTGGATGGCTCAGTCAATTAAGTGTCTGACTCTTGATTTTGGCTCAGGTCATGATCAGAGGGTCCTGAGATGGAGTCCCACATTGGGCTCATGCTCAGTAGGGAGTCAGCTGGAGATTCTCTCTCTCCTTCTCCCTCTGCCTACCCCCTCCCCTGGCTTGCACTTTATCTTTTCTCTGCCCCCACCTGTCACTATCCCTCTAAAATAAATAAATATTTTTTAAAAAATTAAAAAATAAACTGAAGCTTTAATGAGGGCAAATCTCACAGGGATTACATGGAAATCTCTTAAGAGAGATGGTCAGCAACTGCTTCCAAACATATTTATGAACATGGTAATGTTCCTTTCATCACCATAATTCTTCTCCTTTTTATTGTGAAGTATCACTTTTATTTGTTAAAGACTGTAATAATTTTCAGATCAGGAAGAGTAAGGGAACCAAAGTCTACCAAGTGATCACTGAGTTCTGAGACTTACTGTGTGATTGTAATTTTTTAAAGAAATTTGATTTCCCATAATTACATGAAGATTTTAAAGCCTGTCACTTAAATGTTTCTCATATATTTAAACTCATACTCTTTATTACTGATAATGAAGAGTATAACAAAATGGAAACATTAGTCAACTCTTGATGGAATTGAGAAGACAAAGTAGTAGAGACCAGTGTTTATCTCCTCTCAAACTAAGCAACTTAAAGTAATATCCAGACAAAACAGAGTCCTCAGTGTTGGTGGAATTCCCTAGAGTTGTACGCAGTTGCAGTTTCTTACCCCTGGATTCTGAGTTCACCAGCTAAGAGCTAGAAGCTCAGGACCAAGGTGTAGATACATAGATAAGATATGGATTAGATAGTTGATAGATGATAGATAGATGATAGATAGATAGATAGATAGATGATAGATAGATAGATAGATAGATAGATAGATGATAGACAGAGGAAACATACCACCATCATGTTTAGAGTAAGAATTTCAGAATCTCTAAGGTTTTAAATAAAAATTACCAAGTCCAAATCTCTTGTCTTTGTGCTCATTATAGAATATAAGTTATAAAAAAATTAGTCGTTGGATGAAGACGATAATTCCATTGCCTTATTGCCAACATTATAGCATATCTCAAAATAAGGATGTCTCTGGAACAACAAAATATAATTATGTTGTGTAATTGTTGATTACTTTAAAGATTGTAGATTCAAACCTAGTTTCCTTTCTGGAAAGAGAATATAACAAGAGCATGTTAAATTTAAAGGGTTCATCTTTAATTTAGTAATGACCAAAGTGCCTTAAAGTATTTGATTTTCTTTTTTCATATGTGTGTTTTATGTATTTGTAGCTAAGGAAGTTGAGTAATATTTGATGTTTGTGATTATTTCTATTTAGATATCTTATCTCTTTTTTCTTCTTTATCATTTCAGTTCATCACTAATGCTTTGAATAGATATTATCAAAAAAATCACAAAATAATTCAATTTAGCTATACAGTGTTCAGCATGAAACATATTTTATTTCTTCCTTTCTTCCTTTTTTTTTTAAAGATTTTATTTATTCAGTCATGAGAGACACAGAGAAAGAAGCAGAGACATAAGCAGAGAGAGAAGCAGGCTCCCTGTGGGGATCCTGATGTGGAACTCAATCCCAAGACACTGGGATCACGACCTGAGCCAGAGGCAGGTGCTCAACCACTGAGCCACCCAGGTGCCCCATCTTCTTTTTTTTTTTTTTCTGAGCAATTTTTTAATAATAAATTTATTTTTTATTGGTGTTCAATTTGCCAACATACAGAATAACACCCAGTGCTCATCCTGTCAAGTGCCCCCCTCAGTGCCCGTCACCCAGTCACCCCCACCCCCCACCCTCCTCCCCTTCCACCACCCCTGGTTCGTTTCCCAGAGTTAGGAGTCTTTATGTTCTGTCTTCCTTTCTTATATTTCCTACCCATTTCTTCTCCCTTCCCTTCTATTCCCTTTCACTATTATTTATATTCCCCAAATGAATGAGAACATATAATGTTTGTCCTTCTCCGATTGACTTACTTCACTCAGCATAATACCCTCCAGTTCCATCCACGTTGAAGCAAATGGTGGGTATTTGTCATTTCTAATGGCTGAGTAATATTCCATTGTATACATAAACCTAGCCTCAGCAATCAGACAACAAAAAGACTAATATTAAAGGCATTCAAATTGGCAAAGAAGAAGTCAAACTCTCCCTCTTCGCCAATGACATGATATTCTACATAGAAAACCCAAAAGCCTCCACCCCAAGATTGCTAGAACTCGTACAGCAATTCGGCAGTGTGGCAGGATACAAAATCAATGCCCAGAAGTCAGTGGCATTTCTATACACTAACAATGAGTCTGAAGAAAGAGAAATTAAGGAGTCAATCCCATTTACAATTGCACCCAAAAGCATAAGATACCTAGGAATAAACCTAATCAAAGAGGTAACAAAGCTTTAAACAGTGCTTGTTAACTAAGCCAAATGCCAACCAGGTCTAGTTATTCATTGCAACTGCCAAATAATACCATCTCATCAACCTATAGTTAAGGGGTATTCATCAGTTAAGGGGTATCAGTTATTCATCACATTTTGTGTGGGTGTGTTAATTTCACAAATAATAAGTACATTCTTATTGAAAAGTATCCAAATAACACATTAGTATAGGAAGCAGAACTTTAAAGTTTCCACCCTGCAGAAAAATCTTGATCTCTTCTCAGAGGTAGCCACTATTAATAGTTGGTACATATCTTTCCAGATCCTTTTTGACATATTTGATCTCTCATGCTTATAATTTTTAAAAATACTATTACTTGAATTTTACACAGATTCAAATTATATTAAGTTCAATTTACCCAGCCTGAGAATGATATTCATATGAGAATCCCAATTTTTTCACTGGATACCCGGAAACTTCTCTTGCCAGAAGGAAGAAACACAAGCAAAAATAAAACACTCTAAATCTTGGCAGATGTATCCAGTATTACTATTCATTTTTTAACATAAAAGCATGCATTTTTTATATGCCTTATAGTATTTCTCTCGTTACCTTCTCAAAATTTGTTGTATTGCTTTTCAGAAGTGAATCTTCTCTACTGCCTGTATCATTTAAGAGCTAACTGCCATCACAGTAAAGAGTATGGGATTTGGAGTAAGAAAATCTGGGCACAAGTTCCAACTTTGCCACTTAATAGTTGTGGATCTTTAAGTAAATTATGTGTATTTCACCCTTCATTTTCCTTATTGGAATAAAGAATGGCAAAACCAGCCACCTCAGTAGGATTGTTCTGAAGAGGTGATAAGTTGCAGTTTTTGTACGAGCACTTATGATCGAAATTAGATTTGGATAGGCATGTCTGTTTTGGAATGGGCTAGGTTTTGCTATGGCTTACCATAGCAAATGTTCATTTATTTTATTTTTTTATGATTTTATTTATTTATTCATGAGAGACACACAGAGAGAGAGGCAGAGACATAGGCAGAGGGAGAAGCAGGTTCCTCACAGAAAGCCTGATGCGGGACTCCATCCCCGGACCCCGGATCACACCCTGAGCTCACCACTGACCCACCCAGATGCCCCACAAGTGTTCATTTCTTGCTTACATTGTAGGTCCAATGTGGGTCACTGGGGGGCTCTGCTAAGAGATACAGGCTAACAGAGCCTCATGTCCTTCCTCAGTCACCTTGGCAGCGGGGAGGAAACGTGACAAGGTGAATCCTGGCCCTTGAAGCAGCCACATTGGTGTGCAGATCTCATTGGGCAGAGCAGGTTGAGTGGCCATGCCTCACTTCCAGGGACACCGTGGCCACCAGGCTTCACAAGCCACTAAGACAATCACAGCGAGGTTTTCTATCCCTCTATTCCCTCAGAACCTCTGCAGAACATCCTGCTTTTTTGTTGCTTAAAATAAAGGAAAGGAGCCTCCCAATTATTTAAGAGAATGAAAACAGTTTAGATTTCATTATGCCGAGTCCACTTTTTCCTTACATTTCCTCTACTTTGCCTTAAATGTGGAAGATACTTAGGAATGCATGTCTTTTTGTTTGGAATTTCTCTTCAGGATATTCCCTCAAGAATATCACCATTTGACATTCAGATGGTGTGGGTGTGTGGAGGAGCGCATTTCAGGGAGGAAGAATAAAGGGTGAGGAAATGTAGAGCTTCAGGAAGAGGAACTGAGGAATAGCCTTGTTGCATCTGGTCAGGTGCAAAACTGTGGCCAAAAATGTACATATATTTTGGTTTTCGAAACTCTTAGTCCCTCATGGAAAGAAATGGTATAAAATTACGTTACATAAAAGTAAAATTAAGTGGAACGCAATACTGAAGCAGTTCTGTGCAAATTCCCTTGAACACCCAAACCAACAAGCAGATCCCTGGGAGGAGTAAGGTAGAGGGACAGTTAGATGTGGTTGCCATGGCAACCTTGTGCTGACTGGGATGACAGTCATCCCCGACTTCACATGTTCCTTTTCCCTCCTTAACTGGTTCCTGAAGATGTGCAGTGCTTGGGCTTTCAGTGCTACAATGTCAGGTCACAGAGAGACATCATAAACTATCCACTTTCCTTGTCTCCTAGCAAGGAAGGAACAAGTAACTCGTGCACCTAGGCTGAACAGGGTACAATTGTAGATAGAGTTTAACCAAGGAGATGAAACTGAGCAAGAGTCATCAGTATGCTGAGCTTCCAGACCAAGATCTGGTACGCCACAATGCTGAAATGACAGATCCAGCATAATACCACAGAAGCCAGATCAGTCTGTGAAGAGCAGTAATAGAATACCATAGGTTGTCTTCTGATGATAAGAACAAACACTGTTATTGGCAAGAGAAACAAAACTTTGTCCAGAGACTAGGAATATGAAGCATTTCCCTAACCACTTCAGTTCTCTGGACTATAAGATATAAAATGCCTGCCTTTTGTGGGTGAGGACCAGAGGCACAATAAGTCCTCTCTAGCTTATCAAGATGAGTTGTCTGCAACCCTCTCTGAGAGGGAAAACATAGGTGGCCATATTAAAAACAATTGCAAAATCTTGGCTGATACTATTCTTTCCCTTAAAAGGAGAAATAAGGTTTCTGGGTCATTGGCAAAGCTATGAGAAGCTTTTAGTAATTTTTATTATTACAATGATAACATGATAAATATAGCATATGAAATATAGTATTATCAATGGTATTGAATATAATTAGTAAGAATGGGTACAATGGGATGCCTGGATGTTGAGCCTCTGCCTTCAGCTCAGATCCTGATCCTGGGATCCTAGATCGAGTCCCACATCGGGCTCCTTGCATCGAGCCTACTTCTCCCTCTGCCTATGTCTCTGCCTCTCTCTCTCTCAAAGATAAATTTAAAAATTTTTTTTAAAAAGAATGGGTACAATGGAATTAGTTTCCATTTATCTATTATCCTGCATTAATGTTGGTACATCATTGATAGTGACTTTAATAGAGAAAAAAGGGAGGGGAGAATGAAGGATTGTGTGTGGAGGTAAGTCTTTGACTCAGCTCCTCATACTCTGAGGATCATCTGTTTAGATCCCTATTTAGCTCCCTATGTAGGGATTCATAGTTCTCATTTATGCTTCTCTTGTGGGCAGTTGCCTTCATCAGATAGAATGGTCCAGGTTGCATCTTTCTTGAAGGAAACACGACACATAAACTGAATAAGATTTTTAGTTTGTTTCATTTTTGTTCAGTTGGTTGTATTTTTATCATTTGAGGGAAGATGTAGGAAATCATGAAAGCCTTTTCCCCCTTAACAGAAGTCTCCCTAGACTGGGCCACTTGCTCAAAAGGAATTACCTTCAAGTACTTAACTTTCATGGAAGATATTCCCTCTGCAGTATACTCTAAAATTATGGCTAGATGGCAGAAATACTCCTTGATGGTTCAATATTCTGACACTCTAATCCTGAGATCCCTGACATGGGGTCCCTGGACCTATTAATGGAATTCACCAAGTCTGTGAACCAACTTAGGCTGCATGAGAAAACCTGTATGTAGTTGTAGTTATGCAGATGTAGTTTTCTGGAGAAAATTCATTGGTGGCCATCTGGTTCTCAAGTTTGGCAGTGACTCAAAAAACTTTAATAATGATCACAGTCCATGGGGTGTCTGGGGGCCTTAGTTGGTTGAGCATTTGACTCCTCATTTTGGCTTAGGTCATGATCTGAGGGTCGTGGGATTGAGCCCCACATTGGGCTCTGCATTCAGCAGGGAGTGTGCCTTGGGGATACTCTCTCTCCCTCTGCCCGTACTTCCCTCCCTTCATCTCTCTCTCTCTCTCTAATAAATAAATCTTTTTAAAAAAAGAATTATCCCAATCCAAGTACTGTGTCTGTTCTCTTATTGACAGTGCATTTATCAATGTTTTGCCCACTGAGGAACTGGTAAGAGTAGGAAAGAGGTGGTAAGAAACATCATAATCTCAGATTCTGAATTAAAACTGATCTTTTCTATTACATAGTAATGTGACATTTCCTATGTAATCTCATTAAAAATACATCAAATGATGCACTTAAAATTTTTGCATTCTATTGTACATAAAATTTACCAAAACCCATAAATATATAAATAAATATTATATATATATTAATGATATGCACGTTTAGGGGTGAAGTGTATTTATATCTGCCACTTAGGTTGAAATGCATCAAAATAGTAGGATGGATTAATGGAAAGGTAGAAGTATAGGCAGATAAATAGATATGTTACAAAACAAATATGTCAAAATGTTAATTGTAGATCTATATAGTTGATATATGGATATTCACTGTATAATTATTTTGTTTTTCTATATGCTTGAAAATATATTTAATCATAGTATTTGGAATAAAGCAACTGTGTTTGAAAAGTTTGATAAAATATTGAATAAATATATATAATCATGATATTTAAAGTGTACAATAGTACATGGCACAGCAGACAGAACAAGGGAGGAAAGGACTGAATGGAAGTTAATTTTACAACTTAGATATTTATTGATTCAATTTGAAGGCAATTCTTAGGGTTACCCTAATTGGCTTACTAGAGCACATGGCTCTTGATTCCAGGGTCATGAGTTCAAGCCCCACATTGGGTGTGGAGCCTACTTAAAAAAAATAAATAATTTAGAGGCAGTTCTTTAGTATGTAGAAGTAAATATACATATGTTCAAATTTCAAGTGCAAAGAATTTATATGAACAGAGAGTTCTGGGGTGCCTGAATGGCTCAGGCAGTTAAAAGTCCAACTCTCGATTTTGGCTCAGGTCATGATCTCAGGGTTAGAGGGCTCCATGCTGGTCATGGAGCTTGCTTAAAAGTCTTTCTCTGCCCCTCCCCTCCCTCTCTCTCTCTCTCAAAAAAAAGGGGGGGGTGATTTTTATGATATATGTGTAGTGCTTAAAAAGATAGCCCTCCAGTGACCATGATTACATACTTTTTTAACAGAAAGTTTTTGTTGCCATTAATTGTTTTCTAGTCTAAGTATTTCTTTGCCTCATTTCACACTTTTATTCCTAGGAATTGCCCTCTACCTTGTGCCTAAAATCAACCCATTAGAATTTTTCCTAATAAGAAAATTAGGGGACCTGGGTGACACAATCCATTAAGCATCTTGGTTTTGGTTCAGGTCATGACCTCAGGGTCATAAGATTGAGCCCCACATT
This sequence comes from Canis aureus, assembly GCF_053574225.1. NCBI lineage: Eukaryota > Metazoa > Chordata > Mammalia > Carnivora > Canidae > Canis > Canis aureus. The sequence goes on along the minus strand of NC_135628.1, from coordinate 44,081,361 downwards.
GGGCTCTGAGCTCAGCACAGAGTCCGCTCTGGACTCTCTTTCCCTTTCTCTCTCCCTCTGCCCCTCCCCCCATGGTTGCTCCCTCTTTCTCTCTCCCTCTCTCTCTGAAATAAATAAATCTTTAAAAAAAATAAAGTACTGAGAGAGACAAGATTGAACTTTACCATGTTAATCCAAGCATGAGCAGTTTCACATCTTGCTTGGACCAAGGTACTCAGTAATTGATTAAGAGAACTCTGCTGCTATACAACTGATTATATAAACTCTAGCACTAAAACTTGGGAGGTCAGTAATTAGAAACCAAAGGAGCTTTTCCGTTTGAGCATCTCAGGCCCTAGCTCATTGCGCATGACATCTCAGGCAGAGCCGCCAAATTGAAGAATCCCAAAAGGAACAAAATTGAAACAGCTTATTAAAGCTGATGAGGCTGGGTTTGTTTTTTTCTCCACATTTGTATACTTCACAGGTGTACATTCTATTTAATTATTATGTTTAAGATGGAACTGGAGTGATTTTTTTCCCCAGTGATAGCATGAAGCAACAAAGTCACTAGATCTGGGTTTGTTTTTGTTTTGTTTTTTTCCCCCTTCCAAATGGCCCCAGTGTTCAAAGTCAGAACTTTTGAAAAGGATTTAACAGAGCATCATGAGACATGATAGGTGCTTAGGGTACAATTTTAATGCCAGCAGACTGGAAAACAAACAGCATAACCCAGACAAGGCATGACTTTGTTCTTTAGCATTTGTGTGAAGAGGAAATAAGATCTTTCTGGGATGTGCTCCTACTCACAGGTGTGGAAGAGAAGATGTCACATTCCTGACTTAACCACATTGTGTATGGGATTCTGGTTTGGGGCAAAAAGGTATTGCATTCCCGCCCACAATAAGAGCTCAATTTCCTTAACTCCATTGGCGCTTTTGTTTCCGTCTGCCACAAGTGGACACTGAAAAAGCACGAAGCATCCCTTAATCCCATGAGCCTGGTGTGTGCTGGCTAATGTCACTGCATTCTCCAGCTTGCTGCCAGTGGAAGGCAGAGAGTGACCTCAGGCCTGCAAGCGCTGTTCTTTGCTCTGCCGCTAAACCACTGAGCTGTTGGCACTTTGTTTTATACCAGGAGGAAACCAATTGTGTTGATGTGAGTGTCTTATTCATTAGACATAACAGCCTTCACATTTTTAATGAGCTGAACCTCCTAGTCCATGACATGCGACCACAGTGAATCAAGGCAAGAACGTACTGATGATGTTTTCTAATTTACTGCAGTTGCTCTTTAAAAGATTTGACAGTATTTCAGATCTCCAAACGCTGCAGTTTGAAAGTCTGTCTGAGGTTGTATGCTAATCAAAAACAGTAAATCATGTTTGAGTTATAAAGGACAGCAGAGCGGTAAAGCTAGGAGTTAGTGCACATTTGTTTTTCCTTTTCCTTTTAAATGCATAGGCAAATATAGAGATACAAGTGAACAAACTATTTAATGAGTTCCTAAGGCATTTTTCTGGTGCCTGGTGATTGATATGAGGGCAGGGAAGGGGTGTCCTGGGCAGCAGAGAGTCAGGCGATATTTGCCCTTCTCGTCCTGTAGAGTGGCAGCCGCAGCCACCTCCTCTGTGCCGCCCCTCACAGACATGTGTAAATTTAAATAGATGGATTTATTGAAAGTGCAACTGAGAATTGTGGTGAAGAATAACCTGATGATCTTGAATTCAACAACCTCATTAGATCAGGATGGGATCAACCAATAAAAAATAATAATAATAAAAATATAAAAAAACTTTACTGAAGAAGATCTAAAATGCAGAGTCAAGTAGAGATGAAAAATCCCTTGGCAGCTGAGAAGAGGGACGGCTCTGATCCCACCCTCTTTTCAACAAATCTTTTGCCACTCTCAGTGTTTAGCTTTTGTGACACTTTGGGACACAAATTCCGAGACTAGAGCATCAGGATCTGTTAGTTTGTGTTGTAAAGTACCATGCTCGCTGGCTCTGTTTTTATTATAAAGTTGGAAGTAACAACTTGGCAACCCTGTTGTTTCTGTGAGGGTGACTGACTCCTTCTGATTTGCCCCAATTTAAACCTGAGAGTCCTCCATCCCGGAAACCCCCTCAGTCCTGACAAACGGGGACAATTGTTCCCCCTTATTCCTAGGGAGGTGATGACTCCTCTAGTGAGGAGTATTTAAACCTGGAACAGGGATCCCTGGGTGGCGCAGCAGTTTGGCGCCTGCCTTTGGCCCAGGGCACGATCCTGGAGACCTGGGATCGGATCCCACATTGAGCTCCCGGTGCATGGAGCCTGCTTCTCCCTCTGCCTGTGTCTCTGCCTCTCTCTCTCTCTCTCTCTCTGTGACTATCATAAATAAATAAAAATTTTTTTAAAAACCTCCATTTTATAAAATGTGTTCTTTTTTATGATCATGGTCCTATTTTTTTATACATTTTCACTTAATGAGAGAATAAGTAGAAATATACTTTGAATGAGAGAAAATGCTACCTGAGCACCAAATGCTAGTCTTCATTTCTCATGACATGTGAAATTCTCTCTCTCAGAACTCATCTTGGCTATTAGATCTATATAGTAACTTATGGGGCATCCAGCTGGCTCAGTCCATGGAACATACAACTATTGATCTTGGGGTTGTAAATTCAAGTCCCATGTTAGGGTGGAGATTTTTTAAAAATAAAATATTTAAAAAAAAAAAGATAAGAGTGACTTGTTAAAGCAGTATAACCAGTATCAAAACGCTTTAATTATAATTTTGTGGTGATGCATATCCAGTGACTTTACATGTAGGTCGTTTCTGTGACTCAACACTTAGTGACCTGTCTTTGGTCTTTGTCTGGAAGTTGTTCATTGGCACGGTTCACATTGTGAGGCTGCTACATGGGAAGGAGTTGGTGGGAGGTGAGTTGGCTGTCCAGCATCTGCATCCCCCAGTAGGACCTTGTTGGACCTTCTTTGGGAAAGAATGTGCCTTGGTGGTTAATGTATCATTTTGTGATGGTATCAGAATGCACCCCCCTAAGAATAGATGTTTCTGCTAAAATATTATTTCTATTTTCCTACCTATGTTCAGCAGAATACTCCTGTAAAAATTATATGGCTTGTTGGGGGAAAAAAAAACAGAATAAGAGACAGACAGCTCAAAATGTATTCAACTTGGTAACCATAATGTCTCAGTCTATTCGGGCTGCTATAACAGAATACCACAGAATGGTGGCTTTATAAAAAGAAATTTATTTCACAGTTGAGGCTGAAGGTCCAAGAGCAAGGCACCAGAAGATTTATGTCTCTTTGGACCCTCTTCCTTTTCTGTGTCTTCTGATGAAGGGGTGAGACAGCTCTCTGGGGTCTCTTTATTAAGGGCACTAATCCCATTCATGTGAGCTCCACCCTCAGGATCTAATTGCTTCTGAAAGACTCCCCTGGAAATACCATCACACTGGGGATTAGGTTTCAACATAGGAATTTGGGGGGCATACAAACATTCAGTCTAGAGCACACAGCACTCACAAAAGCAGTAAAAACACTAATAAAAATGCTAGCAGAGCTTACAGGTGGAAGAAGATGAAAGGATTGAAGATACAGAATTTTGGATGACAGAGCAGAATGTATAATATCTAGGAGAAGTGTACAATAAAGAATTAATTCCAAGACAGAGCATGTGGTCAAGAGGAAGCATGCACACAGACAGCATGTAGAGTACTGTACACCTCTTCAACTCACATACAACTGTTTTTATGTCTTTTGCATATGGCTGCCATGACTTGGTGGCTCAAAATTTCAACAATAGATTTAAATCTCTCTCATGCACCAACCTGACTTCTGGTTTATGCTGACTCCATTCCTTATGTGCCAAACATTTATAATCTAATTTTGACTACAGGATTTTGTGTTTTAGCTTTGCAGATATCTGCAATATGATGGTTCACAAGAAAGAATGATATTGTAGGTGATCATATTATATTGAATTCAAAACCCTTAGCATGGAAACTTCCTCTGCTTCAACACTTTGGACAATAATGCTAGACAACTTTTAATTTGAAAGAAAAAAACATCCACCCAAAATGAAGTCTCAGATCTCCTCTCAGACATTTAATTAAAGTCAAACATGAACCCTCGTGTTTCTCTGACTGCTAACTACTTAGAAGTGGTTTTATGATATTTGTGTGTGTTCATTTTAAGTTGTAAAAAAAAATCACACACTGCTACGTTACATAGCTTTGTATTTGGTTTATTTAAATATAGTTTAGTAGAACTATAATATATAAAGAAGGTTAAAAAGTCAGAATCCTGTTTAATAAACTTACCCCATTTGGCAGCCAGTAAGTTATAAAGGTATGCTGAGCAAATAAAGCTCCAAATATGAAATCCTCAGGAAGAATAAGTCACATTTGGCAAAGGCTTTTCTATTCTTAACTTTGTCATTGAAACTATTTCAAACCTCACATATGTATATGTATTTGTGTATGTGCACATATGATTATATATATACATATATGATTTTGTATATGTATTCTGTGTATGTGTGTATGATTTTGTAAAAGATGGCCTGTACACTCATAGGAGACCTAGATCAGTACTTTCCTTCTCTCCCTGTACTTCTCTTGGCTATCACTGAGACAGGACATACCCCCAGAATTGCCATCCATGTGGGTCTGAAATATGACTAGTCTTTTACATAAATCTGATTTAATAAACAGCAACACCATGAAAATACAGTGTTCTTTTCAATTACCACTAATTATACATCATACAATGCCTGGTCTTTAATGAGGTTTTTAAGAAATGTTTATTTACAATGATGATTACTGAAATGATATGTTAAGTCAGTTTCCTTGTGTGAGAAATGCTTTGTTTTGAAATGTTTTTTAGCTTTGCCTAAAAAAATTTAATTAAAGTCTCCACTTTGGCATGAAGCTTAAAATGTGCAAAGTCACTGCAATTAGTGCATTGTGTATCCATATGGATGTTACCAAACGGCTTTCAACTTAAAGGATTTGAGCTATTTTGAATGATGGACCTTCTGTTAAGCTTAAAACAAAGCCTGTCTATCCCTGCATTCATTTTAATTAATATTCTCTTGCTGGTCTCAAAGATGTGTTCTCTTCTCTGGGGGGCGGGGGAGGAGGAGAGGAGAGGAAGAAACATGATTATTGTAAGTCAGAAATAAGTTATAGAAGTAGGTTTGACTAATTTTCTACTTCCTTCAAGAAGCTTCAATGCAACATCAGAGTAACTGGAAAACACTGATTTCAGATGTTCCAAAAGAAAACCTGTATTTCTAGCTAAATCATAACATAACTCACTTTTTAAAAATGAAGAAATTAAGCTATCCCCAGTTTTTTTGAAATCAGTGTAAAGATTAAAACTTACCATTTTGAGTCCAACATTTATATAGAATCTACAGTATAGAATTTGAGTATATGCATTCTACATATACAAACGAGTATATGTGCTATGTACATACTTCTATTTATATATATTTCTACTTCAGAGAGATCTGTACTTGCTTTTTTTAAAAAAATAAGATTCCATTTATTTATTCATGAGAGACACAGAGAGAGGCAGAGACATAGGCAGAGGGAGAAGCAGGCTCCTCAAGGGGAGCCTGATGCGGAACTCGATCCCAGGACCCTGGGATCATGCCCTGAGCCAAAGGCAGACACTCAACCACTGAGCCACCCAAGCGTCCCTCTGTACTTGCTTACAACTTCCTTTAGGGTTTAGCAACCTTATTTCTGGAGTTCATTTTCTGTAAGTAGTGAATGCTGTTTGAAGATGAATTAAGTACAAAAGATTAATTTTGCCATTTTTCTTAGTATTTTAAGCAATACCAAACTCAAAGTGGCACAGCCCGCTAGACTTTTTTTCCCCCGGATATTTACTATGTGAAATCTTATTAATATGGTACTTGGGGAGGGAAGCTTTCTGGACTTTATTTTCCACAATATCAGAATAAATTCAACTGACAGTTATATGTGTTAGTTAAGGCCCTGATTTTCTAACTATTCTCAAACATCTCCCCTGCAGCCACTTTCCAGATGCCTCCAGAAACCTGTTCACTCTGATGGCCACTGAAATCCTTTGACTTTGCCAATTTAGGCCAATTTTGAATGCTGATTTAAAAGTAGACAGCTAAAATGATCCAAAAATATATTCGCTGAATTCTTAAGAATAAGAAAAATGTAAAAATTACCAAGCAGAATTGTAATTTACCAGAATATGTGGGTAAAATAATCCATCTAATGTATGAATAGAAAGGCATCAAATCAATAAGTCCACTCTAGAACACCACCATCACAGGTCCTGTTTTTTTTTTTTTTCTTTTATTACAGTGTGATAGAAATTCATTCCCCACAACCACTAGATTTGTCACAAAGATAACCTAATTTTGCCATCTCGTCTGAATGTTTTTTATTCCCTTTTTTTAAAGCATGTCATTAATTACATATCTACCTTTAAATGACTCCTTATTTACCAGTGGTTTGGATTCTGCATTTAAAAAGAAGATTGGAATTGGTTTTATTTCAGATAAGAAACAGATAAAAGCCAAACTTGGCCAAATGTTATCCACTGTTTTTCTTGAGGATAACTTAATTATTTTATAATTCTGTACTGTCTTTGCTATTGTGAGACAGCTTTCTCTCTGTCAGATTTTAATAATTCTTCCCTCTCTGTTAGGCATCTTAACAAAGAGTCTCTCAAACAGAAATGAGCGGATTACCCCACAGCTTCACATACATCCTGGTGAATATCCTGTTCACAATTTAGGCGATGAAAGCAAAACCTACAGTTGTTTTAATTTGGAACCAAAATAATCACTTCTCTCCAGTGAGGCTTAGAGGGGAAGAAAATGGGCCAGAGTCTTCCTGTAGGAAAAAAAAAAAAAAAATACTTTGCAGAGGGGCAATGCAGCAGGGGAGAAAAAAATAAAACAATAAAACAAACGCAAAACCTTACAGTGGGTAAATAGGCTAGTGAAAGAAAGGCCATCTGATCGCATGGAAACACCCTGGGCTGGGGTCCTTAGCTCTATGGTCCCGCCGGCGTGTAAACTGCACGTGTGTATGTAGGGGGGTGTGTGTGTGTATGTACACACAGAGATTTAATGGGGAGAACAGAGGGAATTAGAAAGAGCCTGGCCCGTTTTTAATTTGGGTCTGTTTGCTTGCATTTAGCACTTAAGGGCTTCTACATTCAGTTTGCTCAAAAGAGTGATGAAGCACTCCTTGCTTATGCCTCAAATCAGAAATGCATGAAGTGCAGCTGCAGAGATAATACATTTTCCCCAAAGGCTTTGGCTGAGCAAATTAGGTGTCAATGGGGTGCCTGCGCAGGCAGTACTCTCTCTAATTAGTCTCTTGAGCCTAGTTGGTGGCGGGTATGAGATGATCTAATCAATTGGTCTGTGTCTGATGGTTCGTGTAAAAATCCTACCAGGCAGACTCTCTCCCACAGGTCACCCACCTGCACAGCGGGACTGCTCATTTTCATTTTTCATCTCCTCCATCACATGATGCTGACAGTTGGTTTTAAGAAAATTGAATCCAAAAAATATCTAGTTCATAGGGCACATGGGTCAGAACAAAGTTGCATTATGGGTACCAGCGATCCAATTAATTAATATTTATAGCTGAGAAGCTCTATGTAGATATTTCTGAATAAGGATTTTATCAATAAAAATCCAATTTCTTGTTTAAAACATTCATTTCTAGGGAAAGAGCATTGTGAAAGCAGAAAGCAAGAAAGCACGATAAAAATGGCACCCAGTAATCGGATGATATATATACCTATGAGTTGATGTGCACTTAGTTGAGCTTATAGCATATTCACTGTTCATTTGTTTTGTATATGTGGTCTATTTTAATAATCAATTAAATGTAAGGGAAGGATATATGTCGCTATTATATTTTGCTTCCCTGGGAATGTTGTATACCCTCCCTCCTTTCACCTACCTCCTCACACATCAAATGTATGATTACATTTGGATCTTGAATTTTTCTGGCAGTAAATTGACCTACCTTATATATAGTCCTTGAAAATCAAAACTGATGCTGATGCTGCCCAAGGAGGAAGAAGGGCATCCCATGCTGCTGATGTCAGGCAGGATGCTTAGCACAATTCGGGCTATAGAGTCATGTCATCTCACATAGAGGGGAAAGAGGCTGCCTCTCATTTGCACCTCCCTTCCTTTTTATTACTGACTCTTTCCGTTAAATGCCTGAGCCCAAACCTAAGTAAAAGACTTATCCATAATCACTGTGTTCACCATTTATTATCCAATTACTATTATTATGTATTATCCTTTATTATCCAATTCTGCTTATGCCTTGGGTTAGGTACATACTATTCTTCTAGAGATTACACTTAAAGAATCAGGACAAAGGCATAGACACACACCATCAATGGCTGAAAAGAAAGTTTAAATCAACCCAACAGGATAGTAACATGCCATGGATTATGTGACCGCATTGTTTATTATTACATCAAATCAGATATAATGAAAATCAAATCATTCAAATGGAATGACATGAGATTTAAAAAAAAAAGAGAGAGAGAGAGCTTGGCCCACAGGAAGGTGTTAATTCTACCCACCTTTTTGGCCAGTGATATATCTGTGGATGGCCCTTTCTGTACCCAGCACTGTGCCCTTTCAGCAAGAGCACAGGCACAGCATTTGCCTCCAGTCAATGTGCCGTGAGAGAACCCTAGTTCTAAAAACTTACTCCACTCCCCAATTTTCAGATTCCACCTTCTCCCTTCCTATTTGTTCAGCAATGAGTATCTGCGCAGGGTCTTGGCTGCACTCTAGGGATACAATAGTCAACAAAACCAAGCTTAATCAGAAAAATAATGATGCCACCTGCCTCCTTACTTGCTCCATCACAGGAAGTGTCCCCACACGGGAAGGACATTTGAAACCACTTGTTCAGGAGGTCAGCCTGGGCAGGTCAGCATTCTGTGGATTAAAGTGGTAGAATGGAGGAAAGCCAGGCAATGACTACCCTTGGGGGTACCCAAGGGTCAAGTCGACCCTTGAACAACACGGATTTGAACGACCCAAGTTTACTTACATGCTGATTTTTTTTTATAAATACGGAACAGTACCATAAATGTATTTTCTCTTCCTTATGATTTCCTTAATAACGTTTTCTTTGCTCTAGCTGACTGTATTGTAGGAATACAGTACATAATACACATATAAAATATGTGTTAATCAACTGTTCCTGTTACCAGTAAATCTTTCAGTCAATGGTAGGCAATTAGTAGTTAAGTTTTTGAGGAGTCAAAAGTTCTATTCAGATTTTCAACTGTGCGAGGGGCCAGTGCCCCGATCCCTACATTGTTCAAGAGTCCACTATAGATCATTTCTGTGTGGCTATGGGAACTCCATGCCTAGGTAAGCACATGTCAGAACAAACCCATAGCTTTTCCATTTGTCCAGGATGGGCAGGTTTCCTGGAAGAACTGAAATCTCTGTTTAAGTAACATGGAAGAGAAAGAGCATTTTTTTCATTTGCTTAATAAAAATCTGAAGTTTGGTAGCAGGGTTAGGTACTAGCTGAAGATACCTGTAGACAGGTGTGTTTGAAATGTTGCGGAGACAAGTGCTATCTGTCTCTAATGTCGTGGGACTCAGGAAAGATGTCAGTGGAGAAGTCAGGATGTATGATTGCATGGGAGCAACAGGTAGAGCAAAAGATGGATTTACCTCATTTCCCTGGAAGAATGGGGGCTAAGGCAGTTGTTCTCATTTAGGTATTTTTGCTAGGGTGGTGACTTGTTTAAGAAGAGGTTTGATAAAGGCATATCTGGCAACCTGGCAGGGGTGAGGGCTGGTGCAGTGAGCCACAAGCAGCAAGTATTTGAGATAAGATCGAGGAGTTTGGACTTAGTGTTAACAAAGGGCCTATATGGGATATCCATCCAACCAGGCTTCTCCCTCCACCCCCAGGCCTCTCCCAGAAACTTGAGGTAATGGCTTTTGTTTACATTTGTCTCAGTCACTAAGGACAGAGAACTCTTAAGAATGAATTGTTACCTGTTACCTCTATCTCATACCATATACAAAAACTAACTCAAAATGGATTGAAGATCTAAATGTAGGGATTAAAACTATAAAACTCTTAGAAGAAAATGTAAATCTTTATAACCTTAAATTTGACAATGGATTTTTAGATATGGCACCAAAACCACAAGCAACAAAAGAAAAAAATGCATAAATTGGACTTACTCCAATTAAAATTTTTTTGTGCATCAAAGAATATTATCAACAGAGTGAAAAGACAGTCCATAAAATGGGAGTAAATAATTTGCACATCAAGGGATTGATATCCAAAATATATACAGAGTCCTACGGCTCAAAAACAAAAAGACAAAAAACCTAATTTAAAAACAAAGGACTTAGAATAGATATTTCTCCAAAGAAGATATACAGATGGCCAATAAGCACATGAAAAAGTGCTCAACTTAGCTAATCAATAGGTAAATGCAAATCAAAACCACAATGAGATACCAGTTCACCCCACTAGGATGTCTATAATAAAAAAAAATCAAAAACAGAAAATAACAAATATTGGCCAGGGTGTTGTGCAGAAATTGAAATCTTTATGTTCCACTGGTGGTAATATAAAATGGTGCAGCCACTGTGGAAAATGGTTTGCCAGTTCTCCAAAAGTTAAATATAAAATTGCAGTGTGACCCAGCAATTCCACTCCTAGGTATTTACCCAAAGGGGGTAGAAAAAATGTTTTGGAACTAGGTAGAGGTGATGTTTGCATAACATTGTGAATATCCTAAATGCCACTGAATTATATGATTTAAAATGGTTAATTTTAGGTTCTATGAATTTCACCTCAATAAAAAAGAAAGGATGGAAGGTTAATCTTCCAAAAAGTCATCATATTAAGCAGAGGAAATGAGTAGAGAGTAGAGAGGACGCCCTTCTTAACAGTCAGGCCAGAGTATTTTGCTTTCTTGGTCAAGGTAGCACCACACAGTCAGTGCACAACAGCCTGCATGACCAGCAGTAGGACAGCGGTGCTGTAAGGTTCTCAGCAAAAGGCCAAAGTTCTTTCTCTGCTTGGGAAAATGACGTTGTAGCACTGTAGATGGGGACAAGCAGGCGTAAGCAGGCCTCAGGGACCTTGAACTTCTAAATGGAAATGAGGAGTTGGTTCTAGGACTCAGTGGAGCTGGAATCTCTGTGCTGGTGACTCGATCCCAGGAGTGTTTCTTTTCATCCTTCCTGGCAAGACATTACTTTCCCATCCTAGGGACTCAATGAAAATGCTTAAGGGCCAAAAAGAAATGTGGAGAGGAAAAGAGGGAACATTCCTGCTTTCTTTTTGAACCGCTCACATGGAAGTAGTTACCAAGTTTAAGCAGGCACCATTGGAAATGCAGTTATATGCAGGATGTTGGGAAGAGGCTGGCAATTCAGGTCATGCTGGCCAATTTTCATTCTGCTGAAACTAGGTCTGATAATAGGCAACCAAGGAATTATGTACAGCTGGGCTTTTTTGAAAGCATGTATGTGATCCATTTTTCTATTTCATGTCCATAAAAATGAACACGAGGATATGTCCTTTTAATGGTCTGTATGATGCTACAGGCACTTAATTAAGACCAGTATTCCTACTAATGATTTGGGGAAGGAAATTTGCTGAATTTCTTTTTCTCTAAATAATCCAAGAAGAGGTTAGACCATTTAAATTCATGGAGTTAAATTATTTTAAGGGGAAAAAATGGAAGCAGAACATTTGTTTATCATACTGTGAGAACTGTTTTGGTGAAGGAAATCACTCTGCCTCTGATACATGTGCTTGGGCGGCTGTGGAGAAAACGGATAGGCCCACTTTGGCCTGACCAATTTTGATGTCTCATGTAATTTAGAAAAAATGAATGATGTAAAGTTGGTTTATTTTTATTTTTTTTGTTTTTTGTTTTTTGTTTTTTGTTTTTACATATAGCAATTTTCTCTTTTCCTCCTTCCAGGATTAAGTTGTCATCATTCTGGGAAGAAAAAAAAAAAAATTAATGAAGTGGCCAATAATACGAAGGGAATCACGGATCGGTTTCCTTCCCCTCCCTGCGGTGGATTTCACTTACAAGAAAATTGAAGCTGGCAAGACCCTGTTTTCTCTGCAATTTATTTAAAACCTTGCACGCATTTGGATACCTTGTGATTTCCAAGAACTATGTGAAGATTAAGCTTTGCTTACTGATACATGGCATGTATTCTTTTCAGTCTTTTGTGTTTGATTTTGTTTGATTTCCCTCTGCAGCGCAGCATCTCTGTAAAGGTTTTTATGCTTTCACCAGCCATGTCTTAAATACATTAAGACAACACATTTGGTGTTCACACTTCTTTAGTAATGTCTGTACTTGAAAGCCACATAGTGGCATAAAACAATGTGTGTTTTCTTTGAGAGCAGTGCACATTTTGCAACCACAAGGAAGGACATTTTTAACTAAAGCAAACCCCTGTTCTCAGACTGACTTGACAACTTGGTCCCAGGATGTGGGGCCCCACTTGTCGCTTACTTTTTGAGGACTTTTGCAAATATGGTTTTTTTCTTGGAAATAACTGCACATGTATATAGGATATCGGAATCTGCTTAGCATTCTCAAGCCACATAGCATGACTGTTTTCCAAGTAGGTTGGAAGTAAAGAAATATCAAGAATTAAGAACAAAGACAGGGATCATTGCTTCCTTTTCAACCTCTGGAAATTGAGGTAACTTTTTACATGTTTTCTGGGTCTTGTCAACATCTTATATTTTCCATCCATTCTGTTATGCTTCAGGAGTGTTTTCTAAATGGAAGAGAAAAGAATGAGGAACAGAATGCTTAAAACTCGGGTACAAAAGAATTATATCTGCTGGATGAGCCCTGAAAGCCATCTTGGCTAGTTAGCATTTAAAAAAGCGTTTTTACAAAGTTATCCAGAGTTTAAAAATTGCTCATTTACACCAAAGCACCTTCAAACTATACTTTTTAAAACATTCCAAACTGATTGGAAGACATCATTGGGGACCTTGACTTTGGTCTCCTGGAAAAAAAATGGTTGAATGCAGATTGTAGAAACAATGCAAGAGTCTTGCTTTCCAAGATGGCAAGGGAGAAAGAAAGGCCCAGCTTCCCTTATTGAGAAGATGTGGGCCCTTGAAGGATGAAGGCGCGTATGTGACCAGGAGGGAAAAGGGTACTGGGCACACACTGTGCTTTGATGGGGAAGGAGAGCTGCCTGATGCAGGCCTTCTCCCAGTGGGGCCGGCCTCGCTGCGCAACCCCAAATAATACTGAGGCCAAGGGGGCAGTTAGGGAACTTCATCCAAAGCACGAAACCTAGCTCCTCAGAACACCAGTTCCTATGGAAATACTTTCATGTACACTGTTTTACATTTTCTTATTGGTCAGAAAGAAGGGGAGACTGAGAACGTGAAATGCATTGCACTTTTTAGGATCAAGACTAGGAATTTTGAGCCAGTTTGACACAGACATTCTCTGAGAGTCACATGAGGGAAAAGCTTGTCTATAGTCAAAGCCAGTATTCCTAGATAATTGGACCCAGAACTTCTAAGCATTACAAGCGGACCTTCCCTGGAGTGGGGAGTGAATAAATATGTCAAGGTCACAATCCATCCCATGCACAAGTAGCATTTGTGGAAAGCTCCTAGGTGCAAAGCAACGAATTCTGTACTAATTGATTTTAAAGACAGCAAAAGTTACCGGAGGCCAGAGTGTTTACTGTTTGCTACCTAGAAGGCTTTCCCATTCTTCTCTCTCGGACATTCCAATCCATTGGAAGTCTTTAGCAGTATTTTAATGTGTGCTTAAACATGCAATCAAGAGCAGCTTTGCCTATGATTTGTTTTGAATTATTTATTTGGAGGAGAGGCATAACTTTTGTATTTTACTAACTTTCAACCAAGAGCAGCTGATGATTAAATCTTGCTATTTAATAAGCTTTCTAAGTTGAACATTTGAAAATATTTACTATTAAAAGACTTGGATTAGGAATGTTAGGGTCATTCAGAGATATATGCCCCTGTCATAGGCAGCTTCTCTCGGGAAATCAAACATAATGCTACTCAGTGTGGAGGGAAATCTGTTTTTTACACAGACATGTGTCTCAAAAGGTCTCATGTAGTAGGAGATTTGTAGTTCCCTATCCTTGTCATTGATACAAGAAATCCAAAGTTTGGTTCGTCTCTCTCCCCCCTCCTCTTATAGGCAATCCATCCTCCCTTCTCTTCTCCCCCCACCCCCTCCCACAGAGGGCAGCCATGAAAATCATTACAGGATGTGCTCATTAGCAGATTTATTATTCTATTGAGAAAGCACTGGAATGTTTTGTGAGATTATTTTTATATGAAGTACTAGCCTGAATTCATACAGCTGGAATATTAGGAACTCATTAGATGGTGATGGTATCAATGCAACATCAGTGAACACACAGTATTCTGAAAGAAAATTTGGGACCTAATTTCCATTTTCTTAAAGAAACAGTTTGGTTGACTTAAAAATGCAGGACACATAAGACATGAAAAAATATTCTGCGTGCTCAAATAGGAAACAAAAACAAAACAGGGGGCATAAGGCAGGGGTGGCTGCCCCTCCACTGATACAAGGGTGAGAAGCTATTTCTACCTCCCAGGAGTGATAAGAAGTTTCCAGGGAAGCCTCCAGGTTTGCAGACAAAGTAAGACCTCTGGGTATCCTCCCCTCAGTGTGTACATGACAGCCAGTGTAACTAATACCCTAGGTTATGTGTCTATATAAGATACTCATCTGTGAATTGTACTTACTGGCTTTGTAATCTTTGTTACACAAGAGGATGTTTAGGTTGTACATACTGGGGTAGATTATTGCCTGGCCCCTATACATAGGAATATGCTGCATAATTGCACATAACTTCTATCTCTCTTACTGGCTTATAGGCAGAGGAAACCACATATGTTACTGCCTTGCAATTTTCTCATATACCAAAAACAAAACAAAAAAAAATGTCTCAAGTAAAATAAGCAATCTCTTATTTTCATTCCCCTTCCTAAGCAGCATATTTTAGAGGCACATACAAAATCTACATTCTCTAGTGAGGAGTGGATTTTTTTTTAATTTTTCTTTTGTCTTTTTTTTTTTTTTTGTATGATACACTGAGATGTGTACTTTGTAGCAGAGGGTGGGTACCTAAGAAATGTGTTAGCATCATTCAGAAAACTATTATACTCCAAAATGAAACATAGTAAGGAGAATGGAATAATACATGTTGCATATTTGTTACCAAGTGTAATTTGTCTGTACTATGAAAGATGTAATGGTTTGTCAGCTGTCACTGTTGTTTTCTTGTAACATGATATGGAATAAAGTATAGCAGAATCTCTGTACATTTTCTTGCTACGTCTTCTTGGTAGGTGCCAGATAACACCATATAGTGTCAAAGAAACATTGTCTTAAAAACTCTGAGACACAGTCATTTTTAGAGTGAAATAAGAAAGCAAACACATACGGCTCTTGGATATGGGAGGGAGTTAGCTGGAATGTTCCAGGAATCTGTTAAGCCCTCCCTTTTCTTTTTTTAAGATTTTACTTTTTAAGTAATCTCTACACTCAATGTGAGACTGGAAACTACAACCCTAAGATCAAGAGTTGCATGCACTATCCACTAAGCCAGCCAGGCACCCCAAACCCTCCCTTTTTTGTCAGACTTGAGTAAAGATGTAGAGGCTACATAAAACAAGTCTGGGAGCTTCAGGATCGCAATTCCACAAGCTCCTTAATGACGTCCACCACACGTTCCAGGCCTCTGACCTGATCTGGTTTTGTTTAATGACAATCCTACTTATGTTTTATTGTCTCTTTCATAATTATCCTATACATGTTCTAAGATGAGGTGAGTAGGTTACCCTCCACTGAATCCAAATCAAAGCTTCAACATGTCCACATACTGCCAGAAGCATCCTTCCCTGAGCTGAGCACACTTCCCTGAACACCACCTAGCGAGTGCCTGTGCCTGACCGGGCAGGGCACTGTTGGCAGCCCACACTTGGGTCGGCAGTGCTGCCTCAGGAAGCCAGTCACATTTCTGTCATCACCTCCTCCTTGTTGGATCTGTCAGCTTCACACCTGCAAACAAAGCCCCCCATGATTTCATAAATTGCTACTAGTGTTTGTGTCAGGTACACATATTAATTTATAGGTACACTATTTGGTGATTTTTAAAATGCTCACCCTTGAAGGGGACCCTGGGTGGCTCAGTCAGTCACTCAGCAAGTGTCTGACTCTTGATTTCAGCTTAGGTCATGATTTCAGGGTCATGACTTGAGCCCTTTGTAGGGCTCTACCCTCAGCAGGGAGTCTGCTTGAGATTCTCTCTGCCCCCACCTCCGTCCCCCCAACCTCCACCAGCTCCTGAGCTCTCTTGTGCCCTCGCTCTCAAATAAATAAATAAATAAATAAATAAATAAATAAATAAATATTGTTTAAAAAATGCATACCCTTGAAGGCAAAAATTACGGTCCAGGTCTTATGTTAGGGTGACTCCAGACCCCTGGCTTCCCCCTGGAAAGAACTCACTCACCAGCAGCAGCCACCTCAGGTGATCCTTCCCTCACACCTCTCCTGCAACTGAGTTTATAAGCCCTTCACAAGCTTAACATTCTTGAAAATGTCAGAGTTTATAAGCCCTTCTCTAGCTTAACATTCTCACAAAACCAAATGTAAGTGTTCCCACTGATGCACATTCCATTGCAGAAAAGCTCATGAGAGCCGCCACATCTTCAGCTGCCCAACTGCCAAGCTATTTCCCCTAAAGCCTCAAATCATCTATGCCCAGGGCACGTGCATTTTCACATGGTCCTGCCACCACCAGTGGATTCTGAGACAGGAGATTGGGTAAAGGCTGACTTCGTGGTAGCCAAGGCAGAGATAATGAGATAATAAGCAAATTTCTCAGTTCAATGGGAGCCATAAATCACCCTGGAAACATTCGAATTATAGAGATGTCAAAAGAATAACTTGGTTCTGGGAGTTGTTTCAAGGCAGCAAAATGCATGCCACCTTCCACCTTCCTATTCCCAGCAGCTACAGTAGCACATGTGCCCACGGTGGAGGTCATTTCCACAAGCCTCAGCGGTGGGCTCACATTTTAGAGCCTCACTGTGTGATTGAATCCTATGAGCTCTTAATAAAAGAAAGAAGGAGGAAGAGGGCTGGCATCTACAAGAGGCCAAAGAAATCGCTTTGAGAAATATTTTTAACGTTTTAAATGTGGCAGTCAAGATGACAGTCGTCCCTCAGCTCCATAATTGCCCAACATCCTCTTCCTTTTCAGCAGAGCTATTCCAGCTCCGCCAGGGCAGAGGATGTGATGTGCGCTGGCTGAGACCAGCAGAGTCGGGAGGGCGGCACTCCTAGAGTTGCTGTTGGCCCCCAGAGTAAAGAGAAACCAGAGGGGAAGGTGTTGGAGCAACCCTGTGCCACTAGGTTAACACGTACAGTCGCTGAATAATGGTGGGCATTGTCAATCTCCGCAATGAGAACCCCACAGTGGCCCAGCAGCCTGCTGCTACCAGTGGGTGGTGGCGTTATGGGCATTAGCTTCTAGAAGCTTATACAGCAGAGGGGGCGAGGATAAAGGACACAAATCAGGGGAAAACTGACAAGATTAAAAAAATCCAAGGCCTCGTATTTACTGTTCATCCCCCATGCTCTCGGTGTACTATATTGTCTGCCTCGAGTCATGCTGAGAGAGAGCCAGGCACAATAATAGCTCGGAGCAGCCTTGCAGCCCCAGAGCCAGCCTCTGCCAACAGTGCTGACTGTGCTGGTGGAGAATGGGATTCTGATAGAGTTGTCTTTTTTCTCCTTCCCTGTGAGACCACCAATAATTATGGAGGGCACGCTGCAAAGATGGGGTAAGGGTCCCCTATTGGAGTACATCCTGAGAAGTGACCCAGCAGGGGTCCCTGCGAAGGTGTGTGCAACTGTAGTCCAAGGTGGGCCCGCCTGACGGATGCACACAATGCTGGGCTCGCCCAGAGACACGTGTTTGAACCCACAGTTCAAGGATTTCAAGAAGTAGAAATGAAACTTGACTTTATACACCATACCACGGTGTGAAACAATGATCCTTCTCCCTCGCTTCTCCTTCTGCCGACTCAGGTGACTGGGGACCTTGTGTCCTCAGAGAAAGGAAATAATCTACTCAGATCCTCGGGGAAAGCAGGTACAAATCCCACAGCTTTATCCGGCCTCACATTTGGGGAATTCTGACCTTCATGTATGCATTCTCTTAGCTGGGTGACTCACGGCGCTGGCTTTCATTAGAATCATGGAGATGTCTTAAAAAACACCCCAACTCCAGACCAGTTCATCCTAAAATATTAAGAATGGGGCCCTGGCATTGGTCTGTTTGGGGAGCTCAACAGGTGGCTCTACTGAGAGACCTACAAGAGAACTGCTAGACTCTTTCCTTCCTTCCCTCCCTTCCTTCTTCCTTCCTTCCTAGGGGAAGGGTAGGCAAATTTTTCCTGTTAAGGGCCAGATAGTAAGTATATTCAGCTTTCCAACCATACAGTCTCTGTTACAACTACTCACTCTGCTGTCATAGCATGAAAGTGGCCATGCACAATACACACATGAATGGGTTTGGCTGTGTGCCAATCACACGATTCGTAGGTACTGAAGTTGGAATTGCACACAATTTTCACATATCATGAAATATTTTTCTTTTGATTTTTAAACACTATTTGTAAATGGAAAACCAATTTTAGCTCACAGCCTATATAAAAACATACAATGGGCAAGAATTTGCCTGGGGTCTATTGCTTGCTTACCTTGGCTTAGAATATAGTCCTAGTAATGGTGGAGGCAAGGGCCACCCCTGACATTAGCTGGGCCCAAGGGTAGAGTCAAAATGGAAGCCTGTACCTTGTATCTCAATAACTAACTAAATGTCAAATATATTCTCCTCTCTTACCATTATGTCTTCATAATAACCTACAAAGCCAGGGTTGCACTTGGAATTACTAGACTTCTCAAAGATCTTCGCCAAAGGGGGTCAGCACATAGCCTGGTTTAAGCCATCTTTCCTGCTTTTCACCTCCCACTCCTAGCTCTAGGGGTGTGGAGCCAGAGTTAGGGGCTACATATGCATGTGTATCAACACTCTAGCCCCCACATGCATACTCAGTCCTACCCTTGGCAAATGCACCTCCTTGGCCAACCCTTGGGAACCATTCTCTTGGGAACCAGGGGCCTATCCTCAGGGAAGGTGCTTTAGGAGAAGACTCCATATACAGAGAGAATTCCAGAGTCCCAGACATCTAGAACATATGGAGTCAAAGTGGGGGGTTCCTGTTGGGCATGATTGCATGAATCCCTCTTTCTAGAGTAGAGGGTAGTGAGGGGTGGTATGCTGCAGAACATCAGAGCCAGACCCTTTAAAATGTGAACCAGAACAGGAGCCCCTCTTGCCTGGATTTCAGGGTAGTGCTGAAGGGTGACAAGAGCCTAAGAAATAGTTCGGGTGGATTTTCAGGTTCCTTGTGCATTTCATTGACCCACTCTACTCCAAAGCCATAGAGGTAGGCTTCATAATGTGAGGTCAAACCATTGTGACAAAAAGGCAAAAAGTTGTTTTAGTCTATCTCTTCGAATTAAAGGATCTGGCCTCCTATCAGTCATGTACTGCAACCAGCTGGTACCAGTTCGTAGGAATTTTGTGAGTCAGTTCTTAAATCACTGATAACTTGAAATCAGATGGGAATATGTACACCACAGAAATGGGCAAACTGTACAAATCAGGTCCTTTTTTCTCTATATATGTTTTTCCTTTTTTTGGGAGCTGGTTTCCCAGCACACCCCTGCCTCTTGGCCATTTTCCTTCCAGGTTCATCTCCCACTCTTCATGGGCACATCTCCCACCTGCACATGCTGAACTTCCCACTGATCCCTGGATATTCCAGAACCTCATATGCCCTATTCTTTTGCAGATATTGTTCCCTATGATTAGAATGCCTTTTCCTGTTTTTCTAGCAGCCACATTCCTGTTAATCCTTAGACCCCATTCAAAAAGTCTCGTACAAAGCATTCCAATACTCCCCTCAGAACAATTCCTCCAAGTCCCTGCATCACTTTGAAAATAGAAACCATACAAATCTTCTTTTCGATCTCTTTATCCTCATGACTGACAATGGTGACCAAGGCCCAGTATTTAACAAATTTTTAATAAATCAGTTATTAAAGGATAATAAAGATTAAACAAGAGTAGAATGGAATATAGTTTACCTTCCTAAGAAAGTGCTTAGAATCCCATAGACAACATGAACATCCTACATGTGTACTATGTGTGACGGAACACAAAGCACTGCCTAGCTCTTATGGGAGAAAGTGAAACCAGAGAGGAGCAATCTCTTGTTGTCCTCAGGAGATCACAGAAGAAGGGTTCCTACACCTGGCTGACTGCCAAAATCACCTGGGGAGCTTTCTAAACATTCCTACTGAATCCCAGTCTCCGAGGTGCCAGTTTAGGTGTGTGTACCTTATAAAATCTCCTCAGAGGTTTCTATTGGTCAGCCTTGACAGTGAACCTGGATGGAAGTTTCAGTGTATAACCTTCTAACCAGTCTGTTCATTTGTCTCAGATTTTTCCCTCCACCCTCTCCACATGCAGATTCTATTCAGAGCAAATCCTTTGAGACACACTCAGTTTGAGGGGAGCCTATTGACAAGTTCTTTCCTATGTCTTCACAAGGCAAAATAAGAAATGGAATTCCCAGTTGTTTCCCATGTTCTGTGAGGTAGTGGGAGCATTACTGAATTGGTACCTCTCATGTGGATGTCAGAATTACAGTATGTGTGCTGATATGCCTGTCTTATTGACTCCAGAAGAGAGCCACACCCTGAGGGAGGGGGCTAAATTACCCTTCGGTTTCTGTGCCAGTTGTCTGCCAAGCATACCAGAGAATTCACGGTAGTATTTTTTTTTTCTGCTGTTAGTTATTAACATCCAGGTGAGGTTGCATGCTTTCAGGTTTTACCAAGATTGAAAAACAAACACGGTTCTCTACAAATGTCATTTAAGGATTCCCGTTACTATTCATCCCATGCCATTTCATGACCAAGTTTATTCATAAGCTTATTATTAGAATCATACTATTTTTGTTCATCTCATTTTGTGGGGTCAGTAGACAGACCCCAAGAGTACAGGTGCATTTTGACTAAAATATTGCTGTCTTTGTGTGGAAGATATTGGCTGCTGACAAAGGTCCTATCATTAGTGACCCGGTTGGGCAGAAGGTTCATTTGGAAAGCCTAGAGGAAAGGCTTGTCCCATACTGCGGGGTAGACAGGCAGCTGTTTGCATGGGATAGAAGCAGATCTTGGGTGTGTGTGTCTCCCACCTTCCCTGCAATACAGAGAGAATCTGGGATGGGATGAGAAGGGGCCTCCGTGTTCCCTGTCTTGTCAGGTACAGATGTGCTAGAATTGATCTCAGGGTGGTACTAAGGGGAATTCCCAGGGTGACCTAGACTAGAATGCCCAAATAGGTTAACAAAGTCAGGGCACCAGGGAAAAGGAGAGAAAAGCTCAGAACAAAGTAATCTGGACAAAGCCTGGAGATGCTGGTCAACACTTCCAACTGGGTCTGCACAGACTCCTATGATACCACCTTGCTGAAGAACTCCAAGGATTCCCATTCACGGAGAATGTGACTGGTATCCTCCTTGTTCCAATTATGTATTGCCATATAACAAATTGTCCCCAAATTTAGTGTTTCCAAACAACAGTCATTTATCATCTCTCACAATTTCTATGGGCAGGAGTTCAGGAGCAGTTTGGCTGTGTGGTTCTGGCTTGCAATTTCTCATGAGGTTGTAGTCAGACGGTGGCTTAGCCTGGTCTGGTGCCACAGCTGGGAGGACTCAAAGAGCTGGGAACTGAAACAGCTAGAAGAGAGCACCATTAACTTCATGTGGGTTCTCTACAAGGCTTCCTAAGAATGAGGCTTAGATTAGCTGGACATTTTATTTGGTGGCTCGGGACCCCAAACCACATGCACCAAGAGAATCAGGTGGAAGCTGTGTTGCTTTTCTATGACCTAGTATTCTATTTGTTGAAGTGAGTCACTAAGGCCAGCCTATATACACAGGCAGGAGAATTAGATTCCACCTTTCAATGGAAAAAATACCAAAAAATTATGGGCATGTTTTAAAACCATAACAATCTGGCCTCCAGCCAGAAGTTATTTATATCGATCCCACATGCAAATGCACTTGCCCCCTCCTAAGACCCCCAGATAGCTCATCTGGATGGCATCCATTTCAGGTTCAAGGTCTAGCTGCCCATCATCCAAATCAGGTTCAGGTGCTGCTCTGTAGGTGCAGATCCTCAATTACAACCTCCTGAATACTGTTTTTGAACTGAAGATCTGTGAACAAAAGTGTGAAGTTATTATTGCCCACCCCGACCCCAACATACTTTGGTAAGATAAGCATAGGATAGCCACTAGAGACCTTGCAGTACTCTGTGACAATCAGGTGATCAGTCTGTAGCAATTCTGAAATCCACCCAGGCACTGGTTAACCCAATTCCTTGATTAGAGCTGAGTAGGAATGATTCTTCATGGCACTTGATTCCTTTCTCTGGACTATTGGTTCCTCTATCTAACTTATCCTTTATGTTCTAGAAAATGTACACCAAATTTTAAAAGATCTATTTATTTGAGAGAGAGAGAGAAGAGAGCAGGGGGAGGAACAGAGAGAGAGGAAGAAAAGCAGACTCCCCACTGAGCACAGAACCCCCTACGCAGGGATCCCGTGAGCCTGAGATCATGACCTGAGCCGAAATCAAGAGTCGGACACTTAACCGACTGAACCATCCAGGCACCCCAAATATGTACCCCGCCTTGATAGCCGAGCAGTTTTCTCAGCCTGCTTCTTTTCCAAAGAATTTTAGGAACCCAAAGTCCTCTTTTCATTTTAAACTACCTCTGTCCCTTTTTAGCCTGAGCTGGCAATGTTTTCATTAGTACAAATGTCTTTCAGATTTTGTTTTCCCCTCAGTCTTATTGAGCTTTACTCCATTAGACAAAAAGCGCATCCACAAATCTCACTGAGGTAAGCTTTTCTCTACCTTAGACCCCCTCTCAGGTGGACCAAGGGACTGTGCCCTTAAGATTTTTAGAAACATTTCTGTTAATGGAGACACCTAAAAGGTATGTTCTTAAGATCTTTAGAGGGACTTTTGGCTGTTTGAAAGAATCTGTAAGGCACTACCTTAAACGTGTGAGGTCTCAACAAAGGAGTCTTGAGTCACACTGCTACCTTCATCTTTAGAAATTATATATTAATTTTAGCTTCATCTGCCATCTGGAAAGTATGAAAGTGAAAAATTATTTTATTTATTGAACCCCTAAAGTCTTGGCTCTTTTATTTAACACTGGTTTTTGGTTTGGTTTGTTTGTTTGTATAACTTCAGCTCTCTCCTCTCATATTTTATGGCAGTTAGAAGGATCAGGAGACACCTTCATCACTGTACCTTCATCACCGGGCCATGAGTCCATTAGGTCTGTTTTCTATTTTCCATGTTACCCCTGGTGGAAATACTGCCAACACTTCAGAACCAGGGGTCTTTCTCCTCTAGCTGCCAATACTTTCCTGACTCTCCTTTACTTCTTTCCCCTCAGCCTCCCCAAAGCTCCTCTAATCTCCACCCTCCTCCCAGGTCCCAAACCACTGCCACATGTTTGCACTTCCATTATAGTAATGCCTTGCCTCTAGGTACCCCAAAATTTCCACTGATCTATTGCTGTGAAACAAGTCACCCTCAAAATCAATGGCCTAAAAACAACATTTGCTTGTTTTGTTTTCCATTGTTTCTGTTGATCCAGCTTTCTGGATCAGCCTGTTTGGCTGGTTCTGGCCCAAGGTTTCAGATATTACTGGGTTTAGGGCCAGCTCAAAGACTGCTTTGTTCACATATCTGGCCCATGGTCTGAGAAGACTTGCATGGGACTGCTGGATCTCTGTGGTCCCTCTCTGTGGGTTCTCTAGTGTGGAGGTATCCCTGCTCCAAGGGAATATACATCAAGAGATAAAGCCAGGTAGATGCCGTATCACCTTTGATGAATTGGCCTTAAAAGCCACATAGAATCGCTCCTGCTACCTATGCTTAATTAGAAGCAAGTCACTAAGGCCAGCCCAATATTTAAAGAGAGGGAATTAGACCCCACCTCTTGATGGGAGATGTTTCAAATCATTTGCAGACTTGTTTTAAAACTACTGCATCTCTGGAGTTAAACAACATAGAGGCACTGTCTTAGTGAGTGTGCTTGCCAGCTAGTCAGGATGAGTTTGGTCAACTGGAAGAAAATCCCAGACTGTGATTTTCTTGGAATTCTGGGACTTAGATTTCTGTTTTTAAAAGTATCTGCAACTGAATGCTATCCCACATAAGCACTTGGGAAACGGCCTACCCTATTGCCTCTGTATCTGGAGATGACTGCCTGGAGTCCTACTTAACCTCACAGGAAACCATGTGTTATACAGAATTTTGTTCTTGTCCTTCTTTTGCTTCCTGCTTCCCAAAGCCAAGCAGCCACTGTTCCGGAGGAAAAAGAGCTCTCCTCAAGTAGTCAACAAGCCAGCACCCTCTCCATCTCTAGCCTCTAAGACTCCCTAATGCTTGGATTTGATTTAGCCTGAGTAAGTAGCTTTCTCATACTAATTTTTTAAAACCCTGTTGTGCCAAAGGATTAAATAAGCAATTGCCCAGCTTTAAATGCCTCCCAGGAGACTAAATAACAGCTTTTGGGACAGGCAATCCAGTTTTTGAACCCACTTCATTTAAGGCAACAGAATCTCTTTTCTACAAGATTTTGACTGTGTGGAATGGAAGTGTTGTAGCCCTAGCTAAAATAGTTTGCAATCTATTTTCCAAGTGGAGAGAAATTGTAAGGGTGCAGAGATTTTTCTTTGTAGACTGACAAATGAAAGTATATATATGGGCATATGAGGGGGCAGTGCAAAGGAGTTATGTTCAACCCTCAGAGAAGACTGGAGTCTTCTTTTCTATATTTAGACCCTGTCTTGCAATTCATGAAAATGAATTGCTTGTTCTTTTCCTTCTTAAACCATTCTCCCTCTGCCCCCTACTCTCCCCAGGCTTTATTTATTTATTTTTTAAAATAACTGAGTCACATGTGAGCCATTCCTAAAGCTTAAGACTTATTTTTAACAACTTACTCAAACACAAATCCCATTGTTCACATCCTTAGGGACAGTGAGTTACTCCAGAGGAAAAAACGTAGAGATTTTTGTATACATTTTTTATTCAGTGAATAATTTATATTAAAATAAATTGTGCAGAAAATGTAAAAAGATCTTTCAGTAATCCAAAGATTACTGTACTAGGAAGCAAAAAAGAGAAATGGTTGAAATCCCCAAACCTTAGGAGGAAGCTGTGAGGGGAATTTTCATTCAAAGGTTTTTTAATGGTGTCTTTGTTGTTTTGAATGTTAAGTTTCTATCTATTGTTCCAGGGAATTCCCTCCATGCCACCTTGTGTTCACTTCTTCTTTCCCACTGTTAACATGTGTTGTTGGAAATCTAGGAAGTTTTTTTTTTTAATGATTTATTTATTTTTGAGAGAGAGAGAGTGAGGAGTGGGAAGGGGGAGAGGGAAAAGGAGAGAGTCTCAAGCAGACTTCATGCGGAGCCCAACTCAGTGCTTGATCCTGTAACCCCAAGATTAGGATCTGAGCAGAAACCAAGAGTTGGACGTCAACTGACTGCACCACCTAGGCGTTCCTCTAGGAAGTTTTGACAGAGACTCAGCTAAGGTAAACCTCAAAGATCATTGATTTGCTATAGACCAGGTGAGTAAGGGAAGAAAAGTCAGCAACTGTGGCAGAACAGAGAAAGAGAAAGAGAAGCAGCAAGCTTTGATGACAGGATATATTGAATCAAATCAACTTCTAGCTCTTAGTCTCTTAACTTTAATTACATCTTTCCTTCTTGGGTATCAACAACAGTGCTGCCAAAACCCTACAGCTATGGGGGACATAAACATTTAAATCTACCAGAGACAGATGGCAACATCAATCTTCATTGCGTTCTCTTAGAGGATTCCCAGCACTGCTGCCTTTTGTGGTGAATGGGACATTAGAGGTGACTATTTCCCACAAGGGTGCTTTTTAGATTCACCTTCAGGAAGTAAAGATGCTTCATTGTTTTAGTGGGGGTTGATTTTGTTGGCTAAGATTGTGGGAATTACGATAGCAATAGAAAGCTTATGCTGGGATAAATTACCAATTAGCAACCCTACAACTTCCTTTCTGCTCAGCCTCCAGGGATGGCAGATGAGATTGATGGCCGGTCACTTCTCCCCAAAAAGTTTGTCCATGACCTTACGAGGTGGCCAGGCTAATAGGTTGCCTTAATTTTAGCCAGGGAAAGCCCAACAGCCAAGCCCTACTTTTGAACAGAGAATCCCAAAGAATGTATTTGAATCTTCGATCATGCACTTAACCAGAACAGGGCCTTTTACTAAATTGTCTTATTGTTTTAATATTTTTCTGTTTATGACAATCCTTGGTCAAGTTTAATTATTCTTCACTAAGTACATGTAACATACTTTTTAAGATATATCTAGAAGTTAGCCTGTTCTATTTAAAAATACTTTTTGTGTTTGATTTTTAAAATCCAAATCCATAGAGGTACCTAGGTGGCACAGTTGGCTGAGGATCCAACTCTTGGTTTCTGTTCAGGTTGAGATCTTAGGGTCATGGGATTGAAATCCGTGTTGGGCTCTGTGCTCACAGATCTGCTTGGGCAGATTCTCCCTCACCTTCTGCGCCCACAAAGCTCTCTTATGCATGTATGTGTGCTCTCTCTCTCTCTCAAATAAATAAATAAAATCTTTAAAAATAAAAAAATAAAATCCAAATCTGGATATCTTCTATAATTATTAACAGCTCTCATTGCACTGGACATATCAGGGGGTTTTACAGATCTGTGTCATGACACTGAACAGGCTCCATGATATTTTCCCTGGCACCTGGGGTGTTTACATTAGTTTTAGTGCCAGTGAAAACAAGGTTGGTCTATGGCTACCATAGGAGATAGAACAGAAGAAACATGAGGCAGTCAATTCAGGAATCATACTGCAAACATTAAGAGCTAAAATTGAGGTTCTTGACACTATTCAAGGAGACATGTAGAACTGAGAAACAGATCTAGATTTAGAAGAAATGGAGTTCCATAATCTTTGATTAAAACCTCCATGGGGGATCCCTGGGTGGCGCAGTGGTTTAGCACCTGCCTTTGGCCCAGGGCGCGATCCTGGAGACCCGGGATTGAATCCCACGTCGGGCTCCCGGTGCATGGAGCCTCCTTCTCCCTCTGCCTATGTCTCTGCCTCTGTGTGTGTGTGTGTGTGTGTGTGTGTGTGTGTGTGTGTGTGACTATCATAAAAAAATAAAATAAAATAAAATAAAAATAAAAAATAAAACCTCCATGAACATAAGTGTTAAAATAAGCAACTTCTAGCAGCCAGGGAACCTCAACTGAATTTAAACACATCTAAAGAAGGGTTTGAAAGAGGGAACCTAGCACACATAAGCAGCTGGCATGCAGGTTCTTTCTGTAGAAAAATAGTTAAGTCTTTCTAGAGCTTTAAGCCAGTTAAATGGGAACGCCCGTGTCTCACAGAATACCTAGAGTAACTAATAATTCTCAGGGTTTGCTCTAAACTTCATTGGTCTTGGGTGTCAGTATTTCCACTGCTTCTGTGAGACTCAGGCTCTCAATTTCCACCCCAAACAGCTTTAAGTGCTCTCATAGCTGCCCATTCATCCCATTTCAGGTCCTCCTCCATGATGTAACTGAGGACATCATTGTCCATCATTGTCCTCATTGTCTTCTGCTGCACACTGTCCCCTGGTTTCTCTTGTGTTCTGTGTCCAGTCCAGACCTCGGTGGTCTTCCCAGTGGCACCCATTTCTTTTTATCTTGCTCCTCAGCCTGGAATCCTTTGCTTCCCACTAAACTGCTGACCTGTTCTCAGTCTCTCTCACATTTAGGCTTTCTCTCTGTATTCTAAGGCATTTTAACTAGAGCATACTAATGCCCCATTTTATTATAACTGTCCTCTCTGCATGACTCCAAGCTCTGCTTGCTCTCTGCATGAGCACAAGGTCTGGCACATAGTGAGCCCAAAACAAACGTTGAATTAGAACATGTGTAAGTGTCCTGCTCCTCCCCACCTTCCACACGAAATGCTGAATGATCACTGGCCATTCTGCAAAACTGCCCCAGGAAGCTATCCCTGGTCTGTCCCTGCTCTGCTTCCCCAGCACCCTATCTATAACCTTCCTTTTACTTCATTTCATCTACCTATATTAGGTTGTAAGTATTTATATTATTTATCTACTTACTCATTTGCAATTTCTGTGGCCCAAGGGGCCAAATATCAGTAATTTCCTAGGGTTCAGCCTAATAGAAAAACAGGGACACATGATGGTTATCTATTGGATAGCCCTAGGTTGAATGCTGGCTCTGTTGGTTTACTTGCTGTGTGTCCTTGTCAAGCTCCTCAGCTTCTCTGTGCCTCAGTTTCCTCATGTGTAAAATGGAAATAATCATAGCAACTATATGAGAGTAAAAGTTGAGGATTAAATGAGGTAATGCATGTTAACATGCAGAACACAGGTCTTGGGTCATATAATAAATGTTAGCAACCATTAGTCAATAGATAAATGTTTACTGAAAGCCCACCATGTGCCAGGGATAGTGCTAGTTGTTAGAGATACAAAGATGGGTTAGCTAAAAGCAGGCTTGCCTTTGTGGAGCTCACAACCATTGGAATTAGGATAAAGAGTCTGACCAGTGCCACAAACAAGGAAGAACTGGATGCTCAAGGCACTGTTTCCCAAGTCTGCTGCTAGGGTGGAATCATCTATTTATAGATCTAGTTTCTCAACTTAACTGAAAGAGGCTTTGACTGTCTTTTTCCCTGGTATATAGTAGATACCACAGCTCAACAACTAGTCTACAGTGGATACTCAGTAAATGTGTGTTGAATAAATCAATATGTGAGTCAACTAATCAATGAATGAATGAGCCCTAAGGACATATGGGAGAGAAGCTTCTGAAATCAGTTCACAGCCAAAGCAGTCAGGAGTTCTTTCTTAGAAAATGAAAGTTGGGGACACCTGGGTGGCTCAGTGGTTGAGCATCTGCCTTTGGCTCAGGGCATGATCCTGGATTCCTGGGTTCACATCCTGCATCGGGCTCCCTGTCTGGAGCCTGCTTCTCTCTCTGCCTGTGTCTCTGCCTCTTTCTCTCTGTCTCATGAATAAATAAATAATTTTTTTTTAAAAAAATGGAAGTTGTCCAGTGATTTGCTACAGAGGCTTATAGGCCAGAATCTATTTTTGGTGGAAATGGCAAGGAAGTGTTGGTCAGCCAGATCTAGGTTTCTGACTGGTTATTGGTTATTTTTTAACTATTTTTTCATGAGGTTGTAACGAAAGAAAGAAGAAAGAAAGAAGAAAGAAAGAAACAAACAAACAAACAAACAAACTATGGAACATTACTATTTATGCAAAGTATAATCATATAAACAAAGAAAGCAAGAGGTGATTTTTTTCATCATTCATTCATTCATTCATTCATTCATTTATTTCACAAGCATTCCATGTACAGGGCACTTGATACATAGCAAACATTTGGGAGAGAAACAACCACCCCCCAGCCACATTGTTTAATGGCCCTCTGCTTCAAGGTTTTGTTTCTCTTACCTTCTAACTGATTTCATTATGAACATCTACTCATTTGTTTAAGAAATATTTACCAGAAGCCAACTCTGGACCAGGCTCTGTGATGGGCATGAGGACTCAGTGATGAGCAAAAGCTGCCTCGGCCTTCGCTTCTATGAAATGTAGAGTCTAATGAAGAGGTACAATCAGATGATACAACAGAGGGCTGAGCTGGGGAATCAGGAGAGGCTTCCCAGAGGAAGTGACCTTTGAATGGAGATCTGAACATTGAGAGCAGAAAGAAACTGGAAAGTTGCAGATGCCAGTGTCAGGAGAGTAGTGGGCTGGTGCCACAGAGATGAAGGAGAGTCAGACAGGGGCCAAGGAAATTCAGGTCATATGATGAATTTTTAAGAATGTTAAGGAAAGATGTCATCTTCTCAGACTTACATTTTTCACTTTTCTCCATCAATTAGATTGTGCATTCTTTGAATCCTGAGGCCATGTCATACTCATTTTCACATTTTGGACCACATCCAGCAGAGGGCTTTGAATGCAGATGGTGCTCAATTAAGGCTTATTGGATATGGGACGGGATGCCAAAGACACGACCTTGTACTGAGATGTTAATAATGATCTAGTTCAGTGTATACTTTTTATTTCTAAACCAAAAAAAGTTCCTAGAATTCACCCCCCAACCCCGTGCTTTCCCCAGGCCACACGGATGAGAGATGAAGGGGCATGGCACTGTTTTTCACTTAAGAAATATTTCCGTTGATATTATTTCTCTATGAGAGAAAGAGTTCTCGGCTCTCCTTTTGCCTGGATTCTCATTAGGAGAACTGCTAGTTGGCCACAATCTCAACTGCAAAACTCACTAAGCATCATGTTGATGATTGCAGGTGAGTGGAGATAAGGAGTGTACTCTCTCTCCCTGGTGTCTTCTACCTCAGTCTGGTCAACAATACAGGGTTCCATGTTCCCTGGCTACTTTTTCATATTCTTAAAGCCTTTGCCACCCATAAGCCAGTCAGTAGGATTATGGGTGGCTTTTTGGGACTGTGACTTCTGTGGTATTGACTTTCCTTATATTTGGGGAGCGATGCTCAGCAACTATGATAAATGCTCCCATATTCTGCTAGAGAAAATTTGAGGTCATTAGCAATACCTTTGCCACCTCCATCTTTGGATACTTAGGGAAAAGCACTTTAGAATAGGAATAACAGATAGAGATAAATTTCAGAGGCCCTTTTCACACAATGATGATTTTCTCAAAAATGGAACCAGATCTCAAGAATCTTTGTCCCCTCCTGAGAGGCTTTTCTTCCCACTATGTGGATAGTATGTGAATATGATTATATAAATGCAGCAGGAAGATGTGCTCCTGATCACTCTTTAAATCATTTGATGTTGGCAATCATCTCATTTTTAAAGCCACCAGAAACCACAGGTGATGCTAAATTACCCACATATTCTTACACAGCTTCCATATTTATCTGTGTGGCTGTTTTCCTCCTTCTTCTCCCCTTATGCCATTCTGTGATCCTGCCTCAGCCTCAGAGATTCAGAGTGGCCGGCTGCTGAACACATGAATACTAAAGAATTGGTTTCCTTAGTAACAATAACCGTGAAGCAGCTCTCAGAACTTCCTGCCTTTCTGTCTGTCTGACTTTCTGTTTGTTTTTTGTGGGTCGTTTGGAAAAAGATGCCCAAGCCAGGCCTGTCCATAAAAGATGCACATCAATTTTGTGACCCCTAAGCAGGAGGGAGGCTCATCTCTGCTGAGGTCACATTCCTTTTCTCAACCCGCTGCCCTATTCTGTGAGGTTACAGCTAAGCCAGAACACCTGCAATGGTTCATGACATCTCAGAATCTTTTTCTTTCTTCAAGTCAAAATTTGGAACCGCAAAGCCAGAATGTAGGACACATAACCGAAATGACTCTTTCTCTGTGGGTCACCAACATGGAACTTTCCAAAATGAAAACATCCTTTCTTTCCACAATATTTTTCATTATAAAAGGAAAATGTTAATTGGGCAGAGAAGGCATTACTGATTTTCTGGGATTTCTTTTTTTCAGCGTCTGTTGTGAGAAATTGCCCTCCTTCCTGCCCCAGCTCCCAACTTTAGTGAGGATGAACCTGCAAGGCCTGTCTCCCCGGAAGGAGCAGAAGGAGATGTGCCTCAGGAAGCTTTGTCCTACCGCGGGGCTCTGATCTTGTCTAGACTCTTGACAGATTGTGCCATCTTATCTCCTAGTCACTTACTGGGGTGCTTGATCCTCTCTGACTCCATCTCCTGGGTGGCCTGGGTTTCTGGCTGTGGCTATAGGAACATGCCTCTGCAAGGCAAAGCACATGCCTGTGCCTTCCTGTGCCAGCTGTCTTCTCAAGGCTGTATCCACTTGATGCAAACACAAACAGAGTACTGCTTAGTGCTCAGCATAATGCCGGACACTGGGGCCAAGAATGACACAGTCCCTGCCCCCATGAGGTACGCAGTCTGAAAGAGTAATTTAGGTGCAGGGCAGTGGTTAGAGTCCACTACAATAGGAGCTATACCCAGGGTAATGAGG
This sequence comes from Canis aureus, assembly GCF_053574225.1. NCBI lineage: Eukaryota > Metazoa > Chordata > Mammalia > Carnivora > Canidae > Canis > Canis aureus. The sequence continues at coordinate 44,049,017 of NC_135628.1, read as the reverse complement.
ACCACTGAAGAGAAGCCTATAAAATTGGAAGCAGAACAGGGAAAAAGTTCCTGAAGAGGTTATGCCTAAGTTAAATTAAAAAAAATATATACATATAGTAGGAATAGGTAAAAATGTCGAATACTTACTACAGACTAGGAACTTGACATGTGCTGTACAATCATTATTTAATTCCCACAGCTGCTGTAAAACAGATTCTATTACCATCCCCACTCTATAAACTGAGGCTCACAAGTCAAAATTTCTCAGTCACAGAGCTTGGAAGCAGCAGAGCCCACAGTCACACCCAGAGCTGTGTGACAGCTAAGTCCCGAATCTTGAATGCAAGCTAAGAAAAGGAGGAATCTCAAGTGGTCCTGTGTGATGGGCATACAAGTAGCTACTTTTGCCAGAACATGAATGTGGGGTGAAGCATGGAGAGATGCAAGCATGATCAGTTTGTGGAGACCTTGCTGATGCGCATGGCCACAGGCCTCCAAGCAAAGGAGAGCTGCTTGATTTGTGTCTTGGAAAAGCCATTCTGGCAATAGTGAGGAGGATGGCTTTGCAGGCATAGAATTAGGGGTAGGGAGATGGTAGTCAGTCAGTAGTCCTGGTAAGAAGTGATGTTGGCCTGAATTTGGGCATCAGCAATAGGAACCCAAAGGAAGGGATCTTTCAGTACTTTTCTCATGAAGCTCCACCCCCTGGACACCTTCTCCTTCCCACACTGCACCTCCAGCTCAGCCTCCAGGGTTCCTTTGGATGTTACATCTTCAAATCTGTCTGGGGTTACCTTACCCTCCCACATTCTACACTGCATCTCATGTTGTTTTCAACTCCCAGAGCCTTATACAGCAGTAATACTTAGCAAACAAATATTGAATGGAACAATGAATGAAAGAATTGAAATAGTTTCTGATTTCCCAACCTTTTAATAAAACCCACAGTCCAGCTCATTGCAATCTTGTTGCTGCCCTCATTCAAAGGTAGGACAGAAAACTGGACAGATGTTCTGACCAAGCATGAGATATGAGTCATCTGGTTGTCATAGTGCATTGTTGTGTATGTTGATTCATATGTAGAATCATCTCCTCTGTCTTGGTTCTTCTTCTAAGAACTCTAAGTGACAAATGTCAAACAGTATATACCTTAGGAGAAGAGGGAGAAGTAGAACTCAAGAGGTTTATTCTGTGCAATTTCATAGTTACTTACATAGACAGGCAATTAGATTACTTACATAGACAGGGCCCCTTCTTCATACTTTTCCCAATAAAAAATTGAGCCAAAGCCTGGTGGGATGGTGACAGGTGAAACTGGGCACACACACAAAGAAACAACTGAAATATTCCCATCAGTTGAAGATCCACTGTATAGCATTTTGAAGGCAACAAAATTCCTAGCTCATAATTTGAATAGCCTGTCTCATCTGGTTGTCATAATTTGTCTTTGATCTAGAAGTAAAAAATTTAAGAAGTAAACATAACCTGCACATGGTTATTTATAACAGCTTTACTCATAAGTCTCAAAGCTTGGAAGCAACCAAAATGTCTTTCAGTAGGTGAACAGAGAAATAAACTGTGGCACATCCAGATGGAATATTCTTCAATGCTAAAAAGAAATGAGCTATCAAGCCATGAAAAAATAGGGTGGAACTTTAAATTCATATTACTAGGTAAAAGAATGCAACCTGAGGAGTGCCTGGTTGGCTCAGTGGTTAAGCATCTGCCTTAGACTCAGATTATGATCTGGGTCCGGGATCAAGTCCCACATCAGGCTCCCCGCAGGGAGCTTGCTTCTCCCTCCTCCTGTGTCTCTGCCTCTCTCATGAATAAACAAATAAAATCTTTTTTAAAAAAAGAATTCAACCCAAGAAGTCTACATAGTGTATGATTCCAACTATATGACATTCTGGAAAAGGCAAAACTATGGAGACAGTAAAAAGATCAGTGGTTGCCAGGCAAGGTGAAGGGGATGAATAGGCAGCATGCAGAGGATTTTTAGGGTAGTGAAAATATGCTATATGATACTGTAGTGATGGATATATGTCACTGTGTATTTGTCCAACCCCCAGAGTGAACTGGAATGTACACTGGAATGTGGGTGCTTTGATGTATCAGGGCAGGCTCACCCTTGTTTAAAAATGTACCACTCAGAGGAATAATGTTAATAAGGGGAACTACACATGTGCAGGGCAGGAGGTATATAGAAAATATCTGAACTTTCCCCTTAGTTTTGTTATAAACCGAAAACTTCTCAAAAAGGTAAAGCCTTAATTTAAAAAAAAAGAAAAGATAAGAAATCACAAAATCGAACAAACAACTGTGGAGTAACCTTAATGACATCAGCTCCAATGCATATAATATTCTATAGCTTGGCATTTTAGCAAATAACGCAAGGCTTTCTACTTTTTGTACAAGTTCCCAAAAGAGAATTCTGACAAATTACGCACACCCTGTGCACATCATAGATTGCTTTGGAAAAGCAGAGCTGAGATGGGTAAAGGATTCAGGGGTCCAGCTTGTGTGGAACCCTGCCCGCTTTTGCATGACAAAATGCATTCCTGTTAAAGAAATGAGCAGCTGCAAATAAACGCAAGGGTGGTGGGGTCGTTAATGTAGCTCTCATATACCATGGCAAGGAAGAGCCTGTGGCCTCTGACTCACTGGCCAAAGGCAACAAATAAGCCACACAGCAACTCAAAGAGACACAGAAAAATACAACTAGCTCTTCAGAAACCATACAAGAGCAATTACCATATTTTAGCATATGGTTCCACACTGAATTATTTCACAGTTATAATTAGGTTGTTAATGCGGTGCAGAATTGGAAGATACACTAATTCGGTGTACACTTTATCTAATCTGCTGGAAATGCAACATTTAGAGGGCCTGACTCTTCACAAGCAATTAAAAAGGATTTCTTCAATGTAACTTTAATATCACATTCTGTGTGTGTGTGTGTGTGTGTGTGTGTGCGTGTGTGAAAGAGAGAGAGAGAGAGGTTCCATCCCAGTTATAGGCACAAGCAATACACTAGTCTCTGATTTGTTTCCATTCTTTATCATGTATGATTCCTTTCTTTCTTGCGTGCTTTTTTATTTATTTATTTATTTATTTTTTGCCTTTGGTGAATTAAAACTGAATTTTCTTCTCCAGGACACTTCTCTGTTCCAGTCATAGTAAATACCAATTTCATTTCCATCCTATTATTTTTCTAATTAAGCATTTGTCATGCAAAAGAAGATCTGAGGTGCCTGTGCTTTCCATTATGTAAAATATTCAGTTATGATAATAGCTTTGGGATGGCATCTTGAAGGTGTTATGGAAAAAAATCTGGGAAGAAATAAACTGTGTTTTACCTTAGACTTTTGCCTGTTTATTTTCTCCCTGGTTTGCCACAACTGCTAATATTGATAATGGCCCATCAATTGTGAAGGCTATAATTAGCATCCTTCAATAAAAGTTCTATTGAATGCTATCTAAAATTTGTTTTAAGGTTAAAAATATAACCCCACATCTCATTTTTTCTCTTCCAGTCACACTTAGCAAAACCTATAACTTCTATACTGATGAAATGTGCTTCTGAGCTCAAATTGTTTCAGAACAAAGTAGGAATATGCCAGAAGGACAACTTGGTATTTCTTGGCAATTCTTTCTTCCTTCTTATGACAAATCCCAAGGGGCTAGGCTCTGTCAAAGGAGAATTTATTTTCTAAATCCTTTGAACACAAAGCTTTTTCATTTTTCTGTGGCAAGATATTTTCCCCAGACAAACATTGACAATCTCATCGTATGTCTATATTTAAATCCATACACATCCTATATATCCATACATATATATATTCTATATATGTGTATATATGATATTAGGTATATTATATAGATATACATGATATTATCTATCAGTTTATAAAATCTTAGACTTTAATTTTCAATTTCCATAGTTTGCACAGAATATGCTGTGAAACTGAATTTTATAAAGGTGAAACCATTTATTTCTTCCCAATTTCTCAAAATGTCAACTGAGAGCTTTCTTGTCTTAGAAGGAACCCTGGTGCACATTTTGAAATTGCCAACTCCCAAAACACATTGCATATGGCCTGTATGTGTGTCTATCTGTCTGTTAACGCTGCCTGAGCAGAGTGCTAGCAGTTGAATCTCACTGTGAATAGCTGCATGCTCAGTATTTTCAAAGGTGCTGCTGTGATGCCCCATCAGACACCCCCTTTAGTGGACTGCTGACTCTCCCCCAGCAGCCGCCCTGAGTGTCGGTTGTGGAAGACTTACATAGGCCCCCACCTCTGGGAAAATTGTCCTGGACTAGCCAGTCTCACCCAGGAAGTTGGTGGGGGGGAAGCCACAGTTAATGGCTGATTGATAAATGTCCCAAAGGCTGGTGCCTGGAGCCCTGAGAGGGCAGCTGTGTGGTGTGGTTACTGCTCCAGAGCACCCTCCGACCTGGGGCCAGGCCAAGCCACTCACCTTACCTCTACTGCTTCACTCCTTCCCTTCCCTGAAGAGCCCTTGCTCAAGAAATCGCCTACATTCGAATGCCTGTCTCAGGCTTTGCTTCTAGGATACTTCTTTCAATTTTAGACATGCAATTTTTCTAATCAATAAAATATAAATAATTCCTGCCTCATCTTTTCCTCAAAGTCATGGTGGAAATAGCAAATTACGTGGAAAAATTTTGTAAACAGCCAAAGCAATAAGAATATTTTGCAGGCAACGTGATGCATTCTTTATTTTAATATTTCACCTTAGATTCTATGAGAATACAGTTGATTTCTAACAACTTGTGTCTTTTACACTTTAGGCTAATGTCCATCTTGGTCGTTTTATCACTCCCTAACATCATCTGATTTGTAACAGTTGCTGACTTGAGTGGTCACTTTGCACACCTGGGCTCTCCAAGGTGAATGTGTGAAAGAGATGTGAGTTCCAGAAAAGGATGGTGTCAGTCTAGACAGCACACAGCACTCACCAAAGGCCACCTAAGCAGGACCCCGAGGCGTGGTTTTACCAGATCTTCATATAGTTTTAAGCTAAGCCAGCCACCAGATTTTTTTTTATGTGAAATCTCCAGGTTCTTAAATGCTGACAATCCATTAAAAAAAAAAAAAGTTAACACCCTAGTATTCAATATTCAAGTAAAACATGACTGGGGGCCTAACGGGGCTGGCAGTGTGTTACCTGTGTCCAGATTTAAGCGCCTGAAATAACAGACCAGGAGATTCCTACTGCGATCTCAGCTCCCAGTGCTGTGCTCAGCGCACAGTAGATAAAAGGCTCTGCAAGAACAGAACCACCATCAGCAATGCAGGTTTCCAAGGAGTTAAATGAATGACCGCTAGTTTTAGTAAACAGTTTTCCACTCTGTAAAAATTACTTAGCATATGATTCCTTTCCCTAAACAGTATTACAACATATGCAGATTTTTATTCACTTGCCAGTCTGCTATTGCACAACTTTTCAAGGACACTTAGTCTATTTCCTGATCTATTAAACAAAAATAATTATGCCTGACCTGAAAATAAGCAAAAGCATGAAAAGGGGCTTTACAAACAGGGGCGATCAATTCAGATGTAAAGAAATCACTGTTCTCTAAATTCTGCCCTGGGATCTAAATCCCGTACTCAGAAATTTGAAACCAGGGAACAGAGGCTCTCTTATCTTTCTCCTAAGATGGTGTTTCCTTAACTGTAGTCAAGATTTTTGCTATAAAAACTGCATTATTATTTTCTATTACCATTAACTGTCTGATCTTTTTTTTTTTTAAGTCAAATACGTTTTTTCCTAACTACCAACTATCTTTTTCAGATACCGACCTACCTTTGTCCTCAGCGATAATATATATGAATGCACAGGTTTCATGTCCTAATGTCCTAATATTTAACTTTCTACAAACACATACATACATATACTCATACATAGGTGTATGTATACTTTGCATATATATACATCTGTGTGTATGTGTATATATATCACATGCATCTGTGTTCCCATCTAAAACCACCTTGCTTGGGGCACCTGGATGGTGGAGTGGTTGAGCATCTGCCTTCGGCTCAAGTCGTGATCCTGGGGTCCTGGGATCGAGTCCTGAATCAGGCTCCCTGCAGGGGAGGCTGCTTCTCCCTCTGCCTATGTCTCTGCCTCTGTGTGTCTCTCATGAATAAATAAATAAAATCACCTTGCTTATCACCAATTTTATGTCTTCCATTTTAGAATATTTCGCCCACCTGAAATAGTAGAATTTCACAAGAAGATTTTCCACCTCTCTCAGTCTATTAATTTACTCACTGGGCATTTGTCACCTACTGTCTAACTCATGTAAACCTGGAACAGGCAGGAGATTAACATTATTGGTTCCACAAAATTTTAAGCCACTCTAAAAAGCTTTGTGAGCCCATGTGGCTAATGAATTTCAGGTAGGAAACTCATGCTCCCAATCTCCCAGCTCCAGATTCCTGTGGACTTGGTAACATTCAGGAATCAAGAGGGCAACCCCAAGAGAGCCATATTCATAAAATGCTTAAGCTTTCTTCTTAGAGTCGGCCCCAAAGGAATCCAGGTGGTGCTACTAGCGAGTTTTAATGCAACAAAGTGTGGTGGCGCCCTTCTCAACAGCTTTCATGCAGGAAGCTGTCTGGTGCTATGTTCCTAACTAACCACCTCCCACCCCCACCAGCATTGTCATTTCTAAGGTTGGCTTTAGCTATTTAATAGGATAATGGCATTCAAACCAGTCTCCATTAGGATATGAGATGACGTTAATAATTACAATCTGTGTGTTTAGGTGGCGTCTCTCCTGGCAAGTATTAAGAGTTGTACAAATGATATCTCATTTTCATCTTCATGACACCCTTGTGAAGCAAGCACTTTTTATTGCATTACTACAGAGAGAGCAGCTGAGGCGTGAAGAGGTTAAATGCATTGCCCAGTCTGAGAGCAGATTTGAGATCACAGATCTCAAACCTGGTTTGATGCTGTCTAAAGAAAGTATCTGTAATGTGTTTGTGTCTGGGTTTCACACCAAATGTAGGGGATGTCTCTAAAAATATTTACATTTAGGTCTCTAAACTCATAAGCTCTTTAAATTTTGCATTCTGTGGGGAATAAATGACATGTGCCTTCTCGAACTAGCAAACAAACAGAGGTCCAATGCTGGAGTCTGACATAGTAAATATCATCTGCCAGATAACTTATTTAATAAATCTTTATGTACCAGGCCCTGTTCCAAGTGCTTTATAGATTTCTAAGTACCGTTACATTCCTCACTGTACAGGGAAAGAAAGTAAGGAAGCTAGACAACTTGCCCAAATGTCCCACAGCTGGTAAGTGGCAGAGCTGGGATTCAAATCCACTCAATCTTGTTTCTGAGTTTATGCCTTTAAAGTGAACATCCTGCCATCAGCAGGCTTTTAATAGTTATTTGTTTGAAAATGTACTATGTTTCTCTCTCACGCCAGTCAAATTTTGTTGTTGTTGTGTTTTTTTCCTGTCAGTGGTTATCCTCTTAATCCTAATTCTAGGCATAATCTTCTCATGTAGCCAATGATTCTGCCCCCATCCCAACTGTGCTTATATTCTAAAATGGATGACCAGCTGGTATTCTAGGAGAGTAACTGGAAAAGAGGGTTTTGATCCATATCAATCATCAATCCATTCCACTCAGAGTCTTTCAAACACCTCCCAAAAGTATAGAGGAAAGAAAATCCTTTTTTTTTTTTTTTTTTCATTTGTGCTTTGGAAAAGGAAGAAAAGTGACATTCACCCACCAGTTCATCCCACGATTGGGGTGAGTTTTTACAGTAAGTAAAACTATTTTTCACAGGTGACTTATGCAATATACCTTTCATTTGGAGAGTGTTTTCATTGTGTTCTGTATATTCATTATCTCATTTGATCCTTACACAATCGCCCAGTGAGATAATCAGGGAAGTGATTTTTATAAGCGCCATTTTACAGATGAGAAACTGAGGTTCAGTGTTGTTAAATAAACTTGTCCACAGTCACTCAGCTAATGAGCTACAGGAACAGAATATGTCCAGTGTCATATGTTAATAATCCCTATAAATTATCTCATCTTATATGATGCTTAATAACTTATGGTGATATCATTGCTAAAATTAAGCATATAAGCCAATAAAAATCAGAACAATTCCTACTTAGGATTACAGACAGGACACTTGAGAACATTTAGTGATTTCCACATTCAGCTCCCGTCTCATGTTTGAGAGAACATGAAATAGACTTTCCAGGGTCATCAAAAGAAGGACTCCTGTGTGGCTACTCCTACCCAACCTGGGACTTGTAACTGCTTACTTACCCAGACACTGCCCATTGCCTGAAAGAAGGGACCCTCTAGGTCCGAAGATGAGCCGTCTGCCTTGTTTCAGGAATGTGTTCTTTGTCCCCTGGTGATAGACGCTGTGTGCTGGAGAATTAGTTCACTAAAGAAGGAATGAAAAGGCAATTCACTCAAATGAGCAATAGATGGAATAGGCATTGGACCCTGAATGTCAAACTGCCAAAGTGTATCTTTTCTATTAAATGTCTTCTACAGAAAATTGGTTATTTTTCTCTTCTAGTTGCTAGGGCAATTGCGATGAATTGCCACTTGTTATTTCAGATTTTTATACTTAGTTGGCCTATTTTATTATTATTATTATTATTATTATTATTATTATTTGTTATTGATATTCCTCCAAATAGGTCATTATTGCAAGCATTGGCTTCTCTCCTCTGCGTAAGATCTTTACTTCCACTTGCCTAGAATCCAGGTGTCTGATGTGACCTTCTTTGGTTGTCTTTCCTGCTGCCTCAGGATTTTCTGGAGTTTTCTTCCCAAGTCCCTTTCCTTGAGAACTTTACTCCATCAGTCACAAGCATATCACTCCACCCTCCCACCCCACTGTGTGCCTTAGCCTTTCTCTCTTCACTGGAACATTTCCCTTTATCCGCCAAGAAACTTAAATCTTTTCGATTCCTCTGTACTTTCCCACTCTTCATGCACATTGTCTTTGCTGGCTTCAAGGACATTAAAACCTAACTTTTGTCTCTTTGCAGTTTGTTCCATTTACTTGCATTCCTCCTCCTACCCTAAAACACAGGTATTCTCCAAAATTTAGTCCTCAGTATTTTTATCTATTCTATAGAATTTCTCCTTTGGTGATTTAATGTTACTACTTTGTGTCTGATGAATATTTTGTCAAGTTTCCTTTGAAACAATAGATCTCTTTTATTTATAAATTAAAAAATGTGATGCTCTAAGTAAAAATTTTAACAAATAGGAAGCGGAAAAATATGAAAAGACTAATATGCCATGACTACATGTATGAGACTTACTCTAAAATGGAAGGGTATCTCAGTATTAGGGAATTTATTAATATGATTCACCATATTTATAGATTGAAGGAGACAAAACTCATATGATTATTCTACAGATTTTGAAATTTGATAAAATTTTAACATCCTTTCTAACAGGTCTCAATATTAGGAATGGATGGATAGGGATCCCTGCGTGGCGCAGCGGTTTGGCGCCTGCCTTTGGCCCAGGGCAATCCTGGAGACCTGGGATCGAATCCCACATCGGGCTCCCGGTGCATGGAGCCTGCTTCTCCCTCTGCCTGTGTCTCTGACTCTCTCTCTCTCTCTCTCTGTGACTATCATAAATAAATAAAAATTTAAAAAAGTTTTTAAAAAAAGGAATGGATGGATAGTATTTCCTTAACATGATAAGATAAATGTCTTTCATCTCAAAGGTCGAAATTATCCTTAATGGGAAAACAGTAGAAATACTCTCATTGGGTCAAGAATAGAACAATTATGCTTAATAACACCAGTATTAATTAATATTATTCTAAAAGTACTTTTCAATACAATTAGATAAGAGAAAGAAATAAAATATAAAATAGCAAAGGGGAGGAGGTAAAATTATGGTTATTAGAATATCTTAGAGAATCAACTGAACTATAACAAATGATAAAGGAATTTTGTCTAGATGTGTTGGACAATGTGTAAGAATACACACAGTCTCACTTTTTGCTGATAAGAATATAAATTGGTACTACTAATATGGAGAACAATTTGGAAAGAGCTATAACAATTAAAATATGTGTAACCTTTGGTCTAATAATTTCATTTCTAAGAACATATTCTTGTACTTGCATATGTACAAAATGATATGGATCAAGAGTATTTTTTTGCAGCTTTATTTGTACTACACAATTAAAAACAACCATCCATGAATAGAGAACTGGTTAAATAAATTATGGTGCATCATGCAGAAGAATATTATGTAGCCATTAAAAAGAATGAGGTTAACTTTATGTGTACTGAATATGGAACTACTTCCAAAATACATTGGTAAGTGATGAGAGGAAGGTGTGAAACCACGTGTATGGTAACTTACCATCTTTTAACCATGTTAAAAGAAAAGAAATGGTAAAAAGCATGAGCATGAGGACATGCTTGTGCTCATATTTAAATACCTAAGGAACTTCCAAAAGTGGTTGCCTCTGGGAGTGAGACTGGAAGACTAAGATAAAGGAGTGAAAGGAAGATTTATTTTTTTCCTATATGATTTTTTGTTATTGATTGTTAGTAAAACAATAAAAAAGTATTATAAAATAAAAATGCTTTTAAAAAGACCCCAAAACAAACAAACAGAAACAACAGTAACACAAAATCCACTGTCTCCTAAGAAATAGAAAAAAAATTCACATGGAATCTCTTCAGTAGCTATTGCTGTGTAACAAATCACTTCAAAGCCAAATGGCTTAAAACAACAAAAATGTAATATGTCTTACAATTCTATGAGTTGACAGGGCTCAGCTGGGCAGTTCTTCTGCTCACAGGGTATAACTGAGATCACTCAAGAGCTGCTCTTGAATGCACAAGATGGTGCCTCAGCTCCAAGACCTTTCTGTGTTCCCACTCATCATTCAGTAATCCTGGGGCTTCTTGACAGCATTGCAACCAGCTTCCAAGATCACAAAAACAGAAACTGCCTGCCTTTGAAGGCTTAAGCTTGCAGCTAGTACAGTGTCACTTCTTCTGTGTTGTAGTGATGGTCAAGCCAATCTCAAGATGAATTCAGATTCAAGGGGAAAGGAAATAGACTCCATCATGTAATTCAAGGAATGGCAAGTAATTTGTGGTTATCTTTAACCCCTGCAAATCTCCCATTTGCTCAGCTCAAATCACCACAGCTATACAACAGCTATTTGGAGTTTCTTAAGGTGTTAACAGATCTGGGTCAGATCATCTTATGTAACTCCTAATAGTTATTGTTTCTCCAAAAGAACAAAACAGCAGAATTTCTGGCCTTAGGTTAATAGAACAGTAATTTTATAGACTCTTAAAATTCAAGAGCTCCTTTAAAAACTGTTTAAAATCCAGCTAGAATTTATATAGGTCTGTTTTATAGATACCAAAGATCAGATGGCATATCTATAAAATCTAGGAAAAGTAGGTAAAATGAATTTTAATCAACCTTTCTATTTCAAAAAGAAAAGCTAATATACTTCTGTAAAGAAGATGAGTATTTCTGGAAGGCAAAAGCAACCATGAATCAGAGATATCAACAAGCTCTATTACTAAGAGTAGAGACAAACCTGCTCTGGAATCCCAGAAACTCAGGAGTGCCTTACTGGCCACCAGGAGTTCTGCTGGCTTCCTGGAAAGACTGATGAAAGAGATGGAGGGCCCAAGATAAGGCTACTGGTTCACCAGAGGTTAGATATGCTGTTGTCTATCATCCAGCCTTCTCATGGGTCCTCAAGTATGTCTTACTCCCTCTTACCTCTGAGTTTTTGCACCATTCCTCTTTACTCTCTCTCCTTACCACACTTTCCCTTTTGGCTTAGTTAACTCCTCTTCATCCTTTAATGAAGGGTTTATATATCTCAGCCATCGTGAAATTTTCTTTGAGCCTACCCACTTCCCAAAATTAGGTCAGATGTTCTTGGAGTAATTCCTATTTCTGTTGTATAAATAATTTTGCAAAGCTGTCCCACCTCTTCTCTGGAGTCTTAACCCATTATCCCAAGGTGAGCCCCAATGACCATGTCTATACATGAAGAACAGCTTTCCTGGCTCTGATCAATTAGTCCAAGGCAAACACTACACTCAAGATGGATGAAAGACAATCCCTTTTGAACTGAAAGATTTGGAGTTTTGATAACTAAGTCACATTAATGAAGCACAACAGAAGGAAAATCTATGAACTCCTACCAAAGAGGTAGGGCTAATTTGATTCTTGCTTAATTATCTCCTCCCTGTATCCTGTTAGGCACCTCTGTGACCATCTCTTTCTTTGATGAAGCTATCCAGAGTTGTGTATAACTCCCAACCAAAGACTGAACATAATTTATACCAACTGGAATGAACTCATGTATGCATGGATAATGAGTGGTGTAAGTATTTGTTCTGTGTCCTTTTCAGTGCTAGAATGAAAGCTCTGTGAAGACAGGATTAGATGTCTGCCTTGTTTGGTGTTATATCTTGGACACCAAGTGGAGTGCTTGGCACATGCAAAGTGCTCCATAAATATTTATTGCATGGTAATAAATGGAAATACAAAACTGATGAAGTTCTTTGGGAAGAGACTTCACTATGGTTTGAGCAGGAGGCTTACGGGACCATTGTCAGTTTAGATTCTGTATTGGTGAGAAATACTTTGAATGGAAGCTCTTGGTTGAATTACTTAGGTAGTCACATAGCTCAACCTTTGGAAAACATCCTGTATTATCTGATGGCAGAAAGAGTAAAGTAAAAAGACCCTGTTTACCTTTGGATACCAAGATTTGTTGAAGGAGCTTTCTTACTATAGATGGAAAAATCTTTCTAAATTTAGGCAGTGCAGGAGAGGGGGATGGTAGCTCTGTGAAGCAGTGGATCCTGCAGAGCCGTGTAGCCCATTATAAACAGACTGGTGAGAGGGCAGCTTTGCAGCAGGAACAAGGCTGGCAGAGTCTCTGGTGGTCAGTATGTGAGCACAGAGCAGCCGTGACAGCCCTTTGCAGCAGGGAGAGCAGCTGGAGGTAGATGGAAACAGGGGCCAGAGGCAATCTCGTTTCCTGTCTATGACAATTCCCTGGAAACAGGGCTGACAGAGTTGAAATTTCAGTATCCATAGCGGTTCTAAAACCACATAGAGTTCTAGGGTTGCCCCCTACTCCCCAAGCTCTTCGCACTTCCAGGCTGGTGTCACAAGGGTAACACTATCTTAGCTGCGTCCTGCGGTATTCTAGTAAGAATTCCTGCAGAACACAGGTTTTTAATTCATCACAGAGGTGTGTGTCTCTTTGTAAATTTTTTTTTTTTTTTTGGAACATGAACCTGCAAGATAACTTGGTCTGATGTGTGAAAATTGAGTTTAAAAAATGGGAGCTTTTTATTTCTCTACTTAAGCTATCTACTTTCTAATTGCCCTAAAAGATGAAACAATTTTGCGTCAGAACATGTCTTGATAACAGCCCAATTCTTGATGCAAAACCGTCTCTGAACTTTAGAATGATATCCAACTGAGAGTCAAAACCTGATTTCCCCCGGCAGCCACAATACAGTAACCCTCAATCCTCGTGACTCACTCCATTCTTCTTGGGGAAGGTTCCAGCTCTACCAGTTCAAGCTTGTCCAGTCCTGTCAGGAGCTACTTTGCCAACATACAGGTGTTTATGTAGAGGTGAGACATTTTGTTCAGTTGCTGTGAGTCTGAAACCACAAAATCTGTTTAATAGCAATTTTATCCAAAACAGTTTTTTTTTTCAGTATTGGTGAGGGCCAATAGCTTTAAAATTTGTGTTTAATTGTTCTTAAAAAGCTTTACTGTAGTTAGCTAAGTAAGAATTATACAACTCAATGGTTAAGCTTCTATAGTCAATAGCCAGACAGCCATGGTTCAAATCTCCCTTCACCTGTTCATTAGGGTGTGACTAGTTCCTAATTCTCTCTAAGCCTCATTTCCCTCTTCTGTGAAGTGAAGATAAAACATCCCTCAAAGAATGAATGTGAGAACTAGCTAGCACATAGTAAGCACTCAGTAAATGTTGTTATTGTTATAGCTATCTTGAGCCCTGGAATATAAAATAAAATTATTTTATAGATTCAGATTTCTTCATGTGGCAGGTTTTAAAAATGCTACAAATCCTTTGATGCTGTTCCTCTTGAAGTGATATCCATGTCCTTTGCATTGAATCTATTCAGGCTTGTAACTGTTTTGACCATTAGAACATGTTGGAAATGGCACTATGTGGCTTCCTAAACTAAGTCATGAAAGAACGTGTAGCTCCTGCCTCATTTGCTGGCAACTGAACTGTCATGTACCAAGTCTGACTACCCTAAGGCTCCCATGCTGGAGAGGTGGCTTGTATCACTCTGGCTGACAGTCACACCAGAGCCAGCCACCTCTGCCTAGGGGCCAGGCATTTTGGAAGTGGATCCTCCAGCCTTAACTGTTCCAGCCCTCAACTGCCCGAGTCACCCCTAGTTGGTGGAGTCCTCCCAGCTAAGTCTCCCGATTCCATGGTGTATATAGATAACTCATCCCCACTGTCCCTGTCCAAATTCCTGAGTCCATGAATCATGAGGATAATAGAATGGCTATCATTTTGTGCCACTAAATTTGGGGTGGTTTGTTACATAGCCATATGTATATGGCATATTTAGAAAATAATGGATTTAGAGGTAATCATGGAGTAAAAGGGAAAATTGTATCAAAATCATCAGATCTAATCTTGATTTGTGTGCATGCTTTCCAAATATCTATTAATTTTTAATGATGGCAAAGTTTACTCTTTTTTTTTCTAAGCTCAGATTCCTGTGTTAATCTGAAGGGCTGGCAGCAAACAGAATGCCACATAAACTCCACAGACTGCAAAGCCCCAAGGGGAAGTACACTAGCCCATATAGCAGAGATTTCTCTTACTTCTGTTCTTGACAGAGCTGAGGAGAAATGAAAGCTGAAAAGAAAAGCTCTATTTAAACAGACCCCGATTGCATTCCAACCTCCTATCAGATCAATAATGCAGAGATTCCTCAAATCAATATGCTGAGGCAGTTTTATCAAATGCACTTGCCTATTGATTAATATTCTGGCTTTTAAATGTAAATATGCATACCTCTCAGTTGTGATCAGAATTACGGAATATTAAAGCCAGCAAGATACACAATACCCATTTAGATTGTCACCCTAATTTTATAAATGAGGAAATTGAGGCTCAGGAAAGCAAGAATACTCACTAAGGTGAAAGAAGTGCTTTTACCCAGCACTGAAGAATACTCTAATGTCCACACCTTTCTTCTGATGTAGGAAAAATGTAAGAATGGTGAGTACATCCCCTAAAGGTGTCCCCCATTAAATCGGATCACAGGAAAGCTGTATTTTTAGCCTATTTTTTTTCCTTAGTCTCCTTCACCTAAGACACACACCATTATATCTTGGTTTTTATTATGGGTGGGTATTAGAAATGGCCATCTGACATTGTCCTATGGTATTTGATATCCTTTATACTAAAACATTGAAATAACTGTCATACAGCTAGGTTTTTGGGCAGGATTTTGTATTCCCTAATGAACTTTCTTTAATTAGGTTACAAAAGCTAGGGAATTTATCTTGTTTCCCTTAGCATGCTGCTGTGGTAATGCAGGTAGTAACTGCATTTGAATTGTGGCTTCCCCACTGACAGACTACATGAGCAAGGCAATGTCTTTTATTTAAGACATCATTTGAGAGAGACAGAGAGAGCAAGAGCAGGGGGAGGGCAGAGAGAGAGAGAGAGAGAGAGAGAGAAGCAGACTCCCTGCTGAGTGCAGGGCTTGATGTGGGGCTCAATCCCAGGACACTGAAATTATGACCTGAGCCAAAGTAGGACACTCAACCAGCTGAGACACCCAGGTGCCCCTGAGCAAGGCAATGTCTTAAGCTTCCATTTCTGCATCTTAATTGAGGCTCATCATCTTGCTATCTGAATCAGCATTGTTGTGAAGATTAAGTTAGGTACTATGATATAATGACAACTTTCATGGGGAAAAATGGTGTTTTTCTTTTTTACTTTTTTCAACTACTAGGATCATTTTAGCCTTAGATGTCTAATAAAGTACAAATAGCCCGGTGCTTTTCTTTACTCCCCGGCCAAAGAAATGTCAGATCTGAAATGAAATGCCTGGTTGCATGTTCCATTTGGTCTTAATCATAGTCCCAAAGATGCTCTTTTAAGAAGAATTTGTACTAATTCTTTAGAAACCACGGATTGACTTCCATGTTACCGTTGGCCAGAAGATTTCAGGTTAAGGCAAACAAATAAACAAAAAACAAATTGAAAAAAAAAAACCAAATTGATTACACTATGATTTTAAAACATGTACAAGTCATTTCCCTTATGTCAAGTTGTCCAGAAATGAGAGCAGAAAGGCTTGCTTACAGAGGCACAAGTTTTACTTGTTCTCTTAAAAACTTCTTTCTGCACCCAAATGATTCTAAACTCTGCTCCCCACATCTTAGCCAATCAGAGAGGCCTCTTTCAGCTCATGAAACATAAGGTTTTAATTACAAGGGATCATCTATATTTCTTGCCTAAGGCCTCACAGAAGGACTACATTTTAAATCCAATACAAATGCTTATATGTTTTGCAAAAGTTTTCCCAGAGTATACACTATTTCCAATTGTATAACAACAGACTAATTAAAGCAGAGTCATGAGATAGCTCTTTGCATATGGGCTTTGGAGAAACCGAGATTTAAGTAATATATTTAGCAAAGTGTTCTTTTATAGTTTAATCTTTGAATTACAGGACAAATATGGGTAATTATTATCCTACCTTGTTGATGATAATTCAATGATGTGAATTCTCTTTCCTTCTATACTTCTATTTATTTTAAATGAGTTTTGTGAGGTTTGTGAGTACAAATAATCCACGATTCATATTTAGACCTACTGAATATTCCTTTCTATATTAAATTTTTGAGTCTATTTAAAATATACATTATAACAAATTATAGCTGACTCTCAAAAGATAAGTCAGTTTAGGATCTTACTATGAGTCAGCTGTAAGTGCCCTGTAATAGGGATGTCTGGGTGGCTCAACAGTTGAGTGTCTGCCTTTTTGGCCCAGGACATGATCCTGGAGTCCCAGGATGGAGTTCCACATCAGGCTCCCTGCAGGGAGCCTGCTTCTCTCTCTGCCTGTGTCTCTGCCTCTCTCCCTGTGTGTCTCTCATGCATAAATAAATAAAATCTTTTTAAAAAGTGCCCTGTAAGATAATAGTCAAGATAATCAAATTGTCTCTTTTGATAAGCTGTTTTAGGAAAAGCAATATATATTTTTAAAAGATGGACCTTTCAAAGAGAGTTTATAAATTGAGGCTTTGTGTATAAGTGAATCCAAAAACTATCCCACCAATGTCAAGAACAGATTTGTGTAAGAACGAAGGAAAAAAAGGAACAAAGAAAAGACACTTAGTTTTAGAATTGTTGCAAAAGAATACAGATGTTTGGGAAGATAAGTATTAGCTTATGCAGAAATTCTTGGATTGGAATTTCAAGAAGGAATAAGGTAGAGATCTAGGGTGAAAGCTTAGGCAGCATCTCTAACCTCCAGTGTCTCTGCAAAGGCAGTATGATAGACTCCTAGGTGACGCCTCTCAGATAGGAGGGAAGAGCATAGTCTGAGTTTTCTCTATCATTATCATCTCCCTAACCAATCAATATTCCCTTTACTAGGAATTCAAAGAAAAGAATGAACTCCTGACAGACAAAAGTGATACAGACGTGAGAGTCCAATCTTAAAGTTTCAAACTATATTAAGTGTAACCCAGCACTTCTCAAACTCCATTCCACAGAGCACAAGTGTCAAGCAAAATATTTATAATCTGAGTCCCAACAGTGTTACCCTGTTATCCTGGTATAGAAAACTATGTTAAATACTAAGGAATCACCATGATCTGCACATCTCAGAAACCACATTTTCTTCTATAATTTTTAGGAGTAGCATATTCATATTCTGTTACTCAATGAAAGTCCATAGAGTTTGATTAGACACAAGGCCTACGTTGGTACTTACTGGCTATAGAACCTTGGACAAGTTGCTTAACTACGTTGAGTATTAGATTCCTCATCTATTAAAAGAAGATAATAATTAGTACCTTATCTCAAAGAGTGGTAGAATTTAAGTGACAAGAGGCAATGTATATAGCATGCTTTAGGAAAAACAATGCCAAATACATATGATAGATGCTCAAAAATATAGTCTTAACCAGTGTTATAACCTCTGTTATTCAACAAAGATAATTCAAGCTTGCTACCCACAAGCCAGCAACAAAACAACTAAGAGTTCAAGGTCCGCCAGGTTGCATGTGGAGCATTCACCTAACTGCTTGCGTGTCCATGTGCACTCAACTGTATGTAATTGGAACTGGATCTCTAGCCCTGGTAATTATCCACATTCAACCTGACATAAGCAGTCTGGAGAAACTTCAGAAGATTTGGAAAAAGCCTGATAAAACAAGACCTTTGATATAAGAAAACTTGACAGAGTCTGAAGCTTGAAGAACCAATATCAAGGAGGAACTGGGTTATGTTTATAGTTCTTGCTTAATTGAAATATTTTAATTTCAAAGTTCATAGTAGTTCATACTTATTTGGTCATTTTTATCTGTGGATCTCAAACCTTTCCACATCCTGAGAAAATTATATATTTTAAAGTAAAAATATGCTGCTCATATTTCTCTTCTAACACTTTGTTATCCACAGCCTGCATCACCTCCCCAAAAGACTTTCCATAACACTAATTGTCATTGGTTACAACTCTGAACTGTTCTTGATTTTAATAACTTCCTCTATATCACATAGGTTTAATAAATGAAATACTGGGTTGATATAAAATAAATAGAAAATCTAGGTTTTTTTTTTAACTTTGGAAGACAACTCTCAGAAAAAAATTCTTTTTAGGTCTTTTTTAACACAATCTATTGAGAGAGAACTACAGAAAATTGACTTAAAAAATAAAAGAATGATAACTACTCAAAAGAACATAGAAAGGGCTAAAATAAACATCTAATGAAATTCAAACCAAACAAGCTGTTTACCTGGAGTTTGTCCCTTAACATTTCTGAGCCTAGTATTTTTCATTGTAAACAGGAGAAAATTAACTCGTTCTTGGATGATGTCTTTAGTTCCTTCCAGTTCCATAATCCGGCAAGGATGATGTTTTTTTCTTTTTTTGATTTATTTATGAGAGGGAGAGACAGTATAAGAAGGAGGGACAGAGGGAGAGGAAGAAGCAGACTCCCAACTGAGCAGGGAGCCCACCTTGGGGCTCAATCCCAAGACCCTGAGATCATGACCTGAGCCAAAGGCAAAAGCTTAACCCACTGAGCCACCCAGGGGCCCCAAGAACAACTTCTCTTTCTCTCTCTTTTAACTCTGCTGGCATTGCTGAGCCTCCTTCCTAGTGAACTTCACTGCCCAGTGGAACGTAAAATAAGCTCAAGAATTTTAATAGAACAACTTTTGAAGCAAAAGAGTGTCACATACTCTGAGGAACAGTACTGAACATTCTGCCTTTTTCCCTTGTGCCCCATCCGTTGGGGGAGAAGAGGGTTTGGAGCAGTGGTGTTGGTGGATGCTTAATGCATGTGATACTTGGTAACTAACACATTAGAATCAATTCGCTTTTCACCCAGCCAGTGACCAAGAATGACCTTGAGAGAGTGGAACACAAGACAGATAAGCCTTTACAAGCAAGGGGTGGTAGAAGGAAGATGTCTTGGTAAAGTTTCTAAGTGTGGGATATTCTCAGCAGAAGAAGGAGCATCAGGGCAGAAGGCTAGAGAAAAAGTGTCCTTGGGATACTGTGGGCCAGGATGCTGGAAGGTAAAATGAACAATTACGGACTGTGAGTGCTCAAAAGACCTCAGTGAACATCTCTTTTTCAATATCAAAATCTTTCAGGAATTACTGTCAATACACATACACACACTCGTATATATAATACATGCTGTATACACATTTAGTACCTGTTGCATTTTCTTAAAAAAAAAAAAAATACTAGGGATCCCTGGGTGGCGCAGCGGTTTAGCGCCTGCCTTTGGCCCAGGGCGCGATCCTGGAGACCCAGGATCGAATCCCACGTCGGGCTTCCAGTGCATGGAGCCTGCTTCTCCCTCTGCCTGTGTCTCTGCCTCTCTCTCTATGTGTGACTATCATGAATAAATAAAAAATTTTAAAAAATACTAGGAAGAAAAAAAAAATAAAAAAAACTAGGCATCCAGAAATACTTTAAAACAAATATATATTTCATGAATTTACTACATCCACGAATATTTGAAAAACAATAATATATGTATCTGAGATAAAAGATGTCATTTTGGCTTAACAGGTACAGATACAACTGTACATTCTTTAGAGACACCAACATGCTTGGTGATGAAATTCACAGTGCCCTGTTAGTACATGGTACAAGTACCACCCATCTTAAGTAGTGACCTTTATGTCTAGACTAATGGTCAAGCTTCCCAGTGACAGCATGCCCCAGGATTCATCTTTCACAGTCATTCTGAAGCCACCCCCGAAGTCCCACCCCCCCATCCCCTGTAAGTGGGAGAAAGTGACCCTCAGAAGCTCCCTATTGTCTGTATATGACTCAACCCAAACTTTTTAGTATAGACTAAAACTTTCTCCTGCCTTACTCATGATATCTCAGCCACACTCACTCCTCATCCTGCTCTTTTCACCAATTTAAGCTTCTCACCCATTTCCAATGACTGGCTGCTTCCTCTGTGCTCATTCAGCTTTAAAATGGGTGGCAGGATAACTGATCTACCTTTCTTTGGCCCACTGCACTTCATCCTCCTGTAAGGCTGGGCCATATCTCATACATCTCTGTATTCTGCTACCTAATATAGCTTATAGCATTAAGAGGTGCTCCCTAAGTGTGTATTTAACGAATGAATGAATAAACAAAAGATAGAAAACAACAGCAGAAAAGTATCCTGAGAGTCTAATCATAGGCCAACAAATCCTAGGTAGAACGAATAATACAATGGCACTTAATTGATAAAACTGAGTCACCTAGTTAAAGCATCCTTTAAAAACACACACTCACACGAAACCCTACGCATAAAACAAGAATATAAGTAGGCTGCGATGGATGGTGCTGTTTGGAATTAGGAAGGGAATGTGCAGTTAGCTCTTTGGCTTTCAGATTTCGCCGTGTTGTTTATGAAACTGGCGTCCCCAGCTCCACACGCCGGTGGCGGCCCACCGCGCCGCTGCCCGGCCTGAGGTCCCTAACTGGCCCGGGTCTGGCACTCCCAGGAGCGGCCCCTGCGCCGTGGGCGTCCCGGGGGTTTGGAAGGCCCCTAAGGGCTCCCCAACAGCCCAGGCTGTTCGTCAGCGACGCTTCTGCTCCGGTCCGAGGCACCTCTGGGGTCTCGGGCAGCGAAGACGCTCCCGAAGAGAGGTCGTCGGGTTCTCCAGCTTTTCTCTCTAAATATTAAATAGACGCTCTCCCTTTGCTTCTGTTTCTGAGTTGATTGAGGAGGAGAAAAAGGACCACGGGAAGGACGGCCGCAGCGGACGGCGGCGCATCTGGCTTTACTTTTTCAGTTCCGTCAAAGTTTGTGTTTGCGTTTTGCTGTTGTTCTGCGTTTGACAGCGACCCCGCGAACCTGCCCCTGGGGAGACGGCGCGTCCGAAGCCCGCCGAGCCCAGCGCGGGAGCTCTAGGGCATCAGAGCAACACGCTCAACAGCACCTCGACAGGCACGAACTCGAAGGAAGCCAAGCGCTCCCTAAGTCCAAGGCATCTGCTCGGATCGCGGCGCTCGGATTGCTGTTTGTAACCAGCGTTAAGAGCAGGATTTTCAAACATGGAAATGGACGAAAGAAAAGAAAAGCCAAGTGCCGGGGTCCGCCGACTCCTATTCATGATCTCCAACAGCATATGGGACCATTCTCCCACCAGTCCTCGCCCTTTCTTCTGCAAAAGGCAAAAGCAACCAAGCCTGTCCCGCTTCATCGCAAAGCCACTCTTTGTGCCGCCGGAGCGGTGCCTCTGCCACCACGACTACTTCCTCCTCCTCCTCCTCCTCCTCCTCCTCCTCCTCCTCCTCCTCCCGTCTCTCCCCCCTCCCGCCCGCTCGCCGACTTTCGCTCGGGGAAGCAGGCAGCGGGCGCCCTTTGCGCCGGGAAGCCAGTGCTGCGATTGGGCGACGGTCCCTGAGCCTCCAGGTCTGCGTCGGTTTCAAGGCTCCTCCCTCCTGGTGAAAGACAGACTGCGGGGCGCCTGGAAACCGGTCCGAGGGCGCGCGCGAGAGAGGAGAGCGAGCGAGTTGAGGGATTGACACAAATGGTCAGGCGGCGGCGGCGGAGAAGGAGGCGGAGGCGCAGGGGGGAGTCGAGGCCGCTGGGCTGCGGAGAGTTGCGCGCTCCACGGGGCCGCGGCCACTAGCGCTGCGCCGCCAGCCGGGAACCCGCAACGCCAAGGGCCGGGCAGGCGGGACGCGACCCCGGCGCGCCGGAGCCACCCGGGCTCTCCCCGCCGCCCACGCTTCATGAATCGCAAGTTTCCGCGGCGGCGGCGGCTGCGGGACGCGGAGCGGGAGCCGGGGCAGCGGGCGGAGCGCGGCTTGGGCTCGACGGAGGGCACCGGCGCGGAGGAGATCTCCCCGGCCGCTGGGGGGGCCGCCGCCCGCTGCGCCACTGCCAGCCCGCGCCGAGCGGCGCCGAGGACGGAGCCGAGAAAGTATGGCTGAAGAGGAGGCGCCTAAGAAGTCCCGGGCCGCCGGCGGCCGCGCGAGCTGGGAACTTTGCGCTGGGGCGCTCCCGGCGGGACCCGGCGCGGAGCCGAGCGGGGACGCGGGCAGCCGCCGCCGCCGCCGCCCGCGAGCTGACTCCGGACGCTTGGCGCGCCGGCTGCTGCTACTGCTTTGGCTGCTGGAGGCTCCGCTGCTGCCGGGGGTCCGGGGGCAGGCGGGGGGCCAGGGGCCGGGCCAGGGCCCCGGGCCGGGGCAGCAGCCCCCGCCGCCGGCGCCTCAGCAGCAGCAGAGCGGGCAACAGTACAATGGCGAGAGGGGCATCTCCATCCCGGACCACGGCTACTGCCAGCCCATCTCCATCCCGCTGTGCACGGACATCGCGTACAACCAGACCATCATGCCCAACCTTTTGGGCCACACCAACCAGGAGGACGCGGGCCTCGAGGTGCACCAGTTCTACCCGTTGGTGAAGGTGCAGTGTTCGGCGGAGCTCAAGTTCTTCCTGTGCTCCATGTACGCGCCCGTGTGCACGGTGCTGGAGCAGGCGCTGCCGCCCTGCCGCTCTCTGTGCGAGCGCGCGCGCCAGGGCTGCGAGGCGCTCATGAACAAGTTCGGCTTCCAGTGGCCTGACACGCTCAAGTGCGAGAAGTTCCCGGTGCACGGCGCGGGCGAGCTGTGCGTGGGCCAGAACACGTCGGACAAGGGCACCCCGACGCCCTCCTTGCTGCCGGAGTTCTGGACCAGCAACCCTCAGCACGGCGGCGGGGGGCACCGTGGCGGCGGCTTTCCGGGGGGCGCGGGCGCGTCGGAGCGGGGCAAGTTCTCGTGCCCGCGCGCCCTCAAGGTGCCCTCCTACCTCAACTACCACTTCCTGGGGGAGAAAGACTGCGGCGCGCCGTGTGAGCCGACCAAGGTGTACGGGCTCATGTACTTTGGGCCCGAGGAACTGCGCTTCTCGCGCACCTGGATCGGCATCTGGTCGGTGCTGTGCTGCGCCTCCACGCTCTTCACGGTGCTCACCTACCTGGTGGACATGCGGCGCTTCAGCTACCCGGAGCGGCCCATCATCTTCCTGTCGGGCTGCTACACGGCGGTGGCCGTGGCCTACATCGCCGGCTTCCTGCTGGAGGACCGTGTGGTGTGTAACGACAAGTTCTCCGAGGACGGGGCGCGCACAGTGGCGCAGGGCACCAAGAAGGAGGGCTGCACCATCCTCTTCATGATGCTCTACTTCTTTAGCATGGCCAGCTCCATCTGGTGGGTGATTCTGTCGCTCACCTGGTTCCTGGCAGCCGGCATGAAGTGGGGTCACGAAGCCATCGAGGCTAACTCGCAGTATTTTCACCTGGCTGCTTGGGCCGTGCCAGCCATCAAGACCATCACCATCCTGGCGCTGGGCCAGGTGGACGGCGACGTGCTGAGCGGGGTGTGCTTCGTGGGGCTCAATAACGTGGACGCGCTGCGCGGCTTCGTGCTGGCGCCGCTCTTCGTGTACCTGTTCATCGGCACGTCCTTCCTGCTGGCCGGCTTCGTGTCCCTCTTCCGCATTCGCACCATCATGAAGCACGACGGCACCAAGACGGAGAAGCTGGAGAAGCTCATGGTGCGCATCGGCGTCTTCAGCGTGCTCTACACGGTGCCAGCCACCATCGTCATCGCCTGCTACTTCTACGAGCAGGCCTTCCGGGACCAGTGGGAGCGCAGCTGGGTGGCCCAGAGCTGCAAGAGCTATGCCATCCCCTGCCCCCACCTCCAGGCGGGTGGAGGCGCCCCGCCCCACCCGCCCATGAGCCCAGACTTCACAGTCTTCATGATCAAGTACCTTATGACACTGATCGTGGGCATCACGTCAGGCTTCTGGATCTGGTCCGGCAAGACCCTCAACTCCTGGAGGAAGTTCTATACCAGGCTTACCAACAGCAAACAGGGAGAGACCACCGTCTGAGACCCCCGGGGGCTCAGCCCAGTCCCAGCCACCCCCAACACGCTGGCCCCGTGGAAACCTTGCCAGACCTGGCTACTCAAGGCTTCCTCGCTAGCCCTTCGCTTTTCGCAGGCTCCTTTTCACAACGCGGCTCCTGCAAAAGCTTCCGTCCCCGGGGGGCAAACGGACTGGAGGGCCCAACCGCCGCAGGGGGGACAGAGAGACGCCTCTCTCGTCCTCACACTCTGGTACCTGGACTGTGTGCTTTTATGATTGTAAATAGCCTGTGTAAGATTTTTGTAAGTATATTTGTATTTAAATGACGACCGATCACGCGTTTTTCTTTTTCTTCCTCTTCTTTTCTTTTTTTGGTTTTGTTCGAATTTTAATTATTTAGGGGCCCGTTTAACCATCTGAGGCTTTTCCTTCTTTCTCTTTTCAAAGTACTGCAGAGATAAAACCGGAGCTCGCGGTGCTCCCCCTTGTTCTGGCACGCCCCTCCCTGCGGGCGGTGGGGTGCCTCTGGGCCCGGCGGCCCAAGTCGCTCGCCTCCTCCTCTTTCTACTCCCCCCACCCCCACCTTTCCCTTCAGTGCTTGGGGTCAGGACTCTTTAGTTACAGAGCTCCACAGAGTTTCCAAAACCGGGGGTAGGCCCCTGCCCATCCCAGGCGTACCCTCGAGGAGCAGGAGGTCCCAGATTGTGAAGGCCTTGTCCCTCTGACTATCCGAAACTGAATTTTTCTCTGTCGAGAACCTTACCCTTAGCTTCTAGGAGGCCCACAGATACAGGCTGTGGCAGTCCCAGCCTCCTTCCACACCAGCTTCCAACGCCCAGGCACTCCCTCCTTCCACCTAAGTTGCTTAGAGGTTGAGTGGGATAACCAGTGCCAAACTTTTTCAAGTCTAATTTTTGGTGGATGAGCTCATTTCATTCTCTAGTGTCTAAAACCTGGTATGGGTTTGGCCAGCGTCATGGAAAGATGTGGTTGCTGAGATTTGGGAAGAGGCATGAAGCTTTGTGTGGTTTGGGAGAGACTGAAGATGGGGATTATAAAATGTTAATTCTAATTGCATACGGATGCCTGGCAAACTGCCTATAGCACTGAGACAGCCCACATTTCAGTTTTACCTTTCTGTAAAAAAAAAAAAAAAAAGAAAGAAACAGTAAGTCACCTGGAAAGCTTTGTTAAGGAGTTGATCGCTGCTTTCCTTACCAGGACAGCAGACCGTTGATAAGCTGAATAGAAAAACTTGAAGGAGACTTCAGTGTAATGGACTTTCTCAAAATGAAGTGCTCCTTTCTTATTTTTAATCGAATAATAATTAGACATATATCAGAAACTTTAAAATGTAACAGTGGCACACTTTCAGCATAAGGTGATGATGATTATTCAGCAATACATTCTGAGGGAGGAATAATCCACATCATTAAAAACAAACCTTGTAAGATTCCAGGAGGTAAAGGAAGTGGAATAATTGATGGAGTTAGCTCCTGAAATAAACGAAATATGGGCATGCATGGTTAAGGGAAAGTGTGCAGTTTTCCTGCATTGAATCCTGTGTGCTCTTTTTTGGATTTACAGAAATGTGTCAAATGTAAATCTTTCAAAGCCATTTAAAAATATTCACTTTAGTTCTCTGTGCAAAAGAGGAGGATAGCAATCCTCCTGATTGTATGGTTTTAAATTTTAAGAGTTTATCAAAATGCCAGTACTTAGGACCTAAATTTATCTGTCTGTCATACCCTAAAAATGACAATGGTCTTTGGATTTGGTATGCATTTATTCTGTTCATGATCACAAAGTCATCTATATTTATAGAGGAATAGAAGTTTATATATATAAAATACCATATTTTTAATTTCACAAATAAAAAAATCAAAGTTTTGTACAAAATCATATGGTTTTTGTGCCTGAAAATAATAGAGCTGGAACTATCTGAACTATCTTTGCATTTTATAATGTCTCAAAGCCAGTCCCAAAGTATATAAATTTAGGAATTCAATGAAAAAGTCTATTCTTAAACATTCAGACCAGCCCTTAAGTATCCGACTTGCAGTGTTGAGACTGACATTGCCAAGTTCCTAGACACATCTGCTTTCATGACAGTAATAATATAAAAAAGAAGTTTCTAAATTATTTCTTTACTCAAAGAGGATTATTAAAAAGAGAATTCTAATTTTAATATTAAAGCTTTTTTTCTTTTTCCATTTAAGGGGTAAATTTACATGACTTTTTATAATACAGAGTCTTATTTAAATTATCAGGCACCACCTCGGTCACAATTTTTTTGAGGTATTGTCTTTTTCATAATCTTGGATATTCCGAAACCATAAATAGGCAATCAATTAATGGTTAACTGACTGTGTTTCTAAACATCTTAAACAGTAGTTGGGTATATAAGATTGTTTCTGTTGTTTGCTTCGGAAGACACCATTTTTATATTGTTCAAGGAACCTTTTCCAGAGAAATTATCTGGTTGGTCTACTCTTAGTCAGAATTTATACATATGTGTATATATACACACACACATATATACATATATGTACATATATATACATGTGTGTATGGCATATATATATAGATATATACATATGTGTATGTATCCATATTTTATCTCTATATACATATATACATAAATATACACACTAATTTTTATAAAATAGAGGTACAAAGTTTATATATTTTACAATATGGAAATAAGGTTATGAGAAATGGAAGATGCCAGATGGAAAAACCTCAAATACCTTTGGAAAACAAGTCTCTTATTCCAGACGAAAAATATTTATATTAAATTTTCCCATGAAAATATTTGGTGATAAAATGGCAAGGAACTAAAATGAAGACCATTGATACAATAGAGTTACTTTCATGGTTATAATGCAATTAATTATCTTTTAAGTCATTATCATTATTTATTTTAAGGCAAATGAAAAAATTTAATTGAAAATACAACATTCAATTTTAAGAAGAAAGATGCAATTTTATGGTCTTTTTTCCTTTGTTTCATTAATCTATTATAGTAGATATCTGAGAAGGTTTTATTGTGTAGACATTTTAAAACAATTCTTAGGCCAAATTAAAACATGTCTCCTCTCTAGGTGTTTCAATCATAATTTCTGGGAAAAAAATTTTAAAGATTATTAATCTCAATCCACGAAATAAATATAAGGCATTCTTATTGTGGGTGTCCTTATAATAAGTAAATTTGATGCAGAAAGGTTTTATAGTGCTGGATTTAAATCACCTTAAAAGACATTTTTGAATCACCATCAGGCTTTGTTTTTAGGAAATAACTTGTTTAGAATTGTGTAGCAAGCCAGTGTATTCTTTTGTTTCTTTTGATACTAGTGGCAAAAGAAGACTTTCCTGGAGAACCATAAAGATATCCAGAATATGGTCCCATTAGCATGCTGTTTCCATGACAAACCCTATTTTCAGATGGTTTTGTTTGCCTTTTTTTTTTTTTTAAATCAGCTATCAATTGGAGTCAATTTTCCCCCTCACAGTGTGCTTGATTCAGCTTTTATAGTATAAAAATGTATACAGAATATGAAAGCCTTCTGATGCTCTTTTTGAAAAAGCCATTTTTCACTTAAACTTTGTGGGAGCAGAAAGTCATATTTTTAATCTAAGAGCCAGCCAGTGTCAAACATATGCAAAACAGCTGGACCAGATTTTTCAGTTTGTCTGGGGTAGTCACTCGTCAGCCTGGGTTTGCAGTCCTGGTCCTTTTGTCTCTACTGAGCAATGAAGGCTTCTGCTATAGTTAAATCATTCCTGAAGTCCATCATTTAACTGGGAAAGGAGACCACAGTGAAGAGTTGGTGGCCAATTAAGAAACGAATTGCCTAAACCACAAACCATTTCAGGACTTGAGTGGCTTCAGATCACTTTCACTGATACCATGTTTTAATCTTTAAAATATTTTTTTTTAAAAGATGCCATATTTTCAGGGTGTGTGTGTTTGTGTTCAGCTACAGCTACTCTTGCCTTCGTTGCTTTCTAATATGTCAATTGGCTATAAGCCACATTTTATGTAACGTACATGCAATTAATTGAAACCAGTAGTATTACACTGGATATCTCTGATACATTCCTGATTATAACATTCTGTATAACTGGAGCTTGAGAGATAAGAATCAAAATGTGATCATTACATTTGTCTTGAGGTGGACGCTAGTGATATTGTTATTGAATACTTCACAGAATATAGTAATTTCAAAGTCTTGCAGGATTAATCTGTAGGAGCCAAAATAAGATGTGGATTACGTATAAGAATTCTCCAGTTACATTACTAAAAAGGAATCGTAATACAGCCTTAAATTCAAGGCTTTTATTTTAAGGCACTGACATTTGAAATGAGGTCTTACAAGGTATGTACAAAAAAACCGTAAAGCGTTTTTTGGTGATTTCTAAGATTGATGCCTATATTTTGAACTGTTGACATATGCTAATAGCCCTTAGAATTTGAAAAACAGTAGTTGAGCTTCAAACATGACTCCATTTCCTTAAACTTTTTGGACTTAAATATTTCTATTTACTTTGGTCATAGCTTTTGACAATGAATTCATTAAACTATAACAATTATAGTAACAAAACAGCTTATTTGGAACCTAGTGACGAAAAGGTAGACTCTAGACTAATTTTCTTAAGTAGTATCATGGTCTGTGGTGACAACTGTCTCTACCCCATTACAGAACCAAGTTCCTGTTTAAAAACCTCCTGTTTAAAAAAAATATATATCTCCTGTTGGAGATTTTTGTTTATAAGTTGGTTTGGGACCCAAGTAACAGGTCGAATGAGAGAATTTCTCACAGAAATCTTCTCATGTAGTGATTTGGCTCATATACAATCTACAAGCACATCCTATAATTAACATATAATAAATATTCTGAGAGTTATCAGTCTTATAAGTCAAGTAAATTCTTGAATTGCTTGAAAAACTAAGATATTTTTCAATAGAGATTTCTCTAAATCCTTTTATTTGAAAATGGTGGTATTCTAAAGAGGTCTATTTTTGAGTGATAATTCAAATAACACTGCATTTTATAAAGGAATCATCAATAAACTAGTTGAATGGCGTATTTGTATAACTAATAATTTTAAAAGTCAAGTATTGGAATAGCACTAATTTTGCACATTTTACACACATATGCTATTTTTTAAATAAAATTGACTTGACAATAACTTTAAGTTTTAAAATTTATAATATGCATTTTTCATATGAAGAAGATCTCAAGAAATTTTATTCACAGTACAGACTTTCAAAACATGTTCATAGGAATGCAGTGATGAACATGAAAAGGAACTACTATTGCTGCTTTGAGATAGTTCTCTGTGGCCTGGATTTCTTTTCTTTCCTTTTTGAAAACCAAGTATCCTCTAATTTGTGGATATCTCCATGTTTCAGATCTCAATACCTGTTTGAATTAAATTTGCAGGGGAATAACTGCAGGATCCCCCCATAGACAAAGTGTGGCCTTCATTTCCTTTCAAGTTGGCAGCGTGTCCTTGCTTAAATGAAGCGCTCTGAGACAGATTGTTCTCTTGCCCTTGGAATTGCTCATCTTCACAAACACAGCAGCAAATACCTGGAAGTCATACAGGCTAGTTAAATGCATATTCCAAATGCCAAGTGCTACTTGATTGTTAGAAGGATTTTTTTCCCTTCAAAGTAGATTTAGAGACTATTTTTTTTTTTTTTTTGTAGAGACTATTCTTGACCTTTCCAACTCTTGGAAAACATGTTTTTTTAAAGTTAAACTTCAATAAACCTCTGTCAAAAACTCAAAATTCAGATAAGATGACCCATTGTTTAGGTTTGTCCAGGGTTGAACGGTTTCCTGGGATGTTGGACCTCCAATGGTAAAACCAGGAAAGTCCTACACAAGCTGAGATGATGGGTCACCCTGATGCATGGGTGCTCCCAAGATACAGTGAAAGCTTCTGTGGTGATCACTGGTCCAGCATTAAAAGTATTCCACTGCAGCTTTAGCCTTCTTAAATACCAGATGAAAAGCCAATGGACACAGCCCTTTGTAACTGACCTTCACAGTGAGTACCAATCAACAGAAGCTGAGTGGGACGTGAAGGTATAAAGGAACAAACTGCACTGATACCTTGGCCATTCTGCCTTCTGCTTCCTGAAGAAATGAGGCATTAGATACAAGAATCTCACTGGCCACTGAACCTTGTTCTTGCTACTCATGAAATCAGATTAAGTGGATATTTCTGTTTAAAAAAAAAAATCCCCAAAGTATATCCCTAAAATGAATAGAGTTGTTTGAATAGAGTTGTTTGTTTTTAGTTGATGTTAAAGTTTATTAGATTATAAGGAATTGTCAGACTTTTGCTTATGTTTATATTTATTTTGTTTTCCTGTATAATAATAGAGTCCATCATACTGAGTTTACAAACTCAAGTAGGGATTATCCGAAATGGCTCTATCTCAACACTTCATTTCATTGTCCTACTTTTCTTCAGAAGTAAGTAAGTTTAACACCCATACTCTTCCCAAACAAAAGTATCTACAGGAAGGGAAAAGAAGTAGATAAACTTAAAATTCTACCGTGGTTATTATTGGGAATTGTAGAGTGCAGCATGTGGAACATGCAATTCGTGGTCATGACATTTCTATTCATATAGAGACTCCTCCGAGTTGGTCCACACTTTCTATATTGAGTTTATCCTTTTCGCCATCCTCATACATTTATTCCTATCATCGTTTTACAATGCTCATAACATTTCACTGCCTTTGTTGTTGAAACAAAACACACTATTCTTGCTATCTTTTAATCAAAATTGTAAAGGAATAAAAAAGATGTGCAGATAAGGCAATTATTTCAGGAGGTACCTACCCATTGGTTTCTAGAGTTGTGATTCTCAGCAGGGGTCAGTTTTGCCCCCGGGAGATATTTGACAATATCTGAACACATTTTTTATTGTCAAGATGGATGTGTGGAGTTATTATGGGTATTTAATGAATAGAGGCCAGAGAGGCTACTAAACATCTTACAGTGCACAGGACAACCGCTAACAACAAAGAACTACCTGATCCAAAGTGCCAATGTTGAGAAACTCGAATCTGGAGGAATACTGAAAAATACTGAAATATATGTTTTTAAGTAAAATATTACAATTATAAAATAGAGTTGAGAAAAATATGGATTTACTTGTGTCTATAGCATGTGCTTTACTTTTGACCCACAAAGTTTGTTTTAGACTGATGAATAGTTTGATGATATTGCATAGTAGTCAATGTCTTCATCTGCTTGTGCTGCTAGAGCAAAATATTATAGACTCAGAGTTCTGGGGCCTAGGAAGTTCAGAATCAAGGTACCTGCAGATTCGGTTCCTGGTCCTGCTTCCTGGTGTTTAGACAGCCAGCTGTGGTGCTCCCATGGGAGTGGAAAGAGCTCTCTTCGCCTAAGGGCACTAAACCCATCTTGAAGGTCCCATACTAATGACAGAATGTAAACCTCATTATCCCCCCAACATCCTACCTCCAAATATGATCACACTGGGGATTAGGGTTTCAACAGACAAATTTTGAGAGAAGCAAACATTCAACCCATAACAATAAAATACCTTTTATTATTTAAATCTATTATCATAATTTCAGTGGGAAGAAATCTATAAATAACATTAAACAAGTCTATTGAAAAATCTTATAAAGATATCTGCTAGTACTATTCTACTTCATATCCCACATCTCCATGTTCTTTTACACATTTCTTTGTATCATGGAAGGTGCTACAGTGCAGAGGAAAAACTTGGGCCTGGGAGCCAGAAAACCCGTGTTCCGGTGTTTACTGTGCTAATCAGGTCAAGGTACTTTGGGTGAGTCTGACCCACAGGGTTTCATGAGTAAATACATGGAGACACTAATGAAATAATAGATGTGAAAGCCCTTTTATAAACAATGAAGTTCTGTACAAATGTGAGGGGTTTTCACTATCATTCACACTGAGCTATTTAAGAAACAGGCTGAGATACCTTGAGGGCTCCTTACTTTCACCACCTTCCTCCCTACCCCAACCTGCTATTGCTTTTAGA
Source organism: Canis aureus (assembly GCF_053574225.1). Classification (NCBI taxonomy): domain Eukaryota; kingdom Metazoa; phylum Chordata; class Mammalia; order Carnivora; family Canidae; genus Canis; species Canis aureus. The sequence continues at coordinate 44,016,293 of NC_135628.1, read as the reverse complement.
AAAGGATGTTCAGTCACTGAAGGGACTCAAGGAGACTGGGGGTGGGTGGCTTTCTACAGTCTTCCTGGTCATCCATCTTCCGGCTTTATCACTATATTTGGGTTCTCCTGGATACATGTAGGATTTTTCCTAGTTTTTATAAGACTCTGGTTAAAATTAGTATAAATCCATCTCTAGCACATCTACTGTGCTATTTAAATGGGGTTGGGTCCTGGTTAGGAGAAAGAAAGCCCTTGTTTAAGAGAGCTGATTAGGGGAAAAATGTTCTTTTACACAAATGTTTGAAGGTCAGAGAAGTAGGAGAGCTAAGAATATGTTCTAGACCAAAATGTGGCAAATTCACAGGCAGTCACTGGATTGAGAGTACTCACAGAGTGGCACAGTTGTCCCAGGAGCTGTCTGTCAATTTGTTCATTATTGAGTTGGGGTCGATGTGAGAAGCAGCTAGAGTGGGAGGTACCTTATGTCATCTTGGGGTCATTTGGTATTGGAAGGGGGAGAAAAAGAAAGGGTATAAAAAAGCCAAACTCAACTACTATTTCCTGGGGCCAGTCCTCACTAGGGTGAGTACAGTGGAGTAGTTGAATGGAAACTTCACTCAAATAGGGCCATAGCTCTGGATTAGAAATATTACTTCCTTCTTCCTTAAAAACAAGTCAGTTTTTTTGGACATAGAGATGTTGAATATCATCTTGGAAAGAATGTTAGAATTGTAAGACCTGGCTTGAATCCAAACTAGCTTATAGCCTGAGATCCATTTATCTCAAATGATAATAATAATAGCATTTTTTAACTAATTCATACGGCTGTTGGGAAGATCAAAGAAATAAAGTATGTTATGATATTTTTAGCACTGGAGAGTCACCTACAGATTTTAGTCTTCTTTTCCCCACTGAATATTTCTTTTCTCTCTCTTCTTCTACCTCTTCTTCTCTACCACCCCTCCTCTCCTCTCTCATCTCCCATAATTCCCTCTCCCTTCTCTTCATCCTTCCACTACTCATCATTATCGCTGATGGAAATTGAAAAGGCATAATGCAAACTAATGACATACTTTTTCCTGTATCCTCTTTTCAGCCTAAGTGTGTCTTACAAGACTTATTCAGGTAAAAGATTAAGCTAATGGGTAGCCTTAAGGTTGAATGACACAAATGTTCTGTATATTAATCAACTAATGATATTGCTCTTAAAGCATAAGTGCATTTCTATGCATTCATGCCTGATTTATACTTTTTTTATTTATACTATTTCAAATTCAATTTCTTTATGGCTGCTGACAACTTGGATCTAATTGGCAGGTTGTACATTTGGGTAACATGGTAACAGCTCTTTGAGGCCACTCTAAATTATGACCAGGAAGAGATTCTTAACTTCTTTTTAGAAATATGCTCCTCTACTGGATTGATAACTAACTGAAGAATTGCAGGAGTCCTATGTTTGTCCTTGTTGACTATATTGCCAGAGGGAACTTACTTAATAGCATTTATGAAAATGTTCCTTTGATACTACTGAAGCGTACCAAATGTATTTTGATGTGTGAAGTTGAACAGGGTTGAGGGCTTATATCAAAGCAGTTGATTGGTCATTTCATTATTTCCTCATATGAAAAGAGCAGCTAGCCGTTTTGGTGCTTTGGTCATTCCTGTGGTCTAGTGTATTGATTTTTTATTGCCACTGTAGCAAATTACCAGAAACTTGAAAAGTACAAATTTATTTTCTTACAGTTATACAGGTCAGAAATCTGACATTGGTCTCATTGGGCTAAAATCAAGGTGTTATATGACTGTTTCTTTCTGGAGGCTCTAAGGGAAAATCCCTTTCCTTGCCTTATCCAGCTTCTAGAGGCTGCCCCCATGGCTCATGGCACGCTTCCTCCATCTTCAAAGCCAGCAATATTGGGTCAAGTCTTTTTTCTTACTGTCTGATTCTCTCTCGTGGGGAATGGTCCTCTGCTTTTAAGGACTCATATGATTAGATCGATATGGGATAAGCTTCTAAGGATTAGAATGTGGACATCTTTGAGGGTCCATTATTCTATCTGCCACATCTATGTTTAGCTGCTGGAAACGGCTAGAAGATCTTTCTTTTAGAAGTATTCCCACCACATTCTCATTCTTTACAATTCTGTTTTTTAAAAACTGGCTTCCTGAATTTCTTCTGTTCTCCATTTCATTCTCTCAAAGTATGCTTCTGTCAATGGCCAATTCCTCATTGATTCCGCCTCTCCCTTTACCTCATGTTCTGTTAAGCACTCTGCAAACTAGTCATCATCTAACTCTACAGATTTCTTTATATTTCAGATGTCATCTTTCTTCCTCTTCCTTGCTACACAGCCTCTCCTTTGCTACCCTTTATGTTACCCAATGTGTCGTTTCAATACATATCTCTCTAGATTTATGTTTTGTGTCTGTCCCAGAAATAGGTCAGAAAGAGATGGTGAGTGACCAATGTCAACCATCTCCCAAATGAACACATGTAAGTCCTCCACTTTTATTATAGGTGATATAAGCATATGGTTTTCCTGAGAAATACATCATTTAATTAAGTGGATTTTTGCCCTTTGATGAAAAGCTAGATGTGAGAAATAGTGAACATAGTCAACCTCATCTCCAATTAATCCAATCTGTATTTCTAGTTGTGATTACAAATTTTAATTCTTTATGAAGTTACCATCGTGTTTATAGGGAATTATTTTTTCTCATGATCTTTAATTTAGATGTTTTGTAGAAAAAGAAAAATCTCAATAGCCTAGGTTGCATTTTATACAAATTCAGGTAATGAATACACCTGCCCCAGTTTAAAATGTTATGTTGACACTTCTGGAGAAGAAATTTCTCTAGCATTACAAATACATTTTTAAAAATGTTCTCTAAAATGTAATTTTTAGTCTACACTAGAAACCAACTGCAAGATTTTTTCTATCCAGACTGTTATGGCTAAAAGTGCACATTTTCCTCCCATATACATATAAATCTCCCTGAAAAAATATGCCTTTTTCAGCAGCTATGTGAGAAGAAGGATTTGAAATGTTCATAGGTATCCACAAATATGCATTATTTGCAAGCACTTAAATTTTCAGGGACATGGGACACCTGCGTGGCTCAGTGGTTCAGCATCTGTCTTTGGCTCAGGGCATGATACCAGAGTCCTGGATCGAGTCCCACATCAGGCTTTCTTCATGGAGCCTGCTTCTCCCAATGCCTGTGTCTGCCTCTGTGTGTGTATGTGTGTGTGTCTCTCATGAATGAATAAGTAAATGAAATCTTAAAAAAAAATTCAGGGACTGTATAGAGATATAGTAGAATTTCTAGGGTAAATGGGTTGTCCAATACTATTATCTTTTATTTTCTTTTAAAATTTTACACCATTCATCCTTCCTATAGTTTTTTTTCCCCAACTAGGGGATAGTTCAGTAACAGACCAGGGGTCATTTGAATGCTTTATAAGTAGAGAAATGGCTTTAAACATAGAGAAAATGTGTTTTAATACTTGCTTCATTAGAACCAAGTTGAATTAACATAGAAGTGTAGTGTATGTTTGAAGATCTCAGATAAAGCAAGTTAAAATGAAACCTAATTCAATTTTAACTAAAATAAGGGCAGACCCGGTGGCTTAGTGGTTTAGCGCTGCCTTCAGCCCAGGGCGTGATTCTGGAGACTTGGAATCAAGTCCCATGTCGGGCTTCCTGCATGGAGCCTGCTTCTCCTTCTGGTTGTGTCTCTGCCTCTCTCTCTGCCTCTCATGAATAAATAACATATTAAAAAAAAGCAGATGATCTTCAAAATATACAATACTTATCAGAGGTAGCAATGGATGCTAAGAATTTTTAAAATGAAGTGTACTTAAGAATCACTTAAGGAGTTTATTAAATAGGATTTCTGGCCTCACTTTTAGAGATTGTTTTGTTAGCCAGGGAGGTGTTCAGGAACCTTCATTATGGTGGTTTGGATGCTAAAAGTTCTTGAGGTGCTTTTTTAAAAGATTTTATTTCTTTCTTTATTTATTTTTAGAGCGAGTGAGTGTGCATGCCCATGCACAAGTCCAAGGCAGGGCAGAGTGAGAGGGAGAGAGAGAAGAGTATCTGGAGCAGACTTCCCTGCTGAGCCTGAAACCTGATGCTGTTGGATCTTTTGACCCTGAGATCCTGACCCTGGGATCATGACCTGAGCTGAAACCAAGAGTGGAATGTGTAACAGACTGAGCCGCCTCTTGAGGTGCTTTTTGAAACACCAGGCTAAATAAAGCTAAGGAAATGAGTAAGGGACCAATAGTGCTCAGTCAAGGAAGAGACATGGCTTAGAGAAGAAACACACTAGGACACCCAAGTAGGGGCAGGGTGATCTTGGATGAAACTGGTGACAAGACACACAGGAGAGGTAATGGCAATAGGACCCTCTGCTCCACCAGCTTCTCCCCTAGTTTTTGATAGGGACAAATCACGTTCCTCAAACTTTACGAAGTGTTTGGCAAATACAATTTCAAGGCAAGCCCTTAGCCATTCCTCCCACTTGCACCTCTCTTATGAAGATGTTCGGAAACTTCATTAGAATCTGGACCCCAAAGCTACAAGAACTAGTAGGGATGCCTGGGAGGCTCAGTTGGTTAAGTGTCTGCCTTCAGCTCAGATCATGTTCTCAGGGTCCTGGGATGGAGCCCTGCATCAGGTTCTCTGCTCAGTGGGGACTCTGTTTCTCTCCCTCCTTCTGCCTGCCCCACCTCCTGCTTGTGCTCTTTGCTCTCTCTCTCTAATTAGTAAATAAGTAAAATTAAAAACAAAAACCCAACCATGAGAACTATCTTTTTAGGACTCTCAGAAGGAAGCAGACCTGTCTTGCCTGCATTAGTCTTTGTCCTCAGAGATCCAATTCAGGAATAGCCAGGGGCCAGGCTGGTATGCCCAACAGGCCTCTCTTCAAGACCATTGAGTGGTTTGCCCGGGTCTCAAATTCTTTTAATTTTACTCCTTAATTAAAGGGTAGGGAGTTAAGGTCATAACTAGACGTTACCTTAGAGTTATTCCTTTAGTTAGAAGACTTTTAGAATCTGAGCCGCCTAGGTGGCTCAGTGGTTGAGCAACTGCCTTTGGCTCAGGGCATGATCCCAGCATCCTGGGGATGAGTCCCACATCAGTTTCCCCTCTGGGAGTCGGTTTCTCCCTCTGCCTTTGTCTCTGCCTCTCTCTGTCTGTGTCTTTCATGAATAAGTAAATAAAATCTTAAAAAAAAGAAGAAGAAAAAGACTTTCAGAATCTAATCAGTTCACCAATCACTAGGTAGGGAAGAAAAAGGGTATAGATTGTCACTTCCTTAGAAATGGCTTGTGACAGCAACATAGAGGGAGGCAGAACAGCAGGCAGAGGCTTGATGGGCAGGCAGTGGTGGGACTTCAAAAGGCTATTGGTTTCTCCCAGGCTGGGCCTATTCCCTTCCAAGGGATCAGCCCTTGGCAGAAGCTGAGCTCGCAAGCTTCTCAGGCCACTCACTTTCCCATCCATTCTGATTTTGTTTGTTTAGGTTTTTAACACAACTGACTTCTTAGAAGGCCCTTACTTCCCAGGGAATTCACTAATCAAGGTAATACTCTATTTATTTGCATAAACAAAGCTTTATGAAAGAGAAATTCATTCATTAACTAAGAAATGTGATCATTTCCACTGTTGTACCTGAGTGCTTCAAAGCACCATTGTTGTTGTTCACATCAATTAACCCAGGTAACTGAGAAATGTGAGTAAGACATGGCTAAACTATATCCCAACTGATTTTACAAGATTAAGGAAACAAACCCAAGCCTAAGATATCTAAACTCATGTTGTTTTAAACATGTTAAGAACTTCCTTCATAGGAAAGAATAATTATAGTACAGGGGAGAGGATGGTCACATCTTTTTAGAATGAAGAAATTTTATTCCATAGAACTTACTGGAGCTTGGAAAGTTTCAAGCAGCCTTTTTTCCTCTGTGCTGGGAATATGCTTAGAAGAAATACCTCCTCCAGGTATGGCGAATGTCATGTTGGTGTCTCACTAAGGAATACGAAAAACAGTATTTGATAATTTTATTATTGAAATATTTTTATAGTCTAAATGAAGATGGATTTTAAATTTCAAAATATTTATTAGATCTAATTAATTACCTATTAATAGTCTTAATACTTAGTTCAAAAGACAGTTTATAATTAATAAGAAAAAATTCATTAAGCAGCCATTTCTTCCAAATAACAAATTGTATAAATTTCAAGGTTGAGTAAAATGATTTTTTAATGAAGTTATTAAAGAAGGTTAAACAGAAAGTATCTGAATTAACTAGAGATGTTTGAAGTGATCATCAAGCAAAGTCTTTTGCAGGAAAATAAAATTAATCGATCTCCCACACATTCTACCTGCCCAACTAATTCTTTCATTATTTTTTTCATTGAGATATAGTTTACATATCATGAAATTCTCTCTTTTATTTTATTTAAGATTTTTATTTATCTTGAGCATGAGAGACAGAGAGAGACAGAGACACACACACAGAGAGAGAGAGAGAGAGAGAGAGAGAGGCAGAGACATAGGCAAAGGGAGAAGCAGGCTCCTGCAGGGAGCCTGATAGGGAACTCAATTCCAGGATCCCGGAATCACACCCTGAGCCAAAGGCAGATGCTCAACCACTGAGCCACCAAGGCGTCCCAGATTCTCCCTTTTAAAAAGTGGAAAGTTTAGTGGGTTTTGCTATTTCACAAAGTTATACAACCTTACCTAATTCTAGAGTATTTTATCACTCTAAAAAGCAACCCTGGGGCCCCTGGGTGACTCAGTTAAGTGTCTGACTTCAACTCAGGTCATGTTCTCAGGGTTCTGGGATGGAGCCCCATGTTGGGCTCCCTGCTCAGCGGGGAATCTACTTCTCCTCCCTCTACACTCATGCTCCCTCTCTGCCCCCCCCAATAAATAAATAAATAAATAAATAAATAAATAAATAAATAAATAAATAAAATCTTTGAAAAGAAACCCTGACCTGTTAGCAGACACACCTCATCCCTCTCCCTGCCCCCATTCCCTTAACAACTACTAATCTACCTTCTGTTGGTATAGATTGGCGTATCCTATTTCATATAAATGAAATCAGTCACATTGCTTTTGTGTCGACTTCTTTCAGCTAGCATGATTTCCAAGTTCGTCCGTGTTTTAGCATGTATCAGTATTTCACTCTTTATCTTAGTTAAGTAATAGCCTACTGTATAGATATACCACATTTTGCTTATCTATTTATCAGTTAATGGATACTTCGGGCTATTATGAATAATGCTGCTATGAACATTTGTGTACAAGTTTTTGTGTAAGTATATGTTTTTTTTTCTTTTAGGTTTTTATTTAAATTCCAGTTAGTTTAATCACTGAACTCTACTTCTGAAACTAATAATACACTACATGTTAATTTATTGAATTTATTTATTTTTTAAAGATTTCATTTTTTTATTCATGAGAGACACACAGAAAGAGAGAGAGGCAGAGACACAGGCAGAAGGAGAAGCAGGCTCCATTCAGGGAGCCTGATGTAGGACTCGATCCCGGGTCTCCAGGATCAGGCCCTGGGCTGAAAGCGGCGCTAAACCACTGAGCCACCGGGGCTGCCCAATTTATTGAATTTAAATTTTAAAAATGAAAAAATTCATTAACATACAGTGTAAAATATTAATAAGTTAATAAACTAATTAGTTAATTAGTTAATAAACTAATAAGTTTCAAGTGCACAATATAGTGATTCAACACTTCCATACACCACCCTGTGTTCATCACAAGTGCACTTCTTAGTTTCTATCCCCTATTTCTCACATCCCCTCCACCTACCGTCTGATAACTATCAGTCTGTTCTCTATAGTTAAGAGTTTATTTCTGGGTTTGCCTCTCTCCCTCTTTTTTTCCCCCTATACTTGTTTGTTTTGTTTCTCAAAGTCCAAATATGAGTGAAAATAAAATATGAGTGAAATCATATAGTATTTATCTTTCTCTGACTGACTTATTTTGCTTAGCTAATTCTCTCTAAGCTCCATCCACATCACTGCAAATGGTAAGATTTTATTCTTTTTTTATGGCTGAGAAATATATGTATATGTATATGTATACCACATCTTCTTTATGCATTCATCTGTTGATGGACGTTTGGGCTGTTTCCATAATTTGGCTATTGTAGATAATGCTACTATAAACATCTGGATGCATGTACCCCTTCAAATCTGTATTTTGTATCCTTTGGGTAAATATCTAGTAGTACAATTGCTGGATGGTAGAGAGTTTTATTTTTGACTTTTGAGGAACTTCCACACTGTTTTCCAGAGTGGCTGCAGCAGTTTGCACTCCCCACCAAGAGTGCACAAGGATTCCCCTTTCTCCTCATCCTGGCCAATTGTGTGGGCATAGGTTTTCAATTCTCTTCTTGTATCTACACTTAAAAGTTGGTGCTGGATTTTATAGTAACTCTAACTCTATGCTTAATTTGTTGAGAAACTGCTAGTTTTCCAAAGTGGCTTCACCATTTTGCATGCCCATCAACAGTGTTTGAGGGTTCTAATTTCCCCACATCCTCACCAACACTTGTTACTGTCTTTTTTATTGTAGCCATTTTAAGGAGTGTGATATGGTATCTCACTGTGGTTTTGATTGCATTTTGTTTCTCAATATTTTGAAACATTTCAATGGTGAAAAAGGAAATTCATAATGGCTTTCATACCTCTAAGTAAACTGAAAAAGAAAAGTGACTCTAGAATTAGTTCATAGCTTACCTATTTTAAGCTGTATCTACCTAATAGATTAATAAAAAAGGATGCATATGGCTTATCAAAATATGTAGTATAACATAAATGTAGAAAAACATAAAATATTACTATTCAGTAATAGAACTTACTGTATTAAGCAAGTAGAATACAGCTAAGGTAACTTGTAATATGCAACAGGTGTTGCATATATATATTATATTATAAGGCTTGCACATTCACCAGAGGTGGGTTAAACTTTTGTCTCTGAGCTTCCTAGGAGCAAAAGTATAAAGTGATAAACTGTAAAATCCATAATGCTTATAGGAATAAACACAATTTAGAATCTTTTACTGATTGTTGTAGAGTCACTATCTATTCTCTGCACCATCCCTCCAATCTCAAGAAGATCCTGAATCTTGGTACAGCCTTGTCATTGCTGACTAATTCTAGATGATAGAAGAGCTAAAATTAGCCTCTCATTTCCTCCTGCCAGCCAAGTCCTTATTTACACCCTGCTTCCCCTGCCCTCTGTTGCCCCAGAGGAAATTCAAACTCCAGTCTTCCAGGTCAGACTTACATTTTTTTTTCTTAGTAGGTCCTTCATCCCCCCTGATAGAATTAATTTTCCTCTCTGTGTTCCCATAGCACTTTTTAGGTAACCATCGTATAGAATCTATCACCATGATTCATTTATGTGTCAGCCTTCCCCAGTGGACAGTGATTGGTTTCACAGGAGGGAAGTGTCTTCATTTTCATATTCTCAGGCCTGGCACAAAGCAGGTACTCAAGAAAGGGTGGTTGTGTCAAATCGATTTCATCAATCACTCCTGACTTCCCACCCTCCCGTGAATACAGGTCAGTTGTTACGGTCTGTCTTGATAAGTGACTCCCAGAATGAAAATATGTTTCTTTATATTTTAGTCTATTGGTGTACAAAATGCCCACCTGCTCTGCAAACCAAGTTTTCCTCAGCTTCTACTTTCTAATCTAAATCTAAGCCTTTATCTGTATCCCTGATGAATATCATTTTGCTCCCTGCAGGAAAAAAAAAAAAAAAAAAAAAAAAAAAGGATTCATCTTGTCAGGCTACAATGATAAATTTCAGTTTTAATTCTGTCACCTGTCATATCCACTCTATCAACCAGCTTGATGTCATCTGTATATGGGGGGATAATGTGGCATACGTGCATTTGTCTTTTTAATATAATTATGTATTAAGTGCCAAAGGAAAATATATCCAGTACATCTATTTATTTATTGGTAAATTTTTGTTCTTCTAAATCAAGATTCTAAAAGATCACATTTATCTCTCCCCCACCCCCACCAAAGCTTTCAATAGGTGTGGAAAACTATGCCATCATTTAATATGTGTTCTGTGCCTGATATGTCTCCCTGACCCTGACAGACACAGAATTACCAGTTACGTGTCCTCACTATGCACTCCTGTAACCTCCCGTACATTTGTTATCTTAAAGTTTACACATTTTATGCAATAGTTTGTCCAGTTACCTCTTTTCCTTACCAGTCTATAGTCTCTGCTTTATTAAGTATCCCAACAGCTTAACTTATTGCCTGGCTGAAATTTCATTTGAGTCAAATCTACTTTAGATCAATTATATCGTATGTATAAATACTATATTCTTTCATGTGGTTCCTTGACTGGGTCAGTCACTTAAAAGAGAGGATGGGGATGCCTGGGTGGCTCAGCGGTTTAGTGCCTGCCGTTGGCCCAGGGTGTGATCCTGGAGTCCTGGGATCGAGTCCTAAGTCAGGCTTCCTGCAAGGAGCCTGCTTCTCCCTCTGCCTGTGTCTGCCTCCCTCTCTCTCTCTCTGTGTCTCTCATGAATAAATAAAAAATCTTTTAAAAATTGTATAAAAATAAATAAATAAAAAGAGAGGGTGTAATAATCTCATAGCAAGTGACATAGTTTCAGGTAAGGTTGAGGTAGTCAGTAGATCAAATTATTTCTCCGATAGGACTATTTCAGGTTTACCATAAACTAATCAAATAATGACTACATTTGGCAAAATTTAAGACCTTTTAAAATAACGGATCTAGTAATTTATTAGTAAACAAAATTTTAGTTTGGAATATAATAATTCTGAGGTTTATTTTTATTTGTTGTCCCTAAACCCTCTACAAAACTCTAAGCTGAAAGGCTGAACCAATGGGGGCATCTTAGGAACTATTCAAGGGTTTTTATTCCTGAAGCATTAAAGGGATCTTATTAGAAGCCATCACACCCCAGAGGAGGTCCCACAGTGGGAAGTCTAAAGAGAGTGTTATGGTGAGAACTCAGTATAATTTGGTTTTTAAAAATTCCACTCTGCAAGACATCCCCATGATGTAAATATTCCTAATTAGCAAGGAATTTCTCTTCCTTCATACAAAATGCTGCATTGCAATTTAAGGCTGCTTAAAATGATCTTAACTTGTCCCATTTGGCAAACTAAGCCCAGGTCTTAGGAAATAAAGAGCTGTAGTGTACAGGAATGTGAGCAGGCTGGGTGAGCTCCCTCCAGGTCTGAGAGAGCCTTTCTGTTGACCTTACACCAAATCCTTATGTTTGAATATATTATCATGATGCAACAGCCAGCTACTGGCTGACAAGAGAAACTTCTGGAACACTAGGGCAGAAAAAAAATGAAAGTGGAAAGCAACTCAAACTGAAGTTATTCAAATATGGTTTGCTCCTCTCATACATTCACATTAGCAGCCCTAATGAAAAGTAGGTTTTCTGTTAGCAGATGCTGAAGAGACAAAAAATCCTGTTCCTGTCTGCTTTCTTTCCTTTTAGGGAAAGGTTATCTATTGAATGCCATGAAAAAAGCCCCCACAGGTCTAAATTCCTGAATCCACCCAAGATTTTTATAATATCTTAAAGTCTATATTTATGTTCTGTCAAAAAGTTAATAACATGAAGGATTTATTATAAATCTTGAGCTTTGTTTTCTGAGTCAGAACAGCAGTTATTAAAGATTCAATGTACAAGGCACTGAGTTTGTGCTATGACATGGTCCTATTGAAAAGAGATATTAGTCCACACAAGAAACATTTTTTCCCCTACTTTCTTCCACTACCATAAAAAAATAGAATTAAGAAAATGAACAAACGTTATACTAATAAAATGCCTAGGGATTGGAAAACTGTCAAGAAAATGTTGAAGACAGAGGGAAAAAATGAGGCAGAAGGTAAAGAGAATGAGGACCAAGGATATAAATAGATTAAGACATGATTGCATGTGGCAAATGAGATCACATTGTGACTCAAATATGCTGGCATAGCAGAGACGGAATTGTCTTTTTTTTTTTTTAAGGTTCATTTATTTATTTGTTTGAGGGGGCAGGGCAGAGGAGGGAGAGAGACTCTGCACTAAGTACAGAGCCCAACTCAGGGCTCAATCCTAGGACCCCAAAATCATAACCTGAGTGGGTAACAGTAGTTGGTTACCCAGCCAACTGCACCACCCAGGCACCCCCAGAATTCTGTCTTAGGACCAAGCTACCTCCTGGGAAATAGCTCACCTAGGCAGAGAGTCAAATCCTCCCAGTATGGTGAAAGATTAGTTGGGTGTCTGACTTTTGATTTTGGCTCAGGTTGTGATCTCAGGGTTGTGAGATAGAGCCCCACCTCAGCTCCACACTGAGCATGGAGCCTGCTTAGTATTTTCCCACTCCCTCTCCTTCTGCCCTTCCCCCACACTTACGGGTGCATACTCTCTCTCTCTCTCTCTTAATAATAATAATAATAATAATAATAATAATAATAATAATAATAATAAAAGAAATAAAGAAGTAACCATAGTGAAGTCCAGGGTGCAGGTTATGAATAGGGTGACATGCAATTTGTCATCCCAACAGGAATGATTTTGAGAATGAAGGGTGTGCTGCTATTAAGACAACAAATGTAAAATAAGACTGTCCTGGACAAATTGGAAAGTATAGTCACACTATGAGGAATGGTCCTTTCCAACTCTGTTAGTTTTGTAATGTTTGCAGTTTTATCCTAAGCATGTTTTTTTTTAAATCAGAAAAATGTATAAAATTATGTACCTTACATATCTAAATGAAGAAAGAGGAATAAGGTCTCACAATAGTGACAGGGCAAAGATGGAAGCATAATGTTTGCATTGTTATGGTGACCTTACTACCACCTCCAACCCTGCATTGTATTCTAGAAAATTGTCTGCAAATTGTCATCATTCACTGGTAACCCCAGAGCGCCCACCTTGTTTACCATTGTCACACTGTCCCAGCAGTTATGGTAGGCCCCACTTTCGTTATTGGATTTTACTCTCAGCTGTGTCTTCTCTCTGGGATAGTAGGCTTTTGAGGTCCAAAGGGACATTTTTATGTTAAAAGCCTGGGGGACAGGACGCCTGGGTGTTTCAGGGGTTGAGCGCTGCCTTCAGCTCAGTTTGTGATCCCAGGATCCGGGGAATTGAGTCCCACATGGGGCTCCCTGCGAGGAGCCTAGTTCTCCCTCTGCCTATGTCTCTACCCCTCTCTGTGTGTCTCTCATGAATAAATAAATAAATCTTAAAAAAAAAAAAAAGCCTGGGGGTCAAGTTTAGAAACACAATGCTTCTCATCACAGCTGGCCAAATAAGTCAAATAAGTCCTGTCAAGATGCTAATGGTAGAAAACTTCTTTATAAGTAGAGTACCCTTGAGATCAAGATCCTAATTTACTTTGTTCCATATTCACAAAGAGAAGTTGACTCCTTTTTTTTTTAAACTAAGTTGAGGTTTTGTCTTTAGTGAATTCTAACATGTAGCTAGAAGTTTCCAGTGCAAAGCAAAGCAAAGCATACTTTTTTTTTTTAAGCTCTAAGTGACTATATAACTTCTAAAAAGTTTCCGTGTCAGAAATTGAACACTCAAAAAAAAAAAAAAAAAAAAAGAAATTGAACACTCCTCTGTCCGTAGGGCCGGTTCCCATAGAACTATGCAGTCTTCTGCACTGTCCTGGCCCACTTCCTTGAACAGCTGCCTTTATGAGATGGATGAGATTTAGCAACTTGGCTCCTCAGAACCCACAGTGGTGCAAATAAAGCTGTGGTAGTTGATGCCTTGTAGAGAGAAGGTGGGCCACCAGTCTGCCAACTGTAAGTCTGATCACTCTACCAAAGTTGATATGCAGCTATCACCTGCAAAAGGGGAGGCCTGGCAGAGGAGGTAGCTGTTTTGTCTGATTTAAGGTCCCTGATAAAAGTTATCTTTATTAACCTTCACAGTATTGGAAGATTTCTGAGGGCTGCATTTTTATGTTCTGTTCACAGGAGTATCCCTAGAGCCTATATCAGTGACTGGTATATAGTAGAAGCTATATGCCATATAAAAATAGTTGTTTAATAAGATAATATTTCTTCATCTTTAAAATGGAGATATTATGGGGAGCCTGGGTGGCTCAGTCAGCTGGGCATCTGCCTTTGGCTCAGGTCATGATCCGAGGGTCCTGGGATCAAGCACCGCATTGGTCTTCCTGCTTAGCAGGGAGTCTGCTTCTCTCTCTCTCCCACTCCCCCTGCTTTTGCTCTCTTTGTCAAATAAATAAATAAAATACTTAAAAAAATAAATTTCAAAAATAAAAAGGGGATATTAATTGTACCTGTATCCAGGATTGATATTCAGCTGGATATTCCATTCTGATATATAATTTCATTGTCACAGGGTGGTGAGGATTGCATGAGTTCGAACATGTAAAGCACATACAGTAGAACTTGACACATAGCAAGTGGCCAATAAATCTTAGCTGCCATCATTGGAAGGCAGGGAGGCTGACATCCAGGGAGACTGGGGAAAAATGGAGGAGCACAGGAGTGAGCACCCCTGAGTAAGAGAAGATACCATAGCGGTTCATGCTGAGTCCCATCTGATTGTGGGGAAGAACAGTTGCCAAGGGTGCTGTAGTCCTTGCCTCCTGGGCCCAGGCTTGACCAGGACTGCCGGGATCGAGGATCATGGGAGGCAGGATGCTTCCAAGGGAACTGTTGATCTAGAGGCAAAAGAACAAAGGGGTGGGAGCTGAAGTCAGATGCATCCCCCGCCCCCACCTACCAGGAGCCTGTTTACAGCCCAACCACTAGTTTGCTATTCTTTGTTTATTCGCTCTCTATTCTCTATTAAAATGCAAATGTCCTCAGGGCAGGAGGTCATACACTAACCAACAAATAATAAACGGCTTTGTTTGTTTGTTTGTTTTTTTAATCATCTGCCCAGGGATACTGTTCTCCCAGGGATGAAGTGGCAAAATTCTGAGAGAATGGGCCACAGGGTAGATATGTTTGACAATGGGGGGTCGAGATCACTTGAACAAGGGACAACGCCCCGGAAAGTGGTAGCCCCATCCTGCCAGGGAGGAACACTGTAAGTGGGGAGCTGCTGGGAGGTAAGTAAGGTTGAGTGGTGGAGGGAGCAGGATGTGAACACATGTAGGAGGACCCTCTTACCAAAATATCTACTGTTTACCCAGGAATAAATCTTGTTGCAAAGATGAGAAACTCAGCATTATTTTCAGGAGGTCTTCAACTTAATTGCTCTGATCTTTTTTATTTCTAATAGATTTATCAATTTAGGATACAGTATATGGTACTCTTTGGTTAGGTTACATGTATGTAAGAATGAAGGCAGTTGTAGAAGGTGAAGGTGGGTTGGAATTTATGCTATTTGTGTACTTGGTAATAATACTTACACTTCACATTTCTGTAATACAATATATATATAATCTAGGTACAATAGTTCTGTGAGGTATGTAGGGCATGTAATAATAACTCTATTTAATACATGAAGAAACTAAGGCACAAAAGAATTAAGATGCAAGAATAGTGGTAGAAGCCTCTGAGGATGGGGATTCAAACATTGTTTTCCGACTTCAGATTCAAGGTGTTTTTTTTTTTTTTTTTTTTTTTTTTAATCAGCACTTGACTGCCTCTGAACCACAAATTAATTGGTGGCATCTGTCAAGCTGAAAAACAAAATAATTTTCAGTATTTTTTCTTTTTGCCATGAGATAGAAAAACCTCTGGGTCCTACTAGTATGCTCTCTATTAAATATACTAATTGAAGAATAAACTAGTTCTAGTCTCTAAAGCAGCACTTCTAGAGGATACACATGATCCATCGAGGTATGGGAAGAAATTATTAGGACTTTCAGTTTCATATTTATGGATGTGTTTAAATGAACATATCACCACAATATAACTCAGTAAATATATACATAAACGTGCACACACATATATAGCAATAAATATGTATAATTTATAAGTAAGTATATTTACAAATATTGATGTGTATGCTTTTTTAAAATTCTTTTTCTTTTTGTTAAACACTGAATTGCAGGTTCAAAAAACCTTGGAAATCATTGTTCTTTACTGGTAACCACCTTCTGTAAAATGTCTGCACTGCTTTTAGCTAAGCACACTTCTTTTGTTTCACCTTATGCTTAGTGCAACAGAGTGTGGCAATGGGCTGCTGTACCCAGAATAACAGAAGCTTTGAGTGAGAAGGGACTAGAGGGATCAATTCTCCTAACCCCTGCATTTGACAGAGGAAGAAACTGAGGCTTACAGGGGTTAAGGGATTTGCCCAAGCTGACAAGTTAAGGTTGAGCCCAACAATATGGGAAACGGATGGAAAATCCAGTTAATGCTTAGCTAGCCATGGTAATGTGTCATGGGGCTGGCTTGCAGAAATTAAATCCGTTAATAATCCCCAAACCTTATTTTAGCCAGAAGTTTTAAATGCCTCACCTATCAAACCTTTTGCTAAAGATGATAATGTAATGGCTTTGTTTCTTTGGGCGCCCAGGAATGTCTGCATTAAGCAAAAATGTCATCATTCTGCTCCCTAGATATCTGGTTACAGACAAATACAAATAGTGATTTAATTATACACAGTAATTGGTATAAAACACTTTTATTGATACAAATATGCTCCTCATTCCTGACTTGTTGTAAAGAATGGAACCAAATTACAATATTCCCCCATAGGTAAGTAATCACTCAAAATCCACTGAATTTTGAAATACTATCAGGCTGTTTCTGAAGGGACCACCATCTCCTTGGAATTTAAGACTAGAACAATGCTGAACTATTACCATAGGCTAAATTCCAGTGTGTATTCAATTCTACTTTGAACTCACAATTTTCTCCTGTTGGTCTGGCCATATATTTAATCATAATGGTTTTATTTACTGAAATATGTCAGTTAAGATTAGTCTCCATTACTTTTAATTTTATAAAAATATTTGAGTCATTATTGAATGACTTCCTCTGTCTAGTGAACTTTAAAAATAATTTTGCCCTTTCAAAAGAAAAACAAAATACTCCTAAATTACCGTCACCAACCCTCTAGTATCTTATTAGGAAGCTTATGAAATTTATAGTTGGTTTAAGGAGAATTGACTTCCTTATACTGTTGTCTCAGTTTTTCCCCAAAATAGGTTATTTAATTTGTTTTCAATTAGGGTATTTCTTTTTATTTATTTAATCATTTTATTTCCCCTTAGCAAATGGCATTTTTTTCATTCTCTTGTATTTTCTGATTGTGTATGATGTGTAATTACTGTGAATGTTTTTTTTTTACAAATTTTATAATCTGTCATTTTACTGAATTTTATTATAGTAGTTTTTAAGTTGATTCTCTTGGATTTTCCACATAGATGTCCATCTCTTATATGAATAATGACTATTTTACCTCCTTTTTCCCAGTTTTTATGCATTTTGTTCTTATGTAACTCCATCAACTATTACCAGAGCAATTATATAACTATGCTTCAATTATTGATCATTAAGAAGTTTTTCCCATTACAATAATGTTGCATTGAACATTTGCATAGGATTTGAGTAGTTTGGGTCATTTCCTAAGAATAGGTTCCCACAGGTGTAATTTATTGGTCAAAAGGTATAATAATTTTAAAGAATTTTAATACATTTTATCATATTTCTTTCCCCAAAGGTTCAATTAGTGATTATACCCACCTTCCTCCACTGTCCACAATCTTGAAGCTCTTGGCATAGATACCTCCTTCCCATACCTTTTCTCTATGTGCCTTCCCTTTGCTGCCCACTCAGGGGGTGCCTGGGAATTTCAAATCAAGCCTCTCAAAGTCAAATAAAGACCATAAACATTGCAACTCGAGTGACCCAATAATCAACGTGAGATGACATTTCAATGATTTGGAGATTGTTTGCTTACTCTGCCCAAAAATCATCCTAGACTCCCCTTTTCCTCATTCCTCATATTCTGAACACCACTAAGCACCACCACCTTCACTTCTTTGTTACCTATTCTTTATTCTCCAACCACACTGTTACTGGTCTAGTTCAGTAGCTCATCCTCTCTCATGGGTACCACTGTAATCTCATGTAAATGATCCAACCACTCCCACAGAATATTGCTCTGTTTCTACTTAAAACTCTCCAATGGTGGGAACTCCTGAGGGTAGTCACCATCTACCTGTTCAGTTCTCCTCTCTCTTACCTACCTTTGAGCCCTACCAGAGTGTTTGAAGTCCCCTGACAACTTGCAATTCTAAGCCTCTGTGTCTGCATGTGCCATCCCAACTGCAGGAATATCCTCCATAGCACCACATACCCCCAACCCCATTCACCCAGAAAAATCCTTTTAATCTTTTAAGTTCCATCTCAAAGGCCCTCTGTCTGGTAAAATATTTTCCATTCCACTCCTCACCCCCCAACCCTAGAACTATTATAGGAAGGGCTATCCATTGATGGATTATGGCAATATATCTTGAGGTTACTATTGGGCCCAGTTACCGGGTTCTCATAGAAGTGGAACAAGGTTGATAAAAATTGGTAGAGATTGGCTTTTCCCCCCTTTTGGGTGAATGCTGTTTGTTTAATGCAACTTCATGTTTGTTCGGTACAATCTATTATTTCCACCAGCAGTGTAAAAATGAGAATCAGCACTGCAGGAGGGAACTCCATAGGAGCAGGGGATGGATGCTTACAAGGTAAGAGTCACTCAGTGCCTCCCTGCTCCCTTGTGCCTCAGGCACTTGCCTTGCTGACTCTTCATATCACCTTAGACTTTGAAACACAAAGCTGAGAGACCCCAGTGACTTGCAAAGCTTTTGGTTTCCCCCTTCCACTTTTTTTTTTTTTTTTTTTTTTTTTTTTGGTAGGGGAGAAATCCAGAAATCCTGTGAACTAGTTTGACAGAAAGGTAAAATCTTAGAGCTGCAAGTGTGGTTTGGGGAGGGAGGTTAGCATGTCATTCAATTCAGTTCTTTGCTTCTAGAAAGACAAGAGGAACAAACCAGTACCTCCTGTTTCTGAAGGTCTGTGGGAATGAAAAATCCTTTTTTCATCCAAGCCAGCTTCTGTCAGCCCTCATAAGCAAGGAATTTCTGGTTCTCACTTCTTATCCAGCCTGTCCCCCAACTCCTTATGCATCTCTTCTAGCTCCATTTCCCTTACTCTAGGATGACTCGCTTAACATCTCTGGTTTGCTAGGCAGCGTCTTCCCTGAACAGCACCTGTTACATGCTTCTACCTTATACCAGATGAACATCTCCATCACAGATCAGCACAAACAGCACCCCACAATTCAACAAAGAAACAGTAGAGATAGTCCCATCACACACCTGGGGGATGAATTTTGCTTTACAGCACAGCTGCCCTTCTGCAAACTCTTCTAAAGCAGGCCAATTTATTCCAAATTCCACCACAAGTGTCTGTTAATGTCTAGTGAGATGTTCAAAGCAAGTTAACCATCTACAAGTTATGAGGGGGCCCTTTTTTGTGGATTCATTGAGAAACACAGACAAAACTGCTAACATATGTTTCTGTTGCTAGGCCTTAGTCTTATCACAGTTTGAAACTGTAGAAAATCAATTACGTGCTTTGAATTACTCCCTTCCCTGGCACAAAAGCATTTCTTCATTCTTTCAGGATAGTGAACACTTTGCAACACCTACCACTAAAAGCCTGTTAGGATTCTCTGCTAAATTAATGTAGTACAAATAAACCAAACAGAAGGCTGGTAGAATGTTAAACATCCCCCTCTCTCTTCTGTTGTGGCTTCCTTGCAGCTTGGGACCTTTCTGCCTTGCTGATGCAACATCTGGACAGCATTCAGGGTTGTTTCTCAAGGACACAAGCGTGCACCTCCGGTGAATTTCAACTTTCAACATCTCTCTGGCTCTAATCTATATTTAATGTTTCATGACTGGTAGTCAAAGAAGCTTCAGCTAAATATCAGGTTGGAATGAAAATGATCCTTGGGAGAACATTTGCTTCCAGTGTGCGCCAGCAAAGTGTCTGTGACAGAGGCTTTCCCCAGAGATTTGTTGCCCATTCTCTTGCAGTAATAATAATTACGCTTTATGATTGCTGTGCCCACATAATCAAAGATCGCTTCATCAAATGTGATCCCGAGGGGAAGCTGCCTCTGCTCCTAACTGGATGTCAGTCACAGAGAGCAGCACCCCTAGGGATCCCCAATCTTTCTTTTGCCCCTTTCAGTACTGTGTTGTTAGCATTGTGTTTCTTCATATTCTTCTCAATGCAAATGATGTGTAAATCATGCCCTCCAGAAGGCACATGTGGTGAGGGGGGAGAGGGTGGGAAGGGAGGTGGGGCTGGTGTATTCTTCTCCCCCAGCTCCCCTCCCCAACCTACCACAGGGATTTCTCGCATGGAACATAATTACATCTGTGCCATATGGGCTCATTTATATTCTATTACAGGTTAAGCTAATACGACTCAGAAATATGCTAAAAATACCTCAAAGTATTCTAGAGCTGTCAAAACACTTGTCATTTCGTGCTCACCCGTTTGATTGCTAGTGTTTTTGTTTTTGTTGGGAGATTCAGAGAGCTAAGAAAGCATGCTGGCATGCTGGTGTCCAGTCTATAAATATAGTTTAATTTCCTGTATTATTGCTATCTTTGGGCTTGCAAAGAAAAGATCTTTCTTTATAAACCTGGAATGGCCCCAAGACATGGGCACTGAAGCCCCTATACTTGTAGATTTTAATTTCCCAAGAGGTAGAAAATACAGATTTCAGATGTGTGGTTTTGTCAGCTTTAGAATATTTCTTGTCTTTGTTTGATGTAATTATTCATTGTGATAGAGAAGCACCTGCAGCGGGCTGACACACCAGAGAAACGTGCTGCTTGAGTTATAAGAGTTGGTTTGGATGTCAGGCAAATCTTGTTGAGATTTTACATGTGGCATGATAATGAGAAGTACAATCTGTAATGAGTAATGAGTTCAATAATGATTTACAGGGGCACGTTGGGTTGTTTGTATGCAATGGTTAAAGTCCACCAACCCGTTAATTTCTACCATCAGTTTGGAAAATTGGTAGGTCATGCTTATGTAGACTCTTAACCTAATGGTTTGATTATGTAATTAATTTTTTCATTATTACTGTCTTAACATGTCAGTGGAATTTTTAAAAATTAATCTTGGGAACAGAAGAGTAAACACAAATACTGTACTTTCCCATGCTTGGCAAGTAACACTTGCAAAGCATACATGGTGCTAATCACAGTATCAGCCATCAGTTAAATGCACAGACCATTTAACTGTGAACCGAACTCCCACAGAAGCATACCTTTCTAATTTGCTAATAACTGTTCTATACGCCTGGTTGAAGAAGTAGCTAAGACTCTATGGTTCCAATCTCAACTCTGTTACTCACTAGCTTGTTATCTTGGCAAATCCCATAATTTTTCCAGTACCCCCATCTATAAAATGAACATAAGCATAGTAGCTTTCCCCATGGGATTGTTGAAAGTATTAAATGAGACAATGCATATAAAACACTAGACACAGTGTCTGGCACATAAAAATCAGTAGGGATGCCTGGGTGGTTCACTGGTTTAGTGTCTGCCTTTAGCTCAGGTGGTGATCCCCAGGTCCCAGAATCTAGTCCGGCATCTAGCTCCCCACAGGGAACCTATGTTCTCCCTCTGCCTATGTCTCTGCCTCTCTCTGTGTGTCTCCCATGAACAAATAAATAAATAAAATATTTTTTAAAAATCACTTATTAAACATTTGTTATGATTATAGTTGTTGATTTTTAGTTTTATTAGCTTCCTTATAATTGTATGTCTCTTTTAGTTGCAAATTAAGTTTTTGCCCAAGTCACGTTAGTTGCACCAACTTCCATTTGTCTTAGATCATACAGGCTAGAGGTTCTTGGCATTTTTGGATTTTACAACCAAGTTCTTACTCCATTTAGAATCATTAGAAATTTTATGAACTGGCATGGGAAGAAACAGAAGAATTCAATGTTAGTGCACTGAAGACAAGATTTTCTACTTACCATAATTTTAAAATATTTGTATATTTAGGATTGCTCAGAATACAAAGTGTCTGAACTCATGCAATTGAAATGCTACATTTAAATCAGAAGTAATTGCAGTTTACAGTGGGCCAATGGCTGAGCCAATAACTATAACTATAACCAAGTTTTTAGTTTTTACTTCTTTTGATTCTTAATTAGAACTATTTGAACAGTTTGAAGATGTGTGTGTGTGTGTGTGTGTGTGTGTGTAGGTATGTGTATGAAGGGGTGAATCTATATTGTAGATACTTGTACACAAGAGAACTTAATTTGGGGGTTTCATTTAAGTGCTCCTATTTGGCCTTGTGATCTTGGGTAAGTTATATGCCTTCCTAGTCTGCAAGACTGGGCTCTAGATTCTTAGGTCTTCCCTCATTTTATGCTGTTTATACTACTATAAGACTGCAATGAAAAAAAGTGGAGTTAATATGAGAAGGGCTGTAAGTTGCCTGGACACTTATACTTGGGTTTTTGAATGGAAGGTCTAATATAAATGATATAGAAACAGTACTTTTCTCTTTTGCTTGTCTTGGTTTGTACTTAGGGATGGAAGCAATTTTCTTTTTAATGAAAACAACATTTTAATTTGGATTTTATCTAGAAAAGTGAAAGTCTTTTCTATTTTATAATTTATATCGGGAGGGCAATCTTTTACAGGTGATCATCCCCATCTTCCTCCTTAGCCAGGCTGTAGGTACTAGGTTTTTGGACAAGGATGTTGAAAATTTAAAAGATTCAGTAGTCAGGGAAACAGCAATGTGATTCTAGACCTTCATGATTTGTGAAGTTTCATGATTAAAACTGATATTTTTCAGTTTTTAGAAAATGCTATTTTCCCTCTCAAAGTTACTCCCAGAGACTTTACTCCCAGAAAAAATCAGCCACACCAACTTTTTTTTAAGATTAATTAATTTATTATTTGAGGGGGATGGTAGAGGCAGAGGGAGAGAGGATTTCAAGTGGACTGTGTGCGGAGTGCAGAGCCTGACATAGGGCTCCATCTCACGACCCCAAGATCATGATCTGAGCTGAAACCAAGAGTTAAACGCTTAACAGAACTGTGCCACCCAGGTACCTAGGCACATAGCTTTTAATGGTAAAGTTCAATCATCTTTTCTTTCTAGTTTTTTCTTTTCGACTTTATTGTAAATTTCTTTAAAGTAAAAATGAAAGTGTTCATCTTTAATCTTACATATTAAAAAATAAAATAAATCTTTAAAATGGTCAACAGGTTTTGTTTCTCAAGCCAAGTCAGTATGAGATTAATGTTTTCCAAAACGTCATTTGCTTTGAACCCAAATCTTTTCTTATAATATCTTCCCTAACCTCTTCCCCTATTGTCCACATGACCACAGAGGGTGCTAGAGATAGAAGATTGGTAGAAATCTATTTCATTGACCATCAAAGGAAGTCTTTTTCTTTTGCCCTTAGTTTGTCTTAATAGGTCAGGAAACATTCTTTGGGAAGAGCTGGAAGTAAAAGTGAAGCAATATTAAGACAACCACTAGGCTCACAAACAGACATCCTTGCTCCTTCGGGGAGGGGTGTGTGAGGTGTGTGTGTGTGTGTGTGTGTGTGTGCGCGCGCGCGCGCTGGAATTCATTAAAAATTTAAAATTAACTGTATTCTCTCTAAAAATGTCGAGCCAAAATGTGTCATAATAAGGGATGAAGAACCCCTCGCTCCCATTAAAAGCCTTGTTCTCCTACCTTAACCTTGAAAGGCAGCAGAAGTAACCTAAATTGTAACCATTCTGGCTCTCCATGCCCCATCTAGATGCTTAAAGCTTTCAAAACATAGCTACTGTGTTCCCATATCTTCTGTAAAAGACATTTGTCCTATCTAGAAGGAAAGATCATTTCAAATTTGAACATCCATTTATAGAACTTTTGGACAGAAAAGCAAATTCCCAGAGTCCCAATTGACTGAAAAAAAATTCTATCATACAAAAATTCCTCTGAAAATGAAAGAAGCTTCAAACTTTAGTCACAAAATTGTGTCATATTTCACATAACCTATGTAAACTATCATCTAGAAGACAGTGGGAAATCTGGGAGTCATGGCTATTTTTTTTTTAATTTTGGAAAATGCTCCTAGGAAATTTAAAGCCTTAGAATTATAATGTTTACTTCATTTTGTTGATTTTTATTAAAATACTTTTTTCGTGTACTTTGAGGAAATTTAGAAAATCATGAGATATAAAAAAATTTCACAGAGATAACCCCTGTGACATGTTGTTTTATTTCTTTATAATCTTTTCTCTATGCATAAAGATATATTTTAAAGTAATGAGATGGTGCTGCACATAAAATTATGTATCTTGGATTTGTCCCCTTAGCATTCTTTCACCATTTCCTCATGTCTTTAAATATTTTTTCCAAAATTCTATTTTTAACAACTGCATAATATTTCATTGCACGGTTGTTCTATAACTTCGTTTACTTTAATTTTCCATTGAAGACATTACCTTCTTAGTGATTTCAGTATGCAGCAAGTGAGCTTTCCAATGTCTTGGATTCTCAAACCTCTGACTCCTTTTTCCTGAATGGTGGTGTCCTTCCCTTGGGCAGCCACCCATTCTCATGGGCAGCCCCTGCTAGAGCATGCCATTTTCACTCTCTCAATGTCATGTATCCCGCCCTAACCAGCATATCCTGACTTTCTGGATTACCCCCTCTAGTATTTTGCCTATAATTCTTTAACTCCACGAGGACCTCCAATTCAACCACCTCTTCACTACCTCTTACTGTCCTGGCTCCCCTTTACCCAACAGAAGTTCATCCACAACAATCATTCAGCTGTGTACACACCTTCAATTTCATTCTCCATTCTTCCTTCATCATGTTTGTTTGGAGAAACCACAATGCTTCTTAAATCCAACTCTTGGCTTGCCCTGTACCTGCATAGCTGGAGAGCACACAACCAGGCGGATTGCTCTCACTTTAAATTCATAAGCGCAGACCCAATGAACCCTTAGTGCTCAAAGTAACCATTCTGTACCTCTCTAGTCCATTTGTTTCCCTACCCATTGACTATTTCCTACCTTCTTCTCTCCCCTTAAACCTCCAAATACCTCCTCCCCCAATCTTTATCGTCTAGGCTGATGATGTTGCACCTTGCTTTCCTGAGACAGAAGAGACCTTCTTCTGCTGACCCTTAAAATCACCTCTCCACACTCACGTTTGCCTCCCATATTGCCACTTCCCTGCCTGCTTTGAAAGATGAGTATCGGTGCTCTTAACTAAAGCCAGCCTTTCCACTTGGGCATCCAATCCCATCACCTCTCACCCACTTGTTTTAGCAGTAAGACTTTTTTCTCTCTTATATCATCAAAATGTTTCTTCTCTACTGGATCATTTCATGTAGCATGCAAACATGCTGTTACTCTCCCATATTTCCCTATAAGCCATCACCCATTTCTTTGGATTCTTTACAACATAATTTGTTGAAACGGATGTCTCCACTTGACATTTTTTAAATAAAGATTTTATTTGTTTATTTATTTGAGAAAGAGAGTAGGGGAAGGAACAGAGGAGGAGGGAATGGGGCGAGGGAGGGGGAAAGAATCTCAAGCAGACTCCACTGAGTGTGGAGCCCGATGCAGGGCTTGATCTCAGGACCCTGAGATCATGAATGACTTCCCTATTGCTAAATCCAATAGTCAGTTCTCATTTCTCATATATTTGACCTTTCTTCATTTGGCTTCTGTGACATCACATTCTCTGGGATTTCCTCCTACTTTACTAATTGCTTCTTCTCAGTCTTACTGGTTTTTCCTCTCCTACTTGATCCCTTAAATTTGGACGTCTCCAGTGTCTTGGGCCTTAGTCTTCCTTTCTTCTCTGCCTATACTTATTTCCATGGTGATTGCATCTAAACTCATGACTTTAAATACCACTTAGGGGATCCCTGGGTGGCTCAGTGGTTTAGTGCCTGTCTTTGGCCCAGGGCATGATCCTGGAGTCCTGGGATTGAATCCCACATCCGGATCCCTGCATGGAGCCTGCTTCTCTCTCTCTCTCTCTCTCTCTCTCTGCTATGAACAAATAAAAAAAATCTTAAAAAATAAATACCACTTAGATGCAAGACTCTAGAGTTTATCTCTTCATTCCAGACCTCTCTTCTGATCTCCAGGCTTACATGTAGTGACCTATCATATCTTCCTTTGGTTGTCTCAAATTGAACGTGTCAAAAACTGAATACCTGATATGACCCTTACACGAGCACCTCCTATCTCAGTTGATGGCAACACAATCCTCCTGGGGCCAAGGCCACAGCTTTGGCATCAACCTTGACCTTTATCTTTTCTCACACTCTGTATCCTGTTCACTGGAAAGTTTCTTGTTTTATCTTCATCATATACCCAGAACTTGACCATTTCTCAGTACCACCTCTTTTTACCACCTTGGTCTGAGCCACTATTACTACTTTCCTAACAGATTTTGCTATTTCTATCCTTGCCCTTCCCACCATTTTCAGCATAGCAGCCAGAGTGAAACTTTAAAATCTAAATCTGATCAGATATCAGATTATGTCCCCACTTAGAATTTTTAAAAGATTCTACAGTTTACTCAGAGTGAAAGCCAAAGTCTTTACAATGGTCTACTAGGCCCTATGTGTCCTGACTTCTATCTGAGCCTTCTCCTTCTCCTTTCCCCTGAATTTATTACACTCCAGCTACAATTGGTCTCCTTGTTATTTCTCAAACAATCCAAACAAGTTCCAACCTCAGGGCCTTCCTTGGTGCAGGCTGTTATGATAGCCTGAAAAGCTCTTATACTCTTTATGTGAATGTTACCTTCTTAAGGCCCTGGTCTCCCTATTTTATAATGTACCCCCAACATCTCCTGTTCTTCTGATCCTCCTTATCATGGTCTCCTCATTCTTCTTTTCCCTTATCATTCGGGAAAGCTTCCCATATCACATAGGAATTTTTTTTTTAAAGATTTTATTTCTTAGAGAGAAAGAGAGAGAGTATGTGCATGTGTATGAGCAAGGGGAGGGGCAGAGGGAGAAGGAGAGAGAGAATCTCAGACTGCACTGAGCACAGGCCTGATGTGGGGCTCCATCTCATGACCCTGAGATCATGACCTGAGCTGAAATCAAGACTCAGACCCTTTACCCACCAAGCCACCTAGGTTTCCTTCATATAGGAAGTTGCTAACAAGCTATGCAATTCATTTATTTTATTATGTTTCTGTTTATTATCAGCATTCTTGTCTGAAATGTAAGCTTTCACAGTGTCAGAGTCTTCATTTTGTTCACTTAGATATAGCAAGTGCCAAGAAAAATATCTGACACATAGTAGGTGTTCCATAAATATTGTTCAAAACCTTTAATACATAAGCCTATTCATATAGAAAAGGCAAACATTTTAAAGACATGTTAATCTCCTTACTTTAGTCAATATTTGTTTTGCAGAACTTGCTATGTAAAGTCAAATGTAATTTCTAACTTTGGTTTATAATGCCTTACGTGAAACTTCACTTTTTCCTTCCTTTGGAGAAGTTGACTTTCAAAACTGTTTTGATGATAGATAAAATGAGAAAGAATAGCAAGGTACTGAAAAGTAAAGTGAAGAATTATGGCAACCATCTGGATATTTCAGCTACATGAACTCCAGTGGTGAACCCCTGTCATCCAGTGGAATATATAGCTCCCAGCAGAAACACTTTAATTTGTCAATTGGAGCATGGAGGATGGTGGGTTGGAATGAGCATGGTGGGGAGTTGGCTGCGAAAAGGAAGTGGAAAGGAAAATAGATGTGCTAGAAAAGGCATCAAGTACCTAACCCTTGTAAGTGACCATTCCTATAGTTACATGTTGGAAATGCCTGTGTTTTTCTGAGAAAATTGTGATGTGCACTTACTGCACAGCGAAGAAAGGATGACACTTCTCTTTTCCCGAGATCTGAAATATTGTGTTGGTTTTTAACTTACAAGGAGAACCGAACTGTCAGAAGTTTGCTTAAACTTCTCCTCCACCCCACGTTCCAGAGCCTGAGCTTATGCTACTACTAATCTTCTGGGAAAAAACAGATTGAAAATGATTTAAAGAGACCCTTTTCAAGTATGAAGGCATGTGAATCCAGCCAGGGAGACCGGCGTTACAACCACTAAACAAACACCTGCATTAGTCAAGGAGCACTCAGAAATAGGGCTCGACCTACCCGGGGAGGATTTTGCTAAGGAAAGCTGGTTCTCGCAGAAGAGGAAAGCTAAACTCCCTCATAAGAAACCAGCTGTTTGTGTGCACACTGCTCCAGCTGCTTAAAACCATTTTCTCCCCATTTGCTTTCAATGGAGTTCCCTATTTGTTTTTGTTTTTTTTTTCGCAGTTGTTTTCCAGTGTTAACAAAAATTACTTTATCATAAGGGTGGGTGAAGGGTGGATGGGGCAGGAGTGGGGGATGAGCAAACTGAGCAGTAACCCTCTCATTTCCTACCATTGTTATGTTTTACTTGTTGAGGGGAAATAAAGGAAAGTAAAAGAAGTTTTTTACCAAGGCCACAACAAAGGTTGTTCTGGCCTCAGTAGGGCAGTAGGTAACCAGGAGGCACAGAGCATAGGTTTTTCAGAACACAGAGAAGTGATAGGTGAGAAAGGAGAGGTAGAGAACCTAGAATGTGTATATATTGGGGGAACACTGCAATTTTCAATAGCATGCTCAGACAATGATTTTTGGAGAAGGAAACTTTTGAGCCAAGCTCTCAAGGGAATGAGGGCTTAAGTCATGGGGAGAAAAAGCATTCCAAGCAGAGGGGACAGCAAAGAACCTGAAATAGAAACACACTTAGTGGGTTTGCAGAACATCATAGATGTTGTGTGGCTGGAATTGAGTGACCCTGATTTATTTCTCTCTGAAGCTCATCACCACAATATATTTTCATATTGATTTGTTTATTCTCTGTATCCCCAGGATCTAGAATAGTGCCTCACACATAGTAGGCACTGTGGTAGGTGTTGTGCTTTGCTACCAGGATTCCCCTTCAGGAACGAAGACTGCTGGGCATACTGCCAAAAGATAGTTCCCACCTGTCAGCCTCAGTCTGTAATGAGATGGCCTACAGTAAAGAAAATCGCTCAAAATCACCTGTCTTTCCTGTTGGCAAAGACTGATCAATGCAAGCGTATAAAGTCCTGGATTCCATCCCCAATGTGGGACAATTCTGAAGGGCCACTCGAGTTCTAGATGTCTCCATGGGGCTGGCTGAAGTGTTCCTTGATACTATGTCAGAGTTCTTTTTTTTTCTGTCCAATTTCACTTTCTCCCTCTTCTTTCTGTAAATGTTGATTTCAGGTGCACTCCCTGTTTGACATGCTGCATGCTAAGCTCTGTCTCATAGTCTGCTTACCAGGCAGTGTTACCTGAGATGATGTCAGGGATGGCACTGAGAAAATAGATGCTTGAATTTTGGAGGAGAAACATCTGCCAACTGACAGGCAATGAGACTCCACCACTGATGGTATGTAGTATGTCCCTCACAGTAGGTGGCAGTGCAACTGTTAAAACTTTTATTGATGGTAAGCCAGGATGATATACTAGTGAAAAAAATGTGATAGTGATATATAGGCATTTGAGAAATATGGGAGCAATTATGTCTATAAGGACTTTGGAATTGAGCAGTGGCTGTTACTGAGCTCAACACTTTGGGTAAAGATTTTTATAAAAAGCTGAGGGTGATTACTTCAGCAATGAATAGTCAAGTTTGAAAACCAAGGATTTTCTTGGTAGCATACAAAAAATTGCCCATTTCCTGTAGGGGGAAGGCATAAAAAAATTGAGGAATAGGCCTAACACTTAAATGTAGAGAAAACAAGCCCCAGAAAATATAAACTTCCAACCAAGAAGGATCATCATCTATCCCAAGGTGAGATAGTGGACCCTAACACATGGGATGAGACTTCTACTTTAAAGCCCCTGAAATTCTTTTTTTTTAAGATTTTATTTACTCATGAGAGTCACAGAGAGAGGCAGAGACATAGGCAGAGGGAGAAGCAGGCTCCATACCAGGAGCCCTATGTGGGACTCGATCCTGGGATGCCAGGATCACGCCCTGAGCCGAAGGCAGACACCCAACCACTGAGCCACCCAAGCGTCCCAAGCCCCTGAAATTCTTGAATCCCTAGCTATAGTGCATTCTGGTAAATGTCTAACAACTGGCCCTCCAATATATTCATCAGACATACTTTTAAGTTTATTCCAAACAATTATTTCATTACTTCCTTTGTCTAGACAGTCAAGAAAACAATAAATTAAGACCTGACTTAAAGTGTTCTATTATTTTCCATGGGGTAAGTACTCCCACTATGGCCAATTTCAATGTGGCATTCTACTGAACATGCTACTCAACAGCACCCTGTTATATATATTTTCTTCATACAGACACAATGAATACAAACATCATTGAGAGTGTAACAGTAAAACATAGTAAATCCCTAGGAAATGAGTTTTTTTTTTAATATTTTATTTATTTATTCATGAGAGACACAGAGAGTAAGAGAGAGAGGCAGAGACACAGGCAGAGGGAGAAGCAGGCTCCATGCAGGGAGCCCAACGTGGGACTTGATCCTGAGTCTCCAGGATCAAACCCTGGGCTGAAGGCGGTGCTAAACCACTGAGCCACCCGGGCTGCCCTAGGAAATGAGTTTTGTGCATCTATTACCTTTATTTTATTTTTAATTTTAAGTTTATAGAATTTTGTTTATAATAATGGGTTTTTTATAATTGGTTCACAAAATTCCTGAAAATTGAACAATTGGCTCTTGAGATGGGGAACTAGAATTCTAATTTATTTGAATTGCAGTTAGAGGATCTGGTGTGAAATCAAGTCTCCAAAATGTACTAGGATCTAACACATTAAGATTATGCATTTTCTTTACATAGTAAATGAATCTGTCAAGGAGCATGGTATGATTAATCTCTGAGGCTACCGTTTTGCCAACTTTGGTTTGGAAATAACTGAGTTTTAAACTATGCATATCATTCTTTAGAATCTGTCATCTTTTTACATGTGCAAGAATCAATTCAATTCCCTTTAACAAACGAACATGACCAGTATTCTCTTTTCACCTAAATTTTGCCAACAACAATGCCTTCTCAGCAACAGAATCTCTGTAGTTGGTTAGGGATTATTTTACAGCATGACAAAAGATTGCAATATAAAATTTGTTCCAATTAACATTCTTAAAATGTTTGACTGCTGGAGGAAGAACTTTTCTCTAAAGTGCTATGGATTTTCTTTTGACATGTAGTGTAGAAACCTCCTGTTTCAGCTTAATGGATTTGGCCCTAAATAGCGTGGTATGGAGCCAGGAAATTTGGTAAAAGACTGAAACTAACACGGCTATACTCTTAGGTTGCAAAAATAAATCTTGAACAATAAAAACTTTGGGGTTATTTATTATTATCTCATTTTTAAAAAAATTTTATTTATTTATTTGAGAGAGAGAGAGCATGTGCAGGGGAGAGAAGCAGAAGGAGAAGTGGCTCTCCCACAAGCAGGGAGCCCAGGCCTGGAGGAGATCATGACCCCAACCTAAGGCAGATATTAACTATTGAGCCACCTAAACGTTCCATTGTCTCGTGTTTTATTTGAACTTTTCTTCACTGGCCTATAGAATTATGTGGTCATTTATTCATTACTTTAACAAATATTTGCTATAGACACAAAAATAGTTGAAAATAACTTACCAAGTTTCAGCCCCCCAAAAGAGGTAAACTGAGGCAAGCTTGTTACCAGAAATTGAGCTTATTCGAGACTAACAGAAACTGCAGACAAGGAAAGATGAACCGCAATAAGCTACAGGAAATGCCCATTGAAATTTGAGGGCAGGCAAAGAGTGCAAAAACCAGCAGATGCAAGCAGGATGCTCATTGGTTGGAGCGTGGAGGACGATGTATGTGGCCGATGATCATTGGCTAGGAAACGAGTCCTGGTTTTGCATAAATCAGGCATTTTGCGACTCAGACTCTGGGTTCTTACGTTTCCTATGCCTGAGGGCACTTCGGTGAGTTTCTCTGTTTAGTATCCTCCAGGTTCCATTTTAGACTAAGCTACCTT
The DNA here is from genome assembly GCF_053574225.1 of Canis aureus. Taxonomy (NCBI): domain Eukaryota; kingdom Metazoa; phylum Chordata; class Mammalia; order Carnivora; family Canidae; genus Canis; species Canis aureus. The sequence goes on along the minus strand of NC_135628.1, from coordinate 43,984,179 downwards.
CGTACTGGAACTATAGTGCCTACCTTGTGGCTTCATAGTGCAGAGCTGTCCGCCCTCACTCAAAAGCCTAGGCAGCCGTGGGCCGTTTTCCACTTGGTGGGACAGGTGAGCCTCCCCGCGCCTGATGGAAGCTCTTCCTGCCGCCCCTAGTCCTGCGGAAACTGCACGGAAGGAAGCTGGCATCCGTCCTCACCCCTGGGGTAAGTGAACATCTCCAGGGAATCGTTTTACCTTCCTCTGCTACCTTGTTCTTCCCATCCCCGAAGGGTCTTCAGCGCTTCGGGAAGGTGCTCCGGGGGCGAGTTTAGAGAAAGAAAGGGAAGGATGATGGAAGGCTCTGCTGGGCTGGTTTTCATGGGCGCAGGGGCGATTTTGTCTCCACCAAGTGTGAAGTGAAAAACTAAGAAGCAAAAGGGTAAACCAGGTGGCATGGTTGAACAACGTGCCCATTTTTTTTCATAGTTGGCATTTCATGCTACAGTTTTATTCTTTAAATTTTTTTTAAATTGAGGTATAATTGACATAACATTGTATTGGTTTGAGTTGTACAACCGGAAAGGGTTATTACTTAACCTTCCGAATGCTAAGCCAGCTATTTACTGGTTGTCATAGTCCATTTAAAAACATTAAGGGATTTGCTATTATGATCAGGTTTGTTTTAGCCTTTTATAGATTGAGATTTTTTTTTAAGATTTTATTTATTTATTCACAGAGAGAAGCAGAGACACAGGCAGAGGGAGAAGCAGGTTCCCTGCGGGGAAGCCTGATGGATCCAAGACCCCAGGGATCATGCCCTGAGCCAAAGGCAGATGCTCAACCACTGAGCCACCCAGGCACCTTTAGGTCAAGATTTTTTCAATGGAGAGTGTACCTCTGTCTTCTTAAAATGCTTACAGACTTTGCATCTTCTGTCTTACAGTGTTATCCCCTTATTTGGACTGATAATTTAAAATGAGACTTTGTCTTGCATAGCTGTTTATCTTGTGTATAGCTTAAGTTTCATAGTTTTTGGACTCAGTAAATGATAAGAGATACAAATGATTATGAGATATATGACTTCAGCCTACAGGGAAATGTTACTTTTGTATCCAGATAAATGAGTTTGAGCTAAGACGTCCAGGAAGTGACTAAAACTTAGTCTAATCTAAAACAGACAAGTTATAATTAATAATATCACTGGTAAATCTGCTTGAATTAGGCAGACCCTAATTCTGTTCTGCTTCACAGTTATCACTCAAATGTGATTGCAAGGGTAGACTCTGTGTCCGCATATTAGCAGAAAGTCTAGTGTTCTCTAGTATTGCCTACCTGGAATACTTCTAAAAACCCTGGAAGAAAAGTCATGTTTTCTGTAATCCACTCTTGTTGTTGCTTGTCTTTTTGACCAGGCATCTTATTGTGGATGAATACTATAATCATTCCAAAAATAGATTGTCTATCCACTGTTTCTGTCTTGGCTTTGTTCATGAGCCTGTCTTAACTTTCTCAATCCCAGCTAATATCAAACAGTAGCATTTAACAAACTCTACCTAGGATCTTGGATGTAACAAAATAGTCAGCTAACACTTGTTAGTTCCTACCTGTTCCTACTTTGTATTGGTCGTTTACCTTCTGCGCTAGACATATCTTTTCTCCATTTCTCAAATTTCTCGTTTCTCTGGTCCAACCAAAGGAACTCCAATCCCTAAATTTTTCTCTCAATTTCAAACACATTTCAATCAATATCTTTATGAAGATGTCAGATTGAATTATTGGACCCAATTCTTCATCATTTCCTGTATAAATACCCTTTGTCTTATAGTTTAACATTCTCTCCACTAAAGGTAGTACATACTTTCTTGCCTCTTGACTTTGGGCTTGGCCATGTGTTTTACTTTGGTTAGTAGTATGTTAGCAGCTGTGATGCAAAATGCAGCTGGAAAAGTGCTTATGTGTTTGGGTTTGCCTCTTGATGTTCCTTTGCCATCACCATGAGAAGAATGTGTCCTGAATAGCCTACTGGGACCAAGGAGGATAAAAGACATGTGGGAAAGACCTGCATCTGCAGACCTGCAATGTGAAGCAAAATCAGCCCAGCTGACTCACAGATCTGTGAAAATAATTTTTTTCAGTCACTGCATTTTGAGGTTGGTTGTTATGGATCATTGTTGTGGCAAAAGTTAATTTATACAAGATGTTACTCTTTCCATGGTAAAGTTAAATATTTGCATCTTTATGCAGAGTAGTTTGGTTATTTATACTCCTTCCTGTCCCCATTCCAGGGTAGCATTTTAACTTTACCTTTGCATAATCAAAATGCATGTTAAGATGCTTTCTCAAAATAAAAAGAGGAATTTTCATGTAAAGGTGTTTTTTTTCCCCTTTAAGTGTAGAACAGAAAACCAAAAACTACTTGTAAATGATCACCCTTCTATATCTGAAAAAAGTAAAAGCTCTATACTTCAATTGAAAATCCAGATTTATCAAAAAGACAAATTAATTGTTGATTTATTTTCTTTCTGATGAAGTATTTCTCTACACATGTCCCCTTCATTTTATAAAAATATTCCTTAGAGTAATAGTTCTTTTGGTATGTCTGTCTCCTGCCACTGGAGTCTGTGTCCCCTCAGAGGAGGGCAGGGACTGTCTTGGTCATCTTGATGTCTCTAGCACCAATTCCATTGCTTGGCTGATTGTAATTGGTCAACAGTTGCTTGTTGAATTTCTCTGTAATTAATGCAGATTCTATAGTAATTCATAGGAGAGGGAAAAACCTGAGGATTGGGATGACCTTAGAGAAGGTTCAGAGAAGTGGTGTTGGTGGTAATCCTGAAACATTGGATAGGATTTGAGCTGACAGAGAAGAGATGGGGAAATATTTTAAGTGGCGCACGAAGTGAATGATATATGATGACTAGAAAGCACAAAGCTCATAACATTTAAAACATAATTTATTTTACAAATATTTTTACATATAATTTTAAAGAAACTTTTGTTGTAAAAAAATGAAGGTAATCCATTATTGAACTCAAAAACCAACTAATATTAGTAGAATTTCCTGAGGGTATTGAAGAAAGTACAAGTACAGTGTAGACTTGTGGGGGGAAAAGCCATTTTCTTATTAATATGTTGAAAACTGGTAAGTAGACACATTCCAACTCCAATTCTATTTCTATTGTCCCTAGTTCCCGTAAAAATGCCAATGAGATTTGCTTTGATCTGCATCAGTATTCTGTATGTCATTATTCCTCATTTCTCAGATTTATCTTGAAGCACATTTGAATCAGATAAGTTCAAAATATTCCATCCATTTGTCTTTAGGCCCTTGTAGCAGATGCTCAAAATAGTTATTATTTTTTTATTACTATCTATATTACTAGTAATAGCTAATCACATTGATTCATTATGTCAGTTGTTCTGTGAGCTTGGTGCCAAATTTAAGTCTATTTTTCAGTTGAGGAAATTGAGGGACAGAGAGATTAAATGATTAAAAGATGAAGTACCAAGTCACACCAGGAGTAAGTGGCAGCACAGTGACTCAAGTTCAGATCTGCCTAATACCAACATGATGCTATTTTATTTTATTTTATTATTTTTTTTATTCAGAGAGAGAGAGGCAGAGGGAGAAGCAGGCTCCACGCAGGAAGCCCGACGTGGGACTCAATCCCGGGTCCCCAGGATCACACCCCGGGCTGCAGGTGGTGCTAAACCGCTGTGCCACCGGGGCTGCCCCATGATGCTATTTTAAATCAAACTGATGCACATAGTTTGAAAAACTATATAGAACCTGCCACATGTCATCCATAGTTTCTATTTTAATCCATTACCAATATCTTTGTACTACAAGAAAATGTATTATATGTTATATAAGTTTGTGTGTGTGAATGTATATATACAGGGTGATTTGCTGTTCTCACTTCCTAATGATAAAACCTGAAAAATAATTGCTGCTGTGGCACACAAATTGTATATATATATACATATATATATATATTTTTTTTTTTTTCATTTTTGCAGACCCTGGAATGCTCATTTACCCCTCTTTAGCTTGGGAGTTACAACATGCTTATAGATAGCAAGAGCGAGCCCGCTGCTGATGCCTTAAAGTCAGTGCTTAAAGAATCTCATAAAAAATTGAAATTTCTACCTTTATTTCACTTTGTCAGGAAATCTCCCCAAAGCCCTTTGTATCTGAAAATGCATTATAGCTTGTTTAAAGCACTGTGGGAAACAGTTTTACATTTCTTCAGTTGCACATAAAATCACCTTATGAGCTGCCAAATGAAAACTCAGGAAACTCAGTGAATGGAGATACCTTCTTCAAAACCTCCTGGTGAAATGGAGCTGCCATGATCCCTGTTTAAAAAGCCAGAGACTGGCAGAATAGATTTTAAAAATGATGCAACAGCTTTCTGCCTACTAGAGACACACTTTATACTCAAAGATACAAATAAGTTGAAAGCAAAAAGGATGGAAAAATATACAAGCAATAACCAATAGAGACCTAGAGTAATAACCTAATATCAGAAAAAATAGAATTTAAGACAAAAGTTGTCACTAGAGAAAAAAATATCATTTTTAAAAAGATTATTTATTTAAGAGAGCATAAGTAGTAGGAAAGGAGAGGCAGACTCCCTGATGAACAGGACCCCAGAATCATGACCCAAGCCAAAGGCAGATACCCAAACAATTGAGCCACCCGGGTTACCCAAGAAAAAAAATCATTTTATAATGATAAAATAGTAAATCTGTAGTCAATCTATTAGGAAGACATAGTAGTTGTAAACATGTATGTGTCTTAGAATCTGGAGTACATAAAGCAAAAACCAACAGAATTGAAGGGAGAAGTAGACAATTCAGCAATCATAGTTGAGGACATCAATATCTCACTTTCAGGAAAAGATGAAAGAGGCAGAAGATCAATATGGAAATGGAAGATTTGAGCAACACTATAAATAGACACCTGTAGAACACTTCAGTCAACAGGAGCAGAATACACATTTTTCTCAAGTTCACATAGAACAGTCTCTAGAATTGACCATATGTTAGCCATGAAACAAGTCTCAATACATTAAAGAGGACTGAAGTCATACAAAATATATTCTCTGACCACAACAAATTGAATTAGAAAAAAAAATACCAGAAGGAAATTTGGAAAATTCACCATTATGTGGAAGTTACAGAAAAACCAAAACCAAAATCCAAACACTCCTGGATAACCAAGGGTCAAAGAAGAAATCACAAGGGAAAGTTGGAAAGTTAAAAGTACTTTGAGAACATATGCATCATATCAAAAACTGTGGGATATAACTACATGGGTGCTTAGAAGGAAATTTATAGCTTTAAAAAAATCTATATTTAAAAAGAACTCAAATCAATAACTAATATTCTACCTTAAGAACTACAAAAAGAAGAGTAAATCCAAAGCAAGCAGAAGGAAGAAAAACAGGTGATTTTCCAAATGTTAAGTTAGTGATTCTTCTATAAACTCTTAGTAAAATTTTTCATTTGAAGAGCTTATTGTAATTTATAAGTAGAGAAACCATTTAAGATTTTATTATTGTAAAAGTTAACACTAGTTCACTGTAGAAAGATTGGAAATTTCCTAAAGGAATTTTAAAAACTCACAAGCTAGAGTTAACCACCATTAACATTTTGGTACATTCCTTTCCAATCTTTAAGCCCATGTGCATAAAACCTATATAGTGGACAGGAAATACATACATACTTCTCTTTATTTTTTCACTCAAATTTGATTGTAAGTTTCCCTGTATTATTATTTCTTTGAGATCTATTCAATGATTGTATAATAAGACACAAACAACTTAACTTATTGAACCATTTTTCTATTTTGGACATTTATATTTGCTTCTAATTTTTTTCTTAGAATAAAGATATAAATGTGGAATTACTGAGTCAAAGATTAAACTGCTTTAAGGTTTTACCCTGTTGTGATTTGCTTTTCAGAAAGGATGTGCTAATTTACATTACCACCAGTAGTGAATTAGAATGTCTGTGGAGATAATATTTTCTGAATCCTAATGGAGTCATATAATTTGACAAGTACTAATATATTTATAGGATCAAAAGTTTAAAATATTTAAAGTTAAGACTATTACAGAAAATTTAGAACATTATTTTTAAAAAAGCAATAAAGAAATTTGTTTTCTTTTTCACAAATGACCAAAATACTACTAACTCGAGTTAAATTTTTTTGTTTTTTGCTACATCTACTCATATAATCTAGAGTTGAAATTTAGAAGTCCTTGTGTTTAACTCCTTAAATTTACAGACTTAGTTAATTCAAGGCTAGAGGGGTAAAGTGAGTAGCTCAAGTCACATAGCTATGCTCATGATTTAGAATCCAGCACCTTTGTTTTTTAAACAATTTAATATCTTAAAAATACAAGTAATATGTGAATATAATCCTAGGAAAATTCAGACATTACATATTGATATCCATATCTTCATCTCTCTCTCTCTCTCTCTCTCTCTCTCTCTCCCTCTCTCAGAAAAAGTGAATACCCTCTGTGCTCCCAACCTCAGTTCCATTCTACTTCTCAAAGGTTTAATGGGAGTCCTTCCAGATACTTTCCAAATTCTTTAAGTTTAAATTAAAATTTTTATTTTCATTTATCTTCAACTTGCTTTTTTCTTTTTTTTCACTTAACCATATGTTCTAGGGATCTTTTCATATTAGCACAATCTCCCTATATTTTTAACTGCTACCTAATGGTATAGTATGGACATATCATAATTTACTTAAATATCCTTTTTTGAATGTTATTTGTTTTAATCTCTTGCTTTCTCAAATGATGCTGCAATGAACATCTTTAGGCATACACTTTTATGCAAATGTGCGTGTGTTTCTGTAGGTTAGATGTTCAAATGTCAAATATGCGTATACTGGCAAACTGTCATCCAAATAGGCTATACTATCACTATTAGTATTATAGGTAGAATATGCCCCCTTTCTTTCTTTCTTTTATTTTTTTTAGAATTACTGTGTTTTTTTTTTTGTTTTTTTTTTTTAGGATTTTATTTATTTACTCATGAGAGGGAGAAAGGGGCAGAGACACAGGCAGAGGGAGAAGCAGGCTTCACGCAGGGAGCCTGACGTGGGACTCGATCCCGGGACTCTAGGATCATGCCCGGGGCCGAAGGCAGGTGCTAAACCACTGAGCCACCCAGGGATAATATTCCTCCTTTCAAAGAGGTCTACTCCCTAATTCTGAGAACCTGTGACTATGTTACCTCAGCTGGCCAAAGGAACTTTGTAGATGTGATTAAGATTAAGGGCCTTCAAATAGGGAAATTATTCTGAATTATCTTATTGAGCCCAATCTAATGACCAGAATCCTTAAATAAGCAGTGAATCTTCCCCAGCTGTGGTCAGAAAGGGTCATGTGATTATAGAAGAATGATCAGAGAGGTACAACATTGCTGGCTTTAAAGATGAATGAAGAAAGCCCGATATGCTGGTGTTTTTAGAAGCTGAAAAGGCAAGGAAATAGATCCCGCCCCTTTCAGAAAGGAATACGGCCCAGGTGACCCCTCTGCGTTAGCCCACTGAGACTTGTATTGGGCTTCTGACCTACAGAGCTATGAGATAATAATTTTGTGTTGTTTTAAGTAACTAAGGTTGTAGCAGTTTGTTAACTGCAGCAATAGAAAACAAATAAAATTAAGATAATACTCATTTCTTGAAATTCTTAACATTAGATATTTTATCAATATTTTGAACTTTTGCAAATCTGATAGTCAAAAGTGGTGAGCCACTGTGCTCTCATTTGAATTTCCCTGATTCCTGATGGGGCTCAGCTTCTTTTCATATGTTCTTCACCCTTTGAATTTCTTTTGTGACTTGGCAGGAAATGACCTACGTTCATTCTTCTGTTGTATTGTTTGGCATTTCTGATTGATTCGTAGGGTCTCTTTTACATTTTTTTTACATTCTTCACTTAGTAATTTATAGCTTTTACTTATATGAATTACTATGTGCCGAATATTTTTCCCCAATTTGTCACTTGTTATTTTACTTTCTTGCCACTTGTTGTACTTTATTGAAGTTGCTTGATCTGCCTCATGATTTGTTTTTATTTTTTTTAAAGATTTTATTTATTTATTCATGAGAGGCACAGAGAGACAGGCAGAGACACAGGCAGAGGGAGAAGCAGGCTCCATGCAAGGAGCCCGACATGGGGCTCAATCTCTGGTCTCCAGGATCAGGCCCTGGGCTGAAGGCGGCTCTAAACAGCTGAGCTAGCCAGGCTGTCTTGCCTCATGATTTCTTAGCTTGTCCCCTCAGCGTTGTCTGTGGTAAACACTGCCCACACGTGCTATATACTAGGTTATTGATGAAATGGGAACCGTCTATGCTGGTGTATTTCTCCAGGTGAAGAGATTAAAATATGGGTTTCCCCTGCTATCTGAAAGTAGAGCATTCCTTTGGAAACTTTTCTAAGCTGAAAAGGCATGAAGCAGAGAGGCAATTACCATTAATTTGTACGGAAAATTTTTTGAGTGTTCCTAAATCCAAAACATAACCTTCTATTTAGCTTTTCTAATACTTTAGGATACATCTTGCTAACTGGTACATCAAATAAATGGAGATAAAGCACAAATGCTCAGACACAGCTCAGAGCTAGGGCGGCTTGATGCTGAGATGTGGAGTATAGATAGTTCCCAGGGAAGGAGCTTGATGGGACCATTCACTAGTTGTGGTGTGCACTTCCTCTATCACAACTCCACTGCAAAATAAACATTAAATGCTAATGCTTTGCTTTTCTTCTTTTTTCCTAAAAGCAAAAATTCTCATTGGATTTCTTTTGATTAATGAAAACAGGTATTAATGTAGGTCTTTTGTAAAAGTGAATTGATGTAATGAAGTTTCAAAAAGTGGAGGATACCAGTACTGCCTAATTCTATGGAGGAGAGGACTTGTTTGTACAGATAGTAGGGAACGTTGCTTTCTTAAGAAAAGAATCCGCAGATCCTATAAAATCAGTGAACTGAAAAATTGAAAGATTGAGTCAGATGATAGGTGTTTTCCATCAGATGCTACATGAGCTGTTTGTATTGAACAAAGAAGCATTCAGTTGAGCACTTGGCCCATGCATCTTTAGGGCCAGCTCTATTCTGTACTCACCCTGTTCTGTTCTCACTACACTAAAATTTCAAAAAGGAAATGTCTTAGGGACCTAGAAGAGTCAGGTACATTTAAAATTAAATATGTGACTAAAAAGATTAAAAGCTAATATTTATTGATGAATTACTATGTGCCAAGCTCCCATCAAATCCTCACAGCAATTCCGTAAGGTAGATATTATTATCCCATCATCCAGATGAGAAAACTGAGGTTCCGAGAGGCAACTTGCCCAAGGTAAAACATTAAAAGGGTAGAACCCAAACATGAGCCAGACCTTTTTGACTCAAAAGTCAACCACTGTTTTTTGTTTTTGTTTTTGTTTTTTTTTTTTAAGATTTTACTTATTTATTCATGAAAGACAGAGAGAGAGAGGCAGACACAGACAGAGAGAGAAGCAGGCTCCACGCAGGGAGCCCAACATAGGACTTGATCCTGGAACCCCGGGATCATGCCCCGAGCCAAAGGCAGAGGCTCAACTGCTGAGCCACCCAGGCTTCCCAAAAGTCAACCACTGGTAACTATGCCAGATATCATATCTTAAAACCAGTCTTAGCCATCCTACAATAAAAACTCTCCAATCTCAACTAGTAAAATATTCTGAATAATATCTTGTTTTCTTACTTTTGATGACCTATAAAAACTAGGAACCAAACTACAAAGTGTCCAGTAGAAGATTTAAAAAAAATTTGAGTAGGCAGCAGTGATTTATAGCCATTGGTTTATCAGTTGATTACCTGTTGGTTGCTTCTGAAATAGTGAGAGATGCTTGAAAAGTGGCTTTCCTTATTCCTCTGCAGTCTATAATTTGCAAAATAAATATTTTATTCAGAGATAATAAATACAGGAACTTCATTATAGTTCTTGAATTGTCTCAAATGCTGGATTTGTGGAATCTAGACTAATGAGTTTAACTATTAGGTCTTGCATTTCTGGTTTCTCTTTCTGGGCCAACGGAAGAGGCTGAAGGGGGAAAAGAAGGCATTCAACTGCTAATGTGTAGGGAGAGTGCACTAACTGGTTTCTGGAAAGAAAAATGTATTTTGAGGACATTTACTGGTGTTTTAGAAGCTGTCAGAAAGCCCAGGGTCTGCAGGAGAGCTGAGGGCTGATTCTGCCCTCAGTACTCCTGCCCCGAGGGGGGCTCCAGGACAAGCTTATGCAGAGCCATCTCAGCACTCACCCCAGGCCTATACCTTCCTGCTGCTTATCTCACAAAATCTGAATTTGTGCTCACAGAAAAGGTTGAATCAGCCTCTTCAGTAAAAATTCCTTTTCTGGTAGCTTCTAAGAAGAAATTAACTATTTCATTGCTGAGAACAACATAGGGCCATTTTGACCAAAAAAATGGAAAAGTGTGCATGTGTTCTTTGTTCTTTTACATTTTAAAAGCCACACCTGATCAGGGGTGAGATAGGTCTCCTGGTTTGCTGAGGATTATTTTAATCTTTCTGTAGTCCCAACCTTTGCATTTATCAATTACAGGAGTAACTCACTTCCTTAATTTATTGCTATTAATGATGTCCATTGTGTAGTAGACACAGATTGTTTACCAGAAATCCTTCCTGTAGGGCACCACTGATTCCCAAGCTGTGCCCCCAGTGCTCCCAGAGATGGAATTGGGAGCCTCACCTATCATTGAGAATGAGCCCTGACCCAACTCCAGTCATTGCTTAAAGAAAGGACTTGATTGCTTACTGGCTTGAGAGCAAACTGTCAGAGCCCTCCCTGGGATTTTGGTGAGAACAAGTAGGAAATTCTATCTCCTATTCTAACAGAACAATCTCTCAGGAAGATCTGAAGTTCACTTACTATTGACCATATTTTTAAACTATATGAGGGAGTTAGCTGTCTGGGATGAAAACTAATGAGGACAAAACATGGGAGGCAGAATCAGTAGAGAAACTGAGGACATTGCCTGAGCCCTCATATCCAGCTACCCCTTGGGCCACTTCTACTTACAGGTTCATGGTGATATGAGCCAAACCACCGTTTTTAGCTTATGCCAGGTTTGTTCAGTTCTTTTTATTTTATTTTATTTATTTTTAGAGCATGTATGAGCAAGTGGGGGTGGGGCTGGGGGTAAGGGCTAAAGGAGTGGGAGAGAGGGAGAATCTTAAGCAGGCTCCACCCCTAGCATGGATTCAACTCAGGGCTTGAACTTAAGACCCTGAGATCATGACCTAAGCTGAAATCAAGAGCCAGACACTTAACCAACTGAGCCATCCGGGCGCCCCTCAGTTCTGTCATTTTAACTAAATAAAGACTGTGAGTAAAACTTTTCTTCCATGTACATTCAAACACCTATTACCCTCCTGTCCACTTTTATAAAATAGGATCACTATATGCATATTGCTTTACACCTGGCTTTTTCACTATGTGTCATTGGCATTTCTCCAGGAACTATATTTCGAGCAACTTTATTCTTTTTAAAACAGCAGAGCATGCCATAGGAATGTATAGGTCTATTTCTTTTTAAACTGTTCATTGACACGTGGACATTTTGTTTACAAAATGTATTTTTACATCATACCCTAGCCTGCAGTATACATCTTTGTAACAATATCTTTAGGCATTTGGGTAAATATTGTTATAAATTCATAAATTCATGGCAGTGACATTTTTGGGTCAAAAATTTCATAGAAATTTCATAGAAATTGCCAAACTGCCCTCCAGGAAAGTTGTGTCAATACTAGGCTCACAGCAACGGCATATACAAAAGGTCCCCTTTTTTCACACCCTAACCAAGGTGTGGGATATTATTACTTTTTAAAATCTTTGGCAGTCTCTGAGATAAATATATATATCTCACTGTCTTAAGATGTGATTCTTTAAATATTAGTGGATTGAGACTCTTTCCTTTTGCTTAATGGTTATATGTGTTTCTTTTTCTGAGACATGCTTATACATGCCCCTTCCCTATTTTCTAGGAGGTCTTCATGTATTTCCTGGTAATTTGTAACAGCTTGTTATATATCAAGGGTATCAATTCACTGCCTGTCATATAGCATGTCATTTTTTCCTAACTTGTTTCACTTAAAAAAAAAATCTTATGTGTGATGCCTTCTGCCAGACCTAAATTTTAATTTTCTCATAGCCAAACATATAAACATTTCCTCTTTTGTTTTAAAAACTCAGTAATGTTATGAATCTACTCCTAACATTTATTCCCAAATATTGTAATAGTTACCTATAAGAATTTAATTTTGTTGGTAAGAACAGTGTGTGCTAACAGTTTTTAGGCTACTAGTTGTAATTAGGAGTACTTTTGTGAGGAAATTACTGTATATCTCTTTAAAACTGTTCTATTACAGTGCATTCAATGATTTTGACTCTGGACAAGTTTGCAGCCCACTCTGCAAGATTGGAAAGAGTTATGAGTAATGATTAGCAAGAGTTGTGATGAGGTTTAAAGGATTGGGTTCTATTCCATCTCTGCATTCATCTTGGTAAATGATCTTGAGTGAATCATGTAAGCCCTCTGGGCTTCATTTTCTCCATCTTGAAAGAAGAGGATTGAATGAGATAAGCTCTGCAAACCTTTCTAGCACTAAACTGTCAAGAGTCTATGAATTCTTTGCACATATTTTATTTATAGACCCAATATCTTTGGTTTTTTTAAGATTTTATTTATTTATTCATGAGAGATACACACACATACACACACACACACACACACACACACAGAGGCAGAGACACAGGCAGAGGGAGAAGCGGGCTCTCTGCAGGGAGCCTGATGTGGGACTCCATCCTGGGTCTCTAGGATCATGCCCTGGACTGAAGGCAGCGCTAAACCGCTGGGCCACTGGGACTGCCCTATAGACCTAATATTTGAATCCAGAGTCTGAAATCTGTGTCCTAAAACTATTTGTTCAGTGATCTATGTCTCTCACTGAAGGGAAAGAAAGAGATGTCAAAATCTGTGTCTGAGGGGGCAGGTGAGGGTAGAATAGACCCGGTGAGAGACGAGAGTAAGGAAAAGGATGAAGTGAGGAGAATTGTCCTTGGGGTAATATGTGGTGATTCTAGAAATAGAGATTAGGGAAGACCAGAGTTGGGAGGAAGGTTGGAGGAAAATAAGACTACTGGGAGAAAGGGAGTGGAAATAGACAGCTTGTCTCCAAAAATTTTTATTTTTTGTTAGCCATGTGTCTGTCAGGGTTATCTATATCAAATGCTAAGCCAAAAATGCAGGGTATCTCAGTTTACTTATCAAAGAACCCACATACCCAAGCTGCTTAATACATCTGCGCATGATGAAATATAAAACTTAATAGAGAGTAGGGAAATGAAACACAAGAAAGAGGTATATTATTTGCTAGTTTGCTTTGCATTTTAGAGAAATCCATGGAAAAATTCACAATAACTGAGAATGAAGAACCAGACAGATTAAGGGAGGAAAATTGGGTGGGTGTGGGGAAATCTATATGTTCTTTAGAAAGCAGTGAAAAATTTATTAATAATGAGATAATTCTGTTGACTAGACTTTAAATTAAAAAATGAAAAAATGAAACAAAATAGTTTCCAGTTAAAAACAAAAACAAAAAGCAGAGAGACCAAAAGGACCAAAAACCTTTGCTCAACAAGCATTGGGACTGTTCTTCTCATCTACTATAGCTTTTCCAAATGTCTCTAGCTAGAAAATTTTTTATAATTTTGTTTTTGGACTATCCTGATGAAGATGTTGAGATTTTCTCTTGGTAAAATATGGACCCAAATTCCTGGAGGTGATAGAACCAGTGTACTAGACCGATTTAAGCTTTTGAATTTTTGCTGATCTAATGGCTGAAAATTACAAGGCTATTGCTTTAATCTGAGCTTTTTTGTCTGATTAAAATTGAGGTTGACATCTTTTAATATGTTAACTGAACATTCTATTCTGTGAATGCATCTTTATATCCTTTGCTTATTTTTCTGTTAGATTGTTTGCCTTTTTCTTATTGATTTATAGACATTCTTTATATATTCTGTTTATAAATTCTTGGTCAGTTCTATGTGTTGCATGTAACTCTGTAAGTTTGTGGTTTATATTTAATCTTTATAGTAAATTTCATCCTATAAAACGTTTTCATTTTAGTGTAACATTTGTCAGGTTTAAAAAAAAAATAACTATGGTTTGTGATTTTTGTGTCTTAAGAAGTTATTCACTACCCCATGGTCATACAAATATTCTGTTTTCCAAAAATTAGAAATTTTGCTTTGCTTTAGGTGTTATTCCATTTGGAATTGCTTTTTACATACAGTTTGGGATAAGGAGTTCACTAAATTTTTTCCTATTAACCAATTATAACGATAGATTTATTGAATCACCTATCCTTCCAACACTAAATTGAAGATTTTGTAGAATTTCTACATAGACAATTAGTATAGTTTTGGTGTAAAGATACATGGATCAGCACAATAGACTCTACTTAATAGAGAATTTCTTTTCAAGAGAGAATATCTAGTCATTTGATTTGGAATAAATTAGTTAAGGCAATTTAATGGAGAAATGATCATCTCTTCAAAAAACGGTGCTGAAACAATTGGGTGCTTTATGCAAAAATAAAATACACCTTAACCTTTAACTCATATCATATACAAAATTTAACTCAAATGGATCATAGTCCAAAATGTAAGAGTTAAAACTATAAAACTTCTAGAAGAAAATATAGGAAAAAAATCTTAGTGACCTTGGATTTGGTAAAAGACACTAAAATACAAACCCCAAAATAAAAGTCAATAAATTAAATACTTTTGCTTTTCTTCCCTTTTTAAAAGTTTATTTATTTGAAAGGGGGGAGGGGCAGAGGGAGAGGAGAGAGAGAATCTCAAGCAGACTCCCCGCTGAGTGTGGAGCTCAACATGGGGCTTGATCTCATGGCACTGGGATCACGACCCAAGCCAAAAATCAAGAGTGAGACACTTAACTGACTGAGCCATATAGGTGGCCTCCCAATTTTTTCTTTTCAAACAACACTTATGAAAATGAAAGTCAAGCCACAGCCTAGAAGAAAGTACTTGCAAGATATATGTCTTACAAAGATAACTAATTAGCAAGATAAACAACCCAATAAAAATTGGTAGGATTTAAACAGACACTTCACTGAAGAAGTAGTATGGGTGCAAAAAAATAAAACATGAAAAGATGCTCAACATCATTAGCCATTAGGAAATGCAAATGAAAACCATAATGAGATATCACTTTGCACCTATTAGAGGGGCTAAAATTCCAAAATTGAAAAAAACCTGACTGTACCAAGTGTTGTGGAAGATGTGCAGTAACCAGAAATTTTATACAGTGCTGGTGAGAATGTAAAATGGTACAACTGTTTTTGGAAAACATGTAGGCAGTTTCAAAAAAGTTAAACATGCACGTATCTGTGACTCAAGAGAAAAGAAAACACATATTTATACAATGATTTATACATAAATGTTTGAGTAACTTTATTAATAAAAATTAAAAATTAGAAAACATCTCAAGTGACCATCAACAGATGAATGGATTAAAAAAAAACCTCTAGTATATTCACATGATGAATTTAAATGAATGAAGGAATATCTGGGAATTCCAGGGAAGATGGTGGAGTGAGAGGATTCTAGTCTCATCCCATCCCTAGATACACCAAGATAACATCCACATCATTGCAAAAAACCCAGAAAAGGACCTGAAGACTGGCAGAAGAGATTCTCTGCAGCTAAATTTAAAGAAGAGGCCACATTGAAGAGGGTAAGAAGGGCAGAGATGCAGTTGGGATCCAGTGTGACCCATGAGACTGTCCAGAAGGAGGGAAAGATACAGCAAGTAGAGAGAAGTACAGACCCCACATCAAGCACTCCAGGCACAGGTGACCCATACTGGGAAGACAAATTCCCATAAAACCTTTGAAAACCAGAGGAACCTAACTTCATGAGTTCTTACAACCAGTGGGGCTTAACACCTGGAACTTTAAAAATCAGCAACTATACAGCTCTGACAGAGATGGAGAGCAAAAGGAAACCGAGTCCCTGCCCCTTAAAGAGAGAGTACAACAAACAGCCCTTCTGAGACAGCATAGAAGCAGCAGTTTGAAAGATGCCTGTTGTATGTGAGAGGGAGATTTATTTACTAATCTCAGAGCTTGTGCTGTAGTAGCAGGGATCTTTGGAGAATTCTCCAAGATTAAAGGAGCTGGTAGGTGACATTTCCCTCTCTCGCCCCTCCAGCCTAGATACAGGACAGCGGTGGGGACCAGTGAACTACAAACACTCTTTACCTAGCTTGCTAACAGTGTGCCCCACCCCTATAGTCTTCTGTGGACATTCCCCTACATCCTGGCCTGGGCAGAAGTTTTCCAGTGGCTGCAAGTCCCCTCCTGCAGCAGATTAGTACAAACCGCATTAACAATGTACACCCTGCACCCAAGTTCTCTCACAGACCCACCCCCCTCCAACACACCCTTGGTAGGAGTCCTCACAGAGCAGTGCCACAAGCCTGGGAGCATGTAAGCAGTCCCAACAGGGAAACCACTTAGAAAGACTCCTCCCCACTGGGAGCAGGCATCTGGTCTGACTGCAGGCCCTTCCTGTCAATGATTGCTGCTCAGAGAACAACACAGGGAGAGAATCCTGAAATATGGTGCTGTTGCACCTCTGGCAAATGCCTGGTCTGACTCAATTCCTCCCAAGGAGGTCCCAGACTGGTCCACTAATGACATAGGGAGCAAAACTGTCTATGATAAACAAAGAGAGCCATTGCAGATGACTGGACTGAAGACAAATACAGCTCAGCCACAACAGGAGGGTTCATGCAACATACATAGGAGATACCCCTGAAGTGCCAGGTTCTAGTGAATAGGGAACATTGCACTGCAGGATACTACAGGGCTTCTTCCTCATAAGGTCATTGCTTTAAAGAGTAGAAAATGGAGCTGACTTTTCTATGAACAGAAATAGGGAGGCAGTCAAAATGAGAAGACACAGGAATATGTCTTAAATGAAAGGACAAAATCACAGCAAGAGAGGGAACGGAAATGTAATAAGTAATGTGCCTGATAGAAAATTTAAAGTGATGGTCATAAAGATATTCACTGGACTTGAGAAAAGAGTAGAGGACCTCAGTAAGACCCTCAACAAAGAGACAGAAACAAAGAAGAACCAATCAGAAATGATTAATTTACTAACTGAAATTAAAATTACACTGGAGGGAATAAATAGTAGACTATAGGAAGCAGAAGAATGGATCAGTGACATGGAGGACAGAGTTATGAAAAGCAACCAAGCTGAACAGGAGACAGAAAAAAATTTAAAAAATTAGAATAAATTAAGAGAACTTAGTGGCACCACCAAACATAATAACATTTGCATTATAGGGATTCCAGAAAATAGAAGGGGGCAGAAAATGTATTTGAAGAAATAATAACTGAGAACTTTTCAGATCTGGGAAACAAAGCAGATATCCAATTCCAAGAGGCATAGAGATCCAACAAAATCAACCCAAGGAGATCCACACATACATGGCAATTTATTTATTTTTTTTCATACATGGTCATTTAAATGGCAAAAAGTAATGATAAAGAAAAAATGTAAAAATCAAGATAAAATAAAACAGTTACATACAAAGGAAACCCCATAAGACTATCAGCTGATTTTTCAACAGAAACTTTGCAGGCCAGAAGAGTATAGCATGATCTATTCACAGTGCTGAAAGAAGAATAAAAAAACCCTGTAGACAAGAATACTCTGTCCAGCAAGCCTTGCATTCAGAATAGTGAGAGAGATAGAGTTTCCCAGACAAACACAGGTTAAAGGGATTCATGACCACAAAACCAGTCCTGCAAGAAATGTTAAAAGGGACTCTTTCAATGAAAAGGAAAGACCAGGGACACTTGGGTGGCTCAGCAGTTGGGCATCTGCCTTTGGCTCAGAGTGTGATCCCAAATTCCCCTGATTGAGTTCGCATTGGGCTTCCTGTGGGGAGCCTGCTTCTCCCTCTGCCTATGTCTCTGCCTCTCTCTCTGTGTGTCTCTCATGAATAAATAGATAAAATCTTAAAAAAAAAAAGACCATAAGTAGAAATAAGAAAAGTAGGAAGCACAAAAGCAGCAAAATTAAGTGTATGTATAAAAATCAGTCCAGGGATTCACAAAATGAAAGAATACAATGTATGACACCATATATCTAAAATATGGGGGGATAAAAGTAAAGAATAGGTTAAAACTTAAGTGACCATCAACTTAATATAGATTGCTGTATGCATAAGATGTTGTATACAAACCTAATAGTAAATCAAAAATCAGTGATAGAAATACAAAAAAAAAAAAAAAAAAGACAGAGAAAGGAATTCAAGTATATTGCTTAAGAAAGCCAGCAAACTGTGAGAGAAGAGAGCAAGAGAAGAAAGGAACAGAGAACTACAAACATACCATAAAACAAGTAACAAAATGGCAATAAGTACATACTTCAGCAATTACTTTGAATGTAAATGGACTAAACACTCCAATCAAAAGACATAGGGAAAAAGAATGACTACAAAGGCAAGACTCATCTATATGCTGCCTACAAGAGACTCATTTCAGACCTAAAGACACATGCAGATTGAAAGTGAAAAGAAGGCTAAGTAGCAATACTTTTTTTATTTATATAGGTAGCAATACTTACTTATTTAAAGCCTTTAAATAAGGTATTTATAGACCTTAAAACAAAGACTATAACAAGGGCAGCCCTGGTGGCTCAGCGGTTTAGCCCGGCCTTCCACCCATGGTGTGATCCTGGAGACCCCAGATCGAGTCCCACGTGGGCCTCCCTGTGTGGAGCCTGCTTCTCCCTCTGCCTGTGTCTCTGCTTCTTTCTCTCTGTGTCTCTAATTAATAAATAAATAAAATCTTAAAAAAAAGACTATACTATAACAAGAGACAAAGAAGGACACTATATAATCCTAAATGGAACAGTCCAACAAAGAGATATGATGTTTGTAAATATTTGTGCACTGAACATGGAAGCACTTAGGTACACAAAGCAACTAATAACAAAAATAAAGGAAGTAATCAATAGTGATACAATATTAGTAGGGGACTTTAACACCCAACTTGTATCAATGGATAGACTATCCAAATAGAAAATTAACAAGGAAATAGTGGCTTTGAATGACACATTGGACCAGATGGAACTAACAGATATATTCACAACATTCCATCCTAAAACAGCAGAATGCACATTCTTTTTAAATGAAGATGAAACATTCTCCAGAATACATCACATATTAGGCCACAAAACAAATTTCAACAAATTCAAAAGGACTGAAGTCATACCATGCATCTTTTCCTACCACAATGCTATAAAACTGGAAATCAACCACAAGAAAAAATCAGGAAAGACCATAAATGCAATAGAAGAGATCAATGAAATTAGGAGCTGGTTCTTTGAAAAAATCAACAAAATTGATAAACCTCTGGATAGATTCATCAAGAAAAAAAGAGAAAGGACTCAAAATCACAAATGAGAGAGGGGAAATAACAAACGCCACAGAAATACAAACAATTATGAGAATATTATGAAAAATTATATGCCAACAACCTGGACAACCCAAAAGAAATGGATAATTCCTAGAAACATATAACCTCCCAAAACTGTATAAGGAAGAAATAGAACATTTGAACAGATTGATTACCAGCAATGAAATTGATTGAGTAATCAAAAAACTCCCAACAAACAAACATCCAGGACCAGATGGCTTCTCAGGTGAATTCTACCAAATACTTAAAGAAGAGTTAATACCTATTCTTCTCAAACTATTCCAAAAAAAAAAAAAAGAGGAAGGAAAGCTTGCAAATTCATTCTATGATGCCAGGATTACCCTGATACCAAACCCAGATAAAGACACTACAAGAAAAGAGAACTACAGGTCAATATCTCTGATGAACTCAGATGCAAAAATCCTCAACAACAAAGTATTAGTGAACTAAATCCAACAATACCTTAAAAAAAGTCATTCACCATGATAAGTGGGATTTACTCCCAGTATTCAAGGGTGGTTCAGTATTCACAAATCAATCACTATGATACATCACATCAACAAGAGAAAGGATAAAAACTATATGATCATTTCAACAGATGCAAAAAAATTTTGATAAAGTACATTTCATGATAAAAACCCTCAACAAAGTTGGTTTACAGGGAACATACATCAACATAATATCTGAAATAAATTGGAAAAAATAGAATTGTCTAATAAAAAGGAATAAAATACTGATACATGCAATAACATGGAGAGATCTCAAAATAATTATAGTAAGTGAAAGAAGCCAGATGAAAGAGAGTAGAGATCCCCTTATATAAAATCCTATGTAAATGGAACTATCAGGGCTGAAAGCAGGTTAGTGGGTTGTCTGAGGAGGGAAGAATTATAAGTGGACTTGAGGAAACTTTGGGGAGTGAGGTTGTGCTCATTATACTGATTGTGTCATTATACATTAA
The DNA here is from genome assembly GCF_053574225.1 of Canis aureus. NCBI lineage: Eukaryota > Metazoa > Chordata > Mammalia > Carnivora > Canidae > Canis > Canis aureus. Next base: position 43,963,622 of record NC_135628.1, on the reverse strand, counting down.
TCATATTGATTTTATGGATATTTGCTTATGACAAAATTTATAAAATTATATACTGAAACATATACAGCTTATTTTAGGTCCATAATATGCACAATGAAGTTGTAAAAATGGATATATTCAGAGTTTCTTGATGTCAGATAATGTACTAATGAAGATATCAACTTCTTTTAAATCAAAGACTTTCAAATGTCCATGCTTTTTTTTTTTTTTTTTAAGATTTTATTTATTCATGAGAGACACAGAGAGGCAGAGACACAGGCAGAGGGAGAAGCAGGTTCCATGATGGGAGCCTGACGTGAGACTTGATCCCGGGACTCCAGGATCACGCCCTGGGCCGAAGGCAGGCGCCAAACCACTGAGCCACCCAGAGGTCTCAAATGTCCATGCTTTTTAAAAGTTTTTAATGGACAGCTTAGTAACTTGTGTATAAAGAAAATACTTCTTAATTATACAATGTATATATCAGTGTTCCCATATCATATATCACTGGCATTAAAATTTTTGATTAACCCTGGAATGACTTTGCTGATATCACTCAGAGTGGTAACAAATTAATCTCTTAAGCGTAGAAAGGAATGTTGGGTGTATGAGATATAGATTTTTTTAAACCTGAAAAATAAAAAGCACTTAGGATTCTTTGCCTAAAATATGAACTTAGGATAATTTCACTCGGGTTTTGTTTGAAAAAAAAATAGGTGTTTTTATTTTCTCAAGAAGTAAAACTTCTCACCTTTGATAATCAGATATATTAAACATCAGAGATTTTATTTTATTTATTTTTTTAACATCGAAGACTTTAAACATGACCTCTCTCATTTGGTTCTTGAACTGATTATTTTTAAACATCTAGGCAGTCATGCAGAAGAGGGACACACATTTTGTGTCTTCTGCTGGTACTGCCCTTTCTCTAAACATTTTCAAAATTTCTCTTTGGTAGAGTCATGTATGGGCCAGGAGGAAAATTGGTCTCTTCACTAATTATAAATCACTCAAAATGTTATTACAAACTTTAATAATCCACTCTATCTACCAGATCTGATTCCACATCATTTCAGACTATTTTAACATCTCCCAAAATTAATTTCCTCAAACAAATATTTATAACAATATTTTGAAAAAAAAAATCTACTCTTGTTTGACTAGTACATTGCTTTATCAGTACCCTGGTACAGGGACATGTCTTTTTAGTTTTAACAATAAAGAAATAAGACATTTTATATTTTTACATTTGAAATTAATATATTCCTCTTCACGGAGAAATCAAGAACTAAAATACATGTACAGTAATACTATCGTAATAAAAACAGAAACCAGCTACAATCTAAAGTCATTTCAGCTAATGACCATAATTTAAAAATAAAATTAATTTTCCATGATCCAAATTAGGGAAGTCTTAAAAATGATTGTCTCTAGAGAATACTATTTAAGTGAACAATATTATTTAAGTGAACACACTTCCATATGTGTTCCAAAATTCAAACTCATTTTGTAGCAAAATTACAGAATAATGTTTTAATTAATTTTGTTTCTCAAAAATCTGTTAGATTTCCATTTCTTTGGGACATACTTTCACCAGTTAGCTGTTCAATTTTCCAGGTTAAACTTTATTCATTGCTGTTGAAAATATTAGGGATATTAAGAATATAAGATTATATTCATTGTTTTTTCATCTTATCAGAAAGACATGGCATCTTGCTAGACTAAATGGATATATTTAAAGGCATACCATCTTAGCATCCCCACAATGATTTTAAGGAAGGCACTTAAAGTACCAGTGATATCATTAACAGGCATTTCTTAGCCCTTCTTAAAAGGAGGAGATGAGCAAGTTAAAACTGACACTAAAAAGAATACTTAACTCATTGGGGTCACTATGTAGAAGGATTCAATATGTTCAGGGCCCCGTTTAGATAATCTGTGTGCCTTCATAGATTAGAAGGTTTAGCAGCAGAATCCAGGCCAAGAGAGGTCTCAGCTGAGGCTTTCCGGCAGTGTTTTTTAAAGCACATAGCTGATGGAAGGTGCTCCACTTACAGAGTCTATATAACAAGAATATTTGTTTTTGGGATGCCTGGGTGGGTCAGCAGTTGAGCGTCTGCCTTTGGTCCAGGGCATGATCGTGGGGTCCCGGGATTGAGTCCCGCATCGGGCTCCCTGTCTCTGCCTCTCTCTGTGTGTCTCTCATGAATAAATAAATAAAATCTTTAAAAAAAGAAAAGAATATTTATTTTCATGGTAAGGTTCTAACACTAATAATAATAACAATTATTATTATTCATTAAAAAGAATACTGCAAGGACATCAAGTATTGCAGAAATATGGATCACCTTGTTTGCAAGACATTTATTTAATAAATAAAATACCCTCTTCTTTTGGAGCATGAGTAATTAACAGATCTTAACAAGGACAACAAGAGTTCCTAATGGAGGCCCTAAGGTGACTGGCTCAAATACATAAGCAACCGAGTTGACAATCTCAGCAGTTCCCATTGAGAGCAGTCCAGCCCATAGTCTTTCTTTATAGTCAATAATATCGTAGTAGCGTTGTATGGTGATATGTTGGCACCACTTGTGGTGAGCATAGCATAATGTATAAACTTGTTGAATCACTATTATACACCTGAAACTAATGTAACATTGTGTTACATACTTAGAAATATTTTCAAGATAAAACTAATTAAAAACAAAACAAAAAGATTTGCATGGCCATGTTGATCTGGTACTAGATCCTCTTCTGGTAAGTGGCAGGAGACCTTGTTTTTGTTGGTTTTATTTCAAAATGCAGTTTTCCCTAATAAACTAATGTTTATAGACAATCCCAGACTAATGTAAAAGTCATATAATCCATGCTTCTGGATGTAGCATTTACTCCTAAAGCAGCTCCTGTGCATCACATAGATCATAGAAGAACTGTTGATACTGGAGAGTGTGGTTCAGTCTTCAAATCTCAGACTTTTAACATCCCCATACAGGCTTCAGGTGTCACCACAGCTCCTTCATGCCCCCATCTTCATATATGTCCTGTGGGAAGTAGACATGGCCAATGCTGCAGCTGGGATCCTCTCTGAGGGGAAGTGCCAAGCTGTCCTTTCTAGGATCCTCTCTGACCACTTTTGCTGCCACTGCTATGATGAGATCTGTCTTAATGGCACCTAATTCTGGGCCTGTAATAATAGATACCGGTTATATAGATATAGATAGAAATATATAGATGATATGGATATCTATATATATAAAGTATATTTTTATAATTACAGTTGAGACACAGTGTTACATTAGTTTCAGGTCTACAGTACAGTGATTTAACATTTCTTTATGTTATACTATGCTCACCATTGTAGCTACCATCTGTCCCCATTCAGCATTGCTACACTACCACTGACGACATTCCTTATGCTGTACCTTTCATTCCCATGACTTACTCATTGCATAGCTGCAAGCTGGTATCTTCCGCTCCTCTACACCTATTTTGCCAACCCTCCAACCACTCTACCCTTTGGCAACTACCAGTTTGTTCTCTGTATTTATGGGTCTGTTTCTCCTTTTTTTTTGTTTGTTTGTTCTTTGTTTTTGTTTTTGTTTTTTTTTAGATTCCATATATAAATGAAATACGGTATTTGTCTTTCTTTGTCTGACTTATTTCATTTAGCATAATACCCTCTAGGTCCTTCCATGTTGTCACAAATGGTCAGATCTTATTTTTTTATAGCTTGCTAATAATTGTACATATATACCACATCTTCTTTATCCAGTCATTAATCAATCGATACTTAGGTTGCTTCCATATATTACCTGTTGTAAATAATGCTGCAGTGAACATAGGGGTGTATATATCTTTTCAAATTAGTGTTTTTGTTTTCTTTGGGTAAATATCCAATAGTGGAACTACTGAATCAAATGGTATTTCTACTTTTAATTTTTTGAGGAAGCTCCATACTGGTTTTCACAGTGGCATCAATTTGATTTGCATTTCCCTGATGATTAGCAATGTCGAGCATCTTATGTGTCTGTTGGACATCTGCTTATTGTCTTTAGAAAAATGTCTACTCAGATCTTCTGCCCATTTTTAAATCAAATTTGTTTTTTTGGTGTTGAGTTGTATAGGTTCTTTATATATTTTTGATATTAACTTCTTATTAGATAGATCATTTGCAAATATCTTCTCCCATTCAGTAAATTGCCTTTTCATTTTGTGGATGGTTTCTTTTGCTTACAAAAGTGTTTTATTTTGATGTAGTCACAATAGTTTAATCTTGCTTTTGTTTCCCTTGCTTGAGAAGACATGTCTAGAAAAATGTTGCTAAAGCCTATATCAGAGAGGTTACTGTTTATGTTTTTTTCTAGGATTTTTATGGCTTCAGGTCTCACATTTAGGTCTTTAATCCATTCATAGTTCTTTTTTTTTCATAGTTCATTTTTGTGTATGGTTTAAGAAAGTGGTCCACTTTCATTCTTTTGCATGTAACTGTTGTTTTCCCAGCACCATTTTTTGTCTTTCCCCAGTGTTTATTCTTGCCTCCTTTGTCATAGTTTAATTGACCATATAACCGTGGGTTTATTTCAGGGATCTATTCTGTTTCATTGATCTATGTGTCTGTTTTTGTATTACTACCATGCTGCTTTGATTATTATTGCTATGTAGTAAATCTTGAAATCTGGAATTGTGATACCTGTAGATGTGTTCTTCTTTTTCAAGATTGTTTTGACTATTTAAGGTTTTTATGATTCCGTACAAATTTTGGAATTATTTATTTTAGTTCTGTGAAAAAATGGTATTTTGGTTGGTATCGGTATTTCCTTTTCTTGTCTGATTGCTGTGGCTAGGATTTCCAGTACCATATTGAATAAAAGTGCTAAGAGTGGACATTCTTGTCTTATTCCTAATCTGAGAGGATAAGCAGCAAATATATATTTTGTCACTGATACGAATGTACTATTGGTTGTGAAGGCTAATTGAAAAGGATAAGGATTCTCACCAAGCATGTAGCCTCTCAAACTGATTACTTAAAAATGATCTGGGGGCACCTGGGTGGCTTGTTAAGTGTCCAACTCTTGATCTCAGCTCAGGTCTTGATCTCAGGGTCATGGGTTCAAGCCCCACATTGGGTTCCACACTGAGTGTGCAGCCTACTTAAGAAAAGAAAAGTGATCTGAATTTGTATATTTATGTGTATAACTCAGTGGATTCAGTGAGGTCTGATTTTAATATACTTAGGCTAGAATATCCCAACCCAGGAGACATTAAATGGAGAATCATCACAGAACAGTTTCTTTAGGACACTATGCTTTCAGGGTTGTTCATTTCTAATTGTGAGTATAAGGAAATAAGGGCCATTGGTTACTTTTTTTGAGTAGGTATGCTCTTGACAAATGTCTAGGTATACTTAATAGTCTTTTCCTTTTCTATCTTCCCTCCCTAAATTCCTCAGGTAATACTTGGTGCCACCACATAAGAGAAAGTTGTCTCTGAGAGGAAAAACAAAACAAAACAGAAAACTCTTCATTAGATGTTCCTCCACTCAGAAACACTCTCAAGCAGAATTGAAAGATCATTTGCTTCTGCTTACTTTCCTAGTGACTTGATTCCCCAACCCTGTGTGTGTATGTGTGTGTGTGTCCTCTGTATGCTTTATAGAGCTTTGCTTCACATGCAGACACAGCCTGAAAGGACCACATTCCTGAGTAAGGGGGTAAATTAAGATCCACACAATTTACCCCTTAGCTTTTTCTTGGTAGGGAAGTGGTAGGGAAAAGCTTCAGGTTGTGTACCAGCATAGACAATGGAAGCACCTTTTGCTGACATTGTTCTTTTGAAGATTACAATTGTAAAATAAAACTTGTGGTTTCCAGTCCAGAAATGCAGCTGGAATTTTCACCTATCTGCTGTCAAATACATTGTTAATGTATTTGGATCATATGATAACAATGGAATAAATCCTTTGATGAATTATCTCAACCACACTGCAGACAGTAGAGTGAAGTGAGGTGGGCTGGGTGATGATCCAGAGAGGAGCAAGAGGACTGAGTTCATGAGCCATGTTCAGTTAAAGGATTGCATTTGGTTTACTGTCTTGTTTCCCATGTTATCCCTACCAAGGGACCTTTTGAATATAAACCAAGCTTATTCTACTCATTAGGATTGACTTTGTCAGTTGATTTATTTATTTTCCATAAAACACATCTATGAGGAAATAATATTCATTACTTGCTATCACTGAGAGGGTCTGTCCCCATAATCAATTCTATTCCCTGGTGTCATTCTCAGGGATGGGTGGTTAGGTGGAGAAAGCAATATCTTTCTCTTACTTTGTTTCTTCTGAAAAACCTAAGATATCTGTTTGTTGACCAAAGGTTTTATTGCTCTTTACCTGATAGGCTAACCTGGGTCATTCCTCTCAAGGGAGAGTTGGTAAGAAGGAAACACTGATAAGTTTGTGGATGTAAATCCTGGGTTGAAATCCAGGCTCTGACTATGCCAGTTTCTGAACTTTCTGGGCTTCACATCCTCCTTTGTAAACTTCAGGGTATGTTACTCCACTCAGAGAGTAAGTATCAAGTGAGGTAATGGATATGAAAACACTTCATATGTGGGAAAAGAGATATAAAAACATGATTTTATTATCTACCCACTAGACCAAGGGTTCCCAGTTTGTCTGATCATGAGAGGAGGCTTGGAAGCATATTAACAATATAGAATTCTGGGGCCCTACCGAGACCTACTGAATTAGAATTTCTGGAGGTGGGACACCTGGGTGGCTCAGCGGTTGAACACCTGCCCCTGACTCAGGGTGTGATCTGCAGTCTCAGGATCGAGTCCCACATCAGGCTCCCTGCCTGGAGCCTGCTTCTCCCTCTGCCTACATCTCTGCCTTTCTCTCTGTGTCTTTCATGAATAAATAAATAAAATCTTAAAAAAAAAAGAATTTCTGGAGGCAAGGCCTGGATTTCTGCAGTTTTATTGCTTTCTGAATAATTGTGATGCTCATTCAGGTTTGGGAATCACATGCTGGGGTTTGAACTTCTTGAAGATAGGAATTGTGTATCTTAATATTTTAAAATCTTCACACCTATCACATAGTATTTATATAACCCAATAATGACCAAATATTCTCTGTGCAAATTTACTAAGGGCACACCATGTCAGACACCGTGCTAGCCAATGAGGAGACATAGTACAATCCTGGACCGTGCTGAACTTATATGCTCTAATTGTTGGTGATGTGGGTGTTGCAAGGCAGATAGGATAGTTTCAGTACAATGTGCTGATGAATGTCCAAGAACTTGAGTCATTGAAGGGTTTTAAGCAGTCCTTTGATATGATCTGATGCTGTTGGACTTGTCAGTCTTGCCTTTATGTTTGATGTCCAAGAGCATTCTATTTTTAATGCTTTGTTATGGACAATATTTCCTATAGAAAATAGAAACTTTAAAGAAAACATATGATGGATTTTCCCATCATTCAGATTTCTTGATTCCTTCTGGTCAGTTGCCTTGGATATATGCAGTATGTTCATTTTTGCACAAACAACATGGTGGGGGCCAATACTAGTGGAATTATGAAGTCTAAACACCATAGGTGCTCAATAGGAACTACTGAAGGACATGCCGATAGGGGAGAATGATAAAATAGACCCTCTGGGGAGTCTTACTCCAAGATGAAATGAACTCTTAAAACATAGAGACTGCAAAGAAGGAAAGTTAAAATTCCAATATTTGTCTTGGCATGTGAAGAATAGCAAGTATTCTTGACTCAATCCAAACATGGCTGACTGACCCCAAAGTCTGGCTGACCTCAGCATAGTTGGCTGACCCAAGTTTTGCCCATCCCTTGAACCAAACTTGAACCTGTATAAGCCCTGAAGTTATTTGGGAGATCATTTGAAAATATTTTCCTCTCTTTGTCTCCTGGTTTGGACTAAGAATGCTCAGTAGAGCCATGTGGAACCACAGGGGAGAGAGCTCATTTTTCTATATTTGTGCTTTTATGATCATTTTCACTCAAGTGTTGACCAAGGAAGGAATGATGAGCATTGACTCCTTGATTTGTGTAGGGTTGTGTGAGCAATTGTACTTTCCCATTAAGGTCATGTAGTGGGAGAGGAAGCACTGGATTCAAGCTTAGAAGCCATAGTTCTGATGTTCTGCTCTAAGCAGCCCATCAAAACATGCTGCTGAATGAAAGAGGGATGAACAAATGAAGGAATGCCAACGGGGCCTGGCCATTTCACCAAAGATGAGGCTAACCTCAGCAGCCTCAGGAACCAAGGTCAGGGGGTTACCACTTTGGGAATGTTAAATACTTCTCATACAGATGCTGTATGAGAAGTGAAGACCCAAGCTGTGGCCCCTGCTAAGTATTCACAGTCTGAGGACCAGTGTATGATAAACTTAGAATTCCAAATGTAATCCATAAAAGGAGAGGTCTGGTATTGGATTCCACATGAAAAAGGAGTAAGGACTCTGGCAGAGCTTTGAAGGATGGAAAGGTTTTGGACAGACAGAAGAGAGGTGAAAAATGCAACTAATGTAGCAGGTGGAGAAGAGGTACAGAAGTGGTTTACATCATAATGGTAATGTTTGTGACATAGCTGATTGGGATGACTGTAGGAGGTACTGGGGCTGGTGGAAGACCAGGTGGGCCTGAAGGAGGCAAGAGAACAAGGTCTTGGTATAGCAGGAGCACAATAAGGAATAAAGTGCCACATGAAGGTTTTAAGTTGAAGAGCATTGTCCTGGGTGACTTGTCTGGCAGAGTGGCCCCCTTCACACCCACCTCCCAGCCAACTCACTCCTTTGCGCAGCCACTGAGCCTGGATGGAAATCCAGTGAATGTTTCTGTTGTTCTCCCAGGTGATCACATCTGCAGATATGTGGGGCAAGTTCCCTTGCACACTCCCTTGTCTGAAAATTAACCAACAAGGTGGAGACTAGATCGCACACTTTCAAAACAAACCAAGTACCTCTTCCCTCTAATATGATTTACCAGATGACAGATGATCCCAATCCCTGTAATTACTTGGATACTTTAACTGACTTTCAGTGGCAGTAATAAGTAACTGGAGTTCAGGCTTGTAGAATTTCCTTCCTAATTGTCACTGTTAAACCACTCATTATGGAGATAAATAACACACCACTTGATTTAAACCGTTTCCTCCATCCATGTAAATTCCAGTGGCAGTGCCCCAGCATTTGCAGGCTCCTAGGGGAGCTGTTTAGGGGTGAGGAACACGGGGGTACACCTAGAGGGCTGCCCAAGCTGGTTGGCTATTTCCTTTGAATTAGTAAGCCACAAGTTTCCAACACTGACGCACTTCCTAGTGCTTTGGATTTAAAAAGCTGTAGAAAGGATAATTGACCACAGCTTGTCAGCACAAGAGATTTACTGTCATTAGTGCAAACTCAGATGAATTACTTTAATATCATGGAATAAAAAAAAACAGGTACTTTCCTCTCTCTGTAACTTAAGGGTACTTAAACATCTTTTCACACTTCACTTCTGCATTTGGTGTAAAGGAAGGAGGAAATCAGAAAGGGCTGTGAGTGGGGGTGGAGGGAAGAAATGGGATTGACTTGGCAGAGGTAAGAAAAGGTAGATTTCAGATTCTCAAATCAAATCCAATTGAACAGATTTCTTCAGGGTTGCTTGTTTTCAGGGTGGTATAAAAGCTAAATAGACCTTTATTTTAAGTTCCCAATATTGATTTCTACTTTCCAGCATAATATTAATTTAGAAAATTCTATTACAACTTGGGTTTTTTTTCTAAGTCAATTGTAGAGAGAAAAAAAAACTGGAAATATTGCAAGATATATTCTAAAGCCGTTATTACACCCTAGACACCATTGGGTCTGTTTTATTCAGGGCCATGCAAATATGGCCCTCTAACTTGTTCCATTTTGTTTTGTTCTCAACTGTCTATCCTGAGGATTACGTAGAAGAGTGCCAGTGCCCAGGCACAAAGAATGCCTAGAACTGGAGTAATTTATTTTCGTTTTGCTTCCCTGTGATACTTTTTGCAAAAGTATTTGCCTGCAAACTCTTAGAACCCAGGGCAAGCCATCACTGGCAATTGTTTCATTTTGATTTGGGGGAGGAGGACTTCATTCTTGTCTGATCATTGAAACTAGACTTGCTTTGCTGTTTCCTGCTTCCACTAAGATCTAAACATGTGGCCTGGTTCCTGTCATTATTGTAACTAAAATGGAATTGATCTCACTTATATCTGTGTGGCCCAGCACTGTGGGTTAATATCTGTGAGTGTTTTTGCCAATTATTGTTCCTGGATTAGTTGGTGGTAAGCACTATTTATTCTTTCTCCTTTTTATTTCTCAAACACATTATAATATACCTGAGAGGTGAAAGTAATAGGAACTCCCTTCTGAAAGGGGAGAAGAAAGTCTGTAAAATTCAACAGCATATGTAGTTCTTGCATATTTGATGATTTCCCTTTCACCTCTGTGTCTTATGAGAATCACACAGAAGGAAATGAAAGTATAATAACCTGATTAGTAGCTATATTGTTAAAAATATATACAATAGCAACAACAATCTTAATAGCACTATGAACCCTGGTCTCTTTTTGTACTGGCCATCATGTTCTGGATCTGAAGGTGAGAGGGCTGGACTTCTCAAGATCCATGAGAGGTAGAAATTCCAAAAACTTGGGGCTGCAGGGTCTCTACCCAACTCTGGTTCCTACTAGTTTGAGTGAGTTGTTGGTTTGACTGCATCCCATTAATCTGGTGATGGCTTGCCTCCAGTTTGCTTTGAAAGAGTCATGGTTTGAGTTTCCTAATTCCATTTTCAAAATTAAAAATAGAGCTGAGTCCCCAACCCCCTGGCTATTTGTCCAGACTTTGTATGTTTGTGTGATACAGAAAAAGATGTAATCCTTATTTTTAAGGAAAAAAAGGTCATGTAAAAATGGATACAGTTAGGGGGGAGAGAGATTTGTAGAAGTAACTTCAAAGTTATCTAAACTGAGTTATAAAATGCTCCTCCAACCCTACGAGATGGGTAGTAATGGAGCTACCTTTATCATTGCAAAATGTGTGTGAAATGGTGGCAACTTTCATATGAGAAAAAAGAAAATGGCAAGAAATAGCAGTGTACCTGACTGGGTTATATTAGTGTGTGATGATTCCTTGGTGTTGCCAGGGGTCCTTTCATGTTCTCCAACACAGATTGGATCCAGGCCTGACCAGGATGACAACATTACCTCTTGAATGGGTAGCCATTACTTTTAAATAAAATCTACATGCTCTGTCTCTGCTGGGAGTGCAGCGTAAACTGACCCATCATATGCCTGGCAGAGTGTCAGAGCCCAAAGCAGATTGGAAATAAGGCAGCACAGATTGGAGATGCTTGTAGAAAGGTTGGGAGGCACAGATTGGATGCTGATCATGCCTGTAGCCAGGAATGTGCAAAATGGATTTACTCCATTTCCAGGACCAGAATGCAGAGGGAAAAAGAACTTTTATATTTAAATCTGACAACCTGACATTCAGAAAGGCTTAGCATCTCTCTCCAGGGATGGCTTGGCCCCGTATGCTGAGTTATATAAGGTGTTGGAAATTTGTCAGAAAGAGACAGAGAGAGAGTGAGAGAGAGAGAGAGAGAGAGAGGAGGAGGAGGAGGAGGAGGAGGAGGAGGAGGAGGAGGAGGAGGAAGAAAGGACCAAGGGAAGAAAGAGAAAAAAAAATAACAAAGGTTGGATTTAGTTTCTCTGCCTGTTTTGTTTTTTAAAGTAGAACACTAATTAACCTGTATTAAATGTTTTACCTGGATGTGTCCTAATTAGTAAATGCGTTTCTGGATGATGGAGGCATATGGTACATGAGGATGCTTCCCTGGATGTCATCTGCCTTGCGAAACTCTTCCTTTTTACCTCAACTCCCCTGACAGCTTAGCTCATCTTTCTGGCAGTAGAGAGACCATCAAACACCAGCAGCCTCCCCATAAGTATTGGGGAAGGTGGTGGGAGGTGGCAAATATGAAGTCATTAGGGAGACAAGGCTGTGTGTGGAGTGACACAAATGGAAAACTGCAGGTCTTTCCTACAGTCATGATTTCCTCAGATCCTCACCATGTCACTGGGCATGGATGAACAGAGGGGATTTTAGTCACTACCCTAAGTCTTCAAGATTCTGTGATATAGATTTTGATGGTTGGCTTTAACGTATTTCAATTTGGCATTAATATTTATATATCTCCTATTGTTACATGTTTCCCCCCCAATTTAAGTAGTTTTACTTTTATTCTCTTTCCAAGTAGTTTATAAAATGCAGAAGATGGGGGCACTAGGATAGCTCAGTTGCTTAAGCATCCAACTCTTGGATTTGGATTGGGTCCTGGTCACATGGCTCTTGGGATCAAGCCCTGAGTTAAGTTGGCTTCCCTGCTCAGCAAGAGTCCACTTGGATATTCTCTACCACACTCCCTGCTTGTACTCTCTCTTTCTTTCAAATAAATAAATAAATAAATAAATAAATAAATAAATAAAATTTAAAAAAATTAAAAAGGTATAAAAAAGTAAGTGAAAATAACCTGATTTTACCAGCCAGTGATAACAATACTTTCATTGTCTTTCTAGATACTTTTTCTATGCATGTATTCACACAGACACATACAAACATAAATAAACATATATATGTTCTCAAATATCTTTTTTCATTTAGAAACATGTCAGACATGGAGAGATTCCTATGGCCATAACTATGTTTTATGTCATGCTCTCCAATGACTTCTTGCTGTTAATTATGTGGTTTCTTTTTCATTATCATAAAGTACTTGTGGATACATCTTTGTACATTTTATGACATCTTTAGGATAAATTTCTAGAAGTGGACTTGTTGACTTGAAGATTATGAATGTTTGAAATTTGGTTATGTGTTCTCATGTTGTCTTCTAAAAGGTCATATTGATGGTAGGCATCATGGATGTACCCATGGTAGGTTTTTTTTTTTTAATGTAAGTCTTATGTATTTATTTCCTGGCTTTCTATAGTACAGAAAAAAATCCAATTACTATGTAAACTCTTTTAGAAGAAAAAGTCATACTATTGTCAGATGACTGTTTTCTCAAATTGATTGTTCTTTTATGGTTCCTGGGGTTATTATTATAAAAAATATATGGTCATTTTTCCAAATTTCTTTGTGATTTTCAGTTGTAATTTTGTGATTTCAAGCTAATCATTTTGTGTGGGCATGGTGACATTTGGGTAGTTTGTGGGAAGGCATATGTGTTAGATTTGCTTTGGAGCTTAAATTGCAAAACAGCTGGATGATTCTGACAGACAGTGTAATGTGAATGCAGGACAATGGCATTGGGTGGCTCATCCCTATTCAGTCTGAAAACTGACCAGCAGCAGGCAGCATAAATATTCAGGCCATGCACATGTGGAGGTGTATGCGATGAAGACACATGCAGATAGAGGTTCAAAGGTTCTTAGCTTGTTGCTAAGGAAACATGTCCATCATCTTATGAATAAACAGAAGATAGGTAAACTGAGAGTGTTATGTGTGGATAGGAGGAGAGGCTGAGAAGGAGTTATTGTAACAGTATGGGACAGTATGTACAAGTATGGGACACATTGGAGTAGGGTGGGGAAAATTAGGGGCAGCAGCCACTTTTCCCAGAAATCACCTTATCTAGGCTTTTTAGACATCAGCAAAATAATCAGATTAAGGCAAAAAATGTGGTCCCACTGGCAAAACTTAAACTCAGACACAAAATAAACAGTTGTATAAATTCAGCCAGTTGGTTTTTAATGATTTCAGGGCATGTGTATGTGTATGGCTATGAGTTTGCATAGAGTTCATTGTTCAGTAGTGGGAAGACATATATCACACAGCCTGATACATTGTATCATGAAGCTCAGTTCTTTAAATATGAAATCACAGCCAGTCCCTCTGGGTACAAACATAAGGCGTGAGAACTAGCCCAGCACCACTGCTGTTATCATCTGGTATATGGGCCCTTCATTAATATTTATGGAGCCATAGACTAAGCATAGACCCCTCCATAACTCAGGGAACCAACCATGTACTCAAAATCGTTTAATCTTGGCTTTTAATGTGAAAGCAAAATTTTTTAAATGTCTGCAAATCAAAAAAAAAAAATGCCTTAAGATAGGCTACATGGCTTTCAAAAGTTCATCTTTCCTGAATTGAGAATCCATGTCCTGTTCTAAAATAATCCTGCAGAAGCTTTTGGCTCCTCTCCCTGTCCCCTTTTTTTTGTTGTTGTTAAAGATTTATTTATTCACTTGAGAGAGAGTGAGAACGTATGAATAGGAGGGGCAGAGGGAGAGGGAAAGAGAATGCTAAGCAGACTCTGCACTGAGTACAGAGCTTCATGCCTGGCTTCATCTCATGATCCCAAGACCACAGTCTGGGCCAAAACCAAGAGTCAGAAGCTCAACCTACTGCACACCCAGGTGCCCCTGAATGGTCCTTTTTGAACTGCATCCCACAGGGATAACTTTCTTTGTCTCTCATTCTGTCTTGTTTTCTTATGCAGAAGAGAGGAAGAGGTTAAAAAATACTATAATTAGCTGAGCATCTAATATGTGCCAGGCATTGTACTAATTACTTTACATATGTCAAATCATTCAATGCCATAGCCTTGTAAGATAGATTATATCATTCACCTCCAGAGTGTCTAAGTTGTTTGAAGTACTAATTTTGGTAGAGAAGAATTCAGATTCAGGTAAGCATGACACCAAGGCTATGTGATTTTTTCCCTGAGATACATGTGAAAGTAGAGTCCTTGGGATTCCTTGTTTAGTCTTGGCATCATAGAAGTCACTATTACAAAAACATGGCCCAGGGGCAGCTGGGTGGCTCAGTTGTTTGGGAGTCTGGCTCTTTATGTCAGCTTGGGTCTTGAGTCTTGATCTGGGGGTTGTGGGTTGGGCTCCATGCTGAATATGGAGCCTACTTAAAAAAGGTGCCTAGGTGGCTTAGTTAAGCATCTGATTTTTGATTTTGGCTCAGGTCATGATCCTAGGGCCATGAGTTTGAGCTCTGAGTGGGGCTCCATGCTCAGCAGGGAGTCTGCTGGAGATTCTCCCTCTCCCCCTCTATTCCTCCCCCTGCTCTCTCTCTCTCTCTCTCTCTCCCTAAAATAAATAGAAGGAAGAAAAGAAAAGAGAAAGAAAGAAAGAAAGAAAGAAAGAAAGAAAGAAAGAAAGAAAGAAAGAAAGAAAGATATGGCCCAGAATCTTTCTAACAGTATATATGTAATTCACACATTGTTGTAAAATGCATTTCTTATTCACCTGTGTCCCATTCTGTGCTCTGCATAGTAAGGGGTTTTAGCCCTAGGAGAGCTTCTAGTCCAAATAGCACCAGTTAGCTGCCCCCAGATACAACATTAAGCAATACACATTCATAGCCAGACCAGATGAATGACACAAAAGAATGTGTAAATATTAGCTTCCTTCCCACAGAACAATGGCAGAATTGGGATACCAGGGAACCCTGGGTGGCGCAGCGGTTTAGCGCCTGCCTTTGGCCCAGGATGCGATCCTGGAGACCCGGGATCGAATCCCACGTCGGGCTCCCGGTGCATGGAGCCTGCTTCTCCCTCTGCCTATGTCTCTCTGCCTCTCTCTCTCTCTCTCTCTGTGACTATCATAAATAAATAAAAAATTAAAAAAAAAAAAGAATTGGGATACCAGTTGTCCTTCATGGTAGTTTAGTGAATAGGGCCCCCAAAATGTGAAATAGTCCAAATATATATTCAAGTAATTCTCAATATATTTCAAGAGAAATATGTTTCCACTAACCTGGAAAAAAAATTGAGCAGAGGATGTTTTCCTAGTTTAAAATTTTTCTTTTGAAGTTACTTGCCCTAATTTGAAATTTAAGCACCATAATAATGTCATTGATAATGATAGTGACGACTACATTTATTGAGCATTCATTCTAAACTCTATGCTAACACTTTGCATGTATTATCTCATTTGGTTTTCATAACCATCCTATGAGGTATGTACCCATTTTACATATGAGGAAAACTGAGACCTGGAAAAGTTGAGTGATTCTCTTATAGTCTCAAACAGAAAATTGTAGAGCCTGAACTCAAACACAGGTCTGTTTTTGACTACACCATATATACTTTTCTTTAAACAAAAGGCAAATTTTACTCTCTAAAAATAACATTTGATTTTTATATCTGCCTAGTAATGGACCTAGCTATGCATACAGGCTGCAGGTAATGTGAGGGCTCCTACTGAGTTGTGTCTGTCCACATTGGACCCATCGCTCTCCATGGTTCTTTACTGGCCTGCCAAGATATTCCCTGATTCTTATTTAATGCATAAATCTTACCATTTGTGTTCTTTCCCAGCTAGTCTGGCTATGAGTATGCATTGCTCAATCCTGTATTAGGGCAGAAAAGTAAAAGTAAAAGTCAAGGAATTAATTCTAGAAAACTGTTATGGGAAAGTACAACCTGTAAGAGAGGAAAGGTCCTAGACATGGTTGGGGTTAAGGAGAGGTCTTCTGTAACCTTCTACCATTTATGTCTTATCCTCATTGACTAGTGATCCCTTTGGAAGTCATTTAGAAGTTGAACCTCAAGATACTGGCCACAGAGCAGGTGAAGTGTTCAGTTTAAGAAGTCATCCCTGAATGTTCACTTTAGGTTAGGAGAGGAAAGTAAAAGGAGGAGAGGTTGTTAGATTGTGAAAGGCAGTACTTTGTTGATGGACACTTGGAAGGGCATGAGATGGGTGTAGACATCCAAGTACTGTGTTTAGAGTTTTCAAGTAAAAATCAATTTTTTGAGTACTTGCTATGTGCCAGCAGCTGTGTAGGGGCTGTATAGATAGAATTGACAGTCCCTGATTCATAGGAAATTAATTTATTCTTGTATAGCAATTAATAAATTCTGGTATAGGTCAACCCATATTATTAATTCATTCTAATGCAAATCAACCAATATAAAAATGAAACAGAGGGTTGGGAACACAGGCAAAGAAGACAAAGTACAGAGAGCATGCTTTGATTTCTTCTTCTTCATTTGGCCAACTCTTCCTCATACTTTTGCATCCACTAAAAACACTTCTTGAGCACCTAGTTCAAGCTCAGCACACACGTGATAAGAACACAAACAAGATATGGACTCAGAGTGGAGAGAAAGAAATAGAATGACAATCTAGAGTAGCTGATCTTCCTATAAGTAGGATCCAAGCACTTGAGGTGCTCACAGAGGAAATGACTTTGGTCTGGATTTTTCTGGCTGAGGGCATTTCACATGATGGAGGGAGTCAACAATCAGCAGCCAATGCCTTGTTGGAAGAAGAGCAAGTATTCCAGTACAATGTGAGTATAAGGCACATGTTAGGCCTGGAGAAAGAACAAGGAACAAGTTTCTGGGGGAGCTTAGAGGTTGTGCTAGGGATTTTGGATTTTCCTAAAAGTTGCCAAAATCCCATAGAGATGTTTTGGCCAGGAAGTGACATGGTTTGTTTTTTTCACAGCTCATCTGCTTTCCATGTGAAGGACTGGCTAGATGTGGAAGATATTGGGATGGCCTCTTCCCAGCTGTTCCAAAGGGAGTATCATCTCATTGAACTTGCAAACTCAGATTGCTCTACTCCCCATTCACCCATAAAAAGCCACAAGGTCTAGATTATCTCTAGTCAGCTCTGGCCTCTTTTAGTGTCAGTCTGGATTACCCTTTTCCACAACTAACTTAACCTGTGTGGTTCTTTTCTGAAGCAAGCTTCTCAACCTGAACTTTTATCTGGGACACACATTTGGGCTCATCTCCAGGTCTTCTAAATGGGTTGGAACAAAAAGGAACAAACAGTGGTAAGGAGAGAAACAGGCCCCCAGAGGGCTCCCCTGCCTCTGATGATTTGAACCCCTTCCAGGATGAAAGAAGGATAACCTTAAAGAGCAGATATGCTTTCAAAAATGGAGAACTCATAAAGTCATGAAATTTTAGGGCTGACCCATAGTTCATGTAGGCTTTCTTCACTCTTTTTCATTTTTATTTGTTCTTCTGTTCTGATTGGACTATCAAGAGATCTGGGGACGCCTGGGTGGCTCAGCGGTTGAGCATCTGCCTTCAGCTCAGGGCGTGATCCCACAGTCCTGAGATCAAGTCCCATATCAAGCTCCCTGCATGGAGCCTGCTTCTCCCTCTGCCTATGTCTCTGCCTGCCTCTCTCTGTGTGTCTCTCATGAATAAATAAATAAAATCTTAAAAAAAATTTTAGGGCTGAAAGAGGCCTCAGAAAATCAGTCTCTGGTTTTCAGCAAGTTTCTAGAAAGAGTACAGGACTTGAAATAACCTGTTGTACCTATGACTGTTTATGAGACTTGAGATAAGTAACTTAGCTTCTCAGAATCTCAACTTTACCTGTTAATTAAGAACAATAATACCCACCTCTCTAAACGAAATTAAATATTATATGTGAAAAAGGTACAACCATGTATAACACAGCTGTGATTTCACAAGCTGAGACACAGGAAAGTTAAGTGGGCATATAGAAGGGTAGTCCTTTCACTGCAGTGAGCGGATTTCTTCACAGCCCTGACCTATGAAATACCAGTGTGGCCTTTCTAAGTCTGCAAGCATCACCAAGCTGACACAATACTTTTAATGAGAATGGCAAAATCTTTTCACATGACCTGTGTTCTCAAGCTCCCTAAATTTTGAACATTTCTTGCTTTAAAGTAGCTGATGGCATTGAACCCTGATTCTGTGTCAGTCTTTGTTTTATCAGTAAAGGCTTAGGGTGGATTTTTACCTAGCAGTTCACAGTTTGTCTCAGAGGATGCCTTAGCATCTCAGCATCTCCATGTCACCTGAAAGCCCTTTGTGGTTGTTTCTGGAATGAGTCCCCGTGCTTACTTCACACAGGTGTGTTAGTCAGGTGTTGTCTTGACTTAACTGCTTTTCACTCAGTTGCCAGAAAAGATGGTTGCCTACTTATTGACTCATGAGAAATTGGGCTGCAAAATAGATGATTCTTTTCACAGTTTTCCACTTTTTCACATTAGCCTGGTGTTCTTTTCCTGCTCCTATGCAGTCTTTTTCTTCCTCAAGCCATGACCTGTTTGACATGAGATGTGTTCTTTAAGTAAGTGCTGTGGCTTAAATCAAGGCTTACCCAAGATTCCAGTGAAAAGGATTGATGGCAAGAATAGGATAGTTATCACATATTCAGAATGACTTTTTAATAAAAACTCACTGAGAACAATTAATTTTTTCCTGATGATTTTATTTGATGCCTGGACAAGACTCATGTTTTTTTTTAAGACTCATGTTTTGACTGCATTTACAAAGCTCCTGCTGCTGGCCATGGCTACTGGAATTGGTCACGGACAACTGGACCTTCTACAGTGGATCCCCGGTTTTGATTATCTAAGATCAGGAGAATCACTCCCCAAATCTCTAGTTGTCTGCAACTGCCTCCCTTCAGCTTTGTGCCTTTCCTGTCATGATGACAGCAACAAAAACAGCACTAATAATAACTAAAAATTACATTAGTGCTTGCTATGTACGTGAAACTTTCCTAAATATCATACCTATGTTTAATTAACTGGTTTAATATCTCCACACAGCATATTTTATAATCTCAAGGAATCTAGGGACAGGAACTTTTGAGTCAGAGCTGTGATAGGGGCCATTGTCAGACTGTCAGGACTTTAGGACCAAACAGTTGTTCTGAACAGAGGCACATTTTGACACATCTGGAAATGTTTTTGATTGTCTCAATTTAGGGGGGGTGCCACTGGCATATAGTAGGTACAGGCAAGGCATATGGCTAAATATCCTATAATGCACAGGCCAACTCCCCACAATAAGGAGTTATCCAGCCCAAAATGTCATGAGTGCAGAGGTTTAGAAATTTTGGAGCTTCTTAATTTAAGTGCTCTTGAGCAGATTATATAAATTTCAATCCTACTTCTGCACCTGACTAGCTGTGGATCCTGGTGAATTTCTTATCCTGTTGATGCCTCAGTTTTCTTATCTTTAAAATGGGAATGACAATAGTAATATTATGTTATGGGGTTGATGTCATGATTAAATGTATTACATTTAACCCATTAATGCATGTAACATGCTTAGTTCAGCATCTAGCACACCGTAGATGCTCCATATAGTAGTTGCTGTTTTTATTAAGTAGAGCCCTTCTGGTTTTAGGGATACAAACTGGGCTTCTCTTTAGTCTTGAGAGGATACCTTCAGTTCATACCATCCAAGGAAATATTTTTTCCATCTCAATCCTGAAAAAAAAAATCCTATCTTAGCCTACTAAGGAGGTCAGGAGAAGTTATCTTTGATTTCTTCCATGAAATCTTTTTCATGTACCTTTCTTTTTCCTAACAAAAGAAAGCCACAGTTTCTATTTCGCACTTGCATTTTGTTGCTTCACTGTTTCCATGCCCACTTTTTAAGGCCTAGTCTGTCCACCTGTTCCTGCTACATCATCACACCATGGGCTTCGCTGAGAAGGGAGCCTGCTGTGGTTCATCCAAATAAGTCTATATTGTTCTCCAGAGTGAACGTTCTCAGTACATGGAGAAGGAAGACTATGCCTGCTTAATCCTCAGGTAGAATCATAGGCTATCACTGGAATCATCTAGGAACTGAGACAGAGAGGGGTTCACTAATTTGCCTGATTTATCCAACAATTGAGTGAGTTAGGAATACATCTAGCCTCTAATCTCCCTCTTCCATGCTTTTGCATTCCCTTTAGGGGAATGTTAGTGAACTATGCCTACATTTTGGGTCTTCAGAATCTTGTGCAATGATTCACTATGTTTTTGTGGTGGAAGGCTCACTCTGAACTTAAGTTGGTTTGATTTTGATCCAGGCTCATTGGGCATTTCTGAGCTGGCAAAGTAGGCCTACAAGAAGATTCTATCAGAAGAGGGAGAGCCTATTCTGAAGGAAAGAGGAAGCTTGAAAAGTGTGACCTGGTAATGAAACTTCCAAGATTATAAGGATAGGGAGCAGTCCCGAGAACAGAATGGCTGTTACAGAGAAGGTAAATCTTCTCTGAGGCCCAGTGAGTTTGTTTGTTTGTTTATTTATTTATTTATTTATTTATTAGACATTTCTTTTTTTTTATTTATGATAGTCACAGAGAGAGAGAGAGAGAAAGAGGCAGAGACACAGGCAGAGGGAGAAGCAGGCTCCATGCACTGGGAGCCCGACGTGGGATTCGATCCCGGGTCTCCAGGATCGCGCCCTGGGCCAAAGGCAGGTGCTAAACTGCTGCGCCACCCAGGGATCCCCCCAGTGCGTTTAAATGGGAGTCCTGTGTTAAACAAGGAAGGAGTGAGGAAATTTTAAAGATTCATTTTAGAAAAATTTTATAAAATTTTGTGCCCATGGAGCATAGCTACGTGTCTACCTAAAAGAATGTGAAATGAAACAAAATACTGAACGGTTTGGCATGTAAGAGGTTCTGGTCCCTCCGCTGAGGGGAAGCATCTGTTCTGGGAGATTATGGCAGAGTGCCATTAGATGCCTGGGGAAAGACAGTAGAGAAGTAGGAATGCCTGCTCGAGTGGACATGAGACCCTTACTGTAGACCTGGTTTCTGCAGGCAAGAGCCTATGAATTCTGATTTGTAATGTTAGTCTATTGGTATGTGTAGGCCTGAGGAAATGGATGGTATCCGAAATTTCACTAAGATTTTGGTACCTCAAAATGCTAACAAATATGCTGGTTTGTTACACTTTTCTTTCAATCCTTCAAATTGGCATTTTTCCCTTGCATACATTATAGATTATTACTTTCAAAAGCCTGCAACACATTTCTAGAAATAATATGTTATAGAATAGTCTGAACTCTAGGAGAATGGTCCCATCGTGTCATTTATGAATTACCTCAGTATCAGACAAGGCATTCATAGCAATCAAAATACATTAATTTTAAATGATGTTCTATGTTTTAGGCAACTACTATATCCATATTGAAGTAGTTTAAATATAAATGAGGCCCATAGAAATGTCAGGCAAAACACAATTGCCAAAATTATAAGACCATTGGCAAATGTTTGAATGGCAACCCAGGGCTGGGCCTTAGATGTTGAGAAGGAGCTTCTCAAAAGTAATTCAAGCTGTATAAGCAAAGATACATTCTGAAATCCTATCCACTTGGAATTCATTTATTCAATGTATTGACTGCCTATGGCTACCTGGTATAGACTAGGTAATAGATGATAGGAGTGCTGTGAACCCACCTGGAGGGGATTGGTAAAGGGAACTAGTGTCTCAGTTATTTCCTACTGCTTAGCAAAACCATCCCAATATATAGGAACTTAAAACAACAATTTTATTATCCTTTTGATTCTGTGAATTCACTGAGCTTCACTGGGCAGTTCTCTTGGAGTATCTTATGTGGTAAGAGAAAGTGGCTTGAACTGGATCACCCAGGATGACTCCACTTGCCTCATACATTGGTAGGATTGGCTGGAAGGCTGAGGTATGTTTCTTTCTATCTCTAAATTCATCTCACTGTGCTGCTAACATGGGCTTCTTTAAAAATGGGGTTCTGAAACCTGAATCTCAAGAAGTTAAAAGCAAAAGCTTCTAGGTCTTCTGAAGGCTTAGACCCAGACTGGCACAGCATCACTGTTGTTAAAGCAAGTCATAGAGTCAGCCCAGATTCAAAACACATACTACATAGCACTGTGAGTACTAAGAAGTGTGGTCCATCAGGGACCATCCTTGGAGATTGGCTGCCATAGACAACCAGGTTAATACCAGTGTCATAAAGATAGGGAAAGTGAGTTCTGAACTTAGACAAAAAAGAGCTGATTCCGGGTGGCTCAGCGGTTTAGCGCCGCTTTCAGCTCAGGGCCTGATCCTGGAGACCCGGGATCGAGTCCCACGTCAGGCTCTCTGCATGGAGCCTGCTTCTCCCTCTGCCTGTGTCTCTGCCTCTCTCTCTCTCTCTGTGTCTCTCATGAATAAATAAAAAAATGTAAAAAAAAAATTAAAAAGAGCTGATTCATAAGTAGATTAGGGCATGTTAACTAGTACATATAAAAGCATCAGTGACCCCCAAAGTACCCCATGGATGAATAGGGATTTTTTTTTAATCCTGAAAGCCATATTATGTGGCAAAGAATTGGATGAAGGTGACCTAAGGTTTCTTAGCCTGAAAATGTACTTCAGGTAAGGATGGCATTATGTTATTATATGAAAGGAGAAACAGAACCTTATCTGTTTGGAAGTTAAGAGGTAGAAGCCAGAGGAGAAGGAGATATTTTAAAGTAAAGAAAAGCTTAAAAGAGAGGCTGTGGAATTCATACTGAATGCTCTTCACTTTCTTGGGGTAGTTAGAAGAATGATTATTTACTTAAGATTGAGAAGGACAGAGTTAAGTTTGGCATGTGCTGTGGAAAACAGAAAACGTTTCCAAATAAAGGGATCTGATATGCTGAGAAGCACCGGGCCCAGCTGATACTGGACTTAGAAGCATGTAGCAAGGCCCATTGGCAGAGTTGTATGGTTTTCTTCCACAGCAATCTTGGACAGAGACAATTGAGTAGTTAGGTCTTCATAAAGAAACAGATTGTGGATGTTGCAGGTATGTTCCTATTTCCTTTCCTCAGGGAAAACTCTGTGGAGATACCTTGAGGATCTTGCAGGCATTACTTTTCAGGACCCTCCATGCATCTGCTGTCTTCAAGGGGAGTTTTGTTGCTTGGCACAACTTCCTCCCCATAAGTGACTTCTTTCCAATAAACTCTGCGTGCAAAACAAGGTGTATATAACTAATTGTAGTTGAGTTTAAGGTGGAAAAGATATTTTAGAAGAAAATTTATTTTTGTAGTATTTTCACATCAATGATTACAAAATTTAAAAATGTTTTTCTTTCTTTTTTTTTTTTTAAATGTTTTTCTTATATAAATAATGCATGTTCTTGAGAGACACCTAACTCTGGGAAATGAACAAGAGGTGGTGGAAAGGGAGGTGGGCAGGGGGCTGGGGTGACTGGGTGACGGGCACTGAGGGGGGCACTTGATGGGATGAGCACTGGGTGTTATGCTATATGTTGGATAAATAAATAAATAAATGCCCAGCACGTAATACAATCTGTGGCACATTCTATATGGGTGAAGGATACATGGCCGTCCAAAGGACTAGAGCATAATTGGGTGGGCAATAGTATGTTTACAACTATGAACTAGAAGGAGTATCCATTTCATGGGTGTGCAACCTCTGTAGTTGCACAGGGCTGCTAATTTAGAAGAACCTTGTGTTTGGTTTAATGCTCTGCTGTAGCCCTTCTGAAATCCTTAATGACTTTTCAACAAGGGGCTCTGCATTTTCCTTTTACACTAGTCTTGACTAGACGTATCGAACCCTCTCGCCTAAATCTCTCCTGCTTCCTGATCTACAAGTGGTCCCTGGTCTACATAATACAGAACAACACCGGGAGATATGAGGTCCACTGAATGAGGGATATTTTTAAAGTTTTTATTTTCATTTACTTCTGAGATATTGTATCATATTATAGTTCTTTTTAGCTTTCAGGGAGTCACAGACCCTCTTGAGAATTTAATAAAAGCTATGATCCATTTTCCTGGGGTAATACTTCTGCATATAAAGTCTTGTATTTGTGGGGATTCATGGTCTGCCCTGGCACTAGAGATAGCATTACAAATAGGGACTGAGAGGAGAAGGGAGTTCCAGTCCTGAGCTCTAAGTCAGAAATAACTAGGATACTAATAGGAATAGGCATTATTGCTGGGTTAAATAATGGAGTGGCTTGCTGCTTGCTTTTTCCATCAGTCCTCAGTACTCTTGGGATCCTAACAGGCATGGTAGTCATGGACAAGGATTTCAGACAAAGGGGAACAACCTGTTCAGAACCTATATGACTTTGAAAAATAAAATGCCCTCAACATATTATTTAATCTCTCTAAGGTTTATTTTGTTATCTCTAAATTGTTATGAGTAAATACAGAGCTTTATAAACTGCAAAAAAATAATGCATGTTCTTTATAGAAAAATTATAGACTATAGATGAGCAAAAGGAAGAAAGCTTAAAATTACTTCAATCCCACATGTCAGAAGTAATTGTATCAATAAAAAATTCCATTTTTTTCCTTATGTATATACAAAATAAGAAAGTCTAGGGCAGTGATTATAGTCAGGACCAGCTACATAACTTTAGGGGCCCAGTGTAAAATTAAAATGTGGGGCTCCTCATTCAAATAGTAAGAATTTCAAGATGCTCACAAAAGAGCATTCAACCAATTGTGGGGCCCTTCTAAGTGTGGGGCCTTATGAATGATACAGGTTGTATGTCCATGAAGTCACCCCTGCTTATCGCCTAATCTCAAGCATAAACAATTTACTACTGTAGGACTTTCTCCTTCCTTCCCTTCTCCTAGCCTTAGGGGCAGCTTTGGGGCTGCCAGAGTATTTGCAGCTGCAGATGTAGCTAAAGCCAGTCCAAGAGACCTTCCTCAGGTTTCATCCTCAGCAACATGTAAAAACGAGTTGCTTGTTTTAAGATATTTTCCATTTTCTCTTTCCAGTACATGCTAACCTCCCTTCAGCCTCTCTCCAAGAACCATGGCTCTTGAAACCTATTGGAATTTGCCCTGCTGGGTTTTGGGCTTATTTGGAAACTGTGATTCATTTTTCCCTCCCAATTTCTACCCTTTGGAATGGGAATGTCTAACATATGTCTGTCCCACGATTGTATTTTGGAAGCAGATAATTTGTTTTCTAAGTTTCACAGGTCTGCAGATGTAGAGTAATATGGCTCCAGTATGGACCATGCTGAGTCTCACCCATACCAGATTGAGTTGATTTAGGAGGTGAGATTGGGACTTTTTGAACTGATTACATTTAGGTGAGATTTTAGACTTAGAGTTGAGGCTGGAATAGGTTAATCCTATAATACCTATAATAGGTTAATCCTTTTAAGGATTTGTGAAGGAAGAGAATATATTTTGCTCATAGGACAGATGTGAGTTTTGAGGAGGTTGGAGGGTATACTGTACTTGGTTGAATTGTGTCTCTCCAAAAGATGTACTCCAGTCTTAAACCTGGGCACCTGTGAATGTGACCTTTTTTGACAATGAGGTCTTCGCAGATGTGATCAAGTTAAGATGAAGTCATACTGACTTAGGTGGGCCCTAATCTAATGACTGATGTTCTTATAGGAGGGGGAATTAGACACAGAGACAAACAGGGAGAAGTCTATGGAATGATGGAGTGAAGCAGAGATTGGAGTGAGTGATGCTCTCCAAATGAAAGAGTACCAAGGATTGCTGTTATCCTTGAGAAGCTAGGAGAGGGATGTGAAACAGAGTTTCCAGAAGGAAGCAACCTTATCAGCACCTTGATTTCAGAATTGGAGCCCTTAATAACAGTGAGAAAATAAATCTAGAAGATTTTAAACAGATGGGGACATGGTCCCACTTAGGATATTTGAAAATTATCATTATAGCTGAGCGTGGAACATGGATTTTAGGGAGTCAGGAGTTTCAGTAAGTAGACAAGTCATTCCCTTGTAACTTTTTCACTGGTCCAGACAAGAGATATTGATGACTCAGAAGAAGGTGGTCATGACAGAAATGGTGTCAAGTATTTGGACCCAAATACATTTTGAAGATAGAGGTGACAGGACTTGCTAGTGGATTGCAACAGAGTGAAAGAAAGAGAGGAACCAAGGATGGCTCCATGGATCCTGGTGGAGCCCTGGGTAGATGTGGTAGTGAGGAGACTAGGAGAAGAGCAGATGGGGGAGTTCTGAGGCATTCCCAAGATTGAGCTTCTATTCACAGCTTGCATGGAAACGTCAGGTAGTAAAGTCCTTTCCTCAGCTAGTCTGGAGGGCGGCTGGGTGTCCAAAAACCTCAACAGCCTCCCCATGAGAGTCACTGTGGGAGAGGGTCTGCCTGAAAATGAAGTCTCTAGAGAGACAGAGAACAATGATGACATTCTCTGAATTCCTGGATTTAGCCCATGCCAAGTCTGTGCCACCTCTTTAAGTTTTCATTACCCCACTCAACAGCTTCTCCATTTTTTATTGCTTACATTTATTAAGTGAGGTTTCCATCAGTTGTCTCCAAAAGAGGCCTGTGTACAATAAGGACTATAACTCAGCAGATAGTCTAACAGAACCGATGACATAGTAAGGTCCTTAATACATTGCTAAAGTTTCTTAGAACAAAGCCTAGAATCTATTTTAACCTGTTGTGGAGGAGGGGAGACAATTTGAGGTTAAGTAAGAGAGGATATGACATTAAAATATAATTTCTTAAGCAAAAAAAAATTTTTAACTCGGTTATTTCTTTATAAAAACAAGTCCCAGGTAAGTTGTTCCTCTGTTCTGCCTCCTTCTTCAAACTCTCCCCCCATGACAATGCAGAGGTCCCCCCCTCCCAAGGTCCCAGGGAAGCAGTGGATGTCCCAGGGTAACTGCCTCTCTTAACTCTCTCTTTAGTTGCAAACCTCTGAGACTTCAGAGTTAAGTCTCATCTGTGGGCAGCTGGCTTGTGCTTTTCCCCCAGATTCTGTAAGCTTCGTCCTTGAAGCTTACAGTCCTTCCCTGCATGCACAGGAAGAGCAGTGTGGCACTTATTTCTGAGGCACTGCTGGAAAGGAAGAACAGGGCCA
Source organism: Canis aureus (assembly GCF_053574225.1). Lineage (NCBI taxonomy): Eukaryota > Metazoa > Chordata > Mammalia > Carnivora > Canidae > Canis > Canis aureus. The sequence goes on along the minus strand of NC_135628.1, from coordinate 43,936,005 downwards.
GGTTGGAAGTATTGTTAGCTTTGCCTTATTAATAAAATAAGGTTAATGATTTATTCATAGCTGAGACAATGCCTCTCTGCTCTGGAGGATAGCACAGAATTGTTATATTCTAGACAAGCAGCTGCTGTGGAAGAGATGCGAGCCATCTAAGAAATGGTCTTGGGCTGTTTCTGTGGGGCTATGAGCAGATTTATCTGACCACATCACAACTCAGAGGCAATTATTTGTATACTGTGGGGTTGTAGGATAAATGCTGGTAATGGAGGTCCCCGGAAAGATGCCCCCTTGCTTTTCCATTTCTCATCTAATGAGTGTTTGTTCATCTTCTTGCTTTATCCTCTCTTTCCTGGTACCCAGAAGATGCCTGAGTTTGTAAGTCGAGATGCGTTATCTGGGGAATAGCAGTATAATACACATCTGAACGTGATCCCCATCAAAGGGAGATCATTCCAGGAAGCAGAAGAGAGAAATGGTATTTAGCCTTTCTGGTGCTAGCCTAAGCATTCACTATTTTTAAAGATTAAATCTTTTCAAATTATATTTCTTCTTTCCCAAATGGACTACAGAATATTTTTATAAATTAGAAAAGAGGTTTAGTACACTGCAGAAATCCTGATAAATAACTGGTGTGTGTGTGTGTGTGTGTGTGTGTGTGTGTGTGTGAATATGTAGATATATTTATATATATGTATATATTTTTTAATGCTAATTACTGTCATTGGTTAAGGACAGAGTAGATTACTATTAGTTCAAGTGTTTGTTGGATGATTCATTCATTGATGTGGTTCAGAGGGCAAAGTGAGGCAGGATTTGACAATTTACAGAAAAACAAAAGCAAGGGTATTCACTTCCCAGCAAATCAAACCAGGCTTGGCCAGGATGGACAAAAGTCAGATTTATTTACTGCCAATGTTGCTGCTTCTGCTCTCTTGCCCACCCCTCACCCCTACTCCCCACCCTCCCGCCTGAACCTCCATGGCTTTCCCCAGAGACTTCAGATTTACATCAAATGTCAGAGGAGAGCTGGAAGTTTTCCCCTGACTTAGAGGGGGAGAAACAAGGCCATAGGAGGTATTGAAGAAAATCTCATTGTTGGTGTATATGCTTCCACACAGCAAGGCTTCCTGAGGGACTCCTCTCCCCTCTTCTCAGCTTCCTTGAGATGAGATCAAATGTTTCAAAGCATTTCCACCTTTACTAATTTTTAATGCTTCTACCAGACTGAGACTTGCCCACTGGAAAAAGAAAAAAATCTGTGCTCATGGAAACGGCCAAAAATAAAAATGATCCTCAAACGGTAGCACATTTAACTTCTCTATAACTATCCAGAGTACAGCTTTTGCCCAATATATTAAGCGCTACAAATGTCTTAGAATAATGATCACACTGGAAATCAGAATATGTTTAAGTATAATTCACAAAACTCAGAGTCTCCTTACAGAAGAATCAGAGAAGCTATCACCCAGATCCTTTCCTGTAGCTTCTCCAGCTCCTGACCCTGCCCTGCCCATTCCTTTCCTTTACTCCTTTGCCCAATTTCCCCCCAAAAGCCACCCACGAGGGTCCATGTGGGAGCCAGGAATTTAACCCTAGGGTTTGGTTTCCCAGGCCATCAGGAGATAACACTGCCTATCAGCCAAAAAATAAAGCTTCCTGACTGCAGTTGCAGAAATTACAGCTAATTATACTCTCCATGCTTCCTGCAAAAGATATATATTTTAAGCTGCTGGGCTGACTTTCTCCCTTGGCTGTATTTAAAGGTTAGTTTCTGACCTGCTTCCTGGTTTAATGGAATAGTTTAAATATTACAAATCATTACTTGATTCTAATGAATTATATCTCCCCTGGCACCTCACAAAATCCTTATCATGCCAGAGGAAATAGTTGGAAGGAATAGGGCAGTCTCCATGATAATAAACAGAATAACATGCCACAGGGTTATAGATTTCAGGATCCCCTGGCTTCTTGGGTGGTTGAAAGCATCTGGCCCTTGGCCTCATACCCCCAGCACCTGAGGCATGTGGCTAAGCAGCATGAACGCCCTCTCCCCTGCCTCGTGTGATTGTTCACTCTGCTTAATTGTCAGCTCCTGCTAAGAACATGTACCATCTCATTTTCCCAGAGATTGTGGAAGTGTTGAGCTTTGCTTGTGGCCAAGTTGGGTAGTGAATGTGCAGCATTTCCTTCTGTGATAGGCAAATGCTGGGGGTGGTCTGAACCTATTTGCAAATAGAAGCCTTGAATTCCAGTTTCCAATTCTAGCACAGTTAGGGACCAAAACAGTTTCCCTCTGTATGTAACTGTGTAAGCAGATAGTCTTATTCAACTTTGTTTACATGTCTTGCCATTCTTGTTAAATAGAAGAAAGTAACCAAAACACAGGTATATACTAAGCTTGAAATAAAAGATGACATGAAAAGCCCTTCTCCCTTTCTAGAAGCAAGTGGGAAGAGAGTCCATTCTCTTGATTCCAGTGAAGCAAAGACTAGCAAGATAAGACTGTGGAGAGGTCTCTCCTCAGCCATTAACAACCAAATTGCAAATTTTAATTAGCAATTTTTCCATGTCTTTAGATGTTTGACAAAAACACCCATAGGGAAAGTGAAAAATCCAGCCACTTGTACAGATGATTTGTTTGTGTTGTTCTAAATGTCCTGATTTCCCCTTCAGTATCTAGAAGATTTGAAAACAAAGTGAGTAACCATTGAAGTATCAACCAGGCATCAAATCTTGTTATATTGAATTTACTCATACTATATAGAACTATGAATAATGGAACTTCTAAAATAGTTGATAATCCATAATCATTTTTATAATAGGAAATATAAATAGGAAGACCTACTATGGGTTTAAGCTGCTGAGTTGATATGTCTCAAAGCTCTAACTTATTCCATAACTTATTAAAAAATCTCTTATACTGCCCTATGCAGCTAATTCCACCTTAGAAACTATTTTTTTTCCTCAGGAGGTTCCCCATTAAAATTCAAAAGTCCCTGGAAGATGTAATTCATCTTAGGAGGGCCAATTTATCAGATTGTTTTCTAAGATGATGGGTAAGGCCAAAATGAACTCAGTATCCATGACTTAAAGGAAAAGATAGTAAATGTGAAAATGACCGACAGGGCCTGAAAGAGCTCCAAAGCAACTGGCCATCTTTGCCCCATGCACAGTGTCAGGAGCTGTTCTCTTATAGGCCATTAGCAAAAAAAGAAAAATGACCTCCCATTGGATGGATCTTGATTATTCCCAAATAGAGAGGCAAATGCCCACATGGAAAAGTAAAGTTCTTTTGTGTGTGTATATGTACATAATACTACACTGGTAAAATTAATATTTGGAGACTTTTATTTTTAAAGTTTCTATTTCTTAGAAAAAGAGAGAGAGAGAGAGAGAGAGAGAGAGAGAGAGAGAACCAAAAGGGAGAAGCAGAGCCCTTAAAGTCAACTTCTTTGAGGAAAGTTAAATGAAACCAAAACTACTCTACTAGGGATAGATTTGAGGGTAGGTGAAAAAAAAAAAAAAGGCAATTTTCACATCTGAAAAGATAAATGTCATGAAACTTTTTTTGTTTTGTTTTGTCCAGAGCATAGAAAAACACAGGAAACTGGGGAAATCTCAGCTGACTTTTTTAGGGGGAGGAAAAAAAGCTCTCGAATTCTAGTTTGATTGATTGATAGCTAGCTAGCTAGTGGGGTAGCAGAGGGAGAAGGAGAGAGAGAGTCGTAAGCATGCTCCACACCCAATGAGTGAGCCTGGTGCAGGGCTCAGTCTCACAACCCTGAGATCATGACCTGAGCCAAAATCGAGTCAGATGCTTAACCAACTGAGCCACCCAGGCATCCTGACAAATTCTAGTTTGCTTTCAAAAGAGACACATCTCTCTGCCTCTCAGTCTCTCTCTCTCTCTGAATAAATAAATTAAAAAAAATACTTAAAAAAAAAAGAGACACATCTGATGGGTGTTTCACAGATAACTGCAGAAGGAAAATTTTAACATAATATCTCTTTCAGCAAGATAGTTTATCACACTCAACAGAAATGACAGCAAAAGAAAAAAAAAAGATGGGAAACCATTCTGGGGTGAGCAAAGGGTGACAAAAGGATGGGAAAATCCAGCTTCACCAAATATTTATTCATGATTATATAAACCTCAATTAACTATCTTCAAATGCTAAGTCTCTGCTGAAGAAAAGGAGCATTTGGAAATGTGACTTGGAAGTTGGTTGGTGTCAGTTATTTTGCTGCATTGTTGATTAATGTAATTGAAGTATATATTACAGAAACAGAAAAGGAAATGTGACTTCTTCAGGGACCCATTAATTTCTTAAGGATAAAATGTTTGAAGGTTCAAAGGCTTTGTTGAAGCTTATTTTAAATTTAAAATTTCCATTGCCAGGGGATTGATTACCATTCTTATATTAGCTTTGTCAAACACCAAGTTGATCTCAGTTCTTTCAAAGTTTTGTGGCACTTAACTATTTTCAGAGCATTTTTTTTTAAAGAGAAGGCCGTCTTACAAGTTCTCCCAAGGACAAACTTGCTTTCCCTTTACAAGAATAGCAAGATGAAAATTTCTAAAATCTTAAAAAGAGTTATTCCCATTCTCCTCATCTTTGGGACCTTGAAAGTTATTCCTGCAAGTCGGGTATAGCACCTCATTCAAACACTTTTCCATATTAGTTTCTGTTTGGTTTTCCTTTGACTTTAAGACATCAACTTATTTAAGTGTCTTTGTGCTTTTGAAGCTTAGTAATGTTGTTTAGGGACTCCTCAGTAAGATTAAGCTTTTTCCATCCCTCCACCCCAATGACTACACATAGTTCTTTTTATAACTTTCTGCTGTCTTCCTCTGATCACTGTTTAAGGCGCTCTCATAAACAACACCCTTCGAAAGTAAGCCAAGATGTCCCAAGCACCAGTTTTTAGTTATGCTGTCCCAATAGTGAACTCGTTAGTTCAAGAAGTCAGACAGCAGCGTTTCCGGCTCCTTGCAAACCCAGCCAAAAAGAAAACTGTCGCTTCACAAAAGTGCAAGAGCAGGAAATATGCCATCAGGAAATCAGGGTTAAGGTGACAGTACCATCCACCCAAATGAAGATAGTCTGAGAGGACCATGAGGCTGCATTAGAAACAATAGCATTGTAACTTAAGGCTTTGCCACAGGAAATCAATAATGAGATTGCTGACACCCTAAGAGCCTTTCAGCAGAGAACCTTTCTTCCTACAAGAAGAAAGCTATTTTCTCCTCACCAATTTTGCCTTTCCCTACCTTTTCAGGACTGGTGCTACTGCAAGATGTTAGGAGTGTGAAGTTCAGCCAGCAGGGGGCGCCCTGTTGGACTGCATCTCCTTTGGGGTTGTCTCTAAGTACATTGGGAAGTATGGACAGACCTATAGGTCTTGAGAATTGCCCCTCCATAGTCATACCCAAACCTTGATTCTCTGTAGCCCTGAGAAATTCGGGCCTCCGCTACAGGGACACACATTCTCCCATCTAGGGTGGAAGGTTTTGTCTGAAGAAATGCTGTCACTCATATTGACTTTATTTTCATTATCTTCTAAAGTCCAAATTTTGGGATGACTATCTGGATCCTATTGCAGATATCTTGAAGACCGCAGCAGGCTGGGTCTGGGTAAAAGAAGTGTGACTTTGAAGATACTTGCCTTCCCCCAATCCTCCCACAGTGGTCTATTCTAGGCCTGCTCCTTGTTCTAGATGTTTATCTAAGCTTTCCCCTTTCCAATCCAACCCCCAGAAATAAACATATGCTAAGTATCTGCTTCTGAATCCTCTAACCCCAATGAATTGGCAGGAGAATCTAGACTGAAATGGTTTTAGTGGGCTTTCAATCTCTAATGACATTTGCATATTAACTAGTTCTCTTACCCCTTGACTGGAAATAGAGAGTTGTGAATGAGTGGTGTGTGTGTGTGTGTGTGTGTGTATGCATATGTGTGTGTGTGTGTGTGTGTGTGTGTGTGTGTAACTAGGTAAAACAAGGGGTGAAGACACTTGGGGACTGAGATATATGGGGAGCAGTTTCCTGTCATGTGAGAGCAGGAATGGGGCTGATCCACTATCGCACAGACAGCTGAATGCCTGAAGATGGGTCCTTAATAAAACACAAAACCAGCAGCTACTAAAAGCCCAGCTCTCTTAAACATTTCTCCATGCTGCCAACCAGACACCTACTAGGGATATTTTTTTAAGCATCCGTGGTTTTGTAGTAGCCTCTGTTTTTGTGCCTCTACATCACATTCTCCCTTCCTCTTCAATCCATATCACCATCATCATCCATTGCTGAAAAACCCCCTCCTGGATCTCACATTCCAGTCTGGTGAGCACAAGAGAGAGGCTGAGTTGGCTCTCCCATGGGGAATTCAGAGGTTCTGAGTGTTTGCATCGTTTCCAAACTTTACAGGCCAGTTTCCTCTATAGGTAGGAGTATGGGGACAATCTTAGTATTCTCTACTTTCAAGGAGCTTTCCTCTGTGAGGAGCTTAAAAATAGAGCTTGTGAGTGACCTCTGCTCAGTGTTTTTGATTAACAGTAAGAGGATAGATGCATTGTGGTCGGGGGGACCTGTTCTCCTCCCCATTTCTTCAGTATTCAACAAGCACAGACTTATATTTTTATCCTAGGGTCAGGGAATGTCCTAGGCACTCAGGATACACAGGAGGAAGTGGTCCCTGCCAGGAGTTGGAGATGTAGGTTATCTTATCACCATATGGGCATGGCAAAATAGGGTCTGAGTAAGTGGCTCAGAGCTAGGGTATCCTAAAGGATTTTACTAGGTAATCAATTAGAGAATTTGAAGGCTGGATTTCAGATGGTTTTCACAGTCATTTCTCCTTTGGAGGAGGCTACACAGAAATACACCTATGATTACTCTACTCTAGTATTACCTCCGTTAAGTGGATAGAGAATATGAGCTGGAGTGGTTGTGACTGGCTGGATCATGTTGATTTGTTCAACTGCCCCCCACCCCGCCCTCCCCCCGCCACCTGCCAATCACTCATTTTCAAATACCATCCTAGACCACTGAGTGATGGTGATGGTGCATGAGATTGTGACTACAGCAATAACAGCTACTACTTCTGTCAGTGCCGTATCTGCTGGTTTTGAATTCATCTAGGTGTCACTTTCACTACAGAGTACTATACAAACATCAACCCTGATGTTGTCATTTTTACCACTTCAGTGTAGTAGTGAGAGAGCATGAGCTTGTGAGTCAAACAGACCAGGATTTTGGGCAGCCCCGGTGGCTCAGCGGTTTAGTGCCGCCTTCAGCCCAGGGCGTGATCCTGGGGATCCGGGATCGAGTCCCACGTCAAGCTCCCTGCGTAGGGCCTGCTTCTCCCTCTGCCTGTCTCTCTCTCTCTCTCTCTCTCTCTCTGTCTCAAATAAATAAATAAAACCTAAAAAAAAAAAAAAAAAAAAAAAGGGAATCCTGCTGCTGTAGCACATTAAAAAAAAAAAAAAAAAAAAAAAACAGACCGGGATTTGAATCACTATTACCATATTTTACACATGAGGAAACTGAGGTATATAGGACTGTTATTGACTGAGATCACATTACTTGTAAATAGAAAAACCATGCCAGAATTTGATCTGTTCCTATCTTACTCCACAACTGACACTTATTTCACTTTGGGATATTACTACCCATATTAATCCCAGCATTTATTGATAATAGGAGCTATTTGTTGGGCACTTACTGTGAGTCAAGTCCTATATGTACATTGTCTCATTGAATTATCTTCAATTATTCTTTATAATTACCTCCATTTTATGGAAGAGAGAAGGAGGCATAGAGAGATTTAATAACTTGCTTAGCATTTTACAGCTAGAAAGTAGTAGAACTCAAACTGGATCCCAGGATTGTCAACTGTGAAGCCCATTTTCTTAACAACTATGTATGCTGTTCAGACAAGAGATTTGGAATGGACTGCTAGATTAGGGTCATATTCAAATTTCTTTTCATCATCGGGTAGTTTCCAACACTGCCTTCTTGGATACAGAAAAACTGAGTATCCAGTGAGAAAGCCAAGTTAGCAGCATAGGTGAAACAAATATACACAAACACAACCCTCATTAAAACCCCCTTTGAGGTAAAGGGGTCCTTTCAGATCATGTAGTCCAACTTCTTTGTTAGTTCAGAAAGTTGAGGTTTTCATGTCCAGATGGAGGAGATCTCATAACTAAAAAACGAAACTTTCAGGCCTACATTGCCTACAATGCATTTTTTCTGAAATTTGATTTATTTAAAGAGCAAAGGTATCCAGTATCAGATTTGGAGTGTTAATACTGACACATGTGCTACTATTTTTAATTAGCCTTGACTTCCAAACCATGCAGATTAACTGTGGGTAGTAGGATTAACGGATTTTTTTTTTACCTCGGTTTTCTGTGTGCTCTAAGTTTTCCCTGTTTTTTAAAATATTTCTTTACCCCACTATTAGAAAATGAATGCTATTTTTAAAGAGAAATGATCAAATCAGATTTCATTGGCATTAAACAGTGAAATGGAAACAGGATAGGCCTCAGTTAAACAAACCTGGCTATTGAATCCCTGCTCTGTTCCTTATGATTTGTGTGGTGTGAACCTCTTCTTAACCTCTCTGAACCTCCTGTCTCCATGGGTCGATGGATGTTTTCACCTACCTTCCAAGACTGTGTGGGGCTTAAATGAGATATTGGTGTAAATCACTTGTTAAATCTCTTTCCTTCCTTTCCCTTTTATTCCTTTCACCAGTTAAAAATACAACTTGCAGGGGGCAAGGGCAGCTGAGTGGAAGGAGAATGTTATATTGAAGTTCCTAAAAGCATTTGGCAAATGATGAATTACAAAGTCCTTAGGTTCTTTCTGCAGTGTCTTGGGGATAGCAGTTAATGAACTCATAAACATAAAACAGACAAAAAGAAAATTGGACAAGAAGGAGGAGGTAGCAGAGATACAGTAAGAAAACATTTCAAGAGTCTATAGCTTTGTGATTTAAGTTCTCATCTGCATCTCATTATCTTAATAATCCAAAACAACAGCCCTTCCATGCCTCACACAGAGGGAGGATGGGAAATAATTTCCTTGGACAGGGTCCCCGGCCTCTCTATCACATTAGATATTATTTCCAAATGTTGAGTGTCAAGGGAGTGTTTCACATTCTAACCATTAAACTGTTTGGCTCCCTTTGGGGAAGGGATGAGTTTAGCAATCCACAGAGCAGCCTCCTGGAAGAGACTTCTCTAGAATTCCAGAGATCCAACAGAAATACAGTGCAGCATATGGAGCCTCCACAAGTGACAGTTTATCCAAGTCTGCATCCTCCTTTTAAAGTCTACAGACAAAACTCAGTTTAGGGGGGCTGTATAGGATTTATTTCTTTTTTTTTTCTCCTGGGAAATTCAATGTATTTTAAAGACTGTTTATTTTGAAATGTTTCAAACTTATAAGGAGTACAATAAAAGTACAAAGGATCATCTATACCTTTCACACGAATCCCTTAAATGTTAACATTTTAGCGCAGCAGCTTTACTACATCTCTAATTATATGTAATAATTATCATCACTATTTTCTAAAACCATTTGAGAACAAGTTGCAGATATGATGCCTCTCTGCCCCTAAATAAATAGTTCAGTATTTTTTCTAAAAATAAGGGTATTTTCTTACATACAGTATTATAGTCTTGAAATTAACACTGCTACAACTCCATTATCTAATCCTCAGACTTTATTCAAATGTCATCATTGTCCCAGTGATCAACTTTCTGACAACAGGATCTGATCCAGAAGCAGGCACTGTCTTTGGTCTCTTTAGTGTTTACTGTTGTTGCTGTTATTTTTAATCTTGAACTCTTCCTCTGTCTTTCCTGGTCTTTTAGGACTTGACATTTTTGAGGAGTATAGAGTCCACTGATCTTGTAGAACTAGCCCTTAATTCAGATTTGCCTAATATTTCCCTATAACTATTTTCAGGTTGTATATAATTGGCAGAAATATTATAGAAGATATGTTAGCTTTTTCACAATGTATAATACCAGGAAGCACCTGATGTTAACTTGTCCTATTATGCATCCTGACTGAAATGCTATTGTTCTCTTTGTCATTAATACAAATCTTGTAGGGAGACGTTGAGACTATTTAAATATTGTGTTTCTCCTTAAACTTCTACCCACTAGTTTTATCGTTAAAAATAGTTTAGAACTTCCCCCTTTTTTGTAACTTTTCACTAAAAATAACAACGTTTTACTATTCAAGTTCTTCTCCCTAGAAAGACATGTGTAAGAAGGGTGCACTTTAAGACAATGAGGCAGCAGATTCCTGAAGACTAGACTTGATTTCTCTGCTTGTCTCTGAAGCTCACTTTGTCTCTAATAGTTCCTTCCACTCCCACTGAGAGAGAACTCTTTCAAAGCTGGCATTTGGATAACCTGACCCCCTGCCAATCTCCAGAGAACTTCCTGTACCATCTTACTACCATCTCTAACACTGCAGTTTGGTGGTTTGTTCTGAGAGCGTTTTGTGGAGCTTTTGTTTTTTCATGTCTCTGGATCTCTTTATGATGGCTTCTTATTGTTTTCTTTGGAAATTTTTAACTTTTGCTTCTGGCAGGGCCCTAAGCCCTGAGCCCTACAACTAAACTGGTAGACTAGGGTGGTGACTAGTGGGAGGCCATTTAGAAGGGTGAAAAGCCACCATGTGAGAGCTCAGTCTCTCTGTTCCTCAAAAGACTTTATGAAAATGCAGACAGCTTGGGAGTTGTTCCTTAAGCTCTGCAGACACCTGTCCAGGAGGAGTCCCTGGCCCAATTACATGCCTTCCCACCGCAGCCCCATGGGTGCCCACCCTGCTCCTTCTCCCTCTGATTCCTACCCCCTGGGGAGCCCACCATTGTGTCTGATAGAACACATTTGTGGAGTCAGCCTTCTCCTTTAAAATCCTGCTTGCTTATTTAGAAACAAATGGGGGAAATTTTAAAAAGAAAGATATTGGCATTTTTTTCTATTTGCCCAGGATATGGTGGCGATTTGCATCTGCCATAGTCTGCAGTACTTGCCATTGTCATTTAGTGACCTGGGCTGGAACTGCTGAGTTCAGTGTTGGTGCTGAAAGCCATACTCCACTCCAGGGGAAGCCAAATGCATTCTCTTTTCTTTTCTTTTCTTTTTTTTTCTTCTCCTTCTCTCTCCTTCTGTCCCTCCCTCTCTGTCTCTGTCTCTGTCTCTCTCTCTCTCTCTTTTTTTTTTTTTTTACAAATCCATGATATGAATTGAAAGAGGAGTTGGGTACCTCTCCCCATATAACAGACTTACTGAGATATAGTCAACATACCATACAATTTGCCAGTGATCAAAACATACAATTTAGTGGTATTAGTATATCCACAGAGTTGTGCAACCATCACTACAATCAATTTTAGAACATTTATATCACCCCAAAAAAGAAACTCCATACTGTTAGCAGTAACTCTCAAGCGGTAGTTTTCTCTGTCTTTTGATCAACACTTAGTTGCCCATCATTTATTCTTTTCTTGGGCCTAACTCTTCAGTCACTATCTTCCTGATGAGCTGTGCCTGCAGTGGGCTAAGAAGACTTAATTATTTGATGGCAACCATGTAGTTGGGGTTCCTTCCCTAGGGAGTACTAACCTGAACTTGTAATTAGTAAATTTCTTCTGACTTGTTTCCTGGAGAATAATGAGTTGGGTTATTCTTAGGAAATGACATGATTATGGGAATCATCTTTTCTGGGATTTATGGTTTTAATAGCACTTTCATATATACAATATTATTTCATTCTCCCAAACAACAATAAGAAGTAAAAATAACAATAGAAATTACTTAAAAAGTGCTTCTTCTATATCTGGCAGTTCTAAGTGGTTCACAAACATGCATTAACTCATCTAATTCCCAACCACCAGATGACACAGGGTTCTGTTAAAATTAGCCAGAGATGCAGAGAAGTTAAATGATGACAAGCCCAAGTTTGTAGAGTTAGTAAGGGCAGGGCTGAGATGCGAGCATATACAGTTTGATTCCAATCTGAACTCTCAGCACCATTTTAATTACCTCCAATATTCTCATTTCAGAAATAAGCACAGAGGCTTTAAGAAGTTATCCATTATGAGAGGAACTAGTTAGGACTCGAATACAAATATTTTGACCCCAAGCTCAATGCTATACATAATGAGACAGCGTGCTTCCATCAATGACTTAGTTGAGTATCTTGCCAGATACATAGAATTAAGTTATTCAACTAAGCCAAAACCCTTACCTTGACCAAAAAAGGTGAGGGGGGGATAGAAAATATATCCTATTGAAGTGTCATATTATCAGGTATGTTGTTATTGTGACATTGTTAATGTACAGAATAGTTACCAAAATATTATAAGTTGGCTACACTTTTGGTGGGCCAGAAGAATTTTTAAAATGAATCTTCAGGGTCAGTTTTCCCTTTTCTACTTTTGCCTCCCTTTGCAATCTCTCTTGATTTCTCTTTCTTTGTGTTTCCTATTCACAAAAAGGGAATGAAACACATGGATTTAATAACCAAGGCAGTGATTCATGTACACTTTCATCTAATCAGAAAGCAGTGGCAGGCCCAAGAACTCATTTTGGTTGTGTATCATTTTAAAAGAGTTGACACACATATCCTTTAGAAAGAAAATAATAAACTTTAAAAAGCAAAAGCCAGCTTGGACCTGCCAGCTGCAATGATTGGTTACACAGAAGAGATCCATGGAATTCTGAAACCATTTGGGTTTTGTTATGTGTGCTGCAATAGCACCAACTGTGATCTCTACCACTTTAAATGGTTTAATGACTTCTGGATAAGTCTTCAGAGTTAAATGGTTAAATCACCAAATGCTCCATAAAATAATTATGCAAACAATTTTCTGGCTAATTATCTAACATGAACAGAAGCACACAGCTGCTAAGATATATAATTGCTGTTTCATCAGGGCTGGCTATTGTATTTACATAATTCCTTCACTGATCTCGGTATGGTTTGGTAGGAGGCCACTAACATAATATCTCATGAAATGAACAAGCTAAAGTAACAGCTCTGGTCCCAGCTAGTGACTTACTTTGATTTTTTTTTTACTTTGATTTTTTTAAGGGAATGGATTAGGGCCTTCAAATTCATCCATAATGGACAAGCATATAACTAGTATGTATATATGTATAGCGTACCTAAGTCTTGGACATGTATATTTCTATTGTCTAGTGTGGGTAAAGACTACTGTTTTAACTTATTCGATATCTAACATACATATAGAAAAGTACATGTATCATAATTGTAAAGTTTACAAATGAACAATCTTATGTAACCAGCACCCAAAATAAAAAAAAGTATATCTCTGGGACCCCAGAAGCTTCCTTTATAACCCCTTCCAATTCCTATTCCCTCCAAGGGTAGTTACTATCCTGACTTCTATTAAAAGAGATTAATTTTACCTGTTTTATACTAAATTTGTATGCAATCATCCAGTGTATGTCCTCCTGTGCCTAACTGCTTTCAGGTAATAACATGTTTGTAAAATTCATCTGTATTGTTGCAATTTGTCCATTCTCATTTCTGTATGGTATCCCATTGGATGAATACCCAATGATCTATTTATCATTTTTTTTTTTTTTTAAAGATTTCATTTATTTATCCATGGGAGACAGAGAGAGAGAGAGAGAGAGAGAGAGAGAGAGAGGCAGAGACACAGGCAGAGAGAGAAGCAGGCTCCATGCAGGGAGCCTGACGTGGGACTCGATCCTGGGTCTCCAGGATCACGCCCTGGACCGAAGGTGGCGCTAAACCTCTGAGCCACTCGTGCTGCCCTATTTATAATTTTAATGTTGATAGTGTTTTGATAGTTTGAGGATATTATGAATAAATTAAACATTGTGCACGTATCTTGGTAAATACATTTCACTTAGGTCTATAGTATGTATGCGGGAAATTTCTGGGTTGTAGTGTGTGTATCTTTAATTTTAGCAGATACCGTCAAACACTTTCCTTGAACAGTTGTACCAATTTGCACTCCCACCAGCACTGGAGGAAAGCACTGTGAATGAATGTTTTGAAGAATTCTAACTGATGCCTGCTAAATTTCAAAGGGCAGTGAAGAGAAAGGAGAAACAGTAGTTCTAATGGAAAGAACTCTAGCAATATGGCCTCAGGAGAAAAGGGCAGGGTTGGAGAAAGTGGTCGTATTCAAGGTCATCTTGTAGGTGGGAAAAATCTCTGTGGATGTTGTTTATCATCCAGTCCCCTTTTGTAGCATACAACATGGTCCTAGAGAATCACCCCAGGTCTTTCTCCCTTTTCTCTTCAGCTCAAGGGCCTCTCAGGTCTGAAGCCCTATTCTGGATGCTGGGGATGCCCTCCCTTTTAATATGGCTGCTTTTGCATATACATATGGGGTATACATATACTTAACAGTGGTATATGGCCCCTCTGAAGCAAGGAGAAGGAAAAATGAGAACTGCAGAGCAGGCAAAAAAAAAAAAAAAAAATCAGAGAATAGAATGAAAATCTGACTTGAGTCCAGCTATCTGGTTTGTGTAACTTTAAGCAAGTCGCTCAAATTATTTCATAGCTTTGGTTACTTCAGCTGCCAAAGATGAAGACAACAATTCTTAATTCACTAGATTTATTTGAGGATCAGATGAATTAAAACAATGTATGTAGGGACGCCTCTGTGGCTCAGCGGTTAAGTCTGCCTTTGGCTCAGGGTGTGATCCTGGGGTCCCGGGATTGAATCCCACATCAGGTTTCCTGCATGGAGCCTGCTTCTCCCTCTGCCTGTGTCTCTGCCTCTCTCTGTGTCTCTCATGAATAAATAAATAAATAAAATCTTAAAAAAAAACACTATGTAGAAATGCTTTGGAAACTTCATTTTACTTTATTATTTTTTATTTATGATAGAGAGAGAGAGAGAGGCAGAGACACAGGCAGAGGGAGAAGCAGGCTCCATGCACTGGGAGCCCGATGTGGGATTCAATCCCGGGTCTCCAGGATCGCACCCTGGGCCAAAGGCAGGCGCCAAACAGCTGCGCCACCCAGGGATCCCTTTGGAAACTTTAAAAAGCAAACCTTGGCTATCTTCTTAATAGCCTGTTAATAATAATAATCAAAGTGTTAATTTAAAGTAGATCTCTAAGAAGTGATATTTGTCCCATTTTTCTATTCAGATTATAACATTCACATTAACAGGCAAAGAAATAATTCTCAGCAATGTTAACAGGAGTAACTGACAAGAATGTTGGAAATAATGGCTTACCTAGAATTCATTGCTTCACTCATCTAGACCTCCATCCAGATTTGTATCCATGAATTAATTAGTTTAACAAACATATATTTATTGAGGACTCTTTTGTTTTAGGGCAGTTCTAGGTAGATATTCGTAACAGTATTCAAAGATAGACTTCAAGGGGTCTCTGAATCTCCTGATATTGTATTGAAGGGAATGTGGAGTGATTTCTGACATCAGATTCTCACAGAACTCTGTAAGCCACCTTCTCCAAAAAAAAAAAGGTTAAGCACTGTTTTAGGGATGTGTGGAATAAGGGAATATGAAACTTTATGAAATAATATGTGATTGTCTATACAGAAACTGCAAATTAAACTGACAGTAGGCTCCCACTAGCAAGGATAGATACCACAGAATAGCAGAATAATATTTTCAAAATGCTGAGGGGAAATAAATATTAACTTACAATAATATACTAAGCTTGATTATTATTTAAGTGTTGGGTGAAATAAAAACAAAAAGCATTTTCAGAGAAACAGAGATTGAAAGGATTTACCAACTTCAGACCCTTGCCACAGTCTGTTAATGAATATCCTTCAGGAAATAGGAATTTTAAGCCCTAAGTAAAAAGCAAGAAGGAATGGTGAGCAAAGAAATTTGTAAACATGTTTATAAATCTAAAGAAGCATTGTTTTTTTCTCTTTTAAAAAAATGCCAGGGCAGCCTGGGTGGCTCAATGGTTTAGCGCCACTTTAGGCCCAGGGTCTGATCCTGGAGTCCTAGGATCGAGTCCCGCATCAGGCTTCCTGCATGGAGCCTGCTTCTCCCTCTGCCTGCGTCTCTGCTTCTCTCTCTCTCTCTCTCTCTCTTTCTCTCTCTGTGTCTCTCATGAATAAATAAATAAAATCTTTTTTTAAAAAAATACAAAATAAAAAAAATAAAAAAAGGCCAATTAGAGACTTTTTCAAATAACAAAAAACTAAAAAATGCTAGGTAACATATTATGTACAAAGAGAATGGAAGAAGCTGAAATTATAAACTTCACGTTCATGGTATTATTTGGGAGGAAGATAGAGATAGATTTATTCTAGACTTTGAGCAGGTATGTGTTTTAAAATTTAAGAGTAACTCTCAAAGAATAGGAAAAGGAAAGTTGTATAATTTAAACAAGTAGATACAAAAGAAAGGATTAAGAAACACTAGAGTAATCTAATAAGCAGGGAGGAGAAAAAATAAGTGAAGAAAAGATGTAATAAATAGGAAAAACAAAATATAGTAGGAAAAGTTTAGATGTATTAGTAATCTCACCAAATTAATCTGGTGACAAATTAATCTGTAGACAGATTAAGTTAGATTATTTTTAAGAAACAACTCATGTACTCTGAAACATGAGGATGCTTATAGATAGAAAGAGATGGAAAAAATAAAATGGGTAAAGACTAATACAGCTGGAGAAGCAATATTAAGGCAAAAAAAAAAAAGGCATGATTTGGAATAAAGCAGGTCACAATTTAATGACTGAAGAGCAATTCACAAGGAAGCAAAGGCAATGCTGAATCTGTATGTTCTAAACAAGACAACCTCCTAACTGACAAAATTAATTTGATAGTTTATCTTAAAGGAAAATATTTTTGCATGTTTCTTTGATAAACTGATGAAAAAGTGAAAATGGGTAAAGATACAGGTATTTTGAACAGCACAAGTAACAGTCCAGCTTAAAAGAGACATTTATGGGGATCCCTGGGTGGCGCAGTGGTTTGGCGCCTGCCTTTGGTCCAGGGCGCGATCCTGGAGACTCGGGATCGAATCCCACGTCGGGCTCCCGGTGCATGGAGCCTGCTTCTCCCTCTGCCTATGTCTCTGCCTCTCTCTCTCTCTGTGACTATCATAAATAAATAAAAATTTTAAAAAAAGAGACATTTATGGAAGCTTGTATTTCTCAAATAAAGAATTCACATTCTTTTCAAGTACCCATTGAAAACACTGACCACAAAAGAAGTCCTAAGAAATACCAAAGAGTCAGTAACATAGAGCACATTTCTTTCTACAACACAATAATATTAGACATCAACAACAACAGAGTCCCCAAAACTCATATATTTGAAAATGAAAATAATCTTATAAATATTCATGGATCAGAGAAGAAATAATGATGGAAATTATGAAATATTTAGAACTGAATGACCACAAGACACTACCTAGAAAAACTTGTGGGATGCTATCATGGCCTTAAATTTGCATTTATTAAAACAATGTGGTAGCTACGATGATAAAGCTAAACAAGGCTTGTGGAGAAGAGGATCAGAGGAAGTTTCTAAAGGAGCAATATCTGATCTGAGACTTAAACTATAGGAAATACTATGTGGAGGAGAACATCCTTGAAAAATATTCAGTGGTAAATTATACAAAGAAGGAGTTATTGTGCCTAAAGATAGTTACACTGGTTTGTTGGAGCTTTGTTTCAGATATACCCTCTGAATTTTTTTATAACATATTCCTATAAAATAACAGAAAATGATTAAAGTGCTAAACTTTGAATTGAATTGGCTGTTTATTAGTACAGGATAATTGTTTGAAAGTTACAAGGAGCGCAGTTTCATACATCATTATATGATTATCCCTAAACCAGGGGTAGGAAATGGTCGCTGGAAAAAGAGACTGTGAAGGCATTGGGATAATTGAGATCCAAATTGTATATGAGAGTCCTAATTCCTGCAAGGGGAAAAAAAGCTTTTATTGAGACTAGGCTTCCTGCAAATACTAGATGGATAAAAAAATGTTGGAAAGCACTGGCCAGTGACCAGAAGTAGGCAGAAACATTGACCCATGACAGAAAGGAGTTTGTCCCCTGAGGAAATTCTCAGGCTGCATGCTACATGGAGTGCTAGAACTCAAGCAAAAGCCCACAGTTTGAATGGGTTTTATATTTGGGTGGTGGTGGTGGGGGTGTTGCCCTGAAGGGACAGAGAACAGAGTGTATGGTAGACAGAATGACTGGGAAATGAGGGTGGGGGTCCCAGAAAAGATAAAGCCATGGTAAGGAAGGGCCTAAATTCTGTAAATAAACTTCATTTAAATCCTTAACTGACTTCTAGGCAGTACAGGCATAATTAGGATTCCAAATATCCCGATGAGAAAATGACATCTAGGTGGCTGAAAGAGCTGAGGGAAGATTGTAGCAGTTGGAACCATAGGGGAAACAGTTTGGAGTTTGAGTCTTGAAAAGTTAAAAGCACATGGTAAACTCTTTGGACTTTTTTTTCATTGAAATACCAGAGGGACCTTAAGAGTAAAGAACACAGAACTAATGGATTCACTCCAGAACTAAGGGAAAATGAAAAATAGATACAATAAAGGATAAAACCAGGCCTCCAGAAGTTAATGCTGACCTGTTAGTAATTTGACTGCTTAGTTGAACAAAATTAATGGATGTTCTTCAGGGGAAGATTACAGAATAAAGAGCCTGTATAATTTATCGTTTCAATAATTAAAAATTACAATACATGTAAAATTTTTTATTGTGATGTACAGTCAAGAGAAAAAATCAATTAGAAACAGATGGGCAAATGATCCAGATATTGGAATTGTAAGATGGAATTTCAGGAGAGGTTTAAAGACTGAAAAGGAGCCAAATTAAAATCCTAAAACTGAAAAATACATTATCTGACATTTTAAAAAAGTCATTAAATGGAATTAATAACATATAAATAAAACAAAAAAATCAAGAAACTTGAAAGCAGATCAGTAGAAATTATCCAAAATGAAATGCAGAGAGAAATAAGATTGAGAAAAAAATCAGCAGAGTCTCAATGACATGTTAGGTCAATATTAGGTGAATTCATGTAGGTTTAAATTGATTTCCAGAAGGAGATGAGAGAAAGAATAGAGAGAGAAAAAATATTTAAAGAAATAATGGTTCAATGTTTTTAAAGTTGATTAAAAAATAAGCCCAGCATCCCATGGATCAAGGATGTTAAATGAACCCCAGTAGGTTAATATTAAGAACCCTAGAAGGATAAATATAAAGATAACTACATCTAGGAACATCATAGACAAGCTGTTGAAAACCAATGATAAAAAAATGTTGGGTAGCCCAGGTGGTTCAGTGGTTTAGTGCTGCCTTCAGCCCAGGGCCTGATCCTGGAGACCCAGGATTGAGTCCCACATCGGGCTCCCTGCATGGAGCCTGCTTCTCCCTCTGCCTATATCTCTGCCTCTCTCTCTCTCTCTCTTTCTGTCTGTCTCTCATGAATAAATAAATAAAATCTTTAAAAAAATGTTAACAGAGGGGAAAAAGACATATTAAACATGAAGGACAATGTTTATAACTACGACTTCAAAAGCAGTGGAAGCTAGAAGATAATGGAATGATATCTTTTAAAACTTACCATCTAGAATTTTATATCTAGTGAAATATCTTTAAAAATTAAAATGAAATAGAGACATTTTTAGACAGGTAAAAGCTGAAAACATTTGCACCAGCAAAATTCACTACAAAAATGCTAATGGTTCTAAATGTCTAAAATTTTTAAAAATCTTTTTGTTTTGAACAAAAATGCTAAAAGTTCTTCAAAGAGGGACATGATATAAGTTGAGAATTTACATCTACAGGAAGAAAGAGTTGAGTAATGATAAATATGTGGGGAATTTTAAAATACTATTTTTCCTTTTTAAAAAATCTTTTAAGGCAGGTGATTAAAACAATTTATTGCAGAAGGTTATAACATGTAGCAGTAAAATACATGAAAAGAATACCACACAAAAAGGGCCATAGTATAAATGGAATTGTACTTTTGCAAAATATTTATATTATCCAGGAAGTAGTACAGTATTAATTCAAGATAGAATGTGATAGGTTATAATTCCTAGAAAAAGATATAAAGAGGCATAGATAAGAAGTCAACAGAGGAGAATATGGGATGAAATACTAAAAATTACTTGATTACCACAAAACACAGAAAAAGAAACAAAAGAAAGGGGGCAAATAAAGATGGTAGACTTAAACCCAACAATGCCGATAATTAGATAAATTGTAAATGGATTAAACACTACAATGAAAAGGTAGAGATTGTTAAACTGGGAAAAACAAAACAATACAACAACCAAGACCCAACTATACACTGTTTAGAGGAGAGATTCTTTAAGTATACAGATACAGGTTGAAAGTTAAAGAGTAGAAAAAGATATATGATGTACATACTAAGTAAAAGAAAGTTGGTAGCCATATTAAAGTTGACTTCAGATAAAGCCAAATAAAATTGATTTCAAAATAGAGTATTGCAAAAAGTAAAGATCATTTCATAATGATGAAAATAACCCATTCATCCAAAGACCCATCTTTGGTAAATATCTAAGTACCTACTTACTAAACTGCATATAAAATTGAGTAGCAAAGTTGTCTCTTATTTTTTTGTGGGAGAGCTCCTGTCCTTTCTGTAGCTGTTGTATACCCTGGAATGATGTGAGGATAGAGATGTTTTAAATAGTGTTTACAGGCAGTATAATTGTACATGCAATGAGCTAAATGGTATGTTTCTTTCTGCTGTGAAACTATATTTGGATTTCAAGTGGTAATTGTTCTTTTTTTAACTTGAAAATGAAAAATACTACTGTTTTTATGGATGTAACCCCAAGTTCTTGAACTATATTTAGAAATCTCCTTTGCAAAGTTCTCTAGCCAGGAGTTATGACTTTGAAAATAAGCTGGGTTAACAGCCTAGGGTATGTCATGATCATAATATTCCCTGTAGTGAAGCTATTTCTTTGGTGTTTCTTTCTGGATAATAATGATCACACTGATGACAATGCATTGAATCGTCCCACTATTCAACATTTAGCAAAGTTTTATTTGCCATGGACATGTTCAAGATGCAAAATTACTTTGAAGTTATAGGAAGACTCTCATATTGACCCAACAAAATGAACAATAGAACTTGAGAGAGAGACTCAGAGACTTGTTGAATTTTAAAGGATCCCCTGTCATCTCAATCAGCAATTTCCAAGTTTAATAAACATAAAAATCACCTGCAGAGGTTGTTAAAAGTGTGGATTTCAGGTCCTTCCCTAGAGCTTCAAATTTATGATCTGGGAGGGGACCAAGGATCTAAACTTTTAACAAATTCTCTACGAAAGTAGACTTCAGACTACCCTTTGAGAACTATTGATCTAGTTTCAACAGATCATACATGACAAATGTCTTCCAACATCTACTTGAACTCCAGCCATGGTGAGCTCACCACCTTACAAAGCAGTCCATTACATTTTAGCAAGTTCACCCTTGTTCTAAACCTAAGTCTACCTCTGCTTCCTGTATCTTCAGGTTCTTTCGTCTGGAGCTACCCAGAATAAATGAAATATTTCTCCTATTATGATGACCCTTTATATTTTTAATATAGTTTTTGAGTCCCTTTGATAAATAATTTTCTTTTCCATGTTATATACTACCAGTTACTTTAACAATCTCTAAAATGGTGTGATATTTAGACATATCTCTCATCTTTGTTTGTAGCTTGTGTCTGAAAATGCAGTATCTGAGCTGAAAATGTATTTCAATTTACTCTCATAATTACAAAGTGCAATGAGGGCATTTGACCTTTCCTTGTCTACCTTCATAGTTTTTTTGTTTTTAGAAATCTTTAACAGGTAGTATAATTCAGCCAACTTTGTCCTTTTAAAAAGATGCCTTGGCTACTCTAGGACCTTTGCATTTTCATATAAAGTCATAATCAGCTTCTCAAGTTGTCCAGAAGAGCCTGATGGAATTTCAGTTTGGTTTGCATCAAATCTAGTTATCAGTTTAGGTAAGATTGACATTTTAATAGTATTGATTCCTGCAATTCATTAATTATTAATTCTAATTAAATAATTAGATATAATGTGTTCAAGTCTTCTTCAATCTCATTCTTCCATGTTTCATGTTTTGTGAAGTTGATCTGTAAGAATTCATATTTTGATATTACTGAAAAATTTAGAATTAAAGTTCTAATTATTTTGAAATACAATTAATTTTTATATATTATATCTTGTAAAATGCTAAACTTGCTTATCGTAGTTTTTTGGTAGATTCCATAGGATTCCATATGATTCCATAGGATTTTTAAATTTAGATTATAACATCACTTGTAAATAGATAGCTTTATTTCTTCCTTTCCAATCTTAGTGCCTTTATTTTTTTTTCTTTGCTTTATTTAACTGATAGGAATGACAGGAACCTCTGCTGTAATACCAAATAGAAGTAGGGAAAACAGACATCGATGCCCTTTTCCAATCTTGGAAAGAAAACATGCAGACTTTCAACATGTTACTTGTAGATTTTTTTTGTAGATGCACTTTATAAGGTTGAGAAAGTGCCCATCTAGTCCTGCTGCTGAGTTGGTTTGGTCTGGTTTCAAATCAGGAATGGATTAGGAATCAGCATTTTTTTCTGAAGGGACAAACAGGCTTTCTGTTTTCTGAAGGTTTTCTGGGACATATATATATTGTCTCTGTCATACATTCTTCATTTACTTTATTTTTGTTTTTTGGGTCTTATATAACCCTTTTAAAATATAAAATTTTTTTTTTAGTTTGTGGGCCATGAACCATAGTTTACTGATCCCTACAGTTATCCCAGAACTGTTATGCCTACAGTTCTCACAACTCACAGTAGGGGGCAGTGGTATCAAATTGCCAGGCCTCCACATCTGTAGTTTTGGGGTACCAGAGAAATGGAATAAATTGACAACTTAATCTTAGCCTTTAAATATATTACTTTTCATTAAAATATTCCCATAAAGAGATAGTAATCTCTATTTGCCTATATTGACTTAATAGTATTGAGAGATATGACTAATGTGAAAGGATATAAATACTATATAAGTAATTAAAAATTAGAGTGCCTTCACCTTTTTTTCAGCTTAAAAAAAAAGATTTATTTATTTGAGAGAGAGAGAAATAAAGTGCACGTGGGGAGGGGCAGAGGGAAAGGAGAGAGAAAGAATCTCAAGCAGACTCCCTGATGAGTTCAGAGCCTGATGCCAGGCTAGATCTTGAGACCCTAAGATGATGGCCTGATCCAAAATCAAAAGTCGATGCCTAACCAACTGAGCCACCCAGGCAACCCCAGAATGCCCTCACCTTTTTGTTCATCTACAATATTTCTAGTCCTCAAAGAGTAACACAGTTTGTTCTCTATTGGTCTAATGGGCCAGCTGCTAATGCATTCAGTTCTTTCAACCCCTTTACACTTGGAAATCTGCATGTTCTAAGACTCGCCTGTATTCACAAACCAACTAAAGAAAGTTGAGAGTCTTCTGAGATTTCTTGGTTTTCTAATTTTTCTATTATGTTCTTCAGGGGAGACTTTCTTCTCTGTATCCGTTTCTTGCATAATTAGAAAAAATTCCTATGGAACATAACATTTACATTTTCCCCTATGATTTCATATTTGAAAAAATGCTTTGAGCAGAGAACTAGTTTGACCTCTACAAATATTGTTACCAAAACAGGAAATTTTTTAAAATATAATTTCCTTCTTTTAAAATTAGTATTATTTTTAAAATTAATCATTCCTTAAATGAGTTTCTTTCCTTTTGGTGTGCAGTTTTTTGAATTTTAACACATATATAGATTATGTATCCACTGCCATAAACAGCATAACAAAATAGTTCCATCAACCCCCAAAGCTCTCATGCTGTCCCTTTATAGTTATACTTTCTCCCACTCTTAACCACTGATATATTCTCTTGTCTTTTAAAAAATGTCATATAAATGGAATCATACAGTATACAACCTTTTTGAAATAGTTTCTTTCACTCAGTGTGCTGTCTTTCAGGTTTATCTGACTTGTTTATATCAATAGTCTATTTTTTATTGCTGAGTAATATTCCTCTGTACAGCTTTATCACAAATTGTTTAAGCATTTATCTGTTGGAAGATAGAATATTTGGGTGATTTTCAGGCCTTGACTGTTATTAGTAACAGGTATGAGCTTTTTTATAAAGGTCTTTGTGTGTATGTACGTTTTCATTTCTCTCAATATTCAGGAGTAAAAGAGCTGAGTCATATATGAGTCATATGTGACTCACTAGCAATATATGAAAGTCTTATTTGCTCTGTATCTTAGTCAGTGCTTGCTGTTTCAAGTATTTGTATGTTAGCTATTCTAACAGGTGTGTAGCACTATTGAGTCATAATCTGAATTTGCATTTCCTTAATGGACAAAAATGTTTAACATCTTTTCATGTGCTTGTCAATTTTTATAGCATTTAGTGAAATGTTTATTGAACTCCTTTACCCATTTTTTAAAAAAGATTTTATTTATTTATTCATGAGAGACAGAGAGGGAGAGAGAGAGAGAGGCAGAGACACAGGCAGAGGGAGAGGCAGGCTCCATGCAGGGAGCCTGATGTGGGACTTGATCCCGGGTCTCCAGGATCAGGCCCTGGACTGAAGGTGGCCCTAAACCGCTGAGCCACCTGGGCTGCCCTTTACCCATTTTTTAAAAAAGATTTTACTTATTTATTTATTTGAGGAAGAGAGAGCACAAGCAGAGGAAGGAGCAGAGAGAGAGGGAGAAGCAGACTCCCCATTGAGCAGGGAATCTGACATGTGGCTGCTTCCCAGGACCCCCTGAGCCACCCAGGTGCCCAACCTTTAGCCATTTTTAATTTGAGTTTCTATTGTCTTTTTACTGAGTTTTGAGAGTTCTTTATGTATGCTAGATGCAAGTCCTTTGTCAGATATGTGATTTGCAAATATTTTCTCCCAGCCTACAGCTTGTCTATTTATTCTTTTGACAGTGTGTTTGATACAGTGCCCAACTTTGTTGGAAACTACTTTATCACATTTTTATTATATGGGTGGTATTTTTGATGTCATTTCTAAGAATTATCATCTACCTCCAGGGCATAAAGATTTTTTTCTTATATTTTCTTCTCAATATTTCATGTTTCATATTTAAAACTATGATCTATTTTGCATAAGGTGTGAGGTTTTGGGTCAAGTTCATGTTTTTGCATATGAAAGGCTAATTGTCCCAAACCATTTGTTGAAAGATGATCATTTTTACACTGAACTGCTTTTTTCAGTGTTTTTTTTTTTTTTTTTTTTTTTTTTCAGAAATCAAATAGCCATATTTGTATGTCTGTTTCTGGACTCTGTTTTGTTCCATTGATATGTGTGTGTCTATCTCCTTGCCAATTTTTAAATGTCTTGATTACTATAGCTTTATGGTAATAGCAAAGTATAGTAAAGTACTAAAAATCTGACACCAATGAGCTATTTTAGTCTTTTTCAAAATTATTTTAGCTCTTCTAATTCCTTTTCTTTCCCTTATCAATTTTGGAGTCTGCTTGTCTATACTTAGAAAATAATTCTGCTGGGATTTTAAAAAAGACTTTATTTATTTATTAGAGAGAGAGTCAATGCATGCACACATACATGGGTGAGGGAGGGGCAGAGGGAAGGGGAGAGAGAGAATCTCAAGCAGACTCTGCCTGAATGTGAAGCCAATATGGAGCTCGATCTCAAGAGCCTGACCTGAGCCAAAACCCAAGAATTGGATGCTTAACTGACTGAGCTACCCAGGTGCCCCTGCTGGGATTTTTATTAATATTGCTTAAATCTGTAGTACCTTTTGGGAAACTCAACATCTTTGCTATATTGAATCTTCCAGACCATGAACACAGTATGTCTTTTCATTTATCCAGATTTTCTTTGATTTCTTTTGTCAGCATTTTATAGCTGAGCATGCAGCAACTGCAGCATGTTATAGTTGTTACATAGTTATAATTGTTAGATTTATAATTAAATATTTCAATTTTTAGAGCTATTGTAAATTATATATATATTTTAAATTTTAGTGTCCAGTTTTTCATTATTTATATATGGAAATAGAGTTGATATTTGTGAGTTGAATTTCATCCCCGGTTTCTTTATTGACTCCATTAGCAAATATTGAATTGGAGATTGAAGAGAATATGGAAAAGTCTAGAACCATCACTTCTAGATTTTTTTCCCTTGTAAGCATTGGAGCTCTTTCTTCAAACTGTAGACTATATGTCAAACCCATAAAAAATGAAACTGCTGTAGCAGAGTGGTACAGTGTCTTAGCTATTTGTTGAGTTTATTTCTGGACCCTACCATAGCCCCTCAGTAGTACCCACTATTCCCTAGAATTTCAGGAGCACTTTTTGAGAAGAAATTGTCTGCAGTGTCGATGTAGGAAATCCTTTGTAAATGGCCAAACTCCATAGGATCAGAATGGAGAAGTATGTACAGCCTTGCTACTTAAAATGTAGTCCCTGGACCAGCCACATCATCTGAATCTCAGGTGCCATCCACACCTACTAAATCACAATCTGCATTTTGACAAGATACTCTGCTGATCTGTGTGTAGATTAGAGTTTGAGAAATCCTGGTATGGTATGAGGAAGGGAGATAAAAGACACATTAGTGTCATCACAAAATGTGAGGCATACCAAAAGAGCTCAACTAAATTTTGCCAAAGCTGCATTCCATTAATCCTCTTTAGAAATTTAATAATTTGTGTAATATTATTAGCATTTTCGGATTTCTTCAGGGAGCATGAGTTTGTTAAAAGGATAATACATTTCACTTATCTTTTCTCTTTGACCCTTCAGACCTATTTTTGGATTTCTAAATTATCTCTTGATTATGCCAACAACCTCCCATGAGGATTAGTGAGTTTTAATTATTTTGTTAAAAAAAAAAAAAAACCCTTCCCAGCCACAAACAGAAATTCATGATTACCTGACTCAGTAATGTGAGTTGTTAATGGAATATTAGCTATTTGAGTAAAAAGGTACTGCACACAAATAATTAAACAAGATAGAGAACACCCAGGCAAGCATCTCTACTTTTCTACAGTAGTAGCTCTGTGGCTTTCTATCTAGATGCTGGCATTCTTTTTGTAAATGATTGATTTTTTCACATCTGAGTACTGATAAATCTATAACCAGCTCTTATGTTAATATTGTGCCAAGATGAAAA
The DNA here is from genome assembly GCF_053574225.1 of Canis aureus. NCBI lineage: Eukaryota > Metazoa > Chordata > Mammalia > Carnivora > Canidae > Canis > Canis aureus. The sequence goes on along the minus strand of NC_135628.1, from coordinate 43,908,771 downwards.
ACAGAATAATAATGACACAGCAGGGATTACAACATTGAAAGATAAATTGAGAATTCAGCATATTTATTATCTATTTCTTTTGTGATCTGACCTAGAGTCCAGGAATTGTGGTATCCTTCGAATTTCTTCATCTGTGAAGTTTGGATTAGTTAGTGTTTTTCAAACTATGTTATAGCCATGAAACCCTTTGTGCAAAGGAAATGGCCCTATATGTGAAAGTATAAAATGGGCAGCCTGGGGGAAAGCTGAATTGGAGAGCCAGGTTTTAAACTCCTGGCAAATTGCTGTCTGCAGTGTTGCCTGTCTCTGAAAATGGGGCAGCATGGTAAGCAGTATTTGAAAATCAGTAGGTTGAATCCAACTTGTATTTACCGAAATAACTTTATTTTTATACTTGATAAAAACTGATTTATAAATCACATCACTGAGGGGAATCTCTGTTAAAGTAAATGGGTCATGGCATTTTCTGGGTTGACATCAAGTGTATCAAATCCCATCAGTTCTTTCTGAGCAATATATTTCCCATTCATTCCCTGCTTGCAGTTCTCACAGCTACCACCCTAGCTCAGGCAAATATAACTCCTGCCTGAACAATTATGACAGCTTCCCAAAGAACCTCCCTTCAACTCCAACCCTTTGGGGGAAGGCCAGGGTTTATACATAGCAAACAGGCAAGCAATCCTGCAGTTTGCTCCTGGATTTGTTATAAATCCCTACTGCCAGTACAGAGTAGAGTCCAAAATCCCTGACTTGGCATGAAGAGTTCTCCTCTGTGGCCTCTACAGAGTTTTCTGTATCATGTTTCCCTGGGTAAGTCCCACAATCTAGTCAACAAGAGCTACTCTCACTTTATAATTTACATGGCATTCTGTGCCTTCTCACTATTTTTTCCCCTCATGTCTTACTTATCTTCTTTCTATGTCTAAATAATACCCATCTTCCAAAGATGGCTCAAATGCTGTCTCCTCCCTGAAGTCCTTCCTGGGTCTCTCAGTCCTTCCCAAAGTCCTACCCAAATTAGTAATCACCCTAGTATTTAATATACATATGGACTCCATTTACCTATTCCAATCTGTGTTATAGCTGTATACATTTAGCTCACATTATATTATCGGCTTTCCATTTTTCTCTCTTCTTGGCTATTTAAAGCATAAACCATGTCTTGTTCAATTCTGAATCTATCACGGTATCTAACACATGGCAGATGCATAGCAGATATTTGATGAACAAAATGTAGTCTGCTATAATATGATTATTGTCTCTGAGAAAACCTGTGTACAAAAACAGTTGTTTCAATGGTAAAAGGGAGTTATTGCTGTCAAATTTAAGATCATAACAGAATTATTTTTCCTACAAGAACTTTAAGAATAAGACTTTTTAATAACTCTAAGTGTATTTTATTACTTCAAGTGGATATATTGGGTAGCCATAACTCACTAAAACATCCTAAATGCTTCTTCACCTCTCTTTAACCCATTCATTAATTTCTTGATCTTTATCACCTTTGATCTTGAACTTGTACTTTTATTTATAATACAGTTCCAAACTAATCATAGTGAACCAAATCTAGGGAAGATAACTGAAAGACTAGGATGCAACAGAAAGTAAGTTACCCAATTAATTATGAGTTTCTTTGCTTTGTATGGAGAAATATAAATTATTGTCCCCTGTAAAGAATGTTGACAAAGGTAGAACATTTATTCTCCACTCCACACCCTATATTTATTCGTAAAATATTTTGTAATTTATGGGGCGTGTTTACTTCTGGTAGCTTACTTGATACTCACAACCATGAGAGATACATTAGATCTTCCCAGCCTTGCCCATGATCTTTTCAGTGGCAGAGGATCAAGTCCTTCTCACTTCATAAAAAATGTTCTCTCTACTCCATCTTGAAATTGGCCCTTAGTAGTGAGTTGAAAACATTTCTTGTTTCCTATGAGCCAGAGATAGGAATTCTCTTCAAAAAAAAAAAAAAAAAGGAATTCTCTTCAGCAACACTCACAAGCATAGATTTCCCATGAACTGGGGGACAAAGTGCATAAATAAGAGAAAGATGCATATGAAATGAATTTGAGAGGAAGTACTGGGAAAAATGGTTGTGACTTTTAAGTGATTAGCTTGGAAATGCAGCAGCTAAGGCAGAAATGCTGGATAAGAAAAAGCATTTTTTGTTTGTATTTTTGTTTTTCTAAGAGATTTTGAAAGAGCAAGTCTTCATTCCTTTGGTCCTCTGAGTCCCCTGTGACCAAGAGAGTCTAGTTGTGAAATCTGTAATAAACTATTGTATACTCTGGTATTGAGGAGGAGTTGAGGCACCAAGAGAACTGGGAGATCATTTGAAGAAGACACCTAATGATACTGGAAAGCAGGTTAAGATCATTAATGACCCTTAATTTCAATAGGAACAAAGCTATCTCCTGGGTTCCTTGATGTTTCCCCAAGTTAATGCATACTGCTAGGTGTATCCAAGAGGGACAGAAATGGAATTGCTCATTGAGCCAAGATCCCATTTATTTTCCAAAGGCAAAAGAGTCCTTTCTGAAATTGCTACTTGGCAACTTGAACTTAAACCTTTACCATGAGGTACCACTCATGTGATCTTTAGACGGGATGCCAAAGTAGAAGTACATCAGTGAGCATGTGTCTTCTAAAGCTGGGCTCTCAAGCTCTGCCCTTCACTACTCCAACCACTCAACATGTTTGCCCTGGATCTTGCCAGACTAACCTACAGGGTTTTATGGGGTTGCTTCAGTGTGGATTTCTCACATAACATCTTTTTTTTTTTAATTTTTATTTATTTATGATAGTCACACAGAGAGAGAGAGGGGCAGAGACATAGGCAGAGGGAGAAGCAGGCTCCATGCACCGGGAGCCTGAAGAGGGACTGGATCCCGGGTCTCCAGGATCGCACCCTGGGCCAAAGGCAGGTGCTAAACCGCTACGCCACCCAGGGATCCCTCACATAACATCTTAAGAAAGAAGAAAAGGAAATGAAAATGTATTGAGCATATATCATTTTTTAGGGAAGGTGCTAGATAATTTTAAAAAGTTATCACATTTATCATCACCCCTTATAGGAAGACATGGCATTAATGGCATCTTATATTTATAAAATAGCCCACAGTTTATAGTTCATGTAAATCATCTCATTTAATCTTCACAGTGGTCCTATTGTGAGGAGGGCATGATGCCCATTTTAGAAACAGAAAAGCCAAGACTCAAAAAGGTTGAACAATATGCCCAGGTTACAAGAAGAACTATGAGAGAGCTGATATCTGTACTCAAATCAGTATTTATCCTACTAAGGCCATGAAGTTCTGATTTCCTTGTATGACTTGTTCTGAAGGTATGGAAAGAATGTAGGCCTTGGAATCATGCAGATGTTGGTTCAAATCCTGACTCTGAAATATACTAGCTCTGGGTCCTTAAGCAAATCTCTTAATCTCATGGAGTTCCAGTTTTTCATCTGAAGCAGGGAGAACAGTACTTCACAAGTAAAAATTACTGAACAATTTAAATGAGATCAATTGTACTTTATACTTAAAGCTTAATGGTTTTTAAACAAATGTTCATTTCATCTTCTATTAATATTCTAGATCAGGTAATCACCAATGAAGTGGTAGATAAAAGAAAGTCTAGGGGTATATCTGGGGTGTATGATCAGAAATGTGAGCACATGTTTATCAAATGGAAGAATATCATTTAAAAGTTGAAAGTCACTTAGAATTTGTTAATCTCAAAATGCGTGGTCAAATATTTTACTGCATACTTTCTTCATGAAACGCACCACATTGGATGCTAAAGGGGATATGAAGACATGACTCAGATTTAGAGTGAACTTTGGTCTGCTGTGAACATCTTTTCTTCCTTCAAGGACCACTATGGTGTGAGATGCAGACTGTCAGATGCTAGGTTACTCCCATATCCCTAGGCAGTCCCTCCACCCTTGTGTGGTTTCTTAAGAAGGTTGCTTGCACCTACAGAGTCAAAGCAATAAAGGATACAGTTTAAAAGTTATAAGAAGACTTTACAACCATCCACCAGTAGTATCCCTGGCAATCCCTTAGAACATGCTTGGAACTAGGTCCAGGTCTCTCTCAACTCTTTTTTTTTTTCTTTTTTTTTTTTTTTTAAGATTTTTTATTTATTCATGATGAGAGAGAGAGAAAGAGAGAGAGGCAGAGACAAGCAGGCTCCATGCAGGGAGCACGATGTGGGACTTGATCCCGGGACTCCAGGATCACGCCCTGGGCCAAAGGCAGGCACTTAACTGCTGAGCCACCCAGGGATCCCCTCTCTCTGAACTCTTATCTCATGGTCTCCAAAGTCAGCTGTGCCTAATTGCTCTAACATAGTTTTCTCCTTGGTGGGTCATGAAGGCAATTTAGTAGGTCTTGATCAGCATTTTTTTTAATTAAAAAGACCTTACCAGATTAGAAAAAATATCAAAATGCATCATATTTAGCCTTAGGATTTTTTCCATTAAATATTAGCTTGTGTAAGATATTTTCTAGTGTGGGTAGCCATCAAAAATGTTTCATAAACATGTTCTAAAAAACCCAGACCTTTCATAAGTGCCAAGAGTGGTCATAATAAGTGATAAGGTTAGACTTTAGTTTTAAGTCTAGTACTTTTGAAGGTATTTTCTTCTAGGCATTTCCACTGAAATATATATAGCTACCTTTAGACAAATGTTTTTCCCTTCTGTTATGGCTGCATGAACCATTCAGCTGGATTTTCCCCTGATGTCATATTCATTTCTACCACCACTGGACCACCTCACCCTCCTATTTCCATAGGAGATTCTCTCTGACAGAGTTCCTAGATCTAGTTCTTTACAGGCTGGTGTATAACAGGCCTGCTGTTATACTCTGTATCTCCTGAAAATGTGTATATAATCAGTTCACCACCAGAAATAATACTGTCTCACTCATAGCTGCCCAGAAATCAATATAGAGCCCAAAGGATAGGGAAGATTTTTGTCATTGTTGTTGTACTCCTCAAGCCACCTTCTGCTGTGTTGTCTCTGCCTTGCATGGGTGCCTGGGAGCGTCCTCTCCCTTGGGACTCCCTCCTCCATCTTTTTCTACCCATTTATCCTTGGGAACTCAGCTTCATTCCACCACTCTCTAACCCAAACAAGCTAGTCCCATTTCAAGCTATCACTATTCAGATCCAAATTAGGAGATTCTTTTCACCTGTATCCTCCCATTCTTCAGCATTCTCTTGAGACTAAAACCTTTCTCAGATAGCACTCTCCTTTAATGTGATGTTATAATTAAAAGAGACAACAATGGAAAGGAACAAAGACAAAGTGGGTGGAGCATCCCATCCTGCCATACTGGTTTTATCTCATCAGATTGAGTCTCTGTTCTCTGCACTGCATTGGACAGTCTGTGAGCTGACATTGAGATTTCTAAAAAAAAAAAAACAAAACAAAAAAAAACTATGCTTTTATGCCACTAAATTATGTTTGAATAAAGGAGTTTCAAAAAGGGATATTTAAAATATAGATACACATTAGTCCCTTCCCAGTGTTCCGTATTCTCTAATTGTTCAGAGAAGGCAATGTTATTGAGGACAGGAATGATGACAGAAGGCCTGGTAAAATAGATGGGGTTTGAACTGAAGCTGGAGGAATGGGCACAACTTAGAGACATGAAGCAATGTAAATAGGACTTTGTAAGCAACTAGGACAAAGATGGCAGAAAGGAATCAGAGAGCTGTATGAATTAGTGGATCAACCAGACTGGTGGAATTGAGATCTGGATTGGAACTCTGTCATGAAGTAGGATAAAAATGTAGGTTAAGACCAGACCCTCATGGAAATACCTGAATGCCAGGACCAGAGGGAAAACCTTGATGATTTTTGAGCAAATGAAAATGGTGTTTTAGGGAGATTAACATTATGGCTTGTGGAGCAGATTTGGTGCAAGCAAAGGTAGATCACAAGGAACCACTATAGTAATCCAGGCTTGAAGCAACCAGGGCCCCAACTAAAGTGATGCAATAGGAACTGAGATGGAGAGCTTTTACAAGATAGTTTGCCATTGATTTAGAGAAATCTAATCAGCAACATTTTATTTATGCACTTAGTCTTAAATCAGTTAATTTGCCCTTCAGATGTATCTTTCCTGAATATGTAAACTCTCTCATTAAGATACAAGCCATATGCCTGCTTTGAAGCTAAGCCAGACCCCACCTAATGCTGGCCTTTACCTCTTTTTTCTCATTGGTAATCAGCTCACTGAAGCAGATGTTACTTCCTGACTCCAGAGATGCCAACAGCCTCAGAAGGAAATGGATTATAGAATTGGGGTCTGCACTCAGCATGATCCAAATATGGAAATCAAACTGAGGCCTCTTAGGCGCCATGCTTGGCAAGAAGAATGAAAAAAGGGCTTAAAGTTGGGCCTCAAAAGACACAGTGATTACCAGAGCTGTAGTGGGCCTGTTTTCTTGCCTGCAGAAAGTCTTGCCAGTAATAACAATTAACGTTAATGGCGTACTTTCAATTTACCTTCATGGATTAATTCGACAAATATTTATTGGCTATGTACCAGGCATTCAACAAGGCTTTGGGGATAAAAGAAACAAAGGACACAGTTCTTGCCTTTGATAAAGTTTCCAGCTGAGTAGTAGAGACAGACCTATAAACAAGTAAATACCATTACAATGGGGTGTTCTGCTCTCTACTTGTCCTCTGTGCACCAAAAATTGTAATGATCTGGTGTTGTAGAAATAGATAATTTGGAGTTCCCACTGCATACATGTTGGTAATCACTTGGAAGGTCAAGAAGGCACATATAAACACCTTACACAAAAACTGTTATTTGAATAAAAGCAAAAAAGAAAACTAAAATCAACAAGTCTTCCATAAAACCTGGGAGTTCCCCCCCACAATTATTTTGCCTTTTCCCCTGGGCCTTTAACCAGTTGTGGTTCTACTGTCTGGCCTTCTTTTATAGAAGCCTTGAACTTCACAAGGTGGAGGCTCCTATTCTCAGTGCTTAGAGTGAGTCAGATTGCTGCAGAGCGTTCCAACCAACAGCAATAGGAACTGGAAGAAAGACAGCCAAAACTCTTAGTGAAATCTTTCTGTGGGAACTGCAGAAATAGAATTAGTGAGGTTTTGGTCTAGGAAATTTAGGAAAAATGAAAAACTTTTTAGTGAATGTTTAATCTTCACTGTGAATTATAATCATTTCTTTACAGACAGAATCTTATCCCTCTAATAGATATTGCTTCCCAGTTACAACAACAGAAGTTATCTTAGGTCAGTCCAAGATCACCAAGTAAAGAACAGATTTTGTTGTTAGTTACTTAATTTCTGTTTTTCTGCTACAAGCTGTTGGTCTTTGCTAAAAATTAGAACCATATATGATAAGGGCCTTTTGTTTTACAGTATTTTATTTTATTTTTTTTTTAGTTTAAATGAGGTGGTTTCTAGTGTTGGAGGATATACAAGTTTGAGGTTGGAGAAAGCTAACAAAATAGATGTTGACTAGGAATAAATGTTGTAATTATATTGGCTTTAAGGATTATTTCAAACCTTAGGAAGAGAAGAAGGTATTGAGAACTCTTTTTTTTTTTTTAAACAGAAACTGTATATACCATGTCTCTAAATAGTTTCAGGTTAGTTCTTCAGAAAGTATACCACTGCCTTTCCCCTCCTTCTCCAATATCCTCATTAGGCTCAGCTTAATAATAATATGAGAGGCCAAAAAAGCTTTTAAAGCTGATTTCCTTTGGTTTGTAATTCCTTGCCAGAACTGGAGGACTGATTGGCCATGCCTTCTGCAGTCTTACAGCTATTTATGAAAGTGTAAAATGAAACCAAGTGCACATGTACACACACACATACAAAATGAGAGAGCAAGCGTAAGAGCAAGCCCAGTATGAATGCACTACAGAAAAATATGTTTGTAGTAGCCTAATTTTACCAACACTGGAAGTGGTAGGAGGGACAACAAATCCCATTAATAGATTGTTTTCTTGTTCTCAATGGGAGGTGCCTGCTGATCTATAGTACTTTCCAGAGAAATCTTGTACTGCATTTTGGTGTGGTGGAGATAAGACCTGGATTTCCTGTTGGTCAAGGACAAGCCAAAGTCTGTTCATGGAGGCTGGAACTGTTGAGATGAAATCACAGGGCTTTTGTGTTATGTGCTTTTCAAATGAACATAAAAAATTTGACAGCTATGTTTCACTCCACTGGAATCACTCACATACACACCCATCCCAAAAGTCACTTAGAGGGGTATGCAGCAATGCAAATAGTGAATTACCAGTTCAGCTATGTAGCCAGGTGCCAGAAGTGGTCTTCTGCAAATTTAGGTGATTACTTAACACATTGAGTAAGGCAAAATTCCAAAGTTCCTCTTCTTGCTGATGTATGAATTTTTCTCTTGTTAATCAAAAGGTCCTAGAAAGTTAAATGAATCATAAAGGTACTTGAAAACATCAGTGTAACACATGTTGAGGCAAAGTTGCCCAATGCTTGAATTATTCTCTGGTAATGGTGTTTCCATGTAGTTTAACATTTTAAAGTAAAAGTTATCAGCCAAGTCTAACCTGGCTCTGCCTGCAAGAGTCTTTTCTTTATTCAAATTAAAACACAAAGAGCATGATTTCCCATCAATTATGAGAAGAGTGGACTTTTGACATTCCTTGTTGCTAACCAAGGCAACTAAAGAAAAAGTCAAAGAGTCATTCATTCAGAAAATACCATTTGAGTACCTACAACATTTTAGGCATCACTAGTTGCTGGTGAAACAAATATAACTCTTGCTTTCATAAAGCTTGAACTCTAGACCTCTACAAATCTGGAATGCTCACCCAGTAGAAAGACTAGATTCTAATTATTCATAAAGATTTGGAACAAAATGAGGTATGCACTAAAAAGGTGACGAAGGAAGTTAAGAGTCTGGGAATTATGTGATATATACAGCAATTGAACGATATTGAAATGCTTAGGGACATTGCAAGTATATTCTCCGCGGCTAGACCAACAGGTGTTAGATATCTGTTGAATACAGAAAAGGTATAACATTTTGAAACATCTCAGAATAAAATGAGCTGCTTTGGAAGGTGGCAGGAGTCCTACCCCTATGTACTGAAATAGCCACCATTTTAACTACCATTGCTCAGTGGTCTTGTGGAGGCATTTTTGCCTCAGAGGTTTGTATCAGATAACTTCTAATGAGCCTTCTAATTCTGAGATTCATCATTCCATAAACCTGATGGTGAGTGACCACATAAGCAAACAGCTCCACTTGGCAATTTGTTCTTCAGCCTGCACATATTAAGTCCAGTCAAACAGAAAACTGAGAGAAATGCTTTGTCCCTTTGTTCTAGATGGAACAACACAATATAGAAATAGAAACTGCCTTGTCTTTTTACCAAGACTATTAAAGATGATTTCCCTAGAGAAATGGTCACTGACCAATGGTTTTGTGGAAGAGACCTTCAACATCATGCAGTAATTTGTTATCAGCAGAGTCCAGACAATAAAGTATCACTCTTTCAGGTCAGTTCATTTTCTATGATGTGCAGATTATAAATGGTAGATTTGGAAACATCTTCTGAAGAGCAAAAAGATGAATATTTGACTGTGGCTTATCAGATGCTAAGCCTAGGAGATGGTTTCATTCAGTCCAGTTCTTCCACTATTTAATTTTATATTATGCCAGCTCAAGTCTTCTGAGTTGTCTGATTATTAGATCCTGACCAGAAAAATCCTAAACTGCTTTCCCTACATTTGCAATTCTCCTTTTTTTTCTCTTTCTTCCAACTCAAGCTTTGAGGTTCCATGACTGTTTATATAATCAGACACTTTGTTTCAGAAACAGCATAACTAATGCCTTTTTGAGGAAGTGCCCTACAAATGCTCAACACTTCAAAATAATTTTCAAATCTCTACTTTTTTTTTTAAGTGGAAAGAAAAATTCAAGAGATTTAGGGGGAAGGGTCTGGCATATAACAGCTTCAACAACGTTTCAGGGTATTTTCTTTGGAGGATGTGATTACAGCTGTTCAAACTTAGAATTATTTACATTGAACAATAACCTTGATTTTAAAAAGTCATATGACTACATATAAACTAAAACATGGGAAGGAATCAAATTTGGTGTTTTTTATGGACATATATTGCCCATTGGCTGTAGCTTCTGAAGGGTGCTATTTGGGACCCAGTGTTGGTGGGAAAAGATAAATGAAGACTGGAGAATGAGAATTTTGTCTAGTGAGTCATATTGGGTTGCAGCTGAATCTGAAAACAGCAGGTAGTCATCAGAAAGGTTTATATGAAATCTAATGAATCAGAAAAGAGAAAGCAAGAGGAAATGGTTTCTTTTCATACAGGGCCAGATTCTCATCTGATGTAAATCTTGGAGAATTAACCAACATATGGAAAATATCCCCATATAGTTATATAGGATAGCAGTATGAAAAATCAATAAAGGAACAGGGATATTTAGCTTTGTGAAGAGAAGATCTGGGTGGGAGAGATAGCTCTTTTCAAATATTTGGAAGGTTAGCATGTAGAGAAGGCAGTATTATGTGTTCTACCAAGAGAAAAACAGTCAACGGGTAGACATTAGAGAGACAGATTGTGGTTTAATATTCTCTTGTCTCCCACTAGGGAAACAGAGCATGGCAATTTCCTCATAGCAGGATAGGCTCATGTGAGGGAATAGGAAGATGTTTTTGGAGCCCTCTCCTAGGAACTGACATGGGAACTGAGGAGACAGACCCAGCTCTGGGACTTGACAGGGAGGATTCAGCCTACCAGGCATGGCTTGACTCCAAAGCAGTTCAGGCAAATAGGCAGCCAGGAAGAATGGGAGACATCTGGACTTTGTAGGCTTCGGTTGAAATCCTGGCCATGTCATTTATTGTCTGTGTAATCTTCGGAGAGTTGCTTGGCTTCTCTGAGTTGCAGCTTCCTGATGTGTCTAAAGGAAAAAATATCACCTGTACTAATGGACAACTGTTGTTTATGTCCACTCAGATTTCTCTCTCCCTGTTCTATTAAAAGCACCTTGATTTCCCCCAAGTCAAGTAGAGTCTTGGTGTTAATCAAGGTGGCCTGACTATCCCCTGGGCAGTCAAATTTTACCTCCCTGGAATTTCAGCCCTGAGTGGGGTAACACAAGGGTGGAAGATGTTTGGAGCTGATTGCTTCTGAGGATGGTATTATGAAGGGACTGTCCATTAGTTCCTGTTGCCCACATTTCCTGAGGCCTGGTGGTTCATCTTCTTGAATTCTGTGAACTACCCTATGTTCTTCCAACAGGTTATATTCTTGCATAAATTAGCTGAATCTGTTTCTGTGTTTTACAGAAAAAAAGAACTATATCTGTACACCTACCTTAATAAGAGTTGCTAGGAGGATTAACTGAGAAAATACACATGAAGCCCCTGACACTATCCTGAGTCTGATGTATAACAGGTGTTCAATAAATGGTAGGTAGCTATTGTGACTTATCAGGTATTTTGATTTCAAGGTAAAATGGAGAACAATTCCAACAGCTGGGGAAAGCCACATTTTGAAGTTAAAGTACACAGAATCAGGGGCATCTATTCTCATATATCAGGCCCCAGTCTCTCTCTGTGTAAAGAACTTGTTAACCCCTGTAATTGGCTTGGCTGTGAGATTTGGTGGGGCTCCTTGACTCTGGAAGTGATCAAGCCTAGACTGAAAGTCTCCATCAGAAGCCCATAGAAAGGTTCCCACCCTGGAAGGAAGGCTGGATTTGAGGGTCTCCTAGATCTCCCCAGCCTTGTGCAATTCCATGCAATCGATGTTCCAACTGCCATAGGCTTATTGCAGAGACAAGAGCCTCAGGGCCCCTCTGGGGAACTAATCAGGGAACACATTTCAATCCTGCACTTATTTGACCCTCTGCCATTTGACACTTTCTTCTTCCTAGCTTTTTTTTTGTGTGCCACCTCTCTGTCCTGATTTTCCTCCTACCTCTCCAGTCATGCCTTTGGATGTGCTGTTCCCTCCGCCCTTACTGCCCTTCTTCAACTATCAGGCTGACTCCTACTTATCTTTCAAGTTTTAGTTTAAAGATCAGGTCTGTCTCAAAGCTTTCCATCCCATCCTCACACCCTAGCCCTTCGTCTCTCCTCTTCTCCCCTGTATGCCTCAGCATCCTCTATTCGAGCAGTCAGAGCACTGGGTTTTCACAGCTGATTCTTTACCTTATCTCAACTGTCAAGGCAGAGATCAGAGCTTGTTCACTTTGTAGCCCCAGTGCCTAGCCCAATGTCTGGTAGAAAGAGGAGAGAAGGAAATGTACCAAAGGCAGAAGACCCTATACTATACTTTTGAGTTTTATTTGTTGAGCATGTGTAAGTTGGAAGTGATTTGTTCTTATGGTTGGAGATTCAGCTAATGAAAATGTGTCAAAATGGAGTTTTAACAACACCTTAGTTTTGCTGGCTTTGCTGCCAAGGAATACAGGTGGAGCCTAGAGGGTGATCTAACTGGAGAAGCTGATGAGAAGACATTGGGGGATCAGATTAACTGAATATTACAAACCAATACTTTAATTTTCTGCACTAGGTAGCTGCAGCCCTAGATGATTCTCATTGTTTATCCCAGGATCAAAGATTATAAGATACTTCACATAAACTGCACTTAAATATGCCTAGTCTTACACAGACTGTTCTGAATCAAAATATTTGCTGCATGAGCCCAAAGGGAATAGAACATACTACTTAATTATTTCTACTTTATTAGTTAAGGAATGGAGTCAGTGACGTGTTAAGTGCTTTAATCTCCATAGGCTATAATTCCATGACTAACTTTAAATCAAAATAAGAAACAAAACCCACCACTAGCCCTGGTTTGTTTCCTCTGGCTGTCTTTATGGGTATATCCAGTGATGAAGAAGATTGATGGTCTCTGACCATGTTGTATACCATACCCAGAAACATTAAGGTGATTTGTATTTACTCTTACTAGTTAAATTAAACTTAGATCTTACATTAGAGGAAAATATGGTTCTCCTTATATTTTGAATTATGAGCTCCTAGAGTAGAGGCTATAGTATAATAAGAAATTGGGGCATTAGTGTTGTTATCCTCAGTCCTCATGCCAAGCTTCACTCGTGCTCATGCCTCAGAGAGGGAACAAGTGTGAAGCATCCAGGGCAATGGTAGGAAGAAAGGTCTCTTTGCCTGGGCGCACATTCATAGTATCTGCCTTCAGCAGAAGTACTGGGCATGGGTTCGTCAAGCACAAAGGAGAGGAGATGTGGAATGGTCACATCTATTCCATAAACATGTCTGTTCCAGGATTTTAGGAGTCATAGAATTTCATTTCTGCCCTATAGGGCATGACACCTATAGGAGCCAAGCTAGAAGGAAGCAAGACTGTTTAACTAGGAGGAGAGGAGTCTTGGGTATGGTTTATGAGATGGGAAAGACACATAAGGGTCATTAGGCTAATTCTCCCTGGCTACATGAGGCAGAAATCCAGGATGGACATATTCCCACTCAATGTATTAGAGACTTTTCTATAAGATAGAGTTGTTCAAAGAGAGGAAGGGCTGCCTCATGAGGGATTGTGGTCCCTGTCCCTGGAGGGCTTCAACCAGAGACTGGGAGCCCATTTCAGGGAGAAGTTAAGGAGACACTACAGAAATATCCTGGGTGAGTAGACTAGAAGGGATTCCTTTCTTCCTAAAAAATCTGAGAAAATAACTTAAAAGAATCTGGGAGCATATCAGAAAAGGAGACTTAATTCTCTTTTGCTTAAGACAGGTCTTGTGGGATCGTCATGAGTATGCTAGGGATGGTCATTAACCAAAGAAAGCCCCCTAAACAAAAAAGCATATACATTGCCAGAGTAAACTGGCAAGAATCTGGAGATATAATCCCAGAAACAGAACATCTGACCTATTGGATAACATCTAGAACTATTTTTATTAGTCATTCACAATTGCCAGCTATACACAGAACACTGTTGTAGGTATTGGGAGAGTTATAAGATGTTTATGGCCCAAGGAAAGTGAAATATATGGAGAAAAACATTTCCACTAACCAAAAACTCAAGATCAACATTGAGAAAATTTTGAAAATACTCAAATATGAAAGAAGAGAGAGCAGCTGAAGAGGATTCCAGCTGTAATTTAGAAGGCTGGGATCCCTCCAATCCATGTCATACCGGTATTTTAGTGTTCCATGGTTGGGCCTATAATGTGACCACACACATTGCCTTTTCATCGTCTGTCAGCCAGCCCTGTCAGGGTTTGAGGTGGGGTGGCAGGAGGAGGAACTCTGCTTTTGGTAGAGGCTTTTCCTTTCACTCAATGATATTTTAGTTGGTGAAAACAGCTCATGCAAACTCTTGGCTTACCTTCCCTGATCTCTTTTTCTTCCTTATTTCCAGGGTGCTTTGTTGATACTTTGTCTCTACTTCCCAGCAGAGAGATGGGAAATAATCTCTCCACTTAAGACTGTACCACTATTTTCTTATTTTCCAGGTAATGTTAAGCTTCACAATGTCAAACGAACCCAGAGGAAGTGCCCACATGATGCTGCCTCCAAGTCCAATGGGCTTCTACCCAGTTATGTTAAACATATGCATATACACAAACACATACACATATGTATATTTTGCATTCAAGTTTTGGAGAAACAATGACTGCATTCTTATTTGAACCAAATACCAAGGGACATATTTACAATTTGAAAATTACTGCTTAATTTTGTAGACTTTTGGTTCAGACATAGAAAAATACTGAGTCTTACAGGGCTTACATGCCAGAGAAGGGCATGAGAAGGAAGGTGTAAGCCAGGAGGGACTCTTGGCAATTTCAATGAAGCTTTGTATTTTCAAAGAAGTTTTGAATCATGAACTAGCTCACCCAGCTATCCCTAGAAAGTAGGTCAGTACAATGTTTTTACAGGTGAGGAAACAGAGATACAATGTTCAGGTGGCTTACTCAACACACACAACTTGGGTAGGAACACAGACTTCTGGATTTCCATCTGGACACAGTCAACTAGGCTACCTTCTTCCCAAAAGGAGAAAATGCAGGCATTTAGCAACTTTTATTTTATACTGGTATATGTTAACTAGCAACTTTTATTTTATATTTTTATATGTTAACTAGGCTAAAACACCCCTCGTGTAGACCAAGAAGTCTTAAGGTGATAGCACAGCAAGCGATAGTTTGAAGCTTGTGATTATTCCCTTCCCCAATCTATTGTACAGGTCAGCTGCTCTGGTTGGGGGATATGGCAGCCAACGCAGTGGCTGGAGAATCAGGAAGTCTGGATTCTAGGACTAAGATGCATGACTTTGCAAAAGTCATTTTAAATCTCTGAGCCTTGCTTTTTCATCCTCAAAATGAAGACAATGTTTTTTAATGTTTTTCAGTTGAAAAATGCAGAAAAACACAAAATAGTTAAGCCATCCATAACTTAACCGTACTTTTTGAGGTATATACAAAAAGTAGTGATAGTTTCTTTGCTGTTCATAATCGAATGTATGATGCAACATCTAACGGTTTCTCTCAAAGGGGGAAATCTATTTTTTATCTGATGAGTTGTCTCTATTTATTTAGCTGGTAACTTATATTCTAAAATAAAAATTTTAAATCCCACACCTTACTTTTATAAGTGAATTGAAAGTTTAAGTATGTGAAAGAACGATGTATTGATATCATCTGATACATAGAATAAAGATGAACTTTTTTTTCTCTGTTATGTTTTAATTGCTTCTGTACTAGAAGTGGAGTAAAAATTCAGAATTTTTACTAAGAAAATGGAAGCTAAATTTTCCATCTCTGATATACTATTTATGAATTTAAAATAAAGTGGAGCAATAAAGTTCTTACCTATGTATTAGGACCAGCAATCTGCTTCTAAGGGGAATATGTGTGTCGTGGCCTTAATTTTCCAAATTCCTCATATTAGCTAATTAACATTGACTAATCAGATCATTTTCCACCTCATTTTGACTGGGCAAGCAACAAAATTTGCCTTTTTCCCATGACTTAGGGAAAGCATTGATGCTTAATAGAACCCTCTCCTAAAGACAGAGTTGGAGAATCTGGGTTTGCAGTCTCAAAAAAACACAGTGCAATCCTTTTTCTTGTCTGAGGGCTGAAAGACAGAGGTTCAAAGGTAGGTGGCCTCTGCTGCTCCCCACCACTCTGGTAAAAGTACAAAACTATTGGCTACCTGTTAGATCTTTGAGGTCATGTCTCCAAATGGACCCCCACTAGCAGGCCTCTGGACATGAGGTAGCCTTCTGCTAATGCTGATGGTCATTCTTTACCTTTATTCCTTCATATCTTTCATGGTGGATATTGTTCACGCATATAGCTCATGGTCACAGACATACATATGCTATATGAAGTGGCAACATCACTTTGTTCAGTCAAGAAAACACATAGGAATGCAAATGAGAGAAAATGACATCAACATAGGGATTATCTTTAATTTCTTCGGATGTACAAATTTTTGGCACTTTGTTCCCAAGTGATTGTGACCCACCAGTGTGGCCCAGTGCAACAGCTTAGGTCCAATGGATAATGTTAACTATTCAGGATTCTTATACATCTGAATTTTCAACTCCGCAGAAGACACAAAGATCCCAGCTACAACCAGGCAGCATATCATCACGGGATTTTGATCAACCACAGTGATCTTGAACATCCAGAAGGCTGGCTCAGAACCAGGCCTTCTCTCTCACATGTACAAAACAACATTTCCTGACATGTGGCCTGAAGAAAAATTTCCTCTGCTCCCAGCTTCCTCCACAATCTCTGGAAGACTTACTTTTGCTTAAAAATGCATTTGTATGAGATGGTTACAAACAATGTGGAAACCCAGGTCTACGTCATGTAGAAGTGAGTCCAGGGAGAGATGCATAAAGAACAGGACCCAAGAAAGCTAACAAGGCCAAATATCAAATATTTGAATATCAAATTTCTTTTGGTTCTAGGTCACTGAATAAAGGTTTTTGACATTTAGTTTCTTCTCTCCATTTAAATTCACTTAGACACAGTGCTAAAATGTGCATCTAAAAGCTCCCAGTGCTGTGCTCACCCTGAAAGAAGGGGAAGAGTGAAGCTCTTTGCACTGAACTCCCTCCACCCCAAATATATCCTTTCACGATTGGTGAACTTTCACACCTCTCCTGTTGAACAACTGATCTCACGTGCACTCAAGTGTTTGTAAGTGGAAAGGAAATGTCACTAAATGCTGCTGCCTGCTGAGCTCTTGATTTGCACGGATGGGAGCACTGTAATGGTCCATGGAAGCCAATCTTCACACAAAAGGTTATGCTCAACATTACTCTCACTCTGGAAAGGAGTTCTGTATTCAGTCTCATGTTTATGAAACATGAAAGCACATGTCGTAAAAATGTTCTGCATATAAATGAAATAATGCAAAGCAATTTTTATGCTTGTTAAAAATGCAACAATATGATTTTGAAATGTAAAGTGTTAATAATGAATAAAATATGTTTTAACTCGTTTAAAATGTTTTACCTCTTTCTTAAATGCAATGTGTGCAACTAAAAGAAAGATGCCACACTGAAGGACCCTGTAAAAGGCAGAAACCTAACCACAACAGAGACAAAGCCAAAACACTAAAAGTCAAGTTCCCTGTGTTATCTGCACAGACTGGCTGTCAATATTGTTCAAATTAGCGGGTTAATTGCCAAATCTCCAGTTTACTTCAGGCTGTGTAGATGAAGTTGGTGTCAAAATTAAATGCTTCATAAATGGCTCGTTTGATGTTATCTTCATATTCATCTCCTTTCCTAAGTAGGACTATTAAAGTAGCTTCTCCAGTGGCAACAATCTTTTCCAACTAAAGGAAAATAGCTTAAATGCTTAATGGGCCCAATTCTCTACAGAACCCCTGGGGCAAAGATGCTGGGAGTAAGTATTTAGCAAGTTCTGTCACTGGGGATGGGGGGTAAGGAGGCAGAGGTGGTGGGAGGGCTGGGGGAAGTAGATTGATCTTCTCCCCACCCTTACCTTCAGGGTGTTCAGTGTTGGTAATGGAGATTGAATAATCAACTTCATTAATGACCTTAGAGCTCTGAACCTGTTAGGCCAACTCATGTTCTTCCTCTTTTCATATCTCTGTTCTCTTCAACTTCCAACCCATTCCCTTGCCCACACATCTCTCCCTCTCAACCCCTGTCTTTCCAATGTGTTCATCTAGAAACATCAAAGATATCACCCAGGAAGCCTGCCGCTTGCCCCTACCATGTTTATAAACCATTGCCCATGCATACACATCCCCTTTCTTCTCTTGTCTAGAGTAACCCCTGCCATCTGGGCTTTGGATCCATCCCTTAATGATACTCAGGGGCTTTATACCACTTTTGAGTATAGCTTCCCTTTCTCTCCTTTATAGGAGTCAACTAATCCTTTAACCACAGAGTTCCCAAACTGACATTAAACATTGAAAATGTCGTCTCACCAGAGTGGGCTTGTCACATTAAATACAGGGTAAACAAGTAATATTTTAGTATAAATATGTTGTAGGTATTGCATGGAATATACTTGTTCTGAAAAAGTATTTGTGGTTTACCTAAAATTTGAATGTAGCTACGTATCCTGTATCTTTATTTGCTAAATCTGGCAACCATACACCAGAGTTCTCTCTTGACCATCCACTGTATTAAATATAAGTACTCCCCTCTTCAGATAGTTTCTATCACCTTTCTTTATTTGTCTGTACACACTATCACCACTGAATGTATTATATACTTATATGTTTGTTTATTGTCTATGTTCTGCTCTCTCCTCACTAGAATGTAGCTTCCATAGCATCAGAGATTTTCAAATTCTTTGCTGCCTCCCTATTGCCTAAAACAGGGTTTAACACAAGGTATGTACAATAAATGTTTATGGAATAAATACATGCTTGAGTCTCTCTCCTTTTAAAATAATTGTCCCTCAACCCCACACTCACCCTAGATCTATTCCTTCATCTCTCTCCCTGACTTCAGAACCAGATTTTGTAAGAGTTCTTAAATTTCATTGTCCCTGTGACTTCATCTCTTGATTCCTCCTATTTCCACTCCAGTCTGGCTCCACTCTTATTCCCCCAAAACAGCTCTGGCTAAGGTCACCAACTACTTCTATGTTATTAAATCACAGTAACACTTTTTTTACCCCCATCTAATCTCTCAACAAGATTTGATTGACCACTCCCTGCTTCCTGAAATAAGCCCCTTATTTCAGGAGCTGTACCTTACTGTCTTTCTTCTACCTTCATAATCACTCCTTCTTAGTATCCATTGCCAGTTGATCCTTCCCTACCTGGCCATTAAAATTGGGTGTTAGTCTAGGCCCTCCTCTCTTCTCATTCTATGTTCTTTCCCCCAGGTAACTTCATCTATGCCCTGGGCTTCAGTGACATATATACTAATGACTCCTAAATTTGTACATCCAGCCTAAAACTCCTCTCTTAGTTCTAGACCTGTATATCTAGCTGCTTAGTTGACATCTCCACAGGATGTCTCAAAGTCAGTTGTTGAAGACTGAATTTAAGACATCCTCTGCTTACTCTACCCCTAGTCCTCTTCTGTTGTTCCACATCTTGGGTGAATGACATCTTCATGCATCTAATGCTACAAGCCTGAAAGTCATCCTCGACTCCTATAAATCTCACCTCCCACATAGCTCTTGAATCCATGCATCTCTTTTTACTTCCATAGTCACCTAGTACAAAGGAATATTACCACTTGCTAGAGCGCTGTGGTGCCTTCTTAACCAAAAGAGCTACATTTACTGACTCAGACTCCCTTCTAATCTGCTCTCCACATTTACATCTAAAATTACTTTTCTGTCAGTTGAAAATTCCTCATAAGAGGCTGCAACCTCTCTTTCCAGTCTTTAAAATTTTTTTTTTATTCCAGTGCAGTTAACATACAGTGTTATTTAGTTTCAGGTATACAATATAGTATTGATTCAACAGTTCTGTACATCACCCAGTGTTCATCACTACAAGTGCACTCCTTAATCCACATCGCCTATTTCACTCATCCTTTACCCCGATCCCCTCTGGGAACCATCAGTTTGTTCTGTATAGTGAATAATTTGTTTCTTGGTTTCTCTCTCTCTCTCTCTCTTTTCTCTCTTTCCAGTCTTATCTCATGCTACTATCTTCCTCATTCTCTCAACTGCAGCAATGCTGGCCAAGAATGAGATCCTTAAATGTAACTCTACTCAGGAGGGCTAGATGAGAAACTGATTACCAAATAACAAGCTTAAAATGTGAATTATTAATAAATCAAGTTTCATATGAAATCAGCCACCAGCCATCTGTCAAAAACATCATATAAAATTTAGGGCTAATAGGTCCTTCACACATCATCTGGCCTAATTCTTACCCTCCAAATGAGGAAATGAAAGTTCAGAGAGAAGAAGGAAATCAGCAAAGTCACACCACTCTTTAATGGCAGAGGTAGGAGTGCCTGCATCCCAAATCACACTTCTTGCCCAATTGGAGAGAGAATGAGAAAGAAAGTGACCTGAGAAATATCATAGTTCCAAAGGTATGGAAGAGCCAGTCATAATGAGTGTGAGGCAGGGATACCTAGGTGATGCAGTTGGTTGGGCATCCACCTCTTGGTTTCAGCTCATGTCATGATCTTAGGGTCTTGGGATCAAGCCCTGCATCAGGCTCCACACTTAGTGCAGCTTGGGATTCTCTCTGCCTTTGCCGCTCTTGCTCATGCATTCTCTCTCTCAAATGAATAAATAAATCTTAAAAAAAAAAGACTGATGCAGATGAAGGGAGCTTAAACTAGTTTACCAGTGTGAGCCCTCAGACACAAGAATCAGGAACTTTCTCAATGAAATTTTCAACTATATCTAAAAGGCCTAAAAAGATAATAAAAATTTAAAAAGGCCTACTATAGACAGTTTCCAGCATTATAGTCAATGGATGTGGGTGACACCAGGGTTGGGGGCTTGGTGGACCAACTGCTCTATCATATAAAGAAACACATGCGTCCTGACCATACTATCTGCTGAGAGCCACCTTTTATGAGTTGGCCACAGAAGCCATCTGTTACCATCTAGGATTTTCACAAGGAACCCTTTTCCTCTTCCATGAGTCCCTGAAGAAACTAAAAAATCAACTTGGTGTCCACTAAAGTTACAGAGTGAGAGTTAAATTCAAGGCACCATTATTTCCTAACAATTAGGCAAAGGTATCATCTGAGATATCCCTTGTCTATTTCCTTTCAAAGGAAATTGCAAGCTACTGAGCACACTTCATACTTTGAAACTAAAGTTGTCATTCAATAGCCAAGGGAAGCTTTCTGGAGGTCTCCACTATTGAGATCAAGGGAGGCTGAGTAAATACCCTGTGTGTGCTTATCACTATGGGCACTGAAGTGTAAATGAGTGTGAAAGTTGCCTTTTGGTGTCAAAAGACCTGACAAGATTTTTTTCCAAATGGGATTGGAATTATTAGTAAATTTGTTGAGCTAAGAGGCACTCTTTATCAGCTGTAAGTATTTTTAATTGGTTTCTAGGGAACACCTGTGTTAGGGTTATAAGCATCAAAGGTGATAAACAACTTAATTATCCTTCCAGAACCATTAGGAAAAAGTATCACTGTTGGTGAGCTTTCTTTGATGCCTTCTTTTGAAATGCCATCCTGCTACTATTGTGGGGCTATTTGTAGTTTATTTCCCAGAGCTTTGATTTTCCCTTCATAAATAGAAAAGGCAGTTAGAGGTAGATTAATGAAATTAATAATGTTTGCACTGATCAGATATGTCTTAGGTTACCATTGGGCATAGCTTCTCTTTGGAGAAGCAGCAAATTAGAGATAATCAGAAAACCTTGAGAGAATTTTTTTTTAAGTAGGCTCCACACCCAGCATGGAACCCAACAGAAGGCTTGAACTCATGACCCCAAGACCAAGACCTGAGCTGATATCAAGAATGAGATGCTCAACCAGCTGGGCCCCTCAGTCACCCCAACTTTGAGAGAATTTTGACGGATAGAAGCAAAAAGCATATGAGGAGATAGAAAGGAATGGGTTATGGCACTCATTTCTTTATCATGACGGTTTCCGAGAAAAATGAGTTGCCAGCCTGGGGCAGTTGTTACAGAAGGGAAGGAAGAGTTTTGTATTTTGTTTATTTCCAATCACTGTCTTTGAATTTTATTTACTAAGTGGAGATACGGAGGCAGGTGTGGTGGCCTATGCATTTGTTAGGCCAAACTCTGTACCTTTGTTTCCTAAGATTCCACCTTAGGATCAGGACAATTTTTCATTTTCTAGACGCTATTCAAATGCAATGTCCCTGGGAGGTGTTTTAAAAAATCACTAATGTGAGAGAAAAATAACCTTTCTCTACGGAACAAGGAACAATCAGAAATGGGATTTGATTACAGGTCAGTGATGGACTTTCCTAAATTCACTTTCACTCAGGACTAACACTGAATTACTCAGCATTTTGGTTTTGCCTCCTTCTTTTGTTTTATTGTCAAATACAAAAAATATTTCTGGCTGTTACTTTCAAACTCTTTGAACTGAGGTCATGTGGTTAGTCTTACCTATCCTTTACCTGGTGAAAATGAATAAGAAATTATGTTTTGAGCACCTCAAGAAGGTACTATAGACATTCAGGAGAATAGATAATCCTTTTTAAACACTTCAAGTTTTTAAAATGTCAACTGGGATAAAAATCAGAGTTGGAAAAGGATCACAGGAAGCTATTCCTGTCCTTTTACAAATGAGGAAATGGAGGCCTCTCTGGAAAAAAGCTATGAGCCCAGGCTCCTAGAGAATTACCCCATAGCCTCTCACTTGATTCTGCTGAGAGAAATTTCACATTGTGCTTGGGACTAGAATAGTGTTAAATAACTGTCTCCACATGACATCTTTGGTATTGGATAGAATTAAAGTGGAACACAGTGGCCACCATCTTTTCAGCCCTGCCCCAAATTGGCAATCTACCAAGTAGGCCAAATATTAATTTCCCAAAAACATTTTGAAGAATGGAATGTTAAATCGATAAAAATGTCAGTTGAACATTAAAAATCAGAGCTTTAAAAAAAGAATTTTCAAAGACCTCAATCTGAGAGTGGAGCGACTGAGTCATCTGTTGGTCTGACTTGATTCAAAAGACGAGGTACCTTTTCTTAACACTGGAGGGTCTAGTAACCTGAGGCTTTCAACTCTGAGTTTGCAGAAGGGTTTATCTCCCTTCACACTTCTCTATACCACCATCCATTTCCCCTTTTCCCTTGTACAACTGGTCAACTTTAAATTCTGAGTGTTGGTAAGAATTATCTGTTAAAGAACAAAAGGTCCAACTATATTCATTATATAGTGCAAGTTTTAAAAAGAGAGTGTGTGTGCATGTGTGTTCCAATCTTATGATTTCACATTTCACAAGTGATATGTTTTGGCTCTAGAGAAGCATTTTAAAAATCCTGGTTGTCTCAAACCAATTGCCTCAATCTGTAGACAAAGAGTCAAGTAATAACTTTCATGTACTCTGCAAAACCGAACACCGCTGCTTTGTTTCCTGTTTTCACCATAGCCCTATTTCTGAGATCTTTTCTAGAGGAGGTAGATGAGAAAAATCCTTCCTCCGGAGTTCCAGTTTCACACCAAAGACAGACATCTTCCTGTTCTGGGTTCTATTATTGTTGATAAGGAACCTGAGCAAAGACTATGAGTTTGACAGTATTTAATTGGCAACCAGTCCATTACAACCAGCCATATTTGACTCTTCACCAATTTCTGTCAGCTGGTGTTGATGGTAGTCGTTGACAAAATTGTGGGTTATGGGAATGTGATTACCCACAGCCTCTTTGGTATTGAGTAGAAACCATGGTGTAGAAAACATGATGACTTTTAGAGAACAAACCCCATGTTTGAGAATATTGCATTTCCAATATATCTCTCAATCTTTCCACAAGTCCTTCTCATATCCTAAATACAACAAAGGGTGTAACACAAGTTCTTTGGTAACAAAGGCTTTGATGATGACTTTATACCCTTAGAATATTTGCCCTGATTTATTTATGAAGTTGTACAAAATATCCTCTCTACTATTACTAAAATGACTGGAATTAATAGAAAAATAGTATCTTCTTCGGAGCCAAGCTTGGACTAGGGCTTCAAATTGAACCCCAATACCTGCAGGCAAAGCTGCAATCCAGATGATATCTGGCTATGGAGATTTTTCATCTGTATATCTTATTTCTCAGGCACTCCCTTCTCATTTTTGTCCCTGAGTAACTAGTGGCACCCTCGTGGTAACTTCTGACCTCTGTAAACAGTTTTTCTCCCTAACATCACCCTACCTTTGTTACTAAAGCTCTGGATCTTGCCAGATCATCTGTCTGAACAAAACTTTAATATTCTCTGTTCCTTTTCCTCAAGATCTTATAGATAACCAGTAAGAGATTTAATACATCAGAATATGATAAGGTTACTTAGGCAATTGGATGTAGCCCATAAGAGTATGTACTTTAAAGTCAAACTGTAATACCTAAAACATTGTATTGTAAATAATTATGGCCTACTCAAGTAGAACTATTATTATTGTATTGTTATTGTCATCAACAGCAGCAGTGGCTTATAACTGGTATGATCATCACCCTCCCCAGGTATTATAATTTTTCTATAGGCCTTCAATGACTTAAAATGAGGAATGTGAAATTTTCTCTATCATCTAGCTGGCCAATGAAGGGGAGCATGGTCTTCCTGAGATGTTATCAAACCTTCTGATTCTTCTGTCCTGCACTGAAAGCACTCAGCCCTGATCAGTCACAGCTGCAGGTAGGGCTGGGGCAGCACACAGCAGACAAATAACTGGCTGGCTGGTTTGGGTTGGAGTATGGCCACTTGGAGTATCTCACTTCTTCTCCTCTCAGGAACTATATGAGAAATGCAACCCTTAATTTCTCAGGTTCCAAAGCTGAGATTCATAATGTATGTTTGAGCTCAGAGTAGGATGAGCAGATAAGACAAGGATTCCAAGAGGATGGATTTTCCTTCCTCTAATTTAAGCCCAACAGTCTTAATATTCTACACGACAGAGTTTAAGATAAATGAAGAATCCTTTTTAATGCTTGTGGAAGAGCTGGGCAAATGTACACCCTTTTCCTAATCCTCAAAAGTGGCACAAAGAATTGGCATCTCCCGAACCACTTATAAGTGAAGGTAAGCAGAGTGGTGATAACATTTCTACTGGCTCAGCCTGATCATGGGGCTGCCTTTCCCATTTCTGATGCAGTAACTGGAGACCTGTCTGTCTGTAAGGATGCTACACTGAGCTGTGAGCCAAGTTTGAATGCTTTCCTGACTTCGGCTACTGCGTGGTTGTGTTGGCTCTGAAATAGAACATGTTTCTCAAGTGAGTTAATGCCTACTTGCCACTTTGTTGTAATATTTAATTATCATAAATGACCTTAATTGTTTAATTATTAGACCAAAGGGTAGATAAGAACTTGCTGCAAGCAAAATAAAAAGACCAAGCCTCTCTCTGTATAAAAAGGCATATGATATATGCATATGTGCCATTCATACCTACATACTAGAAGTATTTTATGAGTCTTTATGTATAAATCTATTTTTGCATATTTTTAGATACACTAGCTTGTGCTGGATTTTTGAATCAGTGGTCATAAATGTGGACTGTAAGAGAGATGATGCTCAGAGAAACAAATGGTTTGGTTGGCTCAAAAGGTGAATTACCTTTAATAACAGTGTTACTAAGAACTACTACTAAAGACTACTCTGCCAAGCAATGTTGACCCTATCCTCTTGTCGCTTCCTCTTTGAGAAAATAATTCACACTGCAGTGAGAGCCTAGAGTGACTGCATTGCAAATAATACCAATTCAGGGTGGAGGGAGAGTGGCACCATGTCAATAAGGTTTCTTAGCTGGAGTCTAAGAAGGACTGATCCAAAAGAAGGATTGATCCTTTGAGGAAATATGAAGAAAGGAATATTCATTTAAGTTCTCTCTGTGATTTGTGATGAATAGTACTTGCCAGTCTTAAAGAAACAGTGACCTCCTTTTTTACAAGAGGAAAAAAATACGAGACCTGAAAAATTTAAAGCAGTTCTAGAAATATACTCTTCTCACAACTAAATCTTTTCAGGGAAGCTCTTCCTTGTGTGCCATTTCTCAGATGCACTCACAGAAGTCTTTGGGAAGTGATTCCAGCTTACAGTGTCAAATAGTAATAGCTCCTGTTAACTGAGCACTTACTATGTGACAGGTGCTGAGCTATATGTTTTATTTATTTCTTACAATGATCCTATTAGGTGTGTCCTATTTCTATCTGCATTTTATGTATAAAGAAACTAAAGTATGGGAAGGGTAAGTAACAAGTCCACTATCACACAGCCAGTAAGTGGCAGAAGCAGATTTGAACACAGGCATCTGGACTCCAGATCCCATCACTTTACCAGTACCCCTTGCATTGGTTTGAGAATGTGCTGAAGGTTTCAAAAACTAAGAACAATTAGGAAAAATCAATTGATTCCCCTGATTTTGAGTTCTCTGTTGCTGATGGGAAGTCTTGAAAAATATTGATGAAGAAAATGAAAATAGCAATAGCATCAAAGGTTCTGGTGAAACCAGTGTCTCATTGTGACTCCACCCTTAGGAGCAAGTCAAGACTCCTGTTTTCTCTTGCTTGGCACTGACTACTGCAATAGAGGCTGCAGGCACAGTAGAGGTTAACTCTTGGGTGAGTGTTTAACAGCTCCCACTCCTGGGGCTCATTAACCACAAAGGAGGCGGACTTCACAGAAATGGTTACGAGTCACCCAGGGAAGAACTGGCTAATGACACTAGCCTCACATTCCCAAGCCCAGAGGTAAATTACACGTTCCCTTCAAGGACTCTTTTAGTGCCGCTACAAAACTATTAGGGCTGTTAGAAAAAAGACAGTTGAGTCTTTATATTTTCTTAGCTGCCTTAGTACCATCATATGTGTACTTGATATTTTTGAAAAGAGGCTTGAGATGTCATGAAGCCCCCAGGAGGATTATATAAAAATCATTTTCTACAAAGTTCTCCCTAATTGTCTTCCTAAAGTCTGAGGTTACTCTACTCATTTGAAAATTACTTCATTTAGCAAAGGGCATTTTGTAAAATATATAGCCTGCAAAGCTAGCCTTACCTCAAGGGGGGAAAGAGGGACGCTCCCTCATATGTTTGGGGACGGACTTTTTATGTATTCTATCAACAAAGTTACATAGAGCAGCTGCTATGTCTGGATAACTACCTAGAGGCTGAGGGAAATACAGGGATAGAAGGCATGGTCCTTTTCTTGAAAAAGACTTTGGAGTAATGTGTACAATGATCAGAAATGATGAGCTAAATACAAATAGCAGAACAGGACTTGCTGTCATATAGACATGGTTGATGTTGCTACCAGTTTGCCTGGACCATCCTCATTTGTTACCTCCACTCAAGTCTCTTCTATACTGAAAACAAGCAAGCAGACCAAGGAAGATAAAATTGAAAATAGAAAATGTTTTAAAGACCAACTTATTTTAGAGCCCTAGCTTAAAGACTCATTTTGATATATGAACAAGTATTACAGGAGCATGTTTACAAAGGTAAAAATCGTGAGAAAGAATTTCTAGAAAGGAGAGAAATGATGAATTGGTTCTATAGTACACCAAAAAGAAACAACAACAACAACATATTTACACTTCCTGGGTAAATAAATTAGACTATGTATCCATATTTTCCACTTGCTATATTACCTCTGTAAAGCATGGACTCTCTGAACTTCAGTTTTCTTCATATGGAACTAACAGTACCTGACCAATAGGAGACTAAAAGGAGACATAGCTATAACATACTCCATAACAAGATTCTTTTTGGAGGGAAAGCTGAGTGAGCTCATAGACCTTTAACCTTTAATTGCTTTTTTTTAGAAGCAGTTTTCTTTATTTGTTTGAGATTACATAGAAATAGAGAGTGTGCTTCTATAATGCTATGTTTCTTATCCAAGGAAGCTGGAAAAACTCTTGTATCAGACACCTGGCATGCACTACTTCCAGTTCTTTTTGTCTTTCCTGTCTTAACTCCAGCCATTACTGTACTGACTAGTTCTACATGGTTTCAGGCTCAACCTGATGGGATTGTGTTCTATGCCCTTACTTTGTACCTCCTGCCAAAGGTTAGTGAAGAAGTTTAGAATGCCATAGGACCCTGCTAGGTACCCAGGCAAATACAACCTGGAAATGCAATGGAGGTAGCACTCACCCTGGGATGAAAATTTGATCAGTGGTAACAGAAGCCCATAAATTGGTTTATTTCTGCTTTCTTCCTCTAGAAAGATTGTTCTGAGAAGCAGTTATATGGCTTCTCAGAGTATGGCCTTGCAACATCAAGCAATAAATTAAACATAGCAGTAGCTGGTTTGATCATCCTACTTGTATTTTCCTCCATTCTTCTCTGTTTCATACTTCTCAATATTCCTTATTCTGGATTATACTCCTTAATAAAGTTGTGTGATATAAGGCTTTGGTTCGAGCTTGCTTTCTGGAGAACCAGGGCCAAGATAATTGATACTAGAGTGGCTCCAGTCCTGATTCAGGAGGGTATTTTGGATCTAGATTAGAAAGACCCTACTACCATCAGAAGATATGGTGGTGGTAACACCTGACATGTAGTGTCATTATGATAACTAAGACTTTCCCTTGTGGGTAATTGGGCTGAGATGCAGGTGGTAAATGAGGGGCCATGGTAGTTAAAAGCATGGATAAGATGATAAAGATAGAAATTATGAAATAGACATGACTGCTGTTAACTGCACTGGAAGACTTAGAAATTAAAAGAAAGACTCAGGGGAACCAACTTTCAACTCAAACTAAGTGCAAAAGCCATAAATCCTCTATAGCAGCTTGGGTGGAAATGATCATCGCCCAGAAACATAGGGAAGATCATGCTGAAAATCAAGCCCAGGATTTAATTGTAAGGGTGGCAAAACCACAAAGTAGAGTGAATATGCAGCCTCAAGAAATCTCCTACATCAAAATCAGGACCTTGGCAGGAAAAGAGAGAAAGGAAATATTTAGATAAGCCAGCCTGAGAATTTTGAGCTCCCACTGAACCCTCAGAGACCCTCTAGTATAGAGGATAGAAGTGGCTGCCTGCTTAAGACTGTTCAAGGACTTCCTCTAAAGCAATTGCCTCATAAAATGATCATTTTTTCCCTCAATATATGCCCTCAGGATCCTTCATAGCCTCCAAACTGTTGACCAAGATGAAGTCTCTACCTTGCCCAAGCTCTACTCCTGGAGAGACTAGCTTATATACCAAAACAGCTGCAGAAACTTGCTAATATGATCTGGTATGAATAGGGACTACACATGTAGGAATGCACTTGAGGGTTTTCAACTGGAGTGAGGAAATCAGAATATAAGGATAGAAGAAAATTTACTGATATGAGATACTCATCCATGATTGGGATTTAATATCCTACAAAGAACCCCTGGAAACAGTCCTAATAGTCTGTTGAGGTGGGTCTTGAAGCTCTGTGAAGAGAATACTAATATCGACCAATGTGGTAGAAAATCATAGCCTATCACCCAGTTTCCAAGTCTAAATCCACTCATGGACCCAGAATTCAAGGATTAGTGGGAAGTTTAGTATCCCTTGAGGAAGGACTCTTCAGTATAGTCACAAGTGTATACAGGCTATTTCTCTGATTCTTCTCCTAAGTGGCCCGTGGCCATTTGTTAGAGTAACGCTTGCACTGTTGAAAGGACATTTAAAGTCTATTAGATGAAGAATCATGGCTGAAATGATACTAAGGGAGCTGAAGTGCCATCAAGAATATCCAGTTAGAGTGAGAAGCTCATCTGAGCTACATTATCACAGTAGTGTTTTGGCTCAAGGCTGTCTCATGGTGGGTGCATAGTATTTATATACTCCTCTTGAGTTTATTTCTCATATTCTCAGTGTATCATTGGGATAAATATATTTATCAACTGATAAAACCCTCATACTTGTTCCCAACTCAATGGTATAAGGTTTATTATGGTAGGAACTGCCTCTATCCCTGGCCAAGATTGTAAATCAAAAGTAACACTGCATCCCAGGTGGAATTACAGAGGTTGGTGCTATTGTCAGACTTGAAGGATACAAATGTGATGGTCACCGTCATATCCCTGGTTCAGTTTACCTGTCCGGCCCTGAATAATCCTGAGAGATCATGATAAATGATACAAAACTATCATAAATTAACCAGGCAGTCCCCCAATCACATCTGCTATGACGAATGTGTTATCTTTTTTTGCCAGTGGATTAAAAGGGCCCCGAGATATGAGACAATGAGTCTGTGAATATGTTGTTCTCAGTGCCCATGAGGAGGAAAGATCAAAGGCAGTTTATATTCACACTGTAGAGACAGCAGCTCTCTTGTAAAATTTATACTTTTTGTCCCTATAAACTTAAGGTCCTGGTTTCCACTGTGGAATGGAGAAGTGGGAGGGACACTTCTACTAGGTACATAGAAAAGTTTCCACTGAACTTGAACCTTGAACTACCACATTGTGGACTCATCATGCCAGTGAACCAGAAGAAAAAAAGGGAGTTATTGTATAGGCAATTGTAATCAACCCTGATGACAATGTGGAGTTAGAGTAGCTGCTACAGAATATAGCCATGGAGGAGTATGTCCAGTATCAGGAAAACTGCCTTAGTGCAGTTCTCTTGATTATGTACAATCATTCCCTGCTTCACTCCTCTCGCCCCCACTCCAGCTCCCTGCAAGCTGGGAAAATAGTAATACAGAAACCTTTGCCTCAGGCTCCCCTTTCAGGAGAACCCAAGTTTAGGCTGTCATGCTGGTAGGTTCATATGTACTCATTTGCTGGGAAAGAATGTATATGCCAGGCACTTTACATATTTCATTCTATTTAGTCATCGTGATGATCTGCAGAGGTAGAATAATCATTTCTAGTTTCCAGATAAAGAGACAGTTTCAGATCAGTTAAGAATTTTGCCAAAGAACATACAGCTTATAAGTAGCAAAGCCAGGTTTTGGCCCAGGAAGTATCTAACTCTGAAGTTCAAGTTCTTTCCTCTACATTTGAATGCCTGGATCAGTGAAGATAAAAAGAAAGAAAGAAACCAATTCCTTCAATCACTTTGTTAACCCACCTTTGTGGTTTGTCTTCACTTTAAGATTTGTCTTCACTTTAAGGTTTAGTTTTTCCTTTTAAAATGCAATTTATTATACAGCATATGTCTATACAAGCAAATATTGTAGGAATGTTAAAGAAAATGATAGGGTTCCATTATTCTGAAACATGTGATGGAGGAAATCAGAGTGCTCTTTTTTACAAGATCTGAGAAATGAATATAAAGTAAAAAGCCAGCTCATTAAAATTTCTTCTCCTTGAGGAAATAATTTGTTTCTAAATAAATTCAGCACAATAAAAAACAGAAGAAAAATGTGAAATCTTATCATACAATTTTAAGTTTGATATGCCACCAAATAAAGTAAATGGTGGTAGAGTGGAAAGGAATATAATCCATAAAGGAAGTAAGAAAGGTTAAAGAAGTCAGCAGTAATTAAATGGTGATTGAAGCTGAATAGAAATTGATCTGTATTAGCCGAAGGCCATTCCTGTCTTTTAGAGTGTTATATACCAGTCTATTTCGTTATAAAAATATGTCATTTCTGAGCCAGGGTCACTAATTCAAGACAGCAGTGGATTCCCAGAACACAAATTCTAATATTCCACACCTGCTGGCAGGTATTGAAATAGATAAGATACTTTAATAAGTCTGTGTGGGACTATGAGTCCTAAGAGCTTTATTGGTTTGCTGGCTGTTTGTGCTTGCAGAAGCCCAAATTACATTGACTCAATCCAGTACAAATAGAGGCTAAAGTGGCAGCTCAAGCTTTAAGCTGATTTGGCCTCTGATGGACGGTCATCTGTCCCCAGGGTTATATCTACTCAATAGGGACTTAGATAACAGGATGGAGAAACTTGTGCTCTATTTAGACTCTCTTCTGGTGTTCAGTGAATGTTAGGCTTTCTTATGTAACACATCTAATAGCAAACAAAACTGCATGATGTTTATAATTTTTATTATGAAGGCTAGCATTATAAACCATCAATCATTATTATTACAGATGATAACAGTGACTACCCTTTATTCAATGCCTACTATATTCTGGTTCTTTTTTATATAAATTGCTGTACTTAGAACCCTGGAAGGTGAATGCTATTGTTTTCACTTTCTACATGAGGAAACTGAAGCTCAGAGGGAATGAGTAACTTGCCTAAAATGAAGGCTGACATTGTCAATCAACCAAGGCTCTTCTCTGCTTTTTTCCATTATACAACATGGCTGCTTATTTATTTCCAGAAGTCTAAATAAGCAAGGGCAGGCTTTAATAAAATATTTCATGTTCCCAGAGGATGTGTTATCGAGTAGAATTAAAGCACATTTTTGGAGTGATGAGTAAGTGTAGCCATGATTGATTCCATAATAGCAGCAACAAAAATAGAGTTGATTCACTATATTTGGGCCATAATCTTGATCAAGTAATGTGAAAGATGCATAGTCAACCCCAAAAGGCCATTCATTCATTGAAAGTATATGTTCAATGAGTTCTAGGTGCTTGAGTTTACTAGATGCTAGAGCTGTGAAAAATAAGAAAAAAATAATATAAGGATAAGTGACATTTTTAGAAGGAGTTCTCATGCTTTAGTAGTATTCATCAAATCAGAATGGCATTATGCTGTGGTAGTTCCTCTAATTTTTAGCAGTCCAATAGAATTGGTAGTCTGGGGCAGGTATTTCAATCTGAATGAAATTCATAGATCTATGTTTTGATTCTAAGAGTAATTCTTATTTCAGAGTAGCATAGAAGAGACTGACATTTTATCACCAAATCTATTTTCTCTTCTTCCTGAATACATAGTTACTAGTCTAATCTAGTTAGACTAGATTTTCCAGCATCCCTTGCAGTTGGATATAACCATATGACTGACTTTTAGTCAATGGAAAGTCAGTAGAGAGATGGACACCAATTCCCTTCCTGGTCCATAGACATATCCACAGCTTTTCTCCATACTTCTTCCTCTTTCCTCATCTTAATGCTGATGGGTCTAGTGACCTTAAGGCCACGTATTAAAGATCGCAGAGCCATAACATAGAAAGAACCTGTAATCCTGGGTGAATACATGGAAGGCTACCCTTATAGGAATCCTAC
Organism: Canis aureus; assembly: GCF_053574225.1. Taxonomy (NCBI): domain Eukaryota; kingdom Metazoa; phylum Chordata; class Mammalia; order Carnivora; family Canidae; genus Canis; species Canis aureus. The sequence continues at coordinate 43,875,535 of NC_135628.1, read as the reverse complement.
ATTGTACTTTATATGACTGATAAATAAAGACACTAAAATTTGAGTGTTTATTATAGTTAGTACTACTCTAATATAAATGCTAACATATATATTCAATAGATATTTGAGTACTATTACATATTTAATTCCCTCTTACCTGGGAATTATTCAGCTAGCAGGTAATATGATTGTATTATTATATATAGCTTTCTCAATTTCAGTAATGAGTAATGTATGAGATATTTTTCATCATATTCCTAACTTTTTCTCTTATTTTGAGTTTGTTTGGACATTTGTTTTGTCCTCCACTAGGATTTGTTGGCAAACAAGATTATGAAAGGTTTTTTAAATGCCAGAGAGAAATGTAAAGTTGAAAATTTAAAGTTGATGGCTAATGACAAAGAAATACTTTGGGGTATTTCATTTGGTTACCTCAAACTAATAGAAAGAACATCAGTATCCTGGAGAAGCACAGTGGAGATGGGCCTGAAGAAGCATAATATGAGAACCCTGATTGAATCCTGAGCATCTCAAAGGAAATGGCTTCATTCTGTCCATTCATTCAGAGATTGGACACAAAGATGAACCACATCACTATGTGAGAAGCAAGACTGCCTGATATCTTGGGGTATCAGTCTGGGGGCAGCTAGGTGTTGCAAGAAAAAACATGGATTTTGGTATCAAAACCCTAGTTTGATTCCTTATTCCTAATTTGCTGCAGATGCTTTTAAACCACTTTGAATTTCAGTTTTCTTACCATAAACAGGGAGTGATAATATCCACCTCTCAAAAACACTGTGAGGTTTAGAGGCAATGCTTTCAAAGTGCTAACAAAATACCTCAATATATGATAGCTAGTATTAGATTTATGATTAACTGTGCTTAGTATGTTTGTAAAGAGCACACAAAGAAAGCTTAGACCATTTTCATCACGGTATAATATACAACAGCTAAATGTTTGGGCCATTGATATTCTTATTAAGTTCATCTTATTCTGTATCCAGTAATTGAGGCAAAATCATGGCAATTATTTCTAGTAATCTTTTGGAAATATAACTCAATAAAAAAAACTTCTCAAGTACTTTTAATACACAACACATGATGTTGGTTTCTAAATGGGTTTAATCCTGTATTATATTTGGTCTTAATGATTATTTGTATCCTTCTGTTGTCACCAAGATAAGAACTACCTTATCTCAGAAGAATGGAGAACTTTTTTGTTTTAAAGAACTACTTTAAGAACCATTGAGAGATAAAGGTGTTTGTTGCTGTCACTGCTAAAACTATGCAGTTCTCAGTATTAACAGAGGAAGTAAATGAACCTCTTATAAAAGATTTAGATGCGGTGAATGGAGGTTAGTTATATCATGTGCATATTTAATGCTCTGGGATTGTAGAGTAACACTAGCCAAATTAGTGAAAGAAGGGGCAAAGAATAAAGAATACCCTTTCTTTTTATTCTCCACATGTCATCATTCTCCACATGACTTAGAGTTTACCGGAGATAGGGAGGACAGTACATTTGGTTTGGGTATGGTATAATTTTAGAATGCAAACTTTCTTGCATTGCATAATTTTAGAGTGCAAACTTTTTTAAAGCTGGGAGTATCCAGTCTTAAGATGCTTTAGCTCTGATTAATCAAGGCTTATTAGTTTATTACCCTCAATGCTTGTGCCACACCAACCTTATTGTGAACTGTCAGCCATAGTTACCATTAACTGCTTGTAATGAGGGGAGCAGGCCCTCTTACCTTGCCCACCAACCTGGATCTCACTCCTGACCAGTTGAAGAAGAACAATGGAAGTATGAAAGTTTATAATGCACAGGCAATAAATCATATTAGCAATAACAGAAGTGCAGTGATTTCTTCCCCACTTCTACCCCCAACTGCTCTGAAAAGGCACTTTTGCTGTATATCTCTTTGGAGAGCACTGGTGATCTGAAGAAATGCCTCCTCTTGAAAGAACCCTCTTTATTCACAGTGGAATACTCTTGAATTTTGCAGATCGTCAAACACACAAAAAGTTTTTTTTTAATAGTTGAGGAAATAAGCCTAAAGAAAATGTGTACCTAATCCTATTAGCTGACTTAATATAGAATTATTAAACGCCTTGATATACAGGATTTAACACAATCTTTCTAGCAGGGTGTGATGTAATCTGTTTTTGTTCCTCAGCTAGCAGATGGCTTACCTTTAAGTAATTTCCAATATGTTAAGAGATCAAAAGCCATCCTCTTGCCACCGAGGCAGTAATCGTTCTTCTCTGCTGGGGGTTGCTTGGTCCTGTGGTAGGGATATGCAAAGGCTCCTGGCATTTCCAAAGATAGAAGGGCGACATTTCTTCAGACTTTGAAGTTAATAATCCTTCAGAAGTTAAAAAACTGAGGGATTTTTCAAAAACCCTTTTAATGTTCTATATGCCATGTGCAAAAGTAAATATCTGTAAGAAATCACTGAGGGCTGGTGCGAAGCTTGGAGGAGGTGCTCTACAATCTCCCAAGTCATGGACTGGTGTGATCTGTCACTGCTGAGGGTATGAATAGGTTGTGCTTCCATCAAGTAGCACTGTTTGGAGGATGTGATGTGTGTGTTGAATGCTTTAAGAATGATGATAGATATAAGTTCAGTGAAATTCATTGCCCGTTGCCCGTACTGCCATTGATGAACCCAAGTAGTGGCATGGTGACAGACCTATACCAGCTGTCTCTTTCTAAGGCTGCGAGGCTTTCAACTACTTCCTCATGCATTTGTCTTGTTGGAAATGATCTATTGGAGAAGAGGGGGTAAATTTGCATTCAGGATTCTGTTTGATCTTTACTACTAGAGAGAAAAGTGTTTATATCTCAACAGTTTAATATGCTTCTAATGGACCCAGAGCCCACAGTCATTTTTTTTTTTGTAAAATTTAATTCATATTTTCATGATGTGCCGAGTGATAGAATCCTGCTGAATTTTGAGAGCAGACAAACCTAGCGTCTTAAGGTTTGTTTTCACCTTTGCTTAAGGCACTTGCTTTTGATACAGAGAGGTTTCATTTTATTTTTTGGACCAGTTATTTTCATGCTACGTACAATGAGAGAAAAGTCTCAGTAAGAAAATATATTTCTAGCCACATAGGGAGCCCTAAGATTAGATTTCCTCTTGTAGATAAAATAGATTGTTTTAACTTAAATGGCAGGCCCCTCTACTAACACCCCCTTTTTCTTTTCATCATTTTGGTTTATGTATTTGTTGGCTAGAATGTTGACAGGGAGTTGATGGATAAGTGAATACCTAATAGTCATCGAGAGGGATAGAAGGAGAAAATATGAAATAGAATTCTACAGGCATGTGAAGAGGCTTGCAGGGATCAGGTTTCATTTAGAAAGAAGGTAAAGGCAAATGGCATGGAACAAAAAAATTATGAAATGGGAACTTGAAATGCCCCAATATCATTTTACTACTACACAAAAATCACACACGGATACAGACTAGCTATTTCCCCAAAGCAGACTCATCAAACTGTTTGGAGCTGTAAGTAATATCTATCTATCTGCTTTCCCTTCTGAACAACCAAGAAAAAGCAATATTATTCCTCAAAGTCCTCAGAACATACTTCCCCCAACTATTTTACAAGGTATTCCCCTTTTGAGAATTTTCTATTAAGTACCCAGAGATAACTGATCCAAAGAATAAAATAAAACTTGTTCATATCAAAGGCAAGAGCTGGTAAGAATTAGGTGAATGATTTATAATGACTTTTACACAAATCTCCCAGTGTTCATTGAGCTCATTCCTTCTTTCCAGAATGATTTCAACACCATAGCTCCCCATACTCTCTGGAATCTCTTTTCTTATTCTTGAAAACTATTGCTGTGTCTCTGCTTTATCCTCTTTAAGATTAAAGAATCCATAGTTTCTTTAACCACACTTTATTTAAGGCCTCTCCTCTCCTTGTGGGTCTCCTAGATTCACTATACTCATTGTAAATGAGGGTATAGGATGGTCATTCAAGCACAAGCCTGAGGGTATGGTAGGCCATAGTTAATCCTTTCTTCAATCATGTGTCTAAAGATAGTCTGACTTTGAATGGAATGTCTAAAACCTAATCATTAATGCCTGAGGAGTTTGTGAAAAGGTGAAATTTGGAAAGTCAGTGACTCTATCAGCTTGGATAATAATTGCCTATCCTCTAAGATGACAGAGGTAAAGTAGTCAACTCTCATTGAGTGGGGCAAGTGAGATTGGGAGAGGCATGGAAGAGTAGTCATGTAAAACAAAAAAATCAAACATAGAAACAAAACTAGAGTTATTGCTCAGTTATTCAGCATTGCCATACGTGTTGTTAAGGAGCAGCATGATCTACAACTTGCTCAATCTCAAAAATTGCTTAACACTGAAGGAACAGTTGCTTAGTACTTCTCCTACCCCAACTCAAAAGAGAGGACTCCAGGCTTAAAATTTCTGGGCTTCCTGTTAGGAGAAAGAAATTAATAAGAGGCTGAGTGGGAGGACTCTGTCCCTTCTGCTTCCATTCCTTGCAACCAGAGCTGATTTCCTATCCTCCTCTGTTTTCAAGGAAGTTACTTTAGCGGTAATTAGCCAGGGCCTAATTATTCACCTCCCCTCCCCTGTGGGTGTATGTCCCCACATCTCTGCTGCACCTGAACCATAGTTAATCCATAAATCAAAAATGGATAATGTCAACCTGGTTGTATAAAGATGTTTGTTGGATAATTAGGCATCTAGTTTTGAAACATGGTATAATTTTAGATCATGTGGTAATGTGACATTCGGCTCACCAGAAAACCGTTAATTCTCAGAGTTCTGGTTCCTTGGAAGGAAAATAGTGCATAAATACAATGCTAGCTCTCTTTTTGGCCCTTCAAGGCATAAAAATATTCTATCTCAAGCCAGGGTAGAGAAACATATCCTCTCCATTGATATTATCTTGTAGACTGTTAATAATTACCAACCTTCTTCCTCCATCTTCCTATATCACAGGCCAGGGAATGGGTTAATTTTCTACACTCTGGACTCAGAATCTGGATTCCTATTCTTGTTTTTTGTCTTCTTCTTCTCCTCCTCCTCCTCCTCCTCCTCCTCCTCCTCCTCCTTCTTCTTCTTCTTCTTCTTCTTCTTCTTCTTCTTCTTCTTCTTCTTTTGTTAAAAATAGTGGAAAAAACCCTACCTGTAGTGAATGCAGAATCACAGTGCCAAGAAGGACCTTTGGAGGTCAATAAATTCATCTCTCTGCCTTTCTGTAGGATTGTGCCCCTTGGCCACCCAGTTGAGAACTCCTGGGATTTCGAGGCAGTATAGGATGAATGTGGGATATCTTCTGACTCCAGCACACAGTCAAAAACTCAGCCCAGCAGTGAATACGCAGCATTTTCTGTCTTCCTACTGTGCCCTGAGTAAAGACTTTTCACTTCATACATCATTCACAACTTGCTACAGGGATTTCACAAAGCCAGTACATACCTTTTACACAAAGAAAAGAAGATAAAGAACAGGTCTAAGGAAAAAGAAAAAAAAAAGAAAAACAAAGATGTGTCTGCCAAATGTAGCATTATCAGTATGGAAATTAACAAGGCACAATGTAGTTGGGGATATTAGTCAATTAAACAAATGGAGTTTCTCATTCTATTCACACATTTAAATAAATCTAGAGAATTTCAGAGTCAAACATAGTGAGGCAATTTCATTTTTTTGGCTGGCTCTGATGCCCTGAGTAGCAAGGCAAAACAAGCTGGATATTGGAAGCTACCCTTCGCCTAGAGAGATCTGGTAAACAGATGCTGAGTTAGTCCCATCTGGCTCACAGAATCCCAGGGTCCTAGAGGAAAGTGCCACACAGGGGTGCAAGAGATACTGTCATTGCTGGATGTGCTGCCCGCAGTGACTGAGGGAAGAAGGCCCAAAGCACAGGAGAGGAAGAGACACCTTCAGTTGACTCTTTGAATGTCCCAAAACAGGATTTCCCACAAAGAAGTGAAAGAGCAACTTATTTATTGATAATACCAGAGGGATGTTTCTTTTTCCACAAGATGATGTCTATGAGCATCATGATTATTTTCTGAGTAATTAACACTTCTACTCAATAGTAATTGAAACCCCTATTCTAATATTACACTATGTCATATTGTATTATATACTGATTGGATATCATAATAACTTAATGGGCAGATTTGCATGGAAGAAATCAAGATTTAGTCAGAAAAATTAATCACAGAGTGATTAGTTTCCAAGTAGTGAATTAATTTAGGAAAACTACTAGATAGGTCATTTTCATTGTCCTTTCCTTGAAAATAAAAAAATGTTTATTTCTGAAGCTTAATGAGCAAAATCTGTAGCTGCAAGTCTGGCTTTGTTATTACTGAGTCATCTTAGGCACCAGGAACTCACTCTGTTTTTTTCTCTACTTACATTCACCCATGTCCTTTTCCCTAAGGCTTTGTAAAGAAATGAGGGACAGGTTGCTTTCCATGTTTTGATTCTAGACCTAAAAGCCCACCAAGTCTATGTCCACTGAACTATCGACAGATCCCAGACTCACTGCTCTGGTTACTAAAAAACAGGTGCTGAGTGTATAGGATCCCAGGTCATGTCTGTTCTGTCCTGTGTCATTAGCCTAACAGGCCTGGGAATCGTCCAACACCATACTGCACAAGCATACAAAGAACCTAGTTAACTGTACGTGACCTCCACTTACCACCAAGTTCTCTCTTTTTCTTGACTCTGTGGTTTCCTGGTCCCCATATTTTCTTGACCTTTTCCCTGGTCTCCCACATCCTCTCCTGACTCTGGGTTTGGAGTATCTATCTTGATTCCTCTTTCTGGATTATTAGAAAGTAACCCACAGTTTCCTCCCACCACCACCAACTGTGAGCTTGACTCACTCCCCTAACTTTGGAATTCTTACAGTTCTGTACATATCTCCCTCCATCAGATCATCCCTATGGGATCCTTATTGGCTCTGATGCCATTTGGCTGGAAAAGGAATTAGGACTTTCTGGCCTATACTGAACAGTTAGGGAAGTAGAATGGAAACTTCTCAGAGAACTCTGACTTCAGCTTCCCTTCCTCACATAAGAGGTCAGTCCTATAACAGCAAACTGAAGACTAGAAGATTTTTGGGAGAGAACCAGATTCACTGTGACATTCATTCAGTCACTTATTCAGTAAACATTTGTTGTTTCCACTGTGTGCCAAGCATTGTGCTAAGTTTAAGATGCTGGTAGGTTCTCCATGTTTGTGCTGCTCAAGAGTATATGGCAAATGTTTATCCCATATGAACAGGTTTAGAATAAAATCACTGTGGAATGTTGCAATTTTATTTGGTCAACCAACAATCAAAGTGCCTGACTGTAGTCATGACCTAGATGCCAACAATATGTTGCTAAGAAAGTTCACAATAGACTGCTTATAAAAAGTGTTACATGTATTAAAAAGCTGTAATCATCAAGACAGTATGGTAGTGGTACAAAAACAGATATAGATCAGTGAAACAGAATGGAGAACCCAGAAATGGACCCTCAACTTTTTGGTCAGCTATGCTTCAACAAGACAGGAAAGAATATCCAACAGAATAAAGACAGTCTCTTTAAGAAATGATGTTGGGAACATTGGACAGCCATATACAAAAGAGCGCAACTGGGCTACTTTCTTACACCATACACTAAAAAAAAAAAAGCTCAAAATGGATATAATACCTAAATGTGAAGCAGAAATTCATCAAAATTCTAGAGGAGAACACAGGCAGCAACTTCTTTGACCTTGGTCAGAGCAATTTCTTGCTAAACACATCTCCAAAGGCAAGAGAAACAAGAGAAAAAATGAACTATTGGGACTTCATCAAGATAAAAAGCTTTTGCACAAGAAAGGAAACAGTCAACAAAACTAAACAGCAACCTATGGAATGGGAGAAGATATTTGCAGATATTTTAGCAGATAAAGGGCTAGTGTCCAAAATCTGTAAAGAAGTTATCAAACTCAACACCCCAAAAAACAAAAAATCCAGTCAAGAAATGGGCAGAAGACATGAACAGACATTTCTCCAAAGAAGACATGCAAATGGCCAACAGACACATGAAAAAATCTCTACATCACTCGACAAATCAAAACCACAAGTCAGGAAACAACAGATGTTGGTGAGGATGTAGAGAAAGGGGAACCCTCTTACACTCTTGGTGCAAATGCAAGGTGGTGCAGCCACTCTGGGAAATAGTATGGAGGTTCCTCAAAAAGTCAAAAATAGAGCTACAATATGACCTAGCAATTGCACTACTACGTATTTACCCAGAAGATACAAAAATGGTGATTCAAAGGGGCATAAGCACCCCAATGTTTATAGCAGCATTATAATCAACAATAGCCGAACTCTGGAGAGAGCCCAAGTGTCCATTGACAGATGAATGGATAAAGAAGATGTGTGTATACACACACACACACACTGGAATATTACTCAGCCATCAAAAAATGAAATCTTGCCATTTGCAACAACATGGATGGAGTTAGTGCGTATTATACTAAGCAAAGTAAGTCAGAGAAAGACAAATGTCATGTGATATTTGTGGAATTTAAGAAAAAAACAGATGAACATAGTCAAAGGGAAGGAAAAATAAGATAAGACAAAAACAGAGAGAGAGGCAAACCATAAGAGACTCTTAACTCTAGGGAACAAATTGGGGGTTACTGGAGGGGAATTGGATGGGGAGATGGGGTGACTGGATGATGGGCATTAAGGAGGGCACTTGAAGTAATGAGCACTGGGTATTATATGCAATTGATGAATCACTGAATTCTACCTCTGAAGCTAATTATGCAGTATATATTAATTAAATTGAATTTAAATTTAAAAAATTTAAAAATTTAAAAAATAAAAAATGTTCCATGTAAACCTTGGCCAGAAAGTATGATGTCAGAACAATGTCTGACTCCATTATCTCTCCGTGTGGTTGCTTCTAATGATTATTCTGGGATCTACCTGCTTCATTAGACATCAGTGTATGAGTCCAACAGGGAAACTTATCTCTTTATCATCATTTAGCTTCTGGATCCTAATATTCACTATGTGTTTGATAGGCTCATCTGCCTCTTTCCTGGAAACTTAGTCAAGAGGAAATCCATGGTCACAAGATGAAAGAACAGATATTTAAAGCTCTTAGTACAAGTGGCTGGCTTTGTTTTCCTTTATTTTACAAAAAAGCAAAGCATTTAGTTGCAATTGAGTAGTGTGGTTTATAATAATAGGATCCACATATTTGGGCTCTCTGCACTGAATTTCCCTAAGAAGAAGCAGAGGCATCACAGGAATCAAAATTCATGACAAGATGGGAGTAATAGAGTATGTGCACATAAAAATGGATTTTGAGTATCTGTCTGGTAGCTTGGAAAGGTGACACATCATATAAGACTTAGAAATGAATAGGATTCCAATGATTTCACTGTGGAAACACTACAGTGGTTTATTTTCAGTGGTAATGCAGGTAGAGACCAACTTAATGGTAGTTATTCATAAATGCAATGTAGGTTGCTTAGTTTGGAAACTGAAGAGGGAAATCTTTTAGATAAAAAGAGTTATAGGGTTTCATGGGTAGCTTCATTCAGTCAGCCATTATTCCCTCAGAAGTCTTTAATAGCTCTCTGATACCTTTAATGAAAAGCTTTCCTTAACAAAGATACTGTTACTTTATTTTATTTTAAAGATTTTATTCATTTACTTATGAGAGACACACAGAGAGAGCCAGGCAGAGGAAGAAGCAGGCTCCATGCAGGGAGCCCAACATGAGACTCGATCCAGGATCTCCAGGATCACGCCCTGGGCTGAAGGCGGTGCCAAACCACTGAGCCACCAGAGCTGCCCGATATTGTTACTTTAAAAAGACAGCTTTTTAATACTAACTTGAAAGATACAGAGAGTATACTGAAAATCAATCAAAGAGCCATAGGTATGTTGCCTTACTGTGATTGCTAGAGATTTGGAAGAATTTCAGACCAAATTTTGCTAGATTTGTAAAGATTTCCATAATAGTATTTGGATTCAGACCATCTTTTGTTCAAAGCACTGAAACAGGCTTGGGCAGGGCATGTGGGAGGGGGGTGTGGGGATGGTATGCAGGAGAAGGACATGATTAGGACAGTAATTTTTTTTTTTAACTTTGACAGCAGAGTGATTCCCCAGGAATCACTGACTACATTTTCCCCCACTATATCACTGAGGGAAATGTTGGAGTCTTGGAAGGTGAGCAGAGAGCTGCCCAATTTCCTGGGATATGAGAGGAGGAAAAATGCCACTGAAACCCAGCTGTTCTCCATTAATGTTTCCACTAGTGCTCCCAAACTGGACTAACAGAAGCAGGTGTTTGTAATGTGGGCTATGTTCTATCATTGGAGTCTCTTTTATAGGGTCACTAATCCCATTCATGAGGGCCCTGTCCTCATGAGCTAATCACCTCCCAAAGGTTTCACTTCCAAATATCATCACATTGGGGATTAGGTTTCAACATATGAATTTGAAGAAGATACAGACATTCAGTCTAATGTAGAATGTATTTCTTCAATGAACTCCCTCCCAAAAGATTGATGCAATAAAAAATCAGTAACAGCAGAAATAATAAACAAGTAATAGAAGAAAAATCTTGCTTATATTACACCTAAGAACATACTCATAAGAGATTTTAAAGACAGGTGAAAACGATTCCTTTTTTTCTAGTGAAGTTCGATTTACCAACATATAGTATAACACCCAGTGCTTATCCCCTCAAGTGCCCCCCTCAGTGCCTGTCACCCAGTCACCCGATCCCCCCAATTCTTAAGTGAATGAAGATATATACAATGTTCATAGAGGAGAAAAATCCCTGTAGTTCAATAGCTCAGTCATGCCTGCAGGAACTTGGCTGCAAGTGTGAACCAGTTGTCATCTGTAGTCCACCCCATGATCAAAGAGCAATGCCAGCTCTAGGGTTCAGAGTAGGTCAGACTCAAGACTATAGAAGAATCTCACATTCAACAGAGTTGGAGGTAGAACTATAAAATATGATTGATTATTACTTGGCTTTCTGCTTGATAAGACATAAGGGGAAAGTAAAATTCTCTATTCAGTGCCTGTGTCTTAATGTTGTATAATTTCTACCTCATTATGTTTCTTTTTCTTATTACTTTTTTTTTTTTTAAGAATCAAAGGAGAAGGGGGAAAATGGCTCTAACTTAAGACAAATGGCTCTAATCTAAGACAAATGCCATGCCCTACTAGATAGCAAGACAATCATACAAACTAGTGGCAAAGAGTGTGGAATAATCACTAGAATAGACAAATCAATGGAAAACAATAAAGAGTGCAACATATCCATGTAAAAGAGATCACATTTAACATTTGGCAGAACATTTATTTTATCATCAGTTTAACTGTATTTACTAAGATAGGCAAAAATTACAAGGTGTCAGGCATACTCTTTCTATTCTTGCTTCATCCCTAAATTATAGAGTTGGAATAATGAGTTCAGTTGAAAGAGTAATACACCGATTGCCACACTGCCTTATTTAATCTAATATTCACTTTGGTATCAATAAAATACCTATTTTTTCTTTTCTCTGTTCTTGTTTCTATTTTCTATTTATAAAAATTAGATTTAATTAATAGTGCATATAATTTCTAAGAAATATAGAAGTTAATCTTGTAACATTGTATTCCCACCAAATTGGCAAAAATTAAGTCTGATAATAGCAAATACAGGGATGATATGAAACAATGGCAACTTTATTGCATTCCTTGTGGAAGTATAAATTGATGCAATCACTTTGACAGTTTCTAGTTACATTAAATATATGTATGACCCATGACCCAGCAATCCCACCCATAAGTGTATACCCTTTTGCATAAGTGCACCAGGAAAAATGTACAAGAATGTCCACAGCAACATTATTTCTAAAATATACAAATTACCTACATTCCCCTCAATATCAGAAAGGATAAAAAAGTTACTCTATAGCATACAATGGAATATTTTATAGCAATGAAAATAAATGACTCTCAGCCACATGCAATGCATGATGTCAAGTGATAGAAGCTAGACACAAAAGGACACTTAGAGTATGAATCTATTTATATAAAACTCAAAAACAGGCCTTACTATACTCTGTGTTTAAGAATACATAATTAGGTGTCAAAAGTATTAAGAAAAGAGAAGTATTGATAATCAGAAAAGTCAGAAAATGGTAACTTTTGAGGGAAGGAAGGAAATTGGGATTGGAAAGGAATACATGGGAACTTCTGGGACATTGGTAATGGTCCCCCCCCCCTTTTTTTTATGGATATAGTTTACATACAATGTTACATTAGTTTCAAGTATACAATATAGTGGTTGAACAAGTTTATGTTTACCACAAGCATAGCTACCATCTATCACCACATACACTATCACAATACTATTGTGCTATTTTCCTTATGCTGTGGCTTTTATCCCCATGATTTATTCATTCTGTGTCTCTCCCTAAACGCATTTTGCCCATCCCCCACCCCCATCCCTTCTGGTAACCATAAATTTGTTCTCTGTAGAGATATTGGTCATGTTTCCTGCTCCGGTTTATAGTCACACAGGTGACTTATTGGATACGTATTTAGATTCTGTCACTTTTCTACATGTGTATGATATTTAATGATTCTGTAAATAGTTAAAAAATAAGTCAAACATTTTGGGTTCTTCTTGGAGGGTCATGGACACATGTCTCTGGACTATGACTTTTCTTTCCCTGTGGTTGCACTTCCCTTGAGGCCCAGAACTCCTCATAATTCAGACTCACTGCATATAGCACTCTGTTAGGAAATAAATAACTCTTGGTCCTGATATACTTTGCAGTTCACATGAAGCTGAGCTAACTCAGCATTCTCTATTTTAGAAATTTGGATTTATTTCTCCTCATGGGATATATCATGGATCTGTAATTGACTTTTCTTTTCTTTTTTTTTAAACTATGCTTTTAAAATTAATCCAGGCTGTTTTGAAGTGTATTTTTGATATAGTGAAATACAGAGTAATATCAATTTGATATTCTGCGTGTCATCTGTTTATTATCATTTAGTAATGTGATATGCCTTATATGTCCACTTTGCAGCTTTCAAAAAAAATTTCTGAATTCACCACCATTGCAAAGTCAATCAAATGTGAGCAAAAGCAAAGGCAACTTGAATGACCCAAAACCAAGATTTGAGCTGCCAAAACAAGCAGTAAAAATTTTTACTGGCTCTAGTGATTTTCAAAAGATAATAGTTATAAACTTTATTTCAAGTAAGTTTCTGAAAGATCTGGAAACATGATTATCAGAATGCAGATTGTACAGAACTTTATGTCCCCTGATTATTCACAGATGCAAATTATCATGCAATTCGAAGCATACTGATATATATTGCAAAGATGTTCTGACATTAGTAATATGCTGCCTTTGTTACTTGAGGGTCAGTCTGCTCATTCTTTCCAAAGAGCCTTCCAGTTTGTATGCTTCCACAGATGGGAAATGATCAGGTTATAATTGTTCAAACACACTCACCTGTTAACCATACTTCCTTCCAGAGAATGAACTTTTTGTAGGGAGACAGGCAAAAAAAGGCACTTTTTAAAAACATATTTTGGAATTATTTGATTTTGATTAAAAGAGTATTTCATAATTGTATTAAAAGAGTATTTCATAATTATATTTCCCTTCAGATTTATATTTCATATTAAAATCAAGATAAAAAATGAAAATGATCAGCTATCCCCATTGCACCTCCTCTTCATGGTTGGTTCCATTTTCTTCTTCATGTGTCAGTTTAAAAGCCATCTTTCTGTCTCTGAAGCAAGTTCCTCCTGTTATTTTCTCTTGTGGTAACTTTTTCTTCCATTCTGTAGTGTTCATTACACTTTTAATCATATTTATTTTAACGTTTATCTTGTAGTCTGCCCCATGACTCAAATGCCCATCAGGGTAGCTATAGAGTCTATTTTATTCACCACTCTATAGTCTATGCCTCCTCAAGTAGTTAGTGAATGAATGAAAAGATAAATAGATGAGTTGATAAAAATTATCAGATTGAAACTACCAGATAAAAACTACTATCTTATCTTCTGCACGAACTATGACATTGTAATTCCAAGTATGAATTCATCTTTGCATTATTTCCTGAATACTTGCTTATAGTACTAAAGAGAGTGCAGCACTGGCAACCAGCATTGTGAGCTCCATTTGGCTGTTGAATAAACCCACTGAGTTTCACTCTGGGTCTGAGATTCCATTCTCTCTTTTTGTGACTCCATCAACTTACACACCAATACTCACCTCTTCTTCCTCCCTGAAAAGCAACATAATGAAGATAAATAGGCATTTTGCAGACAGGTAATCTCATGATAACAGATCCCTGTTATTTACACCAGCAAAGCCGTTTCTCTGGTGTCAGGACTTGCCTGAGCCTACCGGAGGTCAGATTGTGCCAGTCCATGATCTAGAAAGGTATGGGGTTCATTGGGGCTCTGGGAACAGCTGTCTATGACTACTGGGGATCAGATTACAGGGTCTCATTAACTTGTTCTCCTTGTCTGCTTCAAGCCTTTTCTTAGAACCAAGACCTATTATTTCAACTTGCTTGGCATCAAGAGGGCCAGAGGCTGAGTTTTGTTTTACCTCCTTCTGGTCAATATCATTTTAAAGTATATGGTAAGGAAATAACATTTATTGCAAATATTGTTATATAATATAGAATCATTTCATATTGCTCAGCAACTAGTCTTTGTTTAAAACTTCCTACTTAACTGGTTAAGAATGACACAGTTTAAATCTTTGCTAATCTGCAGTGGTCTGTTAAATATGAAGAAATTAATAAAACTCCAAGGAAGTTGTAGTGTTTTATGTTGCCATTTTAAAAGAGATTTTATTTTTTAAAATAAAAATATTTTATTTGAGGAAGGGGAGTTGAGGGAAAGGGACAAGCAGACGTGGAGCCCAAAGCAGGGCTTGATCCCAAGACCCTGAGATTATGACCTGAGACAAAATCAATAGTCAGATGCTTAATTGACTGAGCCAACCAGGTGCTCTGACTTTTTAAGTTTGGTAACTTATCGGAGGAATGAAAATGGCCTTAGTGTTATTATTAATATGTATTATTAAAAGCATGTGGATCTACTTGGGGTTCACAAAGCATAAAAAGGCTTAGCCCAGAGAATAGGCCAGCATTTTAGTTCTTCAAAGTATGAATTGCAAGCGCATACTGGTCTTCTGCAAGAGTCTGCTCTGGACAAATGAACGGTGATTGGAAAATGTTGTAGGACAAGGGGAGAATATGTGTGTCAAGACCTTGAGGAAGAGAAAACATGGAGGGATCAAGGAATAAAAAGAATGCCATGTGCAGAAGATGAGAGAAGAGTGGAGTTAGAATGGAGCAAGGTAAGTAGAGGCCAGATTATGCATGATTATAGAGTATGTCAAGAATGTGGCTCTTTAACCCCAAAGCAAAGGAAATGCTTTTGAATGGTTTTAACCACATATGAAAGTAGGAAGGTAGGAATGTGGTCATGATTTTTTTTTTTTTTTTTGGAAAGATACATAGACTAGATGTGAAGGATTAGTAAAAGTGAGGTTGAAATGCTATTGCAGTGCCATGGTAAGAAATCATGATTTTCTGGATTGGGATATTGACTGTGTAGATAAAGGAAAATGGAAATGAAAGGATTGAGGATATATTTAAGATGTAAATGTCTGTATTACTTGTTAATGAATTGGGTATGTAGTACAAGGAAGGAGAAACTGTCAAGATGACTTCCACATAGCTTTTGAGCAACTGAGTGAGTATTAATGCCATTCACTGAGATCACACTGGACAGAACCACATGTGAAAGGAAAGATAATAAATTTAGGCTTACACATCATGAGTTTAAGGACCTTTGGTCCAAGAGAAATGTTGCATAAGCAATTAGATATCTACCTAGGGCTCAGAGGAGAAGTCTGGCATCAGCACTGGCAATTCAGGTTATGGTAAAAAGAAGATGACCTGGCAAAAAATATAAAGTGAAAAAAGAGGACATGCCACTGACCTCTAACCAACTCTAACATTTAGTGGTTGGAAGAGGAGAACTGGCGAAGAAGCTGACTAAGAGCCGCCAGAGAAGACAAGGAAAACCTGGAAAGTGGGGAAGGGGAGGAGGGGGAATAGAATCCAAGTGAAGAGGGTGTTTCAAGATGGAGGGAGTGATTAATGGCAAAGGGGTGGAGGTTAATGCTGCTGAGCACCAGACAGGATGAGAACTGAAATTTTTCTGCTGAATTTAGTAGTATCATGATCACAGGCAACTCTAGAAAGAAAGGCCAAACAAAGGCCAAGATGAAATGAGTCTTTAATGGAATGTGAAGAAATGTGAGGATATAGAGTTTTGGGAAATTTTGTTGTGAAGAGAAAAGGGAGGGATGGTGGATGAAAAGAAAAACATTAAATAGGATTTCTTTTCTTATTATTAAACAGGAGAGGCCTAGGAATATTTAAATACTGGTGGCAATAGTACAGTAAAGATGCAGAGATTGAATAAACAGGAAAGAAAAAGGTTTGCATGTTATATTGTCTAAGGATGTATGCTGTGCCAATACTATCCTGTGCTAATTGTAGACTCCCCCTGTACCTTTCTTCTTGGCTATTAGCTAAGACTACAGAAAAGAGTCCCTCTAAGCATTGCCTCCAAGTTCAGCCTCCTGAACAGGCAAGGCCAAGCCACTTGCTGTTCCTTCAAACTTTAGTGGACTTTTGTTCCCTGAGTTCAGTTCATTCCAGCTCTCCAAATTTACTTCTCCTTTGTCCCATGACCACAGCCACAAACAATGCCTTAACCACAGATTCTAGGACCTCTTCCTAGGTCAGAGTTCTAGCCTTTTATTTGCTCATCATGGGAAGTGAAAGGAATAAATCTTAAACTCACAAAATACCAATGCTTGGCTATTCATCAGTTCACTGACTGAAAATATTTGCTCTATATCATGGTAAGGGCCCATGACCAATTGCTTACTCCATCTCAAAGAACATCTAACTTCAAGGACAACCTACAGTTATAAGTCAAATGTTGTATACTTTTGAAATTCCATCCCAAGCCAAGCCCCTTCCTATGTATACTTCATGGGTTTTCCTCTTAGACCTCTTTCTAGCTAGTTTCCATTAAATTCAATATGGCTGTCATTCCCCACAGAAATCTAATCCCATCTGTTTTACATTTCTTTCTGGGCCTTTTAATGTCCTAACTTACTACTTTGGAGAAAATATTGAAAGCTGAAAGTAGTAGATAAAGATTTGTGTTCAGGAAACATGCTGTCAGCACAGATGTATGGTATAATTTTTACCGAAAGTTCAATATTACCTTAATGTGTATTCAGGGAAAAAGCTATAAATATAATGTTCACTCTAAATGGGATCACAAAACAATTGAATATTTTCATAGCTATTTACCCAAGACATTGGTTTGAGGCAGTTTTACACTATTATTTCTGATTCTTCTGTGTTTACTACTGGTGTTTTAAAATGAAAGGAAGAGAGAAAAGGAAGAGAAGAAGAGTAAAGGATTCTGCTTCACTTTTCCCCCTAAAAAGCTAACAAGCACATGGACATCTGGTTTAAAAGTCCAGAATCCTGTGATATTTCCTTTGGTTTCATCTCTGCTCACCTCATGCTAAGAGGTAACACAATACAGTGATATGATCATGGATTTTGGAGACAGATAGATCTAGGCTCAAATACCAGCTCCATTGTTCACCATCTGTGAGACCTTGGACAATTTTCTAACTCTCTGAGCCTCAGTTTCTTCATGAAATATTTAACAATGTGAGCCTTGCTGGGTCACTGTAAGGATCACATAGGATTAAGTGTGCAAAATGAATTACATATCAATAAATGGCAGCTATTGTTGCAAAATGGACTGAGACCTAACAAATGCATGCTGATCTATTTCTTTCATGAGAGAGGAGCCTAATTGGAGTGAGAGCCACCTGCAGATGGAACCATTCATAATAAATGGAGTCATTCATACTCAAGTTGTAACTCTCATAATGAAGGGGGCCAAATGCTCCTTAGCATGATGATGTCAGCCTTACGGTTTCCCATGAAATATGCTTTCTTCATATAAAACTAGTTGGTGAGGTTTTGGGGTTGGGCTGGAGAGAGTGTGTGGTGAGTGAAAATGAATGCTTGCTTTGATGCATATGCTTGCTTCTTAGGGCCAGAAGAAGTCAGCTACAATTCTCGCTAGTAGAGAAATTGAATCAAGGCATTTTCTGTCTCTTCATTGTGTAAATTCAGAGCATGCTCATTCTCCTTTGGAGTCTGCAAAGCCTGAAAAACTTGAGTTCATGATACCAGAAAGAACATAGGGAAGGAAACTCCAGTGAAGACCAATAAAGATTGCTAAAGGATGGATATGAACACTGGACTGAGGGTCTAGAAGGAGCTATAAAATGTCAAGAGAGGAAATTGAGGAGAGTGAAAAGGAGTTAGAAAAAAAGGACAATCCGTGTGGAGTATACCTTCCTTCTGAAGGTCTGAGTCTGTAAATGCCCATCACCCCCTTTTGTGGTATCAGGGAAACAAAATCTAGTGTTTCTGGGTGGTATTACTCAATGAGAACTTTCTGACCTTTTCTAAAAGGAATGTGCATTCTTTCTTTGAATTCTGGTGTTTGTGTCTGGTCTGGGGAAGACTAGCCAGGTGAGGAGTATTTGAACAGGAAAGGTCATGATTTCCCAATCATCCTGTAAGGGTTTCCCTGACCACCCCACCAAACACCCATGTCCCCACACATTTTGATCACCACAGAGGGTCCATGAACCCCTTATGGCTGAGACTACTTCACCAAGCAAGATGGAATTTTCCTATTTCCTCCCACAACCCACCAAGAGAGAGAAAGGAATGAGACTTTATCAGTCGAGGGCTATATATTGAGAGTTCTTTCTTGATGTGAATCCTTTGTGAATCTTTCTGTCTAATAAAGTATAACATTCCAGCTATGCTGTTTCTCATGACCATCCTCCTCCTGCCCACATTTACTTCCTACTTGCAGCAGCCTGCCTTCTCCTTTAATCCCAAACCTTGTTGAGTCTTCTCATTTCTACACAAGATCCCTACTTTTTCCACTTCTTGTTAGCCAGGTATAAATCTGCATTTAATTATTACATTTCAACGAAATACACACATACCTAATATATATCTGTTTCCTCTCATCCTCACCTGGGAGAGATTTGGGAATCAGTAATGATTCATGGTGTGTGTGTGTGTGTGTGTGTGTGTGTGTACTATCCCTATAGAAATAGATACCAAAGTAGCAAGGAGTAGACTACAGGCAGTGGGTATTGAGAACATGTGAGGAAGGGTAAGAGGAGAGAGTTTTAGTTAATGTAGAGTCTTTGAAGTGATGGATGCATAAAGAGAAATTTTAAGTTATTTTGCTATGTGATACACTTTTCAAGCCCCATGCCCCTCATTCAATAATTCCTTCAGAAGTCACCCACATAACTCTTCTAAGTCTCCTAGAATTGTATTTGAGTTTTCTTTTGGTTGTATTGTAGGAGAATGAGACCTCAAGGAGGTTCTTCCGTTATTTGTGTTAAAGTTAAATATAGGCCAGGATAATTCAGGACCAAAGCCCAGAAAAGAGTGACTTAAGGAGACTTGGAACCCAACTGATGGCCAGTCCACATGTGGGTTAAAGATCCTAACTACTAAATGGGGGAAAGCATGGTGCCTGACAGCCCTTCTAGGGCTACAGTTTGCTGTAAATCCCTCAAATTGTTAGCATCGATCCTAGATTTATTTCACTAATCCATCTTCTGGATCAGAGACTTCACCAGGACTGATCCTAAATCATAACTGGAAGTGTGGGGCCAACATTTTCAGCCTCTTTTTAGACATCCCATTTGGTAGCCTCTTTCAGCCTCAGCATATCCAGAACTGAACCCTTCCAAATTCCCAGTAGCTTTGTTTAGGTTACTAGCCACCTAGGTAACCAGGAAGGAAACACTTGATTCCTCCTCTCCCTCACCTTCTGCCTCCATCTAGACAATCAGTTCAGTTGTTCCTAATCCCTAAATCTCACTGTATGATACCCTTTTCTCTTGAGTATATCTTCCCTATTTTAAATCCTCACCACTGGCTAACTAGTTTCTCAACTGTAATCATCATCTGTTTTAACACCTACACTATCAGCAGAACGATTTTTCTAAAATACTTCAATGGCTCCTCTTTGTCTACAGGATCCAGTCTAAATTTATTAAGAAGTTCCATAATTTACTTTATAGCCTACACTGTGCTACAGTCCTTCCCTTCTGGCCTCATGTCCCATCACCTTTCCTCAATGCTCCTTTTGAGGTAACACTGTTATTCACACTCCGTGTTCTTTCACATTTCCAAGCTGCGATTTCTCCCAGAATGTTCTTTGCTCATCTTGTCTGCCTCCAACATTTAACTCAAATATTACTTTCTCTGAATCCTTCCTTGATTCCATTCTACTGAAGTCATATTTTGTATCCTTAATAATCCCATAGCATTTTTACTGTGAAGTGGTACATGACAAGCACTATATCTTATTTTTCTTTGGATCCTTGTACCTAAAAATAGTATCTACCACATAGATCTTACTATGTACTGAGTGATTAAATTTGATACTATATCTGAGACACTATGGAGTTGTTTCTACATGATAATAATTTATTAAGATAATTAAAAACTAGACAAAGAGCAAGCTAGGAACAGAAAGATGCTTTCTTAACCCAGTAGACTAAAAGCTAAAAAAGTCTGTAACTAACATTATGCTTACTGGTGAAATATTGAGTGCTTTCCCCCTAAGGTCAAGAATAAGACAAGGATGTACGCTATTACCATTGCTCTTCAGTATTTTATTGAACGTCTAGTCAGTGCAACAGGGAAATAAAAAGAAATCATAATATATGTAAAAATATTTTAAGCTATATGTTGGAGGTTAATGTACATTATATATTACATATATTTTTATCTAATATATATTAATCAAATATATATGTTATAAAGTATACTTGTATATATGTGTATATATAAAACCTTGTATATGTGTGTATACATATATGTGTGTGTGTGTATATATATATATATATATATATATATATATATATATATGACTTAGCCCTAAAATAAACAGAGGCAATGGAATTATCTTCAAATACTAATATTAATAATATTAACTTCATTATTCTTTTTGAACTGGGTTTGTATCTATAGTTTAATGTCCATTCAGGCATTTATACTTCCTGTTTTCAGGATTGCTCAATATAGCCTCTAGTACAGTATGTGGTAGTGCCAGAAACAGGCCAGCTGGTCTGATTCCTTATAGAGAGAGACTGGTGAAAAAGCTGCTTTTTTTTTCTCTTTGTAATTTCCTACTAAGACAAGTGCTTTTTCCCTCTGTTTTTCCAGTTGGTATATCATTTGCATATCATAAAGTTCACCCTTTTAAAGTAAATAGTAATTCTAAATATATTCACAAGGTTGTGAAACTATCACCACTGTCCAATCCCAGAACATTTTATCACCTCAAAAAGCAGCACTGTACCTGGTAGCAGTCTCCTCATCCTCCACTCACAACCTCAGCCCCTGGAAAGCACTAAATTATTTTCTCTGTCTCTCAGTTTGCCTATTCTGACATCTCATACAAATGAAATTATATAATTTGTGGCCTTTTATGAAAGACAGCTGATTTTAAAGAAAAATTAATAATATTGTCAAGTGGAATTTATAACAGATATAGAAGTTAAAAGAATGACAGTAGTAGCATAAAGATCTAGTATGTGTGGGAGGGTGTCGCAGGCCGAATATGGTCCCACAAACATATGTACGTCCTAATCTCTGGGACTTGTGAATATGTTCCAGATCATGATTAGGGAGGTAGTTACGTAGTTATGTACAATGAAACAAACTCATCAAACTTCATAGTAAAACTTGTACATTTTATTGTATATAAAAAATACAAAGAGTTGATAATAAAGTTAAACATGCCTGATGACATTGTTCTTGACATAAAAATGTGGCTGCACATAGGAAATCAGAGAGAGGTATTAATCATAACTCTGATATTAACTAAGCTGTGTTACCTGGAATTAAACATTTAACTTCTCTGAACTCTCATATTCTCATCAGTAAAGTAATGTATTAGACCAAATCAGAAGCTCTCACCCCTCGCTGTACATTAGTGTCATCTGGGAAGCTTTTAAAAAGTACTGATAATTGGGTTACATGCCCAAGATTGTCATTTTAATTGTTTTTGATGTTGGGCTCAAGCACTGGCATTTTTTTCCCAGAAACTTCTTAACTGATTCTAATATGCTTTGGTGTGAGAATCAGAGCTTTAAAAAGTTTATAGAAGGCGGAGTCCGCAATTTTGCCTCCATGGAAATTGGCCTCCAGTCTCTAAGAATAATTGATTATTAGACTATGTCTTAGAAATTGTGAAAATGTTCGAAAAGATTCCCAGGAAGATATAATAAGTGACATACATTTTGCTAGAATACCAGATGGGAAGTCATTTTCTATGAAGGACAAATGTTCAATAACCAGTCCCAGCTTTCTCTACCATTATCCCAGACTAAGTGGTTACAAAAGATATATTGCCTGGTTTATAGAAAGCACCTTCAAAGATAAAAATAATCAGAATATACTTGAATTTTCAAATTTTGAATTTGTACTAGTTCAAATTTCCATTTTTATACATCATTTTATAGACCTAACTGATTAGGAAACTCACTCTTGATGGCCTATTCAGGAAGCAATTTACTTTAATTTCTGGGTTTTTAAAATGACTGAGACATCTATAGGAGAATCTTCTGTGCCTGTTCTCAGTGAATCACCCATATATTCGCATATAGAATCACCCAAGAAGTTTCTATAATATTTTGAAGCTAGTCAAAAGGGCAATCCAATTGGGCAATTCAGAGTCATAATTGTCTTTGTGGATTATCCAGATGCCCTATCTCCCTTATTTTTGTATTGTTTGGCCACCATTTGTCTATTTCTCCATTGGAAAAGAGGCATGGACACTTGAAGGAAACCAGATCATAGTTAAACAAATCTGTTTTCTTGGCAGATAGCTCCATTTATGGTAAGGAATGGAAATATTTTTTAAATAGTAGTTTTAGAATTACCCTAACGTCACTTAAGACAAGCTCTCTATATCTTTTTTTTTAAATTGGAGTTCTATTTGCCAACATATAGCATATCACCCAGTGCTCATCCCATCAAGTGTCCCCCTCAGTGCCCATCACCCATTCAGCCCAACCCCCCGCCCACCTCCCCTTCCACTACCCCTAGTTCGTTTCCCAGAGTTAGGAGTCTCTCATGTTCTGTCACCCTCACTGATCTTTTCATTCATTTTTTCTCCTTTCCCCTTAACTCCCTTTCACTAATTTTTGTATTCCCCAAATGAATGAGACCATATAATGTTTGTCCTCCGACTGACTTATTTCACTCAGCATAATACCCTCCAGTTCCATCCATGTCGAAGCAAATCGTGGGTATTTGTCGTTTCTAATGGCTGAGTAATATTCCATTGTATACATAGACCACATCTTCTTTATCCATTCATCTTTCGATGGACACGGAGGCTCCTTTCACAGTTTGGCTATTGCGGACATGGCTGCTAGAAACATCGGGGTGCAGATGTTCCCGTGTTTCACTGCATCTGTATCTTTGGGGTAAATCCCCAGCAGTGCAATTACTGGGTCATAGGGTAGGTTTATTTTTAACTCTTTGAGGAACTCCACACAGTTTTCCAGAGTGGCTGCACCAGTTCACATTCCCACCAACAGTGTAAGAGGGTTCCCTTTTCTCCGCATCCTCTCCAACATTTGTTGTTTCCTGCCTTGTTAATTTTCCCCATTCTTACTGGTGTGAGGTGGTATCTCATTGTGGTTTTGATTTGTATTTCCCTGATGGCCAGTGATGCAGAGCATTTTCTCATGTGCTTGTTGGCCATATATATGTCTTCCTTTGTGAAATTTCTGTTCTTCTGCCCATTTCATGATTGCATTGTTTGTTTCTTGAGTATTAAGTTTAGTAAGTTTTTTTATAGATCTTGGATACTAGCCCTTTATCTGATAGGTCATTTGCAAATATCCTCTCCCATTCTGTAGGTTGTCTTTTAGTTTTGTTGACTGTTTCTTTTGCTGTGCAGAAGCTTTTTACCTTAAGTCCCAATAATTCATTTTTGCTTTTGTTTCCCTTGCCTTCATAGATATATCTTGCAAGAAGTTGCTGAGGCCAAGTTCAAAAAGGGTGTTGCCTGAGCTCTCTATATCTTGATGCTATTGTTGTGGGGTGTGTGTGTGTGTGTGTTTGTGTGTGTGTGTTTATGTGTTGGAGTGGGGGAGGGGAAAGAGAAGTTTATGATAAACAGTAGACTCTTTCAACAGTTCACACCTGAAACATGGGACTAATTTTATCTTTAAAAGCTCTTATAAGCCAAAGTAGGTTTTTTAAAATTTGGTTTGCTACCTCTTAGTCATGGAGTAGCTTTGAGTACAAGTCAATGTCATTCTTTAAAAAATTATCCCATTGGGGGCAATCGGGGTCTTGGGGAAAAAAATAACCCACACTGGTACAATAACATATGGTATAACAAATTCACAATTTAGTGACTTTTCTTGCAGCTGTGGTTCAATTTATAGGCACTTCAGATGCTTAATGGTGATTTTAATTTACTGTGAGGAAGTGTATGCTGAGCATCTGGAAGGACATGATTTTACTTTAATCATTTTGATTTAGGTGACAGTAATTACAAGTATCATCATGGTCTGTGGAGAAAACATTGGTTTTACTGTTACCTGCCAGGACTCGTTTCCATCTTACACCATGGCATTTTTTTTTTCTTGGACCAAGAGGGGTTAAGTTACACACACACACACACACACACACACACACACGAGGAGTTAAACTACCATTCTGAAAGTTCCTTTGCTACTTAGGTGTCTGGCATGAGCATGGATTCATCATAATTCAAATTGGTGAATTTACATAGACAACTTGATACCATGTTAAAAAGATTAAGAGTAGTGGTATTTAAGGTACCTTAAAAAAGCAGCATTCATCTGTCCTGGAGATTTTGTAGCTAAATAAGTGTAGCAACTTGAAGTTCATTGGAGTAACGTAAATTATTTCTGTCTCTGACTATGCAGGTACTTTTGTGAAAAACTCCACTAGGTATCCTGCCAAGATGGTATTAAGTATGGAATGGGGCAAATGCCTTGCTCTTAGCTCTTAGGTTATTTTATTTCCTATTTTAAAGGCATAGACTTAGAAAGATTAGAATAATCATTTAATTCTAAATCCAAAGAAGAAATTTATTTATTTTTGTTTTTATTGAAGTTTAATTTGCCAGCATATAGTATAACACCCAGTGCTCATCCTATAAGTGCCCTCCTGATTGCCCATCACCCAGTTACCCCAACCCCCTGCCCACCTCCTCTTCCGCAACCCTTTGTTCGTTTCCCAGAGTTAGGAATCTTTCATGGTTTGTCACCCTCCCTAACTTTTCTCACTCAGTTCCCCTCTTTTCCCTTACAATCCCTTTCACTATTTCTTATATTCCCCGTGTAAGTGAAACATATGATGATTGTCCTTCTCAGAGGGACTTACTTCACTCAGCATAATACCACGTCAGAGCAAATGGTGGGTATTCATCTTTTCTAATGTCTGAGTAATATTCCATTGTATATATAGACCACATCTTCTTTATCCATTCATCTGTCAAAGGACATCATGGCTCCTTCCACAGTTTGGCTATTGTGGACATTGCAGCTATAAACACTGGGGTGCAGGTGTCCCGGCATTTGACTACATCTGTGTCTTTGGAGTAAATACCCAGTCGTGCAATTGCTGGGTCATAGGGTAGCTCTATTTTTAACTCTTTGAGAAACCTCCACACTGTTTTCCAGAATGGGTGCACCAGTTTGCATTCCCATCAACAATGCGAGAGGGTTCCCCCTTCTCCACATCCTCTCCAACATTTGTGGTTTCCTATCTTGTTAATTTTTGCCATTCTCACGGGTGTGAGGTGGTATCTCATTGTGGTTTTGATTTGTATTTCCCTGATGGCCAGTGATGCGGAGCATTTTCTCATGTGCTTGTTGGCCATGTCTATGTCTTTCTCTGTGAAATTTCTGTTCATGTCTTCTGCCCCTTTCATGATTGGACTGTTTGTTTCTTGGGTATTAAGTTTAGTAAGTTTTTATAGATCTTGGATACTAGCCCTTTATCTGATACGTCATTTGCAAATCTGTTCTCCCATTCTGTAGGTTGTCTTTTAGTTTTGTTGACTGTTTCTTTTTCTGTGAAGAAGCTTTTAATCCTGATTAAGTCCCAATAGTTCATTTTTGCTTTTGTTTCCTTTGCCTTCACAGATGTATCTTGCAAGAAGTTATTGGGCCAAGTTGAAAAAGGCTGTTGCCTGTGTTCTCCTCCTGGATTTTGATGGATTCTTGTCTCATATTTAGGTCTTTCAACCATTTTGAGTTGATCTTGGTGTATGGTGTAAGAGAATGGTCTAGTTTCATTCTCCTGCACATGGCTGTCCAATTTTCCCAACACTATTTGTTGAAGAGATTGGCCTTTTTCCAGTGGATATTCTTTCCTGCCTTGTCAAATATTAGTTGACCAGAGTTGAGGGCCCATTTCTGGGTTCTTTATCCTGTTCCATTGATCTATGTGTTTGTTTTTGTGTCGCTAACAATGAGACTGAAGAAAGAGAAATTAAGGAATCAATCCTAGTTACAATTGCACCCAAAAGCATAAGATATCTAGGAATAAACCTAACCAAAGAGGTAAAGGATCTATACCTTAAAAACTTCTGAAAGAAATTGAGGAAGACACAAAGAGATGGAAAAACATTCCATGCTCATGGATTGGAATAATAAGTATTGTGAAAATGTCAATGCTACCCAGGGCAATTCACACATTCAATGCAATCCCTATCAAAATACCATGGACTTTCATCAGAGAGTTGGAACAAATCATCTTAAGATTTTTATGGAATCAGAAAAGACCCTGAATAGCCAGCAGAATATTGAGAAAGAAAACCAGAGCCAGGAGCATCACACTGCTGGATTTCAAGCTGTATTACAAAGCTGTGATCATCAAGACAGGATGGTACTGGCCCAAAGAAGAGATTTAAACTCAAGATAAAAATATCTCAGAACCAGAAGACTCTTCAACCTAGAGGGATGACTGGGAGATAGGAATAAACATACTTCAATATGGAGACATTATTATTTTTTAATAAATTTATTTTTTATTGGTGTTCAATTTACCAACATATAGAATAACACCCAGTGCTCATCCCATCAAGTGCCCACCTCAGTGCCCGACACCCAGTCACCCCCACCCCCTGCCCACCTCCCCTTCTACCACCCCCAGTTCGTTTCCCAGAGTTAGGAGTCTCTCATGTTCTGTCTCCCTTTCTGATATTTCCCACTCATCTTTTCTCCTTTCCCCTTTATTCCCTTTCACTATTTTTTATATTCCCCAAATGAAAGAGACCAACAATGTTTGCTCTTTTCCGATCGACTTATTTCACTCAGCATAATACCCTCCAGTTCCATCCACGTCGAAGCAAATGGTAGGTATTTGTCATTTCTAATAGCTGAGTAATATTCCATTGTATACATAAACCACATCTTCTTTATCCATTCATCTTTCGATGGACACCGAGGCTCCTTCCACAGTTTGGCTATTGTGGACATTGCTGCTAGAAACATCGGGGTGCAGGTGTCCTGCCGTTTCACTGCATCTGTATCTTTGGGGTAAATCCCCAGCAGTGCAATTGCTGGGTCATAGGGCAGATCTATTTTTAACTCTTTGAGGAACCTCCACACAGTTTTCCAGAGTGGCTGCACCAGTTCACATTCCCACCAACAGTGCAGGAGGGTTTCCTTTTGAAGACATTATTAAGCTTGTGTGGTACATGGTATGTAGTCAGTAAGTATTTATTGAAGGAATAAGTGAGAATCCCTACCTAAAAACTTTACAGAAGTTGTTTGTGTAACAGTTCCTATAGTTTAAAAGTATCTTACAAATATGAACATGTTAATGGTTTTATTTTATTTTATTTTATTTTATTTATTTATTTATTTTTTTATTTATGATAGTCACACACAGAGAGAGAGGCAGAGACACAGGCAGAGGGAGAAGCAGGCTCCATGCACTGGGAGCCTAACGTGGGACTCCATCCCGGGTCTCCAGGATCGCGCCCTGGGCCAAAAGCAGGCGCTAAACTGCTGCGCCACCCAGGGATCCCCATGTTAATGGTTTTAAAAAATAGGTAGAATCCCCTAAAGATAGTTCTCTATTGAAAAGATCCAAGTCTTTTGCTCTGTCAGTATAATTTTATACCTCTGGGCTCTCTGCGTCTTATTCTTCAATTGTAATATGAGGACCATGACATATCTTCTTTCTACATCATCAGTTGTGGTAAAGATCAAATGAGCGCAAATAGCAATGCTTCATAAACTAAAGAGAGTTGAAAATTGCAGTGTTTTCCATAGTATTTTATTTATATTTTCCCATAAAAGATGCTTCATTTTCCTCTGTCCTCTACCACATACATACTGATAAATGTATTTGAAATCTGGACACTCTTTTATCTGGACCTTAAGAATAACAATGTTTTCAGTCATCAGGTCATTCAGAGAGGCGGTAGTCAATTATTTCAGAGATGATCAAGCAAGTACTGTTCATTTGGGGTTTTTCTCTCCAGGGTTATCTGCTTTGAAGCAATTTCTCTCCTTGTTAGTAGCTCCTTCCAAGGAAATATAGCAGAAATTAAAGGATGCAGTATCATGATTTTTTGGAGGGCATTAGAGACACCAGTCCAGAACCGCCTGTTACTCGTAAGCATAAGGTCATATAGAGAAAAGTTCCTTAGTTATAAGAGAACACATCTGCATATAGCAATGCTGGGTGTTCCCCAGGACCCTGTCCGGTGCTGTTTTTATTATTCTAGTGTGAATTAATTTGACCAGTAAAAATGCTATTGGCATAGAAAGGTTTAAGGCCTTAAAGTATCTGCCCTTCCAGTCCTCTTTTTTGCCTTGACAGTTGAGAAGTAACCTTGGTTGAGAAATTCCAGATCTAGAGCCTATAGCAAAAATATTTAAAGCTAGGGACACTTGACATCTTTTTGGTTGTGTCCTTTAGTTTTATTCTTGTAGAATTCATAAAATACAGATTCTATGAAGAGAAACTCTTAATACTAGGTGATGTTAATGTTTTAGTTATTAAAAAAATATTGGCAACTCCAGTATACTCAAACATACTGAGATTACAGGGTATTCTGGATTGATAAATTATGGAATATGTACTTAAGAGGATTTATGTTATAGAAATTGGAACTAAATACTCCTCAGGAAAAGTATCGTGGTGGCAGTCTCCAAGCATAAATTTTTCCCTATCCCGTTAAATCTACCAATCATGCTAACCCCATTCAGCTTGCCAGTGTGTGGTTTAGGAAGGGCATGTGACCTGATTCTAGCCAATTATTGATGGGGGAAGAAGGTCTGCTAAGAGGAACTGGGGTTTCTGGGAAGGATTTCCTTGCTCCCAAAATTTCACAAAGAAGATATGGCACCTTTTCTTCCTGTGGACAGAACTATGTCTACATATGATGCCCAGAACTGCTGCAGCCATCTTGATGTCTACCTGAGAAGGAATTCACATGCAAGCATTGCAGAGCTAAAGGAAGTGTCAGAGAGGTTGAGATAAAGCCTTGAGAAACCAGCTTAATAGAGGTTTCCTGTTAACCTGTAGCTGAAAGCATTTGAATTGAAAATTTGAGTGACAGAAACTCTTAATAATTGATAACCCACAATCAAGGGTGCCTGGGTGGTACAGTTTGGTTGAGCATTGGACTCTTGGTTTCCACTAAGGTTGTGATCTCAGGATTGTGAGATAGTGCAGAGTCTGCTTGAGATGTTTCTCCCTCTCCTTCTGCCCCTCTTGCTTGTGCTCTTTCTCTCATAAATAAATAAATAAATAAATAAATAAATAAATAAATAAATATTTTAAAAATAATAACTTCCCTTCACACTTTTGCCTCTGTGAAAATTCTTCGAAACCTGTAGTTTTGCTGATACATTGCCATTCCTTATAAATTTCTCTGGAAGGAAATGTGAAACTCAGAGCAGAGAAATTATAATAATTATTAGTATTAGAAGTCTTTATTATTATTAAAAGACTCTTCCTGGATAATCTGCTTGTTTCAGGTGGGTTGGATAAAGGATAAAATTAACCAGGTATGACGGGGGTGGGAATCAATCAACAAGTCTTTATTGAGGATCTACTAGTGCCCAACATTCTACCAAGGATTTAATCAAGACTAGGCAAATTACTTGTGTTATATTCATGAGAAAGACTGCTTTTATTTAATTATCCATTTCAAAAGGAAGCATTCTTAATTCCAAGCCTGATAGCTCTTATGCTGTTAGTACCTAGTACAGAGAAATGTGCTTGAAGAATATGTGTTGACTTTTCTTTGCTAGCCAACATGAAAGCAGCCAGACCCTGCCAAAATCAGCACTAAAACTATTTCTCATGAGTAATACTAATAATATTCTTTTCTTTTATAGCATCTTTAATCCAAGAATCTTAAGCCTATATAAACATTTGCCCAACAATACACTCAAAATCTCAGCATTTGGTTGATAGGGAAGTTCAACTAGATGGAAGAACACGGAAATAAAAGTAGAACCCAGAATCTTGACTCATAATGGTCTTTCAATCTATTGTCCCCACCTAACCATTCAAGGAAAATAAAAAATTACAGAGGTTTCAGCAGGATATACAACTAAGATTTTCCATCCCAAGCTGATGATTCATTATTTCTCTTTTCTTGCCTTTTAAAATTATTTTTAATTTTTAATTTTATTTTTGACAGTGGGAACTCTGAATGCTGAAAGAGGGGGGATTGGCCTGATTATGCCTATCACAGTATCTAAGTTGCAAAAAACTTGGCAATATTTGAGGAATGAAATTTCTTTGAATATTTACAGAGCTTCCTGTTGGACAAAAGTACTGTCAAAACAATCTTTCTCTTGGTTCTTAAGCAATTCTCTTTTGAAATCGAGAGGGAAAAGAAAATCATGGAATCAAATTTCAGAGGAACAAAAAACAATGATGCATTAAATTTCCTAAATTTTGAGTTTTCATAGCTTATGAAAAGAACTTTGAATTCCACTATTTGAACTCCGCAGAATCTAGGTAGAGGTTTAAGAAAATTTATAATGTCACAAAATTTTAGTTTCATTATATTTCACTGGCATAAATTCTCTTTGAAAACACAAAGAAATGCAAATTAATAAGCTGATTATAAGTTAATCATTTCCTAATAAAGTAGATCCACCAGGGTCTCAACTTGAAAACATTTTAGTTAATCCATTTTTGGCTGATTAATTATTGTTCTCATCTTGATCCATAAAGGCTTTGAATTGACATATCTTCCTGGAAAGTAATAATAATATTGCATTACAAAATAATTATATGTAACTCATTCTATTTATATGAATTAATTTATTCAAACGCCTTATCATAAAACCCTTACAGGTGTAAGATTTGACTCCTGAAATGTTAGCAGTGTTCTGAGATTTTTTCTTCTATTTTTGTTAATTGTCCTCTATCTAGTAACACTCTAAATTTGTATTTTTTATTCCTAAAATGCAGCATTCCTTATGTAGAAATTATCATGAAGATAAACAGTATATAAAGTGTATTCACTGTAGAGTTATTTATAATAGCACCAATTTTAAGTCGTCATAAATATCCACAAATATGATATTTGTTAAATAAATTAAGGTTAGAATAACATATAATAGGAAAGAATATTTTAAAACAATGAAAAGAATGCCTGTGAAAATGGCAGAATAGGAAACTCCAAGGGCCCATCCTCAATAGAAACCTTGAAAAGCCTGGCTAAAACTGTCAAAATCAAGTTTGTCAGAACTATGAAAGATAATCAAAGATTTACAGCAGCCAATTAAGTGCTTAATCAAGTTAAAACCCAGTGGGAAAGTTTTGTGGTGTTTTAACTTACCTTGGCCCCACCCCACTTTCCATGGCACAACAGTCGTGAGGACAACAGCCCACAACTCTGGTATGGATTCCTGATGCTGATAGAAACAGAGAACTTTATTCCCAGAGAGTCAGTCTCTTTATTTTTTTTAAAGATTTTATTTACTTATTCATGAGAGACAGAGAGGTAGAGACATAGGCAGAGGGAGGGTAAGCAGGCTCTATGCAAGAAGCCCTATGTGGGACTCATCCTTGGGACTCCAGGATCACACCCTGAGCTGAAGGCAGATGCTCAACCACTGAGCCAGCCAGGTGTCCCAAGAGTCAGTCTTTTTATATATAAATGGATTAAACTCTCCAGTTAAATTAGAGGTTGACAGAATGGGTTAAAAATGATCCTACTATATGCTGTCTACAAGAGATTCACTTTAGGTACAAAGGCACAAATAGACTGTAAGTAAAGGGATGGAAAAAATATATTCTATGCAAATAGTAAGCAAAAGAAAGCTGGGGTTGCTATACTGTATCAGATAAAATAGGTTTTAGGTCAAAAACTATTACATGACACAAGGACATTATATATTGACAAAAGAGCCAACACATCAAGAAGACATAATTATATATACACCTAACAGAGCCCTGACATATGTGAAGCAAAAACTGACAGAACTGAAGAGAGAAATAAGCAGTTCTATACTAATAGTTAGAGACTTACATATGCCATACTTACAACAATGAATACAACTAGACTGAAGATTAATAAGAAAATAGAAGACTGGAGCAATATTATAGACCAACTAGACCTAACCGACATATACAGGACATTGTATTCAACAACAAAGAATACATATTCTTCTCAAGTACACTTGGAACATTCTCCAAATTAGAATATATGTTAGGCCACAAAATGAGTCTCAAATTTTAAAAGATTGAAATTATACAACGTATCTTCTCAGACCACAATGGAATGAAACTAGAAATCAGTAATTTAAAGAAAAATGAAATTCACAAATATATAGAAATTAAACAACACATTTTTTTTTTTTGAGAGAGAGAGCATGTACATATGCAAGTGAATGGGAGGTGGAGAAGAGCGGAGGGAGAGGGAGAGAGAATCCCAGGCAGGCTCCATGCACAGTGCAAAGCCACAAACCAGGGCTCAATCTCATGATCCTAAGATCATGACCTGAGCCAAAATCAAGAATGGTCACTTATCGATTGAGATACCCAGGCAACATATGCAACACACTCTTAAACACCACACTCTTTACACCAATGGGAATTAACAACGCACTCTTAAACACCAATGGGTCAAAGAAAAAACTACATGAGAATGAAATACTTAGTTCAATGAAAACAAAAATGACTTCAACAACTCTTAAGAATTCAATACAACCATTAAACTAATGCAGAAGTGTATGTACTAACATGGAAAGATGTTTATATTAAATCAAGTTTAAAAAGAAAAAAGCCAGCTGAAAAAAATGTAGCTGTGTATAGAGGAAACCCATTAAAATATCCCATATACACACATTCACACAAATGTAAAAGCATTTGAACAGATCATAGCAAAATTTCTATTATTTCTAGTTGATTACTTTTGATTTAATGTTTTTCTTTCTGTTTATCTGTGTTTTCTAATTTTCCTCGATGAACATTGAGGGGATTTTAAGTGAAATTTAATGAAAAATGATATTTAATGAAAAATAAATAAGTGCTATCATGAGGAAATAATTGGATCTATGGTTTTGGATAGAATTTTTTTTCTGTTCCCATTTTTTGTTGTTGTTCTTTTTTTTGTTGTTGTTGTTCCTATTAAAAAAAACAGGGATCCCTGGGTGGCGCAGCGGTTTGGCGCCTGCCTTTGGCCCAGGGCGCGATCCTGGAGACCCAGGATCGAATCCCACATCGGGCTCCCTGCATGGAGCCCGCTTCTCCCTCTGCCTGTGTCTCTGCTTCTCTCTCTCTCTCTCTGTGACTATCATGAATAAATAAATAAAATCTTAAAAAAAAAAAATTAAAAAAAACAAACCCTAAAAGCAGCAAAACAAGCAGATGAAAAAAGAGAGAGATTATTTAAAATTTGCAAAATATGTGTATATAACAGGCAAATTTCAACAAAATTATTATATAATGTAGACTGTTGAAGAATTTTCAATCAGAATATTTAGCTACTGCCCTGATTTCTCTTTGAAGTGATTTATAGTTGGATAACTTAGACTTCAAGAAGAAAGTAAACATACCCTAGTATTAAGAAACACTACATCAGGTGAGTGATTATTTCACTGCTACTAGAATTTAGAGCAGGCATTTCAGGATGATTGATCCTCTGTGGAAAAGAAAGGAATTTCCTCTCTCTGATAATCTGGGACTCTTTAGGGCTCTCAGCAGTGCTTGCTTTGTTTTTACATTGTTGAAAATCCAGTTTTGCATTAGATTAGTTTCAAGGATAGAAATGTTATGGATCCAAATATGTTTTCTGTCTGGAGCCTTGTCTTTATTCTGATATAAGGAAACTTTTACTATCTCAAAGTTTTCTATAAATGTGGTAAAGAAAAACTGAAGGCATAAAATATAAATGAAATCCTAAAATACAAACTTAAATGGCAATGGAAAAGCAAGAGGAGGTTTCTTTTGTCTTTCTATTTCTGACCTTCATACCAAATATGGATCATTTTATGAAAGAATTAAGCTTGAGAACTGGTTCTGCCCTATTACGGAACAGAGAACAGGGGAACTGGCATCACTCTTTTCATTATGTTCTATAATAAAAGATGCTACTTAGTGGGAAAGTTTAAAAAATCCAAATTAAAAAAATGATATAAGGATTTATCTATATTTGCAAAACATTTTAAATTTCTCAGAAGGAATCAGTTCCATATGCCCCCTTACATTTCTAAAGCCCTGCAACCTGTTTCTCACTTACTTTATTCTCAGAGAATAGTACCTCCCATCTCTTAGTCTCTTACCCACTATGCTGCCTTTTCTAGTTTTCCTTAACATTTAGCCAAGTGATGGACCTTCCCCATTTTTGTATGTAAAGTATGCCCTCCTCTTGGCCACAAGCAGGAATTTCTTATTTGTATTAACTGTAATTTAGATCTATTTTATTACAAACAGTAAGGACACTGCATATTGTATTTGAAGAGGGGAAAAAAGTCGATTTGTAACATCTCAGAGCTAATTAGGGAGAATTTTCAAATTTCCTCCTAGATATGGGGCCCTAAGAAGCCAGATAAAAATGATCTGGCTTTCTCCAAATTCCAGAGCCTACTTCTGATTCACACTGTTGGAAAGAAGAGCTTCCCAATTGCAATGTTTTGTTTTGTTTTGTTTTTGCTTGTCTTTATCCCCTTTCATTAAATTGTGGATATTTTCACAGTCAGAAACATTTCCTCAAACATATTCCAGTGACTTACATGTGTTAGACTCAATGAATTTTGTGAATTCTTGTTTCTAATGATCCCTTGCAGAGTTGGGAATCAAGCAGGCACAGGGAGCAGAATCTAGCGATGCTCTTCTCTGATTGTCAGTGCAGTATCAGCTGGTGAGGACAGTAGTAAAATCAAAGCCATATACCACCCACTCCCCGGCCCCACCCAGCCTTGGGCTGATGCTGAGGTTTCATCCCCTACAGACCTACAGCTCTTGTAACACTCAACCCATTAGAATTCACTCATGTCAGTTTCTACCACAAAAACAATTTCTGTAATAAGATTTATTTTTATGATCTTTCTTAGATATCATAAGTGATATTAGTTCTTTTGTTGTTGTTTTTCATCTTTAACAAAAACCAATTAAAATGGAATATAGAAAAATAGTGTTTGGGGACAATAACAAATATTTTATTTAATATCAGTTGAACATGGAGTAGTCAGTATATTTTTCCTTCAGTTAGAACTGTTCTAAAACTGGAATTCAGAGGTAAAGCAGGTATAGAAACAGTGTGGATGACAGATAATAATTGTACCTTGTTCAGTTGATCACATTGAATTCGTGATAAATTAAGCAGATTAGTCCTACTAAGCAAAAGTTTGAGTGAGTCTGTTTCTTAATTCTCCATTCTCACAGAATGGAGAATTCACAATTATGTGAGTCTGTTTCTTAATTCTCTATTCTATTCCACTGGTTATTTGCTTACTCCTATGATAATTCCACACTTTTTAATCTTCTAGAGTTCTATGATGTGCCTTAATATCTAGCAGAGTATGGACCTTGTATTGTCTTTGGCAGATGCCAGAATTAGAGCTATTTATTCTTTCTGGGCTACACATACTTTGAACTTTTTATAGATGTAGTGAAATGGAAATCACATGCCAGGACATAGACACTAGGCAGGGAGTTTCAATTTCCCTTTATTATTTATCAAGTAAAATGTCAGATAATATCCATACATTTTCTGCTGTCCTTCCAACCTTCCCTTAAATGTAAGGTTCTTCAACAATCTGAGCTGCTCTAGGTCTCAGAGCTGGCACTAATCTCTCATTTATCTCAGAGATGCCCATGTTGAGGGGAATAACAGAAGGGTTGTTCACACTGTGGCCCTATTTCTGCAGGCATAACTGAACTATTGAACTACAGGGAGTTTCCTCATCTATAGACATAGAATATATCTTTATTTACTAAAAAGAATCTTTGTTTTAAAAATGTGTATAAAATTTCTTATAGATTTGTTATTAGGTAATAATATTTTTATTACTATTTTGAATGAAATATTTTCTTCTAATACATTTAATATCTAGTATTTGTGTATAGGAAAATTCTTGGGTTTTGTTTTATTGTAGTAGTCTCTGGGGGATGATTTTATTGAAGAAAGTTTATCTGCAGGAAAGTATATAGTTATTACAGTTTCACAAATTCAATAGAGCACCCAGGTTAAGAAAAGATGCATCCTTCATGCTTTCTTCCCACCATTGCCTCTATCCCAAGGGTAACCAATACCCTGACTTCTAACACCATGGAATAATTTTACATGTTTTTGAATTTCATTTTACTGGACTCAGACATTATGAACTCTTCCATGTCTGGCTTCTTTCATCCCACATCATGTTTGCAAGATTCACCTTTATTGTGTATAGTTGACATATGTACATTCTTATTGCTAAGTAGAATTTTTTTTTTGCTAATATGCCACAATTTATTTATCCACCCTATTTAATGATCACTAGGTAGTTTGGGGCTATTACAAATAGTACTTCAATAAACATTCTATAAATATGTCTTGTACTTTTGAAATTGCTTATGTATTTTTGTTGGTTACATATGAAGGAATAGAATGGCTTGGTCATAAGTTTAATAGGTACTGCCAAACACACGTTTACAGTGGTTGAACCAATTTATAGTTCTACCATCGCTGTATGAGAGTTCCACTTTAACCTGCATAACCTATTAGCATTTCAGAGTTCCAGTTGTTCTGCATCCCTACCAATACTTGATATTCTGTGCCTTTTTCATTTTAGCCATTTAGTGTTGTAGTGTGTAGTACTACCATGCCATGGCTTTAATTTGCTCTTCTGTAATGACTAATGAAGCCAGACACGTTTCCAAGTATGTGTTGACCATTTGGATATAATCTATGAAGTAACTGGGTAAGCCTTTTGCTCATTTTTCTTTTTTGTTGTCTGTATTTTTCTTATCCTTTATAGGAGTTCTTTATATATCTTGGATATGGGTCTTTTGTCAGATATATGTATTGCCAATATTTTCTTTCACTGAAGACTCTTTTAATATCCTTTGATATAGTCTGATTTATTTTTCTTGATGGTTTTTGCTTTTTTTGATAAATTTTAAAAACTTTGTTTACTCCAAGTTTATGATAACACTCAAGCTATTGATTAATAGATGCCATCCCTATATCCTTTATTAAACCTTCTTATTGGTTGCAATAGTTATGAGATTCTTTTTTGTTGTAGTTAGATAGGTAGGTAATCATATCATATGAAATTTTTCACTGTTTTAGGTCTTGCTTTTCTTAGGAAGTAACCAAAGCACATGACTAAAATTGTCTTGAATAATATAAGAATATATTATTTTACATACCAGGAAGTACCAAGATAGAGTAGCAGCAGGTATAGCATGTCAAGTTCCAGCTCTGCTTTTATGGAAGTCCATCTGCTTTGTTATCCTCTTATGTTAACTTTTTCCTCAAGCTGATGGCCAAGTGTTATAGCAAGTCCTTGTTTGCTAAGAAATTTGTAGAAAATTTTTCATCATGATTGAATGTTAAATATTATCAAATATTTTTCCTATACCTATTGAGTTAATACTGTTTTATTTCTTTAAAGTGTTGATTATTATACCAATGTATTTTCTGGTTTTGAAACATCCTTGAATTCCTCAGCCAAACATATTACTAATATTTTGTTCTTTTAATCTCCTACTGGATTCAGTTTGCTAATATTTTGTATAACATTTTGGATTCTTTATTTATAATAGAATAGGCCTATAATTATCTTTTCTTCTGTGGTTGTCAGCTTAATTTGGCATCAAGATTAAGTTGAGTGGCATAATTCTTCATATTTTTCTAAGTCTTGGAGCAATTCAATACATTAGAATTTGCAGTTAATCCTCATTATTTGTGTTTTCTGTATTTGTGAATTTACCTATAGACTAAAATTGATCTGTAACCCCAAAGTCAATACTGGCAGTACCTTTGTAGTCATTTGCAAACAGAAAGAGAAGTGAAGAATTTGAGTCACCCTACATACATGTTCATAGTGGAAGTTGAACAAGGCAATGTGTTGCCTTCTTGTTTTAGCTCTAATACTGTGTTCAAGTGTTTTTTTTGTTGTTGTTGTTGTCTGCTCAGTGCCATGTTTCTTTGCATTTTTGTGCTTTTTTTGTGTTGGTGATTTTGCAGTCTAAAATGGCCCCCAAGCATAGTGTCAGCATGCTGTCTTATATTCTTAGCACAAGAAGGGTCTGGTGTGCCTTATGGAGAAAATCTGTGTGCTAAATAAATTTTGTTCAGGTCTAAGTTTTTGACATGAGTTCAGTGTTAATAACTTAATAATAAGTATTTAATAAAATGTCTTTAAACAGAAAAATACATAAAACAAAATTATATATTGATCAGTTGATGAAAATGTTGTGGCCAGAGGTTCACAGGAACTTAATCCTGTATTTTCTTCTGGAGCAGTGATTCAGAATTCACTATTTCAGTTAGTAGTAACTTTATAGAGCATAACTACCAAAATAATAAGAATTGACTATATTATTTGAAGAGTTGACAGCCTAGTGCTTTTTGTAAAGATGTATCAATAACTACCATTTTTATTTTTCTGGTCTTGGTCTATTCAAATATTCTACTGGGCCAGTTTTTATAATTTATATTTCCTTTAAAAGCATCCATTTCATTGATATTTACATTTATTGGTATTTCTTCTTATCATATTTTATTATCCTGTGTACATTCTATTTTTGTTCCTGATCTTATTATTTGGGTATCTCTTTTTTCTTTGGCTCCTGTCAATGTCTGTCTTTTGGTGTTTGTATTTTCAAATAATGAGATTTATTTTTGTGATTATCTTTGCCATTTATTTTTGGTGTCCTTAACATCTTCTCTTATTTTTAATCATTCCTTCCTTCTTTTTTCTTTCCTTAACTTTAAAACTTAGTCAATTTCTTTTCATAACTTTTTATAACCTAAAATAAAATTATACTTAAGATTTTAAAATTTTTCTTAATTCTCTCTTTGGCTGCATCCCCTAAGATTTGATATAAAACATTTTTGCTGCTATTTAGTTACAAAATATTTTGTGGCTTAATTTTTATTTTCTTGAACTCAAGTTATTTAGAAGTATTTTCCAGGGTATAGATAATTTTTTACATTCACTTAATTCATTAATTTCTAACTTTATTGCATTGTTACTAATGAATGTGTCTGTATTGATGAGCTATTGGAATTTTTATTTATTTCTACTAATACATGATTAACCTTTTATTAGTGAGTCATTGTGTATGACTTCGTATTTGAAAAGAATATGCATATCTCTGTTCTAAGGGATACAAAGTTAAAAGAAATCAGTCAATTCAAGTTTGTTGATTATGCCGTTGCAATTTTCTTTATTCTTATTATCTTCTTGATCTGCCAATCTCTGAAGAAAGCAAGATAGAATTTTCCTTTTAACCATGGGTTTGTCAATTTTATCCTTATAGTTCTACAAGTTATTTTTTTATTTGCTTATAATTCTCATGCCATAAAGTATACAATTCAGAGAATTTTCGGGCATTTAGACACTTGTGCTATTCTTTTAAGATTTTTTTTTTTTTTATTTGAGAGAGACAAAGGGCACAAGCAGGGGAGTGGGCAGAGGGAGAGGGAGAAACAGGCTTCCTACTGAGTAGGAAGCTCAACACTGGGTTTGATCCCAGGACCCCAGATCATGACCTGAACTGAAGGCATATGCTTAACTGACTGAGCCACCCAGGTGCCCCAATATTTGTGCAATTAACTCCATACCCATTAGTAGTCACTGCCCATTCCCTCCCCTCTCCCCAGACACTGATAATGAAAGTGTCTACTGATAATGACACTGATCTACTCTGTGTCTATAAATAGAGAATACAGTATTTGGATTTTTTGAATAAGATTTATTTATTTTTTTGAGAGAAGGAGAGAGCAAGCGGCAGGAGGCACAGAGGGAGAAAGAGACAAGCAGACTCTGCACTGAGTGCAGATCCTGACTCTGGGCTCTATCCCAGGACCCATTATTGGGTCCTGGGAGATCATGACCTGAGCCAAATCAAGAGTTGGACACTTAACTGACTGAGCCATCCAGGAGCCCCTGTATTTGGACTTTTGCGTCTAGCTTCTTTCACTTAGAATAATGTTTCCAAGGATCCTCTACATT
Source organism: Canis aureus (assembly GCF_053574225.1). Classification (NCBI taxonomy): domain Eukaryota; kingdom Metazoa; phylum Chordata; class Mammalia; order Carnivora; family Canidae; genus Canis; species Canis aureus. The sequence goes on along the minus strand of NC_135628.1, from coordinate 43,834,649 downwards.
GTAGCATATATCCATACTTCATTCTTTTTATTGCCAGATAATATTTCATTGTATGGATATACCACATTCATCAGTTGATGGATACTTGTGTTGTTTCTACTTTTTTAGCTGTAATGAATAAGCTTTTATGAATCTTCATGTTACTTGTTTTTGTATGGATATATGTTTTCATTTGTCTTGAGTATATATGTGGGGGGGATTGCTGGGTCACATGATAGCTGTATGTGTAACATTTTTTTTTTATGGTATTCTGGATTTTTTTTTAATTTATTTTTTATTGGTGTTCAATTTACTAACATACAGAATAACCCCCAGTGCCCGTCACCCATTCACTCCCACCCCCCGCCCTCCTCCCCTTCCACCACCCCTAGTTCGTTTCCCAGAGTTAGCAGTCTTTACGTTCTGTCTCCCTTTCTGATATTTCCCACACATTTCTTCTACCTTCCCTTATATTCCCTTTCACTATTATTTATATTCCCCAAATGAATGAGAACATATAATATTTGTCCTTCTCTGACTGACTTACTTCACTCAGCATAATACCCTCCAGTTCCATCCACGTTGAAGCAAATGGTGGGTATTTGTCATTTCTAATAGCTGAGTAATATTCCATTGTATACATAAACCACATCTTCTTTATCCATTCATCTTTCGTTGGACACCGAGGCTCCTTCCACAGTTTGGCTATCGTGGCCATTGCTGCTATAAACATCGGGGTGCAGGTGTCCCGGTGTTTCATTGCATCTGTATCTTTGGGGTAAATCCCCAACAGTGCAATTGCTGGGTCGTAGGGCAGGTCTATTTTTAACTGTTTGAGGAACCTCCACACAGTTTTCCAGAGTGGCTGCACCAGTTCACATTCCCACCAACAGTGTATGAGGGTTCCCTTTTCTCCGCATCCTCTCCAACATTTGTTGTTTCCTGCCTTGTTAATTTTCCCCATTCTCACTGGTGTGAGGTGGTATCTCATTGTGGTTTTGATTTGTATTTCCCTGATGGCAAGTGATGCAGAGCATTTTCTCATATGCATGTTGGCCATGTCTATGTCTTCCTCTGTGAGGTTTCTGTTCATGTCTTTTGCCCATTTCATGATTGGATTGTTTGTTTCTTTGGTGTTGAGTTTAATAAGTTCTTTATAGATCTTGGAAACTAGCCCTTTATCTGATATGTCATTTGCAAATATCTTCTCCCATTCTGTAGGTTGTCTTTGAGTTTTGTTGACTGTATCCTTTGCTGTGCAAAAGCTTCTTATCTTGATGAAGTCCCAATAGTTCATTTTTGCTTTTGTTTCTTTTGCCTTCGTGGATGTATCTTGCAAGAAGTTACTATGGCCGAGTTCAAAAAGGGTGTTGCCTGTGTTCTTCTCTAGGATTTTGATGGAATCTTGTCTCACATTTAGATCTTTCATCCATTTTGAGTTTATCTTTGTGTATGGTGAAAGAGAGTGGTCTAGTTTCATTCTTCTGCATGTGGATGTCCACTTTTCCCAGCACCATTTATTGAAGAGACTGTCTTTCTTCCAATGGATAGTCTTTCCTCCTTTATCGAATATTAGTTGCCCATAAAGTTCAGGGTCCACTTCTGGATTCTCTATTCTGTTCCACTGATCTATGTGTCTGTTTTTGTGCCAGTACCACACTGTCTTGATGACCACAGCTTTGTAGTACAACCTGAAATCTGGCATTGTGATGCCCCCAGATATGGTTTTCTTTTTTAAAATTCCCCTGGCTATTCGGGGTCTTTTCTGATTCCACACAAATCTTAAAATAATTTGTTCTAACTCTCTGAAGAAAGTCCATGGTATTTTGATAGGGATTGCATTAAACGTGTATATTGCCCTGGGTAACATTGACATTTTCACAATATTAATTCTGCCAATCCATGAGCATGGAATATTTTTCCATCTCTTTGTGTCTTCCTCAATTTCTTTCAGAAGTGTTCTATAGTTTTGAGGGTATAGATCCTTTACATCTTTGGTTAGGTTTATTCCTAGGTATCTTATGCTTTTGGGTGCAATTGTAAATGGGATTGACTCCTTAATTTCTCTTTCTTCAGTCTCATTGTTAGTGTATAGAAATGCCATTGATTTCTGGGCATTGATTTTGTATCCTGCCACGCTACCGAATTGCTGTATGAGTTCTAGCAATCTTGGGGTGGAGACTTTTGGGTTTTCTATGTAGAGTATCATGTCATCGGCGAAGAGGGAGAGTTTGACTTCTTCTTTGCCAATTTGAATGCCTTTAATGTCTTTTTGTTGTCTGATTGCTGAGGCTAGGACTTCCAATACTATGTTGAATAGCAGTGGTGAGAGTGGACATCCCTGTCTTGTTCCTGATCTTAGGGGAAAGGCTCCCAGTGCTTCCCCATTGAGAATGATATTTGCTGTGGGATTTTCATAGATGGCTTTTAAGATGTCGAGGAATGTTCCCTCTATCCCTACACTCTGAAGAGTTTTGATCAGGAATGGATGCTGTATTTTGTCAAATGCTTTCTCTGCATCCAATGAGAGGATCATATGGTTCTTGGTTTTTCTCTTGCTGATATGATGAATCACATTGATTGTTTTACGGGTGTTGAACCAGCCTTGTGTCCCAGGGATAAATCCTACTTGGTCATGGTGAATAATTTTCTTAATGTACTGTTGGATCCTATTGGCCAGTATCTTGTTGAGAATTTTTGCATCCATGTTCATCAGGGATATTGGTCTGTAATTCTCCTTTTTGGTGGGGTCTTTGGTTTTGGAATTAAGGTGATGCTGGCCTCATAGAACGAATTTGGAAGTACTCCATCTCTTTCTATCTTTCCAAACAGCTTTAGGAGGATAGGTATGGTTTCTTCTTTAAACGTTTGATAAAATTCCCCTGGGAAGCCATCTGGCCCTGGACTCTTGTGTCTTGGGAGGTTTTTGATGACTGCTTCAATTTCCTCCCTGGTTATTGGTCTGTTCAGGTTTTCTATTTCTTCCTGTTCCAGTTTTGGTAGTTTGTGGCTTTCCAGGAATGCGTCCATTTCTTCTAGATTGCCTAATTTGTTGGCGTATAGCTGTTCATAATATGTTTTTAAAATCGTTTGTATTTCCTTGGTATTGGTAGTGATCTCTCCTTTCTCATTCATGATTTTATTAATTTGAGTCTTCTCTTTCTTCTTTTTAATAAGGCTGGCTAATGGTTTATCTATCTTATTAATTCTTTCAAAGAACCAACTCCTGGTTCTGTTGATCTGTTCCAGAGTTCTTCTGGTCTCGATTTCATTGAGTTCTGCTCGAATCTTTATTAACTCCCTTCTTCTCTTGGGTGTAGGATCTATTTGCTGTTTTTTCTCTAACTCCTTTATGTGTAAGGTTAGCTTTTGTATTTGAGTTCTTTCCAGTTTTTGAATGGATGCTTGTATTGCGATGTATTTCCCCCTTAGGACTGCTTTTGCTGCATCCCAAAGATTTTGAACGGTTGTATCTTCATTCTCATTAGTTTCCATGAATCTTTTTAATTCTTCCTTAATTTCCTGGTTGACCCTTTTATCTTTTAGCAGGATGGTCCTTAACCTCCACGTGTTTGAGGTCCTTCCAAACTTCTTGTTGTGATTTAGTTCTAATTTCAAGGCATTATGGTCTGAGAATATGCAGGGGACGATCCCAATCTTTTGGTATCGGTTCAGACCCGATTTGTGACCCAATATGTGGTCTATTCTGGAGAAAGTTCCATGTGCGCTTGAGAAGAATGTGTATTCAGTTGAGTTTGGATGTAAAGTTCTGTAGATATCTGTGAAATCCATCTGGTCCAGTGTATCATTTAAAGCTCTCGTTTCTTTGGAGATGTTGTGCTTAGAAGACCTATCGAGTATAGAAAGAACTAGATTGAAGTCACCAAGTATAAGTGTATTATTATCTAAGTATTTCTTCACTTTGGTTAATAATTGATTTATATATTTGGCAGCTCCCACATTTGGGGCATATATATTGAGGATTGTTAAGTCCTCTTGTTGAATAGATCCTTTAAGTATGATATAGTGTATGTGTAACATTTTGAATCAATGCCAAACTCTTTTGGAGAGTGACTGTACCATTTCACATTCCCATTATCAATAAATGAGGGTTCTAATTTCTCTACATCCTCACAAACTCTTTTTATTTTCTGTCTTCTTTATTATAGCCATTCTAGTGGGTATGAAATGGTATCTCATTGTGGTTTTAATTTACATTTTGCTAATGACTAATAATATTGATCATCTTTTTATGTGCTTGTTGGCCATTTGTATATCTTTGGGGAAATGGCAATTTAAATTATCTGCCTAATTCTAAATTATGTCTTTTTGTTGTTGAATTTTTAGAGGCATTTGCACATTCTAAATACCAATTCCTTATCAGGTATATGATTTACAAATATTTTCTCCCATTCTGTAAATTGTATTTTCACTTTCTTGGTAGCGTCCTTGAAACACATTTTTTTTTTTTCATCTTGACAAGGTCCAATCTACTTAGTTCCACTAATTTTTGCTTTATATTTCAAAATTTTTTATTAAGCAAAAAATATCCATGGCTGTTATATTTCATTAATAGTTTGCTTTTTGAGTCACCTGGGTGGCTCAACAGTTGAGCATCTGCCTGTGGCACAGGTCATGATCCAGGATCCCAGAATCGAGTCCCACATCAGGCTCCCCACAAGGAGCCTGCTTGTCCCTCTGCCTATGTCTCTGCCTCTCTCTGTGTGTGTCTCATGAATAAATAAATTAAATATTTTTTAAAAATAGTTTGCTTTTTAAAAATCAACTAGAAATCCTTTTGAAGCTATTTTCATTAATTCTGTGTACAATGATATTTGACTCTATATGTGTATATATGCACATTTTCACATTAAAAAAATACTGAGGGATCCCTGGGTGGCTCAGTGGTTTAGTGCCTGCCTTCAGCCCAGAGCGAGATCCTGGAGTCCCAGGATCGAGTCCCACATTGGGCTCCCTGCATGGAGCCTGCTTCTCCCTTTGCCTGTGTCTCTGCCTCATTCTCTCTCTCTCTGTGTCTCTCATGAATAAATAAATAAAATCTTAAAAAAAAATATTGATGACAATTCCATCAGTGAGGCCAGATGGAAATAGTCCCCATTTATTTTAAAATTATACTCACAAACTTGTATGATTGTAATTAAATATAAGCCATGCTAATATCAAAGGTGCAATTGTATCAGGTACAGAACTTATGTAATTATGGTATCTGTACTTATTAAGTGCTAATAAATAAAATTAAAGATAGCATTCCTTATTAATTGCATCTCATTGACTATAAAGTCCAAGCAGAAAAAAAACACACTCTGTATTAAAGTATATGCTTGTTCAACTACTCTTAAACTGAAAAATCCAAAATTGACATTTCTATTCTAAATGTTACATAAAAAATAGATTCATCAATAAAATTTATCTAGAACAGCCCAATCTTGCAGAAACCTGATAGTTTAGAGATGGAATTAATGTACTTGACCACACACTTGAACTTCTAGAAAAATTCAAGGCTCTCTCCTCCTGTTAGCCACACTAGTTCTAAGAAAGATGAGTAAATGAAGCCTTAGAAATGATGCTCAGATAATTTAAATGGGACATTATGCCTTCATCTTTTATCTCTTAGACCAGTCTAGTTGGGAATTTTTGGATTCTTTGTATACTAAATACAGGCCATGTGAAAGTAGGAGTGCTAGGAATTCTTACTGAGACATCAAAGCTTTCCCTCAGCTGTTGCCATGATGGTTAGTTTTATGTGTCAGCTTGGCTTAGCAGTTGTACTCAGTTATTCAAACACTGTTCTTGGGGTTATGGTAAAAGTATTTTGTAGATGTGATTAGCATCTACAATCTAATCTTTTGACTTTAAGTAAAGGAAATTATCTTCAATCCTGTAGATGGGCCTCATCCAATAAATTGAAAAGGCCTTAAAAGCAACATTAAGGTTTCACTGAGGAAGAAGACACTCTGCCTCAAGACTGCAGCATCAGCTCCTACCTGAGAGATATTCAGCATTTCAGTCTGCCTTTCTTTTTTTTTTTTTTAAGATTTTATTTATTCATGAGAGACAGAGAGAGAGGAGGCAGAGACATAGGCAGAGAGAAGCGGGCTCCATGCAGGGAACCCAATGTGGGACTTGATCCCGGGACTCCAGGATCACGCCCTGAGTCAAAGGCAGATGCTCAACCGCTGAGCCACCCAGGCGTCCCTCAGTCTGCCTTTCAACTGAACTTGCCAGTCCCCAAAATCACAGAAACCAATTCCTTGAAATAAATCTCTTTATACACACACACACACACACACACACACACATAAATATATGCATGTATATATGTATGTATATCTCTTACTGGTTTGTTTCTCGGGAAAACTTGACTGATACAGCTAGGAACTTCATTTTTGTTTTATCATAAGCTCTTTCTATCTATATCCTATAATAAAAATTGACATTAAGATTTCCAAGTTCTGTTTTTGATATGTGAAAGAGGATTTGGAATTTGGGAATCTGTTTTCCACAAAAGTCTGACCTAAAAAAGCCTCATTTGATGCTGAGCAGTGACTTTATTGTTTTAGAATACATGTATTCTGACTCCAAAACCCTGAATTACCCTGTCAAATCAATGGAAGGGAAATCATGTGCCATAATGATTTAAAGAGAATTAAAAATACCTTTATTTAATATTTTTAATAATACACAATTAATTCTGATTGGTTGAATTTTCTTGTGGTTCAGTTTGCCTAAACTTCATTCAGCAGCTTACAGTAACCAGCTGTGGTAAATTATATTATGCCTTCACCATTCTTTCCTGCCTCCTCAGCCCAGACGTATTTTTAGCAGGGACATTTCCCAGTGTCATTAGTTTGGAGTTTGGCCAGGTGACTTGTTTGGCCAATAAAATGTAAGAGGACATAATAGGAACTACATTCAACCAGACTTCTAATGTGTATGTGTGGTTTGGTTTGCCTTCTTGTATTCTTGCCATCCATTGTGAAAATGCATTGTCCCAGGGACCCACAGCTTTTTCAGAGTTCCAGAATGAAGAGACATATGGAATAGACCTGAATCTAGCCCATATTCCTGGTACCAAGTCCAGCTGAACCTCAACCAACCAAATCCAGCTGAATTATACCCTATCCACAGACCTATGAGCAAGAAACCAATGTTTGTTGTTACAAGTCAACTGAAATTTGGGAGGTTGTTTGTTATATAGCATTATTGCAGCAAAAACCTGAGTACTACAAGAGTCTAATAATAAATTATTTTTGCATGTTCTATATTTTATGTGGTACATAATAGGTTTAATTCAACTTATATCTGATTATCCAGTTTAATCAAGTCTCCATATGAATTGGCAAAGAAAATGTTTGTACTGTATATATTTTGCAACCACACTTGGGTAAATGTAGTGGAAATGTATCTGCATCTTCCCATTAGATCAGAAATGTTTCAATTGGTTTCTATTAGCAAGTCAGGAACTTAGCAATGTCTTTACACATGCAAGGCTTAGTGTACACATTAGTATACAGCCCCTTTTGACAGGCTTTATGTTGACCAAGAATAACATTCCATCTAGTGGGAGGATAAGTACAACTTCCTTGTGACCAGCTGTTCACTTATATAACTCCAGTATGAGTGAAGCAGCCCATCAATATGATGGGAAAATAAACTAGGGATGATTTCGATATTCACATATTGCTATGGGTATCTATCTCCCTCATCATATATTGACCTCTGTGATGGCCTTTCTAAATAACTCAGGGCATCAGAGGGTTGTTCTCTCCCACAAGCCAAGATAACTTTGGCAAACACATCTGTATAATATGTGCACTGGGCACATTTCCTTGTTGAATTATTCAATTAAATCTGATAATGAGAGCACATTGACACAGTTAAACACTCAGGTGAATAAAGGATTCACTTTGAAATGCAGAAATTTCTGGAGTCATTTGTGTGTTAAGAAGTGATGATTCTCACTATCATCATCCAGGGAGGAAGAAACTTTAGAAAACGTAAACTAGAGTTGAGCATGCTGGAGGCTTTTTCTGGCGTGATTTCAAGGAGATGAAAGGTGCAGGCAGTTTCCAGTGTTCATTTGAACCATCAGTGTTTTTAGAATAAGTGTAATGAATTTTAAGAGACAGAAAAATAAGACTCAGTTCTTAAGTGAATCTTATTCCTCTGAACTCCAGTGGGACATAAAGAGATGAATACAAGCATAGGTATCAACACATCTGATTTCTGATCCTCCATCTGCAAAGCCCCTCATGCATAACCTTACAAAAATGTTGGATTTTTTTTTTCATCTCAGTTCTTACTCTGTAAATGGAAGAAAATTGACTGGTCCCCCATTGTTACCATAATACATATTGCAAAACACCAATAAAACTTTTTGCAAATAAAAGGATCATCCAGAAATACAAATTTGGGTGATGGCTATTACTTAGATATGATATCTACATTATGAAATACCTATCAGTCACATTGGGCATATTACTAACAGTGGTTTAGGACTTGGCACATGCCAGTTCTGTTTATTAGACTGCCCTGTCTCTTCATCTAGTCTGTACATCCTCCTAAATAAGGACCATTTCTTAGTTGTCTTTTAATCTTTATTACTTAGCACAGTACAGAGAGTGTAAGGTATGTGATCATTGATTGTATAATAAAAGCAGTTAATAGTTGCCATTTATTGATACTCTTCTATGTACCAGACCCTATAGCAGGCATTTCACATACACTATCTCTATTTCAATGTTTTATGCTCATATGCCATTGAAATCATGTCTATGCAGTCATATCTGTATTTTACACACTACTTTCCCTCATGTTAGCTCAAGAAGAAAATGTAAAATCAAGACCAGAAAGAGAATTTGGGGGCAAATGATACAACAAAGTTTTGAAACACTTGATCTGTCTAAATATAGTAATTAAGTCATTCATGACATTTAGAAAATGAATTCTTTTTTTCCTCAAGTTTTGAAAATATTATCCCTAAATTTATATGAGTTGGGTGTTTTTTCTCCACTGACTTCCTCATGATTGTAATCTGATAATGTGAATAAGTCATTTAGATGAGTTTCGTCTTCAGAATATCTAATTCATGATTGGGAAAGGACCATTTAGCTAACCACTCTCTTTTTGCCTCAGAGGAAATTTGAACCCAGGCAGATGAATTAGCCAGCTTGCAGTCAGTTGGCTTGGCCAGTGTCAGAGCTGCAATTAGAAACCAGACTTTCTTTCCATTACTCCAACCCCAAATTTACAAATTGTACTTTTTAAAATGCACGGTCTTTTCTCATGTAATAATTACATATCATATAAGCTGCAGGAACGTATTTTTCTTCAGTCATGAATTAGCCAGTGGCTTGAGTAGTAAGCCTTCAGAAATACGTAGTAAATCTAATTTTTAAAAATCAGCTCTGCTTATCCACAGCTGCAGGAGCACCAGATAGCCCTTTCTGGTTGATGAAGACCCTTACATTTAGTGTTATATTTAGGCCTCACTGCTATCCTGTGAGCTGTAATTGTGATCTGGACTTTGTAGATGGGGAAACTGTTAACCAAAAAGACTAAATCACTGAGTGGTAGGGTTTGGGGGGTTAAGGAACAACCAGAACTCTAAAATGGCTTTATAAACTTGACTTTGTTGCTTCTTCCATTTCCTAATTCTTCTCATAGAAGAGATGCCTGTATCCCAGTGGGTTCAGGCTCCCCCTTCCAGAATAGACAGTTTTGGCAAGGAGGTGGCTGCCTGGTCAGAGACTACAATCTTGGCTCTATGCCCGTTTGAGTGGGGCCCTGTGATGAGCACTCATCAGTGGAATCTGAGCATAGGTGTTATGTGTCAGAAGCATATAGTCCTTCTGTGGTATCTCTTTCCTCATCCATTGGCTTGTGTTGGTATCCAGGACATCTTGGAAGGCACATTGATGATGGCAGAGCCACTGAGCCTGGGTCCCTGAATAATAACTGTGCCTTCCACCTTGTGCTCCGTTAACCAGTAATATCCACACTATTGGACTATCACATGAGTAAAAAAAAAAATTTATGAAAGCCAGTGAAGCTGTGGGGTTTGTCTGTTATAGCAGCTACCAGTACCTTAACTAAAATGTACATATTTTTTTTTTTTTGGAGAATAGAATTCAGATTTCTATTACTCCCTGTGAAATCTCTATAAACACTTATTCAATAACCTCCGAACTTGTATTTTGCTACATTTCACAATAACCTCCTTTGTGTCCCTTGATTTTTCTCTACTTTAAGGTTATGATAATTACCATCCTATATTTTTATTGACAGTATCCAAACAAAAATGTCATGAATCACCTTTATGGCATACTTATTTGTAGAATAAATAGATACCTAGCAAAAAATTTTTAATGGCTTCCCCTTTTTAAACTCTTCAAAGCATTCTTCATCTTCAAAACTATTTTTGAGGAAAATTTACATCTCTGACTGGGAAAGGAGGGGTGGTCTGGAATTAATCAGAGAGGATTTATTGTCTTCTAAGAGTAAAGCTCACACAAGGGCTTCCCTGCTGGTTGGCAACCCTCAGAGCCTTAATACTGAGGATGGTCCCTCAGGAACACTACAGGACCTGTTGTCTGGGCACTGGTCCCAAATCGCAGCCTAAAACACATGCTTAGAGCTCAGATCTCTTGCATTTCCCTACCACACAGAGGGTCTGAGGCCTTCACTCTTTATACTTCCTTGATGTGGTTGCTCCAGGGGTGAGAAGTGGGGAAAACAATGCTTTTGAAAAAGGTATCTAGACAAATTATTTTGACAACTCTGTCCTCCGCCCTAAGCTTTATATATTCACTGTCCATCCAATGTTAAGGTGTTTCTCTTAATATTTCAAGTCTAAAATCTGAATCTAAATCACAGAAAGAAAGTTTTGCCAATGAAGCAGTCCCCATAGCAAATGATAAATGCTCCAGGCGCTTTTTTGGAAAATATCCTGAAAGCAGAGTTTGTTACTAGAGTAAATCCCCATAGAAAAAGAAATAAATCTTTGTGACATCTGCTAATGTACACCATTTCCCTTAAACACCTCTTCCTGTCCACTTCCCACACCTCCCTCCCTGTTTTTCCAATGTTCCTTTGTTTTATGTTTTTTGGCCTTTAGGGGACAACTTAGCCAGCAGATGGTACCAGGAAACCAAAGGTATTGCATCCAGCTGTGTGAAAGCATATTGGTGAATTAAAGCCCCTGGTCTAGGATCTGAAATAAAAATCAGTTTAAGCAAAAAAGTGGAAGATTTTTTTTAATGCCTTATTCATTCATGGGCTCAACAAGCATTTGCCATTCACTTATGGTGTGAGTAGGGTTTAGCGGGGGGAGGGGTGATTGGATGACATCATGCACTGAGAGGGGCATTTGACAGAATGAGCACTGAGTGTTACACTATATGTTGGCAAATCGAACTCCAATTAAAAAAATATACAAAAAAAGAAATACCATAATAAAGGGAAATAAAAATAAAAGATATGTGGCCTGTTTCCCTAGTTGGATGCAAATTATATGCTTAAGAACCCCCAGAAAACTATCAGGGAAGGTGACAGAACATGAGAGACTCCTAACTCTGGGAAACAAACAAGGGGTATTGGAAGGGGAGGTGGGCGGGGGATGGAGTGACTGGGTGACGGGGACTGAGGGGGGCACTTGACGGGATGAGCACTGGGTGTTATACTATATGTTGGCAAATCGAACTCCAATTAAAAGAATATACAAAAAAAAAGAACCCCCAGAAAACTATACAACTAAAACATAAAGAATGATTCAAGTAATTAGATTCAAGTAATTAGAAAAGATCCACATATTGGAATGCATGATGCATATGTGTCAGGGAAAGTGTGCTCTTGTTTTATTTGTTTGTTGTGGGGGAGTGGATTGCCTGGTAGATTATCAAGACATTTGGCATGTAACACCTGAAGAGACATCCTTGGCCTTCATGCACCATGAGTCAGACTCTAATTATAGCCCAGGGTTCAGATTTGTTCTCCTCAATTTTAGAGGTGGGTGGAGACCCTAGGGGAGATCTAGTGGAGGTCCATAGAGGTGGAAAATGCCTGCAAAATAGAGCTCTGAAGGAGTTCATGGAAGCAACAGTAGGTCCCTCATAGTTGAATTCATGTTCAGCTCTATCGTGGATCAAAGAGTGTTCCTAAAAAGAGTCCCAAAGGGACTGTCCAGACTGAACTTCCACTATGGGACTTCTACTCTTTTCTGGCTATTTTGATGTCTATGTAGACCAATCCAGAGCTGCCCACATGCGTCACCTTGAACTCCAAATGCTTTGCATTACTGCCTCTTGATTCTCTTCCCTGGAGGTTCTTCAGACATCTGGACTGCATTGTGGCATGACACACTTCTCATTTCCCCCACAAACATCCCTGATTGAAGGCAGATGACACCCGACCTTAAGCTCACCTTTAGGAATCTGTGCTAAGCCTGGTTTAGCACAGCTAGGTTATAATATGAATGTTATTCCTATCTTCTAACCTTATGGGTCATGGATTATTTTCTAGAACTCCAGCTGTTGTACATTGCCAGGGAGATCAGAACCAGATATAAATGGTGTTTAAGTTAAACATCTAGATAATTAGACCCTGAACCCAACTATTAAAAAGAAAAGACACACCTTTAAAAATCCTTAAGAACAGGAGAGATACTCATCTGTCTTGGAAGTTTAAATGCAGTTCTCCGTAAAAGATGATTTCTTGATGTTTCCTCCAACACTGTAACTATATATTCCAAACATGCAGGTGTTGGCATTTCTCCTTTTATTTTCTTCTTTGTCCATGTGTTTGGGATCATAAGATTGCAAGAGAGGTGGAAAATCTGCAAATAACTGTGGTTACTATATAGCTTTTCTGGGGGACTGGAAATGTCCCAGTAATTTTAAAATCTAATGAACTCTTACTTCCTTTAAATGCATTTCATTAGTTTGAAGTAGAATACATTGGCTTGATTCTTTTGGCATCTTCTTCAGTGTCTTCCATCATCTTCATCATCATCACCATTATCATCACTAAACTGGATTGAGCTCTCCCTCTAGGATGATTTCTGTTCTAAGTACGTTACATATATCATCTATTAGCAATCTCAAAATAACTCTTTTAGGTAGACACTATTAGTGTCCCCATATTGCATAAGAGGAAACTGAGACTGAGGGAGGCTATGTGCCTTGCCCACTGGTAATGATGGTATCTGTTTATTGGTCTAATAAATGGCATCTGATAGGTAATCCCTTTTCTGACTTGGGGCTTCATATTTGTGGAGTGATTTTTATACTTTTTATATTCATTTCAAGTGAATGATTCACACTTAGTTCTTTCTTCCAAATGTCTTTATCTGTGTTACTTTTTCCTCCCTGCTCTTAAGGCCTACTAGCCTTTCCTCTCCTTTTACTGTCTTCTTTCAATCAGTTTTATCCTCATCACTCTGTGTGCGGTGTCTGCTATGCTTCTCTTCTTCCTGCCTATACAAAGTACAGAGTACATGACAAGAGTGCAATGGAGCACTCTCTCATACAGGCCCATATTAGAGGAGTTTTTATTGATTTTCTCTATTTTCCTCTGTTTTCAATTTTTTTAAAGAACTACCCCCAGTGTGGAATTAGATCTCATGACTCCAAGATCAAGAGTTGCATGCTTTACCCACTGAGCCAGCCAGGTGCCCCTGCAGGGGCTTTTATTTGCAAGAGGCCCTAGGGCTTTAATGGCAAAGAGAGAACTTTTTCCTGCTCTCAAAAACTATTGGGCAAGTTTCCAAACTCCCAATGAAGTAATTTATTTCACAGGAAAAAAAATCCAACTATCTGGAGCATTTTATGCACCTGACACCATCATATTAGTGGTATCAGATTACGTATTCAGTAAGGACTTCTGCCACATGCTGTTGCAATTAACCACATGGGAATGTGCAGGCCAGGACCCCTCACAATTATTCAATCAGTGCCATAGTACAACATACAGAGCAGTGAGAACTAAAAATGCCCTTGGAACAGAATGCTAGATCTCATTAAGAAATGAAATTGTGACTTTCCTGGGAGTGACAGCTCTGGCAGGAAGAGATGATGGCCCAGGTTTCTAGTTATCACCTGTTAGCCACTATAATCCTGCAACTCTATGTCAAGTCTTTGATAAAGAACCTCCAGGGAAACTTGAAGATGGTTTGACTGGAGCATGGCCTAAAACAGTACTTGTATATTTTGGATGCCAGATTAGCTATGAAAATCCAGTTGAGGGATAAATATAGGGAATTCACTAGGTTCTTCACCCAGACATTGCACTGAGATCAAGGGAGGCCGATCAAATTGGAAATATCTGCCTCAAGACACCTAAAATAGCACCTAAGAACTCTGCTTCTGGAACTTTCTCTGTACTTCCAACTTTTCCAGGGACTCCCTAACCCCTAGGCTTCTCCCATGCTGCCAGGAACTCCCAGCCATGTCTTCCTTCCCTGCCCGGAGTTCCAGATCTGGACCTACTTTTCTGTGTCCTACCAACCTGCACCAGTTGAGGGCCTCATTCCTAACATATGCTTCTGACTTAGTTTTGGAACTGCTACCACCTAACTATGAAACAGAAATTACAAAAAAAAAAAAAAAGATTTTATTTATTTATTCATGAGAGACAGAGAGAGAGGCAGAGACACAGGCAGAGGGAGAAGCAGGCTTCCTGCGGACAGCCCAATGCAAGACTCGATCCCAGGATCCCAGGATCACGACCTGAGCTGAAGGCAGATGCTCAACCACTGAGCCATGAGGCATCCTTGAAATGGAAATTTGAAAGCATTACTTTCTTGTTGATCTTTGCTATCTTCTATTTTAATTAAAATGGTATAAATTGACTAATGACTCTGCTTAGTGGTATAATATTAGAAAGTAGAAGAATACAACAATAGTTTAGAAATCCTGTAATGGAGTCCTCTGTCCTGTCTCCTGATCAGCTAAAGGCTTTGCATAGCTCTTAAAATATGTATGATCTTAGTACTTCAGCGAAAGGCTGTACTGTGCAACCATTATATAATCCATGCCAGTTGTCAAATGTAGTTTCAGGAGCAGGCATTGGTCATGAAGTGGTACAGAAGTGGCTGGGCCACTGTCTGCAATTACTACCCCAGAATCCACACCACTACCACCTGAGAAGGTTAGAATGGAACATACTCTTTCCTATTTGTCAGTAGATGTTTAAGTATCTTAGTAAGGGTATTATTTATATCATTTCCACCTACTGTTGTATAATGTGGTAGAAACAGTGCTATATGTTCATTAAACCTCTTTTCTTTTTTCTTCTCGGCCTAAAACTAAACCACATTTTCCAGCCTCCTCTGAAGTTGGTTGAAGCCATATGACTGAATTATGGCCAATAGAATGTGGGCAGGAATGTGTAAGGTCACTGATAGACCTAGCCCCTAAACCTCCTGTGTATAGCACCCTTTTCCCTCCTTATCCTCATTAGACAGTGATATGAGCAAGAAATGAAATCTTATCTCAGACATACCCCCAAATATCAGTGGGTTGTTACAACAGCTATCCTGTTTAACAAATGTATTTCTCTTGTGTTCAGGAAGGTTCAGTGAGTACCAGTGAGATAATTGGTGCAGTCAATGCCAGAGCACAAATTTTAAAAATTAATTACCATGGGGTTTGTTTGGCTTCAAGGTAGATGCCAATTACACCCTCAATTTGAAGTAGATTTTTAGCATATTGTTGTGGAGAAAGAAGTTTTTCTTACCATCTTCCTGTTTTCCTTCCTGAATAATAATGCCAAACATTCCTTGTGGGGCTGTGCTCTTTCCACCCACCTTTGTGGCCTGATGGGACCCCACTGCTCTGTGTAGGACATTCTACATCTACTCAGTGGTTTTCATCGGAGTGAATTCAAAGAAAAGGAATGTGGTGATGCAGGCAGTAAAGTAATTTCAGCCCCTCGGGCTCCTTGGCCTTTCACACAGAGCATATGTCTTCAGCCAAAGCACTTAGGATTCAGACCCTGTATGAGTGTACAGCGTCTGGGAGGGAGGGGATGACTTAAAACAGATGAGGATTTTAAGTTCAGCCTGTGCTCAACAGTTAAATTTAATTTAGAGACTTCCCAAAACCTTCCTGAAGTTACAAAAGGGCCATGAGAAATCAGCTTCTTTCTTTTGTGGTTGCAGATTTAATTCTGCAGTTCATGAAGCTGCGTCAAAGTACTTGCGTAATAGTGCAAGCTGCCACTAATGAAAAGGAGGATGGGTTCTTCTTCGTTGTTAAATACCTACAGTGATGCCACAAACATTCAGCCCCCCAGTATTGTGCTAGATGCGTGAGCCATGATCCCTGCCTCTAAAGAATTCAAAGATGTGTGGTGAAACATTCATCGAAAATGCCTTAGAAAGGAAAATGCTAATGGTGCTTCAGAGGTTAAGCTTGGAAAAGCCCTTCTCTAGAAGGAAAGACTTGAGAGTCTCAGAGAAATACCTGGGTAGAATTACAGGACTGAGAAGGACTGCTGAAGGTTGGAGACACTTTCTGCTGAGATCACATTCCATGCCTCTATGCGGTCAGCACAAGCCTTTTTCAGTACCACAGAAAATCTGCCTGTTCCTAAATTGCTCCTCACAACTCAAATGCTGATTTAGGATCATATCCTGAGAGACAGTAAGTTCTAGCACCCTGAACCCCTTTATACCTATTTTGTGCGCTGTACTATTTTTTTTTCTTTAATACCAAATAGTCTAAACTTGGAAGCTAGAAATATGGTTCCCATCTCATAATTAATTGGTTAGTAATGTGACCTGGAACAAGTCCTTTTCTCTTATTTGCATCTGTGAATTGGAGAATCTGTTTTATGAAGGCATACAATAAAAGTGTTGATCTGAAATCCCCTACTCCTTTATCACTTATAAAAACAGTTAAAATGGAAAAATCTCTATGAATAGTGCTCCCTAACCTAGGAGTACATCAAGATCACCAGGGAAGATTGCCTTTATTTGTTAAGGTATAACAACACAGCTATTTGTTTTTAGTTACCTTTTCTTTAAGATAGAACTTAAATGCAATAAAATACACAGATCTTAAATGTATAGTCAATATATTTTGACAAATATATACACTCATGTAACTATCACTCCAGTCCAGACATAGCATTGCCATTACTCCAGAAGTTTCCCTTGTGGCCCATTCCCAGTTAACCACCCCACCCCACCCCCAACACCCACAGTCAAATATTCTTTGATTTCTGTTAGCATCTAAATGAAATCTAATGTATATATTCCTAAATATGTGGCTTTTTTCATTCATAATGTCTATGAAAATCAGTAATTCTTTCTTTTTTTATTGTTAATAGTATTCCACTGGATGAATATACCTGCTATGGACTGAACTGTGTCTCTCAAAGTTCGTATGTTGAAATGTTAACACCCAATGTGATAGTATTTGGAGATAGGATCTTTAGGAGGTAATTCAGGTTAAATAAGATAAAGGTAAAGCCCCCATCTGATAGACTGGGTCCTTATAAGAAAAGGGAGATCTCTCTCTCTCTCTCTCTGTGTCTCTCTCTCACACGCACACACTTTTGCTCTCACACTCTCTCTCTCCCCCTGAATGCAAGCACCAAGGAAAGGCCATGTGAGGATAAAGTGAGAATGCAGCTGTTTATAAGACAGGACTTAATTACCAGGACTTAATTGGTCAGAACCTTGATTTAGACTTCCCAGCCTCCAGAACCGTGGGAAATACATTTCTATTGTTTAAATCACCCAGTTTGTGCATTTTGTTATTTGGAAATTTTTCAGCAAGTATTTATTTAAATATATTTCTGTCTTATTCTTTCCTCATCTTTCAGGACTCCAATTATATGTATGTTAGTCTTCTTGATATTTTCTCGCAGATTATCGATCCTGGTTAGTTCTTTCTCAGCTTGAAAAATTTCTATTGAGCTATCTTGAAGTTTACTAATTCTTTCTTAAGTAATATCCAAACTGCTATAGCATACTTTGTGAATTTATTTTATATATGTATATTGAATATTTTAGCTAAAGGATTTCCATTTGGCTCTTTTTTAATAGTTTTCATTTCTTTACTAATTTATCCCACCTATCATCCTTAATGTCTATGTTCCTTGTAAATTCTTTAATACATTCATAATATTTTAAAGGTTTGTTGACTGATTCTTAAAACAGAGTCATCTGTGTGTCTGCTTCCATTTGCTATGTTTTCTCTTGATTTTAGGTCGCACTTTCCTCCTCCCCTCCTTTCTTCCTCATTGCATTCTGAACATTATGTAAAACAAAATTTTGGAGACCAAATATCATTTTTTTTTAAAAAATTTTTTTAAATTTTTTTTTAAATTTTTTTTTTATTGGTGTTCAATTTACTAACATACAGAATAACACCCAGTGCCCGTCACCCATTCACTCCCACCCCCCGCCCTCCTCCCCTTCTACCACCCCTAGTTCGTTTCCCAGAGTTAGCAGTCTTTACGTTCTGTCTCCCTTTCTGATATTTCCCACACATTTCTTCTACCTTCCCTTATTTTCCCTTTCACTATTATTTATATTCCCCAAATGAATGAGAACATATAATGTTTGTCCTTCTCCGACTGACTTACTTCACTCAGCATAATACCCTCCAGTTCCATCCACGTTGAAGCAAATGGTGGGTATTTGTCATTTCTAATAGCTGAGTAATATTCCATTGTATACATAAACCACATCTTCTTTATCCATTCATCTTTCGTTGGACACCGAGGCTCCTTCCACAGTTTGGCTATCGTGGCCATTGCTGCTAGAAACATCGGGGTGCAGGTGTCCCGGCGTTTCATTGCATTTGTATCTTTGGGGTAAATCCCCAACAGTGCAATTGCTGGGTCGTAGGGCAGGTCTATTTTTAACTGTTTGAGGAACCTCCACACAGTTTTCCAGAGTGGCTGCACCAGTTCACATTCCCACCAACAGTGTAAGAGGGTTCCCTTTTCTCCGCATCCTCTCCAACATTTGTTGTTTCCTGCCTTGTTAATTTTCCCCATTCTCACTGGTGTGAGGTGGTATCTCATTGTGGTTTTGATTTGTATTTCCCTGATGGCAAGTGATGCAGAGCATTTTCTCATATGCATGTTGGCCATGTCTATGTCTTCCTCTGTGAGATTTCTGTTCATGTCTTTTGCCCATTTCATGATTGGATTGTTTGTTTCTTTGGTGTTGAGTTTAATAAGTTCTTTATAGATCTTGGAAACTAGCCCTTTGTCTGATATGTCATTTGCAAATATCTTCTCCCATTCTGTAGGTTGTCTTTGAGTTTTGTTGACTGTATCCTTTGCTGTGCAAAAGCTTCTTATCTTGATGAAGTCCCAATAGTTCATTTTTGCTTTTGTTTCTTTTGCCTTCGTGGATGTATCTTGCAAGAAGTTACTATGGCCGAGTTCAAAAAGGGTGTTGCCTGTGTTCTTCTCTAGGATTTTGATGGAATCTTGTCTCACATTTAGATCTTTCATCCATTTTGAGTTTATCTTTGTGAGACCAAATATCATATTATTTTACATTGTTTATTTCTTTTTTTCTCTGTATAGTAGTTATATGGTAGTTACAGTAAGGTAAAGACTTCTCCTACAATCAACTCTAGGTAGAGTTGGGTCACAACGTTAATTAGATTGTCTTCATCTGTGCTTAACGTAACATCCTGAATTGATTTAAGTTTATAATTTCTATCTGGCTATTTGTACATTAGAATTTTATTGAAAGATTTATAATAATGACTGTCTCTGTATTTGAAAAGAAATAAGTTCCAAAAATTCTTTTGATCACAGTGTCAGCCAGAACAAGAGCATCAACCACAATGTAAACATACTGAATATCCACCATATTATGAACATTGAACTATGTTCTGGGAATGCAAAAAGCTACATGGATGTTCTTTGCCTTAAAGGGCATTTAAATCTAGTTGTAGAAATAGGACAGATACCTAAAAACTCATATAATGTGGTAAAAATAGATTTTGCAATATGCCAAATGAATGGGACTAGCAATAAATATAGCTCTGTGAAAGAAATATTCACAAAGATCTCTGGTGATTAAAAGAGACTCCATGTGGAAGATAAAATTTTAAGTGGATCTTAAAGAAAGTATAGGGTAATTGAGGCAGGGTCGGGAGACCTTTTTGAGAGAGAGGATGCCATGCAAAACATAGTGCATATTGAGAAGATTCTAAAGTTTGGAAAATGTCATATTTTTGAGGATCTAGGAATTTGGCTTTACATAGGCATTAATGCAAAGCCAAAACCAATTATTAATGAGTAGCCATGTAATTAGAGCCATACTTTGAAATAATCACTCTTACAGAAAACTGTGAATGATGGCAATGTCTATTTGTCCTCACACCCATTTTTTTTTTTTTTTTTTGCCTTTTCCCTTCTCTGTATCATAGTGGGGCTAATCCCACAGGTTGGATTTGTCATGTAAAATTAGTGGGTGGAAAGGAAAGCCAGAATGTTTTCACCACTTTCTTTTTCTCAGACTTCTCCCACAACAGCTGGATCAATTCTTTGGCATCTGTTCTTACCTCCTCCTAGGTGACCCTGCCCCCTGAGTTGTGACAGCACTACCTCTTCCTTTTTCTCTCAATTTAGGACCTGAGTAGCCTCCTGATATCACCAATCACTGAGTTTCCTCATTGAGCCTTGGTAAACTTCTCATCTTCTTTCATTGCTGCTATAATGAAGTAGCTGCATTAAGTTCTTTTTTTTTTTTTAAGATTTTATTTTTTAAGTAGTCTCTACACACAATGTGGGGCTTGAACTCACAACCCTGAGATCAAGATTTGCATGCTGCACTGACTAATCCACCCAGTCACCCCCTTTCTATTTTATTATTTATTATTTTTTAAAAATTTTATTTATTTATTCATGAGAGACACAGAGAGAGGCGGAAACATAGGCAGAGAGAGAAGCAGGCTCCCTGCGGGGAGCCTGATGTGGGACTCGATCCCAGGACCCCAGGATCATGACCTGAGCCAAAGGCAGATGCACAACCACTGAGCCACCCAAGAGCCCCACTCCCTTTCTATTTTAAATAGCCATAGTGGTTTGTTTTCCTGATTGGATCTGGTTAGATCTGGGGATATGATTATAAGTAACTCCTACTTTATGTGTCATATTTATACTTCTGAGTTTTGAAAATTTTATGGCATATTACTTTGCAATAAGAATAAAACAACTTTTTAAAGACATGAATTAACATGAATGCAATATACAAATTAACATGAATGCAGTATACAAAGTGAATTGACACAGTATGGTAACTAACAGAATTTAAATTAAAATAAAGTGAATTAAAATTAGGAAATATTAGATAGAACTTGCATAAGCCCAATGTATAAATAGTTCTATAAGTTGTAATTGTAGAAATTGAAGAGAAAAAGATACTGGATGTCTATACCAAGGACAGAAGGAGCCACGAGAACAGTGATTCCAAATCAGGGGAGTGTATAAGAATTAATTACCTGGGGGGGGGTTTACTTTTTTGAAGGATTTTATTTATTTATTTATTTATTTATTTATTTATTTATTTATTCATGAGAAACACAGAGAGGTAGAGACATAGGCAGAGAGAGAGAAGCAGGCTCCTCGAGGGGAGCTTGATGTGGGACTCAATCCTGAGACTCAACCAGGGGACTCTGAGACCACGCCCTGAGCCAAAGGTAGACATTCAACTACTGAACCACGCAGGCATTGGGAGAGTTTTTTTAAAATACACATGTTGGATATCACCCCAGACCAATCAAATATCTGAGGCTGGGTCCAGGCATGAGTACTTTGAAATGATTTCGTGAATGGTGCTTGCCCACTCCACCCTTGTCCCTTATCCTCCCATTAGCACGGACTTGAGGGAACCACTAGAAGAACAAATTCACTAGGAGAAAGGCCCAGAAGAACTAGAAGTGAAAGAGTAGTCAAAGGGGGAGAAATCAAAATCACTAAGCAAAATAACACATCCTAAATTATGTCTGGAAATTCACATTTAGTAGAAAGATCTTATAAAATTATTTCATGTTTATCCTAACACATAATTAGCTCTACAAAAGATAAATTCTCAAATATATTAGTGTAGCAGAGAACTTGGGGGAAAGTGGCTTTAAAGACAAAGATTTTGTTTATCTGAATGCTATCTAAAAATGCCAAATGAAAGAAAAGGACTCTGTTTAGAGCAGTGTGATTTTCTAAACCATAAGAACTATGAGGAAGATCCAATAAACAACAGCATTTTAAATGCCAAATTAGAATGAATAAATAAATGACCTTCCCAAGGGAAAACTGGTTCCTTTGAAATTTTAGCAAATAGAGTTATAATTGCCAGATTTCCTTATTTATGGAAAACTAAGCTTCATTAATATTGAACTTGCCAGTTAAGTACATGAGCAACAGAGATACTCATGAAAAGGGAGATTCGATAATTAGCATTTAACTCTTCATTAAAACATATGAGTAGAAAGGAAAAAATCAACATAGTCTTGAATTCCACAAACATAAAAATTATCTTTTATTATCAAAACACTATTTATGGGAAGTTCAATAGACATCTTATGAAAAGCCTCTAATGAGTCAGCCCTATGTTTAATTGATGTGAAAAACTTCATTATATTTAATAAGACATCGTAAACCCCAATCACAAACCTAACAACAACAAAAAAAAAAACAGAATCTCTAAGCCAGACAAAGAAGCGATCTAATAAGTAGGTGTTCTCCATAGGGACTGACCCATGATTGAGCAGAACTCTAAGAAATCCACACTACAGCTCTCATAATCTGGCCTCCCACCCTCAAGGTCATTGTATGAAACAACTCTTCTCCCAATTAAACATGCTTCGAAGCTCTGGCCCTCTGTGCCATACATGACAGATACCTCTTGAAGGTGCAGTACCAGTGTGTGTTAGGAGGATGCTCCCATTGTGAAAGCCTCAAAATTGGGCTGGTAGGGGATAAAACAGTGGTAGGAGAGACAGATTGCCTGTATGACTCTGTAGTGCCTTGGGAAGGTGAGAATGAAGGAAACAGGGGAAATTTAGGTTAATCTAAGGCAGCAGTTCCCAAACTTGGTCAGATGCCCAAACCCCTATTGGTCTGTTTAATTCTAACATATAAAGCTAGGATCTGCTTTACCAGCTAAAAATGTGACTGTGTTATAGATATACATCTTATGTGTACATATAAATACATATGTATATAAATACATATACACAGTATAGAATGATTATTGCCGCCTATCAGGTGGAACAAGTTGTACACTAAGCACAAGGAACTATTTCTCAGTTTTCCTATTAACATTTCTCAGCTTATTCATTTTGTCATCTGCTAGTGTTCACAACCAGGCAAGACGTCACAAGTGCCAGTGGTTTGAGAAATAGTTTGTGAGAGAAAAACATAAAATCAAGGAGATCCTTCATTAACTTATATTTTTCTGAGAAAGGGAAAAAGGCTACTGCAGTTATATTTTAGTGAGAATTAGCTGGGTACATCATGAGAAACACCCAGAATTTGTTAAGGCCCTTAGACTGTAAATAACTGAAACCTACTTGAGCTAGCTGAAATACAAAATGGGCAAATTACTAGAAGAATATAAGGGTACCTTTTGGGATATAAGGGCAGGGATGAAATAAAGATTCACCGATTGCTGGAACCGAAAACTGCGAAGCCAGGAGGCATCTCTCTCCATCTGTTACCACTGTTTCTTCTGCCTGTCTCATTCTTCCCTCCCTCTTTCTCTGACTGTCTCTCTCTCTCCCCCCCCCCAGCACACACACACACACACACACACACACACACACACACACTACATTCACCAAGCAGTAGTATATTGTGAATTTCCCCACTTCTAAGGCTATCAGAGATAGATACACTATCTGGCTCACAACACTCACATTTTCAATCATTTTTCTGAACTCTACTTTGGTACTGCCTTCCAGTGGACCCCTGAAAAACAATGGAGTATACATCATTTTCTACATTACCATCAAATCCTTGATCCTTTATGCAAATTGCTTTTATTAAAAAATGCTTCAGCTGTGCATGTTTCAGGTTATGACAATGGCAGCAGGAATAGGCTAAGGTCTTGTTCTTATGCATTTGTTGGGAAGGTACAAACCAGATGCAAAGTTCAGCTCTGTGAGCATTTAGGATTCGAGATTGCCTTACAGGGTAGCTGAGGGAGCTGCTGTCTTTCCCAAAGTGATGGTAGACCCTCAGAACAGCGGCTCATAGCCCCCAGCATCCCCTAATACAGGGCTTCCCACACTTGAATTTCCTATCAGCAGACAAAAAGCTACTATGTCCTCAGGACAGGACTAAAATGCTAGGTGAGTGATGTCTAATGCCTGGAGGAGGGAGCCAGGCAGCCACAGAGCTGGCTCAGCCTGCAGAGCCTAGGGTGAAGGATTACTCTGCTTCTGTGGCTCCAGACTTGTCCATATTCACAAAGAATTTCAAGTGAAAGAGTGACCCGATGTTGAACACTGTAATCCATCCAGTTGGCACTGTCACATCTAACTTACCTGTGAGCGCTGAGCTGCCTAAGCAGATTAGGCAGCTGTCATGCACTATAGATGAGGAAAACTCTAGTCATCCATGAGACCTATGACTTTTCTATGTGTGCAAAGGGAGTTGCCTTGCTTTGCTGGGGGTTTATTTTGGCTGGGGGAGAAAGTGATAAGAAAATGATTGAAGTGTGGAAACTAACAAATGGCTGTTTTGTACAGAAGGAAAGTAACTTAGGTTGTGTTTCATGCATGTGTCTGGTGACTCTTGACTAGATGGTATAACTGTCAATGTAGCAGATGCCTTTGGGTAGAACTAAAAGATTCTAGATGCTCTTGCTCATGTGTATGTACCCTATGATATAGATGCTGACTTGACTGGCGTCGCACAGTGCCATGTCCCTTGTCACATTTCCTGAATGTCCCAAGTTATAAGTACCATTGAGGGGTTTCCTGCTTAGATCCTGGTATGTCAGACTCCTGATTCTCTTTCTAACTTCAGAGCCTCTGTAGGCTAGCTTTACGCCCAGGCACACAGAGGTGTGATGTAACAGGCAAGAAAATCCCACTTTGTGCCTAAGACATTTCCATATAGTCTGTCACATGCCTGAAGTTCCTGCATATCTTTCTTCCTTTGTGGTAATGCATCTGGAGCCTCATCCTTTCTGTCCCCACTATCACTTCCCTGGCCTATTGCAATCACTTCTTTCAGCTCAGTCTCTGCTTCCAGTGTTTCTCCTAGATGAATCTATTCCAGAACATGCTGTTAGAGGCACCTCTTCAAATACATTTCTGGTATGTAACACCCTTGCTTAAGAACTATCATCTCCCAGCGGCCTGTCAAGAGCCAGGTTGTACACAAAACCTTCTGACTGGTATTCAAGGCCCTTGACTGTAGCGTAACTCTACAGTGTTTGCCCTCACTGTTCCCTTTCACTTATATGTACACTCCAAATAAGCGTTATTATTTTATTTCAGGAGCACATTCTACCTTTCCCCATATATCTTTGTTTCTCTTGCTTCCTTGGCCTCACCTCCACCCCAAATTCTCTGACTTTTGAACTCCCATTGACCCTTCAAGGCCAGTCTCAGGAGTGCTATGTCTGGAGGGCTAGTAATATGATAATGTATGTTGTGCCCTTTGTAGGCAATTAAAAAGTGTGTAGCTGTAAGAATACAAAACATTATTTACAAATTCTCTAATCTGGTAAGTTGTATTCATTTGCTAGGTATGTCTTAACACAGCACCACAAACTGAGTGACTTACACAACAGATATTTATTGTCTCACAGTTCTGGAAGCTAGAAGTCTTAGTCTAGCAAGGTCATTCTGCCTCTGAAGGCATTAGGGAGGGATCAGTTGCAGGCTTCTCTTCCAGCTTCTGGTGATTTGTTGACTTGTGGCAATGTAAGTCCAATCCTCACATGGCATCCTCTGTGTCTATTTCTTTGTGCACATATCCCCTTTTTTCTTTTTCTTTTTTTTTTTAAAGATTTTTACTTATTTATTAATGAGAGACACAGAAAGAGAGAGGCAGAGACATAGGCAGAGGGAGAAGCAGGCTCCATGCAGGGAGCCCGATGTGGGACTCGATCCTGGGACTCCAGGATCATGCCCTGAGCCAAAGGCAGATGCTCAACCACTGAGCCACCCAGGCGTCCCTATCCCCTTTTTTCTAAAGATACTAGTCCTATTGGATTAGAGCCTGCCCTAATGACTGCATGTTAATTTGATAACCTCTCTAAAGACCCTACTTCCAAGTAAGGTCACATTCTAAGGTACCAGGAGTTAGAATTCCAACACATCTTTTTTTGCAAGACATAATTAAGCATATAATAAATGTTGATGAATGATGCAACTTTGATCAATGTTTTGGCCAGAAGAAAGGTCTTCGTTTGTAGGAGAACATCCTTTTATCACCAAAACCAGAATCAAAAATGCAGGCAGAAAACTCTATTGACCCAGCAGTCAGCAGTGCCAGGAAGCTTCTGCTTCCTGCTTCACAGCACCTGCAGATCAATTTATATGCTCACCATGTCTCAAAATGTGAAGGATTATCATTCTCTGCCTACAGATTCAAGAGGACAAAGCTTTCTGCTAAAGAAAGGAACACTGTAAAAGAACAGACCACTGAAAAAATATCATAAGGAAGACCAAGAAAGTCTTAGCATCACCCCCCATACTTTGAGCATACTCAGGGTACTCACAAAACAATTTCACATTCAGGTGGCCTAACACTATGGGTCTCAACCTGGCTACACATTAGAATCAAATCCTGTTGTTTTACCTTTCCATCTGCCCAGACATTGATTTAAGAGTATGGGATAGATTTGCGTTTGGGATGAAGCCAGGTTTGAGAACCACTGATAAAGGCCCTAGATGCTATGGTAATACTGTCCTAAATACTTCAGTATTTACAACAATGCCCATCTCTGGCTATGAGTGAAAAATGAAGCTTATACTCACTTTGTAGCATTTGGGCAAGAGGAAGCATCCATAGTAATTTTTCTCAGCATCCTTGTCCAAGTTGTTGAGGCTGTGATGTATTCTTTAGGATTTCTGAGGTAAGTGTGAGGCCCTAGGTTGTAAAAATAAATTCCTTACTGGTTGAGCTTTCCAGTCAACATAGTGCAATATCTCCTTTGTCTCTTAAGAACTAACTGAGTTAAACCAATAGGGCTCCAAACATTCTTCTCTTAGTAAAAATCCTCAAATTGTTTCCTGAATACATCGAGGAATTAGAAGCTTGTAAGAGGGAGAGATTATATCAAGTTACTTTAAAGCTGACGGTGTTTATTTTGCCTTATGGGGAAAGAATGAAGGAGTTCTTGAGCATCTAACCAAATAAATTATCTCAGAACCAGTGGCCCACACCAGAAAAATTATATTTTTGGCTATTGGTAACTTACTGGTAAGTTTGTTATCTGGTAAAACCTTGTGAAATTGAGGGGTGCCTGTGTGATGCAGTCAGTTAAGTATCTGACTCTTGATTTCATCTCAGATCATGATCTCAGGCTTGTGAGATCAAGCCCTGCATCTGACTCCATGCTCAGTGGGGAATCTGCTTGAGATTCTCTCCCTCTGCCCCTTCCCTAACTCGTGCACACATATGCTCTCTCTCTCTCTCTCTCTCAAATAAATAAATAAATAAATCTTAAAAAAAAAACAAAAAAACCTTATAAAGTTTATAAACCCATTCTGAAGTCATGATTATTAAATTTGGCATAAACTGCATTTCATCTCTGGTGCTGGTCAAAAGTACAAATGGCCAGGCCCTATCTTTCTAATCCCAAGGTTTAGGTATTGATCCTCTTCACTAGGCTGCAAGCTTTTGAGAACTAGGACCATGCTTTATTTATCATTCTCTCATCCACAGTAATAAGTATGAAATCAAGCATGTAAAAGGTATTCAGGTAGTATTTGATATTAATGCCACTCCATTCCTATCTGTTCTTGCTAGAACCAGGGAGAGTGAAGAAATGGGAGTGAGCCTACTGAGTTAGCATTTGGTACTCTGGACCTGACCTAAAAAGTAAAAGTGCAGAGAATCAAGAGTGGTATTGCCAGATCAATCAATTAATCAAACGCAGGTGACTGGGCAGTAAAAAACATAGAAACACCTCCTCTGGAGAAACCTACCAAATAGCACTACTCTATTTTATATATGCACATATTTGTGTTTTATTATAAACTATGTTTTTAATAATAGGACAAAATGTATGATTTCACAGTTTCTTTCTAGACATTTCTATGTCATCTACATATATTAGCAAATTGAGTAGTAAACTCCTAGTTTGCAGTGTGTTGGTGTTTTTTTTTTTTTTAATTTTATTTATTTATTTATTTATTTATTTATTTTTTAAATTTATTTATGATAGTCACACAGAGAGAGAGAGAGAGAGAGAGAGAGGCGCAGAGACACAGGCAGAGGGAGAAGCAGGCTCCACGCACCAGGAGCCCGATATGGGATTCGATCCCGGGTCTCCAGGATCGCGCCCTGGGCCAAAGGCAGGCGCTAAACCGCTGCGCCACCCAGGGATCCCTGTTGGTGTTTTTGTTACATGTTTCTCACAACCCACGAGAGACACAAAGTAAAGAAACTGATTCTCTTTTCTGGCCATAGCACCTGGTGACTCAGAATCTGTTCCCATAAATCTGACATTGAAATCCCACAAAAGAATGCCTCCTGCACATTCAAATATTAGGTTAACTGAGGGCATAGACAGCTGAGCAAGTATTTAATATGCCTGGAGAACTGTGCCTCAGTCTCATTGTGTTGGGTTCCCTCTAGTTCCTTTAGAGAAATTCTGCAGTGATTTTAAAGTAGAGTTAGGTTTTGCAACAATTAAAAACTATCTTGTGGACAATTCAGCAACAATCTATGATTCATTAAAAATGTGTTTATAAGTTGAATTCATGAGATAACCAAGATTTTTATAGAATGTTATATTGTTGTCAAGAAAATTTTTGAGGATTTGAACCTCCTAATCATTTAGAAGTAGGTTTTACTAGTTATGAATGAAAATTAAGAATTAAAAAAAAAGAGTAATATTCAAAGTTCCCTCCAATAGTTTGTACCTAAAAACTATTTCTGAGGAGCCAAGACAGTGTATATTTTAAAAGTTATTTTAAAAGAATGTAAAGATCAAATTGTTTACTAAACCCAATTTGCTTTTTCCCTTTTCCTATGCCCTTTTATACTCACCAGAATTTATAAGTTTCTGCTATAATTTAATTTTCCATGGTAACTTTTGAAGTTCATATATAAAGATCTGACATTCTGCTTGCATGCAGCATAAACTGAATCACATTGAGAAATTCTCCACTGTTTTTAACTACTCAATGCATTTTTAATGGAAAACTATTTTATTGATATCTAAGTACAGAGATAGTTCATTCATTATAAGGCTTAGGAGAAGTTCAATAAACTCTAATACTGTGGATATAAAAGCTTCAATATGATTATTCAGTCATAGCTAAAATTACATTTAAGACACCTGGTTTCTGTATTTTTAACACCAACTTGCTGAATTATCTTTTCATAATTAATAATATGCTAAAGAGATGTCATCAAGCCAAGAATTAATGTTGTTGCCTGACTCAGTGAAAAAAAATCTGTATAAAAAGTTTCAGAACAGGGGCACCTGGGTGGTTCAGTTGGTTAAGAGTCTGGCTTCAGCTCAGGTAATGATCTTAGGGTCCTGGGATCAAGCCCCATATTGGGCTCTCTGCTCAGTGGATAGTCTGCTTCTACTTCTCCCTCTGCCCCTCCCACTGCTTGTGCTTCTCTCTCCCTGTCTCAAATAAATAAATAAAATCTTTAAAAAAAATAAAAAGTTTCAGCACAAAATAATAGCAAAACAGATACTGTTTCACACTACTTTTTAAAATATAGTATTAAAATTTTAATTTTAATATAATTAATATACAGTGTTATATTAGTTTTTAGGTGTACAGTATGGTGATTTGACAATTCTGTGCATTATTCATTGATCATCATAAGTATATCTTAATCCCCATCACCTGTTTCACACATCCACCCCATCCACCTCCTCTTTAGTAACCATCAGTGTGTTCTCTGAAGTTAAGAATCTGTTTTTTGGGTTGTCTCTTTTTTATCTTTGTCCATTTGTTTTGTTTCTTAAATTCCACATATGAGTGAGATCATATGGTATTTCTTTCTCTGACTGACTTATTTCACTTAGCATTATACCTCATACCTCATATTACATTTTTTCAGATGTGGTACTGCTCTGGTGATCATGAAACTTGTTGGTTTTTCATCACCCACAAACATAACCATCACAGAAACCATATTTTGCCATTTCAGGCTATTTCCTGAAATGCATAGTGATTATTTAGGGATTGACAGAAACTTAGTCCCACTTCATTCCTTCATCCTTCTCCTAAGGGTAAAGGCTGCTGTAGACCAGGGACAAGAGAGCCTCAGGCTTTTTGGGAACCTTGGTGGAGAGAATTTTGACCTCCATGCATCATAAATGACTGCAGATAATCAGACACTCTCCTGCTTACCATAAAGTAATGGACTCTGGGAGAATTTGGCTCAGAAACATATCTGGACTCCAGAGAGGAAGATCACATTTGGTCTCCTATAAATGTCCTACCCCTGCTGGAATAGATATTGTTGAAAACACCTGAAAGTGCAAACCTTACATTAAAAATTACTAGACTTCAGTGTTTAAAAATTCGTAGTTATACTGGGATGCCTAAGAGGCTCAGCGATTGAGCATCTGCCTTCAGCTCAGGGCGTGATCCCGGCGTCCCACATTGGGCTCCCTGTGAGGAGCCTGCTTCTCCCTTTGCCTGTGTCTCTGCCTCTCTCTCTCTCTCTCTGTCTGTCATGAATAAACAAATAAATAAATAAATAAATAAATAAATAAATAAAATCTTTAAAAAAATTTTTAGTTATAACCATGTCACTAAATTCTTAGTGATACTTAGAAGAATCAAGAAAAAGTTTGTGTGAGGATCACAGTTCGTCCTAGAGTTCGAGGAAAGTAAATTTTTAAATATCTCTTTGAGACCATTATTGAAATAGATGCATTCACTCACACAGCCTCATCTTCCAGTTTGAGGAGCATCACAGGTGGCTTTCTGTGTACCTTCTGAATTTTTTGTTTCTCTTTTGGGCCCTTCCTTTGTTGGGTGATGATTTTTTTAAAAATCAAGAGTGAGAAGAAAGAATGAAATCTGTGATGTTCATCCCTTTACATCTTTCCAAACTATCAGTAAGTAAGTGGGTGAATCTCTTCCCCTATGGAATTTGGTACAAGCTACAGAGACAGATAAAGAAATTAGGATAAAACATAAGATCAGAGATGTAGGTGCATTGTATCACAGTCACTGGAATTTTACTTTCAAATGTACAACATAATCATTCAAGATTTGTATATGTACATATACAAATGATCACAGTAGTCTAGTTAACATCCATCACCACACATAGTTACAAATTTTTCTTCTGATGAGAACTTTTAAGATCTACTCTCTTAGCAACTTTCAGGTATACAATACAGGATTATTAACTAAGTTACCATGATGTATATTATATCCCCAGAGCTTATTTATTTTACAACTAAAAGTTGGTACCCTTTTGTCTATAACCCCCACCCAGGAGGTCTATAGATGGAATACAGGGGCGCATCAACTTAGATGGGGAAAACCTTACATCTTCATTTTCACTAACATCTAATGAAGTTTAGCATTTTCTTTATTTTTGTTAAAGATTTTATTTATTCATGAAAGACACACAGAGAGAGGGGGAGAGAGAGAGGGAGAGAGAGAGGTAGAGACACAGGCAGAGGAAGAAGCAGGCTCCATGCAGGGAGCCTGACATGGGACTCGATCTTGGGTTTCCAGGATCACACCCTGGGCTGAAGATGGCAGTAAACCACTGAGCCACCTGGGCTGCCCATATTTCCTTTAATTATAATAGTAGCCAGCAAGCTACAGTAGTATTAGCATACCTGTGATTTTGTTATAAATATGCTAAGAATCACACATATTTCATCACATTATAGGTGTTGCAGCTATCTTGAAATATTGTTTACTATCAGCATTACTTTAAAATCATGTTAGGTGGGGTACCTTGGTGGCTCAGTCAGTTGGATGTCTGCCTTCAGCTCAGGTTGTGATCCCAGAGTTCTGGGATTGAGCCCTGCATCAAGCTCCCTGCTCAGGGGGGAACCTGCTTTTCCCTCTCCCTCTGCCTCTCCCTCCTGCTTATGCTCTCCCTCTCTCTCTTTCTCCCTCTCTCTCTCTTTTTCTGTACTCTCTCTTCAATAAATAAATAAAACTTTACAAAAATAAAATCATGTTAGTTATTAGGTCCATTACTAAATTTTATTTTCTATGTTAATAAAGAAGCCATGTATTTTAATTTAATAGCTATATTCCTAAATACTTAATGTTGGTTGAAAAACCTATGCATTTATTGATGCATTTTAAAATATTCTTAGAAGAGGTCCATAGGCTTCACCAGACTGCCAGAAGAGCCTATTGTACACAAAAAATTCAGAATCTCTGGGTGGAGTGGCAGTGACTCACATTATTGTCTTTATTTGGCAAAGTGGGTGTTTTTTATCTCTAACACACTTTGTTCTTTCTGTGCCCCAGACATTTATTCAACAAACATTTATTGATCCTTTATGTATGGTGTGTCAGGCACTGTTCTAGATGCTAGGGACTCAGAAGTGAGTAATATAAACAAGGAGCATAATTCTAGTGGGAAGAGACAGCCAAGAGAAAAGTAAATAAACCCAGTTACATAAAGGAGATAAACTATGTAAGTAAGTGGCACAAAGTCAGGGTATCAGGAAGCTCTTCTTCACAGAGGTGGTGGAAATGTGTTTCAGGCAGAGAGAGCAAATGCAAATACACCAAAGCTGTGAAAATGCAATGTATTTTTCCTTTATTACTATCGTTAATGACAATGCTATGTTAATAGAAATGGGATTTTGGCCTTCTGGTGTCCGTTCACCTTCCTTATTTAACAGTTCCCTATTCTGTTTGGAGGGTTTGTTCTCCTCCCTTCTCACTTCATAGTAGTAACGGCAGAATGGACTCCACACCCAGCTCTGTAGACACCATGTGGCATAGGCCCAGCCAGTCAGAACTTCAGGTGCCACTGGCCACAGTGATGGGTTCAGGGAAAGGCATCAGAGACGGTGAGATGCCATGAAACTTTTAGTGAAACTTCTGTAGTTTAAGCTGAGCATAATGAGAGGAAATACTTACTATAACCTCCTCGAAACCCCATGAAGCCCAAGAATGAATCTAACACGTAACAGAGAGCAGAGCTAAGCTCTAAGTTAGAGAGACTGGGTCCTGGTGTCCCTGCCAACTAAAACCTTGCTTGAAACCATATTTGTCTCGAATGGCTTGTTGCATTAGCAGATAAATTTCTTCTTGACTTGAATCAGTT
This sequence comes from Canis aureus, assembly GCF_053574225.1. Taxonomy (NCBI): domain Eukaryota; kingdom Metazoa; phylum Chordata; class Mammalia; order Carnivora; family Canidae; genus Canis; species Canis aureus. Next base: position 43,801,202 of record NC_135628.1, on the reverse strand, counting down.
TGGGTTGGGTTTTCAATCATGATAGAGATAGTCCTGATAATCACTGAAAAAAATTCATTCACACACTTGTTAAACAGTTCTGCCTCATTACATTGCCCTTGTTCAGCCTTGAGCCTTAATAATATTCATCCTGAAATGGATTTATCAATATATTACATTAGAAGAGAATTATTTTGTCTTCCCATCCTTATCCCTCATTCTATTTTTTTTCAATTTTTTTCTTGATTTAAAGATCAAATAGCCTAGTTTACTCCACACTAACTTACTGTTTTGCATATTTGAAGATAATTTCTTAAACACAATCACTACAATCCCTCACTATGATTCAGAGTACTGAACTAAAAGACCAATACAGCCTTTGTAAAGGCCAGGCAGGAAATAACTAGTAGCTGACTTCATGAGTCTAATGCCAAGAAACAAGTTTCAAATAATACCTTGTATTTAAACTGTATGATATTTATATTCCAAAGGGCAACCAAATTCTGGTGATATAACCGCCACACACAAACACCCATGATCACAAATGTACATGAAACAAAGTTTCTTTGATAGTTTAGTGAATGGAACTTATGCTATTCCAAAGCCTTTTAATTCAGCAACACACATGGAGTTGCATAATTTGTCTAGCTGATTCCTTGTCTAAATTGGAAATGTGCTTCTCCCTTTTGCTAAAAATATTTGGGTATCCTATGTAAAGTGAATTGCTCTTCCCCATTTAATCTTTTTTGCAGAGGACTGTTTTATTGAGTTTAGACTACTAGGAACTTGGAAGTTTCAATACCAGACCAGGCAACTAAGACCACCTTCAAAATCTGTCTCCATTCACTTGTCAGGAGATCTCTGGAAATCCATTTAACTTCTCCTGAGACTTGGCTTCTCCAACAGGAGCCCAAAAATGATAGGGGCCAAAGCCACCAGCCTCCTAGGGTTGTATAAGAAGTGAAAAACAATGGCCAACTAGTAAAGGGATTTAAAATAATCATAGAAACAGAAAAAATTGTGCCATTTAATTTTGATCCATTTTTGTAGACTTTGAAAAACACTCTAAATTGTTTCAAATCTGTAATTTGACTTAAGAAATAGAGTTTTCTCATTCAGCCAGTCAGCAAGGCTAGACAGCTATGTGACTATCTTTTCTTCCTCCCTTCTCCTGATGGAGGATTTGGAGCCCTCCGGGTCATCGTTTCTGGCAGAAATGAGGCATTCCAAGCCTTCTGGGGACATAGTATATGTCCCTCATTTTGTGCAGGGACAGTTCATTACTGAAAAGTGTGTGCTATGGGTAGGAAATAAAAACAACAGGCTCCAAATAGCCTAAGGCTGAATTCATTACCTGTGGACTAGCTGCTAATGATTTGGGGAGCACACTGGTTCTTAATATTTTATCTGTTTAGTGCCAATATAAGGGCTGAGCTCTCAAGCAAATCCCAAACTGAGACTCTAGCATCTGAAATTTCTGTTCTGGAGCAAGGCCCATCAGAAAAGAAGAAAGATTTTTCTCTTTGGTTCCCGCTGCTTCCGAAGCAAAGCGCAAGCCTTCTGGAGCTCCTACTCTCTCTCCCGGGCACAGCTACCCTGTGGGGACTAAGAGTGGGGCCTCCAAGGAAGGGGTTCAGGTTGCCCATGCAGCAGCCGCCTCACAGATGCAGAGATCCCATCCATCTTGTGGTCCTTTGTTCACACGCTGCCAAGAAAGAGGCAGAAGAACAAGAATTCGGGTTTGAACTCAGAGTACTTTTGTCGTGAATCCCTCCGGTACTTTGAAGACGTGAGAGGCACTTGGGTAACATTCACAGTAGGAGAAAAGAAAGGGCTCCAGGAGAGACAAATGAGTATTAGATTATCTCTGTTATTGTTTCTAATATCCTAATATTCAGTGAAGCCACAGTTGATGGAGTAGAATTCAAACCCAGGCTGTGTGGCTCCAGTCTATGCCTTGTAGCCCAAAGGTAGGCCACAGGGGTGGCTTTGAATCTTCATGACCAAAGCTGAAAAAAAGGCCAGATAAGCCACAAGTGTTGATGAAAAGACAATATACCAGATGCTCAGAACATACGTCTACACATGTACACACACGTGCCCATGCATGCATAGATACATGTGCGCGTGCGCGCGCGCACACACACACAAACACACACACACACACACTTACTTTAGCTATCTGGGAGGATTGACTCTCCTTCTACTAGAGTAGAGATTTGGGTGGGATGGGGGAAGGGATGGGAGACAATCGATGCCGTCTACCACAGCCAGCCTTACAGCAGCAAATCACGTTCGGCTATTTGTTAGAGAATTCTTCAAAGCAGGCCAGAGCTGGAACACCAATCCACAATTCTAAAAATTATTCTTCAAGGGCAGGGGAAATACAGTAAGAAGCAAACAGCCATTTCTCTGCTGATTTGGTTTGATCCAGAGACAAAAATCTAGAATATCAAGTAGAATAAAATAACTGCTATTTTCAGGGAGTCCTCCATAAATATTATTTCTTATAAGCAGGCTTTAGGCAAATGCTGGGAAGCAGATAGTTTGAGCCTAGAAAGGGGGAAATTTTGTGTTTCCAATTAAGCAAATGTATATGCTTTTGAAAATCAACCAAGGAGAAGGTAGGAAAGGTGGTCCATTAAAGAGATATTAAGGGAAATGGCCCACCAGTCTGCAGAAGAGGCCATCCAATCACATGGTTCACATATCTGCCTCTCATTTAGTTTTAGTTTAAAAATAGAATCAATCTGGAAAAACAAGTTTAAATTTCAAAATCTGCTTGAGTCATATATTTTAATGTGATACAGTCAACGTTGATTTTTTAAAAAAACAGAATGTAAAGGCTGGCACTGAGGTTACACATGGCTGCAAAACTTCACAAGGAGGGGAAAAAGTGCCTTATTGCTGTTTGTTTTTTAACTTTAATATTGCCTGTATTGCAACTTCTCCCTCTATAGTAATGAGCCAAAATAAGGCCCTTGAGTTGAATAAAATGAGTGATTGCATTTTTTAAGCATAGGATGAATTATATATCTGGCATGTTACAATTCAGTGTGAGATTTTTCTGAAAAGTGAGATCCATAGATTAATAACTCTTGTCTCATTCGTTTCACTTCCTACTTCCTCAGCCTCCAAATCAGGGAAACTGTGACTTTCTGGCCAAGTCTAAGTGTTGTATCCAATCACCTTATATGCCAGGATTCACCAAACATGTTTCATGAAGATTCTATAGCATGGCCCCAGGAGACAGATTGATAATTTTGCTGATGAATGTCTCATGCAGTTCTTAAGGAGAACATTTTTTGCTCTCACTGCAAATGGCTATAAATTCAGCCCAGCCTCATCTGTGTCTTCAGATGGACCTCATCAGTTGTAGGCATCTTATCAGCAAGAAACAGCCTCTCTTAATGGCTTGATAAATATTCTAGCCTCCTCAGAATCAGTTATCAAGAGATTCAAATCATGGTCAGTACTTAGAGCAGCTATTACTACAGACTTAATGCCAGTTACCCTTTGTACTTATCTCTGAAACCAGAGAGGCTGAATAGCTCTTTTTATGTTTCCACTCCTGGTCACTAAAAGCTAAGTTCATTCAAAATTTCCTCCTGCATAGAGAGCTCACATGCCTGTAATAAAAGTTGAAGAAGAGATTTGTGTGAATATAAAATAAAATGTATGTTTCCTCTGACATCCATTGCCTCCTCCCAACTCTGTCCCAAATTTGGCCCAAGGGCAAAGGCATGTAAGTCTGAGATGGTGGGACAGGGTAAAGGTAGAAACAAACCTCACTGCCTTTAGATTCGTTCCAGGGTGATGTGGGGTTTTTTTTCCTTCTGCTTCTTTGCTTTAATGAAATTGATTTATAGAGTCTGAAATCTAAAGAACCTAGGGCTTGAGATTTATAAAAATGTGCCAGATGTCAATGGAAAACAAGCATTTTCTCCTGCATGGTCCCAACAACATACCTTTGATAAAAGTAACTATAACATCTCATTTGTTGAGAAGATTAAGGGGAGTTGCTCTCCTTCATGGGAACTGGGCTTAAAGAATATTCTATAGTTAGTAATACTGTATTGTATACTCAAAAGTTGCTAAGGTAGTAGATCTTAAAAATTCTCATCACAAGATAAAATATTTGTAACTGTGTGGTGATGGATATTAACTAGACTTATGATTATGATCATTTTTCAATCTATGCATATATTGAATCTACATTGTATAGCTGGAAGTAATGTTACAGGTCAATTATATCTCAATTTTTAAAAAATCAGCACATTAAAAAAGATCTTGAAGTTGATATAGGGAAAAATAGCAGAGTGTAGGGCAACATTGTGCCTCCTCCTAGAAAAGGTATCTATTTTCATATGAAGGCCTCACAAAAAGTAGAAATCCACAGATACTTATAACAGCTCTTAAAAGTGTCATCACTCATCTCTTTACGTTTTATGGTTAATTGGATCTTCTATGCAGGGAAGCAGTGTTCTACAGAATGCCAGCCTTACAACTTGATTTTTTTAGAATTCACACTTGTACACAGCACTCTTCAGTTGCCAGAGGTCTTCCTTTTGTGTTCTTATAGTTGATTCTCACAGCAAGCTTTGGTATAGGGAAAGTATGAATATCCTCAATTCACTGATAAGATAATTGAGGTTCAGACAGGTTAAGCAGTTCATCCAAGGAAATGAAATTTCTTAGTTATGGAGCACATATTGTGGTAATATGCCCAAGGTTTCAAAACTTTGGTTCTTTCTCCTCTGCCATACTGTTCACCAAAGATACCAGGACTAGGAGATGGTAGGTGTGGGAAGGGAGCTAGACATGAAAAAGAGAAACAGATTGAACCATCAGAAGCTGTTTCTGAGGCACATGCTTGTAGTCCAGCTAGAACTTTGATTCATTTTCCTAATTGTCATTTTTATGCAAGAGAAAATAACAAAAAATATCTATTTTTATCACTTGTTAAAATATCCCTTTTACAGTTATTCACTTCCTGTCTTTAAAGTCATGTTCTTTCTCCATAGTAAGCAACTTCATTCCTTTGATGTACTATCAGTATCTGAAGATGATCTACCCTGGGAAAATTGCAGTATCTGTCAAACTATCCAAATTCCAATGGTAAAAGGAGAGGACCAATGACTGAAGCAAGATTTGTGTTCTGCTCCGGGTAATGGATTTCTAGTCTCATCCCTTCCCAAGCCCAGAGACAGGCCCCCTTTCTGCTGTGAAGCAGTGCTAAAAATCACATCCTACCCACCTATTGTGTTGAGCACTGGGTGTTATATGTAAGTGATGAATCACTAAATTCTACTCCTGAAACCAATATTACACCATATGCTAACTAACTAGAATTTAAATAACAATTTGAAAAAAAAAAAGAATTACATTCTACGTGAGGTAGTCTATGAGGAGAAAAATTGCCTACACTGATTTGGACAGAGAACAAGCTCAAGATTTGGAAATGGTGGGGCACCTGGGTGGTTCAGTGGTTGAGCATCTGCCTTTGACTCATGGTTGTGATCCTGGGGTCCTGGAATCGAGTCTTTGCAGGGAGCCTGCTTCTCCCTCTGCCTATGTCTCTGCCTCTCTGTGTCTCTCATGAATAAATAAATAAAATCTTAAAAAAAAGATTTGAAAATGGCCCCAGAATCCTAGGACCTTATTTGCTTAAGAGCTCTTAGTTTAAAAGGGGGAGGGGTTAAGATCTCTCCAAGTAACTTTTTTTTCTGTAAGTGGAAAAGCTTGCTAAGTCTGTGACCTCAAGTTTGACATTGTATAATTGTGGTACTGAAGAGATGTCCAAAAATAAGATTTTCCTCTGGTTTTTCAGTACCTTTCAATTTCATACTTATGAGGTGAGGTGCCATTCACTGCTGTCTTTCAACCTCTATCACCTTTTGCGCAGAGTAGAAGAAGAAAAGTCATGTTGGGTTCTTCTTTCACACAGAGAGATTAAATGGTCAGATAGCATATATGGGGCTGCATTCCAAATCCTTCTGAGGCCATTTAGAATCATTTCATCATTGTGATTGTTGTTTTAGTTTTTCATCTGCTCGCAGCTCAGCCCCACCAACAAGCCTAAGCCTGCCCTCTTTCTTTCCCTATGAAGGCTTTTCTTCCCAACAAGCTAGAAATCTCCTTACCTCCTCTTACACACCAAGTAACTAAGAAAAGAACATGTCCTAACTTAGTGAGCTGCAAGTTTGTTTTTCTTGGCATTCAGATTCTCATCCCAAATGAAGATTTATTCATAAATGTTGTATTGCTTCTTAACTCCACAGGATACTTTAGTCCATTTTTATTATCTCTCATTTCTTATCCAGCACAGTTTTTCTCATTGATATGTATTCCTCTGGTGTGGCCCTCTTGTCTACTTTTCCAAGTGGATGTCAGAAAACAATATTGTTTAACTGACAATTATGGAGCAGAGTTATGTCAACTAGACTTTTAGTTTCTGTTGCTGACTGCCTTCTCTCAATCATCCAGGTGCACTTTTGCATGCACTGTCAGAAGTCTGGGCTTAAACTCCAGGTTCTCTAGCTTACCTGTTTAGATACTTCCTTGGCAGGATCTCACGCAGAAAAGAACACCAATGAAGACAAGTCTGCATCATGGTGATCTCCTCGAAGACAGTGGCTTTCTGACTCAGGCTTGAAATATTTGCTGTCAATGGTGCATGGAAAGGTAAGGCTACTAAAAGTGGGTTTTTAAAAAGCCGAATCAATCACCTAGGTAACTGGGCAAACAGAAAATGAAGTAAAAACAAAACAAAACAAAACAAACCACTTAAACATAAACCAGCGCTACCCGCATGTGAATGGGCAGCAAAGAGCCTGAAAGAGTCTTGAAACAAAAATTTTGAATGGCTCTAAGAGTCAAAAAAAAAAAAAAAGGAAAGAGGAAGCCATATCTCAGGACTCAGAGAGGAAGTTCCTTTGGCTTGCCCTGCTCTGATCCTAAATGTCTAGAAATGATTCTTGTGCTTTTGTTGGAATTATTTGTCATGAACCAGTTCAGACAATGTAGAACCAACCCAAACCTGTTTTACAAACCCACACTAGCCTTGCATCCTTCGTGGAATGCAGGTGCTAATTTCTTTACCGGGAGGAGGAGGGCCTGGAAGCAAATGATTCCAGGATCTTCTTTTGGTCGTGAAGTACTCTAAGGCATCAAGAGAATTAAAGTTTCACCCAGGTAAAATTAGTAAAGAGAAACTCTTGTATATTTCTAACCCCAACCACTCTGCAATAAATTCTCCTTGTGACTAAATCATTTGTGATATTAATCACTGTTTCCTCCACTTTTTCCTCCCACTACTAGGTAAGCAGACTTTGCTTTATCTTACCCCCAGGGTAAATTTTATAATCAGTAAGCAGAAAGTCTCCAAGGCTAAATATGTAGCAAAAGCCTAAACATTTAGAACCTAAGTTCATTGGAGAGGTAAATGAAGAGAAGGGAGTTCAAGAAGCAAAGTAGCTTTGAAGAAACCAGGAAAGACATCAAAATAAAGGGATTTCTCTGTGTCCAGAAGTAAAAGAGTGGGAGACAGACAAGTTGGCTGATCACAGAAGGGCAAGAACTTGAATCAGCTTTCTGGCAATACCACGGGGAGGAGTCCAGAGAGATGTGATCGTTAGATTGATCTAAGAACAGGCCTGTTCTCTGACATTGCTCGCCCATCGTTGTTCATGGACTGAGAGGATTCAAATTTACTCTGCCTGTGGTGTCTTCATTAGACTTGTTAGGAATTTTCATACAGCACATCCCTGCTATGTGGACAGATTTCAAAGCCAGAACGGAGATCAGAGAAGAAAAGCCTCAAGATTTATTTATTCATTTTTTTGTTCTCTTAGTTGGTGAATTAGTTGTCCTACAAAATATGACTTTGAACCATATAAAACTGCTTTTTTTCAACCATTTGTTGACCCACAGAAATGACAATTTCATGTGGTGGCCAATTAATGAAAAAGTCTATCCACCTGGTAGGTGATGATCCTGTTGGATCAATAGGGACAGCTGCATATCCAAGGATTTCCCTAAGTAAACGTCTTCCATAGAAACCCATGCTGTTCCCATGTCTTACACAGAGTGACTACTGTTATGATTCCTAGCAAAAACAAAGTGAGTGAGGGTGTGAAGGAGTAGGGTGGCTATAAGTGGGGAGCCAGAAGAAGAATCACAAGTTAAGACACAAATCTACTTGGCAGTCTCTTGTTTTCTCTTTGAGAGGCTTGGCTTTCCCAAATAGGGCACATTTTCCTTCTTTTTTTTTGTTCCTCATCTTCAAATAAATCCTTGTGTTTGTAAGTATATCTATGAACAACAATGAAAAATAAACTAACAATGTTCCCTCAGCTGCAGTAAAAGCAGTGAAATAATATCCTTCCATTGATGTGAAGAGATGAAAAGGCTCTGACTGAGAATGTTTTAACAGCAACCCATTTAAAAAATATTAAAAGGTCAAAGTTGACTATGCATCTATTAGCGAGAAGTAATGGAAGGATAGACAAATCTTCAAACTGGAGCACAGATCCCTGCCAACAAACAAAGGAAAATTCAAGAGTCCATTTTACTTGGGTATATTTTATTTTGGAACTGTCAATCAGCTCCAATGCCCCTTCTTCCATGAAGCCTTACTATATCCTCCCAGCCACAATGGGTTTCTGCCTTTGCATGAAATTTTGTGTTATAGAATAAGATTCTTCTTTGGGTTATTCAAATACTACCCATCTATGGAAACCTACCATATTCAAGGCACTGTCTTGCAGACCATATAAAAAATTAGAAAATACAGTCCTGCTCTTAAGATTCTTAGAGTCTAGTAGGCAGTTGTTTTTATGGATGGTTATTTTGGCTTGTGCCAAATGTCTTAGCATGTCTTATGTTCTTTACTAATCTGCAAGTTCCTGCTGGATGAAATTTATGTCTACTTCTCTCTTAGGCCCCAGTCAGGCAGTGCCCAGCACTGTACTCAGCATATATCAATATTTTTTTAAATTTTTTTAGCATATATCAATATAGCACAAGCTCCATAAATGTTTGATTGAGTCCCCACAGATTTGAGGACTAACTTCAAAACTTGATGGATGGATTTAGCAGCACCTGTTCTGTCTGTGTCTTTCCCCACACCCATTTGCTTCTTTTTCTGGCCAGTCTCTGGCAAACTCCTGCAGTGAGTTCAAAGAATTGTGCTCTTGCCCCTTTATTCATTCAGTATTCCCAAACTCACCAGTGAGGTAGGCCCACTAAACGTGGGATTGTTCTGTTACATAGATACTGATAAGCACAATCATTGAGTTTTTTCCCCCAATCTTCCTCCCCTGCTGACTGCCAGGAGTAGGTGGTCTTCTTCCTTTGAATACATTTTCTTTAAGACCGTTGTGGAAATCTTTTGTCATTGTAAGTTCTCTAGGTGACTATTTTGCTTCTTTTTTCTTTATGGTGCAGTTTGTTCCTTTCTTAAAGTTACCTGATCTGTGAAAGAGTATTTCTATTCATGAAGAATTTCATGTGCTGATTGAATTAGATTTAAACCTCTATAAACATTGGCAGGTGCATCAAGCCAAGAGTTAGATTTACAGTGAAAAGCCCAGTGTCTTATTTTGGGTTCCCTCAAAAGCAGACTCAGAGATAAGGATTTGGGTGGAAGGATTTGGCACGTGACCCTAGGAGAAAAATGGAGAGGGAGTGAAGAAATGAAGGAAGGAAATAAAGTCAACAGAGAGTGTGTTGATAAACAGATGGCCAACTCTGGCCAAATGGGGCTCAGGCTTGCTAAGGACCTTATGACACACCACACCAGTACACTCAGTGTGACTCACCTAGGGGTGAGTAGGCTGGGGAATGTGCCCACCAACTCCATTCTAGCCCTCTTTGATTCAAGTCTGCCCCCGGACATTAATCCCTGTCTTGTCTTCTGTCCTGAAGGTAGAAAAAGCCCTCAGGCAGGGAGATTCAGGAGCATGAGGTTAAGAAGTCTTAGCTTATATAGGGAGCTTGAACACTGAAGCTTCAGGTGACTGAGGACATATGACCAGGCACCAAGAGCACCTGCAGCACCCACTGATGTATCACAGAACCTCATATCTAGCAGCCCCCACCCTTTAGAGACTGAAAGGACATTGTACCTGGGAATGCATGAAGGTATACAACTTAGAGTGAGTGGGACTGAAATAAAGCCCACATTCTGTTTCCCAAACTGCATACTCCAGCATGGGACTGCATCCACTGGAAGAAGGGAAGTTCTTTCTCAGATTTGCATAGAAGTAGCAAATGGACTAGTAGAGACCCTGACTACACTACCTTATTATTGCAAGAGAAGCCAAAACAGTGTCAGTATTAATGGGGTCTGATTTTATATACCACAGTTTCCTTGATATGGAAAAGAAGTAACACCAGGATAAGAAAGCAATAAAAAGCAGCCAGGTTGTGTACTAGGTAATATCCACTTTTGAATATATAAGTGATTCTTTTTTTAAGATCTATTATTTATTTGAGAGAGAGCTTGCGTACAAGGGGGGGAGGGGTAGGAGGAGAGGGAGAGAAATCTTCAAGCAGACTCACTGCTGAGTGTGGAACTTCACCTGGGCTTTATTCCAGGATCCTAAGATCATGACCTGAGCCATAATCAAGAGTCGAACATTTAACCGACTGAACCACCCAGATGCCCCTATACAAGTGATTCTTAATGGAAATATTATTTTTGCTACCACCTAATTCATAGCAATTCTCTGGATCCTTTACAGCAATATTTCATATGTGCTTTATTATGAACTTTTTATTTTATATCCAGAGAAGATCTTAACTTTTTACCTAAGAGCAAAAGGTAGCCGTCTCAAATTGTGCCTTGTGCTGCCTTTGCCTGTCACTGGAATTTGCCACATGGCTGTGCCTGACCCAGAGAGCATTTTTACTTGATTAGAGTCTTCTTTCCAGATCCATCTCATGCGTGAATTTTGTAGACTCCTCAGTGCTCCTCATTGGAGGGATTGGCCTATGAGTGATGTCGCTGGTTATTTCACAGTTTAGAATTCCAATGTTGTGGCTCCTGCTTCCCACATTTACAATAGACATGTTGACTTTGCTGAGTATATTTTCTGCACTTGCCTGTGCTTCTGGGCAAGGACTTTTAATGTTCTTTTCTGTTCCACAAACTGTGGTTTGCATGTTTTCCATCTGACTGCTTAATGGCAGGATGCCTTTCTCCACTTCGTGAACAAATTGAATTTTCTGATCGTAAGTTATTTACTTGGTCTTTGAAATCCTATAACTTGTCCCAGTTATTCATACTGACTGAATAACTCCTGCAGCATGAAAGAACCCAGGGGTAGTCTCACATAACCAAACTCAAGTCAAGGGCCCTTTAAGTTCTGACAGCTATAGGACCTTATGAAGACCCTGATGGAAGATTTTCTATCTTGGCAATTGTTAACTTCCTGTAATCAGAGAAAGTTAGATCTGGATAAGGCCTTGGTGAGCATCCCAAAGTGGTGTCTGATATCTATAGCTTGTAGACTACAATATCTTGCTGTGATTTGATGCAGAGAAATCGTTCTTTTTTAAAGATTTATTTATTTATTTTAGAGAGAGAAAGCAAGCATGCATGAACAGGGGGAAAGACAGAGGGAGAAGGAGAGAGAGAATCTCAAGCAGTCAGACTCCCCACTGAGCACAGAGCCTGATGAGGGGCTTAATTCTAGGACCCTGAGATCATGACCTGAGCCCAAACCAAGAGTCGGATGCTTAACTGACTGATCCATCTAGGCGTCCCAAGAAGAATTATATTTAAAAAGGCTAAAATACATTCACTCTCTCATCATGGCTTTACTTGAAAGAGAAAGATTCATATGGATCATGAAGAACAACAGTTCCCTGATGGATATCCTGACATGACCTTGAGATTGTCTTTTGTTACTTTTTCCCTGATTATTCATAGCTCTGATTGTGGTCTAACCTCTAACGTTGATGCTCTGCAGATACAGTAGGTAAGGGATGGCAGTTGGCACAGAAATGCATGTTGAACCTAAAAAACTTGGTCTCATACACCAAACAAGTTCTCCTATTTCCTATAAACAGGGAACAGAGATGACAGTTTCACATTCTGACAATAGGTACAGGGAACTTCTCTCTTGGCAAATGAAATCATCAAGGAGCTCTTAAATCCCAGTGCTTGCTCTATATTTACTTAAGTTAATATTAAACTAGATGGACAAGCCCATTTGACTTTCTGCATATAAGGAGCAATTTTGTTTGCTATCATGAAGGTTCTTTTATCAATATTGCCATTTATGTTCCTGACTTGAAATTTGAGCTTTCAACTCCTGTAACAACTTCTTGGGCTTTAAGAATTCAATCACAGTGATATTTCTATAATTGGAACCACTTGAAATAATGGAATATTGGCTTTAGGGGTCAGATAAACCTGAGTTTAAATCCCACTGACTAGCTCTATGACCTTAGTCAAGTTACTTATTCTCTAAACTTGCCCCCATCTGAAAAACTTGAGCATGGAAATATTGAGAGAATTAAGTGATAAATATATTTTAAAAACAAATATAGTATGTGAAATATAACAGATCTAGGTTTTATGAAATTATCTATCCACCTATCTTTATGTCTCTCAACTTTCTTTTATGACTATATTAACTCTAACAAAACTTAATATTTCTCTCTGAGTTAAAAAAAGGCTGTCTATGAAGATTACTAATATTTTATAAATTTTCCTTTGGGCAATATTTGTCCCTTGTATGCCAGGTGCTGGGGATTTTATTTTTGAAAATTATGAGTAGTCCTGTTTCAGCCAGCATGCCTTCTAGTGCTAGATTCTTCATGAGCACAAGAGTTCAAAAGGATTTCATATTTGTTTGTTAGTTTGTTTCTGGGTTGTTGGTGGTTTGGTTTTTTGCTTGCTTTTGTTTTTGTTTTTGTTTTTTGGGTTTTTTTTTTTTTATTTCAGGTTTTGATAAATCAGATGAATCATTGCTTTTATCTCTAAACTACTCCTCTCCTTTATCATGAGGACAAGTAAAAATAAGGGGACTTCCTAATTTGCCTCTGTGACGTTTATGGGTGTCAGTTCTCTTAGTGGACTCCTTGATTTAAGACATATCACCACTATGTTGATTTGTAGTATCTGATTTTTTCACCTCTCATAACTGTTCTCTGTCCTTCCATCCTTGGTACAAAAACTGGTAAATATAGTCAGTTCATCATCAGCCTCCACCCAATCAATTGTGATTCAGTGGCAAACACTCTTGGCCAGCATCTGGAGAAATTGAAGAAGTTGTTTGAAGGGTTTATTTTATTTTCTTTCTCATGAAATTATTTTGGAGTTCTCCAAATCATTGAAGAGAAAAGGCAAATTTTCATCTTGCAAATGCTAACATTTGTTGAACATATCTAAAGAGTGGACAAGTGAGAAGTTCCTTTGTTAAATCCTCAGTGCTGTGTCTGGAGACATATGTTTGCCTTTTCTGTCTGTCTCCCATGTGTAGAGACACACATGAGGCCAGCCCACTATGGAATTCACTGTGTGGAAGGCCCAGCTTCTCATGACTGCTTCAGAGACTGGGTCCTTCTGGAGTTCAGGAGAATGTTGTGTGTGCCATAGAATCCTCTGGCAAGTGTGGACAAGTGGTCTGTGGATCCCTTCTCAGACAAATCTTTTAAAAAAGAATATAGCACATAATGTGTCAAGGGAAACCAAATACATTAAAATATGGCTATCGAAGTATTTTATTATGCTATATACTTCATCACTAACGCATAAAATAACAAGCTCTTGTGACAGGTCTAATAATTACCATAATTCCAAGTAGTGATGAGCTTAATAATTGGAGATATCTGAAACAACAGTGAAGTGACATGAAAATATCCATGCTTTTTACTGGTGACAAAGTCCTAAGTATTACTAATATTGTGGTTTGTTTTCTACATTTATCAATAAAGGAATGCTAAATTTTAGAGATTAGCAAAAATAAAGATGTCATTTTTTTCCCATCCAAGTTTATGGATCTCCCTGAATTCTACTTCACTGACCCCTCTTATGTTCATGACCCACATTTTAAGAATCCAAGGGCCTCGACTCCCAGTATGTGAACCAAACTTTCTGGTTAGAGATTCTCACAGTCTGGCCTCTCTCATTGCCAGAGTTCTAAGGATTCAAGAGTCAATTCCTTGCCAGTGGTGAGAGGCAAAATCTGAACATTCAAAACCAAAGCTGTATACTTAAGAGAAGGGCCTTTTGTCTTTGCTAACAATGGAAGGGATTCGCAGTGAAAAGATCATTGTGTACCTTGAATGTTTGGTTAATGTGCCTTTGAAGGCTCTGGAGCGTACCACCAGGAGAATTCATCCCCCTACAGACTTCAATGCCACCACATAGCAAATATTGAAGGGAAAAAGGCAGATCAATGTACTTAGTCCACAGAAGATAAACATTTTCCCAGTTTATGTCTCCGCAGCAGTGAAGTTCATCATGCTAGGTCATGCTTTAGGCGAGCCTTGAGAGAGAAGCCTGGGATGCTTGTCCAGGGTACTCTCTGGGTGTTCCCAGCATTACCTTCTGTTTGTTCTCTATCGTCATCCCTCCTCCTTCTTAGCCTGGCTCAAAGTCAGCTCTGAACTAGCCTCAAAGGACTAAAGGCAGACTTCCTCTGTGAAACCCTCCTGAAGCCATCCTAGGGCTCTGCCCCTGAGTGATGGGAGTCACCCTGATGGGGACAATCTCTGACACCTTCCACCCTCTTCTTCTCTTCTCAGATCATGCCAAGCCCTGACAGCTCTGGAAGCCGAGAGCCTTTCTTTGACTCCCGTGCAGGTCTCCATGCTGTGCACTGCTGCCAAGCCACGGGGCCAGCTCTAAGAATGTGTTTTTAATATTCATTGTTCACTCTGTCTGTTACCGATGTGTGCACTGCAATTATTGTAATTCTTTGCACATGTGTTGTTATGAAATGGGTGCCTTTCAAGCTATGCCAGGTTACTTTTTTTTCTTTCTGAAACCCAAATATATTATTTCTACCTATGTTTCAGTTAGTTTGCCATGCTTCTTTACTTTATTTCAAAGATCAGTCTGGGCGGTGAAAAGAATGATGTGTGCACAAAGCAAGGTCCGCCTACTTTCCTTGTGGTAGAACAGTTGCTTTTGATTTAGGCTTGTGTGGTTTTTACCTCACTCTCTTGTTTTCTTCTTTCCATGCGCACCAGCAAGCCAACTTTCAGGCATACACATCCCATGTGTGCTGCTCCTGGAGTAGCCATCTGCACCCAGGGGAAGGCACACGTGTAGTGTTCAAAACAGACATGCACACATGCTCATGCAAACAGCATTTGGTTAGAAGGTTTCTTGGATATTGGGGGAGGAGGGTTCCTCCTTTTAGTGGTCGGGAGGAAAAGGAGGTCTAGAAAAGTCATTTTCTTTCTTTTTTTCTTTTTTTAACTTTAATTGGGCTTTTTCTGGCACAGTGTAGAAAATTCAGCTGCTAGGGCACCAAAAGGATTATATGCCTTCATTAATTCAGATTGTCTTATTTTTGTTTTTAATTTTTTACCAAAAAAAAGATAGCATATGTGAAACTAGGTTTTAAAATCTGCTAATATTTTTAAGCTTCTTAGGATAATAGCAAAACCTTCTTTCGTCTTTAAGAAAATTAAGAATAACCAGTTTTGACTTTGAGAACTTACTCTTGAGATTCACAGGGGCTAAATTAAGAATAAAACAGTGGATATGTCCACCTGGCAAATATCACCAACTATCCCCACATACATATTCCTTTCTTTAGAGATTCTCAAGCCACTCTCTGTTTTTGCCAGGAAGAGAAATCTGACCCTTGTCTGCTAAGCATTTTACTTTCATTATGAACTATATATATTTGTCACCATGAAACATTATTATTTTTAAGGTAGCAGGGAAGCAGGACTGCTTGCTGCATAGTGGTGCTCTAACTCTCTTATTGCCAAGAAAGAATCAAAGAAATGGGACAGTGGCTAATGTAGGAAATCACACCACAAGAAAAAAACATGCAGAGTGACACAGACAGAGAGAGGAAAAGGAGGGTGGGGGAAGGGGAGGGCAGGGGTGGAGATATAGGAAGATAAAAACAGACCTACACAGAAAAGCTAAAATTTCCATGAAACGATTTATAAAAGGATGATATAGCTGTTGCTAGGGAGCTGGGGGGAGAGGCAAACAAATAATTCCATCCACTAAAGATTTTTAATGTAAACCTGCCTTTGTCTGTATCATCTCACCACTGAGGACACTGGACAAAGAGGAAAAGAAATACGGTGAAGCTAACTTCTTAGACACATTATTTTAAGAGCATACTCTGTAGCTGCTGTGTTGAGGGCATGCTTGAGGTCAAGGGCACAGCCTCACTCCCCAGAATTCCAGGGCCAAGGCTGTGCCCATCTAGCGATGGGGAATAGCCTTCTTCCCATGTATATGATGACTCTTCATTGTGTAACCAGATGTGGTGGGTTCTGCCTTCACCAAAGTGAAGAAGCATATCTTAATCATCTGGTGTTTGGTCTCTTACTGTTGCTCAGGCTTGGGGTTGAGGAAAGGAATCTGGTGCTGGGGCAAACCAGCAGTGGCTCTTTATGGTACTAGTGAGAATCAGAGGAAGTGAGAATCAGAAGAAGTAGTCTGCACTACTCCAGAATCACCTGTGCACTTGCCTATATTAGAGTTTTCCAGAAGAAAAGAACAAATAGAATGTATATATGTATATGACAGAGAGATTCATTTTTTATTTTAAGTGATTGGCTAATGAATTTGTGGGGGCAGACCAAGTCCAAAATCTGCAAGACAATCCATCAGGCCAAAAATTTAGATAGGCATCAGTGTTCTAGTCTTGAGTCCAAAGGTAGCCTACAGGCAAAATTCCCTCCTCTTCTAGAGACCTCAGCCTTTTTTTTTTTTTTTTTTAAGGCCTTCAACTGATTGTATGAGGACTACTCACATTATGGAGGCTAGTCTGTTTTACTCAGTCTACTGACTTAAATGTTAATCACATCTGAAAAATACTTCCACAGCAATGTCGATGGTGTTTGTACTATATAGCCTAGCTAGGTTGATACATAAAATTCATGATCATACAATTCTATGAAATAACTGAGGTGAATAATGTTCATCTCTCCACTAAACCAACATATCAAAGATTCAGAGATATGAGGTAGGCATACGTCCACATTGTAGCCAGTGTGATAGAAGCTGGGACATTTCGTTAGGAGGAGTTGTTGCTTTGTTCTACCCTGAGAAAATTCCTTCCAGAATTAGGACTTTGAAAGGAGCATCCTCTAAGGAAACTATCCCTGTCTTGAACTTTCTCTCTCTAATCCAAACACTCTTTACTCCTTATTCAGCTCCCTCAGTTGGATGCCCCAGCCACCATTGCTGGAAACTTTACCTTGCCACACTCTTGATCTGTCCTCTGTCCACATTCTGAAACAGTATCTCATATTCTATCCTGATGTTCACTGAGCTATTTCTGCTTGGTTGTAGGCTCCTGAAGAGCTGAAAGAGTCAACTCTACTCCTCTGAGGGAAAGTAAATACAGGTGCTCTAATTCTTGTTCCATCTCCTCAAAAGTGAAAACTTTGGCTTTCTTACAACTAGGGTTGTCAGATTTAGAAGAAAAAATAACAATTAAATTGGAATTTTAGATAAGCAACACATGATTTTTAGTATAAATATATCCCCTACTTGGGACCTACACCAAAAATTATTCATTATTGATCTGAAATTGATGCTCAGTTACATACGAATTTCAGATCAAGAAGAAATAATTTTTTAGTAACAGTACATCCCGTGTAATATATGAGATATACTTCTACACACTCAAAATTATTCCTTGTTGATCTGAAATTCAAATTTATTTATTTTTTTAAAGATTGTATTTATTTATTCATGAGAGACATACAGAGAGAGAGAGAGAGAGAGAGGCAGAGACACAGGCAGAGGGAGAAGCAGGCTCCATGCAGGGAGCTGGATGCGGGACTCAATCTGGGGACTCCAGGATCACACCCTGGGCCAAAGACAGGTGCTAAACCACTGAGCCACCCAGGGATCACCTGAAATTCAAATTTAATCAGGCAATTTGTATTTTATCCAGCAATTCTGCAAGATAACTTAGAACATAAAAACACTCCTCCAACTCATACAATATTTCTTCTCAGAGACAGCATAAGCTAGTTTCCTATCTAGTAACATATTTTTCCATAAGCAAGCCTGTCAGTCTTGCTCCTCTGTAACAATAGCTTCTGACCACCTCTTTTCCCAGTGCCAGCTGCCCTGGAGGGATGGGGCCCTCCAGCTTTATTTCTCCTTCTAATTAGGGTATAATGGAAGGAATATCCAATTTGTCCTGTTCAAGTTGACATATTTTCAAAGAAGGGATCACTGACATTCCTGGTTACCTAGACTCAAGACCCTAGAGTCATCCTTACTGCTCCCTTCCCTTCAGTCCTCCCTGCCAGGGCTTTATTCAGGGCAGTGTCTTTTGTATCCTCCCCTTTTTGTCTCAGACACCCCTGTAATCCACATTCATTATTGTTCACAGAGGTGACAACATGAGTCTCTGACTTTTTCTTCCTACCCATAGCACCTGTCTTCCACAGTCCATCACCTGACTCCATGTCCTGAAGTTCAGTATCATTGTGAACACTCAGACACTCCCAAGGCTCAGAAGCATTCTGTTTCTAGAATGTCTGCCAAAGGAAGTCCTATATTTTGGCCTACATCAAGTCCAAATATCAAGGCCATATATCAAATCCCTCAAGTAACTGACTTTAACCCAGTGGCAATACACTTTTTCTGAAAAAAGCCAGGGAGTAAAATTTTTTAGTCTTTGGGAGCTATATAATCTCTGTCACAATTACTCAACTCCACTATTGTTGCATGAAAGCACCCATAGACATCAGTGAATGGGCATGGCTGAGTTCCAATGCAACTTTATTTATAAAACACGTTTGGGGGACAGATTTGACCCAAGGCTATAGTTTGCTAATTCCTTCTCTTGCTGAAAAATCAGACCTGTTCTCCAAGTACCAGCTCAAGTGTTATTTTCTCTGTAAAGCTCTCTCTAATCCACCCAATTGGAAGTGACTCCTTCACTTCAATGTATACAACACTTTATGTCTTTTTATGGCTATGCCCACATTCTGCCTTGAACAGAATCCATGTCTCATCTCTGTTGGCATACTTGGCATCCCCTGCAGAGGCCACTGTAGTCCTTTACATAGGGTAGATGTTCAGTAAGAAGTAGTGTAGGAATGATGGAAAGCCATGGGAGAGTGAGTTTAGAGAAAGGGTAGGGGCTTGATCAGCTATAGCCTCTGCTCTCTTCAGACAAGTGTGAGTTCCCCTGAAGACTGGATCAACATGAAATGCCTTCTGGAGAAACCCAACTTCCAGACCAGTCAGTCATTTAAACACACGGAAGCCTACCCCTCAAAAATGAATTAGCTAAGCATTCAATTCCCCAGCCAGGAAGATTGGTATTGCAAATGGATTTAAACTGAAACCATTTTCTTTTTGAAACACACCCAAGTTCTAAAAGAAATAGCTTCACCTGATCAGAACTGTCAACACATTCCTTCAAAATCCTTCCCTTGAGAGAACCTTGTTACCTGCCTCAGCTCAAAATGCACAGGACTCCAAAGCATCTGAACTTTTCATAGCAGGCTGGAAACAGCCAGGCCCTGTGTGCCCCAGAGAAAGGGTTTCAGAACTGGACAGACTGACCTGAGAAAAAGTGCAGTAATGCAAGCATCCTTCCAGCAAAATAAGTAGAAAAGTTAAAAATCATTTTAAATTTAGATATCCTTGAAAATTGTAAGAAACTGTATTTCTCTAGTTCTTTGTCAATTTTTGGACTTATAGATGGGTTAGTTATATTACTACATACTTGATTTTGTCTCTGAAATCATTTTAGGTGCATGTCATGTCCTCTTAATTAATCAGCAGAT
This sequence comes from Canis aureus, assembly GCF_053574225.1. Lineage (NCBI taxonomy): Eukaryota > Metazoa > Chordata > Mammalia > Carnivora > Canidae > Canis > Canis aureus. The sequence continues at coordinate 43,781,252 of NC_135628.1, read as the reverse complement.
TTCTCAAGAGAAGGAAACATTTTCTTTTCTTGCATACCTTCTAGAGCAGTATAAAACCAGGGCCACAGCAAATGCTCAATAAGGTTGCCAACAATAAATGAATATATGGGATGTATTAATCTGCTAAAGTCCTTGGTGAGGGGAATTAAATTATTCAAGTTAATTTTTTTAAAAAAGAATTCTCTGCTCTTAAAATCCTGATCCCACTTCTTTTTCACCACCAATTAGTACCTCTATTTTAAGTCCTTTGAAATTTTCATAACAATAAGAAAGAAAAAGCAAAATTTTGCTTGCAGCTATGTTTTATTAGATTTAAGTCTTCTTTGATGACAGGACACAACACACCGACACTTGGATAGATGAAAAGCAGAACTTTTTGTTACTTGCCAAATGAGAGCAGGCTGCCAGGCAGGGCCACATAGAGGCTTACACCCAGTGGTGGGGGCAGTTTTTGTATGGCAAATAGAGTGGAGTTAGCTAGGTTGAGCAAGCTCCCTGTGAGTGAACTGATTTGAATAATTTCACAGTCTCCAGGACTTAGGGGCTGTTTCTAGTTGTCTGGTACTCGGCCCAGGGGCAATTAGGCCTGCTGCATAGATACCAGGAGTATAAGAGTTCCATCAGGGAAGTCACTGGTATGTGGACTTGAGCTGCTCAAAACAGGGACTGACTGGCTTCTAAGCCAGGCCTCAAAATTGAATCAAGACACATTTTTTAAAAACTATATTATGCACTAGAACATTCTCACCTATATTTCATAAAAGCAGGGGACTCCCTGTGTTGTTTTTATCATTGTATCCCAACCTAGCATGTTGAAAGTACTCACAATTGAGTGAATTGAATGATTCAATTTTCACTGCTACAACAGGGCAGAAGTTTGGGCCACTAAGATTGCTAGCCTGGATTCAACACTTTCATTAGGTTTTGAGACTTGCACTACAGGAAAAAAAAAGTATAGTAAATTCTATTAGTCAGGGGGAAAAAAGTGAATAAGGTCAGTATTGCTCTGTCAAGAGATTATATCCATAATCTGGAATGTTTTCATTTTATTGGAATGACAGATGCAAATTCAGTGTTTATGTATGATCAAGTCTGAAAGCAAAATGACATTTGGGGGTAAGAGAATTGGGAATGAGAAAAACAAACTGGTCAAATGCCAGCTGAATTGGAGTGGTTCTACTGTGGGATAGAAGATAACAAAGCTTTGAAAACCAAGTAGCAAGGAAAGGTAAAAAATGAGACTGGATAACAGAAAGTCATGACCTCTGGAAAGAGAGAAAGTCATTGATTTTTTAAGATCACATGAAACTAAGAGCATTTAGAGGGGTAATCATAGCCTGTTGGAAAAAAAAAACTAAAAGAAAATACATCTAGATTTGGTATATATAAAATAAATAGAAAATAATGTCTTGGAAATGTAAAAAGTAAATCTTAGCCCAGTGAATGCAAGAAAACAGACTTAAAGAAATATTATACCACTACAACGTTTCTTTGGGAAGTAATGCAAAATGAGAGCTTCATGAAAAACTCTAGAAAGCCTTAGAAAACTCCAAGCTAAACAAGTTTAAAAGGTTTCTTCATAACAGGACCAATCAAAATCTTTATTAACAAATGTTGGGAACCTCCAAGAAGAAAGTGTGGTGGGAAGGTCCTAGCCACGGAACCCTCCCCTCCTTTCATGGAACAGCACATGTGATTCATATTCCATAGAACAATCTCTTTGGTAAAGCCTGTGCTAACATGCTTTTTTCCAATCTGTGTTATTTTCATAGCAACACAAGTTATTCTATTCTGTCAGAGAACTTAAGCAAATACATTTCGGGACACACAAACACCATCCTACCCCTTAAGAACTAACAAAAAAAAATCTCCTCATGTCTAATATGGGTATTTATGTCCTTTGAGAAAATACATCTTGGGACATTTTTGGGACAGACTAAATATATATGGTAATATCAGCTCTCCTCAGTGCTGAAAAAATAAAAATAAAAAAAGTTTGAGTCAGGATATGGTGAGCAACGAAAGAATGTCACACCAATCCTAATGTTAACCACTGTCCCATAATGTTCCTATTCATCTACTTAATTAAATGCCTTAAAAACAATCAACTTAAAGCCTAGAACTGAAGAGCAAGCTAAAAATAACATTAGCGACTAGAATTTCAATTTCTACACTCTGCAAAATTTGGCAGTGTCTTCGATCGAATAAGCATCTGATTAGGACATCAAACAGTATCAAATATCCACATTTAGCTACTTAGCTTGACATGTCAAGCAGAAGCAAAAGCTGTCATCAGCATTCCAGGAACAGTAGACTGCTTGGCAGGTCTTTGCCCAGCAGTTTACCCAGTGATCCTGAGATAAATGGTCTGTCTCTCTTTTTTTGCTAGAAACTTCCTTGCAAAATTTTGTGATTCTTATATTCTAATGAGGCAGTTGTTTATTGACACTTTGAATGATACAAGGACATTTCATGACTTTCAAGAAAGTACTGACATTATTTTCAATTCTTTATTAAACACATAGCCATGGAAGCTATTCTGAAATCACTGATGTTACAAAGAAAACAGCCCAGAGGAAGTTGGTGGCTTTCAGTAACACCTCCAACAATGGCTTCTTTTATTGAAATATTGATTGAGTACATGCCATGTGCTAGGTCTTTTGTCCCCTGGCCTGCCCAGCTCTGTCATTATACCTAAATGACCAAAACATCCTAGTCAATCAGACAGCTTTTAAATTATTTTCAGCGGCAAAACGAATAGACTGAAGGTCACTTAGCCACAGATATCAAGTAGCCATCCCAGGCTTATGTATTGCCATTGGCTAAATGAGCTCACACCTAAGTGACCCCATTGACCACATGAAATCCGGAAGACACAAATGTTCTGAAGATGTACCAGAATTTATCCCAAAAGTTAGAAGTTAGTTTACAACTATATCCAAAAATGACCAAATGCGTGCCAGCAGAAAGGGCATTTACATATTACTCAGTGAAGCATGACTTTTCATTTACCTCAAATGATTGTTTGTTTTCATTAGCTTCACCCACTTGATTCCAAGTTTCCTTTTGGACATAGGAAAAGTGAAGTGGTAACTGTTCAGGTGTTGGCTCCATTAGTAGAAGAACTGTGCAAACAGTTCAATGAGGCAAGTTTTATAGCAGTGTCCTAGAGAAAATAGATTACAGTAAAGGTTTGTTTTTCTTTATTCAGTTCATGAAAACAAAATACACCTTTTGGATATTTGTTCTGATATTTTGTGAATGCTATTATAGGCTCAGGTAAAAAATTCAACATTAAAGATTAAACTTTTTTGTTATGTAAACACAAATTTTAGTAGTACAGTGTTGTAAGAAAAACAATATTCTTATTAAATTAAGAAACCTTTGGAGCAGATATGTACTTGAAATTACATCCTAAAAAGCTGTTGTATTCCACTAATCAAACCAGTAACTGTCTTTGTCAAGATATATAAATATCGTATACATATACATACACATGCGTGAAGTTAGAGTAGCTGAAGTATAAAACTTTATGAGGAATCTGATATTCAACATCTTTATGGAAATAATACTTTCTTTGCTGCCTGCCATCCAGGTCTGCCACTAATGTTTGTAGAACTAATGGTAAGAATAGAAATGGAAACCCTCATACATTAAGTCTAAAGTTTTATGTTATAAATCAAGCTGCAAACTGCTAAATAAAATAGGTTTGATCCTACCATCACAAATACGCTTTCAGTAATGACCTGAAAAGCCACGTTATAATTTAGAACCTCTAGAGTCCTTGAAATCCCTGTCTACAATTGGCAATGTGAGAGAAACATGTCTCTAGCTCATCCTGAGCTCTTCTTCCTTCCACTCCCTCTGGAACAGCAAGGGATCTCATACAAACAGCTGAGGAGATACCAGTTTAGCCCACGTGTCAAAGCTCTGTCATCAGCACCCTCTCTGGCCACACCTAAATGGCTGCCCCTTGACCAAACCTTAGGCCTTAGAGGGACCATACTGGTAGTGAGATTCACCCTTGGGAAAAGGTACCTAAGGAAGATGGCTGCCCTTCTCTGGGAGCAGGTCTGGGCCATCAGGGCAAGGAATTCTGGGGCTTAGCCACCTGGTCATTTGTCTGAGAGGGCATGTCTTCTTGGCCCCTCAGATTGGAGTTGAGCTGGAAAAGGGTCAGAACTGAGCCCTCTAAAGTATAGGGTCTTGGGTCCAAGTCTTGCTCAGAGTCAGGTCCAAGAGTAGTACTGACTTAACTAATCTTGGATGTTGTCTCTTCATCGTGTACATGAAATTCTAGTAGATTTACTAGATATTCCTCGTCTAGTCAAACCCTTCACGTGTTCTTCAACCCAGTGAAATTTGGGATCCTCAACATTTTCTGTGTCAATAAAATGACATGTGGAATTAGCAGATTCAATGAAGATCTGTTTTTAACTTGTCACACTGGGTGCCTAGACACCATTTGGATTGAATTTAGAACATGGGGAAGTATAGATATTTCTTGGTCTGAGTCTCTTGACAGAGAGATGTAGAAAGGAAAATGAGACCATAAAAAAAACCAGCTATTGACTACAGAGTACCTCCAGTTACCATGGTGGTGACATTAGCTGGATTTGGGGCAGTCTAGGTATCTTGGGAGGAATTACTTGAAAGTGTTACAACAGTTGTTTGATTTGAATATCAAATCTACATAAGTAGGAGCAGAAATAGCAGCCCTAATTAGCCTGGACACCACTGCTCTGTCCATGTCTGCTCAGTCAGCATCAATGTGCAGAGCATCTCATTGGTCGTGGGGTGAGTAGAGAACCCCTGGCTTGGAGCAGGCACAGGCAAGGTCAAAATGCTTGAGGATTTAAAGAACCATTTTGAAAATTAAGGTAAGTGCCAAAACTAGTGTTGAAATACATACACGGACACACACAAATACACACACATTTCACACACATTTTAGCATATTGTCAATGCTGAAGTATTTTAAAACTGGTTACAGACAATATACAATGACAAATAGGTATTAGTTACTTAGCGTGACTGAAATAGAACTCATGATTCCTTATAAAAGATGCTACTCCATGGAATTTCCTAATTCACTAAGTTACACCATCAACATCACCATCCATGCATATGCTTAAGCAAAAAGTCTATATGTTAGCCTTGATTTCTTGACTTCTCATTTTTTAGAATCTATTAGCAGGTCATTTTATTTATCCTCTAATTCATATCTTCTCTTCTCTACTAGCACCACTCTAGTCTAAGCCACCAGATTTAGGTCTATTAAAGAAAATGGAGTGATATGGCAAGGAGTCTAATCCCAATTCTTACTTCTTTCTAGATGTGTGAGCTAGCGTCTGGGCATGAAGTCTCTGTAGTCTGCCTCCTGATTAAATATTTCGCTTCATTTCAAATAGCCTCCACCCTGCCCACTATGCTCCAACTACACTAGCTAACTTTTTGGTCTCTGAAATGGCAAACTCATTCTCGCCTTGAGGCCTCTGCACTGGCTATCTGGCTGTCTCCTCTTTCCAAACAGCTCTTCCCCTTATCTTAGCATGGCTTCCTATTTCTTGTCATTCAGACTTCAGCCTAAATATCAACTTCTCAGAGGAGCCTCTCTGACCATGCATTATAACTTGGATCCACCCTGTCATGCTTTACTACATCTGCCTATTTTGATTGTCTGCATGTGTATGTGTCATTTCCTCCTAGCTAGTATATAAGCTCCATCAATAGCAGAAGTCTTGTTTGTGTTGTGCACCTTTATATTTCTACAATGGATAACAGAGCCAGGTACCTACAGGTACCAAATAGATGTTTGTCAAATGAATGGATAAATAGAAGTTTCAGAATAGAGTCTGATATTTTGATAAAAGGACTATCAAAATTATTCTGCCCAACTGAAATTTTTTATATCAAATATCATCTAAACAAATGGGTTATAATCTGAGGGCTCAATATTTCTTCTAGAGACAGGAGTTAATTGTATGATATTTGTAGTAAGATATAATCAAGATCCACTTTTAAAATATTGGGTGTATTATTTGTTTCATTCGTGTAAATGATTTACCCCCTAATTGCATGATTGTACTGGGTAGTCCTGGAACTTACCTGTTTAACTTTCCTAAAGCCTGATCCATCAATTAACCGCCCTCTGCACATGAAGCTCTTGGCCAGAATTTTAACAGAATCAGAATCTCTTGTGATACTCCAGTAAAGAAACTCATTAGAATTGAGAAAAAATAAAGAAGGAAAAATTATTGCCTTAGACAAGAACTCTTGGGTGCTAGACTATTTAATGCTTAATCTTTTGTATTAATTTCTCTTCTGGGGAAACCTGGGTGGCGCAGCCGTTTGGCGCCTGCCTTTGGCCCAGGGCACGATCCTGGAGGCCGGGGATCGAATCCCACGTCGGGCTCCCCGTGCATGGAGCCTGCTTCTCCTCCTGCCTGTGTCTCTGCCCCTCTCTCTCTCTCTCTCTGCGTCTCTCATGAATAAATAAATAAAATCTTAAAAAAAATTTCTCTTCTGAAAAAGTAAGTGTACCTCAGTTTGCAATTAAAAGGCAATGGGAACTAGAGTGACAGGGAACAGAGGATGATTACACATCTGTGAAGGGCCCATTGATTAGTAACTTGAAATATTAGCTGATTCTCTGTTCCTTTCTTCTTCTTTACTCCTCCTATGATTATAAATTTTAGTTCCATGAGATATAAGTCTGCATTAACCCCAGGAAAAAATTTATCAGTTCAGAGCTTAAACTGAAGCAATGGTGTGCTGGTAAATGTTCAACAAATGGCTCTCTAGAAAAAGAGCGCTGGGACACCTGGGTGGCTCAGCAGTTAAGCATCTGCCTTCGGCTCAGGGCATGATCCTGGCATCCCAGGATTGAGTCCCACAGTGGGCTCCCTGCATGGAGTCTGCTTCTCCCTCTGCCTATGTCTCTGCCTCTCTCTCTCTCTCTCTCATTAATAAATAAATAAAATCTAAAAAAGAAAAGAAAAGGAAAAAAGCCCTGATTTGTGGTGTTTGTTGGTTTCTGTAGTGTGAATAATCTCAGGATGGATGATTTCAAGCTACCAATGAGACTTCACATAAAGTGGATTTAGGAAGAGATGCTAACAATTAGCTTTCATGAGCTAGGATGACCTGGCTCTAGCACACTACTGAAAGTTACAAATTCCATTTCAAGTTCATAAAGTTTGTTGCACATACAAGATGGAAAACAAATGATAATAGATAAGATGAACCTGTGATCAATTTCACATTCTACCCCAAGACATTAAAAAGAAACTTTAGTGGTACCTGGGTGGCTCGGTCAGTTAAGCATGTTACTCTTGATTTCAGCTCAGGTCATGATCTCAGGGTCATGAGGTTGAGTCCCTTGGTCAGGCTCCATATTCAGTGAGTGGGCCTGAGATACTCTCTCTCTTTCTCTCCCTTTGCCCCTCCTGCCCCTACTCTTGAATGCACACACGCCTCTAAATAAATAACATATTTCAAAAAAAAAAAATAAACAACTTTAAGCAAGAGAGAAAGGAAAAGGAAGTTTATAAAGAAATGACATTTGGAGCACCTGTCTGGCACAGTGAACATGTGACTCTTGATCTCGAGGTTGTGAGTTTGAGTTCTGCACTCGGTGCAGAGATTACTTAAAAATAAAATCTTTTTTTTTTTTAAAGAAACCATTTGTTTTTTTTAAAGACTTTATTTATTTATTCATAGAGACACACACACAGAGAGAGAGAGAGAGAGGGAGGCAGAGACACAGGCAGAAGGAGAAGCAGGCACGATGCAGAGAGCGTGACATGGGACTTGATCCAGGGTCTCCAGGATCACGCCCTGGGCTGCAGGCTAAACTGCTGCACCACCGGGGCTGCCCAAAATAAAATCTTTTAAGAAAAGAAAGAAATGATGTTTTTTTTATTCTCCCTAGCTTTACTGAGATATAATTGACATATTGTTTAAGGTTAAAGTATACACCATGATGGTTTAAAGTTAAGGTATTCAATGTGGTTTTGTTTGCATTTCCTGATCATTAGTGATGAAGAGCATCTTTTCATTTATCTGTTGCCCATTTGTATGTCTTCTTTAGAAAAATGTCTACTTAGGTCCTTTGCCCATGTTTAAATTGGACTGTTTGGTTTTTTGTTATTGAGTTATATGAAGTCTTTATGCATTTCAGATATTAATCCCTTCTCAGATATATGTTTTGCAAATATACTTTCTTCTTTTTCGCAGGTTGTCTTTTCATTTTGTTGATTGTTTATTTTATTGTATAAAAGCTGTTTAGTTTGATGTACTTCTCCTTTCTAATTTCTACTTTTGTTGCTTGTGCTTTTGGTATCACATCCAAAAAACTGTTGTCAAGGCCAATGTCAAGATTTTCCTTGTTTTCTTCTAGGAGTTTATGGTTTCAGGTCTCATATTTAAGTCTTTAACCTATTTTGAGTAAATTTTTGTGAGTGGTATAAGATAGTACTCTAATTTCATTTGTTTGCATGTGGATATCCAGTTTTTCCAATATCATTTATTGAAGAAACTATCCTTTCCTCATTGAGTATTCTTGGCTTCCTTGTCAAATATTAAATGACTATATATGTGAGAGTTTATTTCCAAGTTTTTAGTTGTGTTCCATTTGTCTATGTGTCTGTTTTTATGCTAGTCCCATAGCGTTTTGATTACTATAGGTTTGTTATATAGTTTGAAAACAGGAAGTGTCATGCCTCCAGCTTGATTCTTCTTTCTCAGGATTACTTTGGCTATTCAGGGTCTTTTGTGGTTCCATATGAATTTCAGGATAGTTTTTTCTATTTCTATAAAAAGTGCCTTTGGCATTTTGATACAGATTGCATAGAATCTGTAGATGAGGGGGGGTGGGACAAGATGGCGGAAGAGGAGGGTCCCCAAGTCACCTGTCCCCACCAACTTACCTAGATAACTTTCAAATCATCCTGAACACCTACGAATTCAGCCTGAGATTTAAAGAGAGAACAGCTGGAATGCTACAGAGAGAAAAGTTTGCACTTCTAACAAGTACAACTCATTTTTAGCCACTCTCCATTGAGCAAAATGACTAGAAAGAGGAACTCACCACAAAACAAAGAATCAGAAACAGTACTCTCTGCCACAGAGTTACAGAATATGGATTACAATTTGATGTCAGAAAGTCAATTCAGAAGCACAATTTTTTTTTAATTTTTATTTATTTGTGATAGTCACAGAGAGAGAGAGAGAATGAGGCAGAGACACAGGCAGAGGGAGAAGCAGGCTCCATGCACTGGGAGCCCGACGTGGGATTCGATCCCAGGTCTCCAGGATCGCGCCCTGGGCCAAAGGCAGGCGCCAAACAGCTGCGCCACCCAGGGATCCCCAGAAGCACAATTATAAAGCTCCTGGTGGCTCTGTAAAAAAGCACAAAGGATTCAAGAGACTTCATGACTGCAGAATTTAGATCTAGTCAGGCCAAAATTAAAAATCAATTAAATAAATTAAATAGGCAATCAAAACTGGAGGACCTAACGAAGAGGGTTAATGAGGTAGAAGAACAAGTAAGTGACATAGAAGACAAGTTTATGTCAAGGAAGGAAGCTGAGGAAAAAAGACAAGTTGATGGCAAGGAAGGAAGCTAAGGGAAAAAAGAAACAATTAAAATATCATAAGGAAAGGTTAAGGGAAATAAATGACAGCCTCAGAAGGAAAAATCTACATTTAATTGGGGTTCCAGAGGGTGCCGAAATGGACAGGGGTCCAGAAAGTGTATTTGAACAAATCATAGCAGAGAACTTCCCTAACTTGGGGAGGGAAACAGGCATTCAGATCCAGGAGATAGAGTGGTACCCCCTTAAATCAACAAACACCATTCAACACCTCGACATCTAATAGTGAAACTTGCAAATTCCAAAGATAAAGAGAAAATCCTCAAAGCAGCAACAGACAAGAGATCCCTAACTTATATGGGGAGAAATATTAGATTAACAGCAGACCTCTCCAGAGACTGAGGAGGCCAGAAAGGGTGGGCAAGATATATTCAGGGTCCTAAATGAGAAGAACACGCAGCCAAGAATACTTTATCCAGCAACGCTCTCATTCAGAATAGAAGGAGCAATAAAGAGCTTCCAAGATAAGCAGAGACTGAAAGAATATGTGACCACCAAACCAGCTCTGCAGGAAATATTAAGGAGGACTCTGTAAAAGAAAGAGGACGCCCAAAGAAATAACCCACAAAAACAGGAACTGAATAGGTATTATGATGACACTAAGTTCATATCTTTCAATAGTAACTCTGAACGTGAATGGGCTTAATAATGATCCCATCAAAAGGTGCAGGGTTTCAGACTGGATAAGAAAGCAAGACCCATCTATTTACTGTCTACAAGACACTCATTTTAGACCTAAGGACATCTACAGCCTGAAAAATAAAAGGTTGGAGAAACATTTACCATTCAAATGGTCCTCAAAAGAAACCAGAGGTAGCAATCCTCATATCAAATAAATTAAAGTTTACCCCAAAGACTGTAGTAAGAGATGAAGAGGGACACTATATCATACTTAAAGAATCTATCCAACAAGAGGACCTAACAATGATGAATATTTATGCCCCTAATGTGGGAGCAGTCAAGTCTATCAATCAATTAATAACCAAAGTAAAGACATACTTAGACATTAATACACTAATACTGGGAGACTTCAACATGGCACTTTCTGCAAATGACAGATATTCTAAGCACAACATCTCCAAAGAAACAAAAGCTTTAAATGATACATTGGACCAGATGGATTTCACAGATATTGTACCTAAAAAAAACCAAAAAAACTCCACCCCAAGATTTCTAGAACTCATACAGCAATCTGGCAGTGTGGCAGGATACAAAATCAATGCCCAGAAATCAGTGGCATTTCTATACACTAACAATGAAACTGAAGAAAGAGAAATTAAGGAGTCAATCCCATTTACAATTACACCCTAAAGCATAAGATACCTTGGAATAAACCTAACAAAGAGATAAAGGATCTATACCCTAAAAACTACTGAACACTTCTGAAAGAAATTGAGGAAGACACAAAGAGATGGAAAAATATTACATGCTCATGGATTGGAAGAATTAATATTGTGCAAATGTTTATGCTACCCAGGGCAATTTACACATTTAATACAATCCCTATCAAAATACCATGGACTTTCTTCAGAGAGTTGAAACAAATCATCTTAAGATTTGTGTGGAATCAGAAAAGACCCCAAATAGCCAGGGGAGTATTGAAAAAGAAAACCAGAGCTGGGGGACATCACAATGCCAGATTTCAGGTTGTACTACAAAGCTGTGGTCATCAAGACAGTGAGTACTGGTACAAAAACAGACACATAGATCAATGGAACAGAATAGAGAACCCAGAAATGGGCCCTCAACTGTATGGCCCACTAATATTTGACAAAGCAGGAAAGACTATCCACTGGATAAAGGACAGTCTCTTCAATAAATGGTGCTGGGAACATTGGACAGCCACGTGCAGAAAAATGAAACTAGACCATTCTCTTACACCATACACCAAGATCAACTCAAAATGGATGAAAGATCTAAATGTGAGACAAGAATTCATCAAAATCCTAGAGGAGAACACAGGCAACACCCTTTTTGAACTTGGCCACAGCAACTTCTTGCAAGATGCATCTATGAAGGCAAGGGAAACAAAAGCAAAAATGAATTCTTGAGCATGATGTTAGCTTTTGTCATAAATGGCCTTTATTATGTCTAGGCATGTTCTTTCTATACCCAGTTTGTTGAGAGTGTTTATCATTAAAGGATGTTGTATAAAAGCTTTTTCTGCATTTATTGAGATCATATGATTTTATCTTATGTTCTATTAATGTGGTGTTTCACATTTATTGATTTGCATATGTTGAACCCTCCGTATGTCCCAGAGATAAATCCTATTTGATCATGTTTATGATTCTTTTAATGTGCTGTTGAGTTCAGCTTGCTAGTATTATAGTGAGAATTTTTGCATCTATAATAATCAGCAATATTGACCTATAGTCTTTCTTTCCTTATATTGTCCTTATCTGGCTTTTATATCAGGGTAATATTACTTTTTTAAAATATTTTATTTATTTATTCATGAGAAACAGAGAGAGAGAGAGAGAGAGAGAGAGGCAGAGACATAGGCAGTGGGAGAAGCAGGCTCCATGCAGGGAGCCTGATGTGGAACTTGATCCCAGGACTCCAGTATCACGCTCTGAGCCAAAGGCAGACACTCAACTGCTGAGCCACCCAGGCATCCCGGTAATGCTAGTTTCTTAAAATGAGTTTGGCACTGTTCCTTTCCTTTCCATTTTTGAAAGAGTTTGAGAAAGATTAGTATTAGTTCTTTAAATGTTTGGTTGAATTAGTCAATGGAGCCATTTGGTCCTGGGCTTTTTTATTTGTTGTGAAACTTTTCATTACTGATTCAATCTTACTCATTATATGTCTATTCAGATTTTCTGTTTCTTCATGATACAGTCATACTAAGTTTTATGTTTCTAGCAATGTATCCATTTCCTTTAGGTTATCCAGTTTTGAGAGGTGTAATTGTCCATAGCATCTCTTATGAGCCTTTGTATTTCTATGGTATCAATTATAAAGTCTACTCTTTCATTTTAAACATTATTTATTTGAGTCTTTTCTTTTGTTCTTAGTTTAGTAAGGTTTGTCATTTTGTTTATCTTTTCCAAAAATCAGTCTTAATTTCATTGATCTTTTTTATAGTTTCTGATCTCTATTTCATTTACTTCTGTTTTGATCTTTTTAATTTTTTCCTTCTGCTAACTTTGAACTTTGTTCTTCTTTTCTTAGTTCCTGGAGGTGCAAGGTTAGCTTGTTAATCTGAAATCTTTCTTGTTTCTTAATGTGGGGCATTATTACTATAACTATTCTATTTAGAATTGCTTTTACTGTATTCCGTAAATGTTGGTATGTTGTGTTTCCATTTTTGTTTGTTTCAAGACATTGTCTTATTTCCATTTTTGTTTCTTCTTTGACCCATTGGTTATTTTTTAATTTTTTTAAAGAAGAACATTTTTATTTATTTATTTTTTTATAAATTTATTTTTTATTGGTGTTCAATTTGCCAACATATATAATAACACCCAGTGCTCATCCCATTAAGTGCCCCCCTCAGTCCCTGTCACCCAGTCACCTCCACCGCCCACCCACCTCCCCTTCACCCCAAGTTCGTTTCCCAGAGTTAGGAGTCTCTCATGTTCTGTCTCCCTTTCTGATATTTCCCACTCATTTTTCTCCTTTCCCCTTTATTCCCTTTCATTATTTTTTATATTCCCCAAATGAATGAGACCATAAAATGTTTGTCCTTCTCCATTGACTTATTTCACTCAGCATAATACCCTCTAGTTCCATCCACTTCGAAGCAAATGGTGGGTATTTGTCGTTTCTAATGGCTGAGTAATACTCCATTGTATACATAGACCACATCTTCTTTATCCATTCATCTTTTGATGGACACCGAGGCTCCTTCCACATTTTGGCTATTGTGGACATTGCTGCTAGAAACATCGGGGTGCAGGTGACCTGGCGTTTCATTGCATCTGTATCTTTGGGGTAAATCCCCAGCAGTGCAATTGCTGGGTCGTAGGGCAGATCTATTTTTAACTCTTTGAGGAACCTCCACACAGTTTTCCAGAGTGGCTGCACCAGTTCACATTCCCACCAACAGTGCAGGAGGGTTCCCCTTTCTCCATATCCTCTCCAACATTTGTGGTTTCCTGCCTTGTTAATTTTCCCCGAGGTGGTATCTCATTGTGGTTTTGATTTGTATTTCCCTGATGGCAAGTGATGCGGAGCATTTTCTCATGTGCTTGTTGGCCATGGCCCATTGTTTATTGAGGAGTATGCTGCTTAATTTCCACATATCTGTGAATTTTCCCACTTTCTTCCTGTTACTGATTTCTATTTCATACCATTGTGGTCAGAAAAGTTACTTGGTATGATTTCAGTCTTTTTTTTTAATTTGCAAAGACTTTTGTGGCTTAACATGATCTAACCTGGAGAATATTTCATGTCCAGTTGAGAAGAATGAGTATTTTGCAACTCTTGGATGGAATGTTCTGTATTTTTCTGTTAAGTATATTTGGTCTGCAGTATAGTTCAAGTCCCATGTTTCCTTATTAATATTCTGTCTAAATGATCAGATCATTTTCTTATTTGAAATGGAGCATTGAATTTCTCCACTATTGTTGCATTGTTATCTATTTCTTTCTTCAGATCTACTAGTATTTACTCAATATATTTAGGTGCTCCAATGTTGGATGCATATATATTTACAGTTGTTATATACTACTGATGAATTAAGCTCTTCCTTGTTGTATAAGGACTTTGTTTCTTCTTACAGCTTATGACTTAAGGTCTTTTTGTCTGATAAAAATTTAGCTACTCCTGCTCTCTTTTCATTTCCATTTGAATTAAATATATTTTTCCAGTATTTCACTTTTAGCCTATGTGTGTCCTTAAGCTGAAGTGAGTCTCTCATAGGCAGCATATAGTTGGATTTTGTTTTTATATCCATTCAGCCACTATATGCCTTTCAATTAGAGATTTCAATTTATTTACATTTGAAGTAATTATTGATAAGTAAGGGCTTACTAATGCCATCTTATTAATTGTTTTCTGGCTATTTTGTAGTCCCCTTTTCCTTTTTTCCTTTGTTTACCATCTTCTATTGTAAATTAATTGATGATTTTCCATAGTGATATGCTTTGATTCCCTTTTCTTTATCTTTTTCATATCTACTGTTGGCTTTTGCTTTGTGGTTACTGTGAGGCTTACGTAAACCATCTTATAGATATAATTGAGTTTTTTAAGCTGCTATCAACATTTTAAACTGATAACAAGTTAACTTTGATCACCTACAAAAACTCTACCCTACTACTCCCACCTATACCAGAGAAATTATTCTTTAGCAGTATGTTAGTGTGAGTCTGGAAAAGTAGAGTGACAAAATAGATGAAAGTTGAAGAGGCTAGGGTAGATAAAACCTGTGTCCCTACCGGGGACAGGAAACTAATCAAAGCAAAGTTTTCTCCAAGAGAGAAAGGCACTGGGTCTACTATTAGTCCTACCTGGAACTCTAGGTGTGGGCAGCTTTGCCATTATTCCTCTTGGCACATAAGCAGAAGAACTGGAGACAGCTGTAGCTATGAAGCACATAGAGCAGAGTGCTACTACAAGCCCGAGTATTTCCTGAAGCCTCATAAAATGATATCCCTCTCTTTGCTCTTGATCTTTGCTCTTGATCAGCCCACAAGGACAGAGAAGAGCTGGGTCAGGGTGAAAAGATGATGTTCATGGTTTGGATGAAAAGGCTGAAGAGGGCACAACTGTATAGATCTGGAAGTTTTTCAAAGATTGTAGACATCATACATGTACATACATGAACACATGGACACAAGGGGCAAAAGAACACAGCCAAAGACACCCAGGAACCATGGATGAGTTCCAGCTGGAGCAGGAGGCCTGCAGAAGATAGAGACTGCAGAGGCTAAAATCAGCCACTTCTTACCACAAATACTCTTTATGGCAATTGCCCTCAGCCCTGGGAGTTTAGAATCAGTGTCAGGAAGGAGGAGAGTGAAAGAACTTTGAGAGAGTGAAAACTCCTGAATAGACTGTGCTTTAAACTTACAACTAAAATCTCTCAATGGAGTGAGAAAATCCCAGATTCAATTTTCTGATCTCAATTGAAAATGAGGGCTTTGGATTTGAAATAAAAAAATTAAATTGAGTTGAAATAAGGTGACCGACTGTTTCAATTTACACTAGGCTGTGGGATTTTCACTGCTAAAACCTGAAAAATCTTGGGCAAAGCAAACCAGAATGGTGGTCCTCTTAGTTGTAGATAGAAGGAAAGTGATATTTTTTCCATGCCCAATTTTGTGACTGTGAAATTCATACCCACTGACAATTAAAAAGGCTGATCTTGAACCCTCCAATCTGGGAGAATTTCCACATACACACTGGAATGGAAACTGATGCAGCTACCCAGATCCTCTTTAAGGAAGGCCTATTGCTCCAGCAGCTGGGAGTGCTGCTGATGCCCAACATTAGCTGTCTTGTCCTGTAGGGTTTACCTTAGCTCTGAAGCCACCTCTCCCACGGTCAGGCCTCTTTATGTGGCTGCACCCATCCAGCAGCTGATCCATGTAGGAGTATAAAGGCTGGCCATCTCCTCCCAGCTCAGGACAATATGGGGGTCATTCTATCTCTGTAGCTTCACCATGACATAGGCTAAGGCTATTGTTCAGCCTGCATTTCAGTCAAGCTGCTCACTCTGCTTAGTCCTGCTTCTTTACCATCCCTTCCTTGGGTGTTAATGTAAATGTCTGCATACCAAGCTCTATTTCAGAGTCTGTTTTCTGGAGAACCCAACTTCAACCCACACCAATGTCCTCCTTCCCATTTGCTTTCACAAGGACATGGGGGACTCACTGGTTGAGCCTGAGTAAAACTGGTTTGCCCTAAGGAGTTGTCTAAGGAACTGGCTTTTTTTATTCTGCAAAGTTTTCAGGATAAGAAAATGTGACTCGTAGGAACAGTATAACTTTATTGAATGAATGACTAGGGCAGGGTCAACTTCATGGATATGTGACCTGTACACAGGTAAACAGGCCTCATATTTCTCAGAAGGGCAACCCAGAGGCTTATTGTCCTGCTGTCAGGGTCTTAAAATTAATCATTTTTGAACAAGAGGCCCCACATTTTTCATTTTGCACTGGGTCCCGCAAATTATGCAGCTGGTCCTAGACTTGGGTCTCCTAAGACCTGGCTTATCCTCATTTTCCCCAGGATTCTCCCTCACCATAATGGTGTGGCAGGAAAGCAGAGGTATTCCCTGCTTGGCCAATGCCAACCGTTGCTCTTTATAAATTTTCCTTCTATTTCTTTCTTTCAAAAAGGACTTGCCCTGGATTATTAAAGATCTGCTGGAAACCTTCCTATCTCTGCTTGGCATTATGCTTTAATAATGGTACCTCAAACTATAATCTAAAAAGTAGACAGAATTTTTTTTAAAAAATCAGAAAGAAAAAGCAAACTTCTGCAATTAGGGGCAGAATAAATGACAAGAAGATACCTGACTAAAATGGTGGCATTTAATCAGGCACTAGGCAGGAAATGTGTGAGGCAATTCCAGAATGATAAGAACGAGTCTGAACCCTCTAATGGAACTTTTGTCAAGGTTTTCAATACTACACTGCCCTTTAAAAGCCATTTACTCCTCTGCCCTTGTTTTTGTCCAGGCCTAGAGGTGAAAATGAAAAAAATGGAAAGCAAGATGCTGGCACTATTGACTTTTTTCAAAGAGAAAACAGGCCGCAAGTTTCATAGAAAATCCTCTTACAGAGAGAATGGCTCTTAAAAATAGGATAGGCTTCATAATTTGCAGGAGACAATACAAATGAAAATGTGACATCCCTTGTTCAAATTACTAAAAATTTCAAGATGATGGGAACAAATTGAGGGCACTTGGGAGCCCTGTGTGACTGTACAGGTCACACTCCCATGAAGCTGGCATTGCTTAGGAGTCTCTGAAGGAGGTTTGTACTATTCTTATTATCTAACTTAATAATGCTGCTTCTTCCATTTCAAATCACTAGGGATATGATGATTATGCGTGCACATGTACGAGTGTGTGCACATGTTCATGTGTTAATTTGAGCTTCACTCTAGGGACAGTTAATTGTCCTAATTCAGAATTAAACTAGGGTATTTGGATAATATTATATCAGGAAATCTATGCTCTAAATCTAAAGTACTCTACAAATACTTTAACTATTATTATTTCTAACCAACACCAAATTTTTGGATAATTAGTATAATAAGTGTTATAAATGGGCTTTCATTAGTGAAATTAGTAGAAATATGAAATATGTGAAAATAAAGGTATGCATTGGTTCAGATGTTCTGGAGACACTATCTAGACTTTCAAAAACAGAGTACAATAATCTAGTATCTATTATAGGCTGCACTCATGAGGTAGTATCTCTTTATGGTCTTGATTTGCATTTCTCTGATGATGAGTGATATGGAGCATTTTTCATGTGTCTGTTGGCAATCTGTATATCTTCTTTGGAGAAATATCTGTTTATGTCTTCTGCCCATTTTTAAATTGGGTGGTTTATATTTTTTGGTGTTGAATTGTAGAAGTTCTTTAATTAATTAATTAATTTTTAAATTTTTATTTAAATTCAATTTAATTAACATATAGTGTATTATTAGTTCCAGAGGTAGAATTTAGTGATTCATCAGTTGCATACAACACCCAGTGCCCTCCTTAATGCCCATCACCTAATTATCCCATCCTCCTACCCGGCCACCTCCTCCAGCAACCCTGAGTTTATTCCCTATAGTTAATAGTCTCTTATGGTTTGCCTCCTTCTCTGTTTTTGTCTTATTTTGTTTTTCCTTCCCTTCCCCTATTTTCCTGTTTTGTTTCTTAAATTCCACATATGAATGAAATAGCATGGTATTTATCTTTCTCTCACTTATATACTTTGATTAGCATAATACACACTAACTCCATCCACATTGTTGCAAATGCAAACATTTCATTCCTTTTGATGGCTGAGAAATATTCCATTGTATATAAATATACCACATCTTCATTATCCATTCATCTGTCAATGGACATTGGGCTCTTTCCATAGTTTGGCTATTGTGGACATTGCTGCTACAAACATTGGGGTGCAGGTGCCTCTTTGAATCACTGTGTTTGTATCCTCTGAATAAATACTTAGTAGTGCAATTGCTGGGTCATAGAGTAGCTCTATTTTTAACTTTTTGAGGAAACTCCATACTGTTTTCCAGAGTGGCTGCACCAGCTTACATTCCCACCAACAGTGTATGAGGGTTCTCCTTTCTCTGCATTCTCACCAACATCTGTTGCTTTCTGATTTGTTAATTTTAGCCAGTCGACCAGTATGAGGTGGCACCTCATTGTGATTTTGATTTGTATTCCCTAATGATAAATGATGTGGAACCTTTTTTCATGTGCCTATTAGCCATTTGTATGTCTACTTTGGAGAAAGTCTGTTCATGTCTTCTGCCCATTTCTTAACTGGACTTTTGTTTTTGGATGTTGAGTTTGATAAGTTCATGATAGATTTTGGATACTAGCCCTTTATCTGATAAGACATTTGCAAATATATTCTCCCATTCCATAGGTTGCCTTTTAGCTTTAGGGACTATTTCCTTTGCTGTGCAAAAGATTTTTATCATTTTTGCTTTTGTTTCTCTTGCCTATGGAGATGTGTCTAGCAAGAAGTTGCATGGCCAATGTCAAGGAAGTTGCTGCCTGTGTTCTCTAGGCTTTTGACAGATTCCTGTCCCACATTTAGGTCTTTCATCCATTTTGAATTTATTTTAGTGTATAGTGTAAGAAAGTGGTCCAGTTTCATTCTTCTTCCTGTGGCTATCCAATTTTCCCAGCACCATTTGTTGAAGGGACTGTCTTTTTGCTGTTGGATATCTTTTCCTGCTTTGACAAAGATTAGTTGCAGAGAGTTGAGGGTCCATTTCTGGATTCTCTGTTCTGTTTCATTGATCTGTGTGTTTGTTTTTGTGCTATTACCTTACTGTCTTGATAGTTACAGCTTTGTAATATAGCTTAAAGTCCAGAATTGTGATGCCACCAGCTTTGGTTTTCTTTTTCAACATTCCTTTGGCTATTCAGGGTCTTTTCTGGTACCATACAATTTTAGTATTGTTAGTTCCGGTTCTGTGAAAAATGTTTATGGTATTTTGGTAAGGATTGCATTGAATGTGAATTGCTTTGGATAGCATAGACATTTTCACAATATTTGTTCCTCTAATTCATGGGCATGGAATGCTTTTCCATTTTTTTGTGTCTTCCTCAATTTCTTTCATAAGTGTTCTTTAGTTTTCAAAGTATAGATCCTTTACCTCTTGGGCTAGATTTATTCCTAGATATCTTAGGAATTTTGGTGCAACTGAAAATGCGATTGATTCCTTGATTTCCCTTCCTTCAGCCTCATTGTTAGTGTATAGAGATGCAGTTGACTTCTGTGCATTGATTTTGTACCCTGCAACTTTACTGGATTCCTGTATCAGTTCTAGCAATTTTGGGGTGGAGCCTTTTGGCTCTTTTCTACATAGAGTATCATGTCATCTATGAAGAGTGGAAATTTGACTACTTCTTTGCCAATTTGGATGCCTTTTATTTCTTTTTGTTTTCTAATTGCTGAGGTAGGATTTCCAGTACTATGTTAAAGAACAGTGGTGAGAATGGACAGCCCCGTTGTATCCCTGACTTTCGGGAAAAGCTCTCAGTTTTTTGCCATTGAGGATGATATTCACTGTGGGTTTTTTGTATATGGCTTTTATAATATTGAGCTTTTATAATATGTTACCTCTATCCCTACAGCACTGAGAATTTTTATCAAGAAAGAAGAAAGGATGCCATATTTTGTCAAATGCTTTTCCTGCATCTATTGAGACCATCATATGGTTCTTGACTTTTATTTATGTGGTGTGTCACATTGATTGATTTGTGGTCAAACCACCCTTGCAACCCAGGAATAAATCCCACTTAGTCGCGGTGAATAATCCTTTTAATGTACTGTTGGATCCTATTAGCTAGTATCCTAGTGAGAATTTTGGCATCCATCTTCATCAGGGAAAATGGTCTGTAATTCTCCTCTTTAATGAGGTCTTTTCCTTCCATTTTTATTTCAGTTTCAGAAGAATAGGTATTAATTCTTCTTTAAATGTTTAGTAGAATTCCATTGGGAAATCATGTGGCCCTGGACTCTTGTTTCTTGGGAGATTTTTTATTACTGATTCAATTTCTTTGCTGGTTATGGGTCCATTCAGATTTTCTATTTCTTCTTATTTCAGTTTTGGTAGTTTATGTTTCTAGGAAGGCATCCACTTCTTCCGGATTGCCTAATTTGTTGGCATATAATTGCTCATAATATTTTCTTATCATTGTTAGGATTTCTTTGGTATTGGTTATGACCTCTCCTCTTTCATTCATAATTTTATTTATTTGAGTCCTTTCTCTTTTCTTTTTGATAAATCTGGCTAGAAGTTTCTCAATCTCATTAATTCTTTCAAAGAACCAGCTCCCAGTTTTGTTGATCTGTTCTATTGTTTTTTTTTTTAATTTCTATATCATCGATTTCTTCTCTAATCTTAATTTCTCTTCTCCTCATGGATTTAGTCTTTATTTGCTGTTTTTTCCCACCTCCCTTAGGCATAAGGTTAGATTGTATATATAAGACTTTTCTTGTTCCTTGAGAAATACCTGTATTGCAGTATACTTCCCTCTTAGCCTTTGCTGCAACCCAGGGGTTCTGAATTGTGTTTTCATTTTCATTTACTTGCATGTATTTTTTAAATTCTTCTTTAATTTCCTGTTTATTCATTCATTCTTGAGTAGGATGCTCTTTAACCTCCATGTATTTGTGGTTTTTCCAAATTTTTTCTTGTGATTGATTTCAAGTTTAAAGCATTGTGGTCTGAAAATATGCATGGTATAACCTCTACTTATTGAGACCTGATTTGTGACCCAGTATGTGATCTGTTCTGGGGAATACTCCATGAACACTCCAGATGAATGTATATTCTTGTTTTAGGTTGAAATGTTCTGAATATATCTGTTAATAAGTCCATTTGTTCCAGTGTGTCATTCAAAGCCCTTGTTTCCTTGTTGACCTCTGTTTATATGATCTGTTCATTGCTCTCTGGGTTGTTAAAGTCCCCTACTTTTTGTATTATTATCAATGCATTTCTTTAATTTTATTATTAATTGGTTTGTATGTTTGACTGTTCCCAAGATAAGGGCATAAATATTTACAATTGTTAGAATTTTCTTGTTGAATAGACCCTTTTCTTATATCACTCTTTTTCATCTCTTATTACAGTCTTTGTTTTAAAATCTAGTTTGTCTGATATAGATTGCTACCCCAGCTTTCTTTTGATGTCCATTAGCATAACAAATATTTCTCCACCCTCTCTCTTTCAATCTGGAGGTATCTTTGGTCTAAAATGAGCTTCTTGTAAGCAGCATATGATGGGTCTTGGGTTTTTTTGTTTTGTTTTGTTTTTGTTTTTGTTTTTGTTTTTATCCATTCTGATACCCTATGTCTTTTGATTGGCACATTTAGTCCATTTGCATTCAGAGTAGTTGTTGAAAGATACTAAGTTAGTGTCATTGCATTACCTGTAAAGTCACTGTTCCTGTATATTGTCTCTGTTCATTTCTGGTCCTTGTTATTTTGGGGCTTTCTCTGCCCAAAGGATCTCCTTTAATATTTCTTATAGGGCTGGTTCAGTGTTCACAAATTTCTTTAGTTTTTGTTTGTCCTAGAAACTCTTCATCTCTCCTTTTATTCTGAATGACAGCCTTGTTGGATAAAGTATTCTTGGCTGCATATTATTTCCCATTTAGCATGTTGAATATATCATGCCAGTGCTTTCTGGCCTGCCAGTTCTCTGTGGACAAATCTGCTGCCAGCCTTGTTTCTACCCTTACAGATTAAGGACCTCTTGTTTCGAGCTGTTTTCAGGATTTTCTATTTATCTTTGAAATTTACAAGCTTCACTATTATATGTCAAGGTGTTGACCTATTTTTATTGATTATGAGGGGATTCTCTGTGCCTCCTGGACTTGAATCCGTGTTTCCTCTCCCAGCTTAGGGAAGTTCTCAGCTGTAATTTGTTCAAGTAAAACTTCTGTCTCTCTCTCTCTTTTCATCTTCTGGGACTCCTATTATCTGGGTACTATTTTGCTTTATAGAATAGCTGAGTTCTCTGTCTTCCTTCATGATCCAGTAGTTTTCTTTCTCTCTCCTTTTCAGCTTCCTTATTTTCCATCATTTTATCTTCTATATCACTCACTCTCTCTTCTGCCTCGTTCATCTTTGTTTTTAAAGCCAGGGAATGCATCTTGGTAATTGCATTTTTAATTGCAGCCTGACTACATTTTAGTTCTCTTATTTCTACAGGAAGAGATTCTCTAGTGTCTTCTACACTTTTTTTCCAAGCCCAGCTTGTAGCTTTATAATTATTGTTTTAAATTCTAGTTCAGACATCTTACTTATATCCATATTGATTAAATCCCTGGCAGTAAGTACTACCTCTTGTTCTTTTTTTTTTTTTTGGAGTAAATTTGCCCATCTCATCATTTTGGCCAGAAAAGAAAAGAGGAAATAAAAAGAAAGAGAAAACAATAACAATAACTACTACAAAAACTTCAGGAATTGTTTCTGGTATATGCTGTGTACACTCTGCTGTTGTGTTTTGGCTGCTTTCCCACTGGTCCTTCCTCTACAGAGTTCCTCCTTGCTCATAGTGGGGAGAGTTTGAACCTTTAATAGGTGTGCTTTGTCAAGATAAGCCTGTAAAAGAAAATAGAAAAAAAAAAAACAAAACAGAAAACAAACAAAAAAGCCTGATCCAAGATAAGAGAAAAGGAAAAGGAACAGAACTGCAAACAATGAACTATAAGTTTGATTCTAAAAAATAAGAAAGAAGGAAAAAATAGTAGGTAAAGAAGAAAAGAGGAAAAAAAAAAAGAAGCCCGATCAAAAAACTAAGAGAAGGAAACAAACCAACAAATGAACAAAAATTTTTAATTCTGATACCAAAAAAAAGTTAAAAGAGAAAAGATAAAAAGGAATATATCTAAAATAAAAGATAAAAAATAAAAAATAAATCTTTAAAATTAGGAAAAGAGAAAAATAAAGAGAAGCAAGCCAAGTCCTGTTTCCATTGGAAGCTGATGTTTTGGAGCAGTCTTTAGTTAGTAGACTCGGTAGATGCAGGAGTCTGGGCCTTCTTGGTCTTCTGAGGGAGAGGCCTGCTGGGCTGGCTCATAAACTGACTTGCCCTTGCTCCTGCCAGGCACTGGGGGTGGGGTGGGGACCGCGTTTAGTGTAGGGGACTCTAGCCACCACCGGAAGCCTTGTGTTTGTCTTTGAAGGTTGACTGCGCTGGTGGATAGGAGAAGGGACGGTGGTAGAGGAGGAGGAATATGGCGTCACCCCCACTTTGTCCCTGGGGAGCATAACTCCCAGCCACCACTGCCCAGGAGGCCCTCTTAGAAAAGTGAACAATCTCCTGTGTCCTAAGCTTTCATCAGTTCCTTGTCCTTAACCTGTCTGTGCCCGAGCCATCTGCACACCTGGAGCCACAGATCTCCTGTATTTTATCTCTGGTCTGTGGCTGGGATTCAAAACTCCAAGTTTTAAAGGGCCTACTAAGGTGCAGGCCCACTCCCAGCCCCCCGGTGAGGAGGCTCTGGGCATACCCAGCACTGTCCCATCCTGAAAAGCAGTCTCGCCATACTTTTGCAGACGTAGAGTTGATTGTAAAACTCCGCGAAAAGCTGGAACCAGGTTATCCGCCTTCTGCGCTCAACGCAGTCCCCTACTGCACATTCTGTCCCAGAAAAGCAGTCGCAGAGGCTTGAGTCTATTGTGGCAGACAGTGAAAAGTGGTGGCCAGGTTATCTGCAATCTGCTCTTGTCTCTGCTTTCTTCTCAGTTCTGCAGCTGAAAAGCAGCCACTCTGGCACACACAGAGGTTTAAGCTTATTGTGACTCACAGAGAAAAGTTGTTAAGAGGTTTTCTGCCCTCTGCACACACCTCTGACCCTACTGTTGAGCACTGCTCAATGGCTCCCAGCTGGCTTTTTGTCCTTGGAGAGGCAAAATATTGTCTTCCAAATGCACTCCCTGAAGGGGATCAATCTCTCTGTGTGTGACCCAGGGCTCTCCTCACTGCGGATTATTGTGTGATCCCTACCTGCTGCACTCTCTCCTGCTTTCTTCCTCTCCCTGACTTTGCTCCTCAAAAAGGATTCCCTCCCCGTTGCAGCTGTGCGGTCTTCCCTCCCCCACAATTTCATGGCTCCAGACCTGGAATCTACCACATTTTCGACCTCCAAACAGTGCAGATTGTTTTCTTAATCCTCAGATCATCTTCCTAGTTGTTCAAAATAGTTGGATGTTGATCTAGCTGTATTCAAAAGCCAAAGGTAGTTCAAGGTCCTCCTCCTACTCCATCATCTTAATTTCCTAGATCTCTAAGTTCTTTATATTTTGAATAACCTTTTATTGGATATACTATGTGCAGATATCTTCTCCCATTCAGCAAGTTGTCTTTTAGTCATCCAGTTTCATTCCTTTGCATCTAGTTACCCAGTTTTCCTAACACCATTTGTTTAAGAGATTGTCTTTTCCCTTTGTCATAGATTGACTATATAATCATAGGTTTATTTATGGGCTCTCTATTCTGTTCCATTGATCTAGGTATGTTTTTGGTACTACTACCGTACTGTTTTGATTACTACAGCTTTGTTTTATATCTTGAAATCTGGGATTGTGATACCTCCAGCTTTGTTCTTCCTTTTCAAGATTGCTTTGGCTATTGGGGGTCTTTTGTGGTTCCATTCAAATTGTAGGATTATTTGTTCCAGGTCCATGAAAAATGTTATTGGCATTTTGATAGAGATTTTATTAAATATGTAGATTGCTTTGTGTAGTATGGACATTTTAACAATAGTTGTTCTCTCAATCCATGAGTATGGAATATCTTTCCATTCGTTTGTGTTGTCTCTGGTTTCTTTTATCAGTGTTTTATAGTTTTCAGAGTATAGATCTTTCAATTACTTGGTTAAGTTTAGTCCTGGATATTTTGTTATTTTCAATGCAATTGTAAATGGGATTGTTTTCTTAATTTCTCTTTCTATTACTTCATTACTATAGAAATGTAGCATATTCTTATATATTAATTTTGTATCCTGAAACTTTACTGAATTCATTTATCCATTCTAGTAGTTTTTTGGTGGAGTCTTTTGTGTTTTCTGTATATATTACCATGTCATCTGCAAATAGTGAAAGTTTTACTTCTTCTTACCAATTTGGATGCCTTTTTTTTATTCTTCTTGACTGATTGCTGTAACTAGGACTTCCTAGTACTAGGTTGAATAAAAGTGGTGAAAGTGGACATCCTTGTCTTGTTCCTGACCTTAGTGGAAAATCTCTGAATTCTTTACCATTGAATGTGATATTAACTGGATTTTTCATATATGGTCTTTGTTATGTTGAGGTATATTCCCTCAAATCTACTTTGTTGAGGGTTTTTTTTAGCGAATTAATGTCATATTTTATCAAATGTGTTTTCTGCATATATTGAGGTCGTCATATGGTTTTTATCCTTTCTCTTATTGATATGATGTACCATATTGATTGATTTGTTAACATCAAAGCACCCTTGCACCCTGGTAATAAAACCCACTTGATTATGGTGAATTAATTTTTAATGTGTTGTTGGATTTAGTTTGCTAATATTTTGTTGAGGATTTTTGCGTCAGTGCTCATCAAAGATATTGGCCTGTAGTTCTCTTTTTGTAGTGTCTTTATCAGGGTAATTCTTACTCATAGAATGAATTTGGAAGCTTTCCTTTCTCTTTTATTTTTTGGGATAGTTTGAGAAGAATAGGTATTAACTCTTCCTTAAATATTTGGTAGAATTCACCTGGGAAGCTGTCTGGTCCTGGACTTATATTTGTTGGGGTTTTTTTGATTACTGATTCCATTTCCTTGCTAGTAATTGGTCTGTTAAAAATTTTTATTTCTTTGTGATTCAGTTTTGGGAACTGATAGGTTCTCCGGATTCTTCTTGTCAATATAAAGTTAAGAATCTTTATCTAGAATATTGGTCATCTGACTCACATGAGCATTTTATGAAAGTGTAGGTGAATCACCTGAAAGAACAACAAGCTAAGACTTCATCAGACTTAAAGAACAGCCGAGACCCAGAACAAGTCAAGAATATTTCCTCTCAGTACCTCTATTCAACATTGTATTGGAGCGTCTAGACAGGTAATTAAGCAAGAAAATGGAGTAAAGATTATCCAATTTGAAAAGCAAAAAGTAAAACTATTTTTGTTTGCAGATGCTGATAATCTTATATGTAGAAAGTCCTAAGGAAACCATTAAATTAAAAACTATTAGAACTAATAAGCAAGTTCAACAGGGTTGCAGAATACAAGATCAATATACAAAACAAATTATATTTTTATTTACTTGCAATGAGCAATCCAAAATTAAAATTAAGGAAACAATTCCAAGTATAATAATATCAAAAAGAATAAAATACTTAGGAATAATTTAACAAAGGAAGTCCAAACTTGCAGTCTGAAAACTCCAAAATATTGTTGAAAGAAATGAAATAACACCTAAGTAAATGGAAAGACAACCTATGTTCATGGATCAGAAGACTTAATATTGTTAAGATGGCAACATTTCCCAAACTTATCTGCAGATTTAATGTAATCCCTGTCAAAGTCCTAACTGGTATTGAAATGAAAGGATCCCAGAGTATTCCAAAGAATCTTAAAAATTAAGAACAAAGTTGAAGAACAAATTCTCACTTCCTGATATGGGAAAGAGGGAAGAGTATTGACCAAGAGGATGGAATCTGAATATTCCTTCTATAGTTGTGGTCATGGATTTTAAGCAAGTACAGTTCATGCAGCTGTGTTTACCCAAATACTTCCAGGAAGTGAAAAAGTATTTGTAAGGGGGTATTGTAGTGAGGATAAAAATAAACAAAAAATAGAGCAATGAATATAATCAGTAAATAGGCCACAGGTAAATATTTGACTTCCCTTTTGTCTACTAAATCTTGTCCCATGCTCTTTTCTTGGAGTCTATGTTACGGAAAAAATATCCATATCAGAATCTCAGCTGGATGTAATGGCATCTCCAACAATAATCCTCTCTCCCACCTTTCATTCCTTACCTTGTTCCACTATCAGATAGAATCTCTATAAATGTAAACCTTCCAATCACACAGTATCTTGCCCAGTGTTGCTATTAGATCTGGTTCTTTCTAACAGAGTCATATTTCATTGCCATGTCAGATTTGAGTCCTATCCAGCACTTATTGATCCTTCCAAGAAGCTGTCTCAGTCACTGTGCTTATATGTCAGAGTTACACTCTTTGGAGCCATACTCTATGGACACTGGGTGGAGAGGTGAATAGTATGCTTGACCCCTTCACCTCCTGATTTCTCCACAGTATTACAAGGACCTTCCTCCTCTACTCTCCTAAGATAAAATGAGTCTACCACAGTATCCAATTTTGTCCTCCTTATATTTCTCCTTCTCAGTTTCTATTAATTTCCATTTCCAACTTCTTAATCACATTTTTTAGTTCCTGTGCCACATGCAAGTGACTTCAAATAAAGGCCAATAGTAGTGTGGAGAAAGGGACAGGTAGTATCATAAATATATATGTGCCATGATGTTATGTAGTGGAGAAAAACAAATCCATAACTTCAGATTTCTGTGTTTAACAAATTGCTAACGTGCAAGGAACATTAACTTTAAAACCGAAGTATAATCAAGCCATGTTGATTAAAGACCCTAACTCAAAAATAAATTATATATACATATGTGTGTGTACTTTTGATTATATAGAAATATGTTTCAATATAGGGATTATTAAAAGAAAACCAGCCTCTCAACCACATGAAATAAAATCCTCATGCAGTGATAAAATATTGCAAACAAATATGAAGGCTCTAAAATATAGAAAAGAAAAGAAAACCAAGAATTCCATTAAATATGTAGCTATATTCATCCTCAACCATGTACATGCTTCAATTAGATTTTGGAAAACTCTCTGGCTTATTTCTTTTTACTTTATTTTGGCTCCTATGTCTTTTTTTAATATTCAGAAGCTTTTAAAAAATATTAGCTCCTTCACTAAACATTGAATTTATAGTAGGCCATTCTGAATTTTAATTTCTGTCATATAAAATACCCCACTGAAGAATCTGAGCCAGTCATTTTATCCCCAAGTCTCAGCTATACATAGGAAAAAGTCTTATGTTATATTCTTATTATTAAATAAATAAAATAAGGCATACATGTTCATCACTAAATTTTTTAAAAATATGATTTGCAATATAGCATATTCACAACAGCTGTCCTTATACATACGCAATTGATGCTTGGCTAATTTAGTGACTTACATTACATCTACAATTAAATAAATACAGAATTGATTTTACCTCCTCTACCCTATTCCTCAGTGCCTAAAATTTCTTTAATAAGTCACAGTGCTTACCTAGAGACAAGGCTAAAAATCTGAGTACCCCTTGAGTTATCAAACACTGACTTAAATTCATACTGAGATATAAATGCTTTTTGCTAAACTAGATGTTAGGTGAGAAAGATCCCTAGATTTGGATCATGGAGTGGTCCAATATAGGATGGGAGTGCCTCATTCTTCCTATATTAATGATCCTTCAATGACTGACTCTATTTTGTAAGTACCTATTTGAATTGTGAATTGTTCTCAAAAAGTAGTTATCAACTTTTATCCATCCAAAAACACCAAAAGACAAATTTTTAAGTAAAAAAAAAAAGGGGGGGGGGGCGAATATATGCCTTACACTACACATGTGAAACACAAAGAGTTTTTATCAATAAAATAAGATAAACTCCCTAATTGAGAAATAAATATGACATGATCAGGCAAAGATGAAATACTAAATATTAATGTTACCAATATATAAGGATTCAAGGATTATAAATTGTAGTCAAAATATAAAATTGGTATCTTCTTTCCTAAGGATAGTCAAGCAATATGTATGAAATGCCTAATGAATATTCGTTTTGACCCCAGTAATCCCATTTCTAGGGCTCCTAAGCAAGTATTCAAAATGTGCAAAAAATTTATATTCAAGGAAAATCATTTCAAACTATTTTTGAGTCATAAAGAGAAAAGCTGAAATTTCCAAAAATAGAAAAGCAATAACTTTTCCAAAAATAGAAAAGCAATAATTATGAAGTGAAATTTTCTGTAGCCATTGAACATCATTTCATAGAAGAATATTACATGAGAAAATATCTACTTATATTGCTAATTTTAAAAAGCATGTTATTAATTGTATATTTCCATTTATATATAAAAAGAATCTGAAAGGATACAGACAATGCTGTGCTTATACCTGGTTGATAGAATTACAGGTGATTTTATTATCTCCTTTGTGCTCCTTTATAGCTTGTTTTAATAATTTCTATAGTAAATATGTCACTTTTACAGTAAAAAAAAATAGCAAAAAATGTTCCAGGAAAAAATATTTTCATCAAAACCCAGAAATGACTACCCTCAACCTTGGAGGTCTTTTGGGAAGTTTGCTCCAATAGTTAGTTGGTTCCAAACCCAATACTGTTTCAACTGCTTATTATTTTTTTGGTCCTACAGTGAAAGGCCCACCTTTTATTTGCCAGTGACACTAAGTAGGGCCAGATGGCTTGCCTTTTGGAGGAACGGTTCTCAACCTGGCTGCCCCTCAGAGTTGCTGGGAATGATTTAAAATAACACATGCCCATGCTTCAACACCCAGAGATCTTCTTCTGTAGGTCTGGAATAGATAGAGTTTAGCAATAGGGTATGTGTGTGTGTGTGTGTGTGTGTGTGCACGCGCAAATATATGTGTGGGATATATGCATGATTTTTCTAAAATTCATTGTTTTGTGATTTTTCTAAAAGTCTAATGTACCACATTAACTAGGTCTTAATTTTTTTATAGTTCTATTTTGCATGACTTGACTTACTGTATTTATACTTTGGTTAGCCCAACTAGATTGTAACTTCAGCTATAATAGACAAGACTTTTTTATGCAAACAGCTTATTTTGTTATCTTAAATTAGGAATGAGTTTAGCAGATAAGTTTCCTGTAGGTTTTTGTCACCAGAAAATAGGGCTGCAGATGAATTGATTATTCTAAAATACAATTAATATTTTTGGAAGATTTTTTATGCTCTGCTTTATAAATAACTATACCATAGAACACATTTCCTCATTTAGGTGCCTTGCCATAGAGTGTATTTGGAATGATAAATACAGAATTAGCATTGCTTCTTGAGAGGCATTCATTTTACATGAAGGAAAGAGAGAGTTTAAGGTGGTTTGGCATGTTTATAACGGCCTTAGAAACTTCTAAGCCAAAACTATTTTGATGATACCATGCAAGTGAAACAGTGGGACCTTGCTGTACCCTGAAGAGAATTCAAAATACTTCAGTAGAAAAGCTCAGTCATTCTAAGGAGTTTTTACCTAAGAAGGGAGTTGGGTGGTCTTCTTTCTAGGTATAGTCTCCTAACATTAATAGACTTCTTATCTTCAACAAAAGGATGTTAATACCATCCTTAGAATTGATGGCTAAGACACAAGGATTTAAGAGTAATCAACTACATAGAACAGATGCACTCCAAGGAGTTGTCATCAAATACAATTTTGTTTACTGCAATGCAGTATTTTTTTTCAAAAGATTAGTTAGATAAACAATATGTGGATGAAATGGCTTAAATTTCATGTCTAGATATTCAAAAATAGATCCTTGGATCAAGAGAGACATGCAAAGACAAGGACCTTTTCAGAAGTTTTTGCACTAAATCATGCTTTAGGGGAACATCGGTAGCTTACATTGAGAATCTCCATAAGAACAGCCTTGGAAATGCATTTCTGTACATATTATATGGACATTGTTTATTAAATCAGGTTTAATTGTTTTAATAGTATAATTTACTGGGCAGCCCAGGTGGCTCAGCAGTTCAGCGCTGCCTTCAGCCCAGGGCGTGATCCTGGAGTCCCGGGATCGAGTCCCACCTCGGGCTCCCTGCATGGAGCCTGCTTCTCCCTCTGCCTGTGTCTCTGCCTCTCTCTCTCTCAGTGTCTCTCATGAATAAATAAAATCTTTTAAAAAATAGTATAATTTACTTATAGAGACAACATATGTTCACTGACTTAAATTCAAATAATGTAATATAAATTATAAAAAAGAAAACAAATCTAACCAACCCCCCAAATATCAGGACTACTCCTATAATTACCACTTAGATATGAATATATATATGTCATATAGTGTATCATATCAACACATATATAGATATATAAGTAGATAGATATACACATATAAATGGGGTCTTATTGTACATACTATTTTCAACCTGATTTTTTCATTTAAAATATCTTCATGAATATCAATGTACATCAGCCTTCTCAGTGATTATATATTGTTCCATTGTATGGATATCTCAAAATTTATTGAGTAAATATCCTATTACTAGCATTACTAGTTGATTCTAATTTTTCACATTAATATAAGTAGCACCATGTTGAACACCCTCACCTGTACTTCTGTCTTTGTGCATTCATCTGATTTTCTCCCTTACGGTGGATTTCTAAAAGTGTTATTTTTATAATCGCACTTCCTGATTTGGGGAAGAAGGACGAGTATTGACAGGAAAGAAGGAATGTCCCTTGAAGAGTACCATTAAGGTCCTAAAGGTCCTACTGTTTTACTTATATAGCATCATCAAAATAGTTTTAGCTTAGAAGATTCTAAGAAAGCTGTGAAGAATATATGCGTATTGATACACATGACTAAATGTACCTTCTCCAACCAACACCTCTAAGAGTGACCATTCCCTCTACCTACTGCCCCAAGGTAATAGTTTTGTCACTTTTTTCATGTTAATAAGTAGGTAAATGTTCAAGTTTTTGTCACTTTTTTCATACTAATAAGTATGTAATAAGTTCAAATGTATACTGCTATTCCCATTTCTTTGTTATTTATCCTCTCATATACTTAGTACATTTTTCTATTTAGTCCATGTTTATCCTTCTCTCAATGATTTATAAAATGCTTTATGCAGTAGAGCTTGTAACACACCACAAGTTGCAAGGTTTTTTGTTACTGTTGTTGTTATTGTTGATGGTTGTCAGTTTCTGTATTTAATAGTTCATCATTGGCAGATTGGGAAGAAAATGGGAGACACAATATACCACTCACTTTATAAATTGCAGTTTTTCCCTTATCCCTCAAGATCCAGCTTGAATCCCACATCTTTTCCTAAAGCCAAACCTCCCCCATCTTAACATGATCTCTCCCTCTCCCTAACTTCCAACTCATTATTCTGTACAATTTATTTCGTAATTTATCACATAGTGCCTGGTGACATACCTGTGTATTGTCAGTCACATTCAAGTATTATTTACCCAAGTCAGCAACCAGCAACTTAGTAGGAGATAAGTATTCACTCGGTGCCCTCAAAGCAGTTGCTCAATAAATAATGAAGGGTTATTTAAAGCAATGAATGGGGGGAAAGTAGGTGACAGAGTTCATCTT
Source organism: Canis aureus (assembly GCF_053574225.1). Taxonomy (NCBI): domain Eukaryota; kingdom Metazoa; phylum Chordata; class Mammalia; order Carnivora; family Canidae; genus Canis; species Canis aureus. The sequence continues at coordinate 43,748,032 of NC_135628.1, read as the reverse complement.
GAATTTTCTGGGCTCGAGCAAGAGCTTGGCTAAAGCATTCAGCCAGAGAGGTTACAAAAATCCATTGTACTTCCTGCCACAATATTCCTTTTTATTTATTTATTTATTTTTTTATTGGTGTTCAATTTACTAACATACAGAATAACACCCAGTGCCCGTCACCCATTCACTCCCACCCTCCGCCCTCCTCCCCTTCTACCACCCCTAGTTCGTTTCCCAGAGTTACCAGTCTTTACGTTCTGTCTCCCTTTCTGATATTTCCCACACATTTCTTCTCCCTTCCCTTATTTTCCCTTTCACTATTATTTATATTCCCCAAATGAATGAGAACATATAATGTTTGTCCTTCTCCGACTGACTTACTTCACTCAGCATAATACCCTCCAGTTCCATCCACGTTGAAGCAAATGGTGGGTATTTGTCGTTTCTAATAGCTGAGTAATATTCCATTGTATACATAAACCACATCTTCTTTATCCATTCATCTTTCGTTGGACACCGAGGCTCCTTCCACAGCTTGGCTATCGTGGCCATTGCTGCTAGAAACATCGGGGTGCAGGTGTCCCGGCGTTTCATTGCATTTGTATCTTTGGGGTAAATCCCCAACAGTGCAATTGCTGGGTCGTAGGGCAGGTCTATTTTTAACTGTTTGAGGAACCTCCACACAGTTTTCCAGAGTGGCTGCACCAGTTCACAGTCCCACCAACAGTGTAAGAGGGTTCCCTTTTCTCCGCATCCTCTCCAACATTTGTTGTTTCCTGCCTTGTTAATTTTCCCCATTCTCACTGGTGTGAGGTGGTATCTCATTGTAGTTTTCATTTGTATTTCCCTGATGGCAAGTGATGCAGAGCATTTTCTCATATGCATGTTGGCCATGTCTATGTCCTCCTCTGTGAGATTTCTCTTCATGTCTTTTGCCCATTTCATGATTGGATTGTTTCTTTGGTGTTGAGTTTAATAAGTTCTTTATAGATCTTGGAAACTAGCCCTTTATCTGATATGTCATTTGCAAATATCTTCTCCCATTCTGTAGGTTGTCTTTGAGTTTTGTTGACTGTATCCTTTGCTGTGCAAAAGCTTCTTATCTTGATGAAGTCCCAATAGTTCATTTTTGCTTTTGTTTCTTTTGCCTTCGTGGATGTATCTTGCAAGAAGTTACTATGGCCGAGTTCAAAAAGGGTGTTGCCTGTGTTCTTTTCTAGGATTTTGATGGAATCTTGTCTCACATTTAGATCTTTCATCCATTTTGAGTTTATCTTGGTGTATGGTGAAAGAGAGTGGTCTAGTTTCATTCTTCTGCATGTGGATGTCCAATTTTCCCAGCACCATTTATTGAAGAGACTGTCTTTCTTCCAATGGATAGTCTTTCCTCCTTTATCGAATATTAGTTGCCCATAAAGTTCAGGGTCCACTTCTGGATTCTCTATTCTGTTCCACTGATCTATGTGTCTGTTTTTGTGCCAGTACCACACTGTCTTGATGACCACAGCTTTGTAGTACAACCTGAAATCTGGCATTGTGATGCCCCCAGATATGGTTTTCTTTTTTAAAATTCCCCTGGCTATTCGGGGTCTTTTCTGATTCCACACAAATCTTAAAATAATTTGTTCTAACTCTCTGAAGAAAGTCCATGGTATTTTGATAGGGATTGCATTAAACGTGTATATTGCCCTGGGTAACATTGACATTTTCACAATATTAATTCTGCCAATCCATGAGCATGGAATATTTTTCCATCTCTTTGTGTCTTCCTCAATTTCTTTCAGAAGTGTTCTATAGTTTTGAGGGTATAGATCCTTTACATCTTTGGTTAGGTTTATTCCTAGGTATCTTATGCTTTTGGGTGCAATTGTAAATGGGATTGACTCCTTAATTTCTCTTTCTTCAGTCTCATTGTTAGCGTATAGAAATGCCACTGACTTCTGGGCATTGATTTTGTATCCTGCCACGCTACCGAATTGCTGTATGAGTTCTAGCAATCTTGGGGTGGAGACTTTTGGGTTTTCTATGTAGAGTATCATGTCATCGGCGAAGAGGGAGAGTTTGACTTCTTCTTTGCCAATTTGAATGCCTTTAATGTCTTTTTGTTGTCTGATTGCTGAGGCTAGGACTTCCAGTACTATGTTGAACAGCAGTGGTGAGAGTGGACATCCCTGTCTTGTTCCTGATCTTAGGGGAAAGGCTCCTAGTGCTTCCCCATTGAGAATGATATTTGCTGTGGGCTTTTCATAGATGGCTTTTAAGATGTCGAGGAATGTTCCCTCTATCCCTACACTCTGAAGAGTTTTGATCAGGAATGGATGCTGTATTTTGTCAAATGCTTTCTCTGCATCCAATGAGAGGATCATATGGTTCTTGGTTTTTCTCTTGCTGATATGATGAATCACATTGATTGTTTTACGGGTGTTGAACCAGCCTTGTGTCCCAGGGATAAATCCTACTTGGTCATGGTGAATAATTTTCTTAATGTACTGTTGGATCCTATTGGCCAGTATCTTGTTGAGAATTTTTGCATCCATGTTCATCAGGGATATTGGTCTGTAATTCTCCTTTTTGGCGGGGTCTTTGTCTGGCTTTGGAATTAAGGTGATGCTGGCTTCATAGAACGAATTTGGAAGTACTCCATCTCTTTCTATCTTTCCAAACAGCTTTAGGAGAATAGGTATGGTTTCTTCTTTAAACGTTTGATAAAATTCCCCTGGGAAGCCATCTGGCCCTGGACTCTTGTGTCTTGGGAGGTTTTTGATGACTGCTTCAATTTCCTCCCTGGTTATTGGTCTGTTCAGGTTTTCTATTTCTTCCTGTTCCAGTTTTGGTAGTTTGTGGCTTTCCAGGAATGCGTCCATTTCTTCCAGATTGCCTAATTTATTGGCGTATAGCTGTTCATAATATGTTTTTAAATGCCACAATATTCTGACCCAAAGTAAAGCTCAGTTCAATCATGTCCACCCCTGAGACATATCTATTGTCTTCATTAAATTGGTATTGATATATCCCAGTTTACTCAAAACAGTCCTACCTTATGCTGCCCTACTTGTGTAATTCTTAAATTCCTTCTTTTTAATCCCAAAAGTTTTGGTGATAAATTATGCACTTACCCATCTTGTTTCTTATTTTTTTCTTAAGCTAAAAATCTACCACAAAATTTAAAAGACTTGGTAGATGAAGATCAAATTTTCCAAGTAGGATGGCTCCCTCCTCTTTGTTTAATTAATTAAATTTATATGAGAGCCTAACCTTGAAGGATTAAAGGAAACATGCAATATGCACATAAAAACAGTTGCTATGTATTATGAGGCTTTTAAGAGACCATAAAGTGTTTTGTTCTAATTGTGTTTATGTTTTCTTCAACTAAATTGAGAACTTTTTGGAGTACCGTTATTCTTACTTTTTGTACCCCTTAATCATAGCACTCAAAACAGTACTCTGTCCTCAGTAGGCATACAATAAATTCTGCTGCAAAGCGCTGAGGGCCTGAAGGCTTTAATTTACTTTTCGATTAAGGGTGTCCTTCCTTTTGACTCCCACCATGTCATCACAGACGTGGTGGGGGGCGGGTATAATATTCATTAGAGTGCTGAATGGGAAGTGGTATCGTGAAAACCCATTTGAATTATAAGATTCACTTTTATGTCTTTGGCTCAATTGTCCATGGATACAGCTCATCTGAATTAGATGTGTCTGAAAATTCAATTTCCCCAAATGGAAACATCTGGATCCTTTTTTCTTCCTTTAATCCTTTGTCCTGGTGACTCTGCCAGATAGTCCATATCCCTTGTTGGTTTGGCAGGAAATATATAAGGGCATAGTTAGAAGTGGGGGTAGCTGGTGCAAATGTTTCCTTGTCTGCTTTTTCAGTCTATGTGGTCACTTTCCTCCTCCAGATATTAGAAACATAGATTTTTATCAAACTGAAGACTTAGAAGAAAAGTTAATGTAACTTCATCTTTCATGGCAGAAGGAGTTTGGATTCAGACAAAATAAAAAGGGCTGCTCAGATACATATATAATGATGGCAGAGCTGTACTAAAACTCTTTTTTTTTTTTCTAATTCTCAACCTAGAGCACTTTTCACTATGCCAAGTGCTATATACAATCTGAATATTAGCTGTTGCCTCTTTTCAATATGTGTTAATGGTGCTGGGCTGATTTTAACAATAGAAAAAACATTATTTAAAATAAACTTGAGGGGTGCTTGAGTGGCTTAGTTAATTAGCTAGCATCTACTTCAGCTTAGGTCATGATCCCAGAGTTATGGGGTCCAGCCCTGCATCTAGATGCCTTGCTCAGTATGGAATCAGCTTCTCCCTCTGCCTCTCCTCCTACTAGTGCTTTTTCTCTTTCTTTCTCAAATAAATAAATAAATAAATGATTTAATTATTTAATTAAAAATATTTAAACAAGTAAAATGAAATAAAATAAATTTGAATGTTATGAGACACAAGAAATATAAAACAAAATTCCTTAATAGCTTTGGTAAATGCTAAGGGGGATAGCAGTAACTTCTTTTTTGAATGGAAGATTTCCTAGAACTCAGACAGACATGTGTTTATTTATAAACTGGAACAGACTCAGAAAAAATAGGATGTAACAGGGGAGATCATGGCCCTGATCATGAACCATCATGTACAATTTATCCCTTCCCTAGAATTCTTTTCATAGAAAAAGAAAAGTTCTGGGAACAAGGAATGAGGGAGCAGTAGACATATATTTGACCTGTGATTTTAGATTTTACTTAGGAAAAGCAGAGAATGAGATCTTATTATAATTATATCTGTAGGGGAGAGAGACAACCCATTTAGATAAGCCAAATGTCTAGTTTTCTAAACTGAACAGAATGGTTTTGATTCTTTGGGCAAGCTGTGACCTCATGCAGTGGAGATGCTACAAAACAGTACTGACCAAAGCAGACAGTTTTTATATAAGCTATCACTTGTCTGAGGATACTAAAAAGATATTTAAAAGTCTATTTAATCCTATCTTGGACATAAATTCTTATCTGACCTTTCCCCAAAAGTGTTCAAATTACATTTCACAAATAAAATTATGTGAAAATATATTTGGTCATTACAGTATTTTTAAAATCTTTACTGAATTAGCTATTCTAGTGTAAGTTGATCTTCCTCCCATCTCTATTTTTGTTAAGGCTCAGATATGATGCTGGAGTTGTGAAAGAGGATCATACAACAAAGAGAATATAACCTAGAGTGAAACCAAAGCCCCTTCCATCCAGTCAGAGAGTGAAGGCAGGGAGAGTAACTTGGAGTAAGGGTTTGAGGGAAGTAGTAGGAGAAAGAAGACACCAAGAAGAGGACACATAAGTCCTTGTATCCTTTCTCCAGTGTTTGGCCTGGAAGAGAACGAATAATAGATAAGGTAGGAAGTGGGTGGGGGGGGCTGAAAGCAGAGTTGTGCCTGTTCTGCTCCCCACTTGGTTCCCTGGAAGGAATCCACCCAGCAGGGTGTTTTATGCCAGCATAGGGTAGACCTAACAGTGTAGAGAGTAAAATGGTCTCGCCAGAGGAAAGAGCTGCCTCCCTTTCTCTCAAATGGACAACCCAAAAGATCCCACGTGCTCCCATAGAGGAAGGATGGCAAATGGATTAGTTGAGATATAGAAAGCTTGCCATGAGGTCCATCGTGGTAAGAGCTGAAGGGACCTGCACAGAGCTTGGGCACAGTCAACTTCCCAGGCCCAGGAGCAAGATGGAGCATATGGAGGATGCTCAGCAAGGTCTTCATGAACCTAGGTGGGGCCAAGGTAGCATAGAGGGGCCACTTGACCTCATCCAAGCTGGGAAGTAAGAAGAAGGGAACATGAATATGTTCATAAGCCACAGATTTCATAGTGACACTTGAAGGACACTCAACCATATTTATATCTGACAACAGAGTGAGTTTAATTTTGTAACCATTCAACATATAATTATTCAGTATTTGGTAGCATGAAGTTTATGGTCTTCAAAAAAGTGAAGTTAGGCTAAAAGTCCTAGCTGTTGCAAGGTTGCAAGGCCACCATCTACTGGTAATTCGCTCAAATTTCAAGCACATGATTCTTGAAATCCACCGACAATTTAAGAAGGAAGCATCAAGTGTAATTCCTACACTGTGACAAAGAACAATACAATTTCTCAGTGTTAGTTGAAATTCCTGTTGGCATTCAGCTGTGAATTGAGTTTCTAGAGAAGCATACAGATATCTAAAACAAAGATTTTTATTTCCAAATTATTTTCAGTGCTATACATGTTTCTTCCTCTTGGAGACATTTAGATCAGTGTGTCAAGGAAACAACCTGCATAGGGGTTGAGTTGTCTAAATATTTTGAGAACAAAAACTGTGTGAACTGACTACCATCCAAGAATTTTAGTGAAAAGATAACTAAGTTATAGTCCAACCCAGTGCTGTCCAATACGTAATTTTTAATTTAAAAATAAATTTAAAATGTGTAATTAAAAAAATGTTACTGGACATATTTGAAAAGTAAAAATAAACAGGTGAGATTAATCTCAATAATATATTTCATCAAACTCAATGTATCCAAATATATATATACATATGTATATATCATTTCAACATATAATAATCAGTGTAAAAAACTACTAATAAGGTATTTCACATTCTTTTTCTCATACTAAGTTTTCAAAACCCAGTGTGTGTTTTATACTTAAAGTATATCTCAGTATGAATGTTAAGTTTTCAATGGTTCAAGTGAAATGTCGTCCTATCAAAATAATAAACTTATGTTTAATAGAAAAATGTTAACACTGCTTCTGGTTTTGATTTTAAAATACCTAAAGTTTTTAAATAACTTAGCTTCCAGTTTCAGTCACATTTACCACAGTTCACATGCTCAATAAGTACAAGTGGCTAGTGGCTACCCTGTTAGAAAGCATGTCTAAGCTGACATTTAGCACAGATGTATAGTGAATGAACAATTACTTAACCTGCCTGAATTCCACAGATTACTGACTGCTATTTTTATATTTTTTCACTGAACAATTATTTGAAACCAACTGGATAGAGAGGAGAACCAAGAGTTTGGGAGGAAGTCATAAAAAGAATTAGGGATCCATTAACAGAATAGGGTTCAGTAAGAAAAAGACTTGGTTCAAGAGGGAAGATAATGAATATCAGAGCTCTGGAAAATGTTCCTTCCACGAGGAATAAAACTCTCAGTGATAATCACTAGCACCTTTAGAATTTGCCATCAGAACAACTTGTATCTCTTGGCCCACACTGACCAATGGCTGCCAGTATCCTGGCCTATCTGTTCTGCAATCACAGTCAACCCCAGCTGTGCTGTGGTTCTGCTTCTTGGGCTGTTATTATCAGGATGTCGGTGTAGACTTCACAACCACCTATTTCCTCATAGCTTCTCTGAAACATAAATTTCAACTTCTGCCCACCCTGCTTGTGCTGGTGCCCTCCTGCTATCTTTGGGCATGAGCTTCTACACTTGAGTATGCTTAGACACTGTTGAATTTTGTTACTAGCAATGAGTAAAGTAGAAACATTGAGAGTATTAGACCCACACAGCCTTGTATTCTATCAGCTGTACAATTAGGGAACTTATAAACCTCAGCTTTTTCATTTGTCATATGGTGATAATGCTGAGTGCTAGGAAATGAAATGAGAAAATGTGCTAGCCTAATGCTTAGCAAATAGCACAAAGCTTGGCACATAATAGTTCAACAATCATTATTATGTCTTTACTGCTTCTTAACAACTCAACCAAAATAAACACTTATACAATAGCATAGTATCATTGCAAATCTTGATGAACATAGATCATTGGTTACATCTTAGATCAATATTAGAACAAATCTCAGTTTTTTCTGAATATAGATTCTATGGGGAAAAAGTCATATAAAGGGTCTCTGATGATTTTTAAAACTTGGGAATAAATGACTTAACCTAAATATGTCCTGGTATACTTTAATCCTTCTCTATGTCTTTTCTGGCAGAAAAGACAAAAAGCAGCTTATTACCTTTTATATTCATGATTCATATCTTTCATGTTTGTGTGTGTGTGTGTGTGTGTGTGTGTATGAGTATATCCCAAATGGGACCATTATAAATGTATCTCTGCAGCTTGATTTTTACTTATAATAATAACAAATTACAGACACATTTCCAAGTTAGTACATAGAGTTGTAATTCAATCTTTTAATATCCTAACATTTATTTAACTAGTCTCTTATTGAGGTACATTTAGGTGTTTCAAATTTTTCACTGTTATAAATAACCCTTACCTGTGACTCTCTTACATACATATTTATACATTTGGGTATTTCTGTAGGATTGCATAAATTATGAATGTATTTGGCTGGCAGTGACAATAGCAACAAAAAAAACCCTGCCAAGAGTGATTTTTAAAATGAGTTTTCTCACATAATCAGATATTGAGAGATAAGCAATTACTAACATTGTTCTTTCAACCCTTTCACTCCACCATCCTTGACTATTAACTTATGTTCTCCATGTACCACATCTGCACACCAGCATTCCAACAAGGAGGAAATACCAGGGATCAAAAGTTTTCTCTCGAAAGGGGAATACCACAGCAGAGTTTCTCTAATGAGTCTGCTCAGAACTGTGTTGTATGTCCATCCCTTGACCAGTCATAGGTAAAGGCAACCTGCCTGGGTCTGGGGACTCATGCCCACCATCTCTGGGTTCACCAATAGATTTCACCTCTTAGAAAATGAGAAGTCTTAAGAAAGGGGGAATGGAAAGTGGCTATTGTGCAGGCTATGAACAATATCTTCCACAAGGGTATATTCTAGAGGAAACTGCTAAGCAAAAGGGAATATGGTACTACACTTAAAATTTTGATACAAATTACCAAATTACCTTCCAAAAAATATTATGTCAGATAAAAACTCCACTAACATGTATGAAATGGCTGGTTTGTCCATGCTCAACAACCCTTGACTTCTAAGTTTTTCTAAATCTTTGCTAATCTAATAGGCAGACAGCAAACAGGGTAGATGATTGATAGATAGATGATAGATAGATTCCCAATGGTTTATTTTGCACATATTATTAATGAAGTTGAGTGTTTCTTAATGCACTTATTGACCATTTGAATTTCTTTTTTTCCTTGAGTTGCCTGTGTAATAAATACTCTATCCATTTTTCTATTAGGTTGTTTTTCCTTTTTGCTTTATTTATTTTTAATATATTAAGAACATCAACCCTTTTACAAATATATTTTCCAGTTTATCTCTTGACTTTCACCTTTGTTTATAGCCTCCTTTTCCATCCATAACGCTTTTAATTTGTGTTAAGTCAAATTTATTCATCCTTCCTTTTATATCCTAAGTCTTAAAAACATGCTAAGGAAGATCATCCTTGCTTCAAGATTGTAAAAATAGTCTTGCTTTCCTCCTGCAAGTTATAGGATTTGTATGTATAAATGCTTAAACTACTTAGAATTTATTTTTAACTATACTGTCAGTTATCACTATGCTGTTAGTTCTCTAACTTCTATTTTCCCAAATTGTTATCCAATTATAACAGTGATATTTGTTGTTTAAATTTCTCATTAATTTCAATTACCCTATGTTATCATAAATTAAACATATACAGTTTATAGGCCCTTCATTCCATTCACTGATCAATTTGTCTGTTTCTGGGTCAGTACCACAATTTTAATTACTGTAGATTCAGAGTATGTGCTGATAACTTGTAATGTAATTTCTTTATTATTCTTTTCTCCTCTATAGTTTCTGGATATTTTTCACATTTATTTTCAAGATATACAATTTGACCAGATTTTCAAGATCAAAATAAAGAACTGGATAGTATAGTTGAGATCTCATTAAATGTGTATTTTAATTTGGGAATAATCTTCACAAAGATTTTTCTATTCAGGAACATAATATCGTTAGAAAATGTGTTGAGGATATTGGTGGAAAAGAATTAAATTCTACCTTGACAGAGTCAACCCTTTTTTCTTTAAGGTACCAAAAGAGGGAAAGTAAAGACAACAGTACTTTATTATTAGCTGAAGCTTTGACCCTATACCATATTCAGACCTCTGATAATCTGATTTGGATCAAGTAAGGATCATTTTTTAAAAGTCGATCACTGTCCTGGGTGGCGCAGCGGTTTGGCGCCTGCCTTTGGCCCGGGGCATGATACTGGAGACCCGGGATCGAATCCCACGTCGGGCTCCCTGCATGGAGCCTGCTTCTCCCTCTGCCTGTGTCTCTGCCTCTCTCTCTCTCTCTCTGTGACTATCATAAATAAATAAAAATTAAAAAATTAAAAAAAAAAAAAAAGTCGATCACTGTGAATGGCCTGGCACCAAAGAAAAATCTGTTCTGTGTATACCATATGTCACCATTCCCCTTCGTCTTTATCCCAACATCCTCCTCTACCCTTACAACTAACCTAACATACTCCACATGCCAAAATTTGGCACTGCAGCAGGATGAAATGCCACACCCATCAGCATTATAGAAAGAGGTTCCAGAGAAATACATAGAAAAAAGACATATTTGTCCCATTGTTAAAAGTAGTATTTAAAGCAAAGTCAACTAAGGTGGTATCCTTAGGAGAGAATCCAAGGAAAGAAAGAGAAATGGTCATACTTGATGGGAGGGGGAAAAAAAGAATTAAGGCCACCCTATTGTTCTAACCAAAATGAGGACAAAGATCAAGTTTTGAGCTATTCCAAAGCTCCATGTCTAGAAAAGTGACCTAATCCTTTGATTCCCACTAAAAGTGACATAACATTTGATTTCTACTAACTGTAGTAATAATTCTCCTGCATTTTAGTATGTGTGTCTGTATGTGTACTTTTGTTTTGCCTGCTTTGAATTTTATATAAATGGAGTCACATTGTATATACTCCTTCTGTGACTTGCTTTTTTATTTTTATCATTATGCTTTTGATATTAATCCATGATGTATTATAGGGAATAGGAAGAGTTTACATTGTTCATTTTCTCTCCTAGAAAATATTTATTTTTTTTATAAAACAGCACAATTTATTTGTTCTTTCTACTGCTCATAGGCATTTGGATTTTGTTTTGTTTTGTTTTGTTTCCCTTTACAAATAAGGCTGCATTGAACATTTCTGCATATCATCCTGATGAACATACTCAAGAGTTTCTCTGGGATGCATGCACATCAGAGTAGAATCGTCGTAAGCAGAATATATGCATATTGAATTTGTCCAGGTAGTGTTAGATGTTTCCCAAAGTGGTTGTGCTAATTTATGTGGCCACCAGTAATGTATTTATGATCCCATCATTTCACATCCTTTCCAAAATATAGTATTGTTCAAGTATGTTTGCCATTAGATAATATGAAATGATGTCTCTAATTAACCTGATTGTGCTTCCTCATTTTAGAAACTACCTATTTGTTGTCTTTTACCTTTTTTCCTTTTTTATTCTTATCATTGAAATTTTTCTGACTTTTAGAAATTCTTTATATATTCTGAATATTCTTTTTTGCCATTAGCATTACCAAAAAAACTTCTCCCAATTCATAGCTTGTCTTTTCAAATATTTTCTTAGTGCCTTTGAGAAAGAGAAGTGTTTCATTTTCTGCTGGTCAAATTTAAAAATCTTTGACTCCAAAAAATGGCTTACAACTTTGAGTCCTACTCAGGAAATTCTTCCCTACTCTGAGATCATAAAGTTTTTTCCTTATATTTCAGTTTTTGCCTTTCACATTTGGTAACTTGATTCATTTAGAATTGATGTTTTTGTGCAGAGCACAAGGTAGAAATCCATTTTAACTTTTTTTCACATGAATAATATATTGGCCTGGTACTAGAGTTACCAGATTTTAGCAAATAAAAAAATATACACAGATAACCAGTTTAGTTTGAATTTCAGATTAAAATGAATAATATTTTAGCATAAGTATGTCCCATGCAGTATTTTGGACACACTTACTTACTAAAAAATTATTTGTTGTTTATATGAAAATCAAATTTAGGGCAGCCCGGGTGGCTCAGCGGTTTAGCGCCGCCTGCACCCTGGGGTGTGATCCTGGAGACCCTGGATCCAGTCCCACGTCAGGCTTCCTGTAGGGGGCGTGCTTCTCCCTCTGCCTGTGTCTCTGCCTCTCTCTCTGTGTCTCTATGAATAAATAAACAAAAATCTAAAAAAAAAAAGAAAGAAAGAAAGAAAGGAAGAAAGAAAGAAAGAAGGAAAGAAAGAAAGAAAGAAAGAAAGAAAGAAAGAAAGAAAGAAAGAAAGAAAGAAAGAAAGAAATCAAATTTAACTGAGCATCCTCTATTCTATCTGGCAATTCTACTTGGTACCATTTACTGAATAACCCATTCTTCTCTGTTGATCTGCAAGGGCATTTCTGTCTTTTTTCAGATTTACATATATGTATGGATGTTTCTGTATTCTGTATTCTGTTCCGTTGTCTGTATAGTTCTTAATTAAAATAGTTTTATAATAAGATTTTCAGGGGCTGCTCAAATCCCCAATCTGATTCTTCTTCAAAATCATTGACTAGTGCCTCCAGGCCTATGTTAGATATTTTTGGTAAGATTGAGTGTTTTTGCCTTTTTCTTTACTTTAGAAGGAGCGCTTCTAGTGATTCCTTATTAGTCACATAGCAGGCAGTCTTCTTAGTTGAGATATATAAATATATATCAGGCTAAGGAAATGTCCATGTAGTCCTATTTAATTTTTAAAATCAAGAATAAGGGGCACCTGGGTGGCTCAGTCAGTTGGGCATCTGTCTTCGGCTCAGGTTGTGGTCCTGGGGTCCTGGCATCAAGCCCCATGTCAGGCTCCCTGCTCAGTGGGGAGTCTGCTTCTTCCTCTCCCTCTGCTGCCCTCCTGCTTGTGTTCTCTCTCTCTCTCTCTGTCAAATAAATGAAATCTTAAAAAAAAATAAAAATAAAAAAATAAAATCAAGAATGAACATTATAATTTTGAATTCACTTTCAGCATCTTTGGAGATTATTGTAAGAGTTTTCCTTTTCATCAGTAGATGTTATCTATACTAATGAATTATAATTAGTTGAATTTTTATATTTAAATTGTTTGTGGCATTTTATTTTTTAAATATGTTCTTAAATTTTGCTTGATAATTTATTTAGGATTTTTAAAATACTTTTTATAACAGACTTCTGTATTTTCTTTTTTGAGGATGTGTGTATGTGCATATGTGTGCTCAAATGAGGATGAGTGGGAAGGGGGAAGGATGAGAGCAAAAGAGACCTTAGCATGTTAACTTAAAAAAATTTGTTAAGTAGTTGTAGGTAAAAATAGAGTAGAACAGGGGCACCTCGGTGTCTCAGTTGCTTAAGTCTCCGACTCTTGGCTTTGACTCAGGTCATGATTTTGGGATCCTGGGATCCCAGCTTTGTGTTGAGCCCAGCCATTTCATGCTCTGCACTAAGCAGGAATTCTGCTTCTCTGCCTCTCTCTCCCTCACTCCCTGCCCCACCCTCTACTCATGCACTGGGGTGCTCGCTCGCTCTCTCTCTAAAATAAATAAATAAATCTCTTTAAAAATAGGGTAAAACAGAAGTAATCCTTCTCTCTCTCTCTCTCTCTCTCTCTCACACACACACACACACACACACACACACAAATAGAAAAGCCATCCCCCTTCTCAGAATCCCCTAAGAAAGTTCTTCAGAGCAGCAGTTGGAACAAATTTGATTTTATTCCAGATTCTTATTTTGCAAACAAAGAAGCTTAGTCCCAAAAAGATTAAGTGCTTGTCTGAGTTCACATACCTGCTATCTCCTTGCTACCAATATCTAAAAATTGAAAGAGAATAGGTCCTTGAGGAAAAGCTAGTGAGGCTTTATTTAAATTGGAGAAAGGAAACTGGCCACTTCATTACAGTCTTCAAAATGATGAAGGGGGTTCAAATAAGCAATGACAAGCTGTCCTTTTCAATGGTCTTTCTGGACAGAAAAAGTAAAATGCCTTTAATTAATTCGAGAGGGATTTTGGTCAGTAGTAAGAACTTCCTGAATGAATGAATTCCAAGACAATGGAAAGCACTGCCAAAGGAAATTAAGGAAGATGTTTTTGTGAAGCTTATAAGGCAAGTGTAGGCTGTTGATTTTCTGCAATGATTTCAATACTTTATGTCCAATCAGATAAAACTGTTGCTATTCAAAATAGTTTTATCTATAAAAGCAGCCCAATTCATCGACCTAATACGTGGAAGCAAGTAAGTAGGCTTAACCTGGGAGGACATTTTGTCTTCATTTTAGCCTTTAATTTTACTCTATCTCTACAGAATATATGGGATAGGAAAAAGCTGTTTAAGAAGGCCAGGATTTAAGGCTTACAAAAGATTCTTACCTAAATTAAACTCTTGGCATTTAAAAACCAGGATTACCAGTATTTTTACTTGTGCCACCAATCATTCCAGAACTGATAAACTATGTTTAAAGTAAACTATCATTAGAATCCATGTTTTGGATGCTGCGTGTCCTTATGGTGCCAAGATATCCCATTTCAATGAGATCTTTGGTAGTCAAGGATTTCAGGCCAGTGTCACTGTGATGATTCTGCTAATGGGAGATGGTATAAATGCTAGTCAGGTAGGCTCGCTCTCTCTCTCTCTCTCTCTCCCTCTCTCCCTCTCCCTCTCCCTCTCTCATTTTTTAGTCAAACACCATCTATTGTGAAGGAACTCTTCCCATGGTCAGTGACTTTGGGCCACTATAAATGTATAAATGACTACTGCGCTTTGATATTACTATATGTATTTTTCCAGCCCAGGGAAGTGAGTTGTTTGATTCTGTTGTGATTTCTCCTACATATTCATCCTCTGATCCAAAAAAAGTTAGGTTTGGAAATGATGGAAACTGAAGAGAATCAAACTGGACATGCTGAAGGAATGGGGTTTTCTCTGAAATGAAAATGCACAACTATTTGCCTAGAACATACATAAGTGAAAAGTACAAAGAATAAACTCCCTGCTGATGTTTCTCATCTTGATGGATATAACAGATCTGAAGGGGGTTAAAAGCCTATTTGATCCTGACATGCAAGCCAGAAACCGTTGCCATTTACAATGGCGTTGAAGTCCTCAATACTGGTCACATACTTCCCATAGGAATTCCCAAATACTTCTGTCCATTGTGTTCTTAGGCTTCTGGGTATCTTCATTACCCATTGTTTTAACCCTGTAACTCAGCATTTAATCCTAGAGGTGACACATGTGTGCTTCTCAACTTCTTCCTCATCAAGAGTTCTTTCATAAGCTTAGAGACCTTTACTTCTATAACTTTATGAGTGCAGTTACCCTTAGCATAGAGAGTCTAATTCTCTGCACACCTCATTGCTTCATCTCTAAATGAGATTTGGAATTGCTACTCACAGTGCTCACAGCACTTAGAGTAGCTTGCACAAATTGGGTAAAGGATCGTTTGGTTGCTTTCTTGACTTTTTGTATTCTGCATGGTTTTATATTACTCTTTTAGGCACACAGATACTGAACTCATCATGCTTCTACCCCTACACACACACACACCTCAAAACTGTTCCCAAACCTATGTTCTCTATCCAGCCACTCAAGCTAGAAACCTCAGCTTCAACCTTGACTCCATTTTCTTCCCCATCTCCCATAACTTATGGGTCACCCAAGTCTACCAATTTTACTTTTTACCTTTAAATTTCTTGAGTGTATTCACTCCAGGCCACCTTTGGTGCTATTACCCCTGCTCAAGGCTAGTTTACAGGAAGTTCCAACATCCTCCAAAATGGCTATAATTTTCTCTGTAAATTACAAACTGGACAAGGTTATGCTTCTGCTTAAAATCTTGCCTTTTCATGGCATGCAAGCTTCTAAAATGTCCTGCAATGCCCTCCAGGATCTGTCTTTGGCCCACTTTCCCAACTCACTTCACATCTCTCCCTGTCTCACAGTTTATATTCAACAAAACCACCACCATGTGTGGTACACACACACACACACACACACTCCCTTCCTTGCCTTTGCCCAGGTGCTCCCTCCACTTGGAACCTTCACCACCTCACTCACACTTTCTCTCCTTGCCTAACTTGGACTGGTTCCCTAAGACTCAGCTCAGGCAAGCTTTTTCTGAACCTCTCTTCGTTCTACCTCAGTCTGAATTGGATGTGCCTCCTCAGGGATCCAGTAATGCCCTGTGCATGTATCATTGTGTTATCCCTGACACCTGACATCTCTTGCCCTCATTTCTACCTCCATTATCTAATACCATCAGTTCTACCTCCAAAACACATTTCTGATCCAGCCATGTCTTTCTTTCCCCACTGCTCATACCTAATTTGAGCATTTTTCATCTGCCACCTGACCTGCTGTGGTGGCTTCCCTGCGGGTCCTCCCAATTCCACTGGCCCCTCCTCTACTGAGTAGCAACCAGAAGGATCTTTTCAGTCATACTTATAGATTGTTTGGTCCTCTGTAGTGTCTTCACTGACTTTCCTACACTGACAATAATGTGACCTCCCAGCTCCTAGGTGCTCTGACCCTTCCTGTCTCCAGCCTCAGTGCCCTTTATTTTTACCCTTATTGTCTAAGCTTCTGCTCTAGGATTCTCAAACCAGACAAGCTCATTCCTGCCCCAGGACCTTTGGGACAAGCTACTCCCTTTGCCCAGATCATTCATCCCTTGACTCTTTGTGTGTCTAAATCCTACTCATCCATAAGGCCTCAGCTGAAATACCATTTTCTCAAAGATGCTTTTCATGTCCCCAGTCTCACTTTTCATGTCCCCAGTCTCACTTAGATCCTTCTAAACTCACTGTATTTATTCATAAAAGTGATCACAGTTCTTAATTCTATGTTTATTTGTTTAATGCCTCTCTTATCACACTTTGAGCTCTCTGAGGAGCAGAATCAGGCATAGGTTTTGTTTTGTTTCTAGTCTCTATATACCTGACACCCACCACAGGCAGTACATAATGAATGAACAAATGAATGGATAGGTGAATGAATGAGTTGCATTTGCCATATTATTTTAAAAATTGTCTCTGTTAGTACCTATTTCCCCCACTAGTTCATGTTCTTTATGCACAGCATTCAACGTGACATAGAGATGTTCTGTAAATTTTACAAAATCAATGCCCAGCAGATGTATTAATTAAGAACTGAGTTATTGTTACTCCATATTTCTGAGATAAGCCTTAAATAGTGGTTTTCTTCATACTTTTATAAGAGATGAAGACATACGTATTTCTGAAAAAGTCATCTCAATGTATATTTTGTATACTTCAAATTTTTAATTATGTTATATAAAGGACTTGTTGAAACATCTAGTCTATTCATCTGCTTCTTAAATGACATTATTGGCTTAGTTGGTAGAGCATGCAACACTTGATTTTAGGATTGTAAGTTCAAGCCCCACATTGGGTGTAGAAATTACTTAAAAATAAAATCTTAAGGGGTGCCTGGGTGGCTCAGTTGGTTAGGCTTCTGACTCTTGATTTCAGCTCAGGTCATGATTTCAGGGTTGTGGAATTGAGCCCTGCCTCAGGCTCTGTGTTCATCTGAGAGTTTCTCTCCTTCTCCTTCTCCCTCTGCCCCACCCCCACTAGCACTCTCTCTATATAAAATAAATGGATACATCTTTTTTAAAAAATGTTAAAAGGACTTTATTAATACTATTTTAGGTCAGTATCTACCTCTGGTATCCTAAAAGTCTTCTGCTGAAAGTCTATTATATTGAAGACATTTTTCTCCATGTGTCTCTTCTGAACTACTACTGGTGTCATAAATTTCAAAAGTTGTTCTTTGTACATTTTTCAATTTTATTACTATATTTCAATATTGCTTCAAACATATTTTTGAAACTCCAAAATGGTATACTTTTTTAAGTAAACTCTACCTTCAACATGGGGCTCAAACTGTACCTTCAACATGGGGCTCAGACTCCAAGATCAAGAGTTATGTGCTCTAACAACTGAGCCAGCCAGGCACACCTCCAAAATGGTGTACTTCGAAAGATGAATGGATAAAGAAGATGTGGTTTATGTATACAATGGAATATTACTCAGCCATTAGAAACAACAAATACCCATCATTTGCTTCGACATGGATAGAACTGGGGGGTATTATGCTGAGTGAAATAAGTCAGTCGGAGAAGGACAAACATTATATGGTCTCATTCATTTGGGGAATATAAATAATAGTGAAAGGGAATAGAAGGGAAGGGAGAAGAAATGGGTAGGAAATATTAGAAAGGGAGACAGAACATGAAGACTCCTAACTCTGGGAAACAAACTAGGGGTGGTGGAAGGGGAGGAGGGTGGGGGGTGGGGGTGTATGGGTGATGGGCACTGAGGTGGGCACTTGACGGGATGAGCACTGGGTGTTATTCTGTATGTTGGCAAATTGAACACCAATAAAAAATAAATTTGTTATTAAAAAAATGGTGTGCTTAAATCCAGATACTATTGCAGGAGCTGACCTAGAATTAAATGTTAAGATTGGGGGGTTAGGGGGACTTCCTTAGATTTTGTTACTTTGAAAAGGGAGAAAAATGATACACACTATATAGAGAAAAAAAATTTTTTAAAGATTTTATTTATTTATTCATAGAGACAGAGAGAGAGAGGCAGAGGAGAAGCAGGCATCATACAGAGAGAGCCTGATGTGGGACTCGATCCAGGGTCTCCAGGATCACACCCTGGGCTACAGGCGGTGCTAAACCACTGCGCCACCAGGGCTGCCCTAGAGAAAAAAATCTTAAAGCAATACGCACAGTTAAAGCCTGACTATGCAAACAAAATAAAAAAACACCATCATGATTAACTTCATTGAGTTATGTGTCTTCGAGCAGCTGGAGTTAGAGTCCCCTCTGGATACAGTCATCTGGAACTGGAGTTGCAATCTCCTTCCCAAAGAAGCATCCAGTTGGTCCCTCTTCCTTCTACCCTCACATGTAGCTTATTAGTTCCACAATTATTCTCCTTGCCCTCCATTTGGGGAAATTTCTAAGAGTTGCTTAAGCTCTTAAACATCTCATTGCATTTGAAAACTCCAGTTCCATCCAAAAACCATTTGTTTTGTTTATCTATGGTGCACGCATCTTTAAAAAAATTTTTTTTCAATAGAAACTGTCAGTTTCAAAGGCTCAAGAGTAAAGAATTTTATGCCTTTTCATCTTCTTTTAGACCTATCTGTTCAACTCAAAATGGAAACATTTTGGAACACAATAATATTTAAGATTTCAGAATAACTGCCTCCAGAGCAGGAGAGCTTCTATTTCTAATTTTCCTAAATCTTCACCCTTGAGAGAATATATTGGTTTTGGCTTAGAAGGGTGATATTTTCACATGCTATATACAAATATTCTAAAACACTAAAGTTACGATACACAATATTATCAACTAGTATTTTTAGTAAAAAATCCAATCCATTTACTAATATCCTATGTGCATAAGGCCAAAATTAATTTTCTATAGAGATGACCAGATGATTGGTTTTATTATAACAGCTATCTTTTTGTTTTATTTTTTATTTTTTTAAGATTTTATTTATTTATTCTTGATAGACATAGAGAGAGAGAGGGGCAGAGACACAGACAGAGGAAGAAGCAGGCTCCATGCCAGGAGCCTGATGTAAGACTTGAACCCGGGACTCCAGGATCACGCCCTGGGTCAGTGCTAAACCACTGAGCCACCCAGGGATTCCATCTTTTTGTATTAGAATGCAAGTGTATCTACAATCATGTAAACATGAAAGATAAACTTTTGTTATTTTAAACGGTTTCTATCTTTATCTTTTTAGTAAGAAAAACAATAGGATCTTCAAGAGATAAATGGATAAAGGATATGGAACAAATATTTCACAAATAATCTAGAATGGGACCCAAATTATTGTATGCAAAATTGATTTGTAAATTGTTGGTTATAAAGTGAAAGGCAGAGATGTAAATAAAAAATTAAAATGTGGGGGATCCCTGGGTGGCGCAGCCGTTTAGCACCTGCCTTTGGCCCAGGGCGTGATCCTGGAGACCCGGGATCGAATCCCACGTTGGGCTCCCGGTGCATGGAGCCTGCTTCTCCCTCTGCCTATGTCTCTGCCTCTCTCTCTCTCTCTGTGTGACTATCATAAATAAATAAAAATTAAAAAAAAATTAAAATGTAGGAAATGGGGCACTGGAGTGACTCAGTCAGTTAAGCATCCAGCTCTTGATTTTTGCTCAGGTCATGATCTCAGGGTAGTGAGATCAAGCCCTGCATCAGGCTCCAGGCTGAGTATGGACCCTAATTGAGATTCTCTCTCTCTCTCTCTCTCTCTCTCTCTCTCTGCCCCCGTCCCCTATTCTTGCTCTCTGTCTTTGAAAATAAAATTGGATTTAAAAATTTTTAAATGTGGGAAATGGTTGACATAAAGTGGAGTATTATACAGCCATTTAATATCATGTTTAGAAGAAATTATTAATAATCTTGGAAAGGGCAGCCTGGGTGTTTCAGTGGTTAGAGCTGCCTTCAGCCCAAGGCCTGATCCTGGAGACCCAGGATCAAGTCCCATCTCGGGCTCCCTGCATGGAGCCTGCTTCTCCCTCTGCCTCTGCCTCTCTCTCTCTCTCTGTGTCTCTCATGAATAAATAAATAAAATCTTAAAAAAAAGGAAATGAAATTTTGATATGTACCACAACATGGATGAATCTTAAAGGCATTATAAATGAAACGAAATGAGCCAATCACAAAATACTGTATAATTCTACTTATATGAGGTATCTAGAGTAGTCAAGCTCATAGATACAGAAAGTAGAATGGTAATTGCCAGAGGCTGAAGGAATGGGGCAGAATGAGGAGTTAGTGTTTAATGTGTTCAGACTTTCAGTTGGGGAAGATGAAAAAAAATAGTCTAGAAATGGATGATGGTGATAGTGGAAGAATAATATGAATGTACTAATGCCACAGAACTATACATTTAAGTATGTTATATATATTTTACCACCAGAAAAATGTACTAGGTTTCTCTTCAACCTTTAACTAGTTCACTACTGTGAATACCTACAAAACCATTATACAATGATCAAAACTAAAGAACATTGCTATAATACTATTAACCAAACTACAGACTCTATTTAGATCTTACCAGTAGTGCCACTAATATATTTTTCTGTTTCAGGATTTAGATCATTAAGCCTTTTTAATAACAAACAAAATGCAAATCCCCTATAAAAGAACTTCCTGTTTGGTTTCTTTAAACTATAACCACTATTATTATATTTTAAATATCTTCAAATTTACCAAAACAAAAAAGTTCAGGAATTTTTCCGTTGTATAAAACATGTCTTGTTTTGTACAATAGAATTATGGTTGATAGCTGAATAAAGGCAGCTGGCTTACAAGACCATATCAGTTAAAATTAGGTTATAACTGGAATTAAAAAAAAATAACTGGAATTAAAAAAAGTTTTTTTAAGATTTTATTTATTTATTCATGAAGAGACATAGAGAGAGAGAGAGGCAGAGACACAGTCAGAGGGAGACGCAGGCTCCATGCAGGGAGCCTGATGTGGGACTTGATCCCAGGTCTCCAGGATCAAGCCCCGGGTCGAAGGTGGCACTAAACCGCTAAGCCCCCCGGGCTGCCCCAACTAGAATTAAAATTAAAAAAAAACTGGGTTAAACAATATAGTTTTTTATTTCTCTGTTATATGGAAGTCCATAGGTGGGTGGTCTAGAGATAAAATGGAATCTTCATTGTATCAGGATGTCTGGCCTCCTTTACCTTGCTGTTCTGCATGCATGGCATCCATTCCCAAGACTATGGTCCGTGATAGCTGCTAGAACTCCAACCATTACATCCACATTCCAGGCAGTAAGGAGGAGGACAGAAGGCAGAACTATTTCTCACTCCCATTAAGAACAATGTCCAAAAGTTGTATATCCATTTATATGCCATTGGCCAGAACTAATCTGGTAGCCACATATAACCATAAGGGAGGTTGGGGGTTATAATATGTATTCTAAGATGGTATGCGTCCCTCAAAAGAAATTGAGAGCTCAATTACTAAGGAAAGTGGATGACCTCGAAAAAGATTTTAGAGGGTGGGTAGTAATCTCTGCAACAGGAAGCATCTTCATTCTGGGAATAAGCATAAACTAGAATCTAGAGAAAACAGGGAGCAAAAAGTAATTCTCTACTTTGGTCATTGGCCAGCATGTGTTTTCATTCAGAGGTGAAGTTAAGGCAAAATATGCTACTATCCTTAACCTGGAGGGTTGGCATGTTCTTGGAGCCCCTAGGAACTGCTGAATTAGAGTCAATGAAATCCCACCTTCAGCTTCTCAACAAGGATAATGTTCAACTTGCACACCCAATTCAGGAATTTTATTTTGGAAATCATCCTCCCACTAACCCACCCTCAACTGGACCTCACTGTTTGGACCCTCCCCGCCCTATAGGTCTTTTGGAGGAAAAAAAAAAAAAAAGTCCCTTTTTACCAAAAGGCTAAAGCAGGTTTGGTTTCAAGAAACCAGATTTTCTAAAATAATTTGAGCTTCCCAGGAAAACAAAATACAAAAGGACCATTAAATGTGTTATAACTATTAAAAGAGGTAGGTGGATGTTCATTCTCTTTATTTGTATGAAGAATTTCTCTTCCTGACATTGAGTCATGTTCACTTTTCCCAAGAGGGAATAAAATGTTCCCTGTAAAAGCACAACCTTTTCTTTCCCAGTGTTCTGGACTCATGCCAACATAACAGAAACAAGCAAATAAAGGGCTGTGATAAGCTCCTCAGGTGCCAGGGGAATGTTATCAGAGGAAATAATCTTCCTCTCTCTGACAAGACATGGATCCTCAGCATACTCACAAAAAAAAAAAAAAAATTGGGGCCCCCAAGGAATAGAAATTCATCAAATACTCAGTGGGGAATTGTGCACAAAACAGCAATGGAAACCAGTGGGAACACAATTTTATTAACTCCACAAAGTTGTACCAATTGGGTTCTTAGGAATAGTCCCCAGATTGATATGCCTGGAGACAAAGGACTTTTAGTGACAAATTTGACAAACTGTGTGAGAAATACTGTCTTTCTTTGCTTAAGATTCCAATGTTAAATATGGAAGAATGTTTTAGTTTGTAAAATACAGTCTTTATATCATCTATTGTGCCACAGCAGGGAATCTTATATAATAGGGGCACAAATTTCATGCACTTGGATGCGTAAAAAATTTAGAAATGCAACCTATGTTATTTTGCCTATAACTAAATAAGTCCTTGCTACCTACTGAATAGCAGGAAAGAAAAACAAATGTCTAATCTGGTTGAAGTAGTGCTTAGTTTCTCCAGGAAAGAAAGTTCAGTCTCAGATTTTTTAATCTTTTTCAGTCCTTTGCTTTCGTTCAAGATGGCATCCAAATCTAGAGCAAAGGGGTGTGGCTTGAGTTACCAGGTGGGGATATCCTCACGTGGTTAGGTATAGTATACTTTGGTGTGTCTGATCTCTGAGGCAGCATCTTTTGTCTACCAGCTTACTGCCTGCCCTGCTGGTTTGTGTGGCTAAAGTTTGTGGCTACTGTGATTCCAGGTCTGTACTTTTGACTTAAGAACTGCTCCCAAGAACAGTTTTGCACTGTTAGTGGGGGATGCAAATTGGCACAGCCACAATGCAAAACAGTATGAAGATCACTCAAAAAATTAAAAATAGAACTAATAGATAATCTATCAATCCTTATTCTGGGTATATATCCAAAGGAAATGAAAGGAGGATTTAAAAAAATACCTGTACTCCTATGTTCACTGCAGCATTATTCACAATAGCCAAGGTATGGAAATAACCTACATTTCTGTCAATGGATGAATGGATAAACATACACACAATAGAATATTATTCAGCCATGAGAAAGAAGGAGACCCTGTCTTTGCAACAACATGGATGGATCTTGAGGGCATTGTACCAAATATGTCAAAGAAAGACAAATACTGTATGATCTCTCTTATATGTGAAAGTTGAACTCCTAGAAACAAAGTAAGAAATTGGTTTCCCAGTGGTAGTGGTAGGAGAAATGGGGAGATGTTGGTCAAGGGTACAAACTTCAGTTATAAAATGAGTAAGTCCTGGGGATCTAATGTATAGCGTGGTGATTATAGTTACTACTACCATATTATATACTTGAAAGTTGCTAAGAGAATAGATCTTCAATGTCCTCACTACACAAAAGAAATGGAAATTATGTGAGGTAACAGAGGTGTTAGCTAATACTATGGTGGTAATCATTTTGTAATATATATTTCAGGTTATACATTTTAAACTTACACAATGTTACATATCGATTATATCTCAATAAAGCTGGAAAAACATAAAAAAGAACTGCTCCCAGCTTTCCAATAGAAATTTTCACACTGTGACCTAGAAATTAATAGATGTACATTCTAACTTGGATTTTCTGAGTCAGTTTCCTATAAGGCAAGATTTTCAGCCTGAGAAACACTGAACCATTCTGCACAAGGGAATATAAATATTTTGACAATAATTCATTCATCTCTTGGCTCTATAAATATCTCCTGCCTGAGGGATTTATTCAAAAAAAAATGATGGCTGTTGAATTTTTTGACTCCAATTTAGTGAGTGATTCATTCGTTGAATGTCTAAGTGATGATCATAAATAGAAATATAGACTATTAGCGTGGAAGGACCTCATCTCTGTTTCATAGGCTTGAGAAAACCAAGCCTAAGTTAAGTGACTTACTCAAAATCACTTAATTAGTTCTTGGCAGAGCTGGAATCTGAATCTGGGGCCCCTGACTCTTATTTATATTATAGAAGTTTAAAAGATATTGTTTTATTTATCTAATTACTAATTCACTACAAACTAAGTGAGAGTCTTCATTTTTCTTATCAATAATTAAAATGTTAATGTGCAGGGGATCCCTGGGTGGCTCAGCGGTTTAGCGCCTGCCTTTGGCCCAGGGCGCGATCCTGGAGCCTGCTTCTCCCTCTGCCTGTGTCTCTGCCTCTCTCTCTCTCTCTTTCTCTCTCTGTCTATCATAAATCAATCAATCAATCAATCAATCTTTAAAAAAATGTTAATATGCATATTGTTATCACCTTTTTTAGGAAGCCAAGTTGGATGATGAATAGTCTTCATTAATATGAATTAATTAAGTCTTTAACTTTTGTATAAATATCTGTTTTGAAACCAGAACAGTTCTAAATCAATGTGAAAGACAGAACACTGGGATTTCTCCTGGGTCTCAGTATTATGCCTTTTGGGGTTTTGTTCTTGTTATTGTTGTTTAAATTCAATTGGCCAGCATCATTAATTTCAGATGTAGTACTCAATAATTTATCAGTTGCATATAACAACCAGTGCTCATCACATCACATGCCCTCCTTAATGCCCATCACCCAGTTACCCCATCCCCCTACCCACCTCCATTCCAGCAACCCTTAGTGTATTTCCTAGAGTTAAGTGTCTCTTATGGTTTTTCTCTCTCTTTGAGTAATATGTCTTTGGAATGCTCTATTTCAAGCAAGCATCTTTAGTGACATCAGGTAAACCATTTCCAAGAGTTCTTTTACTCTTAAAAATTAGAAGAAGGAAGAATAAATTCCCAAAGAAAGTATTTGGGTCAATTGGTAATTGACTAATTTCACATCACGATTACACAAAATAATGGTCCTTTTGTATTTTGTGTCTCCATGTAGATCCAAGAACAGAACTACCTGACTCCCAACATTAAAATCCTCTTGAGAAAGTCTCCTGCAGAGCTTGTCTCCCAGCCACGTCTATACATGAGCCTCTGTGGATAGTACATTAATACCACTCACAATAGAAGGTATTGTTCTTTATAGTTAGTCAAATTAATTATTTGAACACCCCAGGATGTTCAACATGAAAGAACAGCTTTATAGATATTCAGGGCACTATATAATATGCCATGGTGAATTATTGATTCTAATGAGAACATCTTTAAAAGGCTGAACTCCCAGGGGTGCAGGCTGAAGAATTGGGAGGAGAGACTCATACGTTAAATCAATAATTAGGAAGAAAGGAGGAAGAGAGAGATTGGGCAAGAGATTTCTGAAAATTGAACACTTGTCATCTGTCTGACTCCCTTGCTGATGATTCATTAAATGGAGATTAACTTCAGTAACTTATTGACCAACATGCCAATAAATCCTGAGCTATATCATCTGTGATTCAGGAAATGGACAAGCCTGAATACATTGCCAAGGGGGTTGACTAAGTGTGATGTGACTTAGAGAAATTCATGAGCATACTTAAGTATTGTGCTAGTTGTGTGTGTTTCACACTTATATACTGTGCTGAGGTTGATAGGGAATATAAAAGCAGCAAATAACATTCATAAAGGAATTTATAGTTTAGACACCAACTGTGCATGTGTGATGTTCACTCAAGAAAATTTACTGGTATTTTTTAAAAGACCACTGTGATGATTTGCAACATGGACTTGTATCCTTTCCATCATCTCTGGACTCTATCTCATGCTGCTCACATTTTCCTTGGAAACAGATTGTTTTAGCTCTTCCATACATTCCACCAAACAGATTGTTTTAGCTCCTCCATACACTCCACCAAAGAACAAAGAGATGGTAAAAGTTTTGTGTAACATGACAAAAACATTTTTACAAGTGTAATTACAGACTGCAGTGAAATTTTCAGAAGCACTCCTAGTCTTTTAGAATCACTTATATATATTGTATTAAATACATATCAGATGTGGGAGAATGATTTTTTGGACCACCCTGAGGTTCAATATATCCTAAGACATGAGCAAAACCCATAATATTCAGCTCTTAAGAGAAATCAACCTACATATATTCTGCACTACTGAAGAAAAGTTTCAATAATCACTATCAATTTGAGGTCTTAGGGAAATAAGAAAAAAGGTATTAGGGAATCCTCCATTCTTCAGTTCCTATGGCAGTGCCAAGAGGGTGGAAAATGAGTCTGAAGATGTTTGGGACTTTTTGGGTTCCCTCCACTGAATTCTCCCTTTCTTCTGCCCTATGAAGGGGCTCAGGTCAGCTCAGTCTACCCACAGCTTCCTTTAGGTGTATGGAGGATATAAAGAATTAATTCCCACCACGACATCCTCAGATGGAGTCGGTGCAGTGTCAATGTCTGTCTTTTCCCTAGACTCTTCTAATCTATTGCCAAAGGCTTCTAGAATCTGAATTCTTTTTCCTTTTAGCCCACTCCTTAGTACCTTCATGACTAGGTCTTCTAGACCAGCCTCTCTGTCCCTGTTCCCTGAACTCTTAGGGTCTCACTGTTAATACCTATCTAGACCACCCATCTACCTGTTCTGTAACCTGAGATGCTATTGCTGGTAAAGTATAAACACACACATACATAGACACATGCACTCACACAAACACACAGAGTTTCCTCATTCTGAGATTTTAGGAAAGAACAATGGTATCTGTGGCAACCCTTGTTATCTCCCTGTGGGGTTTTTGAGAGATTGATGTTTTGTATTGTTTTTCATCCTAGGGAAACATTGGCCTCGAAAGGCAAAAAGTCTCTGGCAAGAGAAATGTTTTTAGAAGGCCCTGAAAATACAATCTCCTTTCATGACAGTTAGCAAAATATCTTCTGTCACTTCTGGGGCTCTCATTCCCCCTCTGTGCAGCATTCATAGCGTTCAAGTATATTAAGCATTCACAACATTTATATGTGGCCCAGCCTCTGTTCTAATCCTGTGTATTAGTACAGCTAACTGCAGCTCACTCGGTGCTGCTGTTTGCACAGCTGGACATGTCGGATAGAATGAGTTCATCCCTTCAAAGATGAGCTTAAAGCCACCGTCTAGTAGTGTCTTTCTTTTTTACACCTACGACCATTCCTCATTGTTCTCACAAGCACAGTAAGTTTTAATGAAGTCATGTCTTTTAGTGTAACGCTGCAGGTGCACAAATGCTGATAAACCTCCTTAACTCACTGTCAGATCAGCATGTTTATCTTCAAGCTGCAGAATGTATTTAATTATAAGATATGAAAAGGTCCTTCAGATTTGTTCTCTGGGCTCAGAACTAATGATTCATCCATGAAGCTCTGTGTCTCCCCAAAGGTTATAATGGCTAGTTGCTGATCTTCTGAAGAACTCATTCGTAGTAGCATCTGGACTGCAAGGTATAGAAATTTATTTTTAAAATAAAGAAATAGCTTCTAAAGGCCCAAGAAATTTTGCCAAATATAGAGTTAACACAATCAAATATATATACACACACAGGAGAGAGAGATGGCAATATGGCTAGATATAACCTGCATCCAGAACTGTGCTATAAGGAATTCACTCTTAAAATTTTAAGATACAAATACCCCTAGCAGTATTAACATCTTAATATCAATGAAATTTAATCACACTGCTTTCTTCTTAAGACTAGACTTCTGGGGCACCTGGGTGGCTGTCGGTTGAGAGTCTGCCTTTGGTTCAGGTCATGATATCAGGGTCCTGGGATTGAGCTCCACATTGGGCTCCCTGCTCGGCAAGGAGTCCACTTCTGCCTCTCCTTCTGCCACTCTCCCTGCTTTGCTCTTTCTCTGTGTCAAATAAATAAAATATTAAAAATAAAAAAAAAAGCTAGACCTCTGAGGGAATGGGAATTTGACCTGGAAATTGGGTGGGAGTTGTGTGAAGAGGGATGGATCCTGAGAAGAGGGAAGAACAGAGTTGAGGAATGCTGAACTCATCCCACTAAGATGGGGCTGAAGCAGTCCCTTCAGAAGGAAAACAGCATGCATTCAAAGAGCCACAAGATCCTAAGGGAAGAAGAGACAAACTAAGGATGTAAGGAGATCCAAGCATGGATAAGGATGGGGAGGGCAGAAGGGGGGTAAGATACCAGTCACAAAGACCAGTAGGCTTGGTAGAAAGTTCATTCATTCATTGAGAGTTAGATAAATCATTTGACCTATAAGCATCTGCCTATCTCACTTCACAGCTATTAGTGCAGGATCATGCCTTATGAATAACTTACTGGGAAATGTTTCAAAACTATGAAGCAAAAGCAAAACAAACTAGAGCGTAATATAAATTATAACTATTCCATTAATCAGTTGAGTATTTATTGAACACTGACCGTTTGTCGTGTGCTTCTACACAGTAAAAAGTCCCTTCACTCAAGTTTCTCAGAGCTCAGTGAGGAGAGAGGTTAGCAAATAAATAACCACAACATAGAATGCAAAACCCACATAGCATGAAGTGCTACAGGGGCAAGGAAGAAGAGGGACCACATCTGCCTGGGAAAATTATGGCTTTTCAGAGGGAGAGATGGTTGAACTGGGTTCTGCACGATGAGGAGCTGACAAGAAGGAACAATGGAAAGTCAGAGGCAATAGCAAGGGCAGAGGCAGCCAGCCCTATGTGGTAAGTCAGTGCTGCTCAGTGCTACTGCTGTAAAGAATAAAAAGCACAGGAATGCCAAATCTCATAACTAAGTCCCCTAGCCTGATTCCATGCTCACCAAGCCACCTTTTGATGATAATTTGGCTTCCCGCTTAGATTTGCCTGCAGGGAAAGCATGTGCTGGTCAAGAGGCTGAAGAATCCAGTCCACTAGATTATTAGATTTCTCATTGCAAATTAATAAATCAGCATTCTGGCTGATGCATTTTTTTAAGTGCAGAAATTAAACTATCATTTATAAAGCAGTTGTAAAGAAAATTAGGTGAAAATTTACCAGGAAATCAGCCTTTAGGCTGCTGATGTGGACAATGACAGAACAGCTGTGCAAACACCACAGGTGACTTCCGGGAATGGGCCCCCGACAAAGCTGTATCACACAGCACATTTTCTTCACACGTCAACTGTTGTCTTTCACATTTTTCTCCATTTTCATAATCCCCTGAAGTAGACAAAAGTAAGCACCAAATGTTGGTCTTTCCAGACCCCTAGAAACCAAAGTCTAGAGGATAAAAATGCACCTACTTTTCCAAATCCTTTACCCTTCCTGTTATGGGCTGAATTGCGTCCCTCCAAAATTTTTATGTTGAAGTCCCAACTCCTAGTATCTCAAAATGTGCCTGTATTTGGAAATAGGAACTTTAAAGAAGTAATTAAAGCTCAGGGAAGTCATTAGGGTAGCCCCTAATCCTGTATATCTGGTCTTTTTATAAGAAGAGATTAGAACACAGACATGCACAGACCATGTGAAGACAGAAGGAGAAAGAAGATGGCCACCTGCAAACCAAGGAGAGAAACCTTAGAAGAAACAACCTTCCCTATGCCTTAATCTCAGACTTCTGGCCTCCAGGACTATAAGAGAATAAATTTCTGCTGTTTAAGCCACCCAGTCTATGGTACTTTGTTATGGTAGCCCTAGCAAACTAATACTTCCTTTCAGATTCTTTCCCCAACCATTCCAAACAGAAGATTCCTATCTGGACCCTTCAACAACATGGAAGTTGTCTACATCAGCAACAGGATTGCATTTTAGTCTTTCATGCTCATTTTCACTCCATTCACTCAAATGAGTGACTTTGGAGCCCATGCCATGAAAGGGTAGTCTAGTCTTGTTAAAATAACCAAAGATCTAATTTCTGAGGCATGGGAGTCTGAAAAAATATAACGGTTATACAAACCACATCAAAACCTGGACAGAAATAAGGTGAAACTCATATACTGAACGTATAAAAATTTATGATTGTCCTTGTTTTGCCATGATATTTTTCTTAATTTCTATTTTAAAAAACCAATACCCTGTTGGACAAGTGAGCCACAGAGTCAGACCACTGTCTACCTACTTTCATTATTTAATGATTGATTTCTGAATGAATGGAATTCCTCAGTTCTAGACTTATGGTTTTGGGATCTGCTCACATGTAAGGGTTCAGTTCTTTCTGAAGGCTATGTTAACAAAAATAAGTTTGAGGAACTGGACCCATTTGCAACTGGAACTGGGCTCAAATATATTTTTCTTACCCTTGTCCACTTTTTTATATCACTTATTTTTTTGTGAAAAGGAAGACTAACATCTTTTTCCTTGTAAAAATCATCATCAGGGGCACCTGGGTGGCTCAGTTGGTTAAGCATCTACCTTAAGCTCAGGTCATGATTCCAGGGTCCTGGCATCGAGCGCCACAGCAGGCTCCCTGCTCAGTGGGGAGTCTGCTTCTCTTTCTCACTCTCTACCCCTACCCCACTCGTGTGCTTGCTCTCTCTTGCCTTCTCTCTCTTGGATAAGTAAATAAAATCTTTTTTAAAAATCATCACCACCTGAGTAGTCCAGGTGGCTCAGTGGTTTAGTGCCACCTTTTACCCAGGGTGGATCCTGGAGACCCAGGATCGAGTCCCACATCAGGCTCTCTGCATGGAGCCTGCTTCCCCCTCTGCCTGTGTCTGTGCCTCTCTCTCTCTCTCTCTCTCTCTCTCTCATGAATAAATAAAATCTTTAAAAAAATCATCATCAGGTAGATACAGATGTGGTTCATTATTACTAATGATTCATTTATATGTCCCTTTTAAGTTTCCACTAAAATGTACCACATATGGAAGGTAAAATCTTCTTAATCCTGACATTCAATACCAATTCAGTTCAGAGTTTCTGTTAGAAATGATTCTGTTAGGGGTGCCTGGATAGCTCAGGCAGTTGAGCATCTGACTTTTGGTTTCTGCTCAGATCACGATCTCAGGGTCATGAGGTCAAGCCCAGTGTTGGTTCCGCGCTCAATGCAGGGTCTGCTTGGGATTCTCTCCTTCTCCCTCTGCCCTTGCCCCTGTTCATGTATGCTCTTTCTCTCTAAAATAAATAAATAAAATCTTTTTAAAAATTCTCCTGTTAGGGCAGCCCTGGTGGCTTAACGGTTTAGCACCTGCCTTCGTCCCAGTTCATGATCCTTGAGACCCAGGATCGAGTCCCACATCGGGCTCCCTGCATGGAGCCTGCTTCTCCCTCTGCCTGTGTCTCTGCCTCTCCCACTCTCTCTGTGTCTCTCATGAATAAATAAATAAAAATCATTTAAAAAAATTCTCCTGTTACATGAACATTGGTAAGTTATGTGCATAGTATGTATCCTTGAAATGATGTGATAAAAGACAGCACTTCACCTCTGTGATGTTCCTCCAAAAAACACATAACCCAGTCTAAACATGAGAAAAGCGTGAGACAAATCCACATCCCCACAGGGACATTTGATGAAATACCAGACCAGGACACCTCACAATTGTTAAGGTCTTCAAAACAATAAAAGTTTGGGAAACTCTTAGGAGTCCTAGGCAATAAGACATCTAGGTGCAATATGGATGAGATATTGGAACAGAAATAAGGCATTAGCTAAAAACAAAGGAAATCTGAATAAAGATAATTTTTCAATACAAGTTTGTTAATTGTAACAAATGTATCATAGTAATGTAAGATATTACTAATAGGGGAACTGGGTATGGGGCATATGAGAACTCTGTACTGTCTTCACAGTTCTTCTATAAATGTAACATTGTTCTAAAATGAAAAGTTAACACTAAAAAAGGTTTCTGTTTAACTCTCCCCGAAGGCCATTACTGTCTGTAACCAAGCTCTAATATGTAGCCAGTGTTCTTTAATATGTGGCTCCCCTCCCTCTGATTCCCTCTCCCAGTGCAACTTTTGTACATATTTCATGTAAGCACTTTATCTTTCAGTAACAAGAGCTTCTGTTAACTTTCAACAGTCATCTGAAAGGCTGCTGCTCCCTCTTCTCTTTAAAACAAATACTTTAGTGGGGGTTCATATCATCATCCCATTCTCTGGACAGACCCAGCACATGACTCTTGTCTTCATGTTTTCTCCATCGGGATGTCTACAACTTCAATTCCTGGGGCAGCTTTCTCACAGTATAAGCCCCAAGTTTTCATTAAATAAAGCCCTCTGGGGCCAAAGCTCAGCTGCTAGAAATGGTAGAGAGATGCCAAGAGGCCCCACACTAAATCAGTGTGAGGGAAATCGATACCAGAGAGCTGGAGTATACTGTTTTAAGCCGTTAGCATTAAACATCTTGCAACACTAAAGGCATCCAGATGTATGCCACCTGGGACTCAAAGTCCCTAAAGAGAGTATTCTTTTACTATTGAATCATTTGGGATTTAGGTTATTGTTTTATTGCTTTGTTTGTTTGTTTGTTTGGTTTTTAATCTAGAAGCAGTGTTTGCAAAAAAAAAAAAAAGAGAGAGAGAGAGAGAGAGAGAGTCTGGACTTGATATTTAACTCACACTCAGGTTGGCTTGTATTCAGAACCAAGCAGACCTTGATCTTCATTTATTATTCAAGAATACAATTAGCCTGGAGTTGGTTTTCAGACCCAAACACAAAGAAAGGCCCACATAAATCTGAGCAGGGATAATGCCACTCTCCCTATAATTGATGTGATGATGGAGCAAGTAGCAGGCAGCAAATCGATATACCACCATCCTCCTCAACACACGTCTTAAAGGGAGTCTTTGCCCCTGCTCAGAAAGCAGGGCAAGATGGCCTTGCCGATAAATATTTACCTAAGGGAATCCCTTTTACTTTGCAAATCATTGATTTAGAAAATATGAGTGCTAAGAGAAAGAGAGCCTATGATCCAATAATGTATGCTCAGCACAAAAATAAGGTAATGCTAGGGAAAAACAGAGCTGCTAGTCCTTCAGGAAAAAAATAAATTTAACCCTCTGATGGGCCAGGTGGAATCCTGGAAACCCTCAAGGAAGAAAAAGAGAATCTGATAATAGAATTGTTATAAGTCACATATGCATATATATTCCATTGCCTTTATAGAAATAGAATGTTTCAATTTATATCTATTAATCATCACTACCAACCAAATTAAAATGTAAAATACATAACTATCATATGATTAGATCAGTATGTAATAACTTTATTCCCTGTATAATGACTATCATCTGTTGAGTGCCTGGCACTATGATAACTTCTACTCATTAGTTCAGTCACACCTCATAAGAACCCCAGGATGTAAGTATCACTATTATCTCCATTTTATGGCTAAGGATACCTGAACTCAGAAAAGGTAAATAATTCTGAGACCTTACCAGTTGGTTAGAGGGAGAACTGGGATATGAATTGCTGTCATTCTGGGACTGAAGCCCAACACAAAGCCATCGTGCTAGTGCTGCTGTTACTCTTACCGTGCTCTGACGCACTTCAATTACATAAGCCTTCCTGCCACCTCCAAATAGCCATTAGGTGCCTTGCAACTCCCAGCCACTAGGACAGATCTTTACTCCTTGAAGAAAACATGCAACTCAGGGAATACCCATGTGACCCACAATTCATTGCCACTACCACCTCTATCTAAATAATTGTTGAAAATTCTGCAACAATAATTTGTGATTTCAAAAAATTCTTCCTCAGCAGAAAGCTTCAGAACTGTTAGATCAGAACCACTAGATCAAACTTCTGCCTACATTAGAATCACCAGGAGGGCTTGTTAAAACCACAGGTTGCTGGGCCCCACCTCTAGAGATTCTATTTCCATACTTTGAAGCTGGGCCTGAGAATTTGCATGTCTAACACACAGGTGATGCTGATGCTGCTGGGCCAGGCCTGCTTGAAGGACCATGGCATTTAACTATCTGATTAGCATAAACATTATTTAGCCCTTCATACAGACCCAATACAAACAAGTCTGGTGCATTCCCCAAGCACAAAGATACCAGACAACTTCCAGAGTCAGAGCTGCTTTTGTGGGTATTTAACCAGTACAGCTGCATAGGACCCTGTTGTTAGAAGGGTCTTACACCTGGTTTTTAATGCTCTGCAATCACCATCTTGAAATTCTTATAATTTGATCTTTAAATTTAGTGTTTTGTAAATGAAGTTCAATGGAAAAATGGAGCATGCTTAGGGGTTTGAAGCCTTGGTGTGGTCCCACCTCTGGCCACGTCTCTACCTCCCTGGGATGGGTTCTCAGTCTCCACTGTTCCCTGACCCCCACCCAACCTAAGGTGGCCCTCCCCAAATCTGCCCCACAACAGCTGCCACCTCAGGTAACTACTGGTCATCTTGAGGAAACTTAGACCTGTATTCCTCAGCCCAGTAGGGGCCTGAGCACTGGTATGAGAAGGGTCAGTGTTCAGTGCAATTCCACAGTCATCTCTGGTTGGGACAAGGTGGTGGCCATCCCCAGTCTTGGCTGACAGCACCTTAGCACATTCCACAAGTGGCTCAGAACTTAGGATTCTGCTATCCAGAAATGGAGACTTTGGTAGAGACTCCTGTAATTCTTCTGGATTCAAAATGTCCAAGTTGTTTGAACTATAGCTTAATTCTAAAGGAGAAACAACTTGAGATGTATAACTCCTCTTAAATGAAAGATTCTACAAACTTTTGCAAATGAACTTTGAATGAGAGTATTCCAAGGACTTTTTCAGCTATTGAGGTTATCACAAAGAAAAAAGATATTTGAAAGATTTAAATTGAACTTGTAGTGAGAACTTCATATTCTCTCTATCTTCCTTCCCACCATAACTAATTCATTTACAGATGTATTAATGATTTATGTCCATCTTCATCATTTGAAGAATACCCTAGTGTTCTCAAATAATTAAAGTACATATAAATCAGTATTACAATATGATAACCACTGTAGCATTAATTAACACCTCTATCATGTCTTGTAATTATCATTTTGTATTGAGAACAATTAATATCTAGACTCTTGGAAACTTTGTTTATAATATTTTGACTATTATCATTATGCTGTGCATTAGGCCTCTAGATGTAATCTTAAAGGACATAGATCAAAATATAAACCACTCTGGATGATGGGCTTATATGTGATCTTCATTCTATGTATTTACACTTTTTTAAATTTCTAAAACCATGTGTTGCATGTACAATAAAATGTTACATTTCTTCTAAAAAGTAAATGTAAATCACTTGAAGATTTTGTCAAAATATAAATCTGATTCAGTGGGCCTGGAATAGAACCCAAGAATCTGCATTTCTAACAAGCTTTCAGGTGATGGTGATGCTGCTGCTTGATTCTAGAGATCCTTGTCTCAAAATATGGCCTGCAATCCCTAGATGTGTAATGGAAATTCAGAATATTTACTTTTTAAATATTTTATTTATTTATTAATGAGAGACACAGAGAGAGAGGCAGAGACACAGGCAGAGGCAGAGGGAGAAGCAGGCTCTATTCAGGGAGGCTGACGTGGGATTCGATCCCTGGTCTCTAGGATCAGGCCCTGGGCTGAAGGCAGCACTAAACCACTGTGCCACGTAGGCTGCCCAAAATTCAGAATATTTAAACACAACCGTGACCTACAGAATAGAATTTGCATTTTAATAAGTTCTCTGGGAGAGACTCATAGGGACATCAAAGTGTGAGAACCTTAACCTTCCATATCATATCCTATTTCTTCTGCTTTCTGAGGCCACTAGATGGGAACTAGTCATTGGGACCACTGGTGACTGTCCCAAGTTTATAATACGGTAGGCCTTAGGAAGGACACATTGAACTTTATTTTATTCTCTAGCCTGACTCTCCCAACTACGACCAAGGATAGCAGAACTTTTGGCTATGGTTTAAGACTCATTTGTAGCTTTGGTTTCCATAAAATACTGATAGAACTAACATTTTCATTATATGAAAGTTGCAAAATCTGGAGAAAGAGGCACACATTGGGAGTCATGGTTTACACTTTGAGTGGCACCAAAATTTTTCAGGCTTTTCCTCTGAGTAGCTACAATTTATTTATAGCCTTGGGTAATAAGAAAATGCAACAAAGGAACTCCAAAGTTACTGCAGTTCACTATTAAATATTCATGCTACTTGTTCTGAGGAGTGTAATAGAATGGTTAGGAGTACACAAAGGCTCTAGAAAGAGTCTAAATTCAGATTCTACTTATGCTCCCTATAAGCTGTGTGACCTTGGGCAAATTACTTAACCTCCCTGTGCCTCAGTTCTGTCATTTAAACTTTTATTAAAAGTAATAAAACCCTTGGAATCATGCTTTGTGTATAGTAAGCTATATGAAGATATCTAAATGTAAACTTGGAAATATAATTAAATTTTAAAATTTCTTTTGTAGGGCCTCAACATTTTTGTAATTTATACTAATTGAACCTGATGTGTTCTGACTGGGTTCACATTTTCCATTTCATTAGAGAAGAGGAACATCCCCATAGTTACTACAGTAGTTAACACATCAGGCATTGAGAAGCATAATGAAAGTGGGACCGGCAACCATAGTCCCCAAAGATCCTGACGGTGAGGTCTTAAATCTATCTCTGTATTTCATGGTCACCCACCAGCTAGAGGAAGAAAATTCAAAATATACCTCCAGACTCCCACATACACAGAAAGTCTCACCGGCATAAAACCAATTTGTTTTACTTTAATATTCAGAGATTGTTGTTTTCTGTATGGTTAAGCATCAAAAGCTGCCAAGATACTGTGCAAAATGAAGTTTAAAATAGAATGTTTAGCAATTAAACCTCACTCAATAAATTGGCTAGTATCAGTGCAATAAAGTGCAATATACAAACACTGCTTTTCCACTTAAATAAAACCTAAGGGGAAAACCCATATAACAGAGACTCTCAGATTTCAACACCCCTTCTCCACCCAAGATATTGAAGATAGGATCAAATATATTGCAAGATGTCTGCTGCATTTACAGGCTTTTCAGATGCCTGCCCTACGAAGCCAGTTTCCCTTGTGCTCCATCAATTATTTCTTTGTTTTGCCTGGATGGTGCTTGTAAACTCCTCAAGGTGTGCTCCTGGGCAGTTATGCACATTTTAGATTTTTCCCTTCTGATCCCTATTTGGCTGTCTCTGGACCAGAACTGATTTGCAGGCAAGAGAAAACTGCTGAAAATTTCATGACATTTAGATTTAAAAAGCACATGGTAGTGGCTCAATAGGTTTGCTTACCTTGGATTAAAACCTATTAACGTTCCAGCATTTTTCCTCTCCATGAGATTCATTTCTGACTTGCGTGTGGTGACTTGCAGAGTGCTTCATTACAGCTCAGGGGCACAACTGATGCCACACAAGCCATTAAAAATGAGTTTGTGAGAGTACAAAAAAGAAAAAAAAGAAACCTTTGTAGATGAGGGCCAATTTGTTTCGAAGGCGATGCACTGTAAGAGCATTCACAAAGCGGCAAGCATTATCTCAGATTCAAGCTATGCCGTTTTCTCTCCTATTTTTAAATACCAAATAGAGGACTGGGAGAGTCCTTTCTTTGTGACAGCGGCTTTGGTTCCTGCCCTTATTTTCTGCCATTATAGCTCCAGTTAAGCTGTATGAACAGCCCTGTGTTTTTTGCCTTGGATGAAAATACATAAATCTGTGTTTGGGGTCCTAAGGAGAGTCATATTATTCTCTATGCTTCAGTTTCTTAATATTCAAAATACTTCCTTTACCAAACTCAGGGTTGTTCATATGAGTGAGAAGAGCTAATATAATTGTTATAAGTAAAAATCAGTCAGAGCACAAAGAATTATTTTTTGTTGTTATTAATGCAGGCGCATTTACTAATTGCCATCTCAAGATGCCCTCATTGTTTTTCATAATTGATTAGAATTTAATTTTGATTAATCCTGTTATTTTTTCCATATTCAACCTAGCTGCAAGCTTCCAGCTGGATGATTCTTTTGGGGGTGGGGCTGTCTTGTGCATTGCAGTATGTTTCACAGAATCCTTGACCTCTATTCATTAGACGGCAGTATCCCACATACTCAACTGTAACAATCAAAATTGTCTCCAGGTAATGCCAAATGTTCTCTAGTGAAAAAACCACCCAGTAGAGAACCACTGCTGTTCGAAGTTAAACAAGCTAGTATTGCCTATGGTTGCATTTATTGTAAGTGGAGAATAACAAGAACAACTTAGTGAAAGGTATAGAAACCAGAGGGCACACTCCAAGAGCATTTCACAAATTGTACAGTACAGATATTAACCAAACCTGAATACTAAGAGTGGCCACTAAAACCAAGAATAAGGTTGAGGCTGTCTACAAAAATTTTAGAGTGGGATTTAGAGGAAACAGGAAGGTACTTCTGAAGGGTCCCTAGAACTACAGACATACATCTACCTAACAGTGGAAAATACCTTCCCATTCCAGGGGCCAGAGGAAAAGAAAAAAGTACCTGGGACAGAGCTGGTCAAAGGACAAATGAAGACAGAGAGCAGAAAGGCTTTTCATGTTGATCAGAGAGTGACTAAAGAGGAGAGAGGACAGGGCAAAATATGTGGGAAATAAGCAAGAAGAGTGGAGAAAAGGATGAGAGAAGGAAGAGCAGGAAGGAAACAAAAGTGACAGTGAACATAGGGGAAAGAAATGGGAGGAAAGTCAAAAGATACAAAGATGTGGCAGACTTGTGAACTTATCTGGATCCACCTGAATCTCTCTCTGTTCTGGCCTCCCACCCTATAGCTTCTGCTCTCCACTGCCTATGTGGCCTTGATTAACTGTACCTACCTCCTCACAGGCTGCTCTTCCCATCAGGTCATGCAGTCAGGGGTGACTGGTCAAAAAAGAGATAGCGCCTACTACTCTGCTCAGCTTCCAGTCCACATTCTGCCCTTTCCCCATTCAGATGAACTCAATGTCTGTTTTCCAAGCTAGCCATGTCCTGGCACAATATTAGGTTCACCCTAAGCACAGAATGGATGTGCTGATAGAATCCAGCGCTTAGTCTAACCTTCAAGGCCCTATAGGTTTTGCCTTCACCCTACCTTTCCAAACTAGACCATCCTTATTCTGATAGTTCCTGTGTCTTTTTAGAAACTTGATCTGTGAGACATTAATCTCTATTATGATCACTATTAAGTGATCATAACACTTATCATAGGATTGTCTCTCCTCATGAGAATGTGACACAATTTGTAACTCCTGTGGTATTTAACCACATATGGTACTTCATTATGGAATTTGTATACATTTTGCCCTTCCTAGTATAAGGTAAGTTCAGGTAAGGAGCACCTACAATATACTAAGGGCTAATTAAATAATGGATGAAGGAAAGGGACAGAAGAAGTTGAGTCTAATGAACTAAGTGCTAATAGAGGGGAAGTAGAAGGTAAAATAAGGAAAACAGGAAAAGGGAAAGATGAAATTTAAACAGTGTATTTTACTAAAATAAACATAATTAATCTACTTGCCATGGTAAGCTACATTTCAGAGTATTTAAAAAAAAAAAACTATATCAGTGTCACTAACTTCTATTGTTAAAAACTCCAAAAAAGTGAAGAGAAAATGAAATGATTGATAGTGTTAAATAATATTTACTTTTAAAGAAACCAGAGATGCTCTTAAAAACATAAAATCTTGATGTGTATTCCTAGAAAAACATTGGCAGAAATCACTTTGATAGCAGTTTCAGAGACATAACAATTCATTTACCTGGAAATCATTTATTTAGTGACCTCAGCTATCTTCCCCGCCCATAGTTAAGGACAAAGCAAAAGGCAAAATAGCAAGGCCATCAAAATAGACACTCTAAGGTCAACAGACTAAAGCTCAGGTAAATAAATTTAGGATTAGCACCTGGTTACCCTCTCTTCACACATATTTCTATTATGAATGGGTAGAAAGTATTTTCCAACTCATAAGTATATGTGGAAGCTTTAGAAAGTATAAAAAGGAGTTTCAAAAAAATGCATGGAACATCAGGAAATGATGGTTGATGCCAAATATCTATGATCACTGCCTCAGCACCACCTTCAGAGGCTTATCTCCAGAAAAACTGCTGCCTGCAGAAAATGAGACCATGAAAAGGAAGCATTAAAACCAGAGGAGATAGCCACAACTAGACAGATCATTTGAGCTGCTCCAACTTAAGCATTATATAGTTTTCTGCTGGTTTCCACATGGCTGAATGTTCTTCAATACCTCCTCCATGTAGACTTCAGCCTCGGTTTCCCCTGCTGTTGGGTGGTCTTCCTCAGACCTCAGAGGAAAGTCTGTGCCTCGGCAGCCATATTCAGCTGCCGGGTTCATGGGATCTTACAATCAGACACATATACAAGGGTCTAAATAGAAGCTTGAGACTGTAGTTCCTGCCTGACACACCCTGGTGGTTGATCAGTATGATAGAGGAGGAGAAGCTAGAAAAAACAAAAAAATAGAAAAAGTATACCTGAAAACCTACAATGACAGAAGAGTTAAGAGACATTTAGAGCATCTGGGTACTTGAACTCAAAGATCCCTAAAAAGATTCAACCCAAGCATCTTTAGAGATGTAGTATTTAAACAAAAAACTCTCAAAAAACAAAGAGAATTTTGAAAGCAACCAGGGAAAAAAAGACTCATTCCATGTAAGGGAGCCTCAATAAGGTTATCAGCAGATTTCTCAGCACAAATCTTTCAGGCCAGGAGAGAGTGGGATGATATACTCAAAGTATTCAAAGAAAAAAAACTGCCAACCAAGAATACTTTACATGGCAAAGTTGTCCTCCAGAAGTGAAGGTAAAGACTTTCTAATACTCTGATACTGTAATGGTAGTGTATAAATCACTTTGAACACTACAATACAGGTTAAAAGAGAAGAGTCATGAGATAACTACAGTTACAATATTTTCTTAATGGATATATAATATAAAAAGATATAAATTACGACATGAACAATTTACAATTGTGCCAAAGATACCTAGGACTAAACCTAACCAAAGGGGTAAAAGATCTGTACTCTGAAAACTATAAAAACACTTATGAGAGAAAATGAAGAGGAGACAGAGAAACAAAACTCATGGATTAGGGGCAATCCAGGTGGCTCAGCGGTTTAGCGCCACCTTCAGCCCAGGGCCTGATCCTGGAGACCTGGGATTGAGTCCCACATGGGGCTCCCTGCATGGAGCCTGCTTCTCCCTCTGCCTCTCTCTCTGCCTCTGTCTCCCTCTCTCTCTCTCTCTGTGTGTCTCTTATGAATAAATAAATAAAATCTTTAAAAAAAAAACCAAATGGATTAGAACAAACTGGGTTTTTGTTGTTGTTGTTTTTGTATATTTTTTTATTGGAGTTCGATTTGCCAACATATAGCATAACACCCAGTGCTTGGGATCCCTGGGTGGCGCAGCGGTTTGGCGCGTGCCTTTGACCCAGGGCGCGATCCTGGAGACCCGGGATCGAATTCCACACTGGGCTCCCGGTGCATGGAGCCTGCTTCTCCCTCTGTCTCTCTCTGTCTCTCTCTGTCTCTCTCTCTCTCTCTCCCTCTGTGACTATCATAAATAAATAAAAATTTAAAAAATTAAAAAAAAAACACCCAGTGCTCAACCCATCAAGTGCCCCCCTCAGTGCCTGTCACCCAGTCACCCCATCCTCCTGCCCACCTCCCTTCCCACTACCCTTTGTTCGTTTCCCAGAATTAGGTGTATCTCATGTTCTGTCAGCCTCACTGATATTTCCCACTCATTTTCTCTCCTTTCCCCTTTATCCCCTTTCACTATTTTTTATATTCCCCAAATGAATGAGACCATATAATGTTTGTCCTTCTCCAATTGACTTACTTCACTCAGCATTATACCCTCCAGTTCTATCCACCTTGAAGCAAATGGTGGGTATTTGTCGTTTCTGATGGCTGAGTAATATTCCACTGTATACATAGACCACATCTTCTTTATCCATTCATCTTTCGATGGACACCAAGGCTCCTTCCACAGTTTGGCTATTGTGGACATTGCTTCTATGAACATTGGGATGCAGTTGTCTTGCCATTTCACTGCATCTGTATCTTTGGGGTAAATCTCAAGCAGTGCAATTGCTGGGTCATAGGGCAGTTCTATTTTTAACTCTTTGAGGAACCTCCACAGTTTTCAAGAGTGGCTGTACCAGTTCACATTCCCACCAACAGTGCAAGAGGGTTTTGATTTGTATTTCCCTGATACCAAGTGATGCGGAGCATTTTCTCACGTGCTTCTTGGCCATATCTATATCTTCCTCTGTGAAATTTCTGTTCATTTCTTTTGCCCATTTCATGATTGGATTGTTTGTTTCTTTGGTGTTGAGCTTAATAAGTTCTTTATAGATCTTGGATACTAGCCCTTTATCTGATATGTCATTTGCAAATCTCTTCTCCCATTCTGTGGTTGTCTTTTAGTTTTGTTGACTGTTTCTTTTGTTGTGCAGAAGCTTTTTATCTTGATTAAGTGCCAATAGTTCAATTTGGTTTTGTTTCCCTTGCCTTCATAGATGTATCTTGCAAGAAGTTGCTCTGGCCAAGTTCAAAAAGGGTGTTGCCTGTGTTCTCCTCTAGGATTTTGATGGATTCTTGTCTCACTTTTAGATTTTTCATCCTTTTTGAGTTGATCTTGGTGTATGGTGTAAGAGATTGGTCTAGTTTCATTCTTCTGCACGTGGCTGTCCAATGTTCCCAGCACCATTTATTGAAGAGACTGTCCTTTTTCTAGTGGATAGTCTTTCCTTCTTGTTGAATATTAGTTGACCATACAGTTGAGGGCCCATTTCTGGGTTCTCTATTCTGTTCCATTGATCTATGTGTCTGTTTTTGTGCCAGTACCACACTGTCTTAACCACAGCTTTGTAGTACAACTTGAAATCCGACATTGTGATGCCCCCGGCTCTGGTTTTCTTTTTCAACATTCCCCTGGCTACTTGGGGTCTTTTCTGATTCCACACGAACCTTAAGATGATTTGTTCCAAGTCTCTGAAGAAAGTCCATGGTATTTTGATAGGGATCGCATTAAATGTGTAAATTGCCCTGGGTAGCATAGACATTTGCACAGTATTAATTCTTCCAATCCATGAGCATGGAATATTTTTCCATCTCTTTGTGTCTTCCTCAATTTCTTTCAGAAGTGTTCAGTAGTTTTTAGGGTATAGATCCTTTACATCTTCGGTTAGGTTTATTCCTAGGTATCTTATGCTTTTGGGTGCAATTATAAATGGGATTGACTCCTTAATTTCTCTTTCTTCAGTTTCATTGTTAGTGTATAGAAATGCCACTGATTTCTGGGCATTGATTTTGTATCCTGCCACACTGCCAGATTGCTGTATGAGTTCTAGCAATCTTGGGGTGGAGTCTTTTGGGTTTTCTAAGTACAGTATCATGTCATCTGTGAAGAGGGAGAGTTTGACTTCTTTGCCAATTTGAATTTGCCTTTTGCCTTTTATTTCTTTTTGTTGCCTGATTGCTGAGGCTAGGACTTCCAGTACTATGTTGAATAGCAGTGGTGAGAGTGGACAACCCTGTCATGTTCCTGATCTTAGGGGAAAGGCTCCCAGTGTTTCCCCACTGAGAATGATATTTGCTGTGGGCTTTTTGTAGATGGCTTTTAAGATGCTGAGGAATGTTCCCTCTATCCCTACACTCTGAAGAGTTTTGATCAGGAATGGATGCTGCATTTTGTCAAATGTTTTCTATGCATCTATTGAGAGGATCCTATGGTTCTTGTTTTTTCTCTCATTGATGGGAGCTATCATGTTGATTGCTTTACGAGTGTTGAACCAGCCTTGCATCCCGGGGATAAATCCCACTTGGCCATGGTGAATAATCTTCTTAATGTACTGTTGGATCCTATTGGCTAGTATCTTGTTGAGAATTTTTGCATCTGGTTTCATCAGGGATATTGGTC
Source organism: Canis aureus (assembly GCF_053574225.1). NCBI lineage: Eukaryota > Metazoa > Chordata > Mammalia > Carnivora > Canidae > Canis > Canis aureus. Next base: position 43,703,580 of record NC_135628.1, on the reverse strand, counting down.
TATAATTCTCCTTCTTGGTGAGGTCTTTGTCTGCTTTTGGAATTAAGGTGATGCTGGTCTCATCAAACGAGTTTGGAAGTATTCCATCCCTTTCTATATTTTAGAACAGCTTTAGTAAAACAGTTATTGTTTCTTCTTTAAACGTTTGATAGAATTCCCCTGGGAAGCCATCTGGCCCTGGACTTTTGTGTCTTGGGAGGTTTTTGATGACTGCTTCAATTTCCTTCCTGTATTGGTCTGTTCAGGTTTTCTATTTAGGATTAGAAGAACAAACTGTTAAAATATCTACACTGCGTAATGCAATCTACACATTTAATGCAATCCCTATGACAAATCCCTAGCATTTGTCACAGAGCTAGAACAAACAATCCTAAGATTTATATTGAACCACCAAAGACTCTAAATATCCAAAGCAATCCTGAAAAAGAAAAGAAAAGCTGGAGACATCATGATTCTGGACTTCAAGCCATATTACAAATCTGTAGTCATCAAGATAATATGGTACTGGCACAAAAACACCCATTGATCAATGGAACAGAATAGAGAACCCAGAAATGGACCCACATCTCTGTGGTCAACTATTCTTCAACCAAACAGAAAGGAATATCCAATGGAAAAAAGACGATTTCTCCAACAAATGATGTTAGAAAACTGGACAACCACATGAAGAAGAATGATACTAGACCACTTTCTTATGCCATACACAAAAGAAATTTAAAATGGATCAAATACCTAAATGAGAGACAGGAATCCATCAAAATCCTAAAGGAGAACACAGGCAGGAACCTTTTTGACCTTGGCCACAACTTCTTACTAGACAAATCTCTGGAGGCAAGGGAAACAAAAGCAAAAATGACCTATTGGGACTTCATAGAGATAAGAAGCTTCTTCACAGTGAAGGAAACAATCCATAAAACCAAAAGGCAGCCTACAGAATAGGAGAAGATATTCACAAATCACATATCTGATAATTGAATAGAATGCAAAATCTATAAAGAACTTACCAAAATTTACACCTAAAAAAACAGATAATCCAGTCAAGAAATGGGCAGAAGACATGAATAGACATTTTTCCCAAAAAGACATACACTTGATACCAGGCACATAAAAAGATCCTCAACATCACTAAATATCAGGGAAATACAAATCAAAACCATGATGAGATACCACATCACACCTATCAGAATGGCTAAAATTAACAACACAGGAAACAACAGATATTGGCATGGATGCAGAGAAAAGGAAGCACTCATACTCTTTGTGGGAATGCAAAGTGGGGCAGCCACTCTGGAAAACAGTACGGAAGTTCCTCATAAAGTTAAAAATTACTTACCTAAAATTACATAAAGTTAGAACTACCCTACAATCCAGCAATTGCACTACTAAGTATTTACCCAAAGGATACAAAAATACATATTTGAAGGGATACATATACCCTGATGTTTATATTATCAACAATAGCCAAAATATGGAAAGAACCCAAAAGTCCACTGACAAATGAATGGACCAAGAAGATAGATAGATAGATAGATAGATAGATAGATAGATAGATATAGAGATATATAATGGAATACTACTAAGCCATCAAAAGAATGAAATCTTGCCATTTGTAATAACATGGATGAAGCTAGAATGTGTTAGCTAAGTGAAGTAAGTCAGTTGGAGAAAGACAAATACCATATGATCTCACTCATGTGTGGAGTTTAAGAAACAAAACAGATGAACACATAGGAAGGAAAATAAGAGAGAGAGAAACAAAACATAAGAGACTCTTAACGATAGAGAACAAACTGGGGGTTGATGAAGGGAGATAAGTGGGGGATGGGCTACATGGATGATTGGTATTGAGGAGGCACTTGTTACGATGAGCACTGGGTATTATATATAAGTGATGAATCACTAAATTCTACTCCTGAGACCAATATTACACTACATGTTAACTAACTATAAGTTAAATAAAAATTTGAAAAAAATTTAAATAAAAAAAAACTATCAAATAACAACCTAAGCTTACACCTCCAGGAGCTAGATAAAGAACAAACTAAGTTCAACATTAGTAGAAGGAAGGAAATAGAGATTAGAGCAGGAATAAGTGAAATAGAAACTAGTAAGGCAATATAAAAATCAATGAAACTAAGAGTTGTTTTCCTTTAAGAAACAACACTGACAAACTTTTATCTAGACTAAGAAAAAAGATAGTTGATTAAAATTAATAAAATCATAAATGAAAGAAGAGACATTGCAACTAATACCACAGAAATACAAAGAATCACAAGAGACTACAAGGAGCAATTATACACCAAAAAAATAAGATGACTTAGAGGAAATTGATAAATACCTAAAAACATAAAATTTATCAAGCCCAAACCATGAAATAATAGAAAATATGAACAGACCAATTGAGCAAAGAGATTGAATCAATAATGAAAATTTCCCCAACAAATAAAAGCACAGGACCAGATGGCTTCACTGGCAAACTCTTCCATACACTGAAAGAATAATTATTACCAATCCTTCCCAGACTTTGCCTGAAAATTGAATAAGAAGGAGCACTTCCAAACTCATTTTATAAGACTATCATTACCTTGATACTGCAGCCAGACAAGGACACTACAAAAAAAGAAAATTACAGGCCAGATATACAGACCCAGATATATATTCTCACCAATAAATTGGGAAAATATGGTCTAGAATTATTACACCAAGCAATTATTATGCGGATAGATAGTTGTGTAACAAGTCCCTCTTTGTACCAGTGACATAGGTAGAAAAACGAAGCAATTATGAGATCTGAGATAATATATGTTAATATTCTTTGGGAAAGCATAGTAGCCCTCAATTTTCACCATTCCTGGAAACCAAGTCATAAAGATCATATTTCCCACTAGAAAAATGAAATAATTGGTGGTTGCGTTACTGACCAAATACTCAGCAGCAAGGAAACCATAAATACAAATGATAACATGTCTTAACCATCAACTATAAACTTTCAAATTGTTTCGAGCACTCAGCTGATGCTTTAATACCCAGGGGGTGGACGGGGGGAGGAATAGGTTGAAAGATATGACTTATCCTAAACAAGAAAACTCTGTAGTCAAAACAGATCTGTAATCAAAATAGTTCAGGGGATCAATAAAAACCCATTGTGTAGGCATTATGATTGTTGCTGAAAGAAATTCAAAAGATGACTTCTACCTTCAAAGAGTTGAGAGAGATATTTACATAAGTAATTGCAATACAATGTAGGAAGGTTTTAGTACCAGAAGAGGTATAACAATAAAAGGCAGTATTTATTGAGCCCTTTCTATGTGCATGGCACTATTTGAATTGCTTTATCTAAATGGACTTGCTTAATATTCAAATAAGCTTGCAAGGTAGGTACTACTATTAGCTCCTTTTTCCAGATGAGAAAATGGTAGCAGAGAGTGGTTAGATCACAGAACTCAGATGTGGTAGAGGCAAAATTAAACCTACAGTCTGGCTCCAGAACCCACATTCTTAAAACAATCCTATATTGCTTCTCAGAAGAAAAGAGCTATGTTAGTGTATCAGTGGATAGATTACGTTTGGCTGGTGTAGAAGTGGAGAAGGCTTTCTGAAAACATTGGAATTTGTGTTTGACCTAGAAGAGTATATATGTCTTGAATTTGCAGAAGCCTGAGGGATGACATTTCCAGTGCTCAAAGTCTAGAAGAGGAGAAATTGTGAAGTATGGGGCAAGCATTTTCCTCTATCCTTTTATGGATCTTTATTTAAAAAATGGAGTATATTTCAAAGAATGTGCCTCACTCTTACCTGCCATATAGATCATGTAAATTGGTGATTGGCATCCAATATACCTAGTGCCTGAGAGAATTCAGAACATAATCAATTCCCTTCTCCATCCCCAGCACCCAACATCACCACCCACAATACTTCTCCTCTCCCTCCCCCTCCTCTCTATACCCACTATCACTGCCTGAATTTAAGACTTATGACTCCCACCTACACCATGAAGTAGCCTCCTGCTTCAAGTTCCCATCTTCAGCCTCAAACCTTTCAATCTAGTCTCCACATCAGTGCCAGAGCATCTTTCTAAAATGCCATCTGATGAGGGCACCTGGGTGGCTCAGTCAATTGAGTATCTGACTTTGTCTCAGGTCATGATATCAGGATCCTGGGATCAAGCTCCACGTCAAGCTCTACTCAGCCTCCTTGCTCAATCTCCCTCTGCCCTTCCCCTCACTCATGCTCTCTTATTCTCTCTCTCAAATAAATAAAATATTTTTAAAAATAAAATGCCATCTGATCAAAGTGCTTTTGCACCTATAGGATAAATCTAAATTTGTTACAGAGGCTTAAAAATCCACTTGTGATCTAGCTGCTGCCTAGCCACATCTGCCATTTCCCCCTGTGTGCAGCTACATGGAACTACCTACCACATAGAAGGTAACATGTTCACTATGGACAGTTTTCTAACCTAAAAATCCATCTGCATCCACCCCTTCAACCCTCAACTCCTAAATCCACCCTGAAAATTCCTATTCAGGTGATTCATCCTGCATTCTTCCTCTTGAAGTCTTCAATGAGGACCACCGATGCAGGTCAGGCATTTTTTCTTAGTTCCTATAACATGTTATTTGAAACTCTATTTCCCACATCATATTGTAATTATTTGTACATGTTCGTTACCTACCCGACCATAAACTCTTTACAGGCAGAGGCTTTGAAACTCATTCTTACCTGTATTTCCCAGTGCTCACCCCATGTTTGTTAAGTGAGTGAATGATTTATTGAATTCTAAAATTCTGGGATCATGTACATATATCCAGCTCCAGCATATTTTATGCACCCTCTTCTTTAATGTAAAGCTTATTACTTTCACCTCTCTTGTTTCTTAAACCAAATTAAGATAACAAGATAATTACATGTTACTGATATTACTAGTATCTTTGTGTTAATCATTTTTAAAACCGCAAGGCAAAGAAACTAGCTTAAAAATCTTAAAAAACAAAAACAAAACTAGTTAACCCAGATGAAAGAAAGAGATTTATACATTTAATTTAAATCCAAAGTATGCTGAACCCTCAAGAACTGACAATAACATACTCATCTCAAAAGGAGGGTCACGGAGCTTTCTGAGGGGGCAAATTCCTGGGGGTGCAGGAAATGAGGCATGTCCCGAGAGCCTGGTGACCTTGTGCCCTTTCCCACATAGCTTGTTCTGCATGTCTCTTCCACATGGCTGTTCCTGAGTTACATCCTCTGCTAATTCACCAGTGACCTGGTGTTCCTCAGACTGCTCTTTCTGTGCTGGGTCTTGGACCAAGTCCTACAGTGTACTGGTTCTTTAAGTGTGCATGTGCGATTTCCTGCAGCTCTGCTACTCTCCCAGAGAATCATCTAGGGTGAAATTTACTTGGGTCGTGGTTAATATTCTTCACTCAGCCTGCTCATACAGCCACTCTGCACTGAGCAAAATGACTAGAAGGAATAATTCACCACAAAAGAAAGAAGCAGAAGAGAAAGAAAGAAAGAAAGAAAGAAAGAAAGAAAGAAAGAAAGAAAGAAAGAAAGAAAGAAAAAAAGAAAGAAAGAAGCAGAAACAGTACTCTCTGCCACAGAGTTACAGAATATGGATTACAATTCGATGTCAGAAAGCCAATTCAGAAGCACAATTATAAAGCTACTGGTGGCTCTGGAAAAAAGCATAAAATATTCTAGAGACTTCATGACTGCAGAATTTAGATCTAATCAAGCCGAAATTAAAAATCAATTAAATGAGATGCAATCAAACTGAATGTCCTAACGATGAAGGTTAATGAGGTGGAAGAAAGAGTGAGCGACATAGAAGACAAGTTGAGGGCAAGGAAGGAAACTGAGGAAAAAAGAGAAAAACAAGAGGAAAGGTTAAGGGAAATAAATGATAGCCTCTGAAGGAAGAATCTATGTATAATTGGGGTTCCAGAAACACTGAGAGGGACAGAGGGCCAGGAAGCATATTTGAATAAATCATAGCTGAGAACTTTCCTAATTTGTGGAGGGAAACAGGCATTCAGATCCAGGAGATAGAGAGCCTTCCCCAAAATCAATAAAAACCATTCAACACCTCGACATTTAATAGTGAAAGTTGCAAATTCAAAAGATAAAATCCTTAAAGCAAAGAGAGATAAGAGATTCTTAACTTATATGGGGAGAAATATCAGATTAACAGCAGACCTCTCCACAGATACCTGGCAGGCCAGAAAGGCCTGCCAGGATATATTCAGGGTCCTAAATGAGTAGAACATGCAGCCAAGAATACTGTATTCAGCAAGGCTCTCATTCAGAACAGGAGAGATAAAGAGCTTCCAAGATAGACAGAAACTGAAAGAATATGTGACCACCAAACCAGCTCTGCAGGAAATATTAAGGAGGACTCTGTAAAAGAAAGAGGACGCCCAAAGAAATAATCCACAAAAACAGGGACTAAATAGGTATTATGATGACACTAAATTCATAAAAAAAGCAAGACCCAGCTATTTGCTGTCTACAGGAGATTCATTTTAGACCTAAGGACATCTCCAGCCTGAAAATGAAGGGTTAGAGATCTCTTTACCATTCAAATGGTCCTCCAAAGAAACTAGAGGTAGCAATCCTCATATCAGATAAATTAAAGCTTATCCCAAAGACTGTTAGAGATGAAGAGGGACACTATATCATACTTAAAGGGTCTATCCAAGAAGAAGACCTAACAATCATGAATATTTATGCCTCTAATGTGGAAGCTGCAAAGTATATCAATCAATTAATAACCAAAGTAAAGACATACTTAGATAATAATACACTAATACTGGGAGACTTCAACACAGCACTTTCTGCAAATGACAGACATTATAAACAGAACATCACCAAAGAAACAAGGGCTTTAAATGACACACTGGACCAGATGGATTTCACAGATATATACAGAACTTTGCATCCAAATGCAACTTAATACACATTCTTCCCAAGTGCCCATGGAACTTTCTCCAAAATAGACCACATACTGGGTCACAAATCAGATCTCAACCAGTACTAAAAGATTGGAATTGTCCCCTGCATATTTTCAGACCACAATGCTTTGAAACTAGAACTCGATCACAAGAAGAAATTTGAAAGAAACTCAACACGAGGAAGCTAAAAGGCATCCTACTGAAAGATGAATGGGTCAACCAGGAAATTAGAGAAGAATTAAAAACATTCATGGAAACTCATGAAAATGAAGATACAACTACTCAAAATCTTTGGAATACAACAAAAGCAGTCCTAAGAGGGAAATACATCACAATACAAGCATCCCTGAAAAAATTGGAAAAAACTCAAATACACAAGCTAACCTTACACCTAATGTAATTGGAGAAAGAACAGCAAATAAAACCTACACAAAGCAGAAGAGAGATAATAAAAATTCGAGCAGAATTTTTGAAATAGAGCCCAGAAGAACTGTAGGACAGATCAACAAAACCAGGAGTTGGTTCTTTGAAAGAATTAATAAGATAGTTAAACCATTAGCCAGCTTTATTAAAACAAAAGAGAAAAGACTCATATTAATAAAATCATGAATGAAAGAAGACAGATCACAGCCAATACCAAGGAAATACAAATGATTTCAAAAACATATTATGAGTAGCTATACACCAATAAGGCAATGTAGAAGAAATGGATGCATTTCTGGAAAACCACAAATCACCAAAACTGGTACAGGAATAAATAGAAAACATGAACAGGCCAATACCAGGGGGGAAATTGCAACAGTCTTCAAAAATGTCCCAAGACACAAAAGTCCAGGGCCAGATGGCTTCCCAGGGGAATTCTATCAAACGTTTAAAGAAGAAACAATAACTATTCTACTAAAGCTGTTCCAAAAGATAGAAAGGGATGGAATACTTCCAAATTTGTTCAATGAGACCAGCATCACCTTAATTCCAAAAGCAAAGACTCCACCAAAAAGGAGAATTATAGACCAATATCCCTGATGAAACCAGATGCAAAAATTCTCAACAAGATCCTAGTCAATACAATCTAACAGTATATTAAGAAGATTATTCACCATGGCCAAGTGGGATTTATCCCCGGGATGCAAGGTTGGTTCAACACTCGTAAAACAATCAACGTGATAGATCACATCAACAAGAGAAAAAACAAGAACCATATTATCCTCTCAATAGATGCAGAGAAAGGATTTGACAAAATACAGCATCTATTCTTGATCAAAACTCTCCAGAGTGTAGGGATAGACGGAATATTCTGCAGCATCTTGAAGGCAAGGGAAACAAAACCAAATTGAACTATGGGGACTTAATCAAGATAAGAAGCTTCTGTACAGCAAAAGAAACAGTCAACAAAACTAAACACAACCTGCAGAATGGGAGAAGAGATTTGCAAATGACCTGTCAGATAAAGGGCTAGTATCCAAGATCTATGAAGAACTTATTAAACTCAACAGCAAAGAAACGAACAATCCAATCATGAAATGGGCAGAAGACATGAACAGAAATTTCACAGAGGAAGACATAGACATGGCCAACAAGCATATGAGAAAATGCTCTGCATCACTGGCCATCACGGAAATACAAATCAAAATCACCACCTCACACCAGTGAGAATGGTGAAAATTAACGACAGGAAATGTTGGAGAGGATGTGGAGAAAGGGAACCCTCTTGCATTGTTGGTGGGAATGTGAACTGGTACAGCCACTCTAGAAAACTGTGTGGAGATTCCTCAAAGAGTTAAAAATAGAGCTACCCTGTGACCCAGCAATTGCACTGCTGGGGATTTACCCCAAAGATACAGATGCAATGAAATGGCAGGACACCTGCATCCCAATGTTTATAGCAGCAATGTCCACAATAGCCAAACTGTGGAAAGAGCCTCGGTGTCCATCAAAAGATGAATAGATAAAGACGATGTGGTCTATATATACAATGGAATATTACTCAGCCATTAGAAAAGACCCACCATTTGCTTTGATGTGGATGGAACTGGAGGGTATTATGCTGAGTGAAGCAAGTCAGTTGGAGAAAGACAATCATATGGATTCACTCATATGGGGAATATAAAAAATAGTGTAAGGGATAATAGGGGAAAGGAGAGAAAATGAGTGGAAAAAATCAGAGAGGGTGACACAACATGAGAGACTCCTAACTCTGGGAAATGAACAATGAAGGGGAGGTGTGTGGGGGGATGGGGTGATGGGTGACAGGCACTGAGGGGGACACTTGACAGGATGAGCACTGGGTGTTACACTATATGTTGGCAAATCGAATTCCAATAAAAAATTTCCATACAAAAAAGAAAAGAAAAAATAATAATAAACAGAAAAAAATCAAGGAGAGGGTCACAGAAGACTGACATACAGATTCTGTTCATAATTTGGCAATATAATTCGTACTAGCAATATAATTCGTACATTAATTTTTTTATTACTTCTTCACCCTAGTTACTTTAATCTTTCAGTGATTTTCTTACGGTATCTGCTTTTTGTTTGCTTTTCTTCTCCCCAACTAACTGAAATCCTCTTTACCCACATCCTCAGCTAAGCAGCTATTCAACTCCCCTGTCCCTCTTTGCTTTTATACTAGGGTTGTTCTTTCTCCTTTGTTGCAAAACCCATATCTTCCTGAGACCCCTCCAAAACTCAGGTCCTACTTTCCTCTTGCCTCAAAGCTGATGGATGTGAGTCTTGCTTTGGGGTTGTTAGTGGTGGTTTAGTAATAATGGGACTACTTACTAGTAACATTAGTAGTAGCAACAGCAACAGTAGTAGTAGTTAATATTTTGGGGACATTGGCTATGTTCCTGATACTCTGTCCAACTATCATATGTATAATCACTATTAAATTCTCATAACACTCCTATGAAAGCTAGTAAGTGAAAGAACTCAAAGGAGCAGCTCCTTAGCAGAGCTTTTAAAGGGCAAATGTGAGACATTGTACCCCACCGTTCCCCTGATCACAGGCTCTCCAGCCCCTCTTGTCTTCTCACCACCTATCTATCTACTGAACACAGATTGAAAGAACAACTGCTATGGTGACTGCCCTCTTTCTTCTGCATCTCTACCTTTCACTTTGCCAGGAACTCCTGATTCCTTTTGCTTTTTGTGCTGACCTCCTCTTAGATCTCTGCCAAATAAAGGCGCTAAAACAACTAATTTTCATCATTATCACTTTGCAAAGAAACAACATTTTTAACTTGAAACTGGGCAGAGGGTCAGGTTAAAATGGATTAGATTTACTTTTTTGAAAACTATAGACTAGATTCATCTCCCAAGAAACTCTGAATGCTAAAACGATGTGGCCTCCACAACCTCAACATTTGGATACAGGGCTAAACTTGGAATCAATTCACAAGCTCTCCATTACCAACTGGACCTGCCATCCATCCTGCCAGAGTGGTGCCTTCATCCCTTATATCTCAGTGAGTTTAAGACTCGAAAGAGATTTAAGTAGCTCCTCTTCTCTAAAAGGTAACGATCCTTGGCTTGGATCACCTCCCCATGCTCTTTATTCCATTCATTTTTCAGAGAGTTAACCATCCTTTTCTGAGCTACTTCTGGTCCTTATACATACTTCTATGTTTCTCATATTATTTTGTGGCCATGGTTTGTCACCTCCACTGGACTGTGAGCAACTCGAGGACAGAGGTGCTCTCCACCTCATCTTTGCTTCTCCAGTGCCTAGCACATAGTAGCCCTTAAATCTGACTAGTGAACAGATGTCATGACCCCTCACAGTAGAGAAACCATCTCACTAAATAAATGGGTGACACAGAGCTCAATAAAATGCTTTGCAGAATAATTTTGTTAAGAATTTTAAGATGGCAATCATTTTTGAAACACAGTTCTTATCCAATTTTCAGTAAACAGATTCAAGGCTTATATCTACCCCCTTTCCCACTGATACCCCATAGCAAGGAACAAAGCTACAGACCAGACCAGATACTAATAGGGTCATTACCCTCCATTGAGGATAGTAAGCACGGATAGACTCTCAACCAATCAAAACAGCAGCAAGAGATTTGCTAGTTGTTAATGATAAGTCCATGTGGAATTAAAACTATGTCTTGTTCACTTTGGGAAGCCTCACACTCCATATTTAATCAAAATATATATTATATAATGGATAGATTAATGATTTTAGCAGAACTGTGAATGTCAGAGTTTCTGAGAGTAGAACAATAGTCCTCGGTATTTTTGTTTGGAAGTGGTGAGCAGGAGAGGAAGGAAGATGAGATGGAGATGAGCTCATGGGTATATCTCATGCTCAATTGTCCCACGTGAAATAAAGAGCAACTCCAGCCCTTCCTGTGCCTTCATGCAAGTTTCCCTAGGACATCCAGCTTGACAGAGGCTGTCTACACTCAGCTACCCAGAGTTGGTACTTTCTCAATCCATAAGTCAAGAAACATGAAGGAAGTACAAATTGTGAATTGTCTTTCTCTTCCATCTTCTCTTCTCCCTGCTTTCTTATCTTCTCTGTTTATCATAGTGACTTAACATATTTATTCTTCATTCAAGTTCTAAAATTAAATACTGTGTCTGAGATATCACTGGGTGCATTACTAGGTTCCAACCATGTGCCAGGCACTAATCTAAGCACTAGGTACCTTATGATAAAGAAAACAAAAATTATCCCTAATTTCATGGAGCTTATTTTCTGGTGCAGGAAACATGATAAGCAAGGAAACAACACATATACAAAACTTCAGACAAATACTATGAAGACAATAAAGCACAGTGAGGGAATAAAGAGTCACTGTGAAAATAGGGTACAGTCACCTTATAAATATAATGGCCAGGAAGATGTTTTGAGGAAGTTCCAGTGTCGAAAAAAGCAGTGATTCTTCTCCACCCAAGCCAACCTACTCAAAGACATTTGTTAATCAATGAACCATTCTTAGTTATATAATCCCCTTTAGAGAAGAACTTATGTCAACACACAGTGACATACATATATGTTCAGTAAGTGACCATAGCCTAATTAATTTTCCTCTGTTGTTCACTTAAGAGCCTATTAACTAGAAAAACCATTGGGTTGCTCCAATGAATCTCTGATAGCTGCATAAGAAACTTATTCCTCATCAAAGGTTTACCCAAAGTACTGGAGACCCCCTGTCAATGTGTTTTACTTTCTGTCACCCTAAATGCTCTTCACCCACTGGGATATTATCTGTTGACATCCAACATCTGTTGTTCATTTTCGAACACTAATCCCTGTGGTGTGTCCTTTGGGTGATCAAGCTTACTCTAAAGCTCGCTATAAAATATTCAAGAAGATTGGGACTCTCCTATTTTTCCATTGACATTTTTACCCATCCTTTGATTTCAGCTTGATTTTATTTTTCTTTTACTTCTCCTCCCACTATTTTACTTCTTTCTTCAGGTAAGCTTTTTCCTTTTGTCTCTGCCTGCCACAGCCTTGGCCATGTGCTTTCAAACTTATAAAAATCACAGATTTTGAGCGATTTTTATTAAAAAAAAAACCCTACGTACTAGCATTATTTTAATAGAAAATAAAAATTTAAAAGGTCAAATCTGTTTTCCTGAGCAAGACATGTTTTTCACATTTAGTCTATCAAAAGTTGTACTTCAGAGGCCTGTCATGAACTCCTAGGTGTTAGGAATCCCTCCCTCATCAGTGTCCTTTGAAGTTAAGAGTTTAAACCAAGGGATAATAAAAATAATCATGTTTATATTTGTACTTGTCCAATATACTTCATTCCAAGGCATAGGAACAACTTTCAAACAAATTAAACTCTACAACCACTTTTTCTCACAGATAAATATTAATATGAATAAACAGCCACAGGGTGTGTTAACCTGCCAGATACGCAGTAAAAGCTGTGGTAAAGAAATGAAAGTGTTTTCATGAACTACTGCTATTATACTTTCCCTCCTACTGCTTCTAATAGTCCCCCACCCCATCTTCCAAATTTGCTGTGAAGTGGGCTAATTGTGATATGAAAGGCCTCTCTTCAAATCATTTTAGTGACAACGCACTAAGATTGTTAACCAATGTGTTAAAAGCCTACAACAGAATGGTTTCATTGGGAACTATGATTTGCTTGACATTCTCATCTTTCCAGATGTTATGAAAGTTTCCTTTATTCACCAAGCCAAAAAACTGGAATATATAAATGGCTTTGAAGTTGGCAGGTAATTTTGAAATAGTTTACAAGAATAAAATCACGGAATAATAGTGAAAGTGTTCTTTCTCTGAATATTTCCCCGTATCTTGTGAATCTCTGAAAATTCCAGGAGAAACCTTTCCTATGAGGGAAGTGATCCAAATGTAACTTGTTATTCACCTCTGGTGCATTTTTTTATCCTGTAGGGTAGATAATAAGACTCTTCCTAAATCTTCAAAATCTCTAGTCTTATAACCAATAAATTAATCAAAATCCATATGCTATCTAGTGAATCTCTCCAGGACATCCCAATTAGACTTCCATTTGCTCAACAGTTCAAGTATTGGGTATTTCAGGGATTCCCTGGAAGGGAGGTCAGCTGAACTGAGAAGCAAAGACCCATTCACATTCTAACTCCTCTTATTTGGATCCTGGTAACTTTGATAAGTCAAATCTCTTCTTATTCCCTATTTGTAAAAGAATATCTCTTGTCTGTATTCTTTACTCACTTTCCTCCTCTAAAACTATAATTTATTCACTTCTTGACAGTCACTACTAGAAGGCAGTAAGCTAATGACAGAGGATGAATTAGCCACCCTCTATATTCTCTAGCCCCATTTTCACTTGGTACTGGGCCACCAATCTCAAGACAATGGGGAAACTCACATCTTATGGGTGTTAGGAAAAACTGAGGCATATTAAAACTTTAAGAGTTTATTTGAGCAAAATTCAGTTGGAATCAGGCAGTGCTAAAGCAGAAGTGGTTAAGAATATTCTGCCAACAGGAGCCCGAGAAAGACTTATATAGAGAAAGTGCAGAATCAAATAAAGGAAATTATTTGATTGGCTATACCTTAAAGCCTAGTTGGCTATTTGTGATTGGTTGTCCTTCCCATTTTTATTTCATAACCTTGAGTTATTTATAACTCAATAAACAAAAAATAAAAGCCTTATAACTCAAGGCTTATATTTTGGTTTGCTTTCGTAGTCCACTACGGCATTAGAGCCACTTCAATATAATTTAACATGGGGAAAGCCTTTTTATCACCAAAGAAAAGGAAGTCAGAGTACATAGCCTTTACTAATTTCATAAAAATGGAGTTCACAGACCAGAGGAAACATTTTTTTTAAGATTTTATTTTTAAGTAATCTCTGCACCAAACATGGGACTGGAACTCACAACCGTGAGGTCAAGAATTCTGTGTTCCACCAACTTAGCCAGCCAGGCACCCAAGAACATTTTTATGTTAAGTTTTCCTAACAGAGAGATCCAGTTTTTCAGATCATTAGAGAATGCTTCCAAGTGGAGGAAGATTTAAGTTGCCTTACTCTTCCAGTAGAGGAACAATTTGATAGGTTGGGGAAATTAATTCACATAGTCAGAGTAAGGGGTTTCCATGTGTGTTCATGGTGAAGTCTGCTCATGAAACACTTCCCAACAGCCTACTCCTTAAGGAAGTGCTGCCTCTGGGTCTGTTTGAACACTGCTATATTCTGGTTTCCTCCTTAATGTGGAAAACCTATGTTTCTGATTATTTTCCCAAATTTGGCATGAACTAGCAGCAAGTAACACATTGCAAGAGAGTTCTGCTGGGCAGCCATGCAAACTGAAGCCCGCAACCCCAGGAAAGGGTTTGGCTTTCCAGCTCCCTACACACCCACCCTCCACACTACCTCTTTGCAGAGCAGTGCTGAGAGGCCAGCTCATCCAAGGCCTCCCTACCTGCCTGCCCCCCACTGGTCTTTCTAAACTGCCCTCTCTCTCTCTGCAGTGTCTCCCAGCTTCATTCACACTGCAAATTTCTTTCCATTAGCCTGTTGAAGCCTCCTCCAGATTATTAATCAAGATGTGAAATAAGATAAAACCTAATCCACAGTCCCACAGCTAGGAATGCTCAAAGCCAGGCTCATTAAACATATCTGTCAACAATAGATTACACCAGCCTTAGGCTCCAAATTGATTGGAAGTCAAGGAGAGGTGTGCAAAGTGTTTGGTTGCACAATATATCTAAGAGAAAGAACTCCTTCTGAGGTGTGGCAAATTAAATCTGTGTAGAGATAACTATAGGCTATATTTTTTTTTATAGATTCTTTTCTCTAGTTGTTAATGGCAGCCAAAGAGATGGGGAAACAGATGTAGAGCTGGGAAACAGTAATTTGTGTACCGTGTGTGAAAAGCTGAAAATCATTATGAATGGGAGTAAAGTAATATGCCATATTGGAAACAAACCTAGTGAATTCCTGCGTGGATTCAAACATTATTTCCTTGTGTCAAAAAGAAAGGGGAAAAATGTTGAATTCTGTTAAAGTGCTTAAAGTCACATTTCACTAAGGTTCTTATCTATCATCCTGTCATTAGCATCCTCGACACCATCCCCATCATGATATACTTTGTATTTACATTGGGCTTTTCAAGTTCAAAGCACAAAGTAGACACATCAGGCAATCAATCACCTTGAGGGACCTATGTTGGGTGGAATGCTTTCCTAGTGAATGCATTCCTAACATGTCACTGGAGGATCTACTCAGCAGGAGTGTTCCAGGCCTACAATTTGATGTCATATGTTGGCATTTTGTCAGATTTCAAATACACATTTTCACCTATCAAACTGACAGCCCTATTTTCTGAATCAAAAGAAAAGTGATTTTATTGATCTTTTAGCATTAGGAATCACTCTTCTCCATTTGGGTGTTACTGAGTAGGAGCCATACTTATACACATGTAAAAGAGACGGGAAAAAAAAAAAGACAGAGGAAATAAAATCAAACACATAATATTAATTGTTTTTTATTAATGAGAAAGTGAGTGATCAGAAAAAAATAATTAAATCTGAGGACATTATAATGAGAAACAGATGTAGATGTGAAAGTGGTTTGAAAAAAGCAAAGGGCTCCAGACGTCTTCCAAGAATATGCTTTAATACGTAAACATTAACAGCACAATAGCTAAGCCAAAATTGCCCAATTTCAAAACTTCACCTGTGTTCTTAAATTTGCTTTTTATTCCTTGGGATTAAAACGGAAAAGAGGGATTTCCCATATTTGAGCTGTTTATTAACAATTCTTTATTTATGATGGACGGTGAAACTAGGCATATCTATTTCACTTTTCTGTCCTGGTAGGTTTCGTATTCTGCTTCCAATTCCCATGCCCCCGTGCTGTTCTATTTGAATTTCCAATGCAGCAGAGGAAATGGTTTCTAAAATATTAAAATCCTGTTTTCATTGACGTTCTTTACGCTTTGTGACCACATTTCTATTCAGATCAGGTTTCACAGCTTTTAACTTTTCCAAGTCTAAATTTAAGAGCAACTGCATGGTACCCCCTAAGTGGATAGTTCTTATAACAAGGGAGAAGCAGTCTGGAAATTGCAGAGAAGCCAGGCTGATAGAATGACCTTCTCTCTGGCCCACCCCCTTTTAGTGTTTACTCCTCTTTTCAGACTTTTTGAAACTATTTCAAGCTACAACTATACTTTAAACAAGGGCTCATTGGGAGCAAGACACCAAGAAAGTGGTGTCCAAGAAACAATCTTGCCTGGGTTCACTTTGCATGAAAAATAACCTCAGCCACATCCTCAACCTTCACCCCAGCTTTTGTCTCCTTGCGTCCACTCTTGTTTTGTTTTGTTTTGTTTTTATTGTGTCTAATGCTAGGCCTTTATTCCTTCCTCCCTGAAGGCCAACCAATATAGTTTAGACAAATGAAGCTGCCCATTCTCTTTGAGGGAATCAGGTTCTAAAGCCCAGCTCGGTCCCTCAAAAAGAATTCCCTGAGAAATTGAACCTGGGGCCTCTCAAGTCTGCCTCTGGGAACTTGCTTGCCCTTCCCTAAATAGCAAACCTCACTATAATAGTATAGTTCTAATAATTAATGCTTATACATTTATAGTTAATAAAGTATTTTCATATCATCACAAGAGTTCTGTGTCATAAGGGGTGAGTTTTGTTTTATCTACAGTTTATAGATGAGAAAACTTTCATTCAGAGAGATGACATGAATTGTCCAAGAATAAAGATAATTAGCAGAGAAGCCAGGGCTCCAGCTCAGGCTGCCTAATTCCCAATTCTATTTACTTCACCCACAAGTATGTGTGTTCCCATAATTCCCTTCCCTGAAAGCAAGGTTTTTGTGAGAAGTTTTTGTTTTCAATCAAGTACAAATTGGTAGTCATAGGTGAAGTCTATATAGAGGTATTTTTACTTGAATGCTTTCATACATTCTAGTCATAGAAATACATTGGATCAAGAGTTTGATAGAGGTTGGATTCAGTATTGAATTATGAGGAAATTTAGGGAGCCCATGGTGTTTTGGATAAAGAGTAATGCTACCATAAAGGGTAGAGATCCTATAAGCGTATAAAATAGGAAGTAAAGTCCTGCGTTTAGTCGTTCAGTTTGATTTCCTCATTGAGTAATGATAATAAGAGTTGATATTAATGTGGCTTCAAATAAAATGTAAAAGAGAATTAATTCTGTAGTAGTAAATGTTATGATAGGAATAATTGAAGCGTGATGAGTATAGAAATGTATAGTTTTTTTCTAGTTAAAGGTTCTTTTGATAGGTGGAATTGGCTTGTTCTTAGTATGAGTGGTAAAAGTCATGTTGTGACTACTAGTAAGGGTGCTGATAGGGAGTCAGGGGAAAAATAGTAGTGAGAAGTTGAGGCTATTGTCGTTGGAGAATTCATTCAGATTGTGATCACACATCTTGTGTGCAAAGGTGGCCTGTCTAAACTTCATCCCCACTCACTCTACTTGGATCAGTGTTAGTCTTCCTCTTGTTAAAGATAGTTGCAATTCAACAAATCCTTGTGCAGCATCTACTTATCTAGGCACTATACCAAGCTCTCAGGAGACAACAATAAATAAGACAGTCATTGAGGAGCTGACAATCTAAATTAAACAAATAATTACAGTTCAATAAAACAAGTCCTACAACAGAGAGCATGAACAGGATTAGTCATGGAAGTCTTCCTGAGGAAAAGGACATCTAAATTAAGGCCTGAAAAATGAGTTAGCTAAGTAAAGAAGTGAAAAAAATATTTTAGGAAAAATACATATTGCTTGGGAGTTGTTTAATGAGTATAGTATTTCAGTTTGCAAGATGAGAAAGTTCTAGAGGTTGATTATACAACAGGTTGAATATACTTAACACTACTCAACTGTATGCTTAAAAATAGTTAATATGGTAATTTTTAATTTTTATTTTACCAAAAATTTAAAATATTTCTATTTTTTTCACCATGTACAATGATGCAAATCCCAATCCACCATTCTTGAAGTTTTGAACACTGAAATGTGAGCTCTGGAATCAGCTTTTACTGATTTTATGTTATTTCCTGCTGGGAAGTTTTAGTCTTACCATTGGTCAACTCTGATAAGGGACCACCCTAGGGAAAAGGAGTATTAATTGTGATTACCTCCCAACTCCAGCCACCTAGAGAGTTTACTCTGCTCACAGCCCTGAGCCTTCCTAGGCCTGCCCACACCAACCATTCTAAAGTACAAACAAGAAAACTTTCTTTCAGCTGAGGGCACAGTAAAGAAAGGGAAGGATTCAGGCATGATGATTCAAAATTGTGTCAACCAAAAAACTTGCATTAAAAAAAAAAAAGATTAATTGTCCATGCCTTGTGAGCTCACATATTCCTAAGATGTTGTATTTTCTTTTTTATATTTTTATTTTTTCCTTGACTTTTTTTTTAAAGATTGATTTACCTATTTTAGTAAAGAGAGAAAGAGTGAGCAGGGGAAAGGGTAGAAGGAGAGGGAGAAAATCCTCAAGCAGACTCCCTGCTGAGCACAGAGCCCAACATGGGGTTCAATCCTAGGACCCTGATATCACAAGCTGAATTGAAATCAAGAGTCACCTGCTCAACTGACTGAGCCACCCACGTACCCCTTCCTTGACTTTCTTTTTTAAATAAAGTTCCAGCTTGGATTGATAAGAGGAATATGATATGGTCCATTTGTAGTGTCAGTAGGCACTAAAACTCCTCTAGAGCACTGGAAAACCCTGTGCTATAACAGTGAGAAAGGTGACCTGGACCCAGGGTGACTGCTGGCCCTTTTCCACACAAGGTTAAATTAAATTATACTAGTCTGGAATACCAGGCACATTCCCATTTTCTCAGAATTCTGGCAGACTTGTGAGCATGGGGATTTGCATACCTTGGAAACACTCTGAGGAAAATGTTAGCAGCAGAAGGGAAGGGTTACCCAAAACCATCACACACACCCGCCCCCCATCTCTCCCTGTCCCTCCTCACCTTACCCTACTTTCCCCAGTACTCACTCCAGAAAACTGCGTGCTCCTCATAAGCCAATAAACAGACATAAGTAACCAGATGGGTTATGAGGGAGACTAAGCTTGAAACAGCAAGGGGAGCGATACTAAAAACCTATCTGAGATTCTTGACTTCTATATACTTCTTTTTTTTTATTTCTCATTTTATTTATTTATGATAGGCACACAGTGAGAGAGAGAGAGGCAGAGACATAGGCAGAGGGAGAAGCAGGCTCCAGGCACCGGGAGCCCGACGTGGGATTCGATCCCGGGTCTCCAGAATCGCGCCCTGGGCCAAAGGCAGGGGCCAAACCGCTGCGCCACCCAGGGATCCCCCAACTTCTATATACTTCTTATCTCAGAAAGAAAAATCATAGTCAGCTGTGAGCTCAAGCAAGCTCAAAGATCTTTCAAAGGGCTGGAAACAGGCTTCAGGATAACAATCCAACCACCCTAGCATGGCATACAGGACCTTTCATAGTCTGGCCCCTTTCATTTTTCTAGCCACATATATCACCTTCTTGTCTCACACCTCACTCCAGCCATACTGAACTATAGTGTCTGTGGCTCTCCAAGCCTACTGTATTAGTTATAGTTAAGCTACTATAAAGTATATACAGTGATTCATGGTAGACAGATGTTTCTTTTTCATCTAAATTCCATAAGGGGACTGGCAGCCCACATTACTTTTGCTCATATCTCATAAGCATGAACTAGTCCTAACACTAGGCTGGAAAATATAGTCTCCAGCTGTGTACTCAGCTAAAATTTGGAAAGTTTAGGTCTAAAATGGAGGAAGCGTGAACAATCTGAGTTGTCTCCTACCTTTGTGTCTTTGACACCTGCTTCCCTTAGTCAGAATGCCTCTTGTCTGGATGATTCCCACATCCTCTAGGACCCAGCTCCAACATCACCTTCCCTTGCCCTGCACCCTTAGAGAAGAGCAGAAATATCTAGAAATTCTAATCAGAGTTCCGTTCCAATTAATCTGGAAATTGTCCTATTATTTCTTAAAAGTCATCATTTTAATTTTTTACCTATCTCAGTTCGACCATGGTTTCTAGTCTTGCCCATATTTCACATTAATTCTGATGCTTTTGAAAAATATATAGGTTTTTTTTTTCAAAAACATTATTGAAGGTAGCTGTGTGGGCATTAGATTAATCTAGAAGTGGGTTATTTGGAATTTGGAACAGACTTACCATAAAAATACTTTATTCATGGTGGTTGGGCATCCAATCACACTAGAAGAGAATTATAATTCATAATGTAATGAAATTTAGGTTCTTACAATGCTATAGGTCCTACTCCATGAAGAATGAGGGCAATTCTCTAGAGAACTCAGAGCTCCAATTTGGCCCCCCACCCAACTTTATTCTTTAAAGTGAGTGTGGGTGTGTCTTAGTTTAGGTTCTCCAGAAGCAGGCCCTGAGAAAAGGATTTTAGTGCAAGTGGTGTATTTGGGTGGTGCAGGGAACATAGGTAAAGTGGAAAGTGATATAGAGAAGAAAAAGAGCCAACATATGTACTATAAAGCCACAGGGAGCAACTAGCTGAAGTTTAATCCTACAGCAAAACTATGGAACTGGGGTAAAATGCATGCTTCACAATAATTTACCCAAGGGGCAAGGGAATTGGAATACAGGCATACCTCATTGCATTGTGCTTTCCTTTCTGCCTATTTTTTTTACAAATTGAAGGTTTGTAGCAGCCCTGCACCCAGCAAGTCTATTGGCACCACTTTTCCAGCAGTATTTGCTCATTTGATGTCAGTGTGTCACAGTTTGGTAATCTCACAATATTTTGAACTTTTTCATTATCATTATATTTGCTATGGTTATTATGACTCACTGAAAGCTCAGATGATAGCATTTTTAGCAATTAAGTATTTTTAATTAAGGGATGTACATCTTTTTAGACATATTGCTATTGCATATCTGAAAGACTATAGTATACTGTAAACATAACTTTTATATGCACCGAGAAACCAAAAAATTCATGACTCACTTTATTGCGATACTGGCTTTATAGGGGTAGTCTGGAACTGAACCTACCATGTCTCCAAAGCACACTTGGATTTATATATCAACCCCTGAGGGATGGAGTGGGGAGGGGGATGGGAAGCATGTGTTAATTTCCTAATTCTTCATCCTTGGTTCCAGAAAAACAATAGTTCAGACACAGAAATAAGAGATACCTGGCAGCTGGAAGTCACTGGGCACACACTAAGACTAAGATGTATGGGGGAAATACCATGAGCAGAGGAATAGGAGGAAGGAAATAATGCCCTTACTGTACAGTTATGACATTGAAGACAAAGAGAAGTGACCTCACTCCCAGAACAAAAATTTCTCAAAAATAAACTGAGTAATCTGAAGGTCAGTCTTCAGGCTGAGTCCACCAGCCGACTTGACATTTGCTCTGCATCTGATTCTATTTCTCTCCTGTGCCACACTGCTCTCGAGTGAAGTTAATGTAAGGGGATAGGCCTTTATAATTACGAACGCAAGCCTGTAATAAGAGTAAACTTTGGTTTAAAATAACAGCTAAATGGTCAATGAAAGGCAAGTTCCTCTCTTTTCTTTTGTAAAAGTAGATCCATTTCTGTGCTTTCCTGGTGGCAGTTGACACCATCCAGAAAGCTGAGACGCCGCTCATTAAAGGGTCCAGGCATTAGGGGATCATTTACCTCCCGTCCTTTTGCAACGACAGCAAAATCAATCTCTGCTGTTCAAATTGGGATCTCCTATTACATTAGAGTGCCATGTTCAAAGCAACAGTGAGGGAATCCGAATGTTTGTGGAGCAGAGGAAATCCTATAGTTGGGCACATTGTAACTGGGAAGGCATGGGGGGGAGCAGATCCCCACCTTAGGTAACTCAAGCCCCCCACAGTGCCTCAAAGAAGAGAGCCCGGTCTGGTTTTTGCATTTCATCTGCCCTGCCTGGGCCCTTGTCTGTTGTAACTTCTCTCTGTTTTACCAACAGAGGCCAAGACAACTTGTCCTATCGATAAACAAGCTAACAACTCAAAAGGCTTTTTTCTTACCTACTAACTTCACTGTAAATTGAACTAAAGAACTGTCTAGCAAAGAGAATTTTCAGACTTGAAGAAAACTCCTACCCAGGGGAAATCTCCATTGGAAGGATCACATGAGCTGGGGAGTGCTGGGAAAATGCAATCCTGATCAAAGGAAGTTCCTTCCTCCAGAATAAACCCAAGGCTGTGTTCTTAAGCAGAGCAGGAGTAGGGGTAATAATTAGGTACTAAAATTCATATGATGTGGATACAATACAGGAATTTCAGAGTAAACAAAACCTCAAATTTTTGTTTCATAACAGAAGTTATGGACTATCTTAGACTCATTTTTTTCTTAAAGAATTATTTAATACATCTAAACAAAAAAGCAAGTTTTCTATTATAAAACAAAAAGACACATGGTTACCCTATATACACAACACCTGCACTTTGTATATATTCTTTTTATACATTATTTTTACATTTTCACACTGTGTGGATTTTTACTGATCCAGTGCCATTATGGGTTGTTTTTTTTTTAACTGCATTAAGAAAACATATCAAAAAATGCACCAATTTTCAGTGGATATTTGAATGATTTTTTAAATTAAGTTTGCCAAGTTCTGTAACCATCACTATAATCTAGTTTTAGAGCATTTTCATCACCCCAGTGAGATCCTCATGCCCATTTGCAGTTACTTCCCATTCCTACCTCCAAGTTCTAGCAACCACTAATCTACTTTGCTCCTTTATAGACTTGTCTTTTCTAGATTTTCCATGTAAATGGAATCATATAGAATGTGGTTTTTTTGCATCAAACTTCTTTCACTTAGCATAACCTTTTTAAGAATCATCCATGTTGTAGCCTATATCAGTACTTCTCAGTACCTTTTTTTCTCAGTACCTTTTTTATTGCTGAGTAGTATTCCATTGCACAGATATGCCATATTTTCATTAATGCATTTATCAATTGATAAATATTTGGGTCATTTCTACTTTTTGATCATTATGAGTAGTATTGCTGTGAACATTCCAATGCAAATCTTTATCAATTCTGCTATGAACATTTGTGTGCAAGCCTTTAGAAATAATGTTATTACGAAGACTTATATGCAAGTCTTAATGTGGATGTATGTCTTTATTTCTCTTTGGCTCATTTTAAAGCAGAGAAAATTAAGAATTCAATATACAGTCAAAAGAAAAAGAGGCTTTTTGCTTAGACTTACAATAACCTTATATAGTCTTTCAGTTGCTTAAGGAAAATACTGCCATTTAAGGGGGGGAAACTCTTTTAATGTAAAATAACATGGACATTTGAGAAATAAAGAAATATAGCACCTATCAACCCACCATTCATTCAGACACTATTAACATTTTAATGGCTTTTCTTCCAGCCTTAGTTTTATACATATGACTTTTACATAGTTTATCTCAGACCATATATAGTGTTTTATACTGCTTTTTAAATGAGTGTTTAACATATAATTTAAAACTCCTCATAAGCCATTTTTAAGACTGCATAATATTCCATCATATGTGCTACACCATCTTCTATTTAACCATTTCCCCATTGTTGGACGCTCAGGGTCATTTGTTCAGTAAATATTTATCAAATGCCTACTGAGTACCAGAAACTGTATTACAATAGTCACTAATGATATAATAGTGAGCACATACAGACATATTCACTGCCTTCATGGAACCTATAGCCTAACATATCACATTATAAATATTATGATTAAAATCTTCAAACATAAGCCTGTACCTCATTTATATTAATTCCTTATGACAGAATTTCAAAAGTAGAATTAGTGCATCAAAGAATATTAATATTTTTAAGACTCTTAAGAAATATTGGCAAGTTACTTTCCAGAGAGGTCACAGAAATTTGCATTCCTATTGGCAGTGTGTAACACTAGTCATCTTATTACTTCTTTGTCAATGCTGCATTTTTAACAAAGCTTCCAGCCACTTCAAAATCTTTTTGGAAATGGATAGGAATATTTCCATATTAATAAAAATCAACTCTCCTATCTCCCTTTTCAAATTTCTATTTATTCATTACTACAAAGTCATGTTCATACCCTAAAGCCGATAATGCAGCTAAAGAAAATTTTGATGACTAACAAATCTTGTATAATAGATGTTTTCCCAAATGCCTGTCCATGTAGCAATTTATTTTCTTAATAAAGATCTTTTCCCTTTGGAGATACCACTTACACATGATACCTTTAGCATGTTAAATAATTTAATGTAATTTTCAGAATGTGCTGGCAGTTAGGGTTGAAGTATTTTGGGGGATGCCTTTTCTCTAAGGTTGAAATTTGGAGGCAAGTTCTAGATAATTATCCAAGCAACTGTGGGAGTCTGAATTACTTTATAAGCTATCATAATGGTTCAGATATGATAATTTTACAAAGCAGCCAAAGGCAATTTTTGTCTTCAGCTACATAGTGGTTTCTCTAATATCCTGATTGAGCTTTCTTTTGACACTTCATAATTGTCTATAGCTTCAATATGCAGCCCCAACAGACCTTCAGAACTCTTTATCAAAGTAATAACCAACAGATAGGGGACAAGGAGAGAAGTTACTAAGGATTTTTTAAATCAAATGAATTTATAGGCGGAAGAAATGAATACACAACTTATTCTATGTCTGCATTTTAAAAAACAAAATAGTATACTCCACTGAATGATTATAGAATCACTGGTTCAAGTTAAAAGAAACCTCACAAATTTCTAGGCCAACTCTCATATTTTACAAATAAAACTTATGAGGGGGTCTCTGGGTGGCTCAGTTGGTTAAGCGTCTGCTTTCAGCTCAGGTCATGATCCCAGAGTCCTGGGATTGAGCCCCACATCAGGCTCCCTGCCTAGCAGGGAGTCTGCTTCTCCTTCTCCCTCTGCCCTAGTCCCTGTTCGTGCTCTCTCTCTCAAGTAAATAAATAAAATCTTTTTAAAAATAAGTAAAACCCATGAAAATGAGAGGAAGTGACCTATCTTTGTCCCATAGCAATATATGGAAGAGATAGAACTTTAACCAAGAACTTCTGCTCCCAAACCACATTGAGTCACCATACTAAATTTTTTACTTCTTAATAAGCTTTTAAGTGATATTCTATCTATAAAGCAATGGTAAATAACAGTAGCTACCATTTACTTTGTTAAACACTTTCAGTGTGCTAAGCTCTTTGCATACGTTTTCTCAATCTTCACAGCCTCCCTATGGTATGTGACAAATGAGGAAAATGAATTAAAGAGCAATTAAGTGATTTCCTCAAAGTCATACAATTAGCCAGTAATATATACACAAGGACTGACTGGACCTAGACTGTGCTACTTAAAGTGTGGCCTGTAGACCTACTTATCAGAAATGCAGAATTTCAGGCCCCATCCAAGACTTACTGATTATAGTCTTCCCTTTGAAAAGATTCTCCAGTGATTCATACACAGATTGAAGTTTGAGAAGTAATGGTAAAACACAAAGCCTATTTTTTTTTTTTACAAAGCCTATTTTCTTAACCATTTCACAATATTGCCTCAAATTCTGGAGCAGCTGA
This sequence comes from Canis aureus, assembly GCF_053574225.1. Lineage (NCBI taxonomy): Eukaryota > Metazoa > Chordata > Mammalia > Carnivora > Canidae > Canis > Canis aureus. The sequence continues at coordinate 43,677,588 of NC_135628.1, read as the reverse complement.
GGAGACTGCTAAAAAATAATTGTGTGGGCATCACATAACCTAGAGTTGAAGACAACCCTCTGCTTTAAGAACTTGTAAATATCAGCATTCAAATCTAAGAGGTAAATGTAAATGACCAATATTTAAAAACTGCAGAATAGATAATATTCACTACCATGAGGTGGTATATTTCTGCCAGTTCCAACAAGATTTTATTCTACCAAAGAAACAAGACTTTAATCCACAAACGCATAGAGATTCCGATACTGTTTTTTTAAACTATTTTTATTTACTTTTTTAAAGACTATTTATTTATTTATTCATAGAGACACAAAGAGAGAAAGAGAGGCAGAGACACAGGCAGAGGAAGAAGCAGGCTCCATGCAGAGAGCCTGACATGGGACTCGATCCACGGTCTCCAGGATCACGTCCTAGGCTGCAGGCGGCGCTAAACCGCTGCGCCACCGGGTCTGCCCACTGATACTGTTTTTAATGGGAATCTCACAAGTATGTGAAAACCAAGAAAACCTGGTGAATTTATGGGAAAAGCGTCAGTTCTTGATTTTCTGTGTTGGTTTCCTGTCTCCACATGGGAAGGAAAGCAGTGACTCCTATTGAAAAAGTAAAACCAAAAAAAAAAAAAAAAAGAAAAAGTAGAACCGTAAGACCGTTACTTCAGAAACAAATTATCACAAGCACAGTATATTGGATGGTGTTCATATTAGGTAATAAGAACTAAGAAAAACTAACAGCAAGTTAAATACAAAGTCTCAACCATTGCACCATAGGAATCATACTCTTGGTCTTCTTGCCATAATTCTTCTTCCAAAAAAGAAAAAATAAGAATGACAACTTGATATTTTTGAATCCACATGAAAACAACATGTGGAATCTGTAAAGTACAGCATAAAATAATAAGCAAAAAATATTTACCAGAACTTACAGTGAAAAGCTTTGGGGAGGGGGGTGGGGCACTAAACTGTGCAATTAGTGTTACAAAGTTACATTAACACATAAATAATTTCAGTGGCAGGTCATAGGATCCACATGCATATTTTATCAAACTGTAAGAAATAATTTTTCAATCTGACCCTGATCCTTCCGTGTACTTTGAAGTCTGCAAATCAGCAGTATAGCCTATAAGTTTAAAGAAATTTAGAAAGAATTGTGAAGTTAAAAGGTACTTTTGATGTTTGTTCTTTTTCTCCCATCACAAGGACATTTGATACAACCAAGAAGAGTGGAAAATGTTAATGCCCAAGAAATTTCCATAGCAGGCATATTCATTTAACCCTTTATCACCACTGCCTGTCATAGGCCAAAGGTTAACAGGACACCTCAGTCTTCTTAAAAGGACCTGTGAACCCCACCTTTGAGTAGGTCTCTCCTTACTGTCACTGAGCCACATTCCCACCACAGTCAGTCCCTAACATTTCTTCCTGGCTTGTCGTCATTTATTTTACACAGCGATTCCAGGCTGAATCTTCACAGTACTCCTTGCCCAGAAACTTTCAGTGGCTCTCCTTTACCTGCAAAAGGAAATTTATACTCACCCTCTGATTCTCAGGGCCTTTTATAATACGACTCAATTTGCCTTGCCAATTTATTTCCCACATGTCTTCTACAACAACCTGGATCTTAGGTCAAACTAAACTCCTTCCTATTCTCCACCTCTCAACTTTTCCCTTCCTTGACTTTATATATAACAAGGTGATATTAGACTCAGCTAGACTGCCTGAATTTGAAGCCTGGTGTGGCTTTGGGCTACCTCTCTATTCCTGAGTTCCTTCATGTGTAAAAAAAATGGGGGCACCTGGGTGGCTCAGTGGTTGACCATCTGCCTTTGGTTCAGGTCATGATCCTGGGATCTTGGGATCAAGTCTTGCATTGGGCTCCCCTTGGGGAGCCTGCTTCCCCTTCTGCCTGTCTCTGCCTCTCTCTCTCTCTCTCTCTCTCTCTCTGTCTTTCATGAATAAATTGAATAATTTTTTTAAAATGGCAACAGTATCCAAACTACAGGGATGTTATGAGGAACACTTGAGTAATAAAGCATATGCCAAGAATTTAGGACAGTACCTGGCACAGATTACATTCTCAAGCATGAATTATTTTCTCCTTACATCTGTGTGTTCAAGCCCACCCTTCAAAATCTAGCTCAAAAGAGACTTCTCTGTGAATTCATCTAACTTACCTTGAGGAATGCTTGGCATTTAGCAAGCCATGAAAATTATTAATTGAAAGAAAGAGATTCAGCCTTGTCCATTCTGTATTGTAAATGCCTGGTTATACAGGTCTGTATCCTCTACTGGTCTTTGAACTCCAAAAGGGCAACTTGTATCAGTAACCCCAGCAGTGGCCCAATGCCTCATCCCTAGAGTCCTTAATAAATATCCATCATATGAACAAATAAATGAAAGTCAAACTCCTTTAGCATCTCATTGGCACTTACTGTATGTTCAGTTTCCCCTAATACTGTATTAATCATGCTATATTCTTTATATATATAATATTAATATAGTGCATTATTCAGAGTAAGATCCATATATGATTTATCTTTCTATCCCCAGCTACCAGCATAGAATCATATGTAGTAGGTACTTATTTTTTTTTAAAAAAGAACGAATGAATGAAAGGGACAGAGTAAGGAAGGAAAGAAGGAAGGGAGGAAGAAATATGTCAAATACTAGTACTAATGTATTGCATCAAGAATTTCCCTTTTGCTGATTCCCACTGTCAAGATGCTTCTATCCATACCAGTAGAAAATTCACTATGCCATAAAAATTAACTTTGTGATATAAGATTTCTCCATATTCTAAAAGCATGTGCTAGCCACATTGCCAAGGATTTTTTTTTCTAAATTTCTCTATCCCTATTTAATGTCTTCTTATGAAAAGAATACAAAAGGTGGAGAACAGGTCACCATCAAGCAATAGAACTGTCAAAGAGTTTTTCCTGTTCTTTTTCCCTATGGACAATTCTTATGGTTTGTGTCAGCCCCATAGCTCAAGCTTAGAGCCCTTCTCCACTGTGAAATTCAAGCATCCGTCTCACTCTTTCTTCTGGAATGCTTCTGCGTATCATCTAAGCAAGATTGTTCCGGAGTCTCCAGAGCTCAGTAAAGATGGTGCCAACCAATAAGAAGGGCATTGCAGGAAGGCTCCACAGCTCTACTCTACCCTGAACCCCTCTCCCTGCACAGGTGACCCTCTAATGTTGATCTTCCTTTTGTTTACTATCACCAAGTCAGAAGGTAGAGGCTGAGAATATATCTGAGAGCTTCCAAGCAGAGTTCTCAGATCATAGTCTCCTTGGGGGCTCTAAGAACAGATTCCTACTGATGTAGCCAAAAAGATGTACAAGGAAAGCAAGAAGAAATGTGTTTCTTGTTTTAGCATTAGTACCTCATCTGTAGTCAAGGCATTGTAAGGAAAAGTGGTAGAAGCCTTCAAGAAAATATCTGCAATGAAAATGGCCAGATGGGGAGTACTATAGAGGTAACACATACAGAATATGGGAGCCAGGCTGACCTGGACATGAACCTAGCTCCACCTCTTACTATCTGGCCTCTGGCATTTTACCTAAACCTCATGAGTTTCTGCTGGTTATAATGATTTAATAAAATAATGTTTCTAGTATGCCTAGTACATAGTAAGCGGTCAACAAATGGTAGCTACCAATGAGAAATCAATGTAAAACAATATTCTTTTAAGATAGCCGTCCACAAGCCAGGAAATTATGTCCTTGCCAATGAGGATTTGCTATTATTGTTTATTTTACCCAATATTTAAGAAAGATATTTTGACACTGGTCAAACATTTAATTAAGTGAACTAATATATAAAATTTCTGAACATAACATAGTACATAAATTCAAATAAAGTCTGATATTTAAATGGGTATTTCCAAAGACTGTATATGTATTTTTATGGACATTTTTATTTTTATAAAGTCATCTTTAAAATACTGTCTTACTAATTTCATTGTTCTCTATTAAAATGACAGGAAATAAGAGAAATAATATGCCAGCCTGAATTTTTTTTTTTTTCGTCTGAGGCCATTAAAATGCTGATTGTTGGAATCCAACAATTGAGCACTATCTAATGATACTAATCACTTAACAGTTCATAATTCCCAGGAAGCAGCAACCTGAGCATCTTTTTTTAAAGATTTAATTTATTTATTTATTCATGAGAGACACAGAGAGAAAGGCAGAGACATAGGCAGAGGGAGAAGCAGGCTCCCCAATAGGAAGTCCAATGCGGGACTATATCCCAGGACCTGGGATCACACCTTGAGCCAAAGGCAGATGCTCAACTGCTGAGCCACCCAGGCATTCCAACCTGAGCATCTTTTGTCTACTTTGCCTACCCATTTTCCTTCCTTCCATAGAATTTCCCATAATCCCCAACTTTGCACCCACTATTTCTATTCTTATGGCTTTGCCCTCCTCTGCTGCCTAATAAAGTTGGGCAATACTTTCACTCCTCACAGTTTAACACATGGCACTTTAATTTTGAGGACGGAGAATACATAAATTGAATTATTTTCATAAAATGAATTATTATTATCATGAAATGTATTTACAGAGTATGAATGAAAGAACATTTCCTATGTCTACTCTGTGTTGTTCACAATCTCTGACAGGCTTTATAAAAAAGTAATAATTTTCTGCGTTCACACGCACCACCAATATTTCTCATAAGCAAATAATTCTTTGCTCAAAATGACAAGAATCATGGTTTTTTTACTCTTTACATTCGAGTGAGTGCATCTGATAGTTTAACTTACAGGGTTATCCCACCAATTAGCTTGAGTTCCCAAAAATTAAGGAAAGAATAGTACAGATTCACTTTCTCTCCTTTTTGGCCAATACAGAAGGACAGATCCATGTTCATCATAAAACTAAATTCTCAGGATGCCTGGGTGGCTCAGCAGTTGAGCATCTGCCTTCGGCTCAGGGCATGATCCTGAAGTCCCAGGATCAAGTCCCCAATGGGCTCCTTGCATGGAGCCTGCTTCTCCCTCTGCCTGTGTCTCTGCCTCTCTCTGTGTATCTCTCATAAATAAATTAATTAAATTTAAAAAATAATAATTAAAAATAAAAATAAATTCTCCTTTTTAAGGGAAGTATGATAATGCTAATCACTAAGCTATAAAACTAATTAGAGAATTCTAAAATTATCCAAAAGGGTCCTCCAAGACCTTTCAGGAAAGGAACACAGTAAGTTAAACAGTTTCTCAGTTATGTTTTACTCTAAAAGTTACATCCTAGGGACACTTGGCTGGCTCAGTCAGAAGAACATGTGACTCTTGATCTCAGGGTCATGAGTTCAAGCCCCATGTTGGGTGTAGAGATTACATACGAACACATATACATAATTTTTTTTTAAAAAGTTACATCATAGACTATATTTATTGGCCTACACAGATCCTCTTATATTCTCAGTAAAACAAAAGTAGCTCCCCCACCGCTGCTGATATAATTGGCACTTCAATCTTTCTGACCAGTTAGCACAACTTTCCATGAAAGATATTGAACCCACTTGAAGTTGTCAAAAATCGTTTAGAAAATAGGGGTTTTGGTGGAAGCAACCTGCCAATAATATTGAGTGAGCTAAATAAAGAAAAACAGTTAAGTGAGGCTGGCCCATATCCAAGCTCTGAACACACCATCGATGTGGCAGGGCATCTGTTCAAAAGATCATCTCCTTGGTAGCAGGAAAGCAAAGTTCAAAGTGAATGTTTCAAGGAAGCTAATTTCATGTTTGCGTTTAATCTCCATATTAAAGGAACATCAGACAAATGGTATTTAGATAAACTCTAAGGCTGAATCCAAATTCTGGAACTACAGTATGTTTATATTTTGGGAGAATAATCACCAAGGGGAATAAACAATAAATACAGAAATATTTTTATGAAGAACATTAGATTCCTCTATACTTTGTACTCTCAGAAGAAAATGACAATATTCTGTTTCCTGATACACTGTGCTAACCATATTCAGTAGTCATTGGAGATGATTCTATTCAATATATCTTTCTTTAAGGGCTGTCGGGCACTCTTTTACTTTTGGAATTCCAAATGTGCCAGGCTGCCACATCTTCTTCTCATCAAAGTATAAAAAATTCCTGGACAGGTAAAATAGTCTCTGTCACATGCCTTTTACTTTGGATATTTATATTTCCTATGTAATTTTAATGTATCTGAAAATCAAAAGCATCTACTGGAAGCAAAAAGCAGACCTGGGATTTGCTGATATTTTGTGGTGCCAGGATTTGGGAGCTATTATTGCATGTCTAAGAATTTTACATCTTTCAGATGGCTTGTGTGCCATCTGAATCTTACTAAACTGCCAATGACCATTGTTGTGCGAGATTTTTATGCAGAAAATTTTGCTACTAACAATAAAATGGCTTTTACTGGAACAGGATTTCAAATCGAAATAATGGGGATAGCACAAAAATTCTTGAGCAAAATTTCCTAATACATACAATTAATTGAATCAGTTAAGCCCAGCCAGTATCCTGCTTTTGAGTCTTTAGGTTCATCTACTGACCAGGCCTTGCTAACTTCAAACACCTGAGGGATGGTCCAATGATCCTGCGTGGCTTATAAGCCAGAGGTTGGCCCTACAGGATATAACTCAGTAAGAAGCCATTACTCTAGTAGCACATAATATATTCAAATACAGGCTGAAGAAAAGAAAACGGATTTTGTTGAATGGTTTTTCTCAAGTCCTTAGTAAGAGGGCGAAAGTAAATATAAGTTTTATTCAGCCAGAGAAGAAAGGAAACATTCATGCCAAAATCAAAGGAAGAAAAACAGAGAGTGAACCTTAGCTCTTTATGTGTTATCCTTCTCTACAAAGAATTGAGACATCTTATGGATAAGAGGAAAGGAAAGGGTGGAGGAAAATGTAAGTGAAGTACCATGTTGTGACCAAAAAAGAAACAACATAAATGATCTGTAATGGCTGAGCATCATGCTCTTTCTCAACTAATCCCAAAGAGGAATAGGATAGTGGAGTCACTCTCACTATAAGAGAATAGGAAACAAACTTGTATTCAGTAGAAGCAGATATTTTCCTAGTATTAGTTTTTAACATAATTTTATGTGAGACCTCTTGTGGATGCACTAATTTAGCTGTCAGGAACCCCACGAGCACAGGAAGGGCGTCCTCTGAGAAATGTAACTCCATTATCCCCAAAGAGTGACAATGAGGCCACCCTTGATCACAGTGTTGTAGGCTCATTGGCTTCCCATAGCATTTCAGAATGTTCTGGGCAGAGACAGGTTCTACCATATTATACCTTTCAGGTTTGACTGTTGCTGACTCTGGGGAACAGATTTAATTTTGCCAAAAGAGAAAATCATCCTCAGAAAATGTCAAGTGCAACTGGATTTCCTAATTTGAAATGGTCCTAGGAATGGGAGCAGTTTACTGTCTGCCTTCAAGACTCCAAGGGCAAAGGAGAACCAAAGCAGATTTCCATGTTCCCAATGGTCTGATAAAATGATCATGATGCTCACAAAGATGAGTATAGGTAAAGAAGAACACCAACCATGCCTTTTACTGAATAAGGGAGTACATATATAATAAGTGGCTAAGAAATGGGAACTATGATTGTCTAAGAGCTCCAACCTAGTCAAAAATCACACTGTCTGATCATTGGATATGGCTAACATGGAACCAGTGTTACCACCAATGTAAAGCAAGTGAGGAAAGGGTAGGGTAGGGATAATGTGGTGGGAAAAGTTATGTGGTGGGAAAAGTTAATATAGTTTAAAATTCCAGGGAGTTCAATGAGATAACATCTTTTTAGAATCTGTAGTTTTGTGATTTAAAGTCAAATGCAAGTGCTCAGCTGAAATGTGGTAACTCCTGATGGCCGAGATGAGGAACATCACCTGCTCAACTGGTAAATCAAAGAATGTGGTCCTAATCCAAACAAAGTGATTATGAGCAAATTATGCAAACACTCCATATCCTAGTGTCCTCACTTCTAAACAGAAGTTTTGCTTTCCTAGCCAATTTGGCATTTGTAAAATCTAATCTAAATTCTAAACAAAACTTTTGGAATTCCTTAGAGATAAGCAGTATATAAATAAAAAGCATAAAACACCTGATGTTTTAAAGTATATTTTGGACTTTTGTGTATTTTGCCATCTCTATTCTAGACATTCTGTGAATGTGTGTGTATCGTGAGTTTGTTATGTGTCATGAGCTTTTACCTTCTCCACCCTGTCACCTCCGCTAACTCTTCCTTCTTGTCCTATCCATCATCTCATCTTTCTGAAAATTGCCTTGTACGGCTTCCTTCCAGAGGTATATTCCATCAAGGCATACTCCCTTGTGACCACATTTAAATACACTCATTTATCTTTAAGTAATTTAGATCCTTAATTTTAAATAGGTTATAGTTTTGTCCCAGAATAAAATGAGCCTTAAGTCTGTTTCTTTTTTCTTAAGAGTCCAAAAACTAAATGGCTTTTCTGAGGTTCATAAACATATAAGCTACTTATTTCTGTCCCACATAACACTTTGGCATCAATCCCCTGGACATGCCACACAAAGCTACATTTGGTGGATAACCCCTCCATGACTGATAGTGAGAGGGCATGCTCTTTGCTGCCCAAGGCACCGGCTTATCCTTTCTAATTGGCTACCATGTGTGCACCTCATTAGAACTACTTGCAAGTGCTATACATGGTAAAGAATGTATTTCTGATAATATTTCAGTTAGGTTTGGACCAAGGCCAAGAGTCTCTCTGGCAGACTAAAGTCACTTTACCAACGCTTTACTTGGAGCAACAAGATTCATGATAAGGAAATATAAACAAGACATCTAGAATCACAAGGTCACACTATCCCACTTCCTCACCCCACTCTTCCCCTCTTTTCAAGGGTAAGGAAGCATTCCCAGGCGATTAGTCATGACCTCTTTTCTACCTCAGTCTCTCTCCTGCTAGTTTTTTCTAAGAAAATTTGCTTCAAGGGCTTAGAAATTCAGGGTCAACTTTTGGAAGATTTTCTTAAAGATGTGAATACCAGCAAAACTTCATCTGGTTTAACACAACTCCTCCCCTAATATAAAATACAGTTGACCCTTGAATAACATGGGTTTGAAATGCATGGGTCAACTTATACACAGGTTTTTTTCAATAACTACAGTGCAGCACTGTAAATATATTTTTTCTTTCTTGTAATTTTCTTAATAATATTTTCTTTAGCTTACTTTATTGTAAGAATACAGCATATAATATATATAATATACAAAATATGTGTTAATCGACTATTTATATTAATCAACAAGGCTTCCAGTCAACAGGAGGCTACTAGTAGTTAGGTTTTGGGGGAGTCAAAAGTTATATGTAGATTTTCAACTGCTGGGAAGGGGTCAATGCCCCTATCCTCATGTTATTCAAAGATTAACTGTGCATTCTTTTTTAATGAAAATTTTATTATTTCAAAAACTGCTTTATTAGTGAAAGAAAAGTCTGCATAATATAAATAATAACAATGCTCAATTTAAAATAGTTCCTGGGAAAAGAAATAAAATTATAATTTTCTGTGTATTATTTTGTTTTGTTGCTTAACCTGCTCAAGATCTGTGATTTGCCAAAGCCCATGAGAGGCAAAGTTGCCAATCTTTGAGCCTGGTTTGTTTTGTTGTTTGTTTTGTGTGTGTGTGTGTGTGTGTGTGTGTGTTCAATAATTTATCAGTTGCGTCTAACACCCAGTGCTCATCACATCACTTGGTGATGGGCATTAATGAGCCTGGTTTGAATTCTATTTTAGCCAGTACTGAGTGGGGAGCCATGACCCACATAAATAATAGACTCATAAAGAATTAAAGCTGGACAGTATGTTAAAAGACATCTGACCCCCTCCCACTTTAGGAATGGAGAATCCCAGAGTCAGTAAGCATCCTTAGGAGCAATCTTGCAAGGGGATGTAGCACTTGTACCAGAGGCCGCTCCTAGAGAAGCTCACTTGACATACAACCATGAGCAAAATGCATAACCTCAGTGAGCCTCAGCTGGCCCATTAGTGCAATGGGGCTCATAATTATGCAAACCTCCTATAGGTCGTGAGAAATAAACAAGTGAATAAGCATAAAGCACTTGGACTGGTACAGAGGAGTAGCTGAATAAATATTAGATACACTACTATTGTAAGAGGCCAGGTTGAAGGAAGAATGAGAGTAAGGAAGCCAAGGCAATGAGTTTTGGAGTTTTTCCTCCAATAATTGACCATCGGTAGAATAATAGGAACATTATTGAAAACATACAGTCCAGAAAATCTCTAGTATAGCATCAAGTTTTTAACGTAAATTGGAACTCCACCACATATCAGAGAGAAAGTAGGCCTAGTGGTTAAAAGTGAACTCTTGGGGATCCCTGGATCCCTGAGCCCTGGGTGGCTCAGCAGTTTAGCACCTGCCTTCAGCCCAGGGCATGATCCTGGAGTCCCGGGATCGAGTCCCACGTCGGGCTCCCTTCATGGAGCCTGCTTCTCCCTCTGCCTGTGTCTCTGCCTCTCTCTCTCTCTCTCTCTCTCTGTCTCTCTCTGTCTCTCATGAATAAATAAATAAATCTTTAAAAAAAAAAACTGGACTCTTGAGCTAAAGAGCCTAGGTTCAAATATCTCTCCCACTTTGCAGCTGTGAAACTTTAAGCAACTTACTTAATGTCTCTGTACTTATATTCCTCCTCCATAAAAAGCAATGATAATAGTATCTATCTCACAGGATTGTTGTGAAAAAGAATTCAGTTAATATTTGGAAAACACACACAAAAAAAAATATTTGGAAAACAGCACAGTGTCTGTGCAAGTATTATAAAGTATAGGTATTATTATATTATAGGTCCACCTTGCACACCAGCCAAGGTATTTTTATACTTGCAGTGCCCCAAGAAACTTGTAATAATTTTACTTCTAACACCATCCAGAACCATGGACTCTGATAATGGGATTATACTGAGGCACCGGCATATAAATCTTTATTCCAATTCTATTCTTAAGAATGATAATTCAAAGAATAATTCACTGGAACTTTAAAAATGCCTGATTCTGAAAACTACTGGCGCCTCAAGATAACAGCATGGAAATAGAATATGACTCATTCCTACCTTTGGAGTTAGTGCTTGTCAACTTCTCCTGGCCCTGGGGCAAGCCCTGATAGACTGTTAGTAATACAGCAGGAAGGACTTTCTATGTAGTAGAATATTAATCAACTTTTTTGGTTTTGTTACTATGAAATCATAGCATTTTTAGAAAGCAAGGAACTGGTCCAGTCATTTTATAGATGAGGAAACTGAGATCTAGAAAGGTAAAGTGACAGCCAACATGCAACCAGTGAGTAATGAAGACCATAGAGGATAATAAAGTAAGAACGTTAGACTTCCTTCTCAATCCATCAGAGAGAGTTCCAACTTCACACTATAAATTTGATTAACTGGATCCATATTTTATAAATAAGGAGCTTAAATAGTAGCAGTATTTCACCCAGTTGAACTTCAAATTACTTCAGATGAAAGTAATGTATCTTTTGGATATCAGACTCTTGCTTAAAAATTTATGTACTTTAAAATTCCTGTTACAGAGAACATAAACAGTACATTGAGTTTGATCAGTCAGTGAAAAATTAGTCTCAGGGGGTAAATGTTTCATCTTCCAGGGCATTGGAGAACTAAATAACAAGCAATTTACTAAATGCCATCCTCATTCTGAAATCATCTGCTGATGTGATATGGATGAGTAGCTTATTCACAGACACTGGTCACTCCCTGCAGGACCACCTCTCCTGAATGTAATTATACTATGTAATGCCATATATATTCACCGTGATTCAGATATGCAAACTGCAGCTTTTGTTTTTTGTTTTGTTTTGTTTTGTTTTTTTTACCTAAGGTTCAGAGTTGAGATAATCCTATCTCTTAGTCTATGGTACACCACCTTCTGATCTCACGGGCCTATATCAGGTTTTATTAATTTTATTATTTTCCCCTTAACTTCTCATCCTAATTTCCATTCCCCTCCCCACTAGAGGTGTCCGCACTAATTTTTATAAAACATAAATGTATTTAGATACAGATAGCTCCCTGGAATAGCTGTACCAGGTTAGACTTCCACTAACAGAGCAAGAGGATTTTCCAATTACCTCAACAATACCAAAGTATTCAACTCTCTAATGTTCATCTGTCTAATGGGTGGTAGAGTATTTTTGGACCTAAATTAGTCCTCCAGTTCTCTCAAATGTTTGAATTCTCTTCTTTTGGTCCCTGAGGACTTCTGGATCCTGTACATGACACGCATGGTCCTGAGCAACCGGAAACACTATCTCAGAACCATCACAATCCTGCTCTACTGCTTACACATCATGGTGGCCCACGGTGGGCCAGAATTTCTCTGATAGGCTCTCTTCTCAAAAGAGAAGGGACTTCTGGATTCTCCTAAAGCCTCCTGGAGGTTTCAAAACATCCTTTGGGAGTTCTCATGCACTGAGCCAGTACACAAGTGCTAAGTTCTTATTCTACCTCTCTCTTTCCTTCCACCCCTTTCCTCTCTTCTCTCTCTGCCTCCTAGAATTTGAAGCATTTAACTTCCTGCTTTTGACTGTAAGACCTGCCTCCCTTTCTTATCCTTTCCATACCCAAGGTGATATTCTCCTGATCTTCCTTGAGGCAATCATAGAAGGAAGGTAATGAAGTAGAGAGAACTGTATCACTACCAAAGGAAAATACATTGGAGAATTTTGAAAAATATTGTCTGCATGAACCTACCATTCCATATGAATAACTTTATCTATCCCAAAGTACTTTTACATTTCATTTTACCCTCTCAAAAACCTTGATAGAGAAGTTGTTACCATTTGCAGACAAAAATAGAAACCAAAATGAGAAAAGTGGGAGAATTTTGCACAGTAATAAGATAGAAAATGCACAGATAACCTACTTTAAAAGAATTCATATGTCTTCTACAACTTTTCCCTAAGTACATCAGGAAACCTTTTTAGAATAGCAAAATCTCCCCATTTTCTCTTTTGTAGATCTGGTCATCTGAGCCAAAAGGAAATTCTGGCACAAAAATGAAGACTGTTTTGTCTCTGCTTTGCAGCAAGAACTTGTGGTTGCTCTTAAGCCTTTGCAAGAACCTCTGAGTTCTCATTCCTTCATTGGCAATCCTTTTATAATTAAGAATATTCTAAAATATTATCATCACCATGAAATTTAAAACCAAACAGGCACTTGTTCATTTTTTCAGCTTATATTGTGCTTATTAAATTATATCTTCTCTGGCAAAGATTGTGGATTTGATTAGCTTTGCAGGATAATCATTTTACATGTCTAATTCTCTGGAGTATAGAACGATATACCAGTTTATTTTAATTATCGAATTGTGTCCACTTTTTTTAAGCTTCGGATTTTTACTTTTTAAAATCTTTAAGAAGTAGCATTTTTTCCTACTCATTTCTATAACATTTTCTTTTTAAAAAGGTAAATACATCTGGAGGACACTTTTCTATATCCCAAGTCATCATTTCTGCCAGGTGGCTAACAAAAACCATCTCTGCTTGAAGGGAGGCAGTTTGGGTTAGTGAAAACAGACAGACCTGGTTATGAACAGCCTACCAGTTGTGTGGCTTTAGGCAAAGAATTTAATCCCTCACCATCAGTTTTCTCACCTGTAATCAGGGAATAATAATACTTATACTAAAGGGTTAGTGCAGGATTCCATGAAATCATGTATGTACATTGCATAACATGTAGTAAGCACTAAAAATGCTAGTTTTCTTCTTTCTCTTTTCCTTAGAAAAATAAACAATCATCATGAAAGTCACTGGTTGTATTTCAGAAAATGTACCATAAAAATACCACAGAGAATATTTTGTCTTTCAAATGAATGACAGAAACAGGCATTTGTGTATCCTTGTTGTCCAAGTATGTGGCTTGGTTTTACCCTTTGCACACAGTAGGAACCTAGTATGCTGAAGAAAGATGCATTAATAAATGAGTGTGAACTTTATGTGAGCCTAGAGCATAAGGGATTAATACAACAGCAAATGTCATTTGTTTCAATCAAATAAAATTGTATTTGGGGCCCAGTCTCATTCCCTCTACTTCCTGGGTATTTCTTGCATATACAAAGCACCCTTTGACACCAAAGAGAGTGTCTCATATGGATAAGATACCTAGGGAGTAATATGAGAAATATGAGGGGAAAGCCAGGTCTATGTTGTGTTTCTTAAGGGAAAATCAGGTATTTAATGCAGACATTGTTTCAGATGTGGCTAATAACTGCTTTTTTAGAGTCATCCAAAGAGCAAACCCCGAAGACCTAATGTAAACCTTATGCAACGTGGCCTTTCCATATGCAAGTAAATTAAATATTTTGGAATTGCTTTTGCCCGTGATTTCTACAATTCATCTTCTCTAGGGAAAAAGATCCTACTTTCTGTAGATTGGGTAGTCCAAAAAATAGCATCTCACTTTTACTCCAAAAAAAATAGGAATAGCAAATCCAGGACAGTAATTAACCAAAATAAAAGCTTCCCTCAACAACCGTCCATGCTTCAGCCCTGCTCTAAAGCACAGGCCCAAGAGGAAAGATAAAAAAGCTTCAGCTGGATTTAAAATAGCACATAGCAACATTTAATTAAGGCTTTTTCTCCTCCAGCCCACAAAGCAGTTGGCAGGAAAGAGAACCCAAGCCCAGTATATATAGTCAAACACAAAGTATTTATTGAAGATCTTTAGAATACAGAACATTCCCCTGGGTTCCTGGGGGACCCTATTAAAGAAGGATGAGACATAAAGCCTACATTCAGAACACTACCAGTTTTCTCCCATTCGGCTCTATCCCTTCAACTTCTCAGCCCTGGGCAGGAGATTAGCTTACTACAAACCTCCCTGGAAAACCTACAGATTTTCAATGAAATCCAGACTGGGCTGTATATTTGGTTACACCCAATGAACTATGTTTCCTTCATATATGAGCGTTTCTCAAGTTAGGCCCAGGAGATCACTGAGTTTATAACAAAGTCCAATGGATAGGAAGAGAATAAAGGCCAGGATCCAAACTGAGTATAAGAACAGAGTGGCTGAGATGGCTGGAAGATATAGATCAGAAGAATGATGTAATGATAATGGATGAGAAAGAAAAAGCAAGAGATTGAAGAATATTGTCATAATGATTACGCCAGAGGAAAGGAATCTCCCTTTAAATAAGAGTTTGTAAACATTGCATTACTTTCAAGGCTAAAAATAAAGAAAATTATCATAATAGCTATCATTTATTATTCACCATAATGTGCCAGGTGTTCCAAACTACATTACATGTAGTAATTTACTCCCCACAACAATCCTATAAGATAGACATCATGATTATCATGACCCTTTTGCATGACCCTCTGAGGCACAGAGAGGTGAAAGTCACATAGCCAGTAAGTGGTAGAACCAGGGTAAAGGCTCAGTCGAGCTCACAGCCCATTTGCTTTACTACTTCACATGCTGCCTTTCAATAGAAAAAGCTAGAGGCCCATAATTCTTGGCTTAGCCTGTATATGAACAGCACAGGTTTTTATCTGGGTCTCTTGGTTACCACCAAGGAAGCAAGAACTCTGCGGTAGCATGGTGGTCCTCTCTAAACTCTCAGCTTCTGAACATCATCCCATCACCACACACAGGAGGAAACAAGCTCCCTTTCAGAGCAGGGTGGGTATAAGGTGTGGTTTATGAAACGGTCCTATTCGGTCCTCCCCTTTGACCCACTATTAAGCCCCCATAAAGCTTCCTGGTGAAATAAAAGCTTCCTTAATGAGAAATTCCCCATGAGGGCAAACCTGTCATTCTCTCAGGCCAGATTGTCATGGAAACTTTTATAAAGAGGAGCCCAACACTCAAGTCTTCAGGCGGCAAAAGAATCCACGCAGTTGTTCTTTTGTAAAATTATACAGATTTATTCATTGCAACAAGTGAGTCAATGACACAAGTTTCTTTTACTGATAAAGAGAAGTGGAACATAATGAGAGGAACACAGTCAAAGTTTAATTTGTCAAACCTCATGCCACACAGCCAGCCCTCATATAGCACAGTCTTCAAACAACCCAAACAATGCACTTTAAAAACAATAATCATTGGACCAGGATTGTAAAATGATTTTAAGTTAAGGAACGCATTGCTCTTTAAATTAATGCTCAGACATCCTAGTGTAAATAACAGAGTCCTTCTCTTTTACAGCAGGAGTCAGCAAACAACACCCCTTAGGCCAAATTTGGCTCATTGCCTATTTTTATACAACCCAGAGCTAAAAATGGTTTTTGCATCTTTAAATAGTTGGATTAAAAAATCAAAGAAGAATAAGGTATTAACACATGTTAAAATTAAATGAAATATCATACATAGTGCATAGTCTTATTAGAACATAAGCACACTTTCATTTACTGTCTGTGACTGCTTTCATGCTACAAAGGTGCAAGATCTAAAATATTTACTATTTGGCTCTTTAGAGAAAGTTTGCTGACCCCATTCTGAGTGATAAATGATAAATATATTGCCCTGGAAATTTTCTCATCATCTAATTGTCAAATGTAGCCTTTAATTGTTAGAAAACAGCAAAGCATTTTGTGACTTATCCCAGTAATTAATTTCTAAAACCCTATTCTAAATAGACATGCCAACCTATTATTCACTCTAATGATAAATTGTGATCCCTTAATTGTTTCAAGGGGTGTGTTTCCTTTTACACTAAAATGATGTCGAACTGATACAAACCAGGATCTTTCTTCAAACATCTGAGTGAAGCAAAGCAGAAAATGGCCCATGTTCACGTACATTCACTTGGCAGGAGCATTTTGCTGCTAAGCTTGAAACCAAAACAATTAAAGCCAGTAGAGACAAAGCTCACGGGCTTCTGTTCCTACCTCTTGCTTATTCCAAAATCCTCAAATCCACAGAAACTTTTTGTGCAACTTTTCATTAAGCATTTCAAAAGGAAAATAGGGGAACAGCCTTCTTTTGAAACTGTATGGTTTGTTGTGGTAATGGTGGCAGTGGTTGTTGATGACTACCCTTTGACGGTGGCTGAGTAGTGCATTTATATTTCTCCTTAAAAGGAGTGATCTTTCTGTCATTGGATTCAACTGTCTTGTCCTCTGTTTATACAACGTGTGCTCAATACCTGTTGGTAATGTCCTACCATCTGCAGATCCATCCTGATTCTCAACCACGCTGCTTCCTTACACATGCCTCTAGAATTCTTCCAAATCTGGCATTTTCATTGACTTCAAAAGTTGCTCCCTAAACAAAGTTTCTGGAGAAAGACACAAAACAGACTCACTAATTATTATAATTTAGGCATCTCCCAGGACTTCATAGACATGCTGTAATAAATTAAGTTAGTTATCTCCAAGATGTGCTGTAATAATTTAGTTATCTCTGTGAGTTACATAAGAGTTTTATTTGTATTTAAATGCTAAACTAAGCAGCAACTTCTTCCTGGGAGGTACTGGCAAGAAAAACGTCCCAACTGAGGCCCTAGGAGTTGGGGAATCCACTCTATAAACTAGGACATTGGAGAAAATGTTCCACTCTATGTCAATTGCACATTGCTCAAATATGTTTTAAAGTTTTGCAGAACTCTATGGAGACATCTGTCTTGTGATCATAATCAGAAAATTATACATGACTCATAGATCCCGAAGAGTCCTTTAAACAAGTTTGGGAAACTGCTGAAGCTCAGTCAACATCTTTAAAAGCTGCTCTAAAACATTGTTACAATCAAATGCAGTATTTTTCCCAAACAAAATGAAAAATGTTGTCTCTGAGTTGCATTCAACCACTTCAAGAGATATTATTTCCTTTAGTCCAGAAATATATCAGTTAATTTTATAAGCAGTTTTTAAAAGAAATAGACCAGCAAGAAAATCTACTTAGGCAACCAAAATTATCATTGGTTCTACTGAGTAATGCCATTGTTTGCCTTTGCTAGCCATTACCAACCTCTATCTGAATCAAAGAAGAGAAATATCTTTCTACCACAAAACCAGATTTTTTGTTAAAAATTGAGCTAAAGGGAATTTTTTTTAAAAAATAGAGGGAGGCAGCACATATTAAATTAGGCCTAGGCTTGTTGCCTGATTTTCATTAGGCCCCTGCCTGATTCTGATTTGGCCCACTCTAAGTACTTTTAGGCCACTGGGCATGAAGGCCAGTGCTTATTTTCATGGCTGTTTCAATTCATCAAGAAAATCCTTTGAAAGATGAAAGAAACTCCACATTTTTTCACCTGTTGTTCTTTCTTGTGTGCCTGTCACTTCACTAGCCAAACTTGCTTCAAGCCAAACCAAATGCTTTCCAAACCTCTACAGCATGCCTTTGAAGATCTTAAGTTAAGTATTTTCTTATGTTGACCAGTATAGCTTCCAAATAAGGCATAAAAAAAATAACGTAGTTCTTAAGTTATTTTTTTAATACCAGAAATGCAAAAACACATTCCAGTATGTGCAAAAAAGCAAAATTCCACTTCCCCACGTTTAGAAGTCTTGCGTTAAATACACCTGTAGTTCATTACCACGCCCACAGCACATTGCTTATGTATGACAAAGTTCCTGCAACGACCATATGCTATTTTAATTATTACCACTTCACAAGTTTTCCCAGGCTCACTAGAAAAAGTATTTTAATAAGACCAGCCCACTGAGTGGGATCATCATCCTACTACATCATTGAAATTAGTTTTGCTATTTACTCGATTAGCAATAAACATCTCCTTATTTCCAACAGCACAGCAATTAAGACCCTGACCTGTCACCACTAGCTCCAAGTTTTGGCTTTCATCAAAAGAAAAAGAATTTTCCAAGAAGGAAAAACACAACTCTACCTTCAAGCTAAAAATAGTTCTGTCTTCTAGACAATATGCACTTTCACACAGCTCCAGCAAACCTTCTTCAAGCAGCGTACAAAGGAGACAGTAAGAAAAGTACACAATAGACCCTAGTTTTAGGTACTGGTTTACCTGAAAGAGATGCAAACAAGCAAAAGCTGAAACCAAAAAGCTGAAAAGATGACCCAGTTGATA
Organism: Canis aureus; assembly: GCF_053574225.1. NCBI lineage: Eukaryota > Metazoa > Chordata > Mammalia > Carnivora > Canidae > Canis > Canis aureus. The sequence goes on along the minus strand of NC_135628.1, from coordinate 43,658,528 downwards.
GAAGAGGAAATGAAGCCTTATTAATCTGTTGATACTCTGTTTAAGGGAGTCAAAAATAAATAAGTGAAAACCACTAGACATAGAAAATGTATCTAAACTTCTCCAAACTAAAAAAAATAAAAAATAAAAAAAAATAAACTTCTCCAAACTATATATAAGTGTCTACACCAAAGGCTTTATTTTAAAAAGTTTAAGTTATGAAGATTACATTAAGTATGTATTCTTATAAAACTAACTAAAAACCAAAGAACAAAGTAGAGGCAATTCCCTAAATGGTTCTTACTTAGCATGGTCATAGATTATCCAGAATATTGTAATGAGAACAATAATAATAGCATTATTATTAAATGCTTGCCATATCCCAGGCATAGTACCAAACAATTATCTTCTTCACTACTCTCAAGAGTATCACTAGGTAGATAATACTGTATCAATTCTACAGAATAACCAAGGCTCAGAGATTTGAAGATGTTGAATAACTTGCCCAAGACACACAATAGCAAATTATGCTAAACTCAGAGTAATTGAAAGTACAATTGAAAGTACAATTCAGCAGTAACTTGATTTCTCTGAAGTTTTCACAAACTTTAAATATTTCTGTATATTCATATCTGTAAATATCTGTAGATACCTATAGATGCTTCCTTATCACATGTATTTCTTTCTGTAAAGGCATAGCAAATAAGAATCAATGGCTTCCTCATCCCAAAGGTATTAGAAATTTGTCATGGTTGTCACAGTTCTCCAGTTCTTGCTCACTCCTGATGTTTACCAAATGTAAGTAAAGTTAATTCACTCGGTGAAAATTACTGAGTACCTAAGGCATATATCACTATCCTAAACTTGACTGTGGAAATAAATGGAATAACCTATCCCTATCAACCAGAATGTTTTATGTACAGTGAAAGTTCACTCAGTCCTCATGAACCCATGGGAACAAATGAGGTTGCATTAATCAGCTATCTCAGATTTCATGGCTTCCCTCTCAACTCATCAGGACACACCCATCAATCAAGCACTGCCCAAATAACTGCTAAATCCCTGGGAGCATCTCACTGTGCTGAGGAACAAGTCTTGTCAGATACCTTGCGGCTTCTAATTCCTCCTGCCCTTTTCTGACCCTCTCTATGGACACTCTTGGAACTGAAAGAGAATCAATCTCTTTCTCTCTCTCTCTCAATCTCTCTCTCTCTCTCTCTCTCTCTCTCTCTTTCTGGATTGTATTACATTCTGTTAGAGGTGTCCCTAAGTAATCTTGCTTGTACCTCCAGGTCTAACAGAGTTTTAGCAAAACAACTCTTTTTGTTTTCATTTATAGCTTTCACCTCAACTCTCTGAAGAATTGAGATATGATCTAAAGGGAGATCAGGCTAGGGACAAATTTGAGTCATAGACATCACACCATTCTCAGAATGGCCCCTCTCCTCTGATGACTAAAGCTTGTTACTGAATCAAGCCATCACTCCTGTCTTCCTTACCCCTTACAATCTTCAGTCCTTTTCACAAAAAGACTTCTTGGAGTAATTTTAACATGCCCAGAACATAGCTGAATCTCAGTGGAAGCCACTGTGTAGGTTTATGGCCTTGTTCAGACACCATCCCCCCCTCGACACAGATATCCCTTACTAGGAAGTAAGTACTTTGGGGCAGAGGCGGGGCTGCTAAAATGAAATTAAAGTATCCCTGCTTCCTAACATGGCTTATTTGGAAGACTTAGGGGGATAGGTAGGACAGAGTGTATTTCCAGGTACATTCCTAGTAGACCACCAGAGGACAATGATCAGGATCAATCCAAAAACAGCTGCTGTAGAACTGCAAGATTAAATAAAATTCTGGCAGAATGATTTTAAAATGGGAATTGGGGAGGTAAATAGGTATTAGCCACAATAAGCCCAAAGCATTGAAAATAACAGATTTTAGTACCTAACAAAGTAATAACTTCAGAGAACATACATCCAGCTTCCTCAAATCTGAAAACTATGGTCTTCTGCAACAGACATTTGGTGCCCCACCAGAATCCATCCTGTTGACCTACTCCTGTAACTTTGGTTTACTGTATTATTGGCAAACAGTTCCATTCACAAGCCAATGGGTTTCTATCTTAAGTATCTGTCTCTTTACCTGGGGACCTGCTCTGCCTGCAGAAGCATGGTCTTCCCACTCCCAGGGTAAGCAGAGTGGTGGGAGTTCATTCATTCAGGACCAACCTTACACCCATAAGTGGTAGGAGGATGGTAGGTAAATGCCCCAGCTTCCTTGCCCCTTACTAGACCTATACTTTTTTAGAGAGCCCCTAGCAAGATTGAGTCCCAGGTGCCCACAGGGTAACCACTCCTAAAAGCACTCTTTTCTGACTCTCCTACCATCTCTGTTCTACCATCTCACAGTGCTTCCTGGAACCACTTCAAAAATAAACTACTTGCCCCTAAATTCTTGTCTTCAGATCTGATTTAGAGAAAACCCAAACTAAGGCAATTTCTTTCAGGTAACAATTCTCTCAAATACAAGTTAACCTACTATATTTATGTACAAGAAAGCAAAGAGTCTTGAAGAAAAACAAAAAATTAATTTCAGAGGCTTGTGTACCTTACCTTTACCCAACTTCATCATTTGGGAAGTGACTTGAGTCCAAGGCTAAAAAAAAAAAAGAAAAGTTTCTGGGCAAGATCTCCTTGTGCAGAACCAAGCTTAAAAACTTAAGGGAAATCAGGGAAGGTAAATGGAGATAAGGAGGAATTTCACTTTATTTCTCAATTTCATCCTTTGTTTCAGGAAGGTATGGTCAAGAATTTTCCAGTTGAGGCAGAAAGAAGAGGGAACTGGCAAATCTGTCCCCGAGAGATTCCCAGTCACCCTAGACAGGTAGGAAATAGGATTTGTGTTAGTCTACTCTGGCTTCCATAACAAAATACCACAGACTGAGCAGCATAAACAACAGAAACTTGTGTCTTCACAGTTCTAGAGGCTAGAAGTTCAAGATCAAGGTGCTGTCAGGTTTGTTTTCTGCAGCCTTTCTCCTTGGCTTGATTGGCCACCTTCTTGCTATGTCCTCACATGTTCTTTCATTTATATTCATTATATCCCTTTGTGTCTCCAAATTTCCTCTTCTTATGAAGACACCAGACAAATTGGATTAGGGCCCACCATAATAGTTTTAATTTAATCATCTCTTTAAAGGCCCTATCTCCAAATACAGTCACATTTTGACATGCTACAATATATGAGTTGGGGAGTGGGGGAGGGGGAACACAATTCAGCCCATGATAGGGCTCCATATCTGGGGTTACATTTTTCTTAGATTATGTTCTATAGAAAAATCAAGCCACTACACAAAAAACCTTCCCAAATCTTCTAAATTGGGCATTAAACACTTCTGTTTTACCAGATGGCAGATATGATTCAATTAAATGTCTGAAGAATCAAATATTTATTAAGTATCTAGAGTATGGCCTTCCTTGTCTGAGGTGCCATGGGGACTATGAAAGATGTACATACACAATCCCTACAGTCATTTGTTAAGGAAGAAGGCAATAAAAAAAAAAAAAAGACTGAATAAAGGCTAATACTACATTGCATGGTACAGATTTTATTTAAAATAAAAATCTGGAGAAATCAGTAAAAACTCATAGAGGAAGTGAGCCCTTGGAGGACAAGAACAACTCAGAATAATAGTAATAAGCAGGAAGGAAAATGATCTTGATATACTTGGGAAACATTGGAGACCAGCCTGACCAGCCTGGAAAACTTATGTGGGCAGATGAAGGTTAGCTAGGTAGGATGGGGCCTAACACTACAGGGCCCCTAAGTGTCAGATAAAGGAATAAGTGAACTAAAAGGCAGGTGAACTTCAGAATGGGTAAGTATAAAAAACAAAAGTTTGTGAGATACAAAATTTCATAATGCCAAGTGTAGCCTGGGAAACAGATCTTGGAGTCATTGTATGTCATTCCAGAAAGCATCATTCAATGCTACTGTAAACAAAGGACTCAAAGCTATGAGCATCTCTGAGAACATTACAAATAAATCAGAGCATAACAAAAACAAAACTTTCAATTCAAAAAGTCAAACTATAGGGGCGCCTGGGTGGCTCAGTCAGTTAAGTGTCTGACTCTTGATTTTGGTTCAGGTCATGATCTCAGGGTCTTAAGATCAAGCCTGGTGTCGGGCTTTATGCTGGGAATGGAGCCTGCCTAAGATTCTTTCTCTCTTTGCCCCTCCCTCTCTCCTCCTCTCTAAGAAAGGAAAAAGTCAAACTATAGTAATTTTTAATCCACTGAGTGTAGTGACCACACTTCCACAATTCATTGTTATTCAACACGGAGTGTCTGTGGAATAAGCATCACCCAGCTGGGAATCTGGAGGAATGAAGGAAATAAAGGAAATGTGTTACAAAGATCAAAGATGTAGTCCTTGACTTTAAAGAACTCAAAGTTTATGGAGGAAAAAAAATAATACATAATTAAAATAATCAAAATGTATTAGGTGTTGTCACTGAGTGCCAGATGCCATGGAGGAAGAAGCATTTCAGTAAATGTTGACTAAATGAATGAACTATCAGTGGACACATATTTGTGGTGAATTTTAAAAGATGATGAGATGAAGAGCCATTCCAGCAGAGGGAATACCTATAACTAAAAAAGATCTAGAGTATACAGTCTAGAAATCGCTAATTCCCAAATTGACCTGTACACTGGAACTACCTAGGAAATATTTTTTTAAGTGATGCCTGAATTGTGTTCCCAGAAACTTTGACTGAATTGGTCAGGCAAGGCCTAAGTACTTGAATTTTTTAAACTTGCCTAGATGACTCTAATATGCCTCAAAGTTTAAGAACCACTACTGGCCCATCCTGCAAACTTCCTTAATTCTACCTAGAGGCCTTTCCCCCCAATAATACTCAGTAAATGTCCCAATAAACCCCAAAGATAAAGCATGACAAGTTTCAGCAAAATCACTGGAGCTGGGGCACCTGGGTTACTCAGTCAGCATCTGAGTTTGGCTCAGGTCATAATCCTGGGGTCCTGGGATTAAGCCCAATTTGGGCTCCCTGCTCAGTGGAGAGTCTGTGTCTCCCTTTCCCAGTGCCAGCGGCCACCACCCCATACCACACCACCACACTCGTGCTCTTGCACACTTACTCGCTCTCTCTCAAATAAGATCTTCTTTAAAAAGGTTCTTAAAAATATTCACTGGTGCTCTTTTGTCCTGTGTATTGTCTATCCTCTCAAAAGAAATTGGATGACCCTAAATTAGCCCCACAGTGATGACAGGCTGCCATTGAAACCAAACAAAAGGGATGAATGGGTCTTCTCTGTCCAGTCCCTTAGCCTTCCATGTGTCCAGATTCTATCAGAGGACCTTACAGCCCAGGTTCAACTTTCCTCCTCTCATTTATAGTCCATTCCCTCAGCACCCATATTTCTGACACTTTTATTGTAACAGGGTATCACACATTGTGTGAAGGGAGATCCTCTCTACTTGCCATAGAGTTTACAAAATGGTTCCCCTGGAGACCACAGCAAAATCAATGTGACATACAATTTCAGAACAGAAAGAACCAGGTTGCTTTTGGATGTACAGAAATTATAAGCTGCATTGTCCACATGGAGATCAGAATACTGCTCTCAATGCCACTTCTTTATGCCTTTATGGATAGGTGAGAGAGGGAAGATGGTTTATGCCTGATGGGACCTATTATGGCAGGAAACATGAAAAAGATTTCTTCCTCAGGGAGACTTAAATAAGTTTCTTTCTGTTTAAAACACTTAGCATTCATTCCTTTTCTGGGACATAGTCTTTGTGTGTGTCACTATGACATTCCAACAAAAGACAAGGGAAGGAGTATTATTCCATGTGACATTCAAAAACCTAACCTTTATCAGCTACTTCTGAAGGTCATCCCTCCCATGATTGGGAGTTAGCTGTACAAGGCCAGGAGCCCTGGCACATTGACTGTGCAGCAAAACCGAGGGCTGAGACTACCTTTCTGGTGTGCTCAATAAGGTTTCCTTCTTTCAGGCAGCCCCAGTGGCTCAGCGGTTTGGCGCCGCCTGCAGCCCAGGGTGTGATCCTGGAGACCTGGGATAGAGTCCCACATCGGGCTCCCTGCGTGGAGCCTGCTTCTCCCTCTGCCTGTGTCTCTGCCTCTCTCTGTGTGTCTCTCATGAATAAATAAACAAAACCTTAAGAAAAAAAGGTTTCCTTCTTTCATTCATTCATTCCATTACCAAGTAACCTACCTGCATTTTGCTAGATTGCTATATAGTAGTGCTTCCAGATCTGTCTGATGATTAAAGGCCCTTGGACTCTTGTCAAAAATACAGGTTCCCAGGTCCCACTGCAGTCTCCCTAAATCAGAATCATCAGGGGCTGGGTAGGGGAAGGTCATGGAAATCTATATTTTTAACAAGCACTAAGGGGACTCTTCCCATGTGATTAGTTTGGAATTGTTGCTCCCTGCCCTTGGTGAACCCTTACACCTCATTGTTCTGTGAATCTAGCTCATGCAGGTCCTTTCTAGTTGGATTTCTAGATGATACGGTGTTTTCTGAGGCGCCTGGGTGGTTCAGCGGTTGAGCCTCTGTCTTTGACTTGGCATGATCTGGGATCCAGGATCAAATCCTGTATCAGGCTCCCTGCGGGGAGCTTGCTTCTCTCTCTGCCTATGTCTCTACCTCTCTCTCTGTGTGTGTCTCTCATGAATAAATAAATGAATCTTTAAAAAAAAAAAAGAAATGGTGTTTTCTCTGTGAGAAATTTCTAGTCCTCCGTGTGCCATGAAATGCCAAGCCCACCCACAGTTCCTTAAAAAGTCAGTCAGTAACAATGCATAGTCAGCCATTTAAGTCACTCTCTTTATTTCTTGCACTATTTCCTTTTTTCCATAACCAAATGTTTCAATGCTGACAGTCCAACCATCTCATTAAATTTGAGTATCATTACAGATTTTTCCAATGTAACCTTGTTGTTTAACAAAATACAACTTTCGACAGCAGTTACATGACTGAGGTCAGCTGGAGTCCTGTGGAGTGAGATGGAATCCTTCAGGGTTCTGAAGTTCTTAAAAGACTGAAAACCTCTTTTCTATCCATCAACTGGCTGTAGCTTCAGAGAAACCGAAGTGGAACTCCTGTTTTACAGACCCAATCCCATCTTACCTTGACTGATGTGTCTACTCCCAGCCATGGCAAATTTAGAATGCAAACATTTTGAGTCAGTTGTCTTGGGTAGCAACAAATTATGACTTTACTCAGCAAGTTGCTGCCTCTTAAAGGCTGCCTGCAACAAGTCATGATCAAGTCTTAGCATCTCACAGGCCGGAAGGTGACCAAGGGAATGTGCTAGGAGAGATTAGAATGCACCTCCCACCTCTGTATTCCTCTCAGAGACCACGGTGTTGGCAGCTGCAAGTGTTGTCATTTGTTGTCTTTTTTTCCAAAGGCTATTTTGTCTTATCTGATGTTGAAACTCTGCCACACGGCTTTGAACACTGAAGCATAGGAACGAGAAATCAGTTGGAAATTTGTTCATGTCTCTTGCTATGCTTGACATTTCCACACTGATAAGGTATAGCTAAATATTGACTTTTTGGTTAAGTTCGGATTAGGTGTCTGGTCCATGTGCATCGATTGTGAACCATTATCTTTCTTCTTTAGGACACTGAATTCTCTTACAAAAATAGAAAGGACGAAAGGAAAAAAAAATTGTTGCCTGAAGCGTTGCCATTAATTACCTGAAGGTCTTTTCTCAGCTGTGGTAAAAATTGTCATTGACTTTTGAGATAGGGTTTTTTGTTTTGTTTTGTTTTGTTTTGTTTTTTGTGAAGACTGTTGTTGAGCATTAGAACATATTAAAAATCAGATTTTTGTACTTCTAGGTTATCCGCATGTATTTTCAAATTTGTCCATTGAGGAAAATGCCACGCTATTATCAATTTATGTGCGCAAATCAGATAACTGGATGACTTTAATTATTTGCCAGTTAAATGTATATCACTGCCATATCAAAATCAATAGGTGAAGATCTCTGCACTCAAATTAGCCAACATAGACACAATAGAGTGGACTAAGCTTTCTTTTACCATTCTGCTTGGAATAGAACAGTTAAAAGAATCTAAAACATGGATGGATGATTTTGCCTCACTAAACTCTTCATGAATTTCTGCATTGTCTCCCAAAGGAGACTAAAGTTCTTGAAAGCAGGATGATCCTTGATTGATTTCTCAAGAAGCAACATTCCTAGTCCACTGAATGTATTTTCTTGTTACTCCAGCAACTTAAATAATTAAATCCTATTCAGAATGTTCTTTAAGTAAAAAGTTCAGCCAAATCAACAGACACCGTGCGGCTACAGAGAGTCTAAGCATGGTCTCTGTTTTCAAGGAGTTTACAATTTATTCAGAAAGAAGGAAATACAGAATTATTTACTAAAATAATGGTAGCAAAGGAAGATCACTGAATTCAGAGGAAAGAACCCTTCACTGTGGGCTAGAATGGTGATTGCAGCCTTTATGAGTAGATTAGCCCTGAGCCCTGGAAGAATTTAACTAGATGAAGTTCAAAGGCATTCCAGGTTTTCTCTAAGACAGGACATCCTTATTGCAGTGTTTTGCCCAACCTATCCCCCAAGATTAAAATATTTTGTGTAAAGAAAATTCTGCTTTAAAACCCAAGTGACTGACATGATTGTTGGTTTTTAAACAAAAAAAAACCTAGACATTATTATCTTTGTTACTGCTTTGGTAAAGCAGCTGAAATCTGAAATATATATAAATATATACATGAACCATATGATATTGCTTGTATTTATCTGTTTTGAACTACAGAAGCTATCATTTCACATGGTGAAATGATGTACATAAACATGTGCACAAGCACACACATACACATATATATATGTTCAATGAAAAACTTCTCACCTTTATTTGATCAAAATTTCCTAACTTGCTAATTTTTAGTTTGTATGACATTTAATAGACAAGTAATAAATTCTCAATAAAGCTATTTCTATCAACACTATTAATATGTATTACCATAAACTCTGTTTTCAGTATCTATATAATGACCCTGACTTGCCAAAAAGAATATTTGATGATTCAAGTTGTGAATAATGAAACAAAGAATTTGACGTATATTCAGATGGGCAGATGCATTAGCCCTTCACCATTAGGAATCCAGAGCCAAATCTAGCAGCAATCAGGAACAAAAGAAATGGGAGATCTTGAGTCATCTTTCCACTAAATATGTCATCCACGTGCCAAGCACAAACAGATATGAGAGTTTCAGCTAATGAACACAAATACAATTACTAAAATAAAATAGGCCACTGTTGCATATTTGGACCTCAGAACGAAGGGAAACATAAGAAAGTCTCCAGAAAGTCTGACAATGAGGTGAACATCATAAAATGAAGAATAACATAATAAATTTTGCTTGATCTTTTAACAAAGAGGAGCCCATTTTGAATTTCAGACAGGGTACAATTCCAAACTAGCAAGCCAAGGAAAAAGAACTCAAAGGTTTCTAATTTATGTGGCTCAACCATCTGAATAATGTGATGCCCTAAAAAAACCAGAGTATTCCAGAAACCATGTTAGTGTTCAAGATCCATTATGAGCTCTAAAGAACAGGGTTTCTCAAATTGGGTAGGCTGACCCATTTGGGAGGATTTGGATATTTTCAACCAGGATGCATTATTGAGAATTTATTCATTTGTAGTATCCATTTCACTGATAATCTAAAGTAAGCCTATTCTTTTTTTGTTACTGATCCCCTATTTGTTTTATTGTTTTTTTTCCCAATTTTTTCCTCATTGTTAAAATATGCATATTCTAAATCATTTGGATAACCACCTGATAACCAAATGCTGCTTCACAGACCCAGTCTGTCTTTGTGTTTGCAATCAGACTGGTGCCAAGTAGTCCCATTTTAATTGTCTCCAGCTAATTAGCGATGAACAGAGGTAGACTTCAGAGGTAAATGAGGCTTTTGCACCAAGTGTGGGCCAGATGACTTCACAGTGTGCTGGAGGAACAAAGGTGTTTCAGTGCTTCAGAAAGGGAAGAGCAGTGAGAGAGTTGCAACATCCTGTGGCGCCAGGTGGGAAAGGCAGACCAAACCCAACAGACCCTGAGCCATAATCACGAACAATGTGTAGCCCATGAAATTATTTGTGCTAATTTAAAATCTGTTGCTTTTGCAGAGGCAAGGGATGTATGTAATTTGTACATTTGTTTTGGTAAGAGCTACAAGTTTTAAGAGCTAAAAGCACAGAAAGTTTATGCCTAGTTTTAGTTTGTACACATTTAAGGAGCATTTGAATCTAAAGGATTTAAATCAACAGTAGGTAATGCAGGAATTTTTAAGGGATATATAAAATATGAACAGTTTTAAGCATATGAAAGGACCTTTGTCATTACTCATAATAAAAGATATGAAAATTAAAACCATAATGAAATACCCTTCACCATCTTATATAAATTCCAAACCTCTTCAAAATACACGTCCTATCACCTGCTCGGTTTGTATTTCTCCAGAGCACTTGTATTGTCTAACATACGTGAATACTGTTTCATTATCATGCTTATTGCCCATCTTTTTCCCACTGCACCCCCCCCCCAGAAAGTAAGCTTCATCATACCAGGAATTTTTAATTTAAATTTTCTTAGTTAGTGTATAGTGCAATATTGGTTTCTGGAATAGAATTCAGTAATTCATCATTTACATATAACACCCAGTGCTTATGACAAAAAGTGCCCTCCTTAATACCCTTCACCCATCCATCCCCTTTGTCAACCTATCACCCTCCATCCAACCCTCGGTTTGCTCTCTATTGTTAAGAGTTACTTATAGCTTGTTTCCCTCTCTCCTTTTTTTCTTTTCCCCTCCCATATGTTCATCTGCTTTTTTTCTTAAGTTCCACATAGGAGTGATATGTATGATATGGTATTTATCTTTCTCTCAGTATAATATACTCTAGCTCTATCCATGTCATTGCAGATGGCAATATTTCATCCTTTTCAATGGCTGAATAATATTTCATTATATATATACCACATATTCTTTATCTATTCATCAGTCCATTGGCTCCCTCCAGAGTTTGGCTATTGTTGATAATGCTGCTATAAACATTGGAGTGCATAGCACCCCTTCAAATCCATATTTTTTTTATTCTTTGGGTAAATACATATTAATACAGTTGCTGGACTGTAGGCTAGTTTCATTTTTAACTTTTTGGGGAACTCCAAACTGTTCTCCAGATTGGCTGCACCAATTTGCATTTCCACCAACAGTGCAAGAGAGTTCCCCTTTCTCCACATCCTCCCCATCTGTTGTTTCTTGTCTTTTTAATTTTAGCCACTCCAATAGATGTGAAGTGGTATCTTATCATGGTTTTGATTTCTACTTCCCTGATGGTGAGTGATGTTGAAGATCTTTTCATGTGCCTGGTATCCATGTGTATGTCTTCTTTGGAAAAATGTCTATGCGTGTCTTCTGCCTATTTCTTGATTGGATTTTTTGTTTTTTGGGTGTCAAGTTTGGTAAGTTCTATAGTTCTTTATCAGATATGTCATTTGCAAATATCTTCTCCCAATCTGTAGGCTCCCTTTTAGTTTTGTGGACTGTTTCCTTCACTGTGGAGAAGGCTTTTATCTTGATAAAGTCCCAAGAGTTCATATTTCCTTTTGTTTCCCTTGCCTCCAAAGATGTGTAGAGCAAGAAGTTGCTATGGCCAAGGTCAAAGAGGCTGCTGTCTGTGTTCTCCTCTAGGATTTTGATGTATTCTTGTCTCACATTTGGGTCTTTCATCCACTTTTAAATTTATTTTTGTGTATTGTGTAAGAAAGTGGTCCAGTTTCATTCTTCTATATGTTGCTGTCCAGTTTTCCCAACACCATTTGTTGAAGAAACCGTCTTTCCTTCCATTGGATATTCCTTCCTGCTTTATTGAAAATTAGTTTGACCATATACTTGTGGGTCTATTCTATTCCATTGATCAATGTGTCTGTCTGTTTTTGTGCCAGTACCATACTATCTTGATGACTACAGCTTTATATATGCATATAAAAAAATCCAAACTCATGAGGCCTCCAGTTTTTTTCTTTTTCAGAATTGCTTTGGCTATTCAGGGTTTTATTCTAGGATTGTTTGTTCTAGCTCTGTGACAAATGCTGGTGGTATTTTGATAAGGATTGCATTAAATGTGAAAATTGCTTTGGGTAGTATAGACATTTTGGCAATATTTGTTCTTCCAATCCATGAGCGTGGAATGCTTTCTCATTTCTTTGTCTCCTTTTCAATTTCTTTCATAAATGTTTCATAGTTTTCAGAGTACACATCTTAAATTTCTTTAGCTAGATTTATTCGTAGGTGTCTTATAGTTTTTCATGCAATTGTAAGTAGGATTGATTCCTGATTTCTTTTTCTGCTGCTTCATTATTGGTGTATAGAAATGCAACAGAGGAAACAGGAATTGTGACCATCTTATTCACTATAGAATCTTCAGCTGCCTAGAATATTATGCAGCACATAGTAAGCACTGGCTTATTTGCTGAATGAATGAAGACCTATAATCCAACAATTCTCTTTGTAGGCACATACCCTAGTGGAACTCTCTCACTTGTGTACACAGGATCATGCAGGGCAGTACACGTATGTACTGAAACTAATGTATCTGCCATATGTATCTGCAATAGAAGGAAAATTGGAAAAATCTTAAATGTCCTTCAATAAAGGAATGAAGTACATTGTGGTGTAATCACAAAAGGGAATTTAACAATTAACACGAATGAAATGATTTACATGGATAAAAATAAAAAATTATGTGGGAAGAAAAAAAAAAAAACAAATTGCAGACAGATACATGCAGTAATGTATAAATGCCCGGATAGGAAATTTCACTTCAGCATAAAGGATAACCTCAAGACAGGGAGGAGATAGAAGGAAGGGAAGAATAAATGGAGGGCTTTGATTATATCTGTAACTTTTATTATTTTAAAGTTTTTTACCTGAAGAAAATATAACAGATATTAACACTTGTTAATTTGGGGTAGTGGGTATATGGGTGCATGTTATATTATTCTCTGCATTTTTTTGTTTCATTATTTTTAAAAAGCATTTTAATATAAGTGCAAAGAACTACTATTTTTTCCTTCATTAATAAGTAATTATAGCCCCCTGCTATGATATTGATGATGAAGATTAGTCCCTTCTCTCCTCCTTTCCTTTTTTTCTTCTATTATTATTAATACCGACTATTTTATTTCTCTATATCATGCTTCTTTCCAAAAATCACTTGATATAGCTTACAGCAAAAAATATGAATAATAATCTAGTAAGGTTTAAAAAGTGATATGTAAATAAGCTAGCTATTAAAGTAAACATTAATGCTATAATTAAGCTTCACATTTTGCTCCAAGCTTCTTGGAAGCTAAAATGACAAACAAGCACATGAAGCAGTTACATAGCCTCATTGTTATAAAAGAGTACCTTGGGGAAGACAAAGCTTTTCCTGGGATTAAATTCCCGAAGAAACCTCTCATGTATTACTTTATATTAGGAACACTAACATAGACAACGTCCTCAACAGCATTTTAACTAAAATCAAAAGTTGATTCCATATGCCTTTTCTTGCAACACCTTAAAAAAAAAAAGCTGAGGACATAATGTATTAGTACAGTTCAGGGAAGGGCATTCATTCTTTAGAAACTAAAGTAACATATGCCTTTAGTCATCTAGCTAAATCCAAAGATAAAATACCCAAGTGGGCAGGCAGGGAGCATACCTTTTAGATAATTGTTCCTAAATATAATTTCCTTTAGACAAGCTATTGATAGATGGAAACCAAACATCCATCAATTAAATATTATAGTCACAGACCTGCACCTGTAGCTAAGTTATTGAGCAAGTATCACTTGCTTCTTTTTAGAAATAACTTGAAAAAGAAAATTATAAAATAAAGAACTGATTCATCATAGGCCCCAACTGACAAGATTCTATGTTTTTTCTTTTAGATTTGTCTATTCTTTGAGTCTAAAAGAAATGCTATTCAGAGTCCTAAGTCCAGATTTGGTGGACCAAAGGTTATGCATGCCAGGGGATGCTGGTAGCATTTTTTATATCTTTTTAATGCCTGTAGTGTAGAGATATATTGCAGAAATTTAGATTGGGCTAGTTCCAAGAAAAGACTGTAATTGAAGGTTTGCTTAGCCATTGACTGTTTCTGCTACTGCCAGCAAAATAAGAAAAGACAACTAATATCAAACAACATTGAATTTAAGGCAGAAAACCAACTAAAACTATAAAGAGCTGGTACTACTAATAATAATTATTACATTCACATCACCTTTTTCGCCCTTTTATGCATGATCTCATAAAATCTTCACAAAACATGCTGAGATGGTTAATAGTAAAAAAATTTAACAGTAACGACCCTGAAGCTTAAGGTTACATGATGACATGACCCAGATCTAGTCAACAGCAGTGTTAGGACTTGAACTCAGTCCTGGCTGCAAACCCAAATGCCTTGCTATAGTTCTAACAGCCATGTACTCTTTGGTAAGAGGACCAAGGTGCAGAATTGCTAACAAGTAGTTCCTCTTCCAAGGACAAGACTTTGTTGTCTTCATTCCATCTGTCATGTGACCATAAGCATCATACATAGACATCTCTCTATAGATCTTCCCCCACACCAGCCCTCACTAACAGAATAGTAAAGCTTTCCTCAAAATCGCATCATCTCTTAAAGACAGAAACTAGGGGCACCTGGGTGGCTCAGTTGGTTGAGTCCCAAGTTGGGGTCCCTGCCTGCTTCTCTCTCTCCTCCCTGCTCATGTTTTCTCTCACTATCTCTGTCCCTCTCTCTCTCTCAAAGAAATAAATAAAATCTTTTTTTAAAAGAAAAGACAGAAGCCAACTACAAAAAGGGAAGTTGTTTTTGTTGGGAAGATTTTTTAAGGTTAGTTGATGAATTGAAATTGTAACTGAGGAAATCAGAAATATGAGCAGATGCACATCTAAAATCTGATAAGCAGTCACATCTTGAGTGATATGTGAGATGGTCTCCTTTCAGAAATAAGATTCATAGTTTTAGTGGGTTCACAAGAAGATTCATAAACTTTTCAAATAAAAGTTATGCTTTCCTTTTGTTTCTCCTATATTTGGAGCTCAGTGTTATGGGATAAAATTAATTTCTTCAAATGTGAAATTTAGATTCATGCTTATTTAATAATTGAGGGTAATCTAAAAAGCAATGGCTCTCTAGACCTGAGTTGATCATATTTTCAACTTCTCTAGTCTAAAGTTACTCTCTGCAAGAGGAAGGAGCCAGATGAATGACTGCCCTTACAAAAGCAATGTGAGAAGGTCCTGGAACACACTGCACAATGTTAGCAAGACATTCTTTTCCACAAGTGTCAAGATTGCTTACCTTCAAATACCAGATCAGTGCAGCTAGGGGACTTTGGGAACCTAGACCCCAAAAATATATTAAGTAGCTTTCCTAATTTTAAACCAGTGTTGACCTCCATTTATCCAAAGGCATACTATTTTGTTCTTTCCTCCCCCTCAAAAAAAAATTCACTTGGTTTTCTTTCAGTCACTCAAACTAACAGGTATTATACCTGATAGAGACCAGATTTCCATAGTATCTAAACCTCTCCTGGGTAAACAAGTGTCTGTTTTAAATCACTCATTATAAATGTGACTCCTGAAGGCAATAGCATTCTAAAAAGGAATGCCCTGGTATTAGCAAAGTACATATTCCCATAGAAATTAAAGCAACAAAAAAAAAAAAAAAAAAGAAATTAAAGCAACTACTACACTGCAATTAGTTATATGGAGGCTTCAGTTATTAAAAAAAAAAAAAAAAGAAAAATTGAATCACCAAAATAAGAGTCAGGTACCACACTGTACTTATCTGGAAGTCTCTATGCAAATGATATGGCTGGTAAGGTGTGAAAAACTCAAGCGCAACAGGAGGAAGAAATCTCAGCTGGAAGAGCACACTTCTCTGTCCACATCTCATAGCCTGAGGCTGATATCAGAAAGACTCACTCATAAAGAAACACCATCTTTCTCAGTGATTATTTATATTTTCCAGAGAAAGAAAACCAGTATTAAGATCAGTGAAACAACTTGCCTAAGCAACCGTAACAAGAGATCTAATTTAGCGCTAAACAATGTTGCCTAGTGACAACCAGAAGCCTGTTATTTGTCAAATTTAAAATTAAGAGAGAGTGCATAATTTTAATTAATGCATTGTCTTTATCTTGGGCCTGCTAAAAACCCTTTCGTGTAGCTCTACGTGGAGTAAGATCAAGAAGTTAGGGAGAGGGAGCCATTCTTACATGGCAAAGAATCACAAGAAGTGTTCAAGGAATATGGTCACATGTTATTATCCCACAGTTCCAATAAGAAGTGGACCCTGTAGCATCATAAATTCACCCTTGTGGAGGAATGTGCCTAATTCTTACTAGAGTTTATCACTTACTAGAGTTTATCCCAAGGAAAAAGCAATTTAGATTCAGGACTTTAATGTAGACCTAAGACAGAAGATGTCACTTAGTACAACCCCCACTCAAGAAAGCAACCCTAACAGATTCAGTCATTCATTCAACAAAAATTTTGCTACCTATTATGAGCCAACAACTATACTAGACTCTATCAGTGCACTCTAAACAAAATAAGCAGGGACCCCCAACCTCATAAAGATAACAGTCTAATATGTGAGACAAAATACAAATAAATACATGAAAGATTACAGATTTTGACACAGTCTATGAAGGAAAACAGATGCTGGGATAGCGAACGACACAGGGCAGAGGGAATCCAGCCACAGATAGGGTGGTCAGACAAGTCCTCTCTGAAAAGGTGACATTTAAGCGGACTCCTGGAAAAGAAGAAACTTGCCGTGCAAGTTGCTGAAGAAATACTATTGCAGTTAGAGGAAACAGCCACTGCAAGACTCTGTGAGGCTTAAGTATCTGAAACATAACAAGGAAAGGGAAAGAAATACTATTAAAGATGTGGGCAGAGGTCAGATAATGATAGAGAGTTTGAATTTTAACCTTAATTGTAATAGGAAGACTTTCAGAGAGGAGTGACAGGATTTATACTGAAAAGGGCGCTCCACCATATGCCAACTCCCATGGCATAAGAAGGTCCCTGTGTAAACTGGCAAACTAGACACCAGTTGCTTTGGAACCTCTAGATGCCTTATGGCCCACGTGATTACCATATTTAAAAAAAAAAAAAACAAGCACATATGCCTAACAATTTATCCTGTAAGAATATTAGTCATGGGAGTAACATGCAACAGCAGCAGCTAATTCCATGCTTCCTAGAAGATAGGCACCATTTTAAAAATTTTATATGTGTTAATTCATCCAATTCCCACAATAATTCAAGGATGTGGGTTCGATTTGTATCCTTCTTTTATAGATTAGGAAAAAAGCAACTTGTGCAACCAGTAAATGTCTTCTTTTTAAAAAAAAGATTTTATTTATTTATTTGAGAGAGAGAGAGAACATGAGCGGGGGTTTGGGGGAGGAAACAAGACCACTCTATACATGGTTGGATTCCCTCTGCCTGATATAGGGCTCAATCTTAGGACTGCGTGGATCATGACCGTAGCCAAAACCAAGAGTCTGACACCTAACTGACTGAGCCACCCAGGTGCTCCACCAATAAATGCTTTGTACTTCAATGGTTTCTGCTCTTCTCTTTATTATTTCCTTCCTCCTACTTTCATTGGGTTCAATTTGCTTTTTTTCCTAGATTTCTGAGATGAATGCTTACAAAATGGATTGTCAACCTTTCTACCTTCCTAATATATGCATTAAAATTATAAATCTTCCTCCAAACACTGCTTTAGCTGCATCCCACAGGTTTTGTTATAATTTAGCTCAAAATGTATTCTTATATCCATTTCAATTTCTTCGTTGATCCAAGACTTATTTAGAAGTGTGCTGCTTAGGGGTGCCTAGGTGGCTCAGTCACTTAAGCATCTGACTCTTGGTTTCAGGGCAGGTCATGATCTCAGAGTCATGAGATCTCCCTCTTCTTCTCCCTCTCCCTTTGCCCCTATCTCCTGCTCACATGCACATTCTCTCTTTCTCTCTCTCTCTAAAAAAAATTAAAAATTAAAAAATAATGGTGTGCTGCAATGTTCAAACATTGGAGGATTTTCGAGTTCTTTTCCTTTTTTCTCCTTTTTAAAGATTTATTTACTTATTTATTTTAGAGAGAGAAAGCATGAGCAGGAGGAGCAGAGGAAGAGGAAGAGAGAATCTCATGTAGACTCCCCGCTAAGCAGGAAGGCTGATGTGGGGCTTGATCTCATGACCCTGAGATCACAACCCTGAGCTCTCAACCCTGAGATCTCCACCTGACGTGAAAGCAAGAGTTGGATGCCTAACCAACTATGCCACCCGGGTGCCCCTTAGCCATTTTTCTATTATTGAATTCTATTTTAATTCTGCTGTAGTGGGATCCCTGGGTGGCGCAGCGGTTTGGCGCAGCGGTTTGGCCTTTGGCCCAGGGCGCGATCCTGGAGACCCGGGATTGAGTCCCACGTCGGGCTCCCAGTGCATGGAGCCTGCTTCTCCCTCTGCCTGTGTCTCTGCCTCTGTGTGTGTGTGTGTGTGTGTGTGTGTGTGTGTGTGAGTGAGACTATAATAAATAAATAAATAAATAAATAAATAAATAAATAAATAAATAAATAAAATAATAATTCTGCTGTAGTGAAAGAATATTCTGTAGGATCCTTCAAAATTTGATGAGACTTGTTTAATGTCCCAGCATATAATCCACTTTTATAAATACTCCAGGAACATTTGAAAAGAACAACCATTCTGCAGTTGCTGCAGGCAGTGTTCTATGAGTGTCAGCTAGGTCAAGTTGTTTAATGGTGTTGTTCAAATCTTCTATATTCTTACTAGTTTTTTGTGAATGTGCCAATCACTAACTGCAAGAGGGTATTAACATCTATTTGTCTATTTAATCTGATAAAATTTTGCTTTCAGTATTTGAAGTTATATTATGCATGATTGTTTTCTTCCTGTTGAATTGGACCTTTCAACATTAAGACTTTTTTTTTTCAGTAATTTCTTTTTTGCCTTGACATCTACTTTGATATTATAGCCACACTAGCTTGCTTTGATTAGTGTTCTCATGGTATATTTTTTCCATCATTTTACTTTAAACCTATCTATGAACTTTTATTTAATGAGTGTCTCCTATAAATAAGACCTAGTTGGGTCTAATCTGACAATATTTACCTTAGTTGGAGTGTTTAGTCCGGTTAATTTACTATCATTACTGATGTTAATACTTATATACTTGATATTTCTCACATATTTGTTCCATCTGGTCTTTTGTTCTTTACCCTGCCTTCTTGTCGTCATTTGGATTAATCATACATTTTATGTTATTCCATGTTTAGCTCCTCTATTGGCTTTATAGGATTCTTAGGTGGTTGCCCTAGAGATTGCAATATCTCTTCCCCTTCCTCATAGCTGGTGGCTGAGACAGGGCAAAGCCCTACATTGTTTCTTATTTCTGGTGCATTTCAGGATTAGTGTTTAAGTCTTCCAGAATATCATGTGGTGTTTTCATCAACATGTGACAACTAAATGTATGGCGTTTTTGTCTCGGGGTCTCATTTGTTCAGGCAACTCCACTTACTGTAGATTTTGATAAATCCGGCAGCCTGGGTGGCTAAGTGGTTTAGCGCCACCTTCAGCTCAGGTGGTGATCCTGGAGTCCGGGATGAAGTCCCATGTCAGGCTCCCTGCATGGAGCCTGCTTCTCCCTCTGCCTGTGTCTCTGTGTATCTCATGAATAAATAAATAAAATCCTTTTAAAGAAAAGATTTTGATAAATCTTTAAGAAAACGCTTTCTGTCTTCCAATGCAAGATATTAAAGACACTTGTCCTTTTGCTTATATTGCAAGGGTTGCATGACATTTTCTGACACAAATACAATGTTTTCACAACTTCACCACAAACCAGGAAGCCATCCAATGCCTATAATGCCTAAAGGCGATCCTAAAGAGTCTTTAATGATAACTCCTATCCTGTAGAAGATACATCAGCTTTCTAAACATCATCTTCATAATTCATTATTCTTGAATATTATGAGTTGAATTCATACTTATACCATTTCCTTAATAATGAATCAACTGTATAACTCCTTTCCTTCCTCCTGCCCTTTGTGCTACTCTTGCCATATATTTTACTTCTACGTGTTAAATACCAAGAGACATTTTTATTAGTGTTTCTTTAAATAATCAGCATTCTTTATATTTACTTATTCTGGTGATTTTCATTCTTTCCTATAATTTTGTGCTTCATCATTGATTATTTTGCTTCTTGTGTTTCTTATTATTCAGACTTTTTTGGAAAGTCTATGTTTTACTACTAATCCCCAGTATAGGAAAATTACTTTGATATTTTGGGTTTGGGTCAGACTGTAGACAATTATGAATGCTAGGCTGAAAGATAAGTATTCATTGAATAGGTAATCAGGAGCCACTAAATTAAGTCATACAATGAGCTTTGTATCAATATACAAGACCATTTAGAAGTAAAAGAAACTAGAAGTAGAGAAACCAATTAGGCGCTTGAAAGAGACAGTAAGAACTCAGACTTAGGGCAGCCTGGGTGGCTCAACATTTTAGCACTACCTTCAGCCCAGGGCCTGATCCTGGAGACCCGGGATCGAGTCTCACGTTGTGCTCCCTGCATGTAGCCTGTTTCTCCCTCTGCCTCTCTCTCTCTCTCTCATACATACATACATACATACATAAAATATTTTTTTAAAAAACCCTCAAACTTGGTGGGGAGGTCACAACAGGAATAGAAAGAAGGGAGCAAATTAAAAGATGTTGATGAAAAAGAACAGATGTGATTTAAGAACTATTTGGATACGGACAAGTAAGAAAAAATGGCCACTGAAAACTGACTTCTGGACTTCAAGGCCAGTAACTAACTTAACTGTGTTACTATTAACACAAGTGGGAAGTTGAAAGGAAAACATGTGGTTGGAAAGGAGAATGAAATATTGTGTATCATGTTTCAGGAGCTTGGATATTTAGGTGGAAATGCCCAGAAAACAACTGAAAATTTCAGAAAGAGGTAAAAAAAAGTCTAAAAGACATTCACTAGAGGTACTAATTAAAAATGCTGCTACAATAGGATATAAGAATACAAAGGAATGGAAATGTGTGTGTTGAGGGGCTGTACCCCTCTCTTCTCATTCCTCTTGCCTCCCACCCCCTCTACCCCCAGTTCTTCTTTCGCAGATTCTTCCTCAATGCGCTAGACCATAGACCTGCCATGCCAGACAGGAGCAGGCTTGGGAAGGGATAATTGCAAAGGCAACAATTAAGCATGTGACTTTAAGAAGAAAGTGAAGAAAGAACATAAGTGATAGAAGAGAAATGCAAGTATTAAGAGAGAAAAGAGCATATTCTATGTCCTAGGGACACCCACCGAGGTGGTCATATCTAGATTAAAATATATACATAATGCAGTGTTATAATTTAAATAAGAGATTGTCCATATATTTCAAATAAATTTATCTAGTTATACATAAGTCTTAGAAGTGAAAGTTATTTTATGATTCATACTTTTTTATCTTTTGAATACATACACAATCGAAACGCATTGCATTTTCAATTAGAAAAATATACACTTTTTTTTCTTTTGCTTGCTTCCCTTCCCACTCTGAACCACCCTTCCAAATATTTTTTTTTTTACTATATTAGACAGAATGGTCTGATGTATGTCATCGTCTGAAAACCAGGGTACCCAGCAGGGAATTCTGCAATGAGAGTAACAGGTATGTTTAACACAGTCCAGAAACAGAATGATCAGAAAACAGTTCAGGACTAAGGAGAACCTGAGTGCTGTGAAGCAATAAAATAATATTTTAGTTAATTATCTTAACTTTTCTTAATCTCTGAAGAATAGCTTCATGTATAATGTTAATATCATAGCACAAGAAAGAATCTCTAGAGATGATCATTTTTAAGCAACTGAATTTCTAAGTCATCAAGGAACAAAAGTTGTTTAAGCTCTTGAACATCTCCACAACCTCTTTTGACAATCCATTCAAATGTTCTGAGGTTATGATAGTGAGGAATTTCATATTATATACTTGGTTATAAAATAGATTAAGGATAGGGAGAGGAAAGACACTTCAAATTAAGTCTGAAATTCCATGTAAGTCCCAATGCTTTTCTTGCTGAAATGATAAAACCACATCCAAATAGTACCATTTTCTCCTAAATTCTGAGAAAGCTTGATTTAGAAGCATGGTAGAAATTTATTCTTACAAGATTCAACCTGGACAACACCTAGAGGTGTCTAAATTCTCAAAATGAAGTAAAATTTAAAAATTAATAGTCTTTTGGTGATATCCAATTGATGTTAATTATCCAGTTATTAAAGAGAAGGCCATTTGCTTTTTACTAAACAAAAGTTGTTCTCCTATGAACAGACCTACCTCCAAACGGTAAATATACCTCATCAAGTGAGGTGCATAAGCTGCCCATCCATTTCTTTCTGTTGTGAAACAAAGTATAAATTGTAAGGATTAAGGAATTTGATAACCAAATTCCCCTTCCCATGGAGTAAAACCAAACAACTTACCCTTACCATGTGAGTAGACATATGAGTCATCACTTGAAAACTTAAGAGTAGAATTTGCAAAAACCTGTATCCAAAGTGGCATACTGGGAACCCTGGGTGGCGCAGTGGTTTGGCGCCTGCCTTTGGCCCAGGGCACGATCCTGGAGACCTGGGATCAAATCCCACGTCGGGCTTCCAGTGCATGGAGCCTGCTTCTCCCTCTGCCTGTGTCTCTGCCTCTCTCTCTCTCTCTCTCTCTCTCTCTGTGACTATCATAAATAAATAAAAATTTAAAAAAAATTTTTTTAAAAAGTGGCATATTGCATAATGGGTATGTTTGCTCTTCCCTGGGAACTAAAAGTTGAGCATTACCTGGGTGGCTGAGTCAGTTGAGCATCCAACTCTTGATTTCAGCTCAGGTCATAATCTTGGGGTTATGGTATCATAAGCCCTACATCCAATTCCATGCTGGGTGTGGAGCCTGCTTAAGATTCTCTCTGCCCCTCCCCACCTTGCTAAAAAGTAAATAAATAAAATGTAAACAAAAAAATTTTTTAAATAAAAGTTGAGCTCTGCTGCTGGCAAAGCTTAACAGTGACCCAGCATTAAATAATGAAGCCACATTTCAACATCATTTATAATTTAAGGCTGGAATTTTTACCGCTATTCATAAGTTGCAATTAACTGAATATATCATAAAGTTGAATAAGAGCAAAACCATTTGACTGTTACTCTTTCATTATTAATTAAAGATTAAGATTACTGACAATACATCATTTTGTGTTCTCCAACAGTCCCAATGAAATCACCATTGCTTTTATGCAAGATATTAAGTAGATGACTGGTCCTTGGAAAGCTTTCTAAGTAACTGACATGTGGTTCTCTGGAGATTTGCCCTCTAAAAATCTGATAATGAATCATGTCCATACAAGCATTTGCCTTTTTTTTAATAGGCATTAATTAAAATGTTTATCAATATTAACAATCATTTTCTTTCTCCTCTCTTAATACTGCTATTGAATGAAGAATGGGAATGTCACAGGTTCCATAATGGTTTATAGAATATACATTAATGCATCAAATTAAAGCAGTTATGATTTCCATAATTTAGGTAACATCTGGGAAATGGCAGGAAGATCTTCAGCTGTTGGAACTGGTGGTTTAGTTCCCATTTGTATTTTTGTAGCAAGCATCTAGATGTTTCATACTTTTTACATTAGCGAGTCAGAGGATATAGAAGTACTTTTCCAAGTGTCTCCACATATCATTTTCTTTTTCATAGTGTTCAAAGGGCCAGTTCTGAGGCTTTCTCTCTAAACTGTTGAGAGATTGGCTTATTTTCAATCCAAGAATGCACAATGATAGGAGTTACATGAAACTGCCTTATCTAACATTCCTAATAATATACCACAAACTATTTAGCTAAGATTCATTGACTTGTTCCCCTGACAAGTCAACACAGCTAAAGCTCAGGTCACCAAAACAATACCAGGCATTTGATTCAGAGCAGTACTCAACACTCCCAGGTGTAATGTATGACCAGACCACTGTGCTGTATTTAATACAGTCATGATTAACCTCATTTGTGACTCCTAATCTAGAAGCAGCAGGCAGGAGCATGTGAAGGATCTTAAGTGAACTCTCAACCACATTCCCCATAAGTCTGCTCTTATTTAGATAGTGGTGCAGATGGACATATCACAAAATGTGCTCACGATATGAAAATGTGCCAAGAGGAACAAGCAAGTCCTAACTTTGGTTTAGAGTCAAAGGTAGGAATGTGGATATGATCCAGAGCAATGCAGCACTGAGCAGACTGAATGGAGAGACATTTAATGATTCATCTAACCAGTTGGCTTTCAGGAAGGTTCTAAAGGCAACTTGACAGACTTGAACAGGTTTCTATTTTCCCCTAGCACTGCGGGAACTGAGACAAAAAGCATAGAGCAGGGAATGAGCTAGTAAGACAAGAGGATAACTGCGGTGTTATTTGGGGATTACCTTATTCTGTTCCCCTGAGGTTAGAGAAACTGTTTTCTTGGGCTACATAAACTCATCTCTTTAAATTATATCAAAGATAAGATACTGCATTCTTTTGGAATCAAATAAAGTTCCTTTCAACAAATTTTCATGTCAGAACTTTCTAAAGTTCTATTACAGGGTTTCAATTCTAAAATTGAGTAAAATTCCTTTGTGTGAAAATGCTTGTTAGTAAATGACCTCCCAATAAAAGTATTTGCTTTTTTTTTTTTTTTTTTTTTTTTTTTTTTTGAGCACCTTATCACCACTGGAAACAAGGACGGACTTGAGAGCTCCATCACCAAAAATGTCAAGTAACCTCTTCTAAACCACCCCAAAAAACATGCAACCCTAAATAAAACCACTGGGTGGTTACTCATATGCTACAAGAAATTCCCCTGTTCCCCTCTCCTGACAGCCACCCCAAACCTATCCTACAGGGAAATTCTGGAACGATAATGTCCTCTTTCTCTTTTTTCTCTTCTCTCTCTATCTGTCTTTCTTAAAATTTTCATTCCAAATAGAAAACTGTAACAATTTTTCTTCCTTCTTTTTTTATTCTTAGGATATATTACAATACAATGCAGAGATACAATACAATATTTCCATTTCTATTAAAATAAAATGTCACATAGTGACTCTGAGGTTGCAATTAGTAGAGAACAAAAAAATACATTTACCAAGTTGGGTCACCATGGTTAGACCAACCCTCAATCTTTCAAAGCTGAGACTGTAGTAACATACAGATGGGTATACTACATATGTTGTCTCCTATTGGTACTCTTGCCTGGTCTCAGATTCCCAGAAGAACAAAGCTCCTCTGTATCCCTATAACACTTCATTTGTGTTAGTAATAATATATCAATTAATATATTATATCAGAGTTAATTATTAATATGTCATGTCTCTCCCTAGATCACAAATTGAGGGCAAAACCCATATTTATCATTATTTGATTACTTCTTCATGCAAAGCTTAGCAAAAATGTGTGTTGAATGATTGGATGTCATAAATTAAGACAACCTCTTGTAGAAGCAACCTCCACATTTGACGATAATGGCAATTGGCTGGCTTTTGAAAGAAGAGTAGGTGGAGTGGAATTCTGATTTAGCTGGAAAAAAAAGTTGAGATAATATGAAATCAAAAAGAAAGAATATGGGGAAAATAAAGCCAATTTTTTCCCAAAATAACAGCTTTTTGACCTAATGAAAATCATTGTAAGTACACATTGTATGTTTAAAAGTACCCATAATAAATGTTATAACTCTGAAAGTGCTGGCCTTCCAAGGCCTGAGTCTAGAGAAGTGGACAAAGCTACTAATTTAGGTATGATCAACTAGAAGAATCCATAATAGTCTGTCTGTCATCTTGGTTCAGATGTCAATGGGTCCACTGAGCACCATGAAGATCCACTGAGAGGAAGTGTGAACCTAGTAGACTTCTCAAAGTCAGTCAGTCTTGTAGGTGAAAAGTACCTACTCCAGCCTCTTCCTCTGGTCTCCAGCCTTTGAATGCAAATGACCATTCACAAGACCAACAGTGATTTTATTACAGGAAAGAAACAAGGTACCACCTATCATGGGAGCCACAAGACATCAGAATCACCTCAGTTAGGTGAGTATTTAAAAAGGACCTGGACCAATGGGTATTCTAAGTTACCTAAATCCAAGAAATAGCATCATATGAACCAGATCTGGACTTCTAAACATGTAGTACCCAAACAATTCATACCCTTCTATTTATCTGTAAACTCTGGTGCTTTTGTTAAGGATTGAGTTCAATTGAAATTTTCATGTCTCAGTTCAGGCTGCTATAACAAAACTCTATAGACTATATGGCTTAAACAGTAAATACTTGTTTCTCACAGTTCTAGAAGCTGGGAGATCCAAGATCAAGGTGTCAGGAGATTTGATACCCGGTTTGCAGATGGCTGCCTTCTTGCCAAATCCTACATCTCTCTTGTGTCTCTTCTAAAAAGACCATCCATGAGAGCTCCACCTGAAATGCCTACCAAAGTTCCACCTCCAATACCATCAAATTGAGGATTGGGGCTTCAATGTTTGAATGGGGGATTGGGAAGGCACAAATATGCAGTCCATAGCAGTGTGGGACTAGGATTTTCCAAACTTAGTTGTCAAGAGAGAAGGGCTTTAGAAAGGTCTCTAGTGGTCAGAATTAATCTTTCAGGATCTGAAAATCAGCTCCCTAAAAGAAAAAACCGAAGTCCTACTTTTGAATCCAAGGGTTTAGACTGTACCCCACCTTTGGCTCCTTCCTAAGAGATCTCATTTCAGTTACTCTAATAAGCTAATGCTCTCACTTTGGCCCCTTTCTCCATCCTTCAACATTTGAATCCCATTGACCATTCACAAAAATCAACAAAATCATAGGCAGTTTATCCACAGTGAACACAATGTCTACAATGTCTTATCAAACATTGAGTTTGTCTCTCTGGAACGAGGCAGAAAACAGAGATGTTTTCAATGTTTTCAGAGATGTTTTCAATGTTTTCAAGCTTTTGCTACCATGCATTCAATGAATTCTCAAGAAGTAATCCAATGAGTAGAGTTTTGAGCCACTAGCCAGACACAATGCTTACCAAGAATAAGACCTATATTCCCTGGCAAACCGAAAACTTTAAACTACTAAGACAATAGCTAACAGATAAGAAATAATTTTCTAGAAGACTCTAGAAGATGCAAAGTATATGAATACTTGAGCACAATTTCCTTTAACCCTTTAACAGAAATAAATTTATTGAAAAAACAACTTTCAAAAGTTTATGTGGAGCTAGAGATAACTAAACTCCACCCATGAGAATTACTCTTAGTTGCAAAATCACTGTAAGGATTTGAGGAGCCAGACAAGTTTATTTTGCACTTTTAATGCCAGCAAACTAAACATGAACACCAAAGTGTGAAAGAAAATTCTTAAGCTGATTTCAAATCACAGGCATATGTTTGGCTGGAAAAACATATTGAGGAACAAACACTTCAAAGGCAAATCCTTTAGAAATGGAATCACTGGCACCAGACCCACTGCCTGTTAAATTGTTTGACCAAAAAGACTACTTCAAGAATCCTCATCTCTTTACCCCTATAACCAAAGCTGGAATATTTGGAAGCCATCCTGAAACCATAACTTCACTTGTGACACAATCCCTTTTCCACAACTCTGGCCAAACAGTCTAACTCTCTAAGGAACTAAGAATGAAGCAATCTCTTGCTCTTGATGTACCCCTCAAGCAAAAAAGACTTCTCAAAGGTGATTAATTGTGATACAAATAGAATGCAAAAATACTCCACAGATGCAACACTACTTTTGATAATGTTATTATGTTATCACTTTTGAGTTGTTATTTTCTTGTAGGCTCATTTCCAGTTCATCTTTCAGACTGTGTATATTTGTATTTGTGTGTATGTGTATACATATACTGACATATGTTTAACAAAAGAACTTCAATTCAGGACTTAAATAACAATTTTTAAACCACTATGAAAAGCTTGGGAGAACTCCTGTCCTTGATTTCTTTTGTCTTACAAATCAAGTATATGTTTAATTCTCTGTATTTACTAAGAAAACAAACAATGCAGAATGAGAATTGATTCTCTTTAAAAAATATTTTTAGAATTTTTTTCATTTCTCAAATCACAAATAAGCATCCAGACAGACACTCTTGGTTGGAATATAAATTATACATGTGAACATGAATTATACATAGAAAAGCCATTATATCCATATATGCATATTTCTGGGTGTTCATATTCTTCATAAGAAGACTATAAGAGGGCACAATTCCCAAATCTCTTGGTGCCAGCATCATAGAAATCATTTAGTAATAAATAAAAAATTTTCAGAATTTGTTCAGAACCAATCCTTTTCCAAGGGTTTTATATGTATTAAGTTCACCTTTTATCCAGTTATAAATTAGGTGACTTATACCCACATACCCACATTTCCATGATGCTAATTAGTTTCACTATTATTTTCTGCACAAAAGCACATGGCATTTTCTGTTTTATGCTCTACTAGATTGTGAGAGTCAGTTTTCTCCTTCTGAAGCTCACTTGAGCATTCATTCACCCAGGCTGCTATGTTTTCTGCCCTGCTCTCTGGCAGGCCTGAGGCCTAAAGAATTTCAAGGCATCAAAAACTTAAGCAGAGACCCCCTAGGAGCCAAATAGCCTTACCCCTAGTGCTCAGAAGCTACAAATGCCTTGGGTACCAAAAGCAGTGGGAAAAAAGGGCATCCCAGCAGCAGTTTCATTGCATGTTAAAAGAGAAAAGGCTACTTCGAAAGAGGCAACTCTCTACAGAAAAGCACTGCAAAAGTCTCTCTCCACTACCACTATCATCACCTTTCAAAAACTGTCTCTTGATACTTGCTTATTGCTCAAAAATACAATCCACTGTGCTATAATTTTGTTATCCTCTTCCTTGATTAGATAACTAGAAAAGGGATAACATGACAGAAGCTCTTTCTTAACCCAGCTAGGTAACATGGAGAGGTGATTCTACTTTTGCCGAGAGAAATGAAAAGCATAGCGGAACAGGGGGTTATAGAAGACATTCCCAGCCCAGGCTTGCCCTGATTCTCCATTCTCAAGACTGGACTGTATACTACAGTGCAAAGTGATATAAACCCAACCCATTCTCATTACACTCCTAGGTTATCACCCGTAGGTCACCATCAGTTCCATGTCTTGGCAATTAGTTGTAAAAATGTAGACCTCTCTGACCTTTAGTTTTCAGGATTTTTGAAACTAAAAAGAAACAGTCACAAAAGGATGAAGATAAAGACCAAATGGCAAAAGAAATGAGTTGTCTGGCAGACATTCTCTTCAGATTAACATTCATATCTTTTATCCTCATTTGGTAAACCTCAGAGAATATCTCACGTGCCCCCCTTCCTTGCCCTGTTCCCTCCATCACCCTAGCGCACCCCCAAGTTGGAATGAAATGCAGCCTTCCTTATGTTTACATAACATTTTGTTCAAATAGATATCACATCACTTACATCATAATTTCACATATGTCTGGTTTCCCCACTTGATAGCAAGTTGGTTGAGATCAGAGAATAGGTTTTATTCTACTTTTTTCTCTCCAGTGTGCCTTGAAATAAATGTTAGTTGAATTAAATCATATTGAAGATAATAAAAAATACTGAAAATAGCTGAATCCCTACTTTCTGTATAGGATATTTATCATGAATATTCTTTGAAGTTGAGAAGTGTCCATATGTAAAGTCTATAGCAAAAATTGTGAGAGGGTGACAGATGAATCTGGGGTATGACAGATTATGCATTGCTTTTTTTTAAAAAGAAGGACATAGTATCATATTCAGAAGCCAAAATAAGCCACCTGTTGTGTATGCAAATGAGAACCTATTAAAACAGGATTGCACAGGGCCTATCTAAAGTAAATGAGCATAACTATAAAGAAAGAGTTTAAAGTAGTAGTTAAGAATATGAACTCTAAACTTGAAGAGTCTCCCAATGGCCAATATGGAGAATATTTAACAACAAAATAAATAATTATAGTAATAGTTTATAGCCCATAGAAGAAAAATTTATGCAGTCTTTACTGATATAAATAATGACAGCTCTTTCTTGCAGTAGAATTCCATTTGTAACCGTAGAAGAAATAGTAGAAATAGAAAGTCACCATACAGCAAATACCACTTTTATAACTGTCTCAGCAAGTATAATTAATAGATGCTAAAATTCAGGGTAAAAGTATGATGAAAAACAGGAAATTTATATTGCCTCAAAATGTCATTTGACAGAAAATGAATGAGATTTCTTTAGCAAACAAAACTCTACATCCAGTAAGTGGTCTTGAGAGACTGTATATATTTACTCTTGTTCAGTATATTTTTTGAATCACATTTTCAAACGTCAAAGGCAAAAGTGCTATATTTTGTAGTAGAGAAACCTGGCAGACACCACCTTAACCAAATAATAAAAGTTAACATCACCAGTGATGGAAAAATCCAAATCATGTGCCTCAATGTGATGCACTGAGGAGATTACAACACTTCTAAGGTATTTTAGCAAAAAAAAATGCAAAACCTGAATTGAATCATGAGAAAATATCCAACAAACCCAAATTGAAGGACATTTTTTTAAAGATTTTATTTATTTATTCATGAGAGACACAGAGAGGGAGAGAGGCAGAGACACAGGCAGAGGGAGAAGCAGACTCTATGCAGAAAGCTGAATGTGGGACTCAATCCCGGGACTCCAGGATCACGCCCCCAGCCGAAGGCAGGCGCTAAACCACTGATCCACCCAGGGATCCCAAATTAAAGGACATTTAATGAAATAATTGGCCAATACTTTTTTAAAAAGTCATGATCATGAAAGACAACAGCAACAAAAAAAAGATAATGAACTTCCTAGATTGGAGGAGACTAAAGAGATACTATAACTAGATGCTTCTTTGAGTTTGACCACGTTATATTCCTCACATAAGTGATAACGTGTAGTTTTGATCCTTCTGTGTCTGGCCTATTCACTTTACCCCAGGTTCCTCTATGTTGTTGCAAATGACAGAATTTCCTTCTTTCTCATGACTTTCTCCACACCCTTGCCAACCCTTGTTATCTCTTGTCTTTTTGATAAAGCCGTTGTAAGAAGTATGAGGTAATATTTCATTGTGGCTTTGATTTGCATTTCCCTAATGATTAGTGATGTTGAACACTTTTTCATATATGTGTTGGCTGTTTGTATATCTTCCTTGGCAAAATGTCTACTCAGTTCCTATGCCCAATTTTCTTTTATTTTTTTAAGGACTTATTTATTTGAGAGAAAGAGAGTGCAAGCATGCACACATGCACACACAAGCAAGGAGAGGGGCAGAGTGAGGGGGGTGGGGAAGCCCAATGCAGGGCTCAGTCCCAGGACTGTGATATGGTGACCTGAGCTGAAATCAAGATTTGTACACTTAAAAAAAAAAAAAAAAAAGATTTGTACACTTAACCAACCGAGCTACCCAGGTGCCCCTATGCCCAATTTTTAGTTGGGTTATGATTTTTTGCTATCGGGTTGAATGAGTTTCTTGTATGTGGGGGATATTAACCCTTCAACAGGTGGTTTGCAAATATTTTCTCCCATTTGAAAGTTTACCTTTACATTTTGTTGATGGTTTCCTTTGCTGTGTACAAGCTTTTTAGATTGACATAGTCCCATTTATCTATTTTTGCTTTTGTTGCCTATGCTTTCGGTGTCATATCCAAGAAATCATTGCCAAGACCAATGTCAAGAAATGTTTCCCCCATGCTTTCTTCTAGGAGTTTTATAGTTTTAGGTCTTACATTTAAATCTTTAATCCATTTCGACTTAATTTTTGTGTATTGTGTAAAATAAGGTTCCAATTGCATTATTTTGCACGTGAATATCCATTTTTCCTAATACTATTTAACAAAGACACTATCCTTTCCCTTTTGTGTAATCTTGGTACCCTTGTCTAAGATCAATTGACCATATTCACATGGGTTAACTTCTGAACTATTCTTTTTTTTAAGATTTTATTTTATTTATTTTTTAAGATTTTATTCTCATTTATTTATTTTATTTGAGAGACAGACAGAGAGAAAGCATGAGCCAAAGGGTGCGGGTGGGGGTCGGGGAGCAGAGGGAGAGGGAAAAGCAGGCTCCCATGAGCAGGGAGTCCCATGCAGTGCCTGATCCCAGGACCCCAGGATTATGACCTGAGCCCAAGGCAGATGTTTAACTAACTGTGTCACCCACGTGTCCCTGGACTATCTATTCTTTTTTTTTTTATAATTTTTACTTATTTATGATAGTCACACAGAGAGAGAGAGGCAGAGACATAGGCAGAGGGAGAAACAGGCTCCGTGCACCGGGAGCCCGACGTGGGATTCGATCCCGGGTCTTCAGGATCGCGCCCTGGGCCAAAGGCAGGCGCTAAACCACTGCGCCACCCAGGGATCCCTGGACTGTCTATTCTTAATGACTTCATACTTTCACAAAAATGCAGCCTCTCCCCAAAGGATATTCAAATTACATATGTTAATACTAAAAAAAAAAAAAAAAGTTTCCTAAGGATTCTAAAATACTGTAATAGATGAATTGTTGAAGCAAGTAGATAGCTTCCCAAGAAAAGCACTTTGAGAAAGTAACCACATAAAGATTCTGAATTAAGTTTTTAAAAAATAAAGTTACATGTTAAACACATTTTGCCTTTTTTTGAAACAGATTTTATTTATTTATTTGATAGAAAGATCATGAGAGAGCACAAGCCGTAGAGAGAGAAGCAGGAAGCCCAACTCGGAGCTCGATCCCAGGACCCTGGCATCATGACCTGAGTGGAGGGCAGCCTCTAAACTGACTGAGCTACCCAGGCACCCCACATTTTACCCTTTCATAACCAGAAAAGTTCATGAACAGCAATTTCTGCCTCTTTTTTTAAGATTTATTTGTTCATGAGAAACACAGAGAGAGAGAGAGAGGGAGAGAGAGAGAGAAGCAGAGGGAGAAGCAGGCTCCATGCAGGGAGCCCGACATGGGACTCGATCCCGGGTCTCCAGCATCAGGCCCTGGACTGAAGGCGGCGCTAAACCGCTGAGTTACCCGGGCTGCCCAAGTTCTGCCTTTTTATACTAGAACATACAATTGCTGCTCTTTATTTGATTTGAAGATGTATACATAAAACCTACTGCTAAACCTTTTTAATTTATTATTTTTTTAAGATTTTATTTATTTATTCATGAGAGACATAGAGAGGCAGAGACACAGGCAGAGGGAGAAGCGGGCTCCATGCAGGGAGCCCGACGCGGGACTCGATCCCGGATCCCGGGATCACGCCCTGGGCCAAAGGCAGACGCTCAACCGCTGAGCCACCCAGGCGTCCCTGCTAAACATTTTTTAAAGCAAATATTTCTTTTTTGTGTTTAAGTAGATTCAAGTTTGTGTGTGTGTGTGTGTGTGTGTGTGTGTGTGTGTGTGTGTGTACTCATTGGCAGGACTAAGATTCCACAAAACCTGAGCTGGAAATTGCAGTCCTGAACTAAGACTCTGACAACACAAGATTATAGAAAGTCTGGTATTATTTCAAGTCAGGATTTTCTTCCATATCCAATTTCACCCAAAGTCGAGCATTAGTCAGCCTGCATCTTTCATATAGCAGAAAGGAGATTTGATTAATATGATTTCTTTGTAGAAAAATCTAAGAAGATTAAGGCACAATGATATAGGGAAAGCATGCCCCTTCTCAACATGACATTCTTCAGCACTATATAGAGGTCTGAAGATCTTTCTAGTCATTAGATTGTTCACACTAGCTGCATCTGAAAGAAGAAAAAAAATCCATCATCAATGAAAACTTTCATTTTTTTCACATTTTAGTTTCCATCTCACCAACAGGTCAACAAATCTAGGGGTTGATATCGATTTCATTCTATAACTAGATAGGAAAGGGCATCTTTCAAGCATGCGTTTGCAGATTGTATCCCCATCCACCTCATTCCTCTTTTGGGGACTGCATTTTGTGCTGGTATCCAGGGAAAAAATTAGAAACTTATAGATGACTCCTGTACTCAGCGAAGCATGATGCAAAATAAATCTAGTTGGAGTGATTTCCATTAGCTATTTTCCATCTGTGCCTTCTGAAAATCTAATACTAACTGGGAGACATGCTTTTCTGATATGAGGAAATGAACTCAAAGCTGGTAAAAAAAAAATAAAATGTCTGTATCAAATGTCATGTGCCTCTTCCACTTTTACTTTATATGTTTGTGTGAAATATATATCTATATTTATATCCATAGATATATATTAAGAGAAAAAGAATAAAATTAAAACCTTTCTCTAAAAAAAAATAAAAATAAAAAAATAAAACCTTTCTCTAAATCTTCTCAACTTTCAGAATATGGGTATTATATTGCCTCTGCTTTGCTCAAATGTAGGCCATTTGAAAACGTGACAGATGAGGGAGTAAATTACTGTAAATACACCATTTCAGAAGTTGTTTTCTCTTTAGACTATCACATGTCAATTTGATGGATATGAATCTGAAGATTCAGTTATAATAGGAAGGGCTACAGGGTCAGAATTCATTGTGCAACTGTCTTTGTATATCTCAGCAGCCCAGCTGAGCACCTCAGTGCTCACAACTTACAGAACCCCTACTGTACCAGTGAGAGGCCTCTTGATCCATGCTTCTCTTCAGAAATCTGACAACCCACACAAGGCTACCTAAACAGACACCAAAAACAACATTAGTTTTTGGGGGGAGGGAGCAAAGCTGATAAACCTGGTATTTAACATCCATATGCTTAAATACAATTTATACTTTGTATGAGGGCATGAACAGTTAACTCCCAACTTTGAAAACAAAGTAAGTTTTTACTTGTCTTCACAACCTTCACAGCAAAGTAGGACCTAATACTAATATATTAGTTACGTTTTTTCACATTTCAAAATCAATATATTTGGAAGTTGAAGACTGCATGCACAATATTTTTTCATGTGTAGACCTGGGATAATTTTTCTCTAAATTAGATAAAGGATATTATTTTGTTTTTGTTTTTTGTTTTTATTGAAGTTCGATTTGCCAACATATAGTATAACATCCAGTGCTCATCCCATCAAGTGCCCTCTTCAGCGCCCGTCACCCAGTTACCTCAACCCGCCGCCCACCTCCCCTTCCGTGACCCTTTGTTCGTTTCCCTAATTTTTCCCACTCAGTTCCCCTTATTTCCTTTATAATCTCTTTCACCATTTTTAAGATTTTATTTATTTATACATGAGAGACACACAGAGAGAAAGGCAGAGACACAGGCAGAGGAAGAAGCAGGCTCCATGCAGGGAGCCCGACGTGGGACTCGATCTCACGGGTCTTCAGGATCACACCCTGGGCGGAAGGCGGCGCTAAACTACTGAGCCACCCAGGATGCCCCTTTCACTATTTCTTATATTCCCCATATGAGTGAAACCAGATGATAATTGTCCTTCACTCAAGAATACCCTCCAGTTCCATCCATGTCAAAGCAAATGGTGAGTATTCATCTTTTCTGATGGCTGAGTAATATTCCATATATATACATATATACCACATCTTCTTTATCCATTCATCTTTCAATGGACATTGAGGCTCCTTCCACAATTTGGTTATTGTGAACATTGCTGCTATAAACATTGGGGTGCAGGTGTCCTGCCATTTCACTACATCAGTATCTTTAGGGTAAATTCCCAGCAGTGCAATTGCTGGGTCATAGGTTAGCTCTATTTTTAACTCCTTGAGGAACCTCCACATTGTTTTTCCAGAGTGGCTGTACCAGCTCACATTCCCACCAACATTGCAAGAGGGTTCCCCTTTCTCCACATCCTCTCCAACATTTGTTGTTTCCTGTCTTGTTAATTTTCACAATTGTCACTGGTGTGAGGTGGTATCTCATTGTGGTTTTTGTTTTTGTTTTTTTTTTTCATTGTGGTTTCGATTTGTATTTCCCTGATGGCCAGTGATGCAGAGCATGTTCTCATGTGCTTGTTGGCCATGTCTATGTCTTCCTCTGTGAAATTCCTGTTCATGTCTTTTGCCCATTTCATGATCAGATTGTTTGTTTCTTGGGTGTTGAGTTTAATAAGTTCTTTATAGATCTTGGATACTAGCCCTTTATCTGATAGGTCATTTGCAAATCTCTTCTCCCATTCTGTGGTTGTCTTTTAGTTTTGTTTGCTGTTTCTTTTGCTGTGCAGAAGCTTCTTATCTTGACTAAGTCCCAATAGTTCATTTTTGCTTTTGTTTCCTTTGCCTTCATAGATGTATCTTGCAAGAAGTTATTGGGCCAAGTTAAAAAAGGATGTTGCCGGGCAGCCCGGGTGGCTCAGAGGTTTAGTGCCGCCTTCAGCCTAGGGTGTGATCCTGGAGACCCGGGATGGAGTCCCACATCAGGCTCCCTGCATGGAGCCTGCTTCTCCCTCTGCCTGTGTCTCTGCCCCCCTCTATCTCCTCTGTGTTTCTCATGAATAAATAAATAAAACCTTTAAAAAAAAAAAAGGGATGTTGCCTGTGTTCTCCTCCAGGATTTTGATGGATTCTTGTCTCACATTTAGCTCTTTCATCCATTTTGAGTTGATCTTTGTGTATAGTATAAGAGAATGGTCTAGTTTCATTCTTCTGCATGTGGCTGTCCAATGTTCCCAGCACCATTTATTGAAGAGACTGTCCTTTATCCAGTGGATAGTCTTTCCTGCTTTGTCGAATATTAGTGGACCATACAGTTGAGGGCCCATTTCTGGGTTCTCTATTCTGTTCCATTGACCTATGTGTCTGTTTTTGTGCCAGTACCACACTGTCTTGATGATCACAGCTTTATAGTACAACTTGAAATCCGGCATTGTGATGGCCCTGACTCTGGTTTTCCTTTTCAATATTCCCCTGGCTATTTGGGGTCTTTTCTGATTCCACACAAAGCTTAAGATGATTTGTTCCAACTCTCTGAAGAAAGTCCATGGTATTTTGATAGGAATTGCATTAAATGTGTAAATTGCCCAGGGTAGCATTGACATTTTCACAACATTAATCCTTCCAATCCATGACATGGGATATTTTCCCATCTCTTTGTGTCTTCCTCAATTTCTTTCAGAAAGGTTCTGTAGTTTTTAGGGTATAGATCCTTTATCTCTTTGGTTAGGTTTATTCCTAGGTATCTTAGACTTTGGGGTACAATTGTATTTTTTTAATTTATTTATGATAGGCACACAGTGAGAGAGAGGCAGAGACATAGGCAGAGGGAGAAGCAGGCTCCGTGCACTGGGAGCCCGATGTGGGATTCGATCCCGGGTCTCCAGGATTGCGCCCTGGGCCAAAGGGAGGCGCTAAACTGCTGCACCACCGAGGGATCCCTGGGGTACAATTGTAAATGGGATTGATTCCTTAATTTCTCTTTCTTCAGTTTCATTGTTAGTGTATAGAAATGCCACTGATTTCTGGGCATTGATTTTGTATCCTGCCACACTGCTAAATTGCTGTATGAGTTCTAGCAATCTTGGGGTGGAGTCTTTTGGGTTTTCTAAGTACAGTATCATGTCATCTGTGAAGAGGGAGAGTTTGACTTATTCTTTGCCAATTTGAATGCCTTTTATTTCTTTTTGTTGCCTGATTGCTGAGGCTAGGACTTCTAGTACTATGTTGAATAGCAGTGGTGAGAGTGGACATCCTTGTTGTGTTCCTGGTCTTAGGGAAAAGCTCTCAGTTGTTCCCCATTGAGA
This sequence comes from Canis aureus, assembly GCF_053574225.1. Classification (NCBI taxonomy): domain Eukaryota; kingdom Metazoa; phylum Chordata; class Mammalia; order Carnivora; family Canidae; genus Canis; species Canis aureus. The sequence continues at coordinate 43,620,643 of NC_135628.1, read as the reverse complement.
ATGATATTTGCTGTGGGCTTTTTGTAGATGGCTTTTAAGATGCTGAGGAATGTTCCCTCTATCCCTACACTCTGAAGAGTTTTGATCAGGAATGGATGCTGTATTTTGTGAAATGTTTTCTCTGCATCTATTGAGAGGATCATATGGTTCTTGTTTTCTCTTGTTGATGTAATCAATCACATTGATTGTTTTACGACTGTTGAACCACCCTTGCATCCCAGGAATAATCAGTTACTTTAAGAGGTACTAGTTTTGATACTAAATCCTAGTATAGATAATATAGAAAAAAACCTGTAACTCATCATAGAGAAAGTAATGTAGTTATTTGAATATAAAGGAACCGCTAAAACTCAATATCTGTTCTCAAGCAAAACCCTAAATCTTTATTCTTAACATCACAAAGAAAGAGATATAAAACCAAGAGTTCACATACCTCACAGATAAACAATAATGAGTCAAAGATGCCACTGCAATCTATTCCTAGTAAGTTGAATCATAGAAATTGTCACCTCTGAAGGTGATCAAAAGTTGTCAAATATCAACAATTTCATGCTATACCGTAATACAAATTAGATCTAAAACCTACCCACTTCTCATTTCCACCACCTCCCTGGTGGAAGTCATCATCTTTCATCTGGAAAACTCCAGTAGCCTCCTAATGGTCCACCTGCTTCCACTCTCTCCTGTCGATGCCCTCTTCTTCAACCAGAGTGATCCATTTTTTAATGTTTTTTTTAAGTTAAACATACACACATAAAAGTGCACAAATCACAAATGTACAGTTGATGAATTTTCGCAAACTGAACACATCCGTGTAACCAGTGCCCAAATCAAAATAAAAAATAGGATAATTAATTAATTATCACATCAATTAATTCATACAATGTGTCTTGCATTTGGCTTTTCCCCCTCAATCTTATATTTGAGCTGGCATGTTGTTTCATGCTATTGTGAGTAGCAACAAATTGTTCATTTTCCTTGCTATTTAACATTCCATTGTATAACTATATCACAACATTTTTCTATTTCACTGTTGATGAACCAGAGTGATCTTCTTTAGATGTAAATAAGATCAGGTAATTTCTCTAGTTAAAACTTCTCTTGCTTCCCATTACATCCAAAAGTCTGTGGCACTGGCACACCTCTCTAATTCACTTTACCATATCCCCAGCACCCTCTCCTCAGCCCCCTTGCTCTGGCCACGTAGTACTTATTTCTATTTCTTCTCTCTAGTACATGTGAAGCTCTTTCCCAACTCAGAGCTGTCACATAGACTAGTCACTTTCCAGAATGTTCTCCTTGGACATTACCATCCTATCTTTTACCTACCCAAATGAAGGCCATATTTACAGGGCTGGCTCTGACTCATCTTTCAGTTTAAACCAAGATCATGTTTCAGACATGCCTTTCTTAACTTTCTTCTTTGGAATATCTCCTTACCCTATTTCATGCCACACCACTTATTTCACCTTGACTTTTCACTTTGGTTCTAAGAGTAAAATATTAAAGATAAATAAAATGCCTACATTATTGATAGCAGAGAGAAATACAATATGGTTATTTTTAAAAGCAGAGCTCCACAGGGTGGGGTTGGGGGGGGGGCGCGGAATTGGAAGGCAGGAGAGATTTAATATCTAGGTTACAGCCAAACCTCAATCACTCAATCGATTTAATAGAAACATCTTTCTAGCTGGTTATATAATACAGAGTTAATGTTTGTTAACGGTTTGCACTTTTTCACTTTCAATCTGTTGCCGTGAGATCATAGTCAGTCAGTATGAGAATGGGCTCCAAGTGGAGAAATGTGGAGACCAAAGTCTTATTACTGCAATCTCTGAATTCCTAACTAGACTTCTAAGGGGCCCTGCAATACACCTTGTGGGAGTGTTCCCTGCAGGCCAAGTGGCACCAACTTCCCACAAAACTATAAACAAAGAATTCCAAGAACAAAATCACTTCATCTAAAGAAAGAGAGGTTTTATGTTGGAAAGCATTTACAGTGTTTTCTACAAAGATACAAAAAGTTTCTATGGACAAAGATGAAGCAAACTCTTTACTTGGTTTTTCAAAACGAAACCAGAATTTTCTGTCAAGCAACTTAGAACAAGTAAAACCAGCAGATTTATGTAATTTGCAATTCCTGGGCATGTCTAATTAAGCAAAATAAAAATAAAAAGTATCTTTAAAAAAAGCAATGTATTTTTAAAGGGTAGTAGGGAAAGTAAATGTGTATAGTTGGGTTTAACTTCTTCATGAAAATAAGCTTCTTATTCTGGTAAGAAATGGGTCATAGCAATAAAAGTGTGCTGTAAATTCAACTTGACAAATGCGAAAATGAATTCCCGAGGGTAATGCCTATTAAAGGAATATTTTAATTTAATCATGCAATGAATATTTTTGAGAAGCTTCTATATATGCAAGAAACTGCCTTACATATTCTAATGAGGTAAAACATAGTATTAGTTACTATAGTAATAGTTTCTTCTATTACTAACTTCTCAGGCCTAAAAAAAAAAGATCAAATATAAGAAAAAAATGTTAAGCTCCTATATGAAGATGCCAGCTTCTAATATTTGCTTATAAACTTCAAACTTTAATAACATGCTACACCCACAACCTAAAGACATGTGCAGAGCATTAGTCATTTCAGGGAACAGAAAAACAGCCTGCTTCTTTGGCATAAAATGTGATATGATGCCACCTTATGGTTGAAAATCAAATATGATAATCATGATCAACAATCATTCTCAGATCTACCTTCTAGATGGTGGAGGGGGGCAGTGGATGTCAAGTACTACTAAATCTGTAAAATTCACAAATCTGAATACACAGAACCAGCTTAATCCTGGGGATAAAGTATAAAATGGTTACTATGGATGTGTGCAGTATCTAGTACACAGGAAGAGTGCATTTGGACAAGCAGTGTGCTCATCTGCTGCCCACTCTGGATATTTTCTTTTTTTTTTTTTAATTTTTATTTATTTGTGATAGTCACAGAGAGAGAGAGAATGAGGCAGAGACACAGGCAGAGGGAGAAGCAGGCTCCATGCACCAGGAGCCCGACGTGGGATTCGATCCCGGGTCTCCAGGATCGCGCCCTGGGCCAAAGGCAGGCGCCAAACCACTGCACCACCCAGGGATCCCCCACTCTGGATATTTTCATAGCAAATGTCAGTTGGGTTTTCCTAAGCTCAAATAGTTGTTCTTTACTTCCAAATTCAAAGAACAAAAAAATATAAAGTAAAACCAAGTGAAAATTTTGGTTATTAACCACATATAGTTTACTAGGTATAAGATTGAATAACTGAAAATGCCATTTTGTGGATCAAAATGGACAAATAGGGATCCCTGGGTGGCGCAGCGGTTTGGCGCCTGCCTTTGGCCCAGGGCGCGATCCTGGAGACCCGGGATCGAATCCCACATCGGGCTCCTGGTGCATGGAGCCTGCTTCTCCCTCTGCCTATGTCTCTGCCTCTCTCTCTCTCTCTGTGTGACTATCATAAATAAATTTTAAAAAATTTTTTTAAATGGACAAATATTGGAAACTTCATATGGTTCTTTCCACAGTAACTTTAAGTATTAATGTAAATTCAACAAACTGAAATATTAAACAAATATAACTATAATATTAGTCCAACATTGTGTCTATCACTCCTCACTAAATGGTAGAGAAACCTGGCCTTGCCCTCCCCTGGTGCTCTTCAATCAGTTGCATTTCTCAATGGTATTATGACTCCTGGGTCCCATGTACTTTCATATCCTTGGCCCTGATCTACAATTCACTTCCAGTGAGTACTGAAGAAATTTCTTGACAGTGTGCAATTGCTCAGAGTTCCACCTTTAAAGCTGAGCATCATTATTAGCCGAATTTTTGTAATCCTCAATTAATTCTGTTTCTACTTACTATTAAACAAACCCAAACCCAAGGATTTTGGGAAATGCAGATCTCCTTCAGTAGTTATTCTATAAAACATCATGAAAATTCCAAAATTCTTTGTCATCTCAGTATTGCTCAGTATAAAGCTTCAGTAGTTCCTGAAAGCTATCTGAAAAGGCCCTCTGTTATTCAAGTTATTTCTCTTGTCACACTATCAAATGTTCTTCTTCCTTTCCCTTTCTCCAGCAATGACTTTATGATCAAAATGTCTGTCCACTGTTCAACTATTGAGTCTTTATGTAGATTATTCTGTCTTAGCAGTAAATTTTAGAAAAATACTATAGGAAAGTGATAGAAACAAAACTACTTGTAAATAAGACTTTATTTAAGGAGTACTCATGCATTTAAATTACTGCAAAACTCAAGAAATCATATATAAAATATTATTATTAGGAGAAAGGGGATGATAATTATATGGAAACTATATTATCTTTACAGCTTTTCTCTTTTTCTTTTTTCTTTACAGCTTCTCTTACATTTAAAGTTAAGAGGCACCTGGGTGGCTCAGTGGTTGAGTGTCTACCTTCAGCTCAGGGCGTGATCCCTGGAGTCCTGGGATCGAGTGCCACGTCAGGCTCCCTGCATGGAGCCTGCTTCTCTCTCTGCCTCTGTCTCTGCCTCTCTCTCTCTGTGTCTCTCATGAATAAATAAATAAAATATTTTTTAAAAAATAAAAAAGTTATTCCCAAATGAAAAGTTTATTTAAAAATTTAAAAAAAAAAAAAAACAGGAACATCTGGCTAGCTCAGTCGGTAGAGCATATAACTCTTGATCTCAGGATTGTAAGTTTGAGCCCCACATACTATGTAGAAATTACTTAAAATCTTTTTTTCACGTTTTTGTTAAAATTTCAGTTAGTTAACACACAGTGTAATATTAGTTTTAGTTGTAGAATTTAATGATTCATCACTTACATACAACACTCAGGGCTCATCACTACAAGTGCCCTCCTTAATTCCATCACCCTTTTAACACATCTCCCTGCCCACCTCCCCAAATATAAAATATTAAAAAAAAAAAACATGGGGCACCTGGGTGGCACAGTTAGTTAAGTGTCCAACTCTTGTTTCAGCTCACATTGTGACCTCAGGATCATGAAATCAAGCCCCATGTCTGGATTCATGCTTAGCGTAGTCTTTGTAAGTTTCTCTCTCCCTCTGTCTCTCTCTTTCTCTCTCTTTGCCCTCTCTACCCTCATGCATTCTCTCTCTCTCTCTCTCTCTCTCTCTCATAAATAAATAATTCTTAATTTAAAAAAACAGTTTAGGAAATTAGAACCAAAGTCAGTGCTAATTTGTCTTTTCTCCAACAGCTTTATCAGACTGAGGTCTCTTTTCCTTCTTTGCACCTTTATTTATGTATTCTACATAAACAGGTTCCCTTACATCTGCAAAGATGCAAGGAGATTAGCGCTACCATCTTCCTCCTAAGAAGAACCAGCTTGATGGCTCCTGGTTTGAAGTTTCCTGTTCAAATGCCAATGTAGATAGAGACATGATTGCCCAATGAGCTTAGGCAAGTCACTTCTCTCTGTGTGCTTAACTATGTCCTATGCCTAAAGGTACAGATAATTCTTAGCTCTCACCTCTTCTAGAAAAGCAAAGAAAGGTAAAGTGTGCATCTGAACATATTTTTTAAGGAGGAAGAACAGATTTTGAAGTGCCAGTTTCTTTTACAGTACAGAATGTTACTATCTGCTGGTTTTGTCAGCCTTAGGTAGAAAGCTTCAGGAGGCAAATCCTGCCTTTGAATAGTTACCCTTGCGTTCCTTCACAAATAATATTGCAAACCCTTAATTCTCCAGTTTGAGTCCTGAAATTTAGGATTCATTTATTGTAAGTAGCTTTTACAGCTACCTGTGAGTACATCAATATTAACAATGAATTTTCTAAATATTTCACCTTCTAAATATTTGCTTCACTTCAAATAGAGCACAAGAATCCCCAAAATCTGCATTTATAACACTGTCTACATCCTAAGAAAGGATGTTGCCCTGAGTCACATAACACATAGACATCTGTTCAAGGGCCTACTTGAGCTCTCCCGCTTGGCTGCCATTTCACTCCTGCCTAGTTCTCTGTTTAACCTTTAGCCTCCTCCAGAGCAGTTAGCAGAAGTCACAGTATGAAGAATGGGAGTTCTTAGAAGCCACTGAGATCAAAGGGGCCCACCCTGTATGAACAGCATTTCTCTCTTCCTGGGCAGGTTCTGCTATTGCTATGGGGATAAGGGAGAAGAGAAGGTTTTGTTGTTGGTGGTGGTGGTGGGGTTTTTTTGTTTGTTTTTTGTTTTTTGTTTTCATTAATTCCAAACTGACAACTTCAGAGTAGGAATTTAGAAGTTTCACAATTAGAAGACGTGCATAACTTAATAGTTAAGGGTGATTTATACAGCCTACCGTGTTAAGAAGAAAGAATCTAAAGATTCTAATCCCAAGTAGAATACCACTCAGACTATCTATGAGGAAATCTGATTAACAAGCTTAGCTGCCTGTCCCCTTTTTTCCTGACTTAAGATTTGCTTTTCTTAGAAAACGATGGAGCTTTTCTCTCCTACAGTCCCAGATTAAATGTCACTGAGCCTCTAGAGCTGAGAAATCCCCAGTGTGTCACCTTCTAGAGCCCCTGCTAAGTCTTTGCAACTCCAAGAGACAAGTCATTCCTGCTTTCCAGAAAACACTCAGGACCAGGACCAGCTCCTCCCCAGGGCCTCAAATTGGAGTGAAAACCTCCTACCTTAGGTGCAAAAGAAAATCTCTGCCTACCCCTTCCTCATCTTGCCCAAGGCTGGCTGTGTGGCCTCTTCAAAAACAGTGAAAACCATCAGAGGATGGAAGGACCTAAACACAATCAGATTTTAGGGATCTGACAAAGTTTAAACATAGAAAAACTTAGGGTTGTGCTGTCTAATATGGAAACCATCAGCCACATACAGCTCTTTAAATTTAAATTACTTAATTAAATAACATTGAAAATTCCACTCTGCAATCACACTAGCCATTAATGGCTATAGTATTGGACACCCCAGATATGAAGCATTTCCATCATTGCAGAAAGTTATATTGGACAGCCTTGGTATAGATCATATAGAGAACTACGTTTGGACTCTGAATCCTGCTATATCATCTTCAGTTTCTTTTAATGAAGATTCATTGAGCATTTACTTCAGGCAAGACATTGGGCAAGGTACATATTCATACAAAGATGAATGTGATAGCAACTGAAATGCCTGGAGCTTATATTTGAGAATTAGAAATATATATTTATTTTGTTAAGATTTTATTTATTTATTCATGAGAGACACACAGAAAGAGGCAGAGACACAGGCAGAGGGAGAAGCAGGCTCCCTGTGGGGAACCCGATGTGGGACTCGATCCCAGGACCCTGGGATCACACCCTACGCCAAATGCAGATGCTCAATTACTGAGCCACCCAGGCATACCTAGAAATATATATTTAAATGTCTACCTATATTATGACAGAAATGTGCATGCTGCAGCAGGAGGTTAAGCAAATTGCCATGCTTAGACAAGTAGAGAAGGATGGAACCATTTCACACTGATCTTCAGGAGTCCAAGCGTCCTAAGATAACAAGCACTGTCCTGATTGAGAAGCTGTTCATTTCCATGCAGCCGGCTCCATGTCAACAGCATTTGAAATGCATTCCATCAGAATTACTTTGAAAATGTGTACAAAATAAGATTTTTGGTGAGAAGAAGACATAAGAAACATGAGAGGCACCACATGCTAATGGAAAGAACATAGAATTTGAAGTCAGAAAACCTATTTGAGAAGTAGTCCTATTCTTACAAGCTGTGTGACCTTGGGTAAACCACTTCGCGTCTCTGAGCCTCAGAACCCTTGTTTTCAAAGTGAAGGAAATAATCCCTACTCCATCTGCCCCATAAGCTAATACTATAAGAGTTAACATGTTTATAAAAGCACCTTACACAAAGCAAAGTGCTATGTTATTATCTCTGAAAATGATATGAAACTTTGAAGGACATATAATGCATTGCTGGCAAGTAAATTTTGAACTACATGTGGAAGGTTCAAATTCTGCACAATGAATGGTATCAAGTTCTCAATCTATAAATCTTTGTTGAGATTTAAAAGCAAAAGTATACACTGTCTGCCATCACCTTTATCTCTTCTACTGGGGCCATGACCAACCCAAGCTCATCCTGATCCCAGAGGACAGTTTGCCTCATGCCAGCATGAAGGAGGCCACATCACTGCAGGTGAACTTACCTTGAATAACAAACAATTAAAATTTTCCTGGTTAGGGCAAGTCAATCAGTGAATGGGAAGGTGGGATAGGTTTGTTTGCTATGGAGAATAGAATGGATCAGTGGGATCATTGCAACAGTGTACAAATGGAAGGAAAGGAGGCCTTGGAACAATCACTAGATACGTGTTCTGCTGGTTTTATGAGGAATTTTAATAAGAATTTCACACTTTGTAACCAGAAGTTTTGGGTCTGTCCATGAAAATGCTAAATGCCTCTGTAAACGTAAAACGACACCACTTTCACTTTCCTGCAACTCCTGGCAATAGCATGGGATGATTTCTTTTTTCACCAGAGAGTGCGACTAGATTGGGTTTTCTTCCAGATGTGTAGGGAATGGTTTTAATTACCTGGTGCCATGCCTTAGTTTTTGAGCACCCCCTCGAACCAATTGAGTTTGGCAGTGCCAACAAAAGCGGAACCATGGAAGGGGCCTTGAAGCCATCCAAGCTATGGTTTTGCCATGTTCACCATGTAACTGGCACAGACTTGTGTAAAATAGAATAGAAATGCTTATACTGGGATGCAAGCACTGAATAGCATAAATTTTCAACAAGGAGGTCTAAGGTTAAAATAATAAACTTCAAGTGATGCATGCCACATGTGACATTTTGGTTCCAGACGTAACAACCCAAACCAAGGTCTTTTGCTTGACAATTCCAAAACAATATTACTCTCCTAGGTTTCTGATTTTGATTTTGCCTCAATTGCTCACAGATTATACTTTGGCAAACTTGAAGACAACACAGTACTGTTTAAAATGCACATGCCAGGAAGCCTTCATGATGATCTGCACTAAATCATCCCTGAATTCTTCGTTCCTGTGGTCACTTAACCATTTCCACAAATGTGGCATGGACTTTTCTTCTGGAAGAAAATTTGAAATAATCACTCTAAGTAAGTAGTGCAGTGAACTCTCTCCCTCCTTGAATAAAACAATAGACATTTGTTCTGATATAATTGGCCATTTATCCCAGATCTCAGCAATTTATAGCTCAACTTTCTGAAACTGGAATCACAACATTTTAGTAGCAAATTATAGACTTATCAGTCACGGAAAAGTACGGAAGTGGGCTCCAAGAAATTCAAGTTTTGGTATGCATTTCATAACCCAGTTGAAAGGTCCAGTAGTCTTTGAATTTCTTCATTATTTTGAAATTCTACTTTTATTTTGAAGACTTTGAAGCAGATATTTCATCTTTAAATGCTTCAATCTTAAGATCCTGAAGGTCAGAAGTATAAAATAATCCTGGAAATAAGTATTATTTAGTTTTCTATTCTATCAACATATCTTTGTGAGGAAGGTAAGTTATTGACAACCTTCCCTCATTACATTATAAAAAGGCCCAGGACCACAGAAATGATTAGCAATGAAGCCAAACAATGTGATTATTTGAAGGCCACCTTATTTAAAAATATACTGATGGTGTTTTCCATATTTTATTTGAACTACATAAGCATAGGTACATTTGCAATATAAGTACCATATAACACAATAAGAAAATATTAAAAGAGCAATGAGAGGATCAACCAGATTGTTTCTGAATTCCAGAGGTAATGTATGCTAGGTAGCTGAATGCCTTTTAAAAAAAAAAAAACAACAACAACAAAAAAAAAAATAACACCTCTTCAGAAACACTACTTAAAGGGAAAATAATATTAGGACACAGGCAAAAGTGGAGAACTGCAAGTCAGTCATAATCCAGGTATATCCAGATAAAAGCTTAAGGAAGCAGTGCATTCTAGGAGAAAAGCCAAAAGGAGACAAATGACCATAAAATTTCAGAGCTATAAGGACCCACCTGTTCCACCCCAGCATTTTACAAATGAGGCAAATGAGGTCCAGATACAGAATTAGCCTGAATTGAGGGCAAGATTAAAACCACAATTAGGTCCCCTGCTCCTATTCAACCAGTGCTCATCCTGCTAGACCCAAGTCTTTAGTCCCAGTTCTGGCCATAACATTTGTCAGTGAGTGATACCAAGAAAATCATAAAATCTTTCTATACCTCTGATTTCTCCCCTGTATGAGCAGGATAATATCAACCACTCTATCGTCTTCATAAGATGATTGTACAATATCATTACATAGACAATTAGCATAATAAAGTTACACACTCAAAAGAATAAAAAGGAAATATCAAAGTGGTTTGTTTTTTAAAGATTATTTGAAGTTACAAATGGATAGGAAATTCTCAAAGTTCAAGGCCCTGAAGAAGCCTAGAGTCAGTAAATCCACAGACCAGTCCTAAAACAAAAATGTTTCATCTTCTTTCAAATGCTTTTCCAAAGTTATCCAAGTAAAAATGATCATGGAGAAAAAAAGAAAATCATGGCATCTGAATTAATAGGCATTAGACACTTGAAACATGGAACTGCAATAAATGTGCAAATTTAAATTTGGAAGTTTTCCTTTTGTGTTCTCTTCATAGTTATTCATGATACAGGAAATATCATTTGCAAGCAAAGATAAACATTCTTCAGTGAGGCCAGCAAACACTCTTTGTAGCAAAAACTTACTAATGAACATCTTCCCACTAGTGGGTCCCTACCACCTACAAAGAAGAAAAACAAACTAATTATTTTTCTTGAATTTTTTTCAATTTTTATATTTTATAAATTAAGCAAAAAGATGACTGAAAGACTCTGAGCCCTTTAAATCATATTTTATAGCATTTTTCTTCACCTAGCCATAATATAGGAGGAAAGAGTTCATTCTTACTGGTACTTATTTATGAAAGATACCAATATGTTATTACTTCTTACTTCAAATTATATAGAAGAAATTGGCATAGAAATAGACTTATTAGCTCATTTCATCATAATTAATGTGCTTATAATAACTAAAGAAAATAAGGATTCTTGCATGACCCTGTGTCTGGAAGGATTCTTCTAACATAGGAAAGCCAGGTCCTTTCCTGATAAATTCAGATCTTTCTAGCTTAAGAACATGGAAATAAGCATAGATTCCAGTGATTCCAATTAAAACCAACATAGCCATGTCAATAACCAGTAAATTGTTGAAAATCAAGGTTGATTAGAAATGAGTTCAGAAATAAACCCATCACATAAAGCCAAAATGCTATCACATATATGGTCAAGAATCTCAGTACTTGTAGCTGTGTGCTAGATATATCAAGCACACAACTGCAAGTACTACTTCAGTTCCAGATAGTTCAATTCGTTTTGTTCTCTGATGATAGACCGATTCTCTGTTGCATACCCACCATCTTTCCTACTCAGAGCCTCAGTGGTAAGAGAAACTTCACAAGAGTGTATGGTGTAAGAGCAAATTCCGCACCACTACAGTATCAGGGGAAGGGGGTGAGGACTTTTCAAGGTAGAGGCCCTATGGTAATGTAATAATGACTAAAGGTGGAAAAGGACTTCCCCTTCTGGCCACAACAGAGAAACCTATCCTCTTAAACAATTATAAAACTTGACAAGACATATGAAGTAACTGTTTTCAGATGTTGAACAAGAGGCAAAACCCGATCCCCGAGAGAAGGGAAATAAATAAGTTGAGCCTGGAAGTGCTTTACAGATCTCAGGGTAGGGTCCTGAGGACACAGGTCAGAATTCGGGGCCACTGAGGCAGCCAGAATTCATGGAGCACAGTACTGTATAGAAAGGGGCTATGTAATTTGTCTCCATAGATACATAATTCCAAGTTGAGAAGAGTGCTAGAAAGGAAGAAATAGAAGTTCCAAAATCCTCACAGGGGCCTCCTTCAGTCTTTGAGTCTTTGATACATGAACAAGACTCTACAAAGCCAGGGAAAGAACAACTACAGGGAAGCTGTGAACAACTAGCAGAGTTCCCACAGGATTCAAAAATATTCAAGTTTCAAGCTGCCAACATAGAGAGACCTCACTGAACACCCCAAGAATTCAATAGATCCTAGAAAGAATAGGACTTAGCATAGCTACTGTAGCCCTAGTAAAGGTACTCTGCATCTGCCCCACACAGCTTAAAAACCAGCCTCAAAAGGTCAAACAAATGGCTGTTTTGCCAAGCAGACCATGTAAACCCTTCAGTAATACAAGGTGTTAACTATGCTGCTTATCATTAAAGCATGGCCAATGTGTGTTTATGCTGCATTAGGTCAGACAATCTTACTCCAGATCTACAGGCAAAATCTTAAGTGGTCAAGAAATGAACTAGGTGAAAATTACAGGCAGGCTCTATTTTTCTTGGTATTTTTCAAGACCAAGGCAGAAGGCATGCTTTGCAAATTCAGCACAGTCTTAACAAGAAAATCCTGAATCAGTCAATGGACCTTGTTGAGCACCCCTGGAACCCATCTCAGTATTTTCACCAATCCCTCAAACACCTATCAGTGGCATGCCTAACTCCTTTCTCCTAAAAATACTAACATTTAAAAGGGTTTGTTGGTGCCAGGCAATGTGCTGAGCTCTTTACATGCATCATCTCATCTCCACAACCCTATGAGGCAGGATTACTATTACTCCTATTTGCAGATAATAAAACAGGCTTGGAGAAGTTTGGCATGATGTGCTAAATGTCATGAATATGCTAAGGGATGGAGAAAGGCTTCTAGCCCACAGCTATAGGACTCCAAAGCCAGGCACTTAATCACACATGATTCCCTATGTCGAGAGTGAACATACAGATTTTACTCACATTCTCCAAATTTCCACACGAGAATTTCTACAATAACATAGCAATCAGGTAAGTAAATAAAAGCAAGACTTTCCTCTATATCTCTTACATGATTCCTTCCTTCATATCTCAGGCAACTGGGGCAAACTAAATTGTATGAATTTTTGTTTTGATCTGGGCATGGGTGAGGGGGTGTGGTAGCATTTTTAAATTATGGGGTCTGAATAACTTTCTTTCTGTTGTGGTATTTTTATCAAAAATGACACTTTCCAAAGGAGGCCAAATTCCTTGATACAGTCTGCTCTAAACTCTCATCTATAATTTTACTCTAAACATAACTTTCTCTATTGGTTCAGCTAATCATTTAAAGATGCTATAGACATTCTTAAGTGTTTAGATTTTCATGAAAACCTGACTGCCGCAGAAACTCGCAGCATAACCCTAGACAAGTCAGTGATTTCCTAGGCCACAGTACCCTTGTGTAGAAAAAGAGGACCATGAACTATATTGGCATTCACCAAATTACTTATCACAGAACAGTCCTAAGAGATACTTACTTCAAGAAAGAAGTTCCAGGTTAAATAAGAAGGAGGAAAGCTACAAACAAGAGCTCCCATTTAGAAACTTGTGATCCATTAGCAATGGATAATCTGTTAGCAAATTAAGACTTCAGAAAAGTCTTTCAGTAAAGAAATCTGTTTAACTTTGTTTAATTTCAAATTCCCAACGTTTATTTGACCATAAAACCATTTCCCTGGAAAAATGTCTATAGACATATGGAAGTAATAGCCATTCAGTCACTCAAAAAAAAAAAAAAAAAACCTATTTATTGAGCATCTACTATATGCCAGATGGTGCACTGGATATTTGGGATACAAGAATAAATATCAATCCTGTTCTCCCAGAACCTAGAGTCAGGAAGATAAACAATAAATAAACAACAAATAATAGATATATCATTCAGTTGAGAAAAGTGCTGTGAAGGAAATAGGTTTTTTAATAGAAAATAATGACAAGGGGCTATATTTAGATAAGATAGTGGGAAAAAGGCCTGTCTAAAATAATATACCAAGATATCATAGTATCTTAAGTGATGCTAATAAAATTTTTGAGATCCTCATATTATTATTATTATCATTTAAATTAATGTTTGAAGAGTGAGAAAGGCATGTGAAGAACAGAGGAAGGCATTCCAGGTAAAATACCAACACCTGTGAAAACCCCAGGGTGTGAAACTGATTAACAAACTCAGAGAATAAAAAGGCCAGTGAGGCCCAAGGGCAAGGAGTTACTTCTGGGGAAATGGAGGGATTGGCAGGGGTCAGGTCATGCAGGGCTTCAGGTTTTTCAGGAAGAGCCTGGGTTTTTGTTTTGTTTCTTTGTTTTTTTTTTTTTAAGATTTTATTTATTTATTTGAGAGAAAGAGTGTGCATGAGTAAGAACACGAGACTGGCAGAGGGGCAGAGGGTGAGGGAGAAGCAAAGTCCCCGCTGAGCATGGAACCCTATGCCAACTCTATCCTAGGACCCCAGGATCATGACCTGAGCTGAAGGCAGACACTTAACCACTGAGCCAACCAGGTGCCCCAGGTTTTTTTTGTTTTGTCTATTTGTTTTTTAAAGATTTTATTTTAAAATATACCCAGGTAATACCTACACCAAACATGGGGCTTGAACTCACAACCTTGAGATCAAGAGTTGCATGCTCCACTGACTGAACCACCTGGGTGCCCCATTTTTTAAAATATTTTTTTAAAGATTTTATTTGAGAGAGTGTGAGAAAACACAAGCAGGAGCAGAGGCATATGGAGAGGGAGAATTAGACTCCCTGCTGAACAGGAAGCCTGACACAGGGCTAGATTCCAAGACCTCAGGACCACCATCTGAGCTGAAGGCAGACACTTTACTGACTGAGCCACCCAGAGGCCCCATGTTTTATTCTAGTATAAGGGAAAGGAATTTAAACTAGGAACTCACCTGATTGATGGAACTGGGTTTTTAAAGGATCACTTTAGCTATCCTGCGAGGAACAGTTTGGAAAGCCAAGAAAATATTTAGGAAGAATAAGAAGCTGTATTAGTTTTCAACTGCTGCTATACTAAATTTTCCAGAAGTTGGTGGCTGAAACAATAGAAACTTCTTATCCTACAGTTCTGAAGGTCTGATATCTGACATGGGTCCCACTGAGCTAAAATCAGTAGGACTCCATTCCTTTCTAGAGCTGAATCAATTACTTGTTCATTCAGGTTGTTGGCAGAACTCCGTTCTCTCAGGTTATAGAACTGAGATCCCTGTTTTCATGTTGGCTGTAAGCTTGAGCCGTTCTCTGCTTCTAAAAGCCACTCACATTCCTTGGCCTATGGTAGCCTTTCTCTCCAAAGCCAGCAACAGTGGGCTAACTCTTTCTCTTACTTCAAATGTCTCCTCTTTTTCATTGCCTGCCTCTGACTCAACCAAAAATATTCTTCACTTTTTTTATATAAATTTATTTTTTATTGGTGTTCAATTTGCCAACATATAAAATAACACCTAGTGCTCATCCCATCAAGTGCCCCCCTCAGTGCCCATCACCCAGTCACCCCCACTCCCCCCCACCTCCCCTTCCACCACCCCTAGTTCGTTTCCCAGAGTTAGGAGTCTCTCATGTTCTGTCTCCCTTTCTGATATTTCCCACTCATTTTTTTCTCCTTTCCCCTTTATTCTCTTTCACTATTTTTTATATTCCCCAAATGAATGAGACCATATAATGTTTGTCCTTCTCCAATTGACTTATTTCACTCAGCATAATACCCTCCAGTTCCATCCACATCGAAGCAATTGTGGGTATTTGTCATTTCTAATGGCTGAGTAATATTCCATTGTATACATAAACCACATCTTCTTTATCCATTCATATTATTCACTTTAAAGGACACATGTGAATTAGGTAGGGCCCATCCATATAATGCAGAATAATCTCCCCAGCTGAAGGTTCATATCCTTAATTACACTGGCTAAAATCCCTTTTGCCATGTAAGGTAACATAGTCACAGATTCTGGGGACCAAAGTGCACACATCTTTGGGGGAAGAGGAGGAGAAGCATTATACTGCCTACCACAAAAGCAGTGGTAGCAGTTCCAAGTGACAAATGAGGAAAAATTAGACTAGTGTGATGGCAATGGGAAAGGAAAGGCTGATTTAAGGCATATTTTGGAGGCAGAATTAATAAGCTTGGTGATGATTGATTATATGGTGAAGGGGTGGGCGAAAGAGAAGGAAATCAAGGCTGACTCCTAAACTCTGGTCTTTCAGGTTTATCAGCTAAATTCCAGGAGAGGCCTTTTATAAAATAAAGGCTGGGTGTGAAACCGATCTTAAAGAAAAATTCAACAGTTCTGTTTTCTGTGGAAGACTCCTAGAAAAACAACCACATCATCTTTGAGATCTCTTACTACTTTAATACTCTAAGAATTTGTAAAGGTATCTCTTCTATTGGGGGTTCAAAGTGCCTAAATTTTTAAATTATCATTCCTATTGTCTTGATAAATATATAGTCAAGGGTGACTTGTTTATCACATTCTTTGGAGTAGAGGGAAACTCAGTACATTAGTTATCTATTACTGTATTAAAAATTGCCCCCAAATGTAGCTGTTTATAACAATACAGTTTCCTAGGAGTCAGGAATCCAAACACTAATTAGCTGGGTCCTCTGCTTCATGATATTTCATGAGGCTGTAATCAAGATATTGGTCAGGGCTGGGGTCTCAACTAATGGCCCAACTGGGGAACGATTACATGAGCGTGTTACATGGTTATTGGCAGGATTCAGTTCTTTGAATATTGTTGTACTGAGGGCCTCAGTTACTCAATGACTGTTGACCAGAGGCAACAGTTCAATTTCCTGTGGGCCTCTTCACCATTTACATCATCAAAGCTAGCAAGAGAGACAAAGTCTACTAGAAAGTCACAATCTTTTCTAACTTAATCACAGAAATGACATCTCCTCAGTATTGCCATATTCTATTGGTTAGAAGCAAGTTAGTTAAAGGGAAGGAATTATACTAGGCCATGAATACCTGGGAGGCAGGGATCATTGGGGGTCATCCTCAGGACTACAGACCACAGAGGAAAACAAGTAACCATGTAAGTGAAAAGGGAAAATGAGGAAGGCAACCTTCATCTTCTCAACTTTTTTCAGACAGGAGTCCTGAACAGCATTCCTTAGCCAGCAGATCGTTCTCAGGAGAGGTGATAGGAAACCACTTATAAGGTAGAAAAGGACAATCCAAGAGGGATTGCAAGTCAGTCTGATAATATCTTCTAAAGATTATAATGGGGGAGGGGTGATTAACACAAGTTATTTTAAAATATTTTTTATTCAAAATTAATTTGCTAACAGAAGATTTTGGCAGAATTAGAGCAAAAATACAAGAAGAAAACAAAATATTTTGGAAAACACACTAGTCAGTTCTCAGAAATAACAATAAAAAACATAGTAAGCAATTGTTAATGGAAATCTCTTAAAAATAGAATGCTTCCAAATTCTTCCATCTTGAATATTATCCTACACATTTTTTAAGTAGAAATAAGGGCAAGGACCACTTTCCTCATCTTCTCAAGAAGCACCTGTGACTCTAATCATGCTCTTCCTTTCTCCTTTTTATTTTCCTTTAACTTTAGAATTACTTGAATGCTGCTCTATTGGAATAAAAGCTTATAATTTCAATTGTGAAAAATAGACAAATCTAATATACCAATATTACAAATGTACCATACTAATGTTAGATGTTAATAATTATACAAACTTGGCATGGGGTAGGTAGAAACTTTCTGTAGTATCTTTCATAATTTTTCTAGAAGTCTAAACTTTTCTAAAAATGTTTATATTTTAAAAGAAAACACATATCCCAAAATAAACATGTTAATGGAAGTGAAAGAAAATGAACAACACAGATTGTCTAATTTTCTTTCCTTCTAGTGGCAAAGACTCTGCTTTGCCTTGGAGTAGGTGCCCAGGCTGAGGCTTAATATCACAGGGACTCCTGCTCTGGCACTTTATCTGCAGCAGGATTCTCAGCAGAGTACAGACTCAGCTCCAGATTTCTGAAAACATCTCATGTTAAAAAATCGGTTTAACTCCTCATTCCCTAAGCCAGCAGTCTAGAATACTACCCTAGGGAGACCTTCCTAGAAAAATACCAAAAGGATGGTAAAAGCTAGGCAAAGAGATGTTGCTCCCTGTATTTACAACACTGAGAAAATTAAAGCAACTAAGTGTTCAATGATAGAAGTATGATTAATGGACAATCTACTCACAGAAATAGCCACTAAATGATGAAGATTGTTACATGAGGGAAAAAATTATTATATCATGCATATGCTTACAAGATAGGTGGGGTTTTTTTTTCTTTTAAAGATTTTATTTATTTGGGAGGGAGAGTAAGAGAGAGAGAGAGAGAATGAGCAGAGAGAGAGGCAGAGAGAGAGGGAGAAGCAGGATCCCATTAAGCAGGGAGCCCAATGTGGGGCTCAATCCCAGGACTCTGGGATCGTGACCTGAGCCCAAGGCAGGCTCCCAAGATAGGTGCTTTAGATCAAAACATAAAAATGTACGTAATATGTGAATATAAGTTTTGTCTGTGACCACCAAAGGGTCTAGATTATTAATCTTATAAATGACTCCCCCCTCCTTTAAAATGTCTCTCATTTACAAATCTCTGTTATACACCAGGCAGTGTTCTTTTCTTCATGTACCATATCTTGAAAGCAGATTCTTGACACAGAGTTATAGTGAATGCTTTGAGTAACAGCACAACATGATCCACAGCAGATATGAGGGTCCTCTTGGGACACCTGGGTGGTTCAGTGGTTGAGCTTTGGCTCAGGGCGTGATGTTACAGTCCTGGGATGGAGTCCCACATCGGGCTTCCTACATGGAGCCTGCTTCTCCTCTCTCTGCCTGTCTCTGCCTCTCTATGTGTCTCTTGTGAATAAATTAATAAAATCTTTGGGGGGAAAAAAAAGATATAAGGGTCCTCTTACAGATGGTTGGTAAGACATGTGGGCCCTCCTCCCCCATAGCAACATGTACTACTTTTCCCAAACCATGCTGTGGGTTCAAGAGGACAATATTCAATTCAGTAAACCTTAGTGAACATCTATTAGTTGCCAGGCACTCTGCAAAATGCTAGTGACTCAAAGGTGAGCAAAATGGACATGGATCTTTTTCTCATGAATTTCACAATCTAGTGTGAGATAGAAATAACCCCACCAATATCTGTAGCAGAAAATCATGTTCCTATTATGAAAGGAAATAGAGTGTTATGAAAGAATATTATCAGAGGACTTTATATGAAGAACAATTTTTGTGCAAAGATGTAGCACACATCTAGAACTATTTTTTAAAGGTTTTATTTATTTATTCATGAGAATACGGAGAGGAGAGAGAGAGAGGCACAGACACAGGCAGAGGGGAGAAGCAGGCTCCACGCAGGGAGCCCAACATGAGACTTGATCCCGGGTCTCTAAGATCATGCCCTGGGCTGAAGGTGGAGCTAAACCGCTGAGCCACCCAGACTGCCCACATTTAGCACTATTTTTGTGGGCTATTTGTTTACCTGAAAATTTTGGAGACAACATGAAACTTAAATGTCCATCCCATTCACAAAGATTAACAATAAAGTCTTGCTGTAGGTCTTCCAGCTTCAGAAACAATACACTTCCTAACTTCTCAGCTTCCCTGTAACTCCACTAAATGTTCCAAATTCTTAGCAGAAACATTTTAATCTCATTTTTTCTGGAGCTGGCCTCACATTGAATCTTGTAGAAGATTTCACTGCCCACTACAAGCCTAAATCCTTTTGTTTTTTTATCCTAAACACACACACAAACACAGAAAAATGTGTAACAGCTGCAGAAATAAGTGTGTAAGAACATTTACAACTGGTCTCCCTGGCATTTATACCCCTTTTCTCTGGCATGACCCTAACATTCACATGAAGTTCTACCTATTTCCCATTCTCAGCCTGGTGTGCTGGATAGGACACACTTCCCAGCTCCATGGGTGGAGTACACAACTCAGCCCAAAGTCAACCTGGCCTTTGTTCAAGACAGGTAAGTGACATAAGCCAGTCTAATAGAAGCATATCTCAGGCCTTGTGCTAAGAACAGTGGGATAAAGACTCTTGCTCTATTTCACTGGTCTTGAAGCTTTGAAGGATTAGCCCCAGAAACTTCTGACAGCCATCTTGTAATTACAAAGAGAGGGCTTGAGAATAGATTGAACACAGGAAAAGTGATGGAGTGATGGAGAAAGAAGCAGACAGATAACAATTTGATCCCCAGACTCCAGGGAAGTTTTCCCTTGCATATCCCACATCTGCTCTGTGGCAAATAGTATTCACTGCTGAACATACACTGGAAATAAAGGTCAACCAACAATCAACACAGACTCCTCTCTTTTACTCCTGCAGTTGGAACATCTAGCAGGCTGTTCACCTCACTTTTAGATTTTCCATGCAATCATTAGACACAAGTCCACTGTGTTCCCTTACCCACAGGGGACCCACATCAAATTCTTCATGCCACCTGTTAAATCTTTCTCTTAATATGAGAAGAAGTAGGAGGCATTCTCCCAACCCACCTTCTTGGAGATAAAACTCAGCACAACAGTCTCCAAAGAAATTCTTACAAATCCTGAAAGCACCTCTACTTTCTCAACCTTTTCGTGACTTTTATGTGGGCAAAGGATTTAAGAATCATCTAACCAGTTCTCCATTTACTCCTTTGGAAATTCCTTCTGTATTAAGAACTACCTCCTCCCTTAGAACGCAGCATTAATTGTATCTTTGCATCTTGGCAGAAATGTCCATTTTGGTATTCTGTTACACCTGTGAACATCACCCATGGCATATGGGGAAAAAAAGTGAAAACTACTTCAATGTTTTCACATTTCTTAGAGTCCAAAATGAGGAAGTAGGACCCCAAGATAATCATAGACAAAACCAAGTTCATATTTTCAGTACTCTGAGAATTTGGAAGGGTTTAGAGGAAAGCAATCAAGATGATAATTTCATTGTCCTTAATTTATACCACTTAATCATCTAAAAGTACATACCTAACTGTAATCATCACATACAACAATGCCTATACTCTAGGGGAGTATGTCAAGCTATTTCATCAAACTCCTAACAAATTTGACCTGGCTATACGAGAATAGATGAACCTAAATCCTGTGAGGAAGGATTATTAATTTAATGGGTTCTTCATGAAGGCTATGGGTCTTTCCTTGAGTTAATTTTAAAAACAGAAAATACTTTTTAATTTAAATTCAATTTATATAACATAGTGTATTATTAGTTTCAGGAATAAAGTTTAGTGATTCATCAGTTACATGTAACATCCCATGCTCATTACATCAAGCGTCCTCCTTAATGTCCATCGCCTAGTTATCCCATTCTCTCCCCTCCCTCCCCTCCAGCAATCCTCAGTTTGTTTCCTATAGTTAATAGTGTCTTATGGTTTGCCCCTCTCTCTGTTTTCATCTTATTTTCCATCCATGTCATTGCAAATGGCAAAATTTCATTCTTTTGGTTGGCTGAGTGATATTCTGATATGTGTATATATACACATATATTGGCTATTGTGGACATTGCTGCTATAAACATTGGGGTACAGGTGCCCTTTTGAATCACTGTGTTTGTATGCTCTGGATAAATACCCAGCAGTTCAATTGTTTGTTGGGTCATCAAGTAGCTCTATTTTTAACTTTTTGAGGAACCTTCATACTGTCTTCCAGAGTGACTGTACCAGTTTGCATTCACACCAACTGTGTGAGAGGGTACTCCTTTCTCCACATCCTCACCAATACCTGTTGTTTCCTGAGTTATTTTTAGCCATTCTAACCACTGTGAGGTGGTATCTTATTGAGGTTTTGATTTGTATTTCCCTGATGCTGAGTGATGTGGAGTATTTTTTCATGTGTCTGTTGGCCTTTTGTATGTCTTCCTTGGAGAAATGTTTTCTGCCCATTTCTTCACCATATTTCTTGTTTTCTGGGTGTTGAGTTTGATAGGGTTTTTTTTTTTTTTCAAGATTTTATTCATTTATTCATGACAGAGAGAGAGAGAGAGAGAGGCAGAGACAGGGCAGATGGAGAAGCAGGCTCCACGCAAAGAGCCTAATGTGGGACTCAATACCCGGACTCTGGGATCACGCCCTGAGCCGAAGGCAGACGCTCAACCAATGAGCTATCCAGGTGTCTCTGATAAGTTCTTTATAGATTTGGATACTAGGGACACCTGGGTGGCTCAGCGGTTGAGCGTCTGCCTTCGGCTCAGGGCGTGATCCCGGGATCCGGAATCGAGTCCCACATCGGGCTCCAATTTTGATGGATTCCTATCTCACGTTTAAGTCTTTTATCTGTTTCAAGTTTATTTTTGTGTGTCATGTAAGAAGGTGGTCCAGTTTCATTCTTCTGTCTGTGGGTATGCAGTTTTCTCAACAGGATTTGTTGTAGAAACATTTTTCCATTGGATATTCTTTCCTGCTTTATTAAAGACTAGTTGACCATAGAGTTGAGGGTCCATTTCTGGGTTCTCTCTACTGTTCCATTGATCTATATGTCTGTTTTGTGCCAGTACCATCTTAAGTTTCTCTTTAAAATAGCAGAAATCTTGCTCTAAAAGAGGGTGTGACCTCTTTACTGTAAATCTTTTTTTTAAGTTTAATTCCAGTGTAGCTAACATACAGTATTATATTACTTTCTGGTGTACAATATAGTAATTCATGAATTCTAGACATTACTCAGTGCTCATCATCATAACTGTACCCTTAATCTCCATCTATTTCACCCATTGCCCTCCCCCATCTACCTTCAGTAACCATCAGTTTGTTCTCTAAAATTAAGAGTCTTTTTTTTTTTGGTTTGTCTCTTTTTATCTTTGTTCATTTGTTTTGTTTCTTAAATTGCACATATGAGTGAAATCCTATGATATTTGTCTTTCTCTGATGAATTAATTCACTTAGCATTATATACTTTAGACCAATTCATGTTATTATAAATGGCAAAAATTCATTCTTTTTTATGGCTGAGTAATATTCCTGTGTGTGTGTGTGTGTGTGTGCGTGTGTGTGTAATTTTTCTTTGTTCGTCCATCTATTCATGGACACTTGGGCAACTTCCATATCTTGGCTATTATAAATCTACAATTAAAATAGAGGTGCATATATCTTTTCAAATTAGTTTTTTCATAGTTTTTGGATAAAAATTCAGTAGTGGAATTACTGGATCAGATGGTATTTCTATTTTTAATTTTTTGAGGAACCTCCATACTGTTTCCCACAGTGTCTGCACAGTTTATATTCCCACCAATAGTGTATGAGGGTTGCTATTTTTCCACATCCTCACCAACACTTGTTTCCAGTGTTTTAGATTTTAGCTATTCGGACAAGCATCATGAGATATTTCATTATAGTTTTGATTTGCATTTTCCTGATAAGTGATGTTGAACACCTTTTCATGTGTCATGTGTCTGTTGGCTGTCTATAGGACTTTGGAGAAATGTCTGTTCATGTCTTCTGCCTGTTTTTTAATTGGATTGTATGGCTTTTTGGTGTAGAGTTGTAGAAATTTTTTATACATTTTGGATACTAAATTTTTATTGGATATGTCATTTGCAAATATCTTTTCCCATTTAGTAGGTCATCTTTTATTTTGTTGATTGTTTCCTTCATTGTGCACAAGTTTTTTATTTCGATGTAGTCCTAGTAGTTTATTTTTTTCTTTTATTTCCCCTGCCTCAGGAGACATATTTAGAGAAATGTTGCTATGACTACTGTCAGTGAAATTACTGCCAGTGTGCTTTTCTAAGAATTTTGTGGTTTCATGTCTCATGTTTAGGTCCTCAATCCATTTGGACTTTATTTTTGTATTTGGCATAGGAAAGTGATACAGTTTCATTCTTTTTGCATTTTCCTGTCAAGTTTTCTTAATGCCACTTGTTAAAGAGAATTTTTCCCATTGCATATTCTTGCCTCCTTTGTCATAGATTGACCATATAATCATAGGTTTATTTCTGAGCTCTCTATTCTGTTCCATCAACCTGTATATCTTTGTACCACTACCATGCTGTTTTGATTACTATAGCTTTGTAGTATATCTTGAAAAATGTGATTGTGACATCTCCAGTTATGTTCTTTTCCAAGATTACTTTGGCTATTTGGGGTCTTCTGTGGTTCCACACAAATTTTGGGATTATTTGTTCCTGTTCTGTGAAAAATGCTGTTGGTATTTGTTGGGATTGCGTTAACTCCATAGATTGTTTTCAGTAGTATGAACATTTTAACAATATTAGAGCTTCCAACCTGTGAGCATCTACTATCTTTCCATTTCTTTGCATTGTCTTGAATTATCTTCACCAGTTCTTTATAGTTATCAGAATATTGGTCTTTCATCTCCTTGGTTAAATTTTTGTGTAGATATTTTATTGGTGCAATTATAACTGGGATTGTTTCCTTAATTTCTTTCTGCTACTTCATTATTAGTATATAAAAATGCAATGGATTTTTCTATATTAATTCCATATCCTTGACTTTACTGAGTTCATCGATCAGTTGTAATAATTTTTTGATGGAATCTTTAGGGTTTTCTATATATAGTATCATGTCTTTTGCAAATAGTGAAACTTGTACTTCTTCCTTGCCAATTTGGATGCCTCATTTATTTTTCTTGTCTAATTGCTATGACTAGGATTTCCAGTACTTCTAGTACTTTTATTCCAGTTCTGTGTTGATTAAAAGTGGTAAAAATGGACATCCTTAACTTGTTCCTGGCCGTAGGGGAAAAGTTCTTAGTTCTTCATCATTGAGTATGTTAGTTGTGGGTTTTTCATATGTGGTCTTTATTACTTTGAGATATGTTTCCTGTAAACCTATTTTATTGATGCTTTTTCTCATGAATGGGTTTGTACTGTGTCAGATGCTTTTTCTGCATCTATTTAGATGATCCTATATTTCCTATCCTTTTTCTTTTTGATATGATGTATTACATTGATTGGTTTGTAAATATTGAACTACCTTTGCAAACCAGGAATAAATCCCACTTGATCATGGTGAATGATTTTTTAATGTATTGTTGGATTCAGTTTGCCAGTATCTTGTTGAGAATTTTTGCATCTATGTTCATCAGAGATAATGGCCTGTAATTCTCTTTTTCTGGCGGTATCTTTACACGGTTTTGGTATCAGAATAATGCTGGCCTCATAGAATGAATTTGGAAGTTTTCCTCCCTCTTCTATTTTTTGGAGTAGTTTGAGAAAAATAGGTATTAACTCTTCTGTAAATGGTAGAATTCCCCTATGAAGCCATCTGGTCCTGCATTTTTGTTTGAGAGGGGTTTTTAATTACTGATTCAATTTCTTTGCTGGTAATCAATCTGTTCAAATTTTCTATTTCTTCCTGTTTTGGTTTTGGTAGATTCTTTCTAGGAAATTTATCTTCTAGGTTGTGCAATTTGTTGACATATATTTTTTCATTATATTCTCTTATAATTGTATTTCTGTGGTATTCTTTGTTGTTTCCTCTCTCATTTGTGACTTTGAGTCCTTTCTATTTTTTCATGATGAGTCCAGCTAGAGGTTTATCAATTTTGTTGATTTTCTTTTCAAAGAACCAGTTCGTAGTTTTATTGATCTGTTCCATTGTATTTGTGGTCTTTCCCCATTTTTTCTTTGATTTCTAGCTTCATAACATTGTGGTTGGAAAAGATGAATGGTATGACTTCAGTCCTTTTGAATTTGTTGAGACTTGTTTTGTGGACTAATACATGATGTATTCTGGAGAATATTCCATGTGCATTTTAAAAGAATGTGCATTCTGCTGTTTTAGGATGGAATGTTGTGAATATGTCAGTTAGATCCATCTAGTCTAATGTGTCATTCAAAACCACTATTTCCTTGTTGATTTTCTATTTGTAGGATCTATCCATGTAAGTACACCCCACTTACAGTCTCCTATTATTATTGTATTACTATCTTATTACTGTTATTCCTTCCTTTATGTTTGTTATTAGCTATTTTGTGTATTTGAGTGCTCCCATGTTGAGTAGACAAATATTTACAATTGTCATATCTTCTTGTTGGATTGTTCCATTTATGATTATATAGTATCCTTATTTGTCTCATTACACTCTTTGTTTTAAAGTCTGTTTTGTCCAATATAAGTATTGCTACCCAGTTTTCTTTTCACTTCTATTTGCCTAATAAATGCTTTTCTATCCTTTCACTTTCAACCTGCATGTATCTTTAGGTCAGAAGTGAGTCTCTTGTGGGCAGCATATAGATGGGTTTTGCTTTTTTTATCCATTCCTTCATCCTGTGTCTTTTGGAGCATTTAGTCCATTTACATTCAAAGTAATATTGCTAAGTATATCTGTATTGCCATTTTGTTATGTTTTATGGTTATGTTTTTAGTTATTCTCTGTTCCTTTCTTCTCTTGCTCTCTTCTGTGATGGTTTGCTGGCTTTCTTTAGCAATATACTTGAATTTCTTTATTTTTCACATATCTATTACTGGCTTTTGATTTGTGCTTACCATTAGGTTTGTATATAACATTTTATGCATATAACAGTCTATGTTAAGTTGATGGCAGCTTGAGTTTGAATCCATTCTTTATTTTTCTGCTCCTACATTGTAGGATATCATATCATACTTTACATCCTTTCATTTTGTGAATCCCTGGACTAATTTTTATAGATATGCTTAATTTTACTGCTTTTGTACTTCCTATTTTTCTTCTACTTATGGCCTTTCTTTCCATTGAAAGGATCCCTTTTAACATTTCTGACAGGGCTGGTTTAGTGGTCATGAATTCCTTTAACTTTTATTTGTCTGGGAAACTCTTTCTCTTTCCTTTTGAATGATATAGCCTTGCTGGGTAGAGAATTCTCATACAGTTTTTTTTTGTTTTGTTTTGTTTGTTTGTTTGTTTGTTTGTTTTTTTTCAGCACTTTGACTATGTCATGCCATACCCTTCTGGCCTGCAAATTCTTCACTGAAAAATCAGCAGATAGCCTTTTGAGGTTTCCTTTGTATGTAACTGTGTTT
Source organism: Canis aureus (assembly GCF_053574225.1). Lineage (NCBI taxonomy): Eukaryota > Metazoa > Chordata > Mammalia > Carnivora > Canidae > Canis > Canis aureus. Next base: position 43,593,714 of record NC_135628.1, on the reverse strand, counting down.
TTTGTTTTTTTTTTTTCTCTTGCTGCTTTTAAAATTCCCTTTGACTATTTTTTGCCGTTTTAATTACATAGTGATTAAATACATGTGTCTTAGTGTGGACCTCCTTGAAATTATTTTTTTAGGGGCTCCTGTGCATCCTGGATCTAGATTTCAGTTTCCTTCCCCAGATTCAGGCAGTTTTCAGCTATTATTTCTTCAAATAAAATTTCTGCCTCCTTTTATCTCTCTTCTCCTTCTATGATCCCTATAATGTGAATGTTATTACACTTGGAGTCACTAAGTTCCCTAAATCTATTTTCATTTTTCTGTTTCCTGTTTAGCTTGATTGCTCTTCATTATTCTATCCTCCAGGTCACTGGTCTGTTCTGCTCCTCAAGTCTACTATTTATTCCATCTCTGTATTCTTAATTTCAGGTATTGAGTTCTTCATCTCTGATTGGTTCTTTATGTTTTCTATCTCTTTAAGAGTATCACTGAGATCCTCTACTCTTAAGTCCAGTGAGTATCTTTATGACCATTACTTTAAATAGTCTATTAGGCATGTTACCTATCTACATTTCATTTAGCTCTCTTGCTATAATTGCCTCAAATAAAAGAACATGACAAATCTATTCCACTGACTCCTCATTTTGCCTAATTCTTTGTGTCTGTTTCTATGTATTAGGAAAGTGAACTATGTCGTCTGCTCTTGAAAGTAGTGGCCTTATGAAGAAGAGCTTCTGTAGTGCCCTGCAGGGCAATGTCCCCTATTTACCAGAACCTGGCACGTCAGGGGTACCTCCTATATGTGTTGTAAGTACCCTACTGCTGTGGCTGAACTGTTTGCCTTCAGTCATTTGCAATGACTCTTTGCTTTTTGTGGGCAGATTTTGGTCCCTGTGTTATTAATGGGTCAGTCTGGGTTGCCTTGGGCTTGAGTTGAGTCAGGCCAGACATTTGCCAGACATGTAGCACCAAACTGCAGTGTGCTTTCCCTGTGTTGTCCCCTGAGAAGCTTTCATTGGTAGACAGGGCCTGCAGTCAGGCCAGATATCTCTGCCCCCAGCCCATTGCTGGGGCTGCAGTCAGACTGGTTTGTGTGGTTATCTTCCCCCCTTCCCAGGGCAGGAATCACTTTGGAGTGGTGATGGCCCCTGTTGGAGCTGCTTGCACACTGCCAACCTTGTGATACTACTTTGGATGAGTTCTAGCCAAGGGCATATTGGAGGAGACAGGTCCACAGGAGAATGTGGGGGTGATGCATACAGTGTTAGCAAGGTTTGCATGGGTCTTTTGTGGGAGGAGATGTGAAACCAAGACTTTGCTAGAGGGGGCATGTCCACAAAAGAATGCTGGGGCAGTGTACACTGTCAGCAATTTAGGTAGTGAGTGTTGATGCAGCACTGGTTCCAACAGGTGTTCATGTGTCTGTCTAGGCTGGGAGGCAGAAGAGTAAAATGGCACCTGTTGGCTCCTTTATTCCTGGAGAAGTCTTCCAATGATCCTTGCCCCTCTAGCGACATGCTGAGATTAGTAAACAAGTCTCCCTCCTGTATACCAAGGCATTTTTCAAGCTGTTGCTTCCATGCTGTATTTCAACGGGACAATTTGTTGTGCCATCTCTCTAAGGACAGGGATCAGTTTCCTCTTCTCTCCAGCTCTCCCAGAGCTGAGCCTGCTGATTTTTAAAGTTCCAGGTCTTAGGCAACTCTGATTATAAGAACTCAAGAAGTTAGGCCCCTCTGGTTTTCAAAGCCAAATGTTAGAGATTTGCCTTCCTTGTGCTGGTTCCCCATGCCTGGGTGCCTGGTGTGAGAGTCTGGTTCTCTCCCCTCTCTGTGCCCACTGCATCCTTCCCTCCTGCGAGCAATGCTGCAGGTCATTTTAGTTCTTGACCATGACTCTGCCCTTCCTACCTTCTTTGATGTGGCATCTTCTCTACATTTAGCTATGGAGAGCCTGTTCTGCTAGTTGCCAGGTTGTTTTCTGGGTTATTTACACTGATATGGGTGTTATCTAGGTGTGTCCATAGGATATGCTGCGCTTATGATTCTCCCACTCCTCCCTCTTCCCTGGAAGTTCCTGTGAATCTTTTGCATATATGGCTATTGTTGATTCTCCCACTCCAGTTTCTTTGGGTCTCTTATTGGGGCCCTTTGCTCTAATCTCCCGTCTTTCATCTTGGGTATCTCCTGTTTCTAAACATCCTATGCAAGGCAGTTTCCTGTAAGGTTCTGACACTTCTCTCAATTCAAAACAAGAATTGAAGACCAATTCTCCATCCACAACTGAAACATAAAACCACGCCTCAATTTATGGTTTTCAAAGGCCTTCAGATGTTTTCTCATTGTGCCACCAACAGAATTTCTTTCTAAAGTCTGAACTGGAATTCCATAGTTGAAGCCTTCAAAGGTCTGGAGATTCTGCCAATTTGTCGAAGGTTTTTATTGGCTGCAAGTTACGATTGAAATTGTTTACTTGCTATTCAGTTCGATACGATAAGAGAGATTTCTAAATAGGTTGCCTCAGGCTTTTTAGTACTGTGTAAAATAATAATATAAAAACTGTATAACTATCTTTTGGTAGACAAAAAAAAAATAGCTCACGTTATCTCAAGAATTTTGTTAACAGGGACGCCTGGGTGGCTCAGCCGTTGAGCGTCTGCCTTCGGCCCAGGGCAGGATCCTGAAGACCCGGATCAAGTCCCACATCAGGCTCCCTGCATGGAGCCTGCTTCTCACTCTGCCTGTGTCTCTGCCTCTCTCTCTCTCTCTCTCTCTCTCTTATAAATCAATAAATCTTTTTTTAAGAATTTTGTTAATAAACCCTCTCTCTCGAATAAATCAAAAAATCTTTTTTTAAAATAATTTTGTTAATAAACCCTCTGTTTCTGTCATATACATTCTGCCCTTGCCTTTCAACCCTATTGCTCCTGCATATGAGTTTCCAGGTGTGTATGTGTGTGTATATCATCTCTGTGTATGCGTATAACTTACATGTAAGATGCATAAGAGTTGGTGACACATGTGACCTATCATATCTCCTTCAAACCTCAAGAACAAAAAAATAAATATTTTGGAGAATAAAACTGTATTTGCATATAGATAGATACTGATACATTGAACTCCTAGCTACTGTTCCTTTAATCCTCCTGAGTCCCTGCAGCAAAGGTATGTCCAGCACTATGGACTATTTTTTCTTCATCTCAGGAATTCTGAGTTTTCACATGTGAAAACTGAAGGATATTATGAGTTTACAATGTAAAAACCTTCATGTTTAGGAAAATGCATTATTCACTGTTGTCCTTAGAAGAACCAAAATGGTCACAACGAAGAGAACATTTAAAGAAAACTATGATAAGGTATTGATAAAGAAGATTAAATGATCAAATCTGACATTTCTGCAATATCTAATTCAAAAGGCCAAGGTGTCATTCCAGTAAACCAACTTGAAAAGAAAACAGGCTTATTTTGATAATCCATCTTTCCTCTGTAAGTTTGGTTTCCATAGCCACAGGCTTGTCAGCCAGCTGGTTTGGTTAATGATGACCCTGGGGAAGCAACAACATGGGTCTCCATTTCCATCCCTATTTGCAAAACATAGCCAAATTGGTTCTACAAGTTGTCTGAGAAGGAAACTTTTACCCTAGAGAGAGATAATACTCAACTCGGATCAGCAACATCTTCAGTAAAACGGGCAGATAGGAATTCTTGGGTTTGTCTACAATCCAATACCCTCTTAGGGAGTACTAATAGTGTCATGACATTCCCCTCAGTCTGAGGATAAGGGAAAACAAGTCCACTGCCCTATCCTATAACTCAGATGTTTTTCATCAATACTCAGAAGTCCCCAGGGTTGTTTCTGAACCTCAGCTGCCTGATCTATAAACAGAGACATTTGCTCAGTACCTTCTGTTCCAATATGCTGAGATCTTGCTCTCTGACCAAACAATTTCTGTTCCACTATAAACAATTCTCAGGATTCTTTCTCTCTCATTTCTCTTTTCCAATGCTGGCTATAGTCCTAAGCTCTAGCACCCAGGAGGACAACCTTCTGGCTTATTAAGCCAAAAGCCGTATGATTTCTCCACCTTTGTAACTCACTTTTAGATGAGGTCATTAGGATAAACCCTAATCCAAGATGGCAAATGTCCTTATAAGAGGAGGAAAATGCCATATGAAGATGGATACACAGAGAACACCATGACACAATGGAATCAGAGACAGAAGTACCACAGTTGCAAGCCAAGGAACACCTGGGGTTACTAGAAACAAGAAAAGGCCAGAAAGAAGTCCTCCTCTAAAACCTTTGGAGGGAGCATGACCCTACCAACACCTTGATTTCAAGCTTTTGGTCCCCAGAACTGAGAGAACAAATTTGTGCACAGTTGATTTTTTTAAAACCCAAGTAATAAAATTTACATCTTTCACCACTAAGACTTCCTTGCTTCTGTCCATCTCATTCCTAGTCGTCCTTCAGTCATAACTCAACTCTCATTTCCTTAAAGCTTTTTGTCTTCAGTACAATGTATGATTCCATTTCAGCACTATATCTAGTACCTACTGTATCCAATACATTATGCTAGCTGGTACAGATAAAACAAAGTTTCTTTTTCTCTTAATCTTTTTTTAAAATCAAAATATAATTGACATACAATATCCTATTAGTTTCAGGTGTACATCATAATGATTCAATATTTTTGTACATTAAAAATCAATACTCATATAAGATCTGAAAGAATCCAATAAAAAACTATTAGAACTAACACATAAGTTTAATAAGGTTGCATGTATTTCTGTACAGTAGTAATGAGCAAATCAAAAATGAAATTAAGGAAACAATTGCATTTATAATATTAGCAAAAAATAAAATACTTAAGAATAAATTTAACAAAAGGAATGCAAAACTTCTGTGAAAACTAAATAATATTGTTGAAGGAAGTTAAAGACCTAAATATATGAAAATACATCAATGTTCATGGACTGGAAGATTTAAGATGGCTTTACCCACAATGATCTACAAGTTCAACAAAATTTCTAAATCCAAGCTGGCTTCTTTGCAGAAATTAACAAGCTGATACTAAAATTCATAGGGAAATTCAAAAAACCCCAGAATAGCCAAAAGAATCTTGAAAAAGACATTGAAGGACTCACAATTCCCAATTTCAAAGTTACAGTATCAAAACAAGATGATCCTGGCATAGGATGGACATGTAACTCAATGGAATAGAATTGAGAATCTAGAAACAAATCTTCACATTTACAGTCAATTTATTCTGATAAGGATGCCAAGACAAATAATGTGGAATGAAAATCCTTTTTAACAAATGGTACTGGCCCCAATGTTCATAGCAGCAATGTCCATAATATCCAAACTGTGGAAGGAACCATAATGTCCTTCGACAGATGAATGGATAAAGATGTGGTATATATATATTATGGAATATTACTCAGCCATCAAAAAGAATGAATATCTACCATTTATATCAACATGGATGGAACTGGAGGGTATTATATGGAGTGAGATAAGTCAATCGAAGAAAGATAATTATCATATGGTTTCACTCATATGTGGAATATAAGAAATAGTGAAAGGGACCATAAGAGAAGGGGTGAAACTAAGTGGTAAAAATTTAGAGAGGAAGACAAACTATGAGAGAGTCCTGAGAAACAACAAAGGGTTGCAGAAGGGGAGGTGGATGGAGGGATATGGTAACTAGGTGATGGGCATTAAGGAGGGCACACGATGAGATGAGCACTGGGTGTTGCACTATATGTTGGCAAACTGAAATTAAATAAAATTTCAAAAATTTTTAAAAAAATGGTGCTAGGAGCGACAACTAGACATTCATATGCAAAAGAATAAAGTTTGACCCCTGCTTCATATCATATACAAAAATTAATTCAAAATAGATCATACACCTATATGTAAGAGCTAGAATTATAAGACTCTTAGAAGAAAACATGGGAGTAAATCTTCTGACTTTGGATTAGGCAATGATTTCTTAGATGTGACACCTGAGATACAAGCAACAACAACAAAATTAGATAAATTGGACTTCACCAAAACTAAAAACTCTTGTGCCTCAGAGGGAACCATTAAGAAATTTAAAAAAAAACCCACAAATGGAGAAAAATATTGTCAATCACATATCTAATAAAGGATTTGGATCTAGAATATATAAAGAACACTTACAACTCCATAATATAAAGACAACTCAGTTTTAAAATGGGAAAAGAATCAGAATAGACCATCTCCAAAGAAGATACACAAATTCCCAATAAAACATCAAAAGATGATTAGCATCATTAGCTGTCATGGAAAAGCAAATCAAAACCACGATGAGATATCACCTCACACCTGTTAGGATGGCTGTAATAAGATAATAACAAGTATTGACAAAGATGTGGAAAAGCTGGAATGCTCATACATCGATGGTGGAATGTAAAATGATGTGGCCACTTTGGAAAATAATTTAGTCACTCCTCAAATTGTTAAGTATAAAGCTACCATAAATAAAATGTGTATATCCCTACAGTGGGATATTATTCAGTAAATAAAGGAATGAAGTTTTGATGTATGCCACAACATGAATGAACCTTGAAAACATTATGTAAAAAAAAAAAAAAAAAGGCAATTTTAAAAGACCACTTGGCACTTAACTCCATTTATATGAAATGCCCAGAATAGGCAAATCCACAAAGACCAAAGTAAATTAGAGTTGCCTAGAATTGAGGAGGTTAGAAGAAATGGAGAATAGCTGCTAACAGTATGGAGTTTCTTTTTGAGATGATAGAAATATTTTTAAATTGATTGTTGTGGTGGTTACACAATCTGTGACTATATCAAGAACAACTTAATTGTATACTTTAAGAGGGTGAATTGAATGTTATATGAATTATATCTCTATAAAGCTGTTATATTTTATAAAATTGGTTGAGCTTAAGTCATGGACCTACACTATAGCTGCAAAGGAGGCTGGAAAAGTGACTATCTGGCTTTTCAGTCTTCCTCCTACCAGAATTCCTACAGTAAGAATTTTCCAAAACCTGGGAGGATAACTCAGATGCTGGACAGCCAAATATATATATATATATTTCCTAAGGCAGCTAGGAGTGTAATAAGTGCTATATGAATAATGCCAAGTGCAAAAGCAATGAAGTCTCCTACGAGGAAATTTTTTTTTTTTTTTATAAAAAGTTCTTGCACAGCAAAGGAAACAGTCGACAAACTAAGGCAACTTATGGAATGGGAGACGATATTTGCAAATGATACACCAAATAAAGAGCTAGTATCCAAAATCTATAAAGAACTTCTCAGACTCAACACCCAAAGAACAAATAATCCAATCAAGAAGTAAGCAGAAGACGTGAACAGACATTTCTCTAAAGAAGACATACAAAAGGCCAACAGACACACACAAAAATGCTCCACATCACTCAGCATCAGGGAAATATAAATCAGAATCACAATGAGATCTCACTTCACACTGGGCAGAATGGCTAAAATTAATAACTTAGGAAACAACAGATGTTGGTGAGGATGTGGAGAAAGGGGAACCCTCCCTCCCATTTGTGGGAATGCAAACTGGTACAGTCACTCTGGAAGACAGTATGGAGGTTCCTCAAAAAGTTTAAAATAGAGGTACTCAATGACCCAACAATTGAACTGCTAGGTATTTATTCAGAGCATACAAACACAGTGGGGTGCAGGTGCCCCTTTGAATCGATGTTTATAGCAGCAATGTCCACAATAGCCAAACTATGGAAAGAGCCCAGATGTCCAATGACAGATGAATGGATAAAAAAGATTACATATTATGTAATCTTTAATGAAATACTACTCAGGCATCAAAAAAAATGAAATCTTGCCATTTGCAATGATGTGGTTGGAACTAGAGGATATTATGCTAAGTGAAATAAGTCAGTCAGAGAAAGACAATTATCACATGATCTCACTCATATGTGGAATTTAATAAACAAAACAGAGGGTCATAGGGGAGGAGAGGAAAAAATAAGACGAAAGCAGAGAGGTAGACAAACCATAAGAGACTCTTAATCATAGGAAACAAATTGAGGGTTGCTGGAGGGGAGGGGGTGAGAGGATGGGGCAACTGGATGATGGACATTAAGGAGGGCACTGAGTGTTATATAAGACCTCTACCTCACTGACCTCTACCTCTGAAACCAAAAATACATTATATGTTAATTAATTTATTTTACATATTTTTTAAAAAGAAAAAGTATTGATACTGCTCCTTCCCTAAGCTCATTCAACAAATGTTGTATTCTGTCTTCTAGGATGTGTATTATTAGCCTTACCTACTCTAAGAAATTACAAGCTCCATGAGATGCCTGGGTGGCTCAGCCATTAAGCATCTGACTTCGGCTCAGGGTGTGATCCTGGAGTCCTGGGATAGAATCCCACCTCAGGCTCCCTGCATAGAACCTGCTTCTCCCTCTGCCTATGTCTCTGCCTCCCTCTGTGTGTCTCTCATGAATAAATAAATAAAATCTTTTTTTAAAAAAATTACAAGCTCCTTGAGATCACTTCAAGTTACAAATTCCTTGAGATCTACTTTTCTTACAGCCCTCAACCAAATCTAGCAAGTGTTGAATGATCAGTAATTGATTTAACTAGTGGTAATGTCCTACACCTTCACCACAACTGTCAATTTTATTGTAAGTTTAGGATTTTTCTTTTTTTTTTTTTTAAGTAAGCTCTATGCACAACATAGGACTTGAACTCACAACCCTAAGATCAAGAGTCACATGTCCTACTGACTGAGCCAGCCAGGTGTCCTAGTATAGGGTTATTTTTCATCCAGTCTTTTTATTATTTATCAATTGAAAATTGTTGGAGCTTTTAAATATTGAGTGGGCTCTCATATGTAATCAGTTGATTAGGTTTTATAGCCCTTTTTAAATGTAACTAAAATTGGCTTTTTAGTAACAAAACTTCTTTGTGACTTTTGCTTGCAGAAATATTTTCAATTAATGAGTTAGCTACTTTGGCTCTACAAAAAAATCACACCATCTTAATTTGATAAAGTTCAATTACCAAAGATTCCCATACAGATTGGAGAAATTTACATGATTTTTATTTTCAGAGTTTGAGCAAGGGAGAGAAAAACCAGAACACTGATTTGTAATTTTGAGAAAATCAAACAAATGTGCTTTTTTTCCCCCCAGATTTTATTTTTTTTATATGACATAGCACAAGTAGGGAGAGCAGCAGGCAGAGTGAGAAGGAGAAGCAGACTCTCCACTGAGCAGGGAGCCCGATGTGGGGCTCCATCCCAGGACCCCAGGATCATGACCTGAGCCAAAGGCAGAAGCTCAACCAACTGAGCTACCTAGGTGTACCAAAACAAATGTGTTTTTATGCGATCTTAATTTATCTTAAAAATAATATGCTTCTAATACTGATAAGCTCAAGGGCATAAAAGATTCCTCATATGTATCCTTGTTTAATTTCTCAAACCACAGTAAATGAAAAAAATCTAAACTTTGTTAAAATACACAGGCTTACAGTAGTTGTTGAAGCCAGTTTAATTTACTTCTCTCATGTACTCAGTTAAAAATATATATACATATATATATGTTTGTATTTAAGTCACTTTTAATTTCTTTCTTCAAAATAATTGCATAATCACACTTGATATTTAACCACTTGCAGTTTGAAGTGTCATTTTTTACATCATCTATATCTAGAAAGTCTCATGGGAAATAACAATAACAAAAAATGCAGATGTCTTCATCATCATTCCAACTTCACTTAGAGGATCCTTATACATCCTGATGCAGTTTTGACTCAAGCAGCCTAACTACCACTTGTATGTCATGAAATTCCAAATGTGGACATTTTAATCTGTATTTAAGGAAATCACTAAATAATTTATGTTTATACTTCTTACAAGTTTTATGTGCTTAGAATCTAATAGTCTCTCTTGAAAAGCAACAGAGAAACAGCATGATTTTATAAATGAGATAAGGGCTCCAACTATTTAGTTAGGGATCTTGTGTTTTGATTTTACTGTAACCATTACTATGCTGCCATTCGCAAGTGTTTTCTCACTGTACAGCCACTGCCTGGGACAATGGAAAATATAAATGTGATTTTCATTTGTCCATTGAATATTTCCAATTGATGAGGAGCTATTTTGTCTTCTTGATCTCATTCCTCTTTAGTTTTCAGTATGTTTAGATTTTTTGGCTAGGATAAAGCAAATAATCTTGGAAAGTTAAGTTCTACTAGGTTGTAATGTCTTTTCTTAATGAAATCTACAGAGTACCTAAACTTCCAAGTCATCCATTGTGGATATCTTCTACTCTTATCTAAAATCTCACATATTTGGCGAGGGGGGGGCGGAAATCTGGAAAGAATGGCATAACTCATAGGGGATCCAATGTTAGTGAGCATTTTTCTTTGGTGTTTTCATTCCATATTTGAGAAAGATAACCTCACCACTCCACCAATGAAACCACTTTTTGTGGCACGTTTGTAAGTTCAAGCATTTCATTCTCTGACCACCGCACTCTGTCCCATGCCTAGCAATCCTGCAGTGTGACACTTCTGGTCCAGCAACCCTTCCACCTTGGCATCATCCTTGCTTCTCACGACTCACTTCTCTCCTAAGGTAGCCTGAAATCCAGAGTCACTCACTAAATCACTCCCCCGGTGGCCCTCACCTCCCTTTCCCCACCCTCCCTTCTCCTGTTACTTGAGGAAACCTCAACCCTCATTAAACCCTACCCTGCCTGCTCCACGTGGCTGACTGATCTCACTTTAAATTCATGACCACTAACCCCAAGTGGGCCCTCGATTCTGCCTGGTAATCACACTACGTTTCCCTAATCAAATCACTGCCCCACTCTCCCGGGCAACTGCATCATCATCTCTTCCAGCACCCTCGCCTTTATCCTTACTCCCCATTGATGACTTTGGTTCTCATTTAAATAAGGGAGCCATTGTCCTTGTTTTAAAACATAAATCAAGTAGTGTCCTTTCTCTGCTCAGAACCCTCCAGCAGCTCCCCTTCTCCCTCATAACACCAAAGTCCTTACAATGACTCACAAAGTAGATGAGATCTGGCCCCCTTAACTCTCTGGCTTCATCCCCTGTATCCTCTACTGCATTACTGCTCCTGTCTTACTGGCCTCCTTGTGGCTCAGCAAACACACCAAGCACTCTCCTATATCAGGGCCATGGCATCTGCTGTTCCCTCTGCCTACCACACTCTTCCCCCAGATATATTTATATGGCTCACTCCTTTGCTCACTCCTTTGTCTTTGTCTCAGTGAGGTCTTCTCAGGCTAGTTTGTTTAATTTGAATATTCTCCTTCATCCTGGAAACTCCCTCTACCCTCTTCCTGCTTTATGTTTCTCCACAGCACTTATTTCATCTGCACACTATGTTTTACTTCTTTGTTTGGTTTATTGTCTACATACACCTACTAGAATGTAAGCTTAGGCCTATAGGCTGGGATGGTGACCTATTTCGTCCACGCTGAAACCGCAGCACCTAGAAAAGTATTTGTTATATAGTGTGGGCTTCATAAACATTTGTCGAATGAATGAATGAATGAATGAATGAATGGAGCATCTTTATTAAAAGAGGTGTGTCTAGGGCAGCCCCGGTGGCGCAGCGGTTTAGCGCCGCCTGCAGCCCAGCGCGTGATCCTGGAGACCCTGGATCCAGTCTCATGTCGGGCTCCCTGCATGGAGCCTGCTTCTCCCCCTGCCTGTGTCTCTGCCTCTCTCTCTCTGTATCTCTGTGAATAAATAAATAAAATCTTTAAAAAAAAAAAAAAAAAGAGGTGTGTCTAAACCTCACCTATCGGCTTACTAGTTAATGTCAGGTTTTTGCTTCTGTAATCATTAGCAAATAACACTTAAATTCAAATTTGTATTTGACTGGCAAAAAAGAGAAGTTGGAAAATCATAAAAATAATCTTACCCTGCTGGGGCAGAGCAGCTGTGACCAGTGCTGTGCCCAGCAGGAGCATCTGTGTAGTTTCCTTTGCCCAGAAAAGAAGGAGATGCTGTAGTCCATTCTCAACAGATATCTCAGAAATAATGGCTTGTAACTCAAAGCTGCTTTTTCTTTCTTTTTTTTTTTTTTTTTTTTTTTAGAAAATCATAAGACCAAAATCATATAAGGCCATGGAATTTGCATAAGTCCCACTCACATTCATCAATACTATTTACCTTACTACAGAAATGCTTTTTAGGTAACCAAAGGTTACCTTCACATTAGTCAACATTAATGGCATGTCTAGGCAATGCAAAAAAAATTAATAAGATATTTTATCAATATATAAATATACCAAATTTTATTATATCATAAATCACTCAGTGTTTTCTTGTATCTATTTTTAAAGACAGTATTAAATTATGTAGGTCTATATCATTAATACATTACAATCTGGGGTATTGGGTTAGAGATTTTAATTGAGTAGTGGTTTGGGAATTTTTTTGAAGAAAAAAAAGCAAGATCAATTTTCCCCTTGCAAACTTTGGTGGGTAATATGAATGTCACAGATATTACCTGCTTTATAAATCATTTTTTAAGTTCCTTCTTCCATCTGAGCACTCAGAACAGCAACCCAGCAAAGCACGGAAAAACTGTTCAAATTTAAACCATTAAAATGAAATCTGTCTCTGAATGTCTGAAAGGATTTACTGTAAAAATATCAGTTTGAGATTAAGTCAATAAAATTAATCATAACCCTGAAGGAGAAAAATGGTGGGGACAGGGGGGCCCCAGAAAACACTACACAATTCAACAATGCTATCAAGGAAGGGACCTGGGGGATTACTATTAATTCACCATAGCTAAATTCAAATACAGGTTTTTCTTTGTATGTTCAACTTGTGGTGTCATTTTTTTCATCATCAAAATTAACCAAGAAATAGTGATGAGAACTTTTTTCCCATTTGAATTTACTAGCTGCATAAGCTAGCTGGAATCTGTATAAAAGTTTTAAGACAAATTCGTGATTTGAATACCAACTACAGTGACAAGGCCAGATTTTTTTCCTTCTTCTTTGTAAAGCTGCTGTGTTGCAGTGGATAACCATAAATGTGAAAAACAGCTAATTTGTTGTTCCTCCTGTATCAACCATTGTCTACTGTGTCCAAAACATGCAGAAACTAAGTCAGGAAGGCATAGAGTGCTGAGCAGAAAGTGACCCTTTCTGCCTTGCTGTAGCACTTATGGATGGATGGAGCACTCCGGTCCCCTACTGCCTGTCATTACTCCTTGTTTTATGGATGCATAGTCTTCTCCCCCTTAAGACTGTACCTAGAGCAGTACTTGGAGTTTCCTATTTCCTCTGTTGACCCTAAATTCCTTAAGGCTAGGACAATGCCTAATTCACCTTTCTAAATCTCACAAAACGAGTTTCATTAAAGGCATGGTTGTATACGTTCACTATTAAACAATAAGCTCTTGAAAATAAAAATCCAGTCTGATTCATCTTTTATTGCCTAGCACAGTGCCTTAAACCTGGTTAGCACTGATTAATGAAATAAATAAATGTTGGCTTGATATTGAATGAATGATTGAATAATGAGTGAATGAATATCAAACACTCTACCACCCCTTGGTAAGTGACCTCAGGGAATAAGCAGAGCGGCTTTGTGGTCCAGCCTCCTATCCCAGCTGCTTGCTTCAGAAACAAGGAAAGCAGAACTGTCTGTGCAGTAGTAACTTCAACATAGCCAAGCTCATTCCCAGCAGAATTTCCAATAACATGTAACATTCATATCCCAGAGCTAGTCCCTCAAGCTGGTAACATAGAAAATCAAATTCCCTAGTATTTTAACTGTTTTTTAATAAAACCTAGTTAAAACTACTTTGGCCACTAGATGGCACTTGTATTAGCCATGTCTCCAATTTGGGAAGAAGTCCTGTTCCAAAAGTGCTTTGCTAAGTGGTATGAAGCTTAAAACTGTGAATGCATTCATTAAATATATATATATATATATGGGGCACCTGGGTGGCTCAGTCAGTTAAGTGTCCAACTCTTAGTTTCAGCTCAGGTCATGATCTCAGGGTCGTGGAATGGAGCTCTGGACTTCAGGCTCTGTACTCAGTGTGGAGTCGGCTTGAGAGTCTCCCTCTTCCTCTCCCTCTACCATGCACTCTTTCTCTCTCTAAAATAAATAAAGTCTTTAAAAATAAACTTTAAATGTATTTCAGAAAGAGAGAGAGTGCACAAGCATGAACAGGGGGAGGGGCAGAGGGAGAGAGAGAAGCAGACTCCCCACTGAGCAGGGAGCCCCCACTCGGGTCTCAATCCCAGGACCCTAGGATCATAACCTGAGCCAAAGGCAGGTGTTCAACCAACTAAGCCACACAGACACCCTTTTAAAAATAAATTGATAAAATACTAAAAGATCTGCAGAAAACTTACAAATGGTAACTAAATTTATATAGTACTGTAATTTATTATCACTATATATTTTTTAAATTAAGTTCTCTTTAATTAAAATTTAGTATACTATTAGTTTCAGAGGTAGAATTTAGTGATTTATTAGTTGCATATAACACCCAGTGCTCATTCCATCAAGCGCCCTGTTTAATGCCTAGCACCCAATTATCCCATCTGCCCACCTCCTCTCCAGCAACTCTCAATGTTTCCTATAGTTGAGTCTCTTATGATTTGCTTCTCTCTCTGTTTTCATCTTCTTTTCTTTTTCTTTCCTTTCCCCTATGTTCATCTTTTTTGTTTCTTAAATTCCACATATGAGTAAAATCATATATTTACCTTTCTCTGACTGACTGATTTCACTTAGCATAATACCCTCTAGTTCCATCCACGTTGTTGCAAATGGCAAGATCTCATTCTTTGGATGAGTAATCTTCCATTGTATACATAGGTCAAGTCTTCTTTATCCATTCATCTTTCAGAGAACATCTGGGCTCTTTCCATAGTTTGGCTATTGTGGACATTGCTGCTATAAACATTGGGGTGCAGGTGCCCCTTTGAATCACTGTGTTTGTATCCTCTGGATAAATATCCAGCAGTACAATTGTTGGGTCATCGAGTAGCTCTATTTTTAACTTTTTGAGGAACCTCCATACTGTCTTCCAGAGTGACTGTACCAGTTTGCATTCCCACCAACAGTGTAAGAGGGTTCCCCTTTCTCCACATCCTCATCAACATCTGTTGTTTCCTGAGTTGTTAATTTTAGCCATTCTGACTAGTGTGAAGGGGTATCGTACTGTGGTTTTGATTTATATTTCCCTGATGCTGAGTGATGTTGGACATTTTTCATAACACTGTATATTCTTATATAATATTAAACTACACTAGACTAGACTAGACCATGCTATACTATACTTCATTACAATATTTTCCAAATTGATGTTCTGGGAACTTGTAAAAAATAAATATGGGAGCGGATTAAGGAGCACATTTCTTGTGAGGAGTACCAGGTGTCATGGAAGTGATGAATCACTATATTGTACACCTGAAAATAATATTACACTGTATGTTAACTAGAATTGAAATAAAAACTTTAAAAATTATATGTGTACATATACATTATATATATGTATATACATTATATATGTATATATGGAATCTACAGTCTAGGCCTACTAAGTCCAAATTTTTGCCCAGAGCCCAGAAATCTGCATTTTAGTAAACTTCCAGGGAATTTCTTACAGAATAGTTTCCATAGAAAATACCACCATCTAAACCCACATTCATATGGAAAAGTCATTCATGATTTCAACTAAGGATTCAAATAATAAATCCTCCCTCTCGTTGTCCAATACTTGCTAAGGCACCTTCATATTGCATTAAAGATACCCTATCCTTGTATGCTCCAAGTTCCAGTTGGTGGTTTGTCACCCGCGAGAGAGTCTCCATCAAAGCTCAGGTGACAGTAAGTGAAATTGAGGGAAAAGGATAGGATCTCAAGAGTTATAAAGTGATAAAGGCCCTGGTGGGCCAGGACCTCCTGCTGCTACAAGAAGACTACAGGAACACTCCTGGCACATACTCCTTTCCTTGCTAGTCCCTTCTCTCTTTCAGGTCAGTGTCACCCCATCCCCAACTACCCGTTTCCCTGCTATCTTCCACCGACTTTGATTACAATTTCTCTTTTCTTCCTGCCTCACTACAAAACAGACCCCAAATTCAGAGCCTCTCCCTTCCTATCCCTAAAACCAATATCTAATGCCTGCCTGATTTCCTTATTTTAAGCAACCAAGAGAAATAAATAGCTAAAAAGAAATCTCCCCATTGCGTTGTCTCATTCACTGTAGGCAGGATTACTAAATAAAATATAGGACACCAGTTAATTTAAATTTCAGCAAATAACTCTTGTAAAATAAGTATGGCCCAAATATTGCATGAGACATCATTATACCAAAAAATTATTCACTAAAATTCAAATTTCATTGAACATCCTGTATATTGATTTGAGAAATCCAAAACCTTAGCTGTAAGGGGAAAGAAACACAGAGATGATCACAAGTGTTAATGGACTTTGAGGTATCTAAAAGACTGCAGTGAGAATCATCTGTATGTCAGGAAACCTAGACTCAAACTCCTCTGGACATCTCCCCTCAACAGCAGAGATTGCTAGAGATGGAATGGAGCCTCCCAAGATTACAGAGGAGCCTAGCATTGATGCAGGCAAGACCAAAGAAGAGAATGAAACTGTAGAAAGCAGGAAAGCATACCACAGTACATCACATATAATATGGATCATTGTTTCCTTCACAATAAGTATGAAATTTTTGATTTGGTTATATATATATACTGGTAATGAGTCACCATGTAAAGTACATTTCTTATTGTACTGTACTTTCTTACGAAGTACAGTCCAGAATGGTTGATAAAGACTTTCCTGGGCCATCTAACAAAGGTAGTTGCTCTCAATGAGTGCCTAACTATAAGAAATATGCATAAATTGGGAAATGCCTATAGTATGTTAGCCTATTTACTTGAGCAGTTCCTACTCACTAGTATATATCTCAGACTATTCTTCCAGGGCATTCAATATAAATTGTGGCAGAAACTGGCTCTGTTCTCTTCTTTCTCAAATAATAATCAGACTACAGCTCCCCAATGCATGCAGCTCAGTGGAATCATGACTGGTTCTCACCAGCAGAATTTGGAGGAGGCAATGATGTGTGTCACCTCCAGTGAGGTGGTTAAGAGCATGTGCAACTTCTCCACACTATTTCCCCACCTTGTCTGAATGCTGGACTCAGACCACATTTCAAGACCTTTGAAGATGGAGGAATAGTTCATTGAAAAAGGCCTGGATCCTTGCATGGAGCAAAGCTCCAATCTATGCCTGACAACCTGCATTAGCTGTGACATGAATGATAAATCATCTTCTATTGTGTTGAGCAACATTATGGGTTATTTCAGAAGACTAACCTAACTATCACAATTATATTTTTATTAATGCAGGAGGCAGATAACTTATAATTGCAAATAAATTCAAGCCAGTACAAATTGCTACACAGATGGACTCTATAAAAAGTATACCAGTTATGAGCCAGGTGCTTCAGGAATGTTTCCCATTTTATTAGCATAATGATGGCATTTAGAGTTACCAATGATTTTGTAATTCTAAATGTATATTATCAATATTATCAGTTTGATCCTTGAGTTTCTTTTTCCATGCATTAATTTTTACATGAATTATAGGAGAAAGTAATAATTCGTATTGTAAGGCTTGTCATTCATGAGTAAAAAATTTGGAACCATTATACCAGGATAGTGAGGAATAAATTACATATATCTGATAACCTTCAAAATAATTTTATATATGAATATAATCCTATGTCTGTTTAGCCACATCCATCTTTCTTGATGGTGAGATTAACTCCTCAAATAATTTATAAAGGTAACACAAATGAATCCAGTTAATTTATGTTGCTGCCTATCTTAAATCTCCATTACTTGCAGGATAAGATCCAAATGTCACAGCATATTGTGCCCTTCATGTTCTTGCACTTCTCCCTTGACTCAGTACCCATCTGCCTGGCTCTCATCCTGAAGCAATGCTGAGTTACCTCCACTTGGACAAGTCACCTAAAAGTATATTTAAAGTGCAAATTTCTGGACTCCAGTTTTAAGAGTCATGTTCAGAAAGAATTAATAAGATAGATAAACCATTAGCCAGCCTTATTAAAAACAAAAGAGAAAAGACTCATATTAATAGAACATGAATGAAAAAGGAGAGATCACAACCAATACCAAGGAAATACAAACGATTTATGAGCAGCTATATGCCAATAAATTAGGCAATCTAGAAGAAATGGACGCATTTCTGGAAAACCACAAACTGCCAAAACTAGAACAGGAAGAAATAGAAAACCTGAACAGGCCAATACCACGGAGGAAATTGAAGCAGCCATAAAAACCTCCCAAGACCTAAAAGTCCAGGGCCAGATGGTTCCCAGGGGAATTCTATCAAACGTTTAAAGAAAAAGTAATACCTATTTTACTAAAGCTGTTCTGAAAGATAGAAAGGGAGAGAATACTTCCAAACTGGTTCTATGAGGCCAGCATCACCTTAATTCCAAAACCAGACAAAGACTCCACCAAAAAGGAGAATCATAGACCAATATCCCTGATGAAACCAGATGCAAAAATTCTCAACAAGATACTAGCCAATAGGATCCAACAGTACATTAAGATTATTCACCATGACCACGTGGGATTTATCCCCGGGATGCAAGGCTGGTTCAACACTCCTAAAGCAATCAACGTGATAGATCCCATCAATGAGAGAAAAAACAAGAACTATATGATCCTCTCAATAGACGCAGAGAAAGCATTTGACAAAATGCAGCATCCATTCCTGATCAAAACTCTTCAGAGTGTAAGGATAGAGGGAACATTCCTCAGCATCTTAAAAGCCATCTACAAAAAGCCCACAGCAAATATCATTCTCCATGGGGAAACACTGGGAGCCTTTCCCCTAAGCTCAGGAACACGACTGAGATTTCCATTCTCACCACTGCTATTCAACATGGTACTAGAAGTCCTAGCCTCACCAATCAGGCAACAAAAAGAAATAAAAGGCAAAAGGCAAATTCAAATTGGCAAAGAAGTCAAACTCTCCCTCTTCACAGATGACATGATACTGTACTTAGAAAACCCAAAAGACTCCACCCCAAGATTGCTAGAACTCATACAGCAATCTGACAGTGTGGCAGGATACAAAACCAATGCCCAGAAATCAGTGGCATTTCTATACACTAACAATGAGACTGAAGAAAGAGAAATTGAGGAGTCGATCCCATTTACAATTACACCCAAAAGCCTAAGATACCTAGGAATATAAACCTAACCAGAGAGGTAAAGGATCTATACCCTAAAAACTACAGAACACTTCTGAAAGAAATTGGTAAAATATTCCATGCTCACGGATTGGAAGAATTAATGTTGTGAAAATGTCAATGCTACCCAGGGCAATTTACATGTTCAATGTAATCCCTATCAAAATACCATGGACTTTCTTCAGAGAGTTGGAACAAACCATCTTAAGATTTGTGTGGAATCAGAAAAGACTCTGAATAGCCAGGGGAATATTGAAAAAGAAAACCAGAGCTGGGGGCATCACAATGCCGGATTTCAGGTTGTGCAACAAAGCTGTGATCATCAAGACAGTGTGGTACTGGCACAAAAACAGACACATAGATCAATGGTACAGAATAGAGAACCCAGAAGTGGACCCTGAACTTTATGGCCAACTAATATTCAATAAAGGAGGAAAGACTATCCATTGGAAGAAAGACAGTCTCTTCAATAAATGGTGCTGAGAAAATTGGACATCCACATGCAGAAGAAGGAAACTAGACCACTCTCTTTCACCATACAAAGATAAACTCAAAATGGATGAAAGATCTAAATGTGAGACAAGATTCCATCAAAATCCTAGAGGAGAACACAGGCAACACCCTTTTTGAACTTGGCCACAGCAACTTCTTGCAAGATACATCCACGAAGGCAAAAGAAACAAAAGCAAAAATGAACTATTGGGACTTCATCAAGATAAGAAGATTTTGCGCAGCAAAGGATACAGTCAACAAAACTCAAAGACAACCTACAGGATGGGAGAAGATATTTGCAAATGACGTATCAGATAAAGGGCTAGTTTCCAAGATCTATAAAGAACTTCTTAAACTCAACACCAAAGAGACAATCCAATCACGAAATGGGCAAAAGACATGAACAGAAATCTCACAGAAGAAGACATAGACATGGCCAACAAGCACATGAGGAAATGCTCCGCATCACTTGCCATCAGGGAAATACAAATCAAAACCACAATGAGATACCACCTCACACCAGTGAGAATGGGGAAAATTAACAAGGCAGGAAACAACAAATGTTGGAGAGGATGCGGAGAAAATGGAACCCTCTTACACTCTTGGTGGGAATGTGAACTGGTACAGCCACTCTTGAAAACTGTGGAGGTTCCTCAAAGAGTTAAAAATAGAACTGCCCTAGGAGCCAGCAATTGCACTGCTGGGGATTTACCCCAAAGATACAGATGCAGTGAAATGGCAGGACACCTGCACCCCAATGTTTCTAGCAGCAATGTCCACAATAGCCAAACTGTGGAAGGAGCCTCAGTGTCCATCGAAAGATGAATAGATAAAGAAGATGTGGTCTATATATACAATGGAATATTACTCAGCCATCAGAAAGAACAAATACCCACCATTTGCTTCAACGTGGATTGAACTGGAGGGTATTATGCTGAGTGAAGTAAGTCTATCAGAGAATGACAAACATTATATGGTCTCATTCATTTGGGGAATAAAAAAGATAGTGAAGGAATAAAGGGGAAAGGCGAGAAAATAGTGGGAAATATCAGAGAGGATGACAGAACTTGAGAGAAACCTAACTCTGGGAAACAACAAGGGGTAGTGTAAAGGGAGGTGGGCAGGGGGTTGGGTGACTGGGTGACGGGGATTGAGGGGTGCACTTGACAGGATGAGCACTGGGTGTTATGCTATATGTTGACAAATCAAACTCCAATAAAAAAACATATACAAAAAAAATAAGAGTTATGTTCAGTAAATATGGGGTAAGACCCTGGGCTTTGAATTTTAATAAATATCTCTGGTGACTCTGATGCAAGTGAATATAAATTACCTGTTAAGAAATGCAACTTAAATGATAAAAATATGTAATATGTAATACTGTAAGATGTTTTACAGGATTTTAACAAGAAAAAATGCTGCAAACTGCATTTCTATTTTTAAATATACATACTAGTTACTCATTTTATTTATATATGAAGTTCTAAAAATAAGTATGTAGAAGGCGCCTGGCTGGCTCGGTCAGTAGAGGGGTCATGAGTTAGAGCCCCACGTTGGATGTAAGAGATTATTTTTTTAAAAACCTGTATCTAAAATATCTACTGATATTTACTAAAATATAATAAATATAACAATGTAAAAATACTTATACTTTTATAAAACATATATTTTAAATATATGTATTTTATATAAAATTTTACTAAAACTAGGTAGTTTCTAAAATATCTACTAACATCTACATTTCTACAATATCTACTAAATTTCTTTCTAAAATAACTAAACTAAGGCCATTTTCCACTTTGATTAAGGGAAGTGTTAAAAGCTATTTTAACTTCAACTACTATGTTTAAGGTATGAATCTATATATTAAAAAGCAAAGTACTGGATAAATTTCTATGTAGATAGTGTTGATTTGAAAAAAAAAAATAGATGGTCAACTAATCTTCAGCAAGGCAGGAATGAATATCCAGTGGAAAAAAGTCTCTTCAACAAATAATGTTGGGAAAACTGGACAGCCACATACAGAAGAATGAAACTGGACCACTTTCTTACACAATACACTAAAATAAACTCAAAATGGATGAAAAACCTAAATGTGAGACAGGAATCCATCAAAATCCTAGAGGAGAACACAGGCAGCAATCACTTTGACCTGGGCTGCAGCAACTTTTTGCTAGACACATCTTCAAATGGAAGGGAAACAAAAGCGAAAATAAACTATTGGGACCTCATCAAGATAAAAAGCTTTCACACAGCAAAGAAAGCAGTAAACAAAACTAAAAGGCAACCTACAGAATGGGAGAAGATATTTGCAAATGTCTTATCAGATAAAGGGCTAGTATCCAATATCTAAAAGGAACTTATCAAACTCAACACCCATAAAACAAAAAATCCGGTCAAGAAATGGGCAGAAGACATGAACAGACATTTCTCCAAAGAAGACATACAGAAGGCCAACAGACACATGAAAAAATACTCCACATCACTTGGCATCAGGGAAACCACAATGAGATACCACCTTACACTGTCAGAATGGCTAAAATTAACAACTCAGGAAACAACAGATGTTGAGAGGATGTGGAGAAAAGGGAACCCTCTTACACTGTTGGTGGAAATGCAAACTGGTGCAGTCACTCTGGAAGACAGTGTGGAGGTTGCTCAAAAAGCTAAAAATAGAGCTACTTGATGACCCAACAATTGAACTGCTAGGTATTTATCCAGAGCATACGAACACAGTGATTCAAAGGGGCACCTGCACCCCAATGTTTATAGCAGCAATGTCCACAATAGCCAAACTATGGAAAGAGCCCAGATGTCCTCTGAAAGATGAATGGATAAAGAAGACTTGACCTATATATACAATGGAAGATTACTCAGGCATCCAAAAGAATGAGATCTTGCCATTTGCAACAACGTGGATGGAACTAGAGAGTATTATGCTAAGTGAAGTCAGTAGGTCAGAGAAAGACAAATATTATATGATCTCACTCATATGTGGAATTTAAGAAACAAAAGATAAACATAGGGGGACTGAAGGAAAAATAAGACAAAAACAGAGAGGCAAACCATAAGAGACTCTTAACTATAGGAAACAGAGTTGCTGGAGGAGAGGTGAGTAGGAGAATGGGGTAACTAACTGGACTATGGGCATTAAGGAGGGTTTGATGGAATGAGCGCTGGATGTTATATTCGACTGATGAATCACTAAGTTAATTAATCTGAAACTAATAATATACTATATATTAATTAAATTGAATTTTAATTAAAAAAAAATTTAAATAGCAATAATAGAAATAGGTAATATTACTGTCTGATCATCAGGAATGAACAATCACAGATTAAATTCAGTGGGGAAAAAAACAGCCTCCAGCTGCCAGTAGAGGCTATATAACCTGCAGGTAGAGTCAAAAGAAAATTTCGCTTTTCAAAATTAAATTTGAGTCAGGGGATAGTTCCATTCATATGAACTAACCATGCCTTATTATAACTCCTTAACCATTAGTTTAATTCTCAGAATGAGATTATTTTTAGTGAAATTTGGAAACAGATTTAAAATTTCATTCTCTCCTTCACTTCAATTCACTGTGAGACTTTTTGCCAATTACTTTCTTTTCCTTTACACCCTTCATCTGTAAAATAGAACTAACATTTGCCAATAACCTCATGGTTGAGGGGGAAAAATACTATAATCATGTCTCTGCCAAAATTGAGATTCTAGGAAATAAATCACTGGATATAAATGCAAAATGTAATTATCCTGAAAGTTTTCCCTGTTGCAGTATTGGTAGAGTACATATTTCAAATGTAAATATTGAAAAAGATGGTTCTCATGATTAACATTAATAAATATTTATTGAGGTACCTATAGGGTATTTGGCAATGTACTAGTCCATGATCTTACATCAAATTTGAAATAGATTCACACTGCAAAGAAATATATAACCTAAATTAGAATTCCATAAATTGGAGACTGGCCAGTTTCTCCCCTGGGGGAAAAAAAGAGTTCAAACGCAAGAAAAGTGGACTGGGTACATGAGAACTGGACACAAATCTCAACCGCTGAGCTAAACCACTCTCTCAAATGCCAGTCCTACAAACATCACTCTCAGATTTCTTCTATAAAGAGATACAACCATAATCCCCAGGAGACCTGAAGGAGTATCTCCTCTGAAGTCTAGTACTTCCTTCTCCGAAGTCTATGAACCACATCTGCTCTTCTCCACAGCCCTCTAAGCATGGTGGCTCAGAGGAATCTCAGTTTTAATAAAATCTCAAGACTTCCCACAGAGGACCCTCTAGTTAGAATTCTAGACTTAGCTTCTTAGATTAAGAATCTTTTTTAACAAATTTGTAGAGCTTCAGTCAAGAAAGGAAATAACACATTGCAGAGAACTTAAGCCAAGCCCTCTGTGGCAAAGGTTCAAAACCTTATTCTACCTTTGACTCACCTAGGTCTGAAGGGGACTTCACTTCTCTGGAACTCTTTATTTCTCATCTAGAAAGTGTAAAAATGAATACTAATCTGCTTTGATCAGAGGCTTGTTACATGGGGGAAAAATGCATTTGTAATGGTCTTTGGAAAATACAAAGAGCCACAGAAAGGTTAGATGATGAAGGTTTTGTCTAAGCAAGACTGAAATGGCTGCTTCTCTTCATTTTTACCCTCTGTTGAACTGCCCTTCCTCTTCAGGCTATGAAAGAAGGAAGCCTGTAATTCTTTCCTAAGGATGTTTTTTCACATAAATTTTTAAACGCCTTTCGTAGTCACGTTTCAAGTTCTCCTGGAAATGGTTTTTTTCCTCCAGCATTATGTATCCAAGATAATGAGGAATTCAGAAGAACCACCTGCTGATAAAAACATCCACAAGCTGGCCTGATGCCCAACAAAGATGAGTCCAATCCATGAGCAAGAGGAGAAATCTGCCTCTTTTCTATACAATAGTTGGGTTCCTCATCTTTAATTAAGATGAGGCCTCAGATTTAAGGTCATATGAACCTTCATCAAGCTCTCATGGAATAGGAATACTTCTCCCAAGGTGGTTGAATTCTGAATAGGTTGAATTTCCCACCAGATTGGAAACTTCTTTCTCCAGTTCACTTTCTAAAAATAATTTATTTCCTCCTATTTTACAGTTTACAAAGCACTTCTGCATATTCTAAGAAAACTGAAACTCAGTGGAACCAGAGCCAAGGACCAACCCTTGGCTGCTTAGTAATAAGTAGTATATCTAAAAGTCAAACCTATGAGTGACTTTCTGTATTATACAGTGATGCTTGCCTTGGTTATTCTAGAGACTGTAGAAAATAAGATTGTAAAGGCATGCAGGGGTCAGATCATGGAGGGTCTTGAATGCCAGCAATGCCAAATCACTCAAATATTGTTGTTTTTTCTATTTTGCTTTTGTGAGCTGGGGGTAGGGGTGAGGGAGTGGAAGCATTGATTGTGTTTTAAATAAAAGTTGAGCTGTTAGAAGACTAATCTTGGAAATGTATGTATACTAGATTAAGAAAAAGATAGTAATGAAGAGGAACACTATATCATACTTAAAGGGTCTATCCAACAAGAAGACCTAACAATCATAAATATTTATGTCCCTAATGTTAGAGCTGCCAAGTATATCAATCAATAAATAACAGAAGTAAAGACATACTTAGATAATAATACACTAATAGTAGGAGACTTCAACACGGCACTTTTCTGCAAATGACAGATATTCTAAGCACAATGTTAATAAAGAAACAAAGGCCTTAAGTGATACACTGGGCCAGGTGGATTTCACAGATATATACAGAACTTTCCATCCGAATGCAACTGAATACATATTCTTCTCAAGCGCACATGGACCTTTCTCCAGAATAGACCACATACTGGGTCACAAATCAGATCTCAACTGATACCAAAACATTGGGATTCACCCTGCATATTTTCAGACCACAATGCTTTGAAGCTAGAACTCAATCACAAGAAGAAATTTGGAATAAATTCAAACACATAGATGTTAAAGGGCATCCTACTAAAAGATAAATGGGTCAACCAGGAAAGTAGAGAAGAATTAAAAACATTCATGGAAACTAATGAAAATGAAGATACAACCACTCAAAATCTTTGGGATACAGCAAAAGCAGTCCTAAGAGGGAAATACATCGCAATACAAGCATCCCTCAAAAAATTGGAAAAAACTCAAATACACAAGCTAACCTCACACCTAAAGGAATTGAAGAAAGAACAGCAAATAAAACCTACACAAAGCAGAAGAGAGATAATAAAGATTCGAGCAGAACTCAATGAAATAGAGCCCAGAAAAGCTGTAGAACACATCAACAAAACCAGGAGTTGGTTCTTTGAAAGAGTTAATAAGATAGATAAACCATTAACCAGCCTTATTAAAAACAAAAGAGAAAAGACTCATATTAATAAAATTATGAATGAAATAAGAGAGATTACAACCAATACAAGGAAATACAAATGATTTTAAAAATATATAATGAGGAGCTATACGCCAATAAATTAGGCAATTTAGAAGAAATGGATGCATTTCTGGAAAACCACAAATTACCAAAACTGGTACAGGAAGAAATAGAAAACCTGAACAGGCCAATAACCAGGAAGGAAACTGAAGCAGGGGCAGCCCCGGTGGCTCAGCGGTTTAGCACGTCTTTAGCCGAGGGCGTGATCCTGGAAACCTGGGATCAAGTCCCACATCAGCTCCCTGTGTGGAGACTGCTTCTCCCTCTGTCTGTCTCTCTCTCTCTCTCCCTCTCTCCCCTCCATCTCTAATAACTAAATAAAATCTTAAAAAAAAGGGGGGGGGATCCCTGGGTGGCGCGGCGGTTTAGCGCCTGCCTTTGGCCGGGGGCGTGATCGTGGAGACCCAGGATCGAATCCCACGTCGGGCTCCCGGTGCATGGAGCCTGCTTCTCCCTCTGCCTATGTCTCTGCCTCTCTCTCTCTCTCTCTCTCTCTCTCTCATAAATAAATAAAAAATTTTTTTAAAAAAAGGGAAATTGAAGCAGCCATCAAAAACCTCCCAAGACATAAAAGTCCAGGGCCAGATGGTTCCCAGGGGAATTCTATCAAACGTTTAAAGAAAAAGTAATACCTATTTTACTAAAGCTGTTCTGAAAGATAGAAAGGGAGAGAACACTTCCAAACTGGTTCTATGAGGCCAGCATCACCTTAATTCCAAAACCAGACAAAGACTCCACCAAAAAGGAGAATCATAGACCAATATCCCTGATGAAACCAGATGCAAAAATTCTCAACAGGATACTAGCCAATAGGATCCAACAGTACATTAAGATTATTCACCATGACCACGTGGGATTTATCCCCGGGATGCAAGGCTGGTTCAACACTCCTAAAGCAATCAACGTGATAGATCCCATCAATGAGAGAAAAAACAAGAACTATATGATCCTCTCAATAGACGCAGAGAAAGCATTTGACAAAATGCAGCATCCATTCCTGATCAAAACTCTTCAGAGTGTAAGGATAGAGGGAACATTCCTCAGCATCTTAAAAGCCATCTACAAAAAGCCCACAGCAAATATCATTCTCCATGGGGAAACACTGGGAGCCTTTCCCCTAAGCTCAGGAACACGACTGAGATTTCCATTCTCACCACTGCTATTCAACATGGTACTAGAAGTCCTAGCCTCACCAATCAGGCAACAAAAAGAAATAAAAGGCAAATTCAAATTGGCAAAGAAGTCAAACTCTCCCTCTTCACAGATGACATGATACTGTACTTAGAAAACCCAAAAGACTCCACCCCAAGATTGCTAGAACTCATACAGCAATCTGACAGTGTGGCAGGATACAAAACCAATGCCCAGAAATCAGTGGCATTTCTATACACTAACAATGAGACTGAAGAAAGAGAAATTGAGGAGTCGATCCCATTTACAATTACACCCAAAAGCCTAAGATACCTAGGAATATAAACCTAACCAGAGAGGTAAAGGATCTATACCCTAAAAACTACAGAACACTTCTGAAAGAAATTGGTAAAATATTCCATGCTCACGGATTGGAAGAATTAATGTGAAAATGTCAATGCTACCCAGGGCAATTTACACGTTCAATGTAATCCCTATCAAAATACCATGGACTTTCTTCAGAGAGTTGGAACAAACCATCAGACAAGACTCTGAATAGCCAGGGGAATATTGAAAAAGAAAACCAGAGCTGGGGGCATCACAATGCCGGATTTCAGGTTGTGCAACAAAGCTGTGATCATCAAGACAGTGTGGTACTGGCACAAAAACAGACACATAGATCAATGGTACAGAATAGAGAACCCAGAAGTGGACCCTGAACTTTATGGCCAACTAATATTCGATAAAGGAGGAAAGACTATCCATTGGAAGAAAGACAGTCTCTTCAATAAACGGTGCTGTGAAAATTGGACATCCACATGCAGAAGAATGAAACTAGACCATTCTCTTTCACCATACACAAAGATAAACTCAAAATGGATGAAAGATCTAAATGTGAGACAAGATTCCATCAAAATCCTAGAGGAGAACACAGGCAACACCCTTTTTGAATTTGGCCACAGCAACTTCTTGCAAGATACATCCACGAAGGCAAAAGAAACAAAAGCAAAAATGAACTACTGGGACTTCATCAAGATAAGAAGCTTTTGCACAGCAAAGGATACAGTCAACAAAACTAAAAGACAACCTACAGGATGGGAGAAGATATTTGCAAATGACGTATCAGATAAAGGGCTAGTTTCCAAGATCTATAAAGAACTTCTTAAACTCAACACCAAAGAGACAAACAATCCAATCACGAAATGGGCAAAAGACATGAACAGAAATCTCACAGAGGAAGACATACACATGGCCAACATGCACATGAGAAAATGCTCCGCATCACTTGCCATCAGGGAAATACAAATCAAAACCACAATGAGATACCACCTCACGCCAGTGAGAATGGGGAAAATTAACAAGGCAGGAAACAACAAACGTTGGAGAGGATGCGGAGAAAATGGAACCCTCTTACACTCTTCGTGGGAATGTGAACTGGTGCAGCCACTCTTGAAAACTGTGTGGAGGTTCCTCAAAGAGTTAAAAATAGTCCTGCTCTACAACCCAGCAATTGCACTGTTGGGGATTTACCCCAAAGATTCAGATGCAATGAAACACCGGGACACCTGCACCCCGATGTTTCTAGCAGCAATGTCCACAATAGCCAAACTGTGGAAGGAGCCTCAGTGTCCATCGAAAGATGAATAGATAAAGAGGATGTGGTCTATATATACAATGGAATATTACTCAGCCATCAGAAAGAACAAATACCCACCATTTGCTTCAATGTGGATGGAACTGGAGGGTATTATGCTGAGTGAAGTAAGTCAGTCGGAGAAAGACAATCGTCTCATGGTTTCACTCATACGGGGAATATAAGAAATAGTGAAAGGGATAATAGGGGAAAGGAGAGAAAATGAGTGGGAAAAATCAGAGAGGGTGACAAAGCATGAGACTCCTAACTCTGGGAAAAGAACAAGGGGTAGTGGAAGGGGAGGTAGGCAGGGGATGGGTTGATGGGTGACAGGCACTGAGGGGTGCACTTGACAGGATGAGCACTGGGTGTTATACTATATGTTGGCAAATCGAACTCCAATAAAAAAAATAAAATAAAAATTAAATTTTTTTTAAAGAAAAAGGAGAAAAGACTAATCCCGAAAAAGAGATCAGATTGAAGTAATCAGAATGTGGGTTGAGGGAATGGTTAAAAGGTACAAACTTTCAGTTTTAAGATAAAAAAGTAATAACTATTTACAGTACAACATGACAACTACAGTGAGTACTGCTTTATGGTGTATCTGAGAGGTGGCAAGAGAGTAAATCTTGAGAATTCTCATCACAAGGAAAATCGTTTGCTTCCTTTTTTATTTTTTATTTTTTTGTATCTATAAGAAATGATGGTGCTTAACCAAATTTATTCTGGAAATTGTGTCACAATATAGGAATGTAAAATCGTTATGCTGTTTACCTTGAACAAATACAGTGCTCTGTGTCAATTATATCAATAAAACTGGGGCCAACATCATTATAATATTCATTTTAAAAAGATAGTGTATCAGTCTGGGTGTAATAGAAGACAGAAACCAGACAATTTGAATAGAAGTTTAGCATTTAAAAATTATTTAACTATTACAGAGAATTATCTATGAAGATATAAGAGAACTCTAGTGGAAAGTACATACGAAGGAAAAAAATTGGACAGAGTCCTCCTCCCCAAGACTAGAGTAAAAAAAAACCTCATTGGAGAAGATATGGCTGTAGCCCATTGGATAATAGAGTTGTTTGCTGGATTGGCCAGGCCAGAGTTGGTCCACAGTCACTGCACAGCAAGAAATAACCCACCAGGGTGTAGGTGAGTCAAGGCTGGTAGGTGAACATACAGAGGGAATTAGGGCATTACTGCTGGTACAAGGCCTAGAGCACATGGTATCTATAATGAGACAGTTATAGGAAACAACCTTTTGGAGTACAAGCAAGCAAGAAAAACACACAAAACAAATCGGGTTCCACTGCCAACGTTAGAGAGCACACCAATATCCACTTTGGGAAGCTTGAAGTACAATAGTCACTAAATCCAGGCCAGGCCCGCAAGGTCACTACAGGACTAGACATTCTGGGCATATTTGGGGTAGAGCACCAGTAAATGACCTATAAACACGGCTGATGGCAGATCTCAAAACAGGAGCAAAGAAAAGCAAACTGTAGTACATGGAACCATAAAGAGCTTGTCTTCCTGCAGGGTTTCTCAGGCAAGCTCTACTGACAAAGCTTAACACTGTGCTTACTAGGTCAGAGAAATGTTTAAGAATCCAATCCATTATCCCAAGCCTGTATTGAAAAGTAAATTTGGAGCTCAGAAACAATGAATTGATAAGTGGCACAGATATCTGGGAAGTCTTCCCCTCTGTTACCTGAACAGAATTGTCATTGACTAGAACCATGATTTAGTAAGGGCCCTATAGCCATTTTCTGGGCTATTTTATTTGAGATCTTATAACCACGACCTTCAATTGGTTCCTTAAAAAATATTCTCTTATTGCATCTTTAATGATAATTCTAATTATAATTCTAGCTCTTCAAAAGCTTTCTGTATCTTCCTTTTTGCGGAGAAGGCAATTAGATAAAAAGAGAAGAGAAAGATGGCATCTGGAGGAGTAGAGACTTTTGTTCCAACATCCCCCATGGACCACTAAAGCTAACCATGATAAGAGATCAATTTGAAAACAACTGAAACTCACTTAAAAATAACCTCTATGCATCAGTGACTGATTCTCCTGCCCACTCAACAAACACTTCTTGCTTAAGGTAGAGGGATCAAAAACCTTTTCCCATTGATCTCTTTAAACTAGTCACACCCATTCAGGGAATGAAAGAGACCAAAAGGAATAGCGGAATTAAGGTGGCTAGTACTTAGTAAGCAAACATTACAAAAAGTATATTCTCGCTCATGGATTTGTAAATAAGGGAATATCTGGTGCAAGCTTCTCTACCCAGAATGTATATGAGTGGATTTCTGGAGGCTCTGTAATGTTTAGTGTTCTAAAAGTCTCTAACGGGGAAGGGAAATCTGAAGGGAGAATGATAAAACAAAATGATAGAAAACTCTGAGTTCTTCCATCTGTGTAAAAAAATGCACTGCCTTTTTGCAGGCCATCAAGCCATAACTTTCTTTTTCTTTCTAATGGTTTAGTAACAGTGACTCATCTTTTACTGTAAGTGCATCTTTCAAAAATTCTCCAGCGCATGTTAATCAAGAACCTTAAAAGCACCATATTTTTTAATGAAGCAATTCCATTTGATATAGTTGACCATTCACTCCTAGTAGCTTCCATAATACAGAGCTCTCCTAATTTTCCTCTTAACTCTCCATTAAGCATTGAAATTTCTTGGGGTTCTGCTGTAGGCCTCTCTTTTTCCTCATCCTACTCATCCACCTACATGGAAATGAAATATATTTCTGCGGTTGAGATCTGTCTTCTAAGCAACAGATCTATATATCCAACCACCTCTAAACACAACATGAAGACTTACCTAGGACCTCAAAACAACATGTACAAAACTAAAGTCATCACCTTGCCCCTAAACCTTTTCTGGCTCCTTTATTCTTTGTCTCAGTGAATGGCACCACCATATACCCAGTTATTCAAACTAGAAACCTTGAAGCCTTTCTTGAGGATACTTCCTTCACCCTCAACTCCCACAGGAAATTCTACTTCCTTAGTATTTCTGAAATCCACCCACCTCTGCCCATTCCCCTGACAACTCCCCCAATTCGTGGCACTATCCTCTGATATCCTCTTAGTCAAGGTTTTCCCATCCAACCTATTCTTCACACAGCAGCCAGAGACATTCTTACGAATCACAAATAACATCATATAACTCCATGATGAGAAGGGCTTAAAACCCTTCAGTCACTCTTAGGATAAAATCCAAAGTTAAAAGTCCTTTATTTTGCCCCCACCTACCTCTCCATACTCACTTTTCCTCCCTCTTCTTTCACTAACATCTCCAAGGTCTCTTTTTTTCTTTTGCCTCTGAGCCTCTGCTGCTGACTCTGTAGAACTCCCTTCCCTTCTACTTAACTCTGTGCATTTGGCCTATTCCTATTCATGCTGAGAGCTAGTGGTGCACCCCAGAAACCCCTCCTCCAGACTCTGCTGGATTGTGAGGTGCCCCATATTGTGCTCCCAGAGCCCCCCATGCTTCTCTCAATCCAGGCTTGTATCACACTTCATTTTCCTTTTTTAAAACTCAGCTTAGTTTAGATATTATTTGTATACAATTAAATTAGCCAGTTTAAGTGTATAATTTAAGACATTTTGACACATCTATCAATTGTGTAACAACCACCACAATCAAGATATAGAATATTTCTATCAGCCCGAAAAGTTCCATTGTGAATCTTCCCTGCACACCTCTGGCTTCAGATTAACCACTGATCTGCTCTGTCACTATAGTTTTGCCTTTTCCATAACATCACATAAATAGAATCATACATGCACAGATAAGCAGTTGTTTGTGGCTGCTTCCTTCACTTAACAGAATGCTTCTGAAATTCATCCTTATTGCATGTAAGAGTAGTTCATTCCTTTTTTTTAATTGCTATGCAGCATTCTTTTGCCTGGATGTACCAGTTTGTCTATTAACCTGTTTCCAAAGTGTTTGTTTACAGTTTGGAGACATTAAGAATAAAAGTGCTATGAATATTTACATACAAGTCTTGGTCCAGATATATATTTTCATTTTTTCCTCAGCAAAGACCTCCAAGTAGGGTTGCTGGACCATACGGTAAGCTTGTGTTTAACTTTATAAGAAACTGCCATATTGCTTTCCAAAGTGGCTGTTTCATTTTGCATTCCCACCAATATCTGAGCATTCCACTTGCTCTGTCTTCTTGACAACACTTGGTATCATCAGTCATTTTAATTTTAGCTAGTCAAGTGGCAGTATAGTGATATCATGCACTGTGGTTTTGATTTGCATTTCTCAAATGACTAATGATCTTGAATGTCTTTTCATATATTTGTGTGACATTCATATATCTTTGTTAGTAAAGTGTCTGTTCAAATATTTTCCCACTTTTGTATTGAGTTGACTTTTTATTATTGAGTTATAATGTTCACTCTATGTTCTGATACAAGTCCTTTATTAAATATTTGTTTTGAAAATGTTTAATATTCTGTACAAGACAAACCAATCATATTATCTGCCACACCCACAGCCTGTTAGGCTGCTGTGTTTTATACTATGTGGTTCTGTTCTTTCTATTCCCCTACTTGGCTACAAATTATTAGGCTAGAGAGAAGGAAGGGTATCCAATCTGCAAGCTAGCTGTACAGGGCTCTGATGTGGGAAATCTGTTCAAACATAAATAAACTAGACCAATCATTCTTGCTAATAGAAACTTGAATTGCAAAATACAGAGGAATAGGCAGTTAGTATGAAATACAGGGATATATAATGTAATAGAGAAATGAAACTGAAATGATGCGGAGAAACAGGCCATGAAATAGAGAAAAAGGCATGAACAAGATGACATTCTGAAGATGAATCTTTAAGGTAGCTAGAAGAAACCAAGTATACTCCAGTACATTTGTTGACCACAAATATACATAATGTAAGAAATTTAAAAACTGGGTCCTATTCCATAGACTGTTATTTACTCAACATATTTTTTTGAACATCTGCTATGTGCCAAGCACTGTTCTAGGCACAGGATACAACTGTGGGGAAAACAAATAAAACCCTTATTTTTATTCAGCTTATGTAGGATTAGATGTACATATTTGCTACAGATTAAATGTTTATCTCCCCCCAACATTTATATTTTGAAATATTAGCCTTCAAAGTGGTATTAGAAGGTGAGGCCTTTGGGAGGTGATTAAGCCGTGAGAGCAGAGCCCTTGTGAATGTGATTAATACATAAAGAATAAATAAAGAAGCCAGAAAAGAGTCCTTACCAGAACTTGGTCATGCTGGCATCCTGATCTTGGCCTTCAAGCCTCCAGGACTGTGAGAAATAGATTTCTGTTGTTTATGAGTCACCCATTAGATAATTTTTAAAGCTCCACAGATGAGTCTCACTCAGACTCAAGAACTATTGAAGAAAAGGAGCAAGTTGGAAATGGGGAAAGGGAGAGAACACCAAAAAAAGAAGAGGTACAGAGAATTGAGTTATATTAAGGGCACTGACCTGGTCTAAAGATCTATGAACTCCTGGTACTGAGGTCCAAAGAGCCACCTGAGATTTTGTTTCAGTTGTAGTGTGGTTTCAGCTTTCATATGAGGCTCAGCTTGTCCCAGACTCCTGTGAGGCTTGCTCACTCAGCTGAAATTCCTGTTTTGCTTATTTCCCTCCACCTTATTTAAAATAACTTAAGAGCTTCTTTTCCTTAGAATGAAAATAACTGAATTAAACCCACATCCTAAACTCAGGTCCCTTCTCACCCTAATGGAGGGGAGATGGCTGACAGCAACATGCCTAGCCTTTTTCAGGCCTTCTAGCAATTCCCCTAGATACTGACTGAGGACCAATAACAACTTAAGGTAGTTCCATGTAGGACAACTAGGATACAAATTCTGTGTATGAGTATCCCATATGAATATATAAGTAGGACTACCCACTGCCCCACAGACTCCTATTGTCTTTTCTTAACTCACCAGAAGAGACCCCTTAGACAGCACTCCGGACGGAACCTGAGTCAACCACTCTCTTTTGGATACTGTATTTTGACTGTTGACCACTAGCCTTGGGATTTTCAGGTAGCCTGACCTTGAGCTCTGACGGTGCCCAGATCCAGCTTAGTTCCCTACCCCAAGATGTCTCCCTCCAAGTTATTAATTAATTCAACAAATATTTACTAAGCCCCTGATATATGTCAGACACTAGATCCTCATGAATCTCACAGTTTAACCATAGAGAAAAAAGTACACAAAATAACTATCAATTATGATGAATTATAAAAACAAAGAACCAAAAGTAGAAAAAAAGAAAATTAAAACAGTGAAACTGACTTTAAATAAGGTTTTTAGGGAATATATTATGAAGAAATGACAGAAGACCTAAAAGGACCCGGGCATGAGGAAGAAGACCTAAAGCAGGAAAAACATGGCTCACCTGACGAGCTGAAAGAGCTCCCAGTTGAGAAGAGTTAGACGACACCAGTATAACTAACCAATTCAATCTAAGGCTTTAAAAAATTCTTTGTTTCTCCCTGTAGTCATTTTCAGGAGAGCTGCTTTTTTGTTTTGTTTTTGTTTTTGTTTTTAGAGCAATACTGATGTAGGCCTGATCAAGTGATTCCATAGTAACTGACCACTTAACATTCAGCAAAAGCAATTCATCTTTCAGTCAGAATAAAAAAAGGAAGGCCACAGAGACTTTCAAGATGTAGGTGTCCAGACCTTAGGGTTTTATTTATGTTGTACTGACCAAAGGAAGCCATAGGCAAGCCCAGATTCAAAGTGGGGGAAGGAATAGTCCACCTCAGCATGGAAAAAGTTGCAAAGTCACATTGAAAAGGCTGTGGGCACAGGAAGGCCATTAATTATGCCATCAGTATATTCAGTCCACACTGCCTTTCTCTATTAGCTACCAACTCTATGCACACACTCTTGACTTGCTCTGCTTCCTCACTCGAGGCTGCCACTGCAGAGTCAGTCTCTGTAGCTTGATTACTCCTCTCAGCATCTATTCTCCCTTCCATACGGGCTTTTTACTGGGGCCATTTCCCTCACTCCACTTCCTTTTTTTTTTAAGATTTTATTTATTTATTCATGAGAGACACAGAGAGAGAGGCAGAGACACAGGCAGAGAGAGAAGCAGGCCCCACACAGGAAGCCCGATATGGGACCCGATCCTGGGACTGTAGGTTCACACCCTGGGCTGAAGGCAGGTGCTAAACTGCTGAGCCACCCAGGGATTCCCCCCTCACTCCATTTCCTATTGCCTTGAAGGGACCACCAGGCCTCTCACTCTAGTTCAGATGAGTTGTCAGAGGCTTACAATCTTAAAGCTCTGCCTTTGCCATGAGGACAAACCTGGGCTACTTTTTGAGCAGAGAAGATAAAAGACCAACCTAAAGCCAGCAGACATCAAAACATTGTGATTAGGCCCAAGCAAGGTTGGCAGAGCCACCCACCCAACCCATAACTGACCACAGCCTCATGGGTGAGCCCAGAGGAAACCAGAACTACCCAACTGCTCCATAAACTCTTCAGCAATTATAAATAGAAGCCAAACCAGAAGTACAGTCACATATACTAGCCCACGGTGGTGGAACGTGGGAAAAAGAATTACAACTTAGTGCCAACATAGGGACTCAGTAGCAGTAGGCCCCCAAGAGAAATTGGTGAGGAGATATCAGGGAGTAATTCAGGTAACACTGTGGGATCCTGAATCTGGGTAGAGGAAGATTGGAATTTGATTTTGGATGTTTTTGATGTAGATGGTAGAGATGTTTGGCAGCAGTTGTAAATGCAGACCTGGAGCCTAGATACTATCTGAAAATAAGATGAGCTTGCCACGAGAGAAGAGGAGAAAAAGAAAGCTGAGGCCTTAGACTTAGATAATGACCAAATTAGAGAATATAAAAACAATAAGTCAGCTCTAAAAAGAAGAAAAAGGACAAAGTAAGCAGAAAAAGAGCCAGGACAATGCAGTCCTAGAAGACACAAAAGCAGAGATTTCAAGAAGGAGGCAGTAAACAATGCCTAAAGCTGCAGCTACTTGAAGGAGAGTAAGAACTGAACAATGCTCCCTGGAGATAAGTGAATGAGAAGGAACAAATATTTTAAGACTGACTAGCAATGAAAAGTATTAGCAAAGTAAAGTCTTCACTTAACAATTTGGAAACAAATTAACAAAACTTTTACAAAGTTTTCAAAAGGTCACACAAGCCCAGTATAAACAAAATATAATAGATGGGGGAAGTAGTGACCAAGAAGTTAGGCAGCCAGCGCAGAGGCCTCAAGAAGAAAGGCATTTATCAGGAAAATATAACCACTGTTTTTCTGTAATTCCTGCTCTTGCTTATAAAAACCACAATACTCCTTGAAGTTGGAAAACATTTTGAATATGCTTCACTTTGTGGATTTGGAAACAGTATCCTAGAGAGAATTCAGTGTGAAGGGAAAAGAGCCCTCTGCAAAAATGGATTGCATAAGAAGCCAAGTGTAATTTTTCTTTGATGGCATTCACTGGGTGTTCTCTGAATTTATAATCAGGGGCATCTAATTGATAAAAGCTTTGATAGCACAAAAGGTCATCATGGATTACTCAGTCCTGCTTTGCAACATACTGCGCTTTCCACAAACATTAGCAATTAACTGCAATATATAATGGTGTGATTCACCCTTTTCAAACACAGGACTGCATCCTGAAGCCCCTTGCAGCAAACAGCAAAACAGCAAACAGCAAGTAGGAACTGCCCTTTTATATAAACACTTTCCATACCGCAGTTGAATTTGTCTGTGAAGTTTGTCTGACATTTTTTCCATTTAACACACATTTATATGGGATCTAAATCTATTCCCCCACATAATAAGAAAAGTCATATATTCTTTAAATATTTTATTTATTTATTCATGAGAGACACAGAAAGAGAGGCAGAGACACAGGCAGAGATAGAAGCAGGCTCCCTGTAGGCAACCTGATGCAGGACACAATCCCAGGACCCCAGGATCACAACCTGTGCCAAAGGCAGAAGCTCAACCACTGAGCCACCCAGGTGCCCCGAAAAGTTGTATTTTCAAAGTGAAATCTCTGTATTATAAATGATATATGTATGAACCTGCCATTTAAAAAAATCTCTTTAATTAAATTATTCCTTCATTTAACTAGGAACCCTTTATTGTCCTAATGATTTATTATTTTAATTCAGTCCAAGTGGCAAGAAAGCTTTAGGTACCATTCTGTTGTAACATGTCTCATTCCCATTCCAATTTTGTTCGCAATAAATGTGTTATAGTTCTTCTGCTGGCAGTCAAGGAAACTTCATACAAAAGCGGCATTTACTTGCAGTTATAACAGAGCCAAGTAATACATATGCTATTCGACAGTTTGGAATATCTGTTTTCCAGCATTCATCTGGAGCTGTTATTGGAACCATTAAAATTATTTTTTATGGTTTTTAAAGGCCCAAGACATATTAATTTGTCCTGATGGATGGTATAATGTGTTCATGTAAAAGAAAAACAAGTGTTACATAAACCATGACTAAACTGTCAACCACCTCCTCTTTACCTCACTTTTGACTCTAGGTATTTAATTTATTCTCCTTTGAAAACGGCAACCAGTAAAAAAAATAATAAAACCCCCATTTTGATTTACTTTTTACTTGATGATACTCATACCCTTTATCACAATGAGTAATGCCATTTCTGACCCAAAATAAGAATGAAACTTCTGCTTTCAGACAAAAGTAAACACAGATGGTTTGATAATATTACAGAACTTTGTACAAACTGTTTTGTTTAAAGCAGGTCCATTTAATGCCATATTTCATTAAATATGGCCTGTCTTGAATCAGACAGGCTCTCCTACAAGGAACCAATTTTTATCTTTATTTAAATTCAGAGTAGGTGGCTTGTCTGTCACTATAAAAGACTTTGACTTCTTTGTACAGGAATAGACATTAAAGCTGAGAGGGTGAGCCTCTTTAACTCAGCCAGGCCAATCCAATTTGCAAACAGATTGTATCCAAAGGTTCTTTTGTCAGTCTACTGTGGGATTTTAAAAGCATTTTACCATAGAAACAATGGCATACTCAGTGGCTAGGTTCTTAGGAAAGGCCATAAAAACCTGTTTAATCCACCGTATAGTTATGTTAACAGTTTAACAGTTTAACCAGTATTTAGCACCTGTGCTAAATAATACTATAGAACTATGCATAATATTTCAATGAGAAAACTCACGGAGAGTTTCATGTTTTCATGCCTGTGACACAGCTTCAGTAACACTCTCTTTAATTCCTCTTGCAGACCTCCTTCCCTTTTGGGCATTAGGACTTGGACTTCCTTGTCCTAATTACAAGCTACTGGTGCTGGCTACTATTATTTGGAGTCAGGGTTCCAGCATAGTAGATGAATCACATACAGGAAGTAAAGACAGAGACTGAGGGCAAGGGGGGGGGCGGTAAATGTGTGGGATGGTCTAATAGGTAGAGAATGAAGGAAAGTCTCTTGCCAGCAGATACCTCAGGCCCCACTCTTTGATCTAGCCTGTGCAACATCATTCCTTTCTTTTACCCTGAGCATTATTCTGTCTAATTCACCTTTGATTGCTACTACCTGTTGCTTCTATCAACGTTTCTTTCTTCATCCTGGTCTACTGCACTTCAGAATAGCAGTCTTGATTTTTTTCCCTTTCTTCCTATCGGTCCTTTTGAAGTTCCTAAAGATTGGCAGAGCTGTTAACAAAAGAAATCAAAGGATAAAAGAGTGCCCCTAAATTTACTTCCCACATTTTTTAAAATTTAGATTAAGTTAAGAAAGAGTATAGCTGGATGATAACAATAGGTTTTGGAGAATAAAATAAGGTATGAATTTGTTCTATAACATTCAAGAGCAAGATAGATCACATTAATGGATATGCTCCATTTGGAAAAAAATCTTGCTCAGCCCTCACCTGCCAGAGCTATCAAGGTATTCCAGCTCAATTTGGGAGACTGCCTTTTTGCCCTCAACTCTCCCAGAATTGGGATCAGAGTGGTGCCCTGAGAACCCGGTAAATCTCTCCTGATCGTCATCCCATCCTGGTCATACATGAAGTGCTTATTGCTTAAGCCCACCAGTCCACTCAAAGATGGGCCACACCATTCTTCCCTGCCAGACATCTCTTAAGTCAACTTTTAAAAATTGTTATTAAGTTCTACACTCCATAGAGGGCTCAAACTCATGATCCTAAGATCAAGAGTCGCATGCTCTACTGACTAAGCCAGCCAGGTGCCCTTAAGTCAGCATTTAAGATAGTCATAAATGCTCACCGTTCACAGCATCAACATGCCCCTGTCTAAGTCCCCATCTGAAGACCTCACTGTGAGGGAAAGAGGGATAGATTCCCAGTATTCATAAAGCTGTCATCTAGATTGGCACCCCACCCCAATCTCTAAAAGTTAATCCACACTCTCGTCAGTTCTGTATCCTCTAGCCTTCCTCAACAACCCCACCACCACCTTCATGCCCCCACTGCAACTCTCCTCCTATATGTGTATCCCAAAACAAAAACTTGAGTGGTGAGGTTCCAGGAAACTCCCATTTTCATCCACTTTTTTTTCAGACCTTCCATATAAAGGCTGTTTATGATATCCCGAAGCTAGAAACCCAGAATCAGAACATAACTGCTTCTGAGGATGGTGGAAAAAAATAGAGAAATTTTGACAGTAAATTATCTTCCCAAATACATTACAGAGGAACTCTCAGACTCAGCTTTTTCTGGGTTTTTTTCCATAATAAGTTTGCTGTGAACCAAGCAAGAGATATAAATGATACAGTGAGAAGATCACCAATCTTGTAATTAGGGTTGCACAAGGAAGGAGGGAGTGAAGAGGGCAGAAAGAAAATTTGAAGAAATAATATCTGTTTACTTTCCAAAACTGAAGAAATATATCATGATATAGAATCAGTATAAATTTTAAGTAGGGTAAAGAAAAAAGAAGACTACACTTAGGCACAGCAACCTAAATCATTAATTGATGATAGATTGATAAAGTTAATAATAAAAGCCTTTAGAAATCCTTATCTTTTGGACATACTCAGATTTATGGATGAAATTGTATAATGTCAAAATAATCAAGGATGCAAGAGTAGGTAGGGATGTACATTAAACAGGAATAAATTGTTAATCTTATCATGAGTTGATAATTGTTGAACTTACGTGATGGGTAAGTTAATATAGAAACTAAAGCAAAGGAGAAAGCCACCAGGTTTGTTTGAGTTTTTTTAATTGCAGTAAAACACACACACATACACATATTTTTTTACCATCTTAATCATTTTTAAGTGTACAGTTCAGTAATGTTAGGTATATTCACATTGTTGTGCAGTAGATCTCTAAAACGTTTTCATCCTGCAACTGAAACTCTATACCCACTAAACAACTCCCTATTTCTTCCTTCCTCCAGCCTCTGGAAACTACCATTTCTACTCTTCTACTCTTTCTGTTTCTATAAATTGACTATTTTAATACCTCATATAAGTTGAATTATGTAGTATTTGTCTTTTGTGATGGCTTATTTCACTTAACATACTGTTCTCAAGGTTGATCCATGTTGCAGTGTATGACAGGATTTTCTTCCTTTTTAAAACAGAATAATATACCATTGTGTACATATGACAGATTTTGTTTATCCATTCCTCCATCAGTGGGCATTTGAATTGTCTCTATCTCTTGGACACTTTGAGTAACACAGCTTTAAATGTGAATTACAAATATCTCTTCAAGGTCCTGCTTTCAATTCTTTTGGATCTATATCTATAAGTAGAATTGCTGGATCATATGGTAATTTATTTTTAATTTTTTAAGGAACCACCATACTCTTTTCCATAATACTGGCACCATTTTACAATTCAACAAGTTCACACATCCTCAGCAAAGCTTGTTATTTTCTGGTTTTTTGATAGCAGCCATTTTAATGAGTGTGAGGTGATACCTCATTGTGGTTTTGATTTGCACTCTTCTAATGATTAGTAAAGCCATCTAATTTTCTAAGGTAGACCTGATGAGTTTACAGGACTTGTTTAGCTAGCTGAATCTAAAAGCATGAGTGGCACGGTTGAGGTCAATAGTGCAGTTTACA
Organism: Canis aureus; assembly: GCF_053574225.1. Classification (NCBI taxonomy): domain Eukaryota; kingdom Metazoa; phylum Chordata; class Mammalia; order Carnivora; family Canidae; genus Canis; species Canis aureus. The sequence goes on along the minus strand of NC_135628.1, from coordinate 43,551,588 downwards.
TCAATGGCTGCTTAGAGCCCTATTGATAGGTATGTGTCTGTATGAAACAAAGTGAATGGATTTGATTCTAATCTCTATTCAGAGTAATCAAAGTGGCCAATAGAGTGTCATATTCTTGGGGAAAATCTCTAGAAGCCAACATGGTGTAGAAACAAAGAAAATATATTGTTGGAAAACAATTCTTCATAGGTCTCTCACATTTCTACACATCTTGCAAGCTAAGGTACTAACTTTCTTTGTTCTGGACTCTCTATCCAAGGATGTTTGTATAGTGAAAAGCCTTGGAAAGATCTTGAAACAGATCCTGGGATATAAAGATAGCATCTCCTTTTGGAGCTTAAAAGACAATCAAGCTTACTGGTCATTATAAAAATTTAGATAAATGGGACGCCTGGGTGGCTCAGTGGTTGACTGTCTGGCTTTGGTTCACGTCCTGGGATCAAGTCCCGTATCAGACTCCCAGCAGGGAGCCTGCTTCTCCCTCTGCCTATGTCTCTGTCTCTCTCTGTGTGTGTCTCATGAATAAATAAATGAAATCTTTTTTTAAAAATTTAGATAAATGGATAAAGAAGATGTGGTATATATATACACAATGGAATATTACTCAGACATTTAAAAAGAGATTTTGCATTTGCCACAACATGGATGGACCTAGAGGGTATAATGCTAAGTGAAATAAGTCAGAGAAAGACAAATACCTTATGATTTCATTCATATGTAGAACTTAAGAAATAAGACAAATGAACAAAGAAAAAAAGGACAAACCAAAAAACAGACTCCTACCTAAAGAGAACAAATTGGTGGTTACCAGAGGGGAGGTGGGTGGGAGGATAGATGATATAGCTGAAGGGGACTAAGAGTATACTTACCATGATGAGCATTGATGTATTGTATACAGCGTATACAATTGTTGAATCATTATACCATACACCTGAGACGAATATAACACTATATGTTAATTGTATTTCAATCTTTAAAAATAAATAATTTGATGAATTTTTCAGGTTTTCTATGCTCGGGATTTCTTTCCTATAATGCAATTTACTGTGTGGGGATATATCACCTGGCTCTCTTCATATTCCCATTGGGAAAGTATTGCTCAGAGAACTAACAGAAACACCAATTCTTGGACTGCTGTTAAGCCTATAAGTAATAAATAGTCTCTTGTCTCTGATCTAGGAGTCTCATGTCTTATGCCAGCATCCATGAAACTGTGGCAGGCAACCTTATTACCTTGTATATAGGATAAAATCTCAGATCTTTCACCATTCTTGACAAATATTCAGAAAATAAAAATTAAAAAAATATATATACCAGAACCTAATAAACTGAGTAAAGTTGCAGGATACAAAATCAATACACAAAAATCAGTTGCATTTCCATACACTAACAACAAAATGTCTGAAAAAAATAAGAAAACAATGTCACTCACAATAGCATCAAAAAACAAAAAATAAATTAGGAATAATTTATCCAAGGATGTGAAAGATCTGTACACTGAAGATTATAAGCATACCTCATTCTATTGTGCTTTATTTTATTGTGCTTTGCAGTTATTACATTTTTTTTCAAATAGTAGGTTTATGGCAACACTGTGTTAAGCAAGTCTATTGGTGCCATTTTTCCATTAACATTTGTTCACTTCATATCTCTGTGTCACATTTTGGTAATTCTGGCAATATTTTTCATTATTCTATTCATTTTGATGATCAGTGATTATGACTCACTAAAAGCTCATATAATAGCACCTCTTAGCAATAAAGGTTTTTTTTTTTTAATTTTGTGTATTTATTCATGAAAGACACACACACTGAGAGGCAGAGACATAGGCAAAGGGAGAAGCAGATTTCCTGCAGGAAGCCTGATATGGGACTCAATCCCAGCACCCTGGGATCACGACTTAAGCCAAAGGCAGACACTCAACCACTGAGCCATCCAGGTGCCCCACAACAAAGTATTTTTTAATTAAGGTATATACACTCCTTTAGACATAATGCTATTGCACTCTGAGTAGACTACAGTATAGTGTAAATGAAACTTTTATATGCACTGGGAAACCAAAAAACTCATTTGACTTGCTTTTTTGTATTCACTTTGTCATGGTAGTGTGGAAACAAAACCACTGTATCTCCAAAGTATGCCTGAAAGAAAGTATGCCTTTCTTTGATGAAAGAAAATGAAATAGACACGAATAAATAGATATTCTGTGTTCAAAAATCAGATGACTATTGTTAAAATGCCCATACTACCCAAAGTCATCTATAAATTCAATGCAATTCCTACCAAAATGTCAATGGCACTTTTTGTAGAAACAGGAAAAAAATCCTAAAATTTATGTGGAACCACAAAAGACCCCTGAGCAAGAATAACAAAGCAGAAAACTACTTTACAAAGCTATAGTAATCAAAATAGTATGGTACTGGTATAAAAAGAGACACATAGACTGACAGAATAAAGAGCTCAGAACCTACAAAAATGTGATGAATTAATATTTGACAAGGGAGCCAAGAATAGTCAATGGGAATAGGATAGTCTCTTTAATAAATGGTGTTGGAAAATCTGGAAAACCACATAATAGTAATGAAAATGGACCCCTATCTTATACAACTAGCAAAAATTAACTAAAAGGGATCAAAGACTTAAATATAAGACCTGAGACTATGAAACTCCTAGAAGAGACCATAGGGGAAAGCCTCCATGCCGTGGGTTGTGGCAACTTTTTTTTTTAATTGCAGTATAGTTAACATGTGTTATATTCCTTTCAGGTGTACAATATAGTGATTTGGCCATTCTATATATTACTCAATGCTCATCATGATAAATGTACTCTTAATCCCCTTCACCTATTTCACTCATCCCCTACCTACCTCCCTCTGGTAACCAAGAGTCTGTTGTTTGGCTTGTCTCTTTTTTTTCTTTGTTCACTTGTTTTATTCCATCAATTCCACATATGAATGAAATTATATGGTATTTCTCTTTCTCTCTGATTTATTTCACTTAGCATTATAGCCCAGCTCCATTCATGTTTTTGCAAAGGGCAAGAGCCATCTATCTATTGATGGACACAGGCTATTTTCATAATTTGGCTATTGTAAATAAAGCTGCCATAAACATAGGAGCACATATATCTTTTCAAATTTAGTATTTTCATATTCTTTGAGTAAATACCCTGTAGTGCAATTACTGGATAGTATTTCTAAGGGCACATATATCTTTTCAAATTTAGTATTTTCATATTCTTTGAGTAAATACCCTGTAGTGCAATTACTGGATAGTATTTCTAATTTTAATTTTTTGAGGAACCTCCATATTGTTTTCCACAGTGGCTGCACCAGTTTACATTCCCACCAATGGTACTTGAGGCTTCCTTTTCTCTCCACCTCCTTGCCAACACTTATTATTTCTTGGGTTTTTTATTTTAACCATTCTGATAAGTGTGAGGTGATACCTCATTGTGGTTTTGATTTGCATTTCTTTGATGATTAATGATGTTGAACCTCTTCTCATTGTCTGTTGGCCATCTGTATGTCTTCTTTGGAGAAATATCTGTTCGTCTTTTTAATAAGCTTTTTCTTTTAAAGATTTATTTATTTTAGAGAGAAAGTGTGCGTACCAGGGTGGGGAAGGGCAGAGGGAGAGAGAGAATCTCAGGCAGACTCCCTGCTGAGTGGAGAACCAGACTTGGGGCTCTGTCTCACAACCCATGAGATCATGGCCTGAGCCAAAAGCAAGAGTCAGTTACTTAATCAAATAAGCCACCCAGGCACCCCTGCCAATGTCTTTTAAAATGGATTATTTGTTTTTTTAGCACTGAATTGGATAAGTTCCTTATATTTTTGGATACTAACCCCTTATTGGATATATAATTTGCAAATATCTTTAGTTATGAGAATTTTTAAATATATATTTGGTTTGTATTTGTGACTTACATTCTATTTCTGTTAGATAGTGCTACTATAGTATATCCATTTATGTCTCCCAAATCTTTTGTCACCACCTCAACCCAAGTCACTATGATTTCTTGCCTGAACTGCTACAATGGCGTCTGTATTGATCTTCATGCTTCCTCAATTGTCCTATTCTAATAGATTCTTCTCACAATTATAGATCTTTTTTGAATATAAATCTCATTACATTTTTTTACTTGCTTAATATCTCTCAGTGGGTTTTTCATTTTCCTTAAAGTCCAAGCTTGCTATCATGGCCTGCATATGATATGATTCCCATCCCACACACCCTGCCCATCACTATCACCTCTTCTAAAACCACTCAACAGGCACTCCCTATTCTCCAGCAGCATGTGACATCCTTCAGTTCCTAAGACATACTAAGCTTACAGCCCCCTGGACCTGGGTATGGAATGCTGCCGGCCCTTTGGCCGTCTCCTTCTCATCCTTCAAGTCTCAGCTCATACCTTAGCTCCCTAAAAGGTCCTCCCTGATCAGCCAATCAAGAGTTGGTGCCTCTTGATTGGTGCCTACTCTCCATCCTAGAAATTCTGTGTCCTTGAAACACATTTTCTCAACTTATAGTGACATAGTTATTTGTATGTTTTACTACTTGTCTCTCTTCCTTGGTTAGACTATAAATGCTATGATAGGAGGGACCAGGTCTGCTCAGCCTACCAGTCACAGACCTAGCTTTGGTCAAGAAAATTACTTTAAGGCCACTGCATAGAATGTTTAAGAGTAGTGATTGCTTAGAAGTTAAAAAAAAAAAAAAAGTGATCTGGAATTGCATAGAGAAGAATATGTCAGAATTAAAACTAATTGGTACTAGAAAACTTTGAATTATCTTTATGAAAACCAGATTAAAATATGTGATGCAGAAGCGTTCTAATATCTTTTGTTTCTAAATGGACCAACATTGGCCAACACATCCATTTTTTTTATCAGAATATTAATTCAGTGTATGATTTGGAAGATGAATCTTAAGTTACAACTCCCTAAGTACTCCTCCTGCTTTCCTGTTCTTGATAGCCATTCCAGGAACTTCTATCTTGCTGAGTCGAAATAATATAGGATTCCCTGACCAAGCTCTGAGCACAATACCACATGGTGACCTGATAAGGCCTTCTGGGAGGGCAGTTCTCTTCCCTGTAGTTCTCAAATGGCACATTCCCTTAACCACAGTGGACCAGGCTTGTCAATCTCAAATTTATCTAAAAACAGGTCATAAATGGTGTGTGATGTAGGAAAATGCTCATAGTACATGTATAAAAATGAGTTTAAAACAGTTACTGGGGCAGCTTGGGTGCCTCAGCAGTTCAGCGCGGCCTTCAGCCCAGGACATGATCCTGGAGACCCAGGGTCGAGTCCCGCGCCGGGCTCCCTGCATGGAGCCTGCTTCCCCCTCTGCCTGTGTCTCTGTCTCTGTCTCTCTCTCTGTGTGTCTCTCATGAATAAATAAAATCTTTTTTAAAAAAAAGTTACTATGTAATAATCCAGTGTCACACAACTGCATAGTTGATATTTAACAAATGTGTTGAATAAATTATTAACTTTAGCTAAAAGGGTATTATATTTATTTTCCACACATAATATATATGCATAACAAAAAAGACTAAAAAGTTATATACCAATATGTTAACAAGTGTTATTTCTAGGTTATTCGGATTATAGGTACTTTTTGTATGTGTTTTTCTGTATTTTTCCCATGTTGTGAAACTATATGATTATTTTGCAATCAGGAAAAAAATATTATTTTTATAAACAAACCAATAAACTATCAAAGCTAGTCCTCTAGGCCCTCTGGGTCTCAATTTTAGCAGTGACTCAAGCTGTGGTGTTTATATAAATACCATTTTGATGGGAAATGAGAGAGGAGTGAACTTAGGTCTTCTGAAGGATCTAATTGGTCAAGCAACCCATTACCTAGGTGACTCCTTTGTTCCCTAACTCTAGGGAAGAAACTCAAGAAGAACAAAGCAAAACTTATCAAAAAAGGTATTAATTTCAGCTTGAGAAGATGGGCAGGGGCAGGGAGAGGAGAAGGGACCTACTCTATCTAATGACAATTCTGTTCTAGAGTTTTTTCACAAGTTTTCAGATATCAGGTACAATGTGAACCAGAGTTCAACTTAATGAAGGCATGATGCACAGTAAAGACGTGACAAGACATCTTTTAACTATATTTAGAAGTTTCAATCTCTTATGTGGCTACCATAACCTCTGGTGCATATATTGTGCACATGATGCTTTGTACTGAAGGCATTTTATATTTATTTCCAATTCTATTATCCTCCCTTACATATTGATTCTCAGATGTAGAATTGCTCACCCAATCATAGCTAAGTGGGCAAGGTCATTAAAGCTGCTATGTTAGATGCCGTGGGAGACCCAAGAGCTCATGTAACATCTTCTAAATAATAAAGAAACCAAGGACAGTTTATAATGTGTCTATTTGATATACAACTGTTCTCCCAGCAAACTCTAATTTCCTCACTTCAGATACCATCATTAAGATCTCAATTTTTAAAAAATTCTCAAGACCCCAAAGGAATGAAAAAAGTTAAAGTAACTGGAACAACTGCAATGATGTGGACACCATACTATCTTATGGTAAGTTTTGTGTACAGACACATAACAAAAACCACCAGCAAATAAATAAATAAATAAATAAATAAATAAATAAATAAATAAATAAATAAATACCACCACCAGCTTTACAGATAAAAATTCAATAAAGGAGAGGATCTGGCAGTAGTAACTAAATAAGAGCAAAGATACTGCTACAGAATATTTTTAAAGCACTAAGACTGTGTAACAGACAAGAAGAGAGTTTCAAACCTAAGTAGAAATGCAAAAGGTACCCTAATTACATCATTTCAGAACTGTCGAGACTGTTAAACAGTGCTATTTGTTTAAATGGAATGAAGAGCCATTCAAATAAAACTGCTTTTGTATTCTTTAAACAGACATTAAACTGTCAGGGGTAAAAAGAATAAAAAAAACTATATATGAGAGGGTACTGGCCTATTTTCTTCCAGCTTGAGGCTGACAGAAACTCCAGATAAAATGGTACCCTACCAACTCCTTTTTGGTTTTTAAAGGATTCTTTATTAGTTTGACTTATCAGCCAGACTTACACCTAGCTGTCTAAGAAACCATATAGCCAAACCTCTGTCTACAGTTCCCCCTGCAGTTCCTGATGTTCCGTGTGCAGGTAAAGTGGGTGGTTAGGACCAAATTGCAGTTCTTTTGTCACTCATTAATTACTCTGATTTATTAACTATGTAATTTATACAATTTTAATTATCAGTTATCATACACACTAAGTTAAACTTTAATTCTGTGAATAGTTTATCACATTTAGCTTAAATCAGTAGGCTACGCTGTGTATATCATTCTTCCATGAAGTGCAGCCCTCTAGGTTTGGTCAGGATTAACAGGCATTCTAAAGAAGCTTAGCAGGTCTGAGAGACACACTTAAATATGCAGGGTGGGATAATGCTAATCTTGGTGCACTAATTTTGCTATAGACATGTTAGTAAATATTCAGAGTGCAACATGACCATCAGTATTCCCCAACTACAGGAAAGCAAAAAGGAGGGAATACCTCTCATTTGGGTTCATGCACCCTATTTTCCTTAGGAAATGAAGCTATGTATGGTTGCCAAGAGAGTAAATGCAATCAGTTTAGTAATCAAAGAAACACGGAAGTTCTCCAGGGGGACGTAGGACTTCATCAGAGCTCTTGTTCTTGTGGAAAAAAGCTGAAGTCTAACTTTATCTGTACTCACGGAAGAGCAAGAAAAAACAGAGGGCAGCTGCCCTCTTGGTAAATTCTAGCCCGGAGTGAGGAGCAGCCCCAGGAAGCCCTCTAGAATGAAAAGGTACTGGCATTGTATGACCGATGGTAGCTACACATGTGGTGAGTATAGCATAACTATAAACTTATTGAATCACTGTGTTGTACACCTGAAACTAATGTAGTGTTGTGTGTCAACTATAAGTTTTTTTTAAAAAAGGGATCCCTGGGTGGCTCAGTGGTTTGGCGCCTGCCTTTGGCCCAGGGCACGATCCTGGGGTCCCAGGATCGAGTCCCACGTCGGGCTCCTGGCATGGAGCCTGCTTCTTCCTCTTCCTGTGTCTCTGCCTCTCTCTCTCTCTCTCTCTCTCTCTCTATCATAAATAAATACATCTTTAAAAAAAAAAAAAAGATGTTGGGGTGACGGGGTGGCTCAGTTGGTTGGGCGACTGCCTTCAGCTTGGGTCATGATCTCAGGGTCCTGGGATCAAGCCCTGCTCAGGCTCCCTGCTCAACAGGGAGTCTGCTTCTCTCTCTCCACCCCTCCACCCTGTTCACGCTCTCTCTCTCTCAAATAAATAAATAAAATCTTTAAAAAAAGAAAAAGAAAAAAAAAGATCCTGGTATTAGTGCCAGAGCTTAACACATGCCATAGCCCAATTTGAGTATAGGTTCATTAGGTGTAAGGCCATGGCAGGAGTTGAGTGGTACAGGCCTCATGACTGCTCCATTTGGAGTTTATCCTGGTGTATAAGAATCCATTAGTATTTTTTTTCCATGTGGTTTTCTAGGTCTCTCAATACCTTTGCTAAAAAGAGATACTGTTTAATTCCTTTTTTTGTTTGTTTTGGGGTTTTTTTTTTAAGTAATCTTTATGCCCAGTGTGGGGCTCAAAATCACAACCCCACGATCAAGAGTCACAAGCTCTACTGATTGAGCCAGCCAGGTACCCATGAGTCTTAATATCAGTATAGAAATATAAAGTGAAATACAATTGTTTGATAGAGTTAAAGAGTATCTAAACACATACACATTTAGTATCAAATAACAATTGCACTTCAAGTCAATGTTGAATGGATAAATCTTCATTTAACTCTACCGAGAAATAAACTACAAGGCACACACTTAAAATATACAATTTTACAAAACAAAGGGTTTTGATACATTTTGTATCAAAATATACAATTTGATACATATATGTATACACTCAGAAAATGCTCACCATTATGAAAATAATGAATATATACATCACCCCCAAAAATCTTTGCCCCTTGGTAATCCCTCCTTCATGGTCTTCCCCACTCCACCCTATTGCCATCCCAAACAACAAATCATCTACTTTCTGTCACTACAGATTAGTGAGCATTTTCTACAATTTAACATAATTGTAATCGTACATATTGTTCATTTGTTTTTGTGTGTGTGTGTTTGACTTCTCTTTTTTTCTTAAGTAGGGACCGTGAAGGCAGATGTGGGGCTCAAATTCACAACCCTGAAATCAAGACTGGAGCTGAGATCAAGAGTTGGACCAACTCTGCCACCCAGGCACCCCTCTGGTTTCTTTCATTCACCAAAATTATTTTGAGATTCCACCCAGGTTGTTACAGTTATTAATAGTTCATTTTTTGTGTGTGTTGCTGAGTAGTATTCCACTGCATGAATACATCACACTTTATTTTTCCATCCACCTGGTGATGAATATTAGGTTGTTTCCAGGTTTTGGTTAAGAACATGTAAATACAAAGTCTTTGTATAGACATAAAGCAGGCAATGTTACTTTCAATGTAGAATTCAAAGCAAAATTCATTAACCAGGACCAGAGACAACTTTATACTGATATCTACTAAAAAGATAATGGTCAAAAAGCTTTAGATAAGCCTTCACAGCAACTTTCCATTGTTGTCAAGGATCTATCATAAGCAAGATACCAGTCCTCGCTGATTTTATGAGCAAGTTCTGCCAATCTTTAAGGGGATAGGTAGTGCCCACCATTTTCAAATTTCCAAAGCATAGGCAAAAAATAGTAATAAGCTTCCAAATTAAGTTTGAGGCTGGCACAATCCTGATCAAAAGACATGACAAAGTGTTAACCCCCTCCCCCTAAAACACAAAGAAACTACCCACAGAAACTTCCATAATAACAAGGTGAAGAGGGGGAAGAAAACTGTAGACCTCTCTTCCTCTTGTGAATACTAATGAAAATTCCTAAGTCAAATATCAGTAAGTTGAATATGGCATAGGTTTTATTTCCATAAAACAAAGGGTGACATGAAGAAGTCAACTGATATCATTCATTAATGGACAGAAGAGATGATTTTTTAAAAATTTTTTCAAAAACTATTATTCATCCTTGATTTTAAAAAAATAAACCTCTTTCTGAACTAAGAATAAAAGGATATTTCCTCAACTGTATGATAAATAGTCTAGCTTGGACTTTGTTTTAATGTACTGTTTGATGGCTTTATAGTGATTCTGTATTCTCAGAGAATAAAATCATTTCCATTGTAAAATAAAAAGAAGATAATGATTGTGGGCATAAATTGAAGGTACCTTGACAGCTTTGAAGGTGGCACTAGGATATTAAAAATGCATGTGGAAGAACTATCATACAATCATATTAAGAATTTTCACAATTTACAAAAAGCAGTTCATGAACATAAGCTCATTAATCTTCACACAATATTGCTATTAAGGTAAAACAAATTCCAAATATCTGTCTGATTAATACTGAAACTGAGACAGAAAATGAGACTCTATCAAATGTCTTCTACTAAATTCCACTCAGAAATTAGTCAAAAGGCTAAAAAATAAGTTCTAAATACAATTTGGGGTTTTTTTCTTTTATTTAAAACCTTTGTGAATTGAGGGAGAAAAAAGTATGAAATCAAAAAAGTAGACATCTACTATCTTGAAAATACCAGAACAAAGTGAAGATGCAAGACTTTGCATTTCTCTAATGATTAGTGATACTGAGTATCTTTTCATGTATATTGGCCATCCAAAGGTCTATTCGGGTGGTTTGCCCATCTTTTAATCAGATTGCTTTATTTTTTGGGTATTGAGCTGTATTAAGTTCTTTATATATTTTAAATATTTTTAAAAAGATTTTATTTATTTATTTATTCCTGAGAGACACACACAGAAAGAGGCAGAGACACAGCAGACGGAGAAGCAGGCTCCATGCAGGACGCCCAATGTGGGACTCCATCCCAGGACTCTGGGATCACGCCCTGAGCCAAACAAAGGCAGACACTCAACCGCTGAGCCACCCAGGCGTCCCTATATATTTTAAATATTAGCCCCTTATCAGTTGTATCACTTGCATATCTCTCTTCTCATTCACTAGGTTGCCTTTTTGTTGATGGTTTCCTTTACTCTGCAAAAACTTTTTATTTGGGTGTAGTCCCAACAGTTTATTTTTGCCCAATTTCCTTGCCAGAGGAGACATATCCATAAATATGTTGCTGAGGCTGATACCCTACAGATTACTGCCTATGTTTTCTTCCAGGAGTTAATGGTTTCAGGTCTCACATTTAGGTCTTTAGTCCATTTTGAGGTTATTTTTGTGGATGGTGTAAGAAAGTGGCCCAGTTTCATTCTGTTGCATATAGCTGTCCAGTTTTGATGCCAATAATCTTTTATCTCCTCTGCTATCCATCTCCCTCAAATTCTTTATAAACTTGTAAGATTACAAGTTTATCTTTGGAGTGTTTACTGCCATAAAATTCAGAAGATGTAGGGAACTAATACTTGGTTAACAATAATATTTACCCCAAAAAATACCAAAGGGTGAAATACTGATATGTGCTACATGGATGAAAACTAGAAAACATTATGCTAAGTGAAAAAAGACAGTTACAAAACACACACACACACACACACACACATACACACACACATTGTAAGACTCCATTTATCTGAAATGTTCAGAATAAGCAAATTTAGAGAGACAAAAGGTAGATCATTGGTTGCTTTGCCCCAGGGAGCAAAACCATATACTAAAATTAGACTGGGATGATTACACAGTTCTATGAGTAAAAAAAAAAAAAAAAAAAAAATATATATATATATATATATATATATATATATATATATATTGAATTGTATAATTTAAATTGGTGAGTTGTGTGTTATCTGAACTATATATCAATGACACTTTTTAAAAAATATTATTGTAACTTTATTATAGCTGTCATTGAACAGTTACTACCTGCAAAAAAGACTTAAAAGAGACTCTATGTCATCTGATTTTTGCCACCTCTGCAAGGTCAACTTTTACTCTTACAGATAAGAAAACAAGTTCAGTGAAATTAAAATATTTATACATACAAAGCTGGTCAGGAATGATGCCCAGATTTATCACTCTAAAGATGTATCTCCCTAAGCCTATGTTTTCTTAATCAAGCCATGCTTGCCATCAAAGAATGGAATTATATTTCCATATAATTATTATATAATAATTATATAATATATAATTATATAAATATAATTGACATCAAATGGCCTTGAAAAAACAGGCATTTTGTTTCTATCAGTGGCAGGAAAAAGTTTTTGGGGGGCATCACTTAGGAAATAAGGCTTCAAAGGTTTAGCACCACTGTTACTCAATTCAAAATCCACATCTTAGAAAACAAATGCCTCTGAAAAATAACTGAAAGTAAATAAGGTCATATAATTTGTCACTTCTCTTTCAGTTTTTATCAGCTAGATTATGAATGTCTTCAAGATACAGACCTCACCTGATTTGTCATTTTAAGGTCAGTACATCTAAAAATTTATTGTTCTTTATTTATATTAAAATGACCATAAAATATAAATATACAGACTATAACCATTTCTTTAAACTACATTATTAAGTAAAAATATTCCTTTATTTAGATTTTATTACATTTAGTTTTTTATACATTTAGGTCTTTACAAACAACAACTTACTAGTCATTCCAGAAAGGTATGTGGACAAAACAGGTAATTACAAGAGGAAGAAACACAGATACACTAAAAAAATCATGTATTGTGACTCCTCCACCCATAATGCGACTAATCATTATTTAGTTGTTATATTCATTTATTTGCTATCTTAACAAATTCACATATTCAGTGGCTTAAAACTACATACATTTATTATCTTCGGGTTCTGTAGGCCAGAAGTTTGGCAACAGGTCTCAGTGGGCTAAATCCAAGGTACCAGCAGGGCTGTGTTCCTTTCTGGGGGCCACAGGAGAGAGTGTTTCCTTGCCTTTTCCATTTTCTTAAAGTCCATTTGCATTCCTTGGTTCATGATCCCTTCCTCCTTCAAACCCAGTAAACAGGGTCAAGTCCCTATATTGCATCCCTCTTCCATTTTAAGGACCCATATGATGACACTGGACCCACAAGATAATCTGGGATAATCTCCCTGTCTTAGGGTCCTTAACTTAATTGCATCTGCAAAGTCCTTTTCCAGTGTAACAGAACATATTCAGATTCTGGGAATCAAGACACTGACATCTTTAGGTGGCCATTTTTCTACCCATCATAGTTGCCATTGTCTTTTTAAAAATCAGGATAAAAAAAATAAAAATAAAAAATAAAAAATCAGGATATACCCACAGTGAATTGAGCCTATGTTGGAGGGTAAGGGGAACATACTAATGGTTTAAATGGAGAATGCAGAATTTGAGATGAAAACCCCTCCTTTTTTGTCAGATTTTTACTGGCATTCTATTTTGAAGATAAACCACAATTAAATATGTGGGCATGATAGGAGAAATCATTTGCCATTCAAAACCCTCAAAGGAACCATCCAACTGAATCTGTTGATTTTTTTTAAATCTGAACAGAAACCAAAAAAGCTTATTTTGTACTTTCCTTCTATATATTGTTCCGCCCTGGCACTCAGGAACTACCATTCATAGGATAATCACAGCCTGTATCATATAACCGGATGTTGTATTAATTCAAACTAGAGACAGGTAGCTGGCCATGAGTTTTATAAACCTTTACAATAAAATATCCAAAGGATCATTATGTATATATATATGGTTACCAAACCAAAGCTCTTTCTGAAAGGCAATTCAACATGAAGTATCACTACATTATAAGACTGACATTTTGTAATTCCCCAGAACAACGTTTCATTCAATGTTTAACTTTTTCAATTTAGCTTTGTATCTTTTTTGACTCCAAGATAAAAGAGTGATGTTTGATGTACTGAAGTTATAGCCAGCATTCACCAATTCCTTGATTCGACTTTTTAAAGTACTTATGCTTGAATCCAAAATCCGAGGATTTTCAATTATTTGTGATATGCTAAATTTTTCTTCTATGAGATAGTCTATTTTGTCATTGAACTTTTTTTCTCCTAAGAAGATCACATCTGGATAACTTAAGATAAACTTGTGTACCTCTTCTTCAGTACACCCAAGAGAAAACAGCTTCTCTTTGATATTTGTGTAGTTTCTGTTGACATAGTCATTGGAAAGGTCTAGAATTTTAGCTCCCGGACCACAGAGCAAAACAAGCAGTTTCTCATTGTTCAAATTAAAAGTTGACTTTAAAAACTCAATATTAGTTTTTACCCGTTTGGTACTCTGAATTAAGATGAAAGGGTTTTTAAAAATTATCTTCCCAATAAAATCTCTAGGCTTATTGTGATTCAAAGACAAACAGACTTCTTGCAAAAATTTAATCATCTGTTTATTCAAATCTAGACTGTTGGAGAATGTACGTGGGGCATTGGTCAACAACCGACAAAGGCATTTATGAGTCAATCCAACTGAGTAGAGGAATTTTATATTATTCTCTAAGTTTCGGTTGTTACTGGACCGAAAAAAAGCTTCGGGAGAACGTTCCAAAATATTTATAATCTCAAGGTCTGATGTCATAATTCTTCTCCACAGATCCCACCGTTCTGAAAGACTTTCAGGTGTGCGTGTTATGGCTCGTGGATATCTTGATATAATGCTAGCAACCACTTCTTTACTAGCTCCTTTGGATAGAAGGAACATCTTCAGGTCCTGCTCTTTAGTTCCCATCCTATTAAAAACTCCAGGCTGTCGTTTTTTCGCCTTATCAACATCTACTCCCATTGTAAGTAAGTTATTCAGTAATTCTTCATTCTCCGAAGACTCACTGTCTGCATTACCACATTTCACACTAAAAAGCCTAAATGAAATTGATTTAAGGAAGACTTCTGTTGAAAATTGGGTCATCCAACATCTTGAACCAAAGAGAAAGTTACTTCTCATACAAAAGAAGCTTCTTGGTGCCATAATGATCAGGTATCCCAAACTTTTTGGAATGCTGTGTAAAACAACATACATAATATTATATAAATGCATGTGTTAAACAGCTAAAAGACCATATTATGATCCTGTAAGCATCACGGTCATTTCTAAAAAAAAAATTTACATAGCTCCAGCTCTCCTAGTAGTGTATTAACAATTCAGCCACTGCACTCCCGCTCTCTAGTTTCCTGCTTCTGATTATCTGTGAGCCTGGGGCTGTTTCCATTCTTAATGTGAAGAAAAGCAGTATAGCAGCATCACCATCCCACAACTATTCCTTCCAGGCCTTTCGCCTGTTCTTTGTATTTGGACTTGCCTATGTTTGCTACCCAAAACCAGTTGCCCCTCTCTACTTCTGCTTTATCCTCCTGGTTTTCAAACCTTTGGCTTATTCCTACTAACTGAAGCTTTCAACTGTGCCTTGTCTTCCAACTTGCCAGATCTTTGGCTTTCCCTCTGCCTATAGACACCAAACTACTTTGCCCCTGTTCCCTCTTCCTGGTTCCTCAAGCTCTAAACATAGCCTTGAAAATCAACACTTCAGACTAATCTCCATCTTAAACACCTTTTTCTAGATGCATGCTTCTCTTTAACCCCATGCTATCATTAGTCTTAATTCTTAGCTTTATATAGACCTCTGGTCACCGGTTCCCAACCTCAATCTCCATCTCCTTCAGTTCACCTATCGCTCCCTTCATTGCAACCCAACTGCTCCAACCCAATTTTTATCTTCAAAATGATTTAGTTGGGCTGTTCAATCCACAGAGTCCACCATATGTGGAACTGTGCTGAGAGCACATGAACAATGAAAAGTTACTTTTACCATCCTCCCCTGCCCAACCACATTATAAAAGATGAGCCCAGAGCTTTCTGCATCTGTCTCACAATACACCATTTCAGGCAAATGACTAAAACCTCAATAACTCATTTTCCTAATCATTTAGAAAGGGGGCACAAAATGTATGAATTTATATATGATAATAACCATAGGTACCTACTAAATTGGTATCTGCATTTATAGGAATTACTTTATCAGGAAAGCAACAGAAAATTTTTCTTGTTATTCAATTTGTCAGATGATTAATGCTCTTAGGCTAATTGTGGTCTGAGTCATAAAACAACTCATATGTACTTTCTCCTTTTTAGACTACATGGCTGTGACAAACTTAGTTCTTAATTTCTAATTATTAACAATGGGCTCTTATAACTTAAAGGAAGCATTTCCCTCCTCACCTCTCCTAATTAAACATAAAATAAGAAAAAGAGATAGATGATTTTAACTCACTACTAATATCTCTGGGCTTGAGATGTTGCTTTCAAGATCAGTACCAAAGAAAGCCTCTCTGTGTATGCCCATTTAATTAAACTA
This sequence comes from Canis aureus, assembly GCF_053574225.1. NCBI lineage: Eukaryota > Metazoa > Chordata > Mammalia > Carnivora > Canidae > Canis > Canis aureus. The sequence goes on along the minus strand of NC_135628.1, from coordinate 43,535,205 downwards.
CTTTTTTTAAGATTTTATTTTTAAGCCCCACCCAATGTGGGGCTCGAACTCACAACCCCAAGATCAAGAGCTGCATGCTCCCCTGACTGAGCCAGCCAGACACCAGTAACTTATACCAATTTAACAAGAGTTTAAGATTATTCCTAGAGTTAGGGAACTCTCCCATATCTCAGGTAATCTACAGATCCTCAGAATTAGAAAAAGATTCCCAAACTATAGAATGCAGGACAAACAAAAATGCAGGACACACAAAATAAACATCAAATGGCAGCACATTTTAGATTGCCGTATACTGAGTTCACTATTCTTAACTTCTCCATAATACCACATACTGCTCTTTAAGTACATATTCCTCCAAAAATGCATGAATTTAGAAACTCAAAAATAAGATCCGCATTCTAACTTAAGAATGAAGGCTCTACTTGCACAGCTCAACAATCTGTTCTCTTCCAGATGCTCAAGGGTGACCTCTACTGGATAGTGGTACAGAACACAATATACATACACTGGAGGTACATGTAGAAAACCTTTTTTTCTACTGAGAGTGTACACAATCAAAAGTCTGAAGACAACTACTCTAGACAACAAACTCTGAGATGATCAGCACCACAACAAACAGGCTGAACAAGCCACAGAAAGTTCAAAAAAAATTGTACTAATGACAGAGTAACAGTGAAAATATATGACAAATTTCTTAACAAAGGAGTCATAAATCGATTAAGGTTTCCCCTGAATCTGTGAAGGTGAATTTTATGCCTTGTGTATAATTCACTCTCTGTAGAAATATCTTTCACATGAATTAACAGGTCTAAAACCAAACTGAACATCTTTCCCAGCCTCTAAAATAGCCTTCTTCTGATGGATGGAATCACTACCCTTATCCTAATGGTCACTCACGATAAAAATCTAAAAGTAATTACTTTCTTCCTGTTCCTCAACCTTTTAGTCATTGAATCATGTAGGTTCAGTATCTTTGTTAACATCTCTAATCTTTGCTATTCTCCCTCACCTAGACTATTAACAGCCACCTAACCGGCTTCTCTAACATCAGTCATGCAAAACCGCCACCACAGTATACTCATAAAACAAAGAAGTGATTACATACATGCCTTATTCCCAGATTAAATACCTCTGTAGCTCTCCCCTATAAAGCAAAATCTTCAGACTGACCTTCAAAACTCTCACCATACCATTCTAACTACCTTCCTAGCTATCTGTTCTATTCGACAACCTCACAACCAGACACTATTAACTCTCAAACCTCAGATCCTAAACATTCTTGCCCATTTTTGTCTCCCTGCCTTTGTAGAAGCTATTCTTTCAGAAAGGCCCACCCTCCCATATCTATCCATAGTACAAGGTCTCATTCGAATATTACCTTCCCACAAATCTTTAACTTAACAAATACTGCTGAAGTGAATTATTTTATAACTTATTAGTAAAGAACTAAAACTAGGGGCACCTGAGTGGCTCACTCGGTTAAGCATCTGCCTTCAGCTCAGGTTGTGATCCCAATGTCCTGGGATCAAGCCCTGCATCAGGCTCCCTGCTCAGTGGGGAGTCTGCTTCTCCCTCTCTCTCTGCCCCTCCTCCCCTCGTGCTCTCTCTCACTTCCTGCCTCTCTCTCTCCCAAATAAATAAAGTATTTTTTAAAAAATATTTTTTAAATCTAAAACTATTCTCTTTTATATTTTTAAAAAACGATGAACTGGACTTAGAACTGGCAAGGAAACTTTGGATTTGATTACAATACTATAAAGGCAATCAATTGACTTTAAAAAATGGTAGAAGTCGTCTCAGCTAAGGCTAAAAACAATGACAACTAATATCAACTGTTAGCGAACATATAAGGTAATGCAGAGAATTTTCAAATACCACTGTTGGAAGGGAATTTGGCACCACCTACCATATCCTTTAATCCAGCACTTTGATTTCTTTAAGATTATCCAAAGGAAATAAAAGGACAATATATATTTCTTATTAAAAAGGATGACTATCCTAACATTATTTGCTATGATATACAAAAAAGAAGAAACCCAAATGGTGACCAACAGAATGATTCATACATTGTGGAACATCTACGTAATATAATACTATACAACCTGATTTAAAAAAAAAAAAAAAACTGGCATATCTAACACAATGGAAAGATATCCAAGATTTTGTAAGTGGCAAACCATGTAGCAGTATGGATAAAATGGTATCACTTATATAAAGAGGGGGGATATTAATATAGACAAATAAGATAAAAAGGTAGTAGGTTATCTCAGAGATGAATGGGGGCTATGTACTGTTCCTGAAATACTGTGATATTATTTACTAAATATGTTGTTTTGCAACCAGATAAATTAAGAACAAATTAAATTGGCTTAGGGCTGGGCACCTGGGTGGCTCAGCGGTTGAGCATCTGCCTTTGGCTCCGGTCGTGATCCCAGGGTCCTGGGATCGAGTCCCACATTGGGCTCCACATTGGGAGCCTGCTTCTCCCTCTGCCTATGTCTCTGCCTCTCTCTGTGTCTCTCATGAATAAACAAATAAAATCTTTTAAAAAATAAGAAAAATAAATTGGGTTAGGGATGCCAAAAGGAGACTCTACCATATATCAAAAGGGAAATATGTCACCCTTATCAATTTTTCAGTTTTCAACACAAAAAAAATTAAACCTGGAAAATACTGATCTTGATTTACTTTTAGCACCTGATCCACATTCAAAACATTCCTATAACATCTAGCAAGGTAATAAATACATAAGCAGCCTAATGCAAACAGTATCAACTGTCTCAATCTGCAAATTTCAAGAGTAATTAATATCCCATAATTTATTTCAATCTGTTTCTCAATTTACTATCTTTAATTAACCAAAACCATTATTTCAAGGGCTAAAGTCCTAAATTAACAAATACACTGGAAACCTCTGTACTCAGAAACTTGTAAGGCCTTAGGAATAAGACGATTCGCTTGATAAAGGGAATTTAGTGGAGATGGTTAATCACTGGCCCAGGAGGGTACATTCCAGCTGGTCTTTTTTGATAACACAAGGGAAGTTTGAAGATCTTTTCAGCGATCCATTTCTCACCTAGCTTGTCTTAAAAAGAGAGGGCGTTGCATTTCTCCAGAAGAGCTGGAAAACAGCTGTCCCTAAAAATGGGGGGAATAAAAGCGGGGGGGGGGCAAAATATTGTCAGCACTTCGTGATACAGAATAAAGAAATCGACCCCAGCTAACACCGCATAACGTCCTTGCGAAAAGCGTCACCTCTTACGTCCTAAGCATCTCAGAAATACCAAGGAAAACAGCAAGAACAAGCCCGAGTATTAACGGGAAAAGGTAGCGTAATCACGCATGTGATCTGGAAAGCCGGAGCTAAGTGCTTCGCATATATTGTGTTACTTCAACCTCACAACCGAAGAGGTAGGCATTATTCCTAAAATCAGAAAATGAGGGGCAAGGCCGAGCTCTGTCACAAGTTCGCGTTAGCTCACTGAAGCCACGGATTCCATTCCACGGGTTCTCTCTGCCCCTCTTCCTCCCCGACACCAACTCGCCAAGGGGCTGCGCGGGAAGGAGACTCTACCATATATCAAAATCACCCAGACCCCTTCTAAAAGAAAAAGCACACGCATAGCGAGCCACAGACCTCAAACCGGACTGCATGAATACTAGCCGACAGACAGCCTTTTTACTTCCGCCTCTCCTCTCTGGGGCGGGACCGGGAGGCGGAAATGGACCAGACCAAGTTCCGGTCGCGCGGAGGTGACGTCTCCCTCTTGCGCCCCCCGGCGGCCGCACCGCAGCCCCTCCGTAAGCCGGCCGCGAAGAGCCCGGCAGGGGGCGGCAAGAGACCACGTGGTGAACGCTGGGGCCCGGCCTCCTAGGGCTGGTTTGGGAGCGGGGCGGGTCTCCGGCGTTTCTCAGCCGCGCGGGCCTGGGGCCGAGGGTGGCCGTAGCGATGCCCTGCCTGCTGGCGACGTGCGGTAGGAACGTCGCTATTATACACGGGGATTTTACAGCTTGATAGGGTGACCGCGCTTATCAGTGTGGTTAACATAGGCCAGCAAACACCTTGGCGTCGGGTGCCGGAAGGCGCGTGCCAGCTGGGGCTCCTGAGGAGCCCCAGGGTCTCTTCCCTAACTGAGCCATAGCCTCGAAACCCCGGCGGGTGGCTGCTAGTCCGACTTCAGCTGCAGCTTGCACACCAAGAAGCGGTTCTCCTACACCTCGATGTAACTGCCAGCAGCACGATTTACTCATGCTTCTTCGGAAAGTGTGAGGCAGAAGTGTTTTTGCCGCCCTTACACCTTCCTGGTCCTGTTCCTCTGGCTTGACTGGGGAGGGTAGCCCTGAAGATTCAGCTTCCGCTCAAAGCAATCCCGTTACCTCCAAAAGAAAGGTTCTACCTAAATTAAGGAAATCATCATCAAGCTGCCAAGTTATCTTCCGGAGGAAGCGATTGGGCCTTTAGAAACACAGAAAGGGGAGGAGACGGGTTGATCCTGAATTCCGCGGCAAGGAAGGCTTTCCTGCTCTGCCCTACTCCATGGAGGAGCCGATGATGAGTCTTTATCTTATTTCTGTACCGGTTACTGTTTTCATCTTCACCCTGGCCCTTAGATTACTCTTAGCTGGTATGTCGTCCACTCTGTTTTGAATTAATTTTCTGTTTTATTGGTTTATAAGGGTGAAGATTTACCTTTGGAACTATAAATTACAGTCTTTCTGGCAAGTGAAATTGCTTAACTGCCGTCCCTCCAGGTAAAAAAGCGGTCCTGAAATGTTAGAAATGGTCTCTTTACGGGAGTTTCTAAAATCTCCTTCTGCATAGAAGGAGCTCCTAAATCTGGATTCATATGTACTGTGAAGTATAAACTTACTTGCATAAATACATAAGTATAAGCTACTTTACAGTCAATGTAAAACAATTTTTTTTTTTTTTTTTTTTTTAGGATTCATTGAACTTTAGACTCTAAGAAGACCTTTGAGATTATGAATCCCTCCTTATGAAACCTCTCATTTTGCAGGTGAGACGTTGAAGCCCTTACAGTAGAAGCCGGCAAGATAAAACTTGTGTCATACCTTCTTCACCAGTAATTCTTCATACCACATGCACTGACAAGGATTATTCAAGGTCGGCTCAGACTTACTTAGGCGACATCACTTAAGTTTGTTTTTAGTGATGTGTGTAGGTAAAGGAGATCAGTTCTTTTGAAAATAAGTGCCATATTTCCTATCCAAAAAAAAATTTTTATTACAAATATATTTTAAATTCATATTGTAAAACACTGACAAGAATAGCAACTAAGGTATGATGGTTGGGTTAGTATGGTGTATTAGCAATTTTTTTTTTCCTTCTCACATCTCTGCAAAGAGGTTTATTTATTTATTTATTTATTTATTGCAAAGAGGTTTAATATTTAATGATTTGTGAAATGTTGTCATTACCTCCAGTAAAAGCAGTAACTACTACCTCATTGTCATTAGTGCCTGTATTTTATTCGTTGAATCAGCGAACACTTATTAAACACCTGTACATTCCAGGCCTTGTTTTCAGGATCGAGAGCATATAGCGGAAAACAAAACAAAGCCCCTGTCCTCCTTGACCTTATTTCCAGTGATAGATCTCACTCTCAGCCTGAGTGTCTGCTGCTCTGCATGCTTCCCCCTTCTCACCTCCCCAAGACCGTAGATGATCCATGCCCTACTAAATTGATGTAATTAAGAAGAACAAATGTGGTTGGAAACACTGGGGTCTCTGGTAGAAGACCAGAGGCAGGGAGTAAGTGATGAAGAAACAGAGGAAAAAAAAAAGGGTAAGTAGTTGCAACATGGTGGAGGGCAGTTTTCCTAGTGTCACCCACTTGGTCCTTGGGCATACTAAACAGTAGGAATTGACTAGAAGCCAAAAGTGAGCGCCAGGCAAGGCTTTTATTGGGACTTATTCTGCAGCACAAGGGAAATAACACAAAGGAAAGAGTCTTTCAGGCTGTGTTCCCTAACAGGCCAGGGAAAGGTTTTGTTTGTTTGTTTTTTAAGATGTATTTATTTATTTATTTATTCATTCATTCATTCGAGACACAGAGAGAGAGGCAGAGACACAGGCAGAGGGAGAAGCAGGCTCCACGCAGGGAGCCTGATGTGGGACTCGATCCCTAGTCTCCAGGATCACACCCTGGGCCGAAGGTGGCGCTAAACCACTGAGCCACCTGGGCTGGCCCAGGGAAAGTTTTTGAAGGGACTGAGGAGGCAAAGGAGTGATGTTGAGACATACTGAGGTGGGGATTTCTTGGCACCTGCCAAGTTTATGCTTCTTCATGTGTTGCATGTCTAATTAGCATATTTAATACCTTACCCGAGGTTTTTAGTATTATAATGAGGGGAAATATTGGTGAAAAGTCAGCACAGGGGGGTCCCCCAGGGTGCAGACTAGTTTGGTTCAGTCTTTGCCTGTCTTCGTAGTTCTGTTTCTCCTTGAGATAATACTCACCCTGCTTCCACATTCTTGCAAGATACACTACTCAAAATGCATAGTTTCAGCTGTCAATGAAAGCTAGATTTCACCTTCAGGGTTGAGGAGACCAAATCCAGGCCCTGCCCTGTCTCACTAGAAGCTGTTCTAAAGTTGTCATCTTTCAGAGTTTTTTATAAAGTCTAAAGTAATTCAATTTTTAAAAGATTTTATTTATTTATTCATGAGAGACACAGAGAGGGAGAGAGGCAGAGACAGGCAGAAGGAGAAGCAGGCTCCCTGCAGGGAGCCCAATTCAGGACTGGATCCCTGGACTCCAGGCACATCCTGAGCCGAAGGCAGACACTCAACCACTGAGCCACCCAGGCGTCCCTAAAGTAATTCAGCTTTTAAGTTAAATTTGTTTTGTTCTACCTCTCTTTTACAATTTTCATTTATGAAACTGTGGTAATATCAGATGGTATATGTGTTTTTAAATGACTTTACTTGTGTTGCAGGGGAAAGTAGGGACTCTGGAGTCCTTCATCCCCAAGTAGGACTTAAGACACTCGGCTGAAAGTCAAGTGTGAGTACAGATCTGTACTATATTTTTATTATTTTTTTTAATTTTTATTTATTTATGATAGTCACAGAGAGAGAGAGAAAGAGGCAGAGACACAGGCAGAGGGAGAAGCAGGCTCCATGCACCAGGAGCCCGATGTGGGACTCGATCCCGGGTCTCCAGGATCGCGCCCTGGGCCAAAGGCAGGCGCCAAACCGCTGCGCCACCCAGGGATCCCCAGATCTGTACTATATTTAGAAGCATCTCTGCCCTTTTACAACTAAGGATTTATTTCTTTCTTTAATTTTCTTTTCTTTTCTTTTCTTTTCTTTTCTTTTCTTTTCTTTTCTTTTCTTTTCTTTCTTTTTTTCACAGTGTCAAATGTGCCTGCATCACCTGCTCTGTGCAGGAAATGTCCTTAGTTTTTCATGCAGATAGCTTTTTGTCACATCACAGCCCCTTTGTGGCCACTCATGTTTGCATCTTAGCAGACCCAATTAAGATCAGAAAGGAAGTGGCCCTCCAGTTTCCCACCATCCACCCACTACAGCTATACACAGATTCCTGGACTCAATAGACAAATGCAACTCTCACCACACAGCAACTTCCTAGACAGACCTACCAGCTTCCTACCAGTGTAGTTTGAAGGCCTTCAGAGGAACATCATGTCTCTTCTCTCATTCTCTTGCCTGAGGTCATTTTGTGTGCTTATGAAAATACATGAAAAGGCTACAAATTGCTTATAATTGAGTAAAGCAGTGAATAAAGTACCCTGATAATCACAGGTTACACTTTTCTGTTTGCAAACAACCAGAAAAACAACAACAACAACAAAAATACTTAGCTTAATTTCCTCCCTTTTCAAAATAATTACTTTTTAACAACATTGGATTTCTTTTGAAATCCAGAGATTTTGGGTATCCCTGGATGACTCAGCAGTTTAGCGCCTGCCTTTGGCCCGGGGCGCGATCCTGGAGTCCCAGGATCGAGTCCCACGTCGGGCTCCTAGCATGGAGTCTGCTTCTCCCTCCTCCTGTGTCTCTGCCTCTCTCTCTATGTCTATTATAATAAATAAATAAATAAATAAATAAATAAATAAATAAATAAATAATCTATCTTTAAAAAAAAAATCTAGAGATTTTACTAGTGGCAACTTTCCTACTCTGAAATGTGCCTATCTGGGGTCGAGAGACACTTTTTGAGTCAGCCTTCCTACTCCCACACTTAGTACCACCAAGGTCTGTGGCAAGGAACTAGTTACTTAGTCTGGCAGATTTGCTGATTGCAGATCTGATATGATCCTGGATTTCCATGGTAGTTAGATTGCCACCATCAGCATGACAGAGTTGGCCAAGAGAAACACAATAACCATTTAAGATGCCATTCAGTCTGGTGAGTTTAAGTACCTTTTGGGTTATTTGATTCCACAGTACCATGCTTTCAATTACTATGAAGTGATTCTTAATCACTGGTAGAAAAGGGGGAAAAGGTGATCTTACTACAGAGTGGGGGAAGAGGGGCAAATATTCACAAAATAGAATAAAATCTTCCTTGTCCAAAACTATTTCCCTTTCTATTTATAGTATTTTTTGAAATCCCACCCTTAGAAATTTATTCCTTGGTATTTATAGCATGGTGATTTTAAATCCTAAACATGTTTGAAAGGGGGAACAAATGAAGCCAACAGTCAACAAATTTTTTTATAAAGGGCCAGATAGTAAATATCTTAGCCTTTGTGGAACATATACTATCTCTTTTGCATATTCTTCTTTTTTCTTTCTTTCTTTTTTCACAGCCCTTTAAAAATGTAAAAACTATTAGCTCATAGAACTCCTGGCCACTGGTCACAGTCTGAAGACACTCGCATTAACTACAGTGAGCTACTGTATACCTAAGGAAAACGACATAAAAGAGAAAAAATGTTAATATTTGAACATATCATATAATGCTATCTGCCAGGTACTATTCTAATCATGTCACCTATATTAATCCATTTACATCTATGATTGAAATAATATTCTCCATTTTACATATAAGGAAACTAAAATAGAGGCTAAGTAACCTGCCCAAGTTCACACAGCTAATAAGTAACTGGAACCTAAGAAGTCCAACTCTAGAGTATGTGATCATAATTGTGATGCTATGCTGACACTCAGAAAACAATATTTTAATTCACTGTAGAGACTACAAAAAAATAGAAATATTTTTCTATAGAAAATAGAAAAAGAGGGCAAAAATTCACCCATAATTCCATCTCCTTGAAATAATCACTATTACATTTTGTTTATATTCTTCCAGGATATTCCTATACATAAAATTCTTTCCTTTATTCGACCTATGAGATAGGTATAATTTTACAGATGAGGAAACTGAGGCTTAGAAGGGTTAAGTGAGGGCACCAGGGCAGCTCAGTGGTTGAGCGTCTGTCTTGGGCTCGGGTAGTGATCCTGTGGTCCTGGCCTGGGGTCCTGGGATCAAGCTCCGCTTCCGGCTCCCCACAGGGAGTCTGCTTCTCCCTCTGCCTGTCTCTGCCTCTCTCTGTGTCTCTCGTGAATAAATGAATAATATCTTTAACAAAATAACAACAAAAAAAGAAGTGTTAAGTGACTTTTTCAAGATCATAAAGCTGTTATGTGTGTGGAAGCAGGATTTCAACCCCGGCTGTTGCTTCTAGAACCTGTGCTCTTAACACCTGGCCTATACTGTATTTGAGTTTATACTTACTTGTTACACCATGTTTATAAAACACATTCACTCATTTTCTTTCATTACTTTATTATTTTTCTTGTTTTTCCTTTAAATTTTTGAGTCATCTGGATTTTATTTAGAGAAAGAAGCAAGGTAGAGATTCAGTTCTGTTTTTTTTTTCCAAGTTGCTAGTCATTTGTTCCATCATTTAATGAGTACCTTCTTTGCCCACTGATTCAAAGTGCCGCCTTTATCCTGTATTAAATTATGAAGTAATCTTACCAATTTTGAGTGACTGCATTCTGCATCCTGTTGTGATGCTCTAACTTAAGAGTTGATATGAAGAAAAGATTTCACCTGATGTTATGAGACTTCCTTTAAAGATTATTTATCCATTAAAAAAGTCACAGCCAAGAATACAGATTAGCATATTTAGTTCAAAGTCTTCAACCTCAACTTGAAGGAATATTAATGATTATTTTGTCCAACCCCCATATTTATAGATAAGGAAACTAAGACCCAACATGGATAAAAAATTACTTTTCTAGTAAATAATGCTAGTTAGTGACTGTATTACACAGAATTCTTTCAGTTGTAAGTGACAGAAGTACAACTCAAACTAATTCAAACAACAACAAAAAAAGGTTTTCTCTCATAACATGGAAAGAAGAGGGGCAGAGATTGCCTCAGGCATTCATTACTAAATCCAAGAATTAAATTAGATTCATAGCTGTCTCTGCATCTTGGCTCAGCTTCCCTTTGTACATATACCTCATTCTCTCAGGCTCATCTGTGGGACAAAAAATTTGGTTGCAAGTATCTCTAGGGTTACATCCTTTTAAACCCAAAAGAAAAGAGAGAGATTTTCTTAGTCTTAAAAATGAAATCCAAAATAAAGATTCTGATTGGCTTTCCTTGACTTGTGTGACCAGCTCATTATTTCCAGGGAAGTGTGAGGGTGGCAGGGTATAATGTGATTGGTGTTACTGATGCTAGAATGCTAGGGGTGCCTGGGTGGCTCAGTCAGTTAAGCATATGACTCTGTTCAGGTCATGATCTCAGGGTCCTGGGATTGAGCCCTGCATCTGGCTCCCTTCTCACCCTTCTCAGCAAGAAGTCTGTTTCTCTCTCTGCCCCAACCACCTCCACCTCCCCACCCCCACTCATGTGCTCCTATGTGCACATAAGCACTCTCTCTCTGTCAAATAAATAAATAAAATCTTTTTTAAAAATGAAGAAAGGTAAAAAAAAAAATGAAGAAAGGTAAGTTGGGCAGACAAAAACATCTCTGTCTACTACTACGGTTGGAGAGCCAGAATTGGAGTTGAGATCTTTGATCTCCCATTCCAATCCTTTTCTCATTCCTCTATTTATTCATTTAATACATATTTACTGAACATCCTATCAGGATTATATTTAGCTGCACATAACAGTGGTAGTTTACATAGCAAAAGGTCTAGAGATGGAAGTGGGTTTTTGGCATTGTTTTCTAATACCACGTAGTCTCACAGTTTCCCAACCACAGCACTATACTCCTTTGCCTCTGATCCTTTGCTCACTCCTCTGCTCACCATATCCATTTGTTAGGCACTCTCTTAGTCTCAGTTTGTTAGGGTTGTTATAACATGAATGCCATAGAGTAGGTTGTTTAAACAACAGACATTTATTTGTCATAGTTCTGGAAGCTGGAGTGTCCACATCAAGGTGGCAGCAGATTTGGTGTTTGGTGAAGTCTCACTTCCTGATAGTTGACTGTCTTCTCAGTGTGTCCTGACATACCAGAAAGGAGTAAGAGAGCTCTTTGTGGTTTCTTTCATAAGGGCTCTAATCCCCTTCATAAGGGCTTCAGCCTTATAACCTAACTACCACTCTGAAGGCCCCACTGCCTAGTATCATCACATTGGATGTTAGGATTTCAACATATGAATTTTGGGGGAAACACAAACATTAATTCCATAACAATTAGCCTAGAAAGGGTGATACCGTCTCTCCCTGAAGCTTTTCCAAACCCTCATTCAGAGTAAATCTTTCCCATTTCTGTATTTCTGTAGCATTTTGTGTAATCAGTGTGACACCAAATTTATTCTACCTTGTGTTTAAATTAATATGGCACATACATATCAATCTCTGCTGTTATACTGCAATTTCTTAAGGGTACAGACTGAGTCTCATTCTTCTTTGTGGGATCCAAACGCCACCTGTTTTCCCATCTTCTGGCTGTGCCAGCTGTATATCCTGCCTGCTACACCCAGAATGACTTTGAGTTCTGCCAAAGTGAACCGTATCACCTGAAAACATTAGTGAGCAAAGTAGACTCTACCACAGGTTTTGTCATGGAGGTTACCACAGTATGCGGAAAAACAGCTCTCAGATCCCTTGTTAGACCCACTGGCTCACATTTTCCTCCTTCTGGATTGTCCTCCTGACTTCAAATTCCTTTCCTCATTATTTTGCCTAAATTCAGAGGTGCTCCAGCCCTATCACCACACTACCACACCCAAACTAGCTCAGCAAAATAAAATCCCATGTTGGTAAAAAAAAAATCCTCCCCTTCTCGGTAATGGGGGTTCAAAACAGCAGAAAATATTAAATCATCTAATAAATGGTTAACATTTAGTGAGTATTTATTATGCATGAAGTGCTGTAATCCCTGTAAGACATGTTTTATTATTCCCATTTTATAGATAAGAAAAGGGAAGGATGAAGAGGTTAAGTAAATCAATAAATATCACACAGCCAGAAAGTAGAAACCAGAAATCAAACCCAGGCACTTTGAATCCAGAGCCTGGGCCCTTAGTAATTAATCTCTACTAACTCATAGCACCTAATACAATGCCTTCCCTAGTAGGTATACCAAATTGTTGGTTGGATTAAATTTACTTATATTTCTAAGATCATCAGAAATACTGTTTCTTATGTTTCTTTTTTTCCAGCTTCAAACATTTCTGTTTATGAAATACCAAATTCCCATTATAAGAAAAAAGACACTACGTTAAAGCAAAAATTATGAGCATATTGCAACTTTTTGCTAGTTTTAGTTTTCTCAGCTTTATTGAGGTATAATTGGCAAATAATAATTGTGTAATATTTAAGTTGTAAAACGTGATGATTTGATATACCTGTACATTGTGAAATGATTACCACAAAAAATTAACATATCCATCAGCTCACGTAGTTACCATTAATTTATGGTGTGGTAAGAATACTTAAGATCTACTGTCAACAAATTTCAAGTATACAATGCAGTATTATTAACTATAGTCCCCATGATGTACATCCATCCTTATGGATATCCAAAGCTTTCTGTTTGTACTGGTATGAATGAACTGACTAATTTATTGACTATACAACTCAGTTTCCTCATCTGAAAATTCATTCATTCAGTTGATCACCAAATATTTATACATCCACCTATAGGCACTAGAGAAACAATGAAGCATAAGAAACATTCCATGCCTTTAACAAGTCCGCGGAGATATCACAGTCCAAAAGAAAAGTGTTGGACCAGATAATGTTGAAGATCCCTTCTAGCTCTAAAATTCTGTTGAGTGGGAGGTTTGCTCTCCTTGTACAGAGGTGGTGGATTACTGTCCTTGTCTAGACATTGGACAGGAGAGGTGGGCTTGTCAAACGATCATTGAGGAGAGAATTTAAGTCTGCCCCTGAACCAAATAACAAGGAACAGGAAGCCCTCCTAACTCCACCATCTTTTCAGATACCTGGTGTCCTCCTGATTCCCTCTGAGTCCTCCAGATCCCATTTTGACACTAGGTAAGCCAACTGAACATGAGTGTTCCCTGCTCCCGAGGTACCCACAGAGCTTCCCCCTTCACTTTTACCCATAAGCTGAACACTTGATCTTTTCACTCTGGTACTCTCCTATCCTGCTGTTCTCAGTCCTAGCTGCGCATCACCGAGGAAATTTTTTACAGACACAAACCCACCTCTCCACCTCTGGGGATTCTGATTTAATTGGTTTGACATGAGGCCCATTTACTGGTGTAGTTTTTCAGTTTTGTTTTTGTTCTTTAAATCCTCAGCAGATGATTCTAACATATAGCCAGAATTGAGAACTACTATGGTTTAGATGCTGGAGTTGCTTTATTTTTCCCTTGCTGGTTAAGGCTCTACTCTGAATTCTGGGACCAATTCTATTCTCAGCCTGGGAGATTCAAGGCTAGCAGCTCACCAGCTCAGCAGCTCAGGGCTTAATCCCACTGTGGCCTGGACTCCCAGTTCCAGCAATTAAAGGCTGTTGTTATTCCTTGTGATTAAGCTCCTATCCCAAAGGAACAAGGAGAGTAAAAGAAGACAAAACAGTTGCTGGGGAGGTAAAACAGCAGGTGTTTACTCTAGTGCCCTCCCACTTCCTTCTGCCCCTGCATCTTTCCCTGCTTAAACCTCAGTAACAAAGTTGTCCTGAATAAAGCGTGTCACTTGGTGACAGGCATGGATAGAAATTATCTGACCTAACATCTCTCAGCCATACATACGTCAGCCTGCCAGATGTTTCTCTATTTCACTACATAAATTTGTTACTGAGACCTTAGTAATCTCTTTCCCAGAGATATTTCATCTTTAATCTCCTTTCCTTTCTTCTCCCTCTTTTAACTTGTATTTAGCTAATTCTAGAATCTTCTTCTCTCTCTTGATCCATTCTTACAAACCTCCCTCACTATGACTGTGATCATGCCTAAGTATAAATAAGACTTATATCAGTGGCGTCTTTAAAACAGAGTAAAGGGAAGTGACATTTTTTAAAGTGCAGTTTTGATGTGAAAAGGAAAACAACCTCTAGAGTCCATGAAAGTGCTAATAAAACTCTTCACAACTCCCACAAAAACCTATAGTCTCTTTATTGTCCTCTAAGAAAACCTTTTATCTAAAAATGAATATTCAACATAAATGTTACTATTTTTTTAAGAGTGAGAGAAAGGGAGGGTGGAGGAGGGGCAGAGGGAGAAGGAGTGAGAGAATCTTAAGAAGGCTCCACACCCAGCGTGGAACCCGATGTGCAACTTGATCTCACAACCTTGAGATCATAACCTGAGCAGAAATCAAGAGTTGGATGCTAACAGACTGAGCTACCCAGGTGCCCCATCATAAATGTTATTTTTAAACAGTTTGTTGTTTTGTGCTTTGATACTTGTTTTACAACAATTTTGGTTTTTACTGTTTTTTTCTGCTATTGTTTCTTATAAGACTTCATTTTGTAGATTACAGTATTCCCCCCTCCCCTCCCATATCTTCAGGAAATACATTCCAAGACTTCCAGTGGATGCCTGCAACCATGGATAGCATTGAACCCTATATATACTATTGTTTTTTCCTATACATACTTCCCTATGATGCAATTTAATTTGTAAATTAGGCACAGCAGGAGATTAACAACAATAACTCATAATAAAAGCAATTATAATATACTGCAATAAAAGTTAGGTGAATATGGTCTCTCTCTCTCCCTCTCTCAAAATATCTTGCTGTACTGTAATCACCCTTTTTCTTCTCGTGATGATATGAGATGATAAAATGTGTACGTGATGAGATGAAGTGAGGTGAATGACGTAGGCATCGTGACATAGTGTTTGGCTACTGTTGACTTTCTGCTGATTCGTCAGAAGGAGGATCATCTGCTTCCTGACCGTGGTTGACCACAGGAAATTGAAACCACCAGAATATGAAACCACAGATAAGGGAGGCCCACTGTATTCTCAAAAGATCAGTACTACCTATAACATTGTCTTAACTGAAAGTTCCACTTTCAGTACCAAAGTTTTGGAACCGAAGTCATCTGTAAATTGAGGACTGCGTGAATATTCCTAGGTACTCCTCCCTTAACTAAGAAGTCTATTTTTTCTAACATCACAGGGGCCATTCTTAAGGTTTCCCAAAGGAAAAGAATGAATATGAGGGAATATTTTAATGACATCCATTTCTTTTGATACAATTGATGACTTCTCAGCCATATGTGAGATGGAGGGAGTTACTCTCTTCTCTGGCCCTGGAGAATCTGCTGTATATATGATTTTCCTAAGGTCAAGGATAGTATCATGACACAGTACCCCTTGTACCCACAAAATTTGACAATCTAAAGAAGCAATCCTTATCATAATGTCTCTAACTATTCTCAGAAAAGTGCTTTTAAAAATCATTTGTCTAATTGAAGATACGTTCTAAAATATGTTCATTTTTCTTAGCATTAAATATAAATCTTAGTTTGATTCTGTCCTGTTTTGGCTAAGTACTGATTCTCTATGAGCATTAACAAAAGAAAAAAAGAGAGGATTTTCAAATGTTTTAAAGCACATAAAACAATTTTTTTCTATTATATGGTGAAGTATGTGTTCTGTATTGCCTGAGAGTATCACAATCAGGATTTATGATCTTTATGTATTTTTAGTACATATTTAAATAAGTCATTGTGAATCAGATATCCTAAGATCATTTATTTAATTACCTGCATTATCTAACCCCTACTTAAATTTCTTTTCTAGACATATTACACCTACAGACTAAATTATTCATCTCACCAAACTTTCTAAGCTGACAAAGCTAGCTGAAGTGCTATTGCGAAAGCAAGTCTTAGCTCAACAAATACTTTTTCTTTTATTAAAAGATAAGGGTAAAGAACTATCATGTCTAAAAATAGATACTTGGAGCTTAAAATCTGTCAGACCATATGTTGTACAACTTCAAGATCCAGGAAACAAAGACATCTTTCTCCTGGGGGTATGTATTATTACTCATTCTAAGGGATCAAGTGCCAGTCCATATGACTATACAGTCATTTAAACATCTTTAGAAGAGAAACACATTATGAATTCCTGGGATGGTGAAGGGAAAATATTAGTCAGTTGGCACTGATCTGATCTGCATGTAATTGTCCTTGTGTCGTTGTGAGAATGCATGTGACAGTGTGATTTTTTTTTTCTCCCAATGTCCTTGAGATTTCTTTTAAGGAAATTACTTTTCTTGTTTCTCTTTGGCAGTCAGTGTAATGACCACAAAATATAAGATTTGATAAGGCTTTTGCCTATAAGCAAGATAGTATTTTACAAACTGTTATACAATCTTTGTAATTCTTTTTCTATATTGAAATTTTAGCCTTTTTTTCTTTGTGGATATGTTATTTTATTGTTTTAAAGTTTAAAAACTCCTTTTAAAACTGGAATAAGTTTTCAAACCTAATGCCATTAGTGTCTAAATATGTTTTACATATGTAGTACATGTTCTATAACATCAAACATGTTTTATATGGTGCAAATTCAGCCATCTTCAGAGATTTAATTTTAGTCTGATGCTAGAATATCATTCTGAGATTGTATACATTAGTGCATTGAAGCAATCTGGCAGTTACTAAGCTCTGACCACAAACAATTCCAACCTCCAGAGGGGACTCTTTTCTACTTTTATAACTATCAGATCTCCACTTCTCTTTAGATTGCAGACACCCAACTACATTGGCATATTTACAAAGCCAAACACTTTTAAAATGTTAAGGTTAAGAGGTTCAACCCCTCTCTCGTTACTTGGCAATGATTGCATGGGCTAGTTAGTTGTAAAGATAGAAATGTCTGTTCTTTGTCAACTAACAAAAGGCCTTCAGTGCTCTTCAAGTGATAGAAGGGGAAGGAGGAAATGAAAAGTAATATCAGACAGTGTATTTCTTCTGGGATAGGAGGCTATATTTCTTTTCATTTTTAGAGATATTTGTGTGTACATTATGTATATATAAAGAAAAACGTATACATGTGATATAAAGATACAAATGAATGAATATACAATATAAACCTAAATCTCTCTCCCTTTCCTCAGTTACCCAGCTGCCTTCTCTGGAGGCAAACACTGTACCTAGTGTCTTGGAGAGTCTTCTAACGATAATCCATGCATTTGCCAGCATACCTGTATAAATTCCCCCTCTCTCTTTCTCTTTCCCCTCCTTTGGTCTAAAGCTAGTTACTATATACTTTCTCTGTTCCTTGAGTTTTCAATCTTGAAGATTGTTCCAGGGACACCTGGGTAGCTTAGTCAGATAAGCATCCAACTCTTGGTTTTGGCTCAGGTCATGACCTGAGGGTCATGAGATCAAGTCCTGTATTGGGCTCCATGCTCAGCATGGAGTCAGCTTGGATTCTCTCCTTTTCCCTCTCCCTCCTCCTCTTCCCCTTTCCCTACTCATGTGCATGCTGTCTCTCACTCTCTCTCAAATAAATAAATAAAATCTTAAAAAATACGATTGTTCCAAATCAGTATATACAAAAGTCATCATTTTGTATACTGTCTATATAATAATCTACTGTATGAGTATACCATAATTCATCTGAGCAGTCCTTAATAACATTTACTAATGCTTCCCATCATTTATTATTACAAATAGGCTGCAAAAAAATTTCATTTGCACATATTTTGTGTTGCACATATGCAAGATTATAGAATAAAAACATAGAAGTTGAAATTATTAGGTCAAAGAATAGGAGCATTTTTAATTTTGACAAATAGAACCAAGTTGCCCTCCATGAACATTGTACCAATTTTCACTCCTAACAGTAATACATGAGAAGGAAGCAATGTTTTTGCTAGGACCCACTTCATATTTATACTCCAAAAGGAATAAAAGCACCAGTATATTTCTTATATGTTATAAATGTCAAGAAACTCGAGCATTTAGAAAATATAAAGTAAGATACAGAAAGCTGACACAATATACTAAGCATTTCATAGTTTGTTGATAAGCAAGAAAACTATCATCATATTACAAGAGAGAATTTTGAATTATATTTTCCAAAACCATGAAAACTTTTAAATCTTCCTATTTATATTATTAAAAATATAAAGAGTTATTGCCAATAATAATGATAAGAGGAAATGCTATATGGCATATACAAAACTGTCATGATACAAAAAAATATACAGTTGGACTGTGATTTTTTAAAAATCTGTATTGCAATAATATGTATCACAATGTTCTAAGACTCAAATTAGCCCTCAGATTTGCTAATAGTTATTCTGGAAGTACATGTTAAAATAATTTTGGGGAAAAAAGTCCTTGTAGATGTATTTAGTTGTACTAAAAAAACTTTGACCAAAAGACCAGGTACTCTGTTATTCATAAGGTGAAAAAAGTTTTATAAACTTATAAAAATAGTAGAGATGCTAAAGAAAAATCTAAATGCATAGTTTTGGAGATAAGAGCCTTAAGGAATATGAACGTTAAAACTCTTCTACCTTGGTAAGATTTCTGTGAGAACCAGGAGATTGTTCCATAAAAAAAAGAGAGCAAATATGCATTGTCCCCAGCTCCAATTGTCATTTCTAGGATTTTGTAATGTAAATAGATAAAAATGTATTTTTATGAAGAATTGATGAATTAAGATTGGGGCAATCTGTTATATAAAATTTCATAACAACAATATGAATTATAATTTAAAAATTAGAAATAAAATCCAAGTCCTCTTTATTAAAGAAAGATTCTCAAGAATTCTCAACCATCTTTTTGTCATCCAAAGTTGATTTTGTCATTCAAAATTCATTCTTAACTGAAAGTTAATACCACTGTGTGTATCTCTCTGATAATACTATAGGGATGGGGCCAGATAGTTCAGTGGGCAACCTCATTATTGAAACTCTGATTATAGAAGTGGCTGAAAAAGCAGTTTTGAAAACAAAGCTCCACATAGCTGGTTATAACGTTTAAATTGTGTCTAAAAAAAAATACCAAAGAAAACTCTTCGGTCAAATAATTAGTCAAATCAGTAAAACATAAAATTAGTCAAACCAGGGTTTTGGCATCAAGGGACAAACTGTCACTTGGCTGGATATTTCATATTTCACCCATATATTTACCATGCTGTAATTGTAGCTCCATCTCCAGATGACAGCAAAAAAGATGACAAAAATACTTCTTCACAATAGTCCTTTAAAATTAACCTAATTATGTAGCTCTGTCACATATTTCAATACAACATATCAGCAATTAGAACTACAATGTAGGATGCCCCTCATGTGGCAATGAAGTAGCATTGCTCTTTAAAAAGAACGGGCAAAAATGTACTAAAATGACTGTGTTTAACACTAATATTAAAACTTCTGTCCTGATTCTCTCACAATTGCATTTTCATCATCATCTCTGTTACCATCACCATCTCTAGCATCATCTAGAAATCTAGCATCATATGTGATGCCAAAAAATTAAGTAGTTTTAAGAATAAGGGGTCAATTCTTTACCCTATTGTCTTTTTGGCCCTGATTTCATTTCTGCAACTATTTGACGTTGGCAATCTATATGCTGGCCTGGAATTCTACACACTAATATCTTCACATATGTATTCATACAATTATGTATGTATTCATACAATTTAGAAGTATAAAGAGAATGGATTTATTAGCTCTTCAGATAAACACGTCTCCTTGTACAAATGTAGGAGTCAACATCCATATTTCTAGAATAATGTATTTTACATGTTCCCCAGATGCTGCTACCATGGTGACAGACTAACTGGCAACATTCTGGACTACTTTATTGTAACACTTGGTTACCTTATTTCTTAAAGTAGAAAATGATTTTTAAAAATAAATGACTAAAATGTTTCTCAAGTCATTGTCCCTTTTTTCTGTGTATCTATGATACTGTCCTAGCTAACCACAAGATCTAGATTTAATTAAAGTTCAACTGGATTTCTTGTGCAGTTCTGCTGTTTTCTTCATCCTTACGTTAATCTTTTGAAAGTCATTGAATCCATTAATAAACAGGACATGTAGGCACCCTGACAACCAATATCTGCATAGCCAACCAAAAATCATCCATTGATTGGACTGGATTGCATTGGATTCAGTTATTAAAATACCCAGGAAAAAAAACAGAATCAAATTATTTCTTTTTAAATTATGTTTAATTGTTTTTAAAGCAAAGATTACCAAATGAAGAAATTAGCCAAATTGAATTATGCTTCTTCAGACTTTGCAAAAAGATTCTAAGGTCACAATGTTTATTTTCTATAAAAATAGCTATAGGTATGCTTTACTTTTATTAGCTCACTTAAGTCTTACAATAATCCTGGAAATTAGAAAGTATTATCATTGCTTTGCAAATGAGATTGTGACTCACAAGAGTTAGATAACTTGTCAACAGTTACACAGTAAGGTTATGGCAGAGCCAGACTTGCAACCAGACATATCAACTCTAAATCCCAAACATGGTTATTTGTGAGTGAAAGCATAGATCTTTCATAGATATTCATCACCAGAGAACAGAGCCAGAGGAGATTAATTTAAATCATAACAGGAAGTATTGAAGTTAGTTATAGAGAAAGCTATTTGAACAGTGAGAGTAGGATGGGGAAAAGAGCATCCAAGGTGTTACTACTGTAGCATTGGTAGTGTTCTAATTTTTATATTGAGTGTTGGGTTGACTGCTGCTCATTATGTCACCATATATTATCCCTTATGTATGTGTTATGTTTCTTAATATGTATTAAAATATGTAATAAAAACATTTTATTTTAAAGATGTTATTTATTTATTCATGAGAGACCTAGAGAGAGAAGCGGAGAAATAGGCAGAGCAAGAAGCAGGTTCCCTGCAGGGAGCTTGATGTGGAACTTGATCCCAGGACCCCAGGATTATGACTTGAGCCGAAGGCAGACGCTCAACCACTGAGCCACTCAATAAAAACATTTTAAAAGAAAAATTTAAAACATATGAGTTATTGAGGGATATTGTGAAATTTTTGTCTAAGTATCTTAAAAAATAAAAACAGATATTTTCCTCTGGGTAAACACAATGTAATTAATGAGTGGGTCACATGGAGCCCCCTATAGCACACAACATTCTGACCAAATACTTATCATTACTGTTTCTTTGCTATTTCTGTGCCAGAACTCAAATGACTCCACTTGGTATTAGAGAAAATCTCCTAAAATAAGATTAGAACAAAATCCCAAGAGAATTAAGGTCATTTGACAATTGGACATTGGACAATTCTGAATTGTAACTTTAGCATTTGGATAACTCCTATTAAACCTACATGTACTTTTCCTTCATATTAAGATACTAGTGTGAGTTTTTAGAATAACAAATCATTGTAACATCATCACATTAAAGAGTAAACATGTCCATTTTCTCAAAACAGTAGTAGTTTCCTTTTGTTAGCATAAGTGACCTTAATAAAAACAGGCTAATTCACAGTTGCTATTCAGTATTATCCCATTCTCACAAATACGTGGACAAACCCATACTATGGTTTGGTTTTATTTATTTTTATTGTAAAAGCAATAAAAAAAAAAAAAGCAATCAAGCCTATGGTCATAAAAAGTCAGCCCCAACTCCACTTTTCAGTGGAGCTGGGGGCCATTACCATTGTCTTTTACCATTTTTTAAAATATTTTATTCTTAAACAAAGCAATCTTTACACCCAACATGAACCTCAAACTTACAACCCCAAGATCAAGATGTACATGCTCTACTGACCAAGCCAGGTGCCCCTGTCTATTACCTATTTGTATTTGGTTCTTTGTATTACCTCCATAACTCTAAGTGACATTTCTATAATACTATTTCTTCATTTTATGTGAACTTCTTAAATTTTAATTCTTTACTTTTATTGAAATTACATTTATATAACCTAAAAAGTCAAATAATACTACAAAGCTTGAATGAAGACTTTGAGGGTCCTGTTTTTTTTTTTTTTTTTTAAAGATTTTATTTATTCATGAGAGATACAGAGAGAGAGAGAGAGAGAGGCAGAGACCCAGGCAGAGGGAGAAGCAGGCTCCATGCGGGGAGCCCGACGTGGGACTCGATCCCGGGACTCCAGGACCACGCTGAGCTACCCAGGGATCCCCCGAGGGTCCTGTTTTGTTTATGTCTCCCACACTCGAGCTCATAGGCAACTCCTCTCAATTCTTTTATCTTTAATTATTTCTTTTCATAATTCTAAATAATATGCTTATATTGCTATTTTTGTTATTCCATTTTAGATGTTTATATGTCACCTTTTAACCATGAAAAATCTGGATTCAGCTCCTATAAATTACCCACATCCTTAAAAAAAAAAAAAAAAAGAGGGGCACCTGGGTGGCTCAGTGGTTGAGCATCTGCCTTTTGCTAAGGTCATGATCCCCGGCTCCTGGGATCGAGCCCTTCATCAGGCTCCCCAGAGGGAGCCTGCTTTTCCCTCTGCCTATGCCTCTGCCTCTGTCTCTCTCTGTGTGTCTCATGAATAAATAAAATCTTTGTTAAAAATAAGATTTTATTTTTAAGTAATCCTCTACCTAGTGTGGGGCTTGAACTGACAACCCCAAGATCAAGAGTCATATGCTCTACTGACTGAGCCAGTGAGGTACCCCTCCTTGCATTCCTTTTTACCCACTTTCAGTTTTTGGTTAAATCATTTACCATTAGTTTACATGTTATTACTATGCAAATATTGTTCACACAGTGCTGTTTAGTTTTCTGTTTACCTGTTGTAATGTTTCATGAACTCTTCAAAAGTGCAGAAGTCCTTTTCTTATGAGCGAACATATGAAGTGAGCTCTCAGTTCTGGTTTTATTCTCAGAGACATCCCTCCTGGGGTCCACCTCCTTCTGCCTCTGTCTAGATTGATCACTCTCCAGATGTTATGAATGGCAATAGTCTAGAATTTTACTAAGTGTTATCCTTGGTTTTCCCTTTGTCTTTCCCCTTGTGTTGAATCTCTTGTTTCCTGGAGCCCTTATTTTCCTTTTCTTGTTTTTTTTTTTTTTTCTTCTTCTCATTTTAGCATGATCTATCACTGATAGCTTCTTAAGGAACAGTTCATGAGAACACTATTCTTGATACCTTGAAAATCTGAAAATCCTTAATTTATCTTCCATAGCAGTTTGTCTCCTAATCCAGAAAGGCTATAAATCATTTTCCCTACATTTTTTTTTTCATTTTCCCTACATTTTTTATGCCTTTGAGCTCTTGCCTTCCATCTTTCAGTGTTGCTGTTGAGAAATATGGAGGCATTCTGATGTTTGTTTTTTCCCTCTATGAGAGCTTTTATAAACATACATTCATTCAGTCATGAATATTTATTGAGCAGCCATTTACTGTGCCAGATTCTGTTTTAGAAGCTAGGAATTATAGCATTGAAAAAAGAAAGGCATAAATCCCTGTTTTTGTGAAACTTACATTTTAGTGGGGGAAGGCCCACAAATAACAAATGACATAAATAAAATATACACTATATTAGATAGTGATAAGTATTTGAGCAGAGGAGGAAAATATGTAGTATAAGAGGAGGAAATCCTCTTATATAAGAAGGACCTTACTTAGAAAGGAACTTTGAGGAAAGACCTGCAAGAAGTGAGAAAGAAAGCCCCATCTCCAGGGGATGATCATTCTGGGCAGAGAGAACAGTAAGTGCACAGACCATGAGATGATTGTTTAAAGAACAATTAGGAAGCCAGCATGACTGGAACAAAATGAACATGGTAAAAGGTAAAAGACAGTGAGCTCAAAGTGGTAACATGGAATCAGATCTTATAAGAACTTGTTTTTTTGTTGTTGTTTGTTTTGGTTTTATTTAAATTCCAGTAAATATACAGTATAACATTAGTTTAGGTGTACAATATACTGATTTAACACTTCCATACGTCATTTGCTGCTAATCACAAGTGCCCTTCTTAATCCTCATCACCTATTTATCCATCCCTCCACTCCCCTGCCTTCTGGTAGCCATCAGTTTATGCTCTATAGTTAAGAGTCTATTTTTTAATTTGCCTCTCTCTCTTTTTTTCCCTTTGCTCATTTGTTTTGTTTCTTAAGTTCTGCATATAAGTAAAATTATATGGTATTTTTTTTCTGACTGATTTCACTTAGCATAATATTCTCTACCTCTATCCATGTCATTACATGGCAAGATTTCACTCTTTTATGACTAAGTAATATTCCATTGTATGCATATACCACATCTACTCTTTTTTTCCCCTGTTTCAATTTAATTTCAAGTTAGTTAATGTATAGTGTAGTATTGGTTTCAGGAATAGAATTTAGTGATTCACCCCTTATATATAACACCTCCTGTTCATCCCAATAAGCACCCTCCTTAATACCCTTCACCTATTTAGCCCATCCCCTCACTCACCTCCCTTCCAGCAACCCCCAGTTTGTTCTCTTAACTATAGAGTGTCTTATAGTTTGCCTCCTTCTCTGTTTTTATCTTATTTTTCCTTCTCTTCCTCTATGTTCATCTGTTTTGTCTCTTAAATTTCATACAAATGAAATCATATATTTGTCTTTCTCTTTTTGCTTATCATAATACACTCTAGTTCTATGCACATTGTTGCAAATGGCAGGATTTGTTCTCTTTCATTCTTTTTGACAGCTGAGTAATATTCCTGTGTGTGTTTGTGTGTGTGTGTGTGTGTGTACCACATTTTTAAAATACATTCATCAATCAATGGACACTTTGGCTGTTTCCATTATCTGGCTATTAATTGGCTAGATAATGCTGCCATAAACTTTAGGGTGCATGTATCCCTTTGAATTAATATTTTTGTATTCTTTGGGTAAATATCTAGTAGTATGATTATGGATCATGGAATAATTCTATTTTTAACTTTTCAAGGAATCTCTGTACTATTTTCCACAGTGACTTCACCAGTTTGCATTCCCACAAACAGTGCAAGAGAGTTTTTTTCACATCCTCACCAATGCCTGTTTTTTCTTGTGTTGATTTTAGCCATTCTAGGTGTGAGGGGATATTTCATTGTACTTTTGATTTGTATTTCCCTGATCATCAGTGATGTTGAGCATCTTTCTTTTTCTTTTTATTCTTTAGAGAGGGAGAGAGAGGGGTTGACAGAGGCAGAAGGAGGGGAGGGAGAGAGAATCCTAAGCAAGCTCCATGCTAGACATTGATCTTACAACTCTTAGATCATGACTTGAGCTGAAATCAAGAGTCAGACACTTAATTGACTGAGCCACTCGGGTACTCTGAGCATCTCTTCATGTGTCTGTTGACTATCTGTATGTCATCTTTGGAAAACATGTCTGTTCATGTCTTCTGCCTGTTTTTAAATTGGATTATTCATCTTTTGGGTGTTGAGTTTCATAAGTTCTTAATATATTTTTGATACTAATCCCTTATCAGATATCTCATTTGCAAATATCTTCTCCTATTTCATAGGTTGCCTTTTAGTTTTGTTTATTGTTTCCTTCACTTTGCAGCTTTTTATTTTGATGAAGTCCCAATAATTCATGTTTGCTTTTGTCTCCCTTGCCTCCAGAGATGTTTCTAGCAAGAAGTAGCTAGAGCCAAAGTCAAAAAGTTTGCTGCCTGTGTTCTTCTCTAGGCTTCTGATGGATTCCTGTCTCATTTAGGTCTTTCATCCATTTTGAATTTATTTTTGTATATGGTGTAAGGAAGTGGTCCAATTCCATTTTTTTGCATGTTGCTGTCCAGTTATCCTAACACCATTTGTTGAAAAGACATTCTCTTTCCCATTGGATATTCTTTCTTGCTTTGTCAAAGATAAATTGACCAAATAATTTTGAGTTCATTTATAGGTTTTCTATTATCTTCTATTGATCTATGTGTCTATTTTGTGCCAGAACCATACTGTTTGATTACTATAGCTTTATAATTTAACATGAAGTCTAGCATTGTGAGGCCTCAGCTTTGTTTTTTCTTTTTCAAGCTTGCTTTGGCTATTCAGGGTCTTTTGTGGTTCCGTATACATTTTAGGGTTGTTTTTTCTAGCTTTGTGAAAAATGTTGGTATTTTGAAAGGGATTGTATTGAATGTGTATATTGCCTTGGGTAGTATAGACACTTTAACAGTATTTGTTTTTCCAATCCATGAGCATGGGTTGTCTTAACATTTCCTTGTGTTATCTTCAATTTATTTCATCAGTATTTTATAGGTTTCAGAGTACAGGTCTTTCAATCATTTGGTTAGGTTTATTTCTAGGTATCTAATTGGTTTTGGTGCAATTGTAAATGGGATTGATTCCTTAATTTCTCTTTCTGCTGCTTGATTATTGGTGTATAGAAATGCAACAGATTTCTGTATGTTTACTTTATATCCTGCAACTTTACTGAATTCATATATCAGTTCTAGCAATTTTTTGGTGGAATCTTTCAGGTTTTCTGTGTATAGCATCATGTCATCTGCAAATGGTGAAAGCTTTACTTTTTTCTTTGCCAATTTGGATGCCTTTTACTTCTTTTGTTGTCTGATTGCTGTGGCTAGGACTTCAGTACTTGTTGAATAAAAGTGGTGAGAGTGAACATCCTTGTCTTGTTCTTGACCATAGAGTAGAGGCTCTCCATTTTTCCCCAGTAAGAATGATAATAGCTGTGGATTTCATATATGGCCTTTATTTTATTAAGGAATGTTGCCTCTAAGTCTACTTTGTTGAGGGTTTTATCATGAATGGATGTTGTACTTTGTCATTTGCTTTATCTGTGTCTGTTGAAATGATTATATGGTTCTTATCCTTTCTTTTATTAATATGATGTATCACATTGATTGATTTGTGAATATTAAACCACCCTTGCAACCCAGAAATAAATCCCACTTGAACATGGTGAATTTTTTTAATGTATTGTTGGATTCAGTTTGCTAGTATTTTGTTGAGAATTTTTGCATCCATGTTCCTCAGGAATATTGGTCTGTAATTCTCTTTTTTAGTGGTATCTGTTTGTGGTTTTGGTATCAGGGTAATGTTGACCTCATAGAATGAATTTGGAAGTTTCCTTTTTTATTTTTTTAAATGGTTTGAGAATAATAGGTATTAACTCAAGAACTTAGCTTTTTATTCTAAAAAAATTAGATGCTGTTGAAGAGCTGAGCAGAAATGTGACTGCTCTGACTTTTGTTAGCTGGGTAAATAATGGTTTGAGGGCAGAGTAGGGCAAGCACTTGGAATGCTATTGCAGTAATTCAGATGAGAGGTAGTAGTAGCTTGGACCAGGGGAGAGTGGTAGTAGTAGAGATATAAAACATGGTCAAATCCTGGGTATATTTTACTTGTAGAGCTAATAGTATTTACTGACTTCCTAGATGTGTGAAAGAGAGGAATTGAGCATGACTCCCAACATTTTTGATTTATAAAAATAGAAGGAGTTGCCCTTAAGTGAGGTAGGGGAGCCTGTGGGAGGAACAGTTTGGAGGGTATATTTCAATAGATCAGTTTTGTTCATATTAAATTTGAGATACCAAGTCAAGATAACAAATAGAAAGTCTGGGGAGAAGTCCAACCTGAGATGTAAACATAAGAATCTTCAGTGTACTGATGGTATTTAAAGTCATGTGCCTGGATGGGATCACTCAGGGAATGTAGTAGATGCAAAAATCCAAGGACTGAGCTCTGAGACACTCCAACAGTGGGAGGTTAAGAAGATGAAAAAGAATTAGTAGAAAAAGAAAGAAAAGTGGGGCAACCCGGGTGGCTCAGCAGTTTAGCGCCATCTTCAGCCCAGGGCCTGATCCTGGAGACCCGGGATCGAGTCCCATGTCAGGCTCTCTGCATGGAGCCTGCTTCTCTCTCTGCCTGTGAATCTGCCATTCTCTCTCTCTCTCTCTCTCTCTCTCTCTGTGTGTGTGTGTGTCATGAATAAATAAAATCTTTAAAAAAAAAAGAAAAGTAGCAATCAGAAAGTTAAGAGCAAAACTAGGTGAATGTCATACATCCTTGCCAAGTCAAATGAAGAAGTGTCTAAAGCAGGAGAGAGTGATCATGTGTTTGTCAAATACTACTGATAGATCAAGGAAGATGAGGCCCAAGAGATGATCTTAGACTTGGCATCATGGAGCTCATCAGAAACTTCTGGTAGAGTTATAATGGTGAAATGGAGATGAAAAAATTATTGGAGTGGGCTCAAGAGAAATAGGCAGATAAAAACTGGAGATAGCTGGAGTGTTGCTGAAAAGAGAAGGAAAAAATAGAGCAATGGCTGGAGAAGTAAAGTGAAGAGAAAGTTGGTCTTGTACACACATATAGACAGAAAGAGGTGTATTTGTACTCTAATAAAAAATGATGCTGTAGGGATCCCTGGGTGGCGCAGCGGTTTGGCGCCTGCCTTTGGCCCAGGGCGCAATCCTGGAGACCCGGGATCGAATCCCACATCAGGCTCCCGGTGCATGGAGCCTCCTTCTCCCTCTGCCTGTGTCTCTGCCTCTCTCTCTCTCTCTGTGTGACTATCATAAATAAATAAAATTTAAAAAATTTTAAAAAATGATGCTGTAAAGAGAGAAAATTTGATGATTCAGGAGAGAAAGGGGAGAATTGCTGGAACAATCTCCTTAAGTAGGCAAGGAAGGACAAAAGCTAATGCACAAGAGGTGAAGTTTGTCTTTGCTAAGAGAGCTCATCAAAACTAAGGAAGGAAGATAGGACACTGGCCTCATGATGCAGGTAGGAGGATGTTGTGGTATGAGTATGTAGAAGATCTTTCTTTTGTTTCCAAATTTTTCTCAGCAAAAGAAAGCAAGGTTGTTAGCTGAAAGTGAGGATGCTGGAAGAGGGTTGGAGTTCAATAAGAGAGGAGAAGGCATGAAGTAGTCACTAAGAGAATGAATCAAGGAAGTATATGATGAGCAATGTAGCATTCAGAGCCCATTAGGGGGTTAGTGTCATTAGTTTAAAGTGAAACTAATCAGCATAGTTTTTCTGCAGTCTTACTGGGGAGAGTTGGGTATAAAGAGTGAGCTTAGCATTGGATTTAACAAGAGTCATGGTTTTCTCAAGCAAAGGCAAAGATGAGGTTACAGGGTTTTTCAAAGTAGAATGTCATGCACTTTCATTCTGAGAAGTTCTCTTGTATTATTTTTTCCTTATTTATCTCCTCCACTTTCTCATCACTTTTTAAAAGTCCTACTAGTTATATATTAGATGTCTTATTTTATTTTTCTCATGTATTTCCTTCTCTGCCTTGTTTTCTACTTTCTGAGAAACTTTCTGAAGATTAGTTTCCAACTCTTCTATAAAATTTTTCATTTTTACTATTCTTTTTATTTTCCAAGAGCTTATTCTTAGTCACTAAATATTACTTTTTTATAGCCTTCTATTTTTGCCCCATGTACACAAACAATAGTCTCTGTCTCTGGGGATATACATTACATGTGCTCAAAATATTTTTTCCCTCTCTATACTATCTCTTAAAATTTTTTCCCTCTCTACACTGTTTTCTCTAAGTTCCTTCTTTATTTTGGCTTCCATTTTAAATGTTAACAGTTTTTCCTTCAAGTATCTGGTAATTTTTGATTGTATATGAATATATATTGGCCAGGGCTTGTTGATGAGTGGATTCCACTAAGGGAGATTTGGCAGGACTATTGAGTTAGAGAGCCTCCAATTACTTTCTCATCTTCTCTTGGATTTATCCATTTCCTCAAGATTCTTGCAGTATCCCATATGGGAATATATCTAGCCTCCAAATTTCTAGAAGCCAAGAAGGGAAACAGGGGCAGAGAGTCTTGCTAAATCTTCTATCAGTTGGGTGCCTCACTCCTAACCTCAGCTGTTCCTGGTGTCTACAGGTTCAGAAGTTCTCCGATTCAAAAATTTTAGATAGGACTTCTTGTATCCAGTTCTCCATATAAGGAGATTGGAAGTCTGTTCTAATAAACAAAACACTGAACAGGCTGAAAAATCAACTCTTCTTTCATCTACAAGAGGGAAGAACACAGGGCAAATAACTGCTCTCAATATTGGAAAAATGAGCGAATGCAGGGAAGTCATGACTAGGGCAAAGACTCAGGGGTGGCACTGGTTGGGAAAACCAGTGCTGAGGTCCGAAAAGCTGAACTGTAATTGATGAATTGCTAGAGGTTCAGTGTGGACAAGTATGAATTTAAAAGTTGGATGTTTATATGAAGTAGATAATTGAGGCATGACCACTAAATATACACCTATATTAGTCATATAAGAAATTTAAAATAATTTAACGAAATAGTTCTTTATTTCATCTCTTCACATTCTCCAACCCTGCAGAAAATGAATAGCAGATTGTAAATGCTGTTTCTGTTTCCTGAGATTGAAAGAGCTTAGCATGATAGCATGACTTGACCAAGAACTATAATCAGGTAAACTGTTTTTGTTTTTTGTTTTTTGTTTTTTTTTTAGGTAAACTGTTTTTATGAGGATTTTACAGATGTTTTCAACAACTGAGTGAGTGAGGGAGAGATTCTAGTCTCTATTTATAATATTTTATTAAATGTTTTCTCAAAAAGTCTTTGATTTTTTTCCTTATTTGGAAGAAAGGTTATTTAGAGTTTTGAAACCACTTTATCACTGACCAGTTTTAATGAATGATTTTGTAATTATGTCACTACTGTCTTTTAAAGGTTACAAAGATGAAATTGTAAAACTGAAAATATTCTAGTTAACTTTTAGAAAGTTTCACTGTAATCATTATATATCATTATTTTTCAATTCTTTGAGACATCGTAATTATCTTCTTAACAAATTATAACTGATCATTATTTTAATATCTTATGCAAAGTTTTACCATCATTTAAATGTTAAAATGAGGACAGATTATAGAATGTGTCAAGCTACAGAATTGCATATGGTCTACAACAACTATGATTAATAGCTTCAATGTCTTTCTTTGGTTGGAAGTAAGATTGCCTTCTAATTTTTAGAAGGAATCAGTTTTTTAATTTACAGTTATAAGAACACTCGAATGTGGATCAGAAATTGTCATGATCCTTTTCATATATGAGGTAGGCAAAAAATAAAAATAAAAATATTCTGCTTTAAACCTAATAAAATTGTGATGCAACGTCCTTGGTGACAGACAGAAAGGAAACATAGTCATGGTTAAGGGTACCAAATTTTGCCATCTGAAAGACCCAAGATTAAGTTCTGAGTCTGCCTTTTACCAGCTGATGACCTTGGGAAAGTTGCTTAACCTCTCTACAGCTCAGTCTCCTCATACCAAATGAGGAGATGTTATGTTCCTCATAGAGTTATTAGAATTATGTTGAGATAATGAGTATAAAGCATTTAGAACATGACCAATAGGTATTTGGGAGACACTCAACAAATATTATCTGTCACAATTATTTTTATGGTGTGCAATTTGAACTTTTTCAGTCTGCATAACTTCTTCCTATTTTATCAACTGTAGTTTTTATTCCCTTTTAGGAACTGAAATTCTAAAACAAAAGAATGTTGTATAATATCTTGCTATTCTTACTTATTCTCTTATTTATTTAAAAAAACAGTGCTTAAGTTTTGTAAATGTGTGTTCTAGTTTATCATTACTAATATTTAATCAATAATGAGGTAAATTTTCTTGATGTACCTGTTTTTTCACATCAGTGCTTCTATGATGATAAACCATTTGGGGCCATTGTAGAATCCCATTGAGTGAGATGTGAAATGTAAACAAGTCACATAATATTAAATTATTACATCACATTCAGAAGTCCAAGTAAAATGCATTTTTCATTTCATTGATTAACTCTAGTATGATAACTAGAACAAATAGTTTATTTTTTTTGGCATAAGAAGTGTGGAGGTAAACAATATTCTAGTAGTGGTTCAGTGGCTTAGCAAAGGTAGGGCAAATATCTCTGTAATTTTCTCTCTTGAGCACAGGTAAAATGAAATAACTGTGGCAGCTCCAGGAATCATGTCCAGGAGGAAAGGGTGATGGCTGAAGAGCACACAAGCCACTTCTGGCACTTTCTTTTCCTGTCTGTTTATTATTGTGCTATAATTTATGTGTAGGAAAATGAACTATCTTAAACATACCAATCAATGAGTGTTGACAAATGTATACACAGATGTGATCATCACATAAAACCAAAATATTTCTGTCACCGTTGAAAGTTCCCATGTGCTTCTTTCCAGTTATCTCACCTACCCAGAGGCAACTGATTTCTATCAGCAAAGCTTAATTTTACCTTCTTGAATTTCATAAAAATGAAACCACAGAGTATGTATACTTCTCTGCATTTTTTCACTCAACATAGCATTTCTGAGATTCTCCTATGTTAAGAGATTGGACCTTTTATTGCTGAGTAGTATTCCATTGCCTGTTCCTTTTTAGTCAGAACACCCAAAACTTTCTAAGATACTTTCCTAGTAAATGTGTACTTGCATCTCATGGGTCAGATCTGGTCACATGACCAGTCCTTGATGCAAGGGAGGCTGGGAAACTACTTGTCTTTCTAGCTTCTATCATGGGAAGTGATGAGGATCAGGTTGGGAATGGCTTTTGGGTAATCAACATCTGCTAAAATGAATTTCACAGTTTTAAATTTTATGATGAAACTTAGGTTTCATCTTTTTTTTTTTTTTTTTTTAAGATTCCTTTATTTATTTATGATAGACATAGAGAGAGAGAGAGAGGCAGAGGAAGCAGGCTCCATGCCGGGAGCCCAGCGCGGGACTCGATCCCGGGACTCCAGGATCACGCCCCAGGCCAAACGCAGGCGCTAAACCGCTGAGCCACCCAGGGATCCCCAGGTTTCATCCTTTTTATTATTATCGGGCAGCCTGTATGGCTCAGCGGTCTAGGGTTGTCTTCAGCCCAGGGCGTGATCCTGAAGTCCTGGAATCGAGTCCCACGTCGGGTTCCCGGCATGGAGCCTGCTTCTCCCTCTGCCTGTGTCTCTGCCTCTCTCTCTCTCTCTCTCTCTCTCCTCTCTCTCTCCCCGTGTCTCATGAAATGAAGCTGCTTGCTTCACAATTAAGAAGCAAACAGCTGGGACGCCTGGGTGGCTCAGCGGTTTGGCGCCGCCTTCGGCCCAGGGCGTGATCCTGGAGGCCTAGGATCGAGTCCCACGGCTCCCTGCATGGAGCCTGCTTCTCCCTCTGCCTGTGTCTGTGACTCTCTCTGTCTCTCTCTCTCTCATGAATAAATAAATAAAAGCTTAAAAAAAAAAAAAAAAGGTAAACACCTTCACAATTAAAATAATCTTAAGGGACATCTGCGTGGTTCAGCGGTTGAGCTTCTGTCTTTGGCTCAGGGCGTGATCCCAGAGCCCCGGATAGAGTCCCACATTGGGATCCCTGCATGGAGCGTGCTTCTTCCGCTGCCTGTGTCTCTGCCTCTCTCTGTGTATCTCTCATGAATAAATAAATAAAATCTTAAGAAGAAAGAAAGAAGAAAATAATCTTAAAATAAGAATTTTTTTTTTTAAATAAAGGATCCCATGATCAAAAGTTCTTAGGATCTAGCCCCTTGTCCCCTCATCAGACTCCCTGCTCAGCAGGGAGTCTGCTTCTTCCTCTCCCTCTTCCTTCTTGGCTCGTGCTCTCATTCATTTTCTGTGTCTAATAAATAAATAAAATATTTTTAAAAAACATAAAATTATTAAATCTGAATTGGAATACTAAAAAATGGTGCTTCCCAAAACTTCACAGTCCCTACATAATAACCACTGGCTACACATGACTATTTAAGTTAAAATGAAAAAATTCTGTCCATCAGTTGCACTAGCCATTTTTGAAGTATGCAGTAAGTACATGTGACCAGTGGCTACAATATTAGTTCAGATAGAGAATATTTTTTCAGTCACTGTGGAAAGTTCTGTAGGACAGCACTGCTCAAGATAGAGGGGCAAAATAGCAAATAATGATTATTTCCCATCATTAGAATAGAATCTTAATTGATTTGGGGAACTATCAGAGTGGTGAGTAGTTTTACTACAGAAAGATTTAGTTTATATTTAAGTGAATATTAAAGCAAGAGAGAAGAATGCCTGCATGGCTCAGTGGTTGAGTGTCTGCCTTTGGCTCAGGACGTGATCCCGGGATCCGGGATTAAGCCCCCCATCAGGCTCCTGCAGAGAGCCTGCTTCTCCCTCTGCCTGTGTCTCTGCCTCTCTCTGTGTGTCTCTCATGAATAAATAAATAAAATATTTTTTAAAATTAAAAAATAAATAAATAAAAAATAAAGCAAGAGAGAGAGAGGAGAGTAGTAAAATATTAATTTTATTCAATAAATACTTACTGAGCATACATCATGTGCCAGACTTTGAGAATATAGCAATGAACAAAATCATTGTTGGGGGGGCATTTCTGGCATGAGATGGGAAAGACAAATAAATGACACAGGTAATGACAGTACTATGGAAAAAATGAAGAAGCCAGGTAAGGAATGGAGGAGGACATCTTTATTTTATTTATTTTTTTAAAGATTTTATTTATTTATTCGTGAGAGACAGAGACAGAGAGAGAGGCAGAGACATAGGCAGAGGGAGAAGCAGGCTCTCTTCGGGGAGCCCGACATAGGACTCGATCCTGGAACTCCAGGATCACACCCTAGGCCAAAGGCAGGTGCTAAACCACTGAGCCACTCAGATGTCTCCAGAGGACATCTTTATAGGGTGTTCAAGAAAGGGCTTCTCTGGTAAGATGATAATTGTGCAGAGACCTGAAGGGTATTAGAAAGTGAGTGGTCTCGCTATCTGCAGGAAGAACATTCCAGGCATGAGAATATCAAGTTTGAAGACTCTGAGTTAGATAACACTTGGCTTTTTTGAAGAAACACTAAGCCCAAGGCCAGTGTGATTAGATCAGAGTAAATAAGGCAGAGAGGGTAGATGAGATCAGAGATCATATCTGATAGGTCTTACTCTGAATGACATGGAATGCTATTGAAGGGTTGTGAGTAGGAATGACAATATGTGACATATTTTATAAGGATCAGTCTGGCTACTGTGTAGAGAATATACTGTGAGGAGGCAAGGGGAAAAATAGGCTAGTTTTATGACCTTAGCAAAAGTCAAGGTAAGAGATCATAGTGGCTTAGACCAGGGTGGAAGTGGGGACATGTGGCAGGATTTTGAATATATTTAGCACAATTTACATTGCACTGAATAAGAGTCATGAGAGAAAGAGATGGGACAAGAATGACAATAACATTATTGGTCTGAGGAACTCTTAAAGTAGGGTAACCATTCACTGGGAGGGAAAACTATTGGAACAGCAGGTTTTGGATATCTTTAAATGTGTATCACATATTCAAATAGAATTATCGAGTAAGTAATTAGATATTTGAAGTTAGAGTTCAAGAGACAGTCCAACCTGGAACTTTAAGTAGGCAGCATACGGGTAGTATTTTAAGCAACAGCACTAGGTGAGATCACCAAAGTAGTGAATGGAAATAGAAGAAAGATCTGAGGACTGACCTTGGACACTGCAACATTTAAAGGCCAGAAAAATAAGAAGGAGCC
Source organism: Canis aureus (assembly GCF_053574225.1). NCBI lineage: Eukaryota > Metazoa > Chordata > Mammalia > Carnivora > Canidae > Canis > Canis aureus. Next base: position 43,499,351 of record NC_135628.1, on the reverse strand, counting down.
AGACCTGAACATTGGATCTGTCAACATATTGGCTATTGGTGACCTCAACAAGAGGAGTTTGGTTAGAGTTGTGGAGATGAAAGCCTGCTCTGCACTTCTAGTCCCAGTAGTATGAAGGGTCTTAGGGAAGAACAGCTCCCACTTAAGAGCATTGCAAGGAAAAGCAGTGCAATAGGGGAGAGTGAGTTTCAGATCAAATGGTGAAAGGAAAATACTAGAGAAGAGGTTTCAGATATTTGGATTTTGCTGACTACACTTTGTGAGTTTTTTTTATTTTTATTCATTTATTCATAGAGATGCAGAGAGAGAGAGAGAGAGGCAGAGACACAGGCAGAGGGAGAAGGAGGCTCCATGCAGAGCCTGCTGTGGGACTCGATCCAGGGTCTCCAGGATCATGCCCCAGGCTGCAGGCGGCACTAAACCACTATGCCACCAGGGCTGCCCACTATGTGAGTTTTAAAGGGAACATTGGAAAGGTTTGATCTGAGAGATGAAAGAAATAGGGAAAGGAAGCAAAAGATGGGGGTTGTATTATAGAACATGTGAAAAGTTCTCTTGACTTTTAGTTAAAAATAAAAGTGGAGAATTGAAGCCATTAGCTGGATGATTGATTCATTTGTTCTGTTTGGGTCTTCCAGATTGTCCCATCAATTCTCTTGTTTAGGTTGTATTATGCAGCTACAACTTTCATACATTATCAAAGATGAAACATGAATTTAAAGAAAGGGAATCAAAACCATATGTAGGCTCTGTAGGTTTGTTGTTCCTACTTTCTCATTTCTAGTTCCTAGGTGCTCCTTTATGATTGCTACAGTAATATGGATTAAAATATATAGAACAGAAATCATCACAATAATTTATTGGAAACCAATAGGTGTTTTTCATTAACAACAGGTAATTGGAAGAAAAGCAATCATGAGAAGTATAGCAATGCTGATAATAGAGTGTGTGATCTGTTTCCAATTTTATGTCTTCACATTTAAGTGTGTTTCTTTATTGACTCCTTGGTCAGTCTAGACAGGATTGGATTTCATTGCTATGCAAATCAATATTCCCTATTCCATAAGAATGCAAAACTAATCAGATATATATACCAGAAATGAGGACAAATTTTGTGAAATCATTAATTATACTAATATATAAAGCATAATATACTTGAAATACATTTATACAAATGAGTTGTATATCCTATATTATTAGATTTCTTTAGAGCTATTCAGGTCATGAGTATCCTTATAAGTAAAATGAAAATAAAATATTGATTGGCAACATGCTTAAATCAAAGACTTGACAACCAATGCTAAATCATTATGCAAGATATAATGTTTTTATATAAGGGTTGGGAACTGGAAATATTTGTTGGTAATCTCTAACAGTCAAAATAAATGCCTTTTGAATTATAAAATACATTATTTGAACACCACCTTTATAAGGTTTTCACTGATAAGGATGTGTCTTACCAACCTGATATGTTTGAAATGGTATCTGAGTACAGTTTTAATTTGCATTTATCTTATTATGAGCTAGGTCCAGCAATTTGCCATATATTAAAGTACTATTTACATTTCCTTTTCTGTGAACTGGTAATATATTTGTCTGTTTTTCAAACCTAGATTATTTAAAGATGATCTTCCCATATTAAAATTATATCATATGCACATATTCCTATATTAAAATTTTACAGGAAAAGCTATAATTAAAACAGTAAAAAAGAAATGGTCATTTTATATCTATGTTGGTATGTATTTGGCATTACCTGTATACTAGAGGCTGTCTCAGTTTGTTTGGATTGTGCTAACAGAATACCATGAACTGGGTGGTTTATAAACAAGAGAAATTTAATTCTCACAGTTCTGAAGGCTCAGTCTGAGATCAGGGTGCCAGCATGGCTGGGTTCTGGAGAGAAGTTTCTTTTGGGTTATAAACTGCCAACTTCTCATTGTATCCTCATATGGCAGGAAATAAGGAGGGAACTCTCCAGGATCACTTTTATAAGGGTACTACTCCCATTCATGAGGCCTCCCCTGTTGAGATCTAATCACCTATAAAAGGCCCAACCTTCTAATACCATAACAACAAGGGTAAGATTTCTACATATGGATTTAGGGGGGAGGGGACACAAAAATTCAGTATATAGCATTAGTGTTGAGAACGTATGAAATCAAGAAATCAGCAAAGATGAATGTCAAAAGAAAGCCGGAATAGCAATACTTATATCAGACAAACTAGATTTTAATCCAAAGACTGTGACAAGAGATGAAGAAAGGGGACTGTTCAACAATATAATCTAACAGTTATAAATATTTATGCCCCCAGCATGGGAGTACTTAGATATATGAGACAGTTAATGACAAACATAAAGGAACTCATTGATAATAATACAATAATGGTAGGGGACTTTAACACCCCTACTTACATCAATGGATAGATTATTCTAAGCAGAAAATCAACAAGGAAACAATGGCTTTAAACGACACACTGAGCAAAAATCAGCAAATGTAATCTGGACATTAACAAAATAAACCTTTAAGCTACTATAGAAATGTTTAAAGATAAAAGTTAAAATTACTCTTACAAAGGAAAATCAGCAAACTTTATAACTCTAAATCAATTTTATATGTAGACTTTGAGGTTCTATATTTTAAATTAGAAACAGTATATTTTCTTTCAAAAAGTGGTACTGTCATACCTGAGTTTACCAATATTGATGTCAGATTCAATTCTTTCTAATACTCTAAGCCCTTTAAACCTGTAGGTAGTTTTTAGTAAATCATTGTTAGTAAATCAATGCTAGAATACCAACTAGAAAAAGTAGTTTGTGGGGCACCTGGCTGGTTCAGTTGGTGGAGCTTGTAACTCTTGATCTCAGAGTTGTGAGTTTGAGCCCCATGTTGGGTATAGAGATTACTTAAAAATAATATCTTTTAAAAAAGAAAAGGGAGTTTTTGATGATTGTTGGCTGGTAACTTATTCCAAGAAACTTTCTTTTTCTTTTTTCCTTTTTCTCTTTAAGATTTTATTTATTTATTCATGAGAGACACGGAAAGAGAGAGGCAGAGACACAGGTAGAGGGAGAAGCAGGCTCCATGCAGAAAGCCTGATGTGGGACTCAATCCCAGGATCCTGGGACTTTGGGATCACGCTCTGAGTCAAAGGCAGACGCTCAACTCCTGAGCCACCCAGGAGTCCCACCAAGAGACTTTCTAGTAAAGTTTCATAGACTGCTACACACATACATAAGGGTATATAAACACATTCAGAATTACCTTACATATCTTCACAATGGTGAGTTCTATTCCTGGTTTCTTGCATGAACGATGGAGGAATATAAATTAATGTGAAGGGGTGCCTGGGTGGCTCAGTTGGTTAAGTGTCCGACTCTTGATTTCGACTCAGGTCTTGATCTCAGGGTCATGAGATCAAGTCCTACATTGGGCTCTACGCATGGAGCTTGCTTAAGATTCTCTCTCTCTCTCTCTCCTCTCTTTCTCTCCCTTCCTTTGCTCCTCCCTCCTAAATAAGTAAATCTTTTTAAAAAATTAATGTGAAAATATATATTACTTCTGGAGATATAGAAAGAGTTCAAATATTTTATATTATTTTGCCCATTTTTTTAATGGCATACAGTTTAATAGGTTTGTTAGGTTCCTTAAAAATGAGGAGTTATACTCAGATCATCTTTGGCAATGGAGTTATTGTGCAAAGATATCCTGGGATACAAGGTAGTCCAGGACGTTATTTCTGAGTCATAGAGTTACTCCAGGAACTTCCAAGACTGGGAAGTATGGCATGACAGGTCTCATGGAAAACTGGAATCATGCCTAAATTCTCTTAGCTCACAAGGCATTTTACTTTACAGAGGAAGAGAATGTGATTAGGTCCATATAACGCCATTCCAAATGGAGTGCTAAAATTGCTTAGAATGTTATGCCACACTAACTCACAAGAAGTCAGCCTCCTTTGTCCCCAGTGTTCACAGAGGTTAAAACATTAGTAGCCCAGGATAAAAAGGCTGGTTTCACTCAAATCCAATACAAGCCATAGCAATTAAGAGTAGTTTGCCTAAAAAATAAAAAATAAAAAATAAAAAAAATAAAAAAAAAAAGAGTAGTTTGCCTAAAGAAGGACATCATAAGTATAGTGGGTTGCAGCATTTCATGGACTCGGCTGAAACAGAAGAGAAACTGAAAGATTACTTACTTAAAATTTCCTTTCATGTTTAAATGTATCTTGACTCTAAAAACTACATGGATCTTTGATACAACTCTTTTGGAAACTTATATAGTTTATATTCTGTGCCTGCTTGGCAATATGAAAATCCCTGAAGAATTGAAATTAGTATGTATTCTATTTAGTAATCAATTACAATATTTTGGATTACTGGCTTATAATTCCATCTTGATAATAGTTACACCTTAGACTTTTTTTTAAAAAAATTATTTATTTATTCATGAGAGACAAAGAGAGAGAGGCAGAGACACAGGCTAAGGGAGAAGCAGGCTTCCTGCAAGGAGGTTGATATGGGACTTGATCCCAGATCCCAGGATCACACCCTCAGCCAAAGACAGATGCTCAACCGCTGAGCCACCCAGATGTCCCACACTTTAGATTTTTCTAACACATAATTAAGTTCATTTGACCATTTTAAACAGGTACTAGTTTCATAAGTCATGAATAATCTTTGGAAACCTAAAATATTAACTAAAAATGTCCTAAGTATTATTTAGTACATTCTGTAAGCGTGTACTGATTTTGTTTGGAGAAGCAGTTTAGCAAAATGGAGTAACACTTAGATCAGGGATCTGGGACCAGGACATGGTAGGACTTTTCCTACCCAACCATGAAAAGTTGGGCAAGTTATTTAACCTCTCAGGCCTTTGTTTCTTATTCTATAAAATGTGGAAGATAAGTCACTATGCTTCCTTGTATTTTATTTATTATATATCCTTCATCTCTATTAATAAGTAAAAATAATCATTTTTGGTTTTAGCATTTAATGTCTTTTAATTCAGTTTAACTTAATCACGAGGGCCTAGTCACATTTGCAAAATAAGCTAGATTGTATATCCCATAAGTACTTGTCTTATGAAACCTGTAGCATTGTGTACGGATTTCTGGCACTGCAGGAAATGTGATTCAGGAATCAACACATGGGGAGACCTTTGAGCAACTTCCCAACTACAATAAGGAGGTGGTGAGGGAGAGGAATTAGAGTTAGAAGGCATAATAAAACTGGGGCAAGTTATGGAAGGCTTTGAATAATGGGTTTAGGAGTTTGAAGTTCATCTTACAAGCAATAGGAAGTCATTTTATAATGGAATGACTGCGTGTAAGTTGCTTCTTAGAAAGCTAATCCAGCAGTTATGGGAAACAGTATGTAATGGGGAGAAATGAAGGCAGCTTAGAGTCTTCTGAAGTTTTCAAAATATGAGATAATGTGGGTCTTGTCTATCATGTTGACAGTGGAAAAGGAAAAACTGAGAAGGAATTAAAAGACTATGTGGGAGGGACACCTGGGTGGCTCAGTGGTTGAGCGTCTGCCTTCCATTCAGGGAATGATCCTGGGGTCCTGGGATCAAGTCCCTGCAGGGAGCCCGCTTCTATCTCTGCCTTTGTCTCTGCCTTTCCGTGTGTCTCTCATGAATAAATAAAATCTAAAAAAAAAAAAAAAAAAAAAAGACCGTGGGAAAGAAAGCACAAGAGAACCTGTTCCTGATAGATGTGATGGAAGACGTAGAGTAAAATACAAAATGTCTCCAAAATTTTAAGTTGAGGAGACTGGAAGAAGGTCATTAACTGAAATAAAGAAGTTTGGAAATGTTGCTGTTGGAGGGAGGATCTTGAGCATTGTTTTAGGCAATTTGAATGGCAAGTGATGGTGAGAAGTGTTCAGTGGAAATGGTAGCTGGTAACATCTTCTAATTAGGGAAGAAGCAAAGCCATGAAGATGGACAATGGTAAAACAAATGAGATAGATAACTACTCTATCTGGTTTAGCAGAAAAACTATAGATGAAAGTTTTGTCTGGATAATTTTGGTCCAGGTTATAAGAAGATGGCAATATATTATCATATGATCTTGTATTTGCATCCTCAGTGTATTATGCTAGCCTTGGAAAAATTGAAGGAAGCAATCAGTAAAACCTTCAGTATTTAGTTTCACAATGAATACTTTTGAAAAATGAGAAAAATAGATACCTATTTGGAAAGAACCATTGATGAGATGTTTGAGGGACTCTGACTCATTTTAAATCTGACTCTTTTTTAAATGGTTTGTATAACAAAATACAGAATTCAGCACTGGGTGAGGTGCCTTAAAGAACTGGATTAAAATTATAAAAGTCTATGCACATTTTAAACATTTGTGGACAAGGACATGACTGAATTTCATATTGATACTTGACTCAGGCAAAAACTCCAGAAAGCCATATGTTAAAACTGAACCAAAATTATGAGAGAAAAATGTGTCTGCATTTAAATGAATAAATGAGGTTAATAAATCAATCATGTAGTATTGTCATTAAAATATGTGTGACATACAAATAGGAGTTAAGCGCATAGGAAAATACAAAGATAACTCTGCTATGGTAAGACACATAGTTTAAATATTTAATGAAAATCACTTGGTTAACTTAAGTGAGTTATTAAAATTTGGCAAAGATCCAGTGAATGGCAATTAAAATGATCAAATATATTTTAAATGGACCATATAGGAAACGCCTAAAGAAAAATTATGTAATCCGTAAGAGAAAAGGCTAAAGACAAACTGTAATGTCCCTCCTCCTGAATTTAGGAGTTATATTTACTCCTAAACAATTTCAGAGAGAAGAACCATCTTTTATTAAAAAAAAAACACAGAATCTGAAGAATTGCCTCAGTTGCTGCTATAGCTTCTGTGAGGTTGAGGTATAGTGACATATATTGGCTACTAAAATGGAAAGACTGCTAGGTTGTGACCAGTTTCTGAAGGATCAATTAACATGGAAATGGCAATCACAAAATACAGGCATAACTTGGAGATATTGCTGGTTCAGTTCCAGACCACCATAATAAAGCAAGTATCAGAATAAAGCAAGTCAAATGTATATTTTGGCTTCTCAGTGTATATAAAGGTTGTGTTTACACTCTACTGTAGTCTGCTAAGTGTGCAATAGAATTATGTCTAAAAACACAATGTACATACTATAATTTAAAAACACATTTTTGCTAAAAAATGCTACCCTTCATCTAAGCTTTCAGCAAATCATAATCAATGATCACAGATCACCATAACAAATATAATATTAATGAAAAAGTTTGAAATATTGCAAGAATTACCAAAATGTGACACAAAGACACAAGTGAGCAAATGCTGTTGGAAAAATGGTGCTGACTTGGTTTGGTGTAGGGTTACCACAGACCTTCAATTAATTGGCAAAACACATAATATCTGTGAAGAGCAATAAAAGAGGTATGGCTGTACTGTGGGGAGGGATGGAGAAAGCTTCTCAAAACATAATTTAGCTATAATTAGAGCAATCTCTTCTTTGCTGATCACAATAGGTACTTCTTATGTACTAGTCTGCAATCTTGCCAATAAAAACTAGCACTACAGACAATCTCTAATTTAAGATGGTTCAAATTACAGTTTTTTGATTTACAATAATGTGAAAGTGATACAACATTCAGTAGAAACTGTACTCGGAATTTTGAATTTGGATCTTTTTCTACTTTAATAATATGCTGCAGTCGACTTTCTTGTGAGGCTGGGCAGCAGCAGCAAGCCACAGCTCCCAGTCAGCCACTCATTTATGAGGGTGAATACCCAATACACTTACAGTGATTTTGTACCCTTACGACCATTCTTTCAGTACAGTATTTCAAAACATTATTCAATAAATTTTCACTTGAGTATAATATTCAATAAACTATATGAAATAGTCAGCATTTTATTATAAAATCGGCTTTGAGTTAGGTGATTTCACCCAGCTGTAGGCTAATAGAAGTGTTCTGAGCAAGTTTAAGGTAGGCTAGGCTATTACACACACACACACACACACACACACACACACACACACAGAGGAAGATATGTATTTAAATGGAAAATAGAAAAAGTATCCTTAGAAATCTTTAATTCCTCTTGGGAAACAGATGTAGTGCAGTATTCTTACTGATTAAGTCAACACTAAAAGACATGTAGCTTAATTATGTATGTTATACAAGAGAATCACTAGAATGTAACTCCAATCAGGAATGTCAGACAGGATTTCCCTTTTTTATTTTTATTTTATGATAGTCACACACAGAGAGAGGCAGAGACACAGGCAGAGGGAGAAGCAGGCTCCATGCACCGGGAGCCCGACGTTGGATTCGATCCCAGGTCTCCAGGATCGGGCCCTGGGCCAAAGGCAGGCGCCAAACCGCTGCACCACCCAGGGATCTCAGGATTTCCCTTTTTAATTCTGGTCCATTGGAAGGGATTTCCAGGGGCTCTTTGTTGAGAAGGATACTAAAGCAGAGTTACCCAGTAGGAAAGAGTTAATCATTGATTTGCAACTTCCATGGAAACCTCCAGTGACCTTTACCTTTCTAAAATCAGTGGCCATTTCTCAGGCCTCATGTTAGTTAACCTATTAGCAGCAGTTGCCACAGTTCATTCCCTCCTCCTTCACTTTCTGCAGGTAGCTACTAGTTCCTCTCATCTACCTAGGGAAGGGGTTCAGAGCAACAATCTGCAAAATGTGCTACTTTGGCATGTGAACTACTTTGAAAAGCTGAGGAAGGCTTCTATATGCCATTTCACCTTTCTGTCTTTGAACCTCTCATGTATATGGGGCTCCCATAGATGCAAAATTAAATGCGATTCTCTCCTGTTAATCTGTTTATGTCAATTTAATTCTTAGGCCATCTGTAAAGAACCTATTAAAGAGTAGAAGAAAATTTTCCATTCTTGCACTAGCCACTGTGCTGTCTTCATTTGCTGATTCCTCTCCCCTTCCCTCCCTTTTAGAGTTGGAGTGCTCTGACACTGAGTCATTGTATCACTTCTTTTTTTTATTAAATATTTTATTTATTTATTCATGAGGAGACAGAGAGAAGACAGAGACACAGGTAGAGGGAGAAGCAAGCTCCCTGTGGGGAGCCTAATGCAGGAATCGATCTCAGGACCTTGGGATCATGACCTGAGCCAAAGGCAGATGCTCAACCACTTAGCCACCCAGGTGCCCCTAACACCTTATATAAACTTGCTCCCCAGAGAAGCAAGGTTCAATAGAAAAATAATATGAGCCATAAATGCAACTCATATATGTAATTTGAAATTTTCTAGCAGGTACATTAAAAAAAAGTAAAAATAAACTGGTGAAATTCATATATATATACACATATATATATAAAATTTAACCCAGTATACCTCAAATATTAGCATTCCAACATATAATCAGTATAAAATATATTTTTATATTAATATGAGGTATTAAATTATTATTTTATTTTTCTTTTAGGAAACATTTTATTGTTGCTTTAAGTTTATGAATTTTCACTGACAGAAAACCAGCCCTTTCAGAACATAGCCCTACTTGGCTTCCTAATCTTGGTTTTTGTAGACATATCAGCATATTTCTCTTCAGTACAATCATTCCATCCATGATTGATGGATCAATCCTAACCTCCAATTTCTGTACTTGGCTTTGGTTTATGAAGCTCTTCAAGACTGTTTTTAATTCAGAAAGAGTGACTTTGTCTAAAGAAGATGCAAAAAAAAAAAATAAATAAGATGCAGTAGTAACTATGCAAGGTAATTTTTTACGGTGGGCACTCAATATTAATGAGATACTTTAAGTTCTTTTGTTTTAATTCTAAGTCTTTGAAATCCACTGTTGCACTTGTAGCACACCTCAATTCAGACCAGCCGTATTTCACATGCTCAATAACCACATGTGGCTAAAGCCTGCTGTATTGGACAGCATGGCCCTAGATGATCTTATCCAAACCCTTAAAGTGCCATCTATATGCTATTCTCAAATTTATATTTCTTGCTTGGACGTGTCTCCTGAACTTCATACTCAGAGGGTCCATGTGACATCAATTCTTGGATACCTAATGTGTCTCTAACTTATGTCCAAAGCTGAACTCTTGGTCTCCTCCAAATTTGCTTTTTCCCATCTGAGTTACTGGCAACATCACCGATTGCTGAGGCCAGAAACATTGGACTCAACCTTGAGTCCTTTTTGTCTCAAACTTTACGTTCAACATACTACTCCTGTGGTACTATTAGTTGAATGTTGAAGATATATACAGACTGATTACCACTACCATGGTCCAAACTCCCACTCTTGTCTGGGTTATTGCAGCAGCATCCAGACTGACCCCCCACAGGCTATCCTCATAGCAGTAGATATCCTTTAACAACATAAGCCAGACCATGTCACTCATCTGTTCAACATTCTCCAATGGCTCCCCATCTTACTGAGAGTAAAAGCCAAAGTCTTTCTAAAGACCTTCAGAAGTCTATAGAATCTGGCCTCCTACTATTTCTCTGACTTAATCTCCTTCCTAACTCTACTCTAGCCACTCTTGCATCCTGCTTTTTCTTTAACACGTCAGTCTTATTCTAGCTTCAGGGCCTTTAGACTTGCTACACCCTTGCTTATCCTCATGGCTCATTTTCTCATCTCTTTCATGTCTTTGCTCAGATATCTTTTCAGGGAATGAATGAATGGATGAATCAATGAATTAATGAATGCAATACATGACATGACATGAATAGGTGCCATACAGAGGCATCAGAGCGTAAGTGCCACATACCCTTCTAACAGAAGTCAACACACAATTAACTTTCAACTTTCATTTTAAAAATTTTTTTAAACTCTTTTTTTTTTTTTAAAGATTTTATGTATTTATTCATGAGAGACACAGACTGAGACAAAGAGGCAGAGACATAGGCAGAGGGAGAAGCAGGCTCCTCACAGGGAGCCCGATGCAGGACTTGATCCCGAATCCCGGGACCACGGCTTGAGTTGAAGGCAGGCGCCCAACCGCTGAGCCACCCAGGGGTCTCTCTTTCAACTTTTATTGATCATATATATGTAACAGGTCTATGATTGGTCTTAGTGAAGGGAAAGGTTGAAATAATCTTGTGGCTTTAGAAGGTTTTTGAATATTTTTAGCACGTACTGGAACAAACAGCTGACTTCCTTAGTCACTGAGAAAGCAGTGTCTATTAACAAATATATATCTTGTCAGATAACCTAGGGCTTCCTTTTAGGTAATTAGAATCTAGAAACATAATCCCTCAATCCAGGCAGTATTTAAATCACTGCAATATTAGAACACCTGGTTGTAGTCCTAGTTTGACTCTTAGCTTGGCGAATGACTAAATCACTTCTCCGTTTACTGGCTTAATTCTTTAATTCCTATGGTAAAATGTCTAATCTCATCTATTGCCCAATTCAGTTTAAGATAATAGGTCAGTATATACTTGGATGTTACAAATGGTACAAATATGTATGCATCAGTGGAGTTTGAGAATATAGTCTTTTTTAAATCTAAGAATTTATAAACCGCCTGGGTACATTGGCGGTTGGGCGTCTGCCTTCGGCTCAGGGAATGATCCCAGGATCTGGGATCAAGTTCCACCATGAGCTCCTTGCAGAGGGCCTGCTTCTCCCCCTGCCTGTGTCTCTGCCTTTCTTTTATATATATATATATTTTTTTCATTATGGTAGTCAGAGAGAGAGAGAGAGAGAGGGGCAGAGACACAGGCAGAAGGAGAAGCAGGCTCCATGCACCGGGAGCCCGACGTGGGATTCGATCCCGGGTCTCCAGATCGGGCCGTGGGCCAAAGGCAGGCGCTAAACCGCTGCGCCACCCAGGGATCCCATGTCTCTGCCTTACTCTCTCCCTTTCTCTCTCTCTAGAGTGAATAAATAAAATCTTAAAAACAACAACAACAAAGAATTTATAAATCAGAGCTGTTTAAACCTAGTCTTCCGGTGACAGGCACTGAGGAGGGCACTTGATGGGATGAGCACTGGGTGTTATACTATACGTTGGCAAATTGAATTTAAGTTAAAAAAAAATTAACCTATTCTTCTGGTTGTGGTAGACTTTAGATTGTTAATCTTTTTATTTTTCAACACTATTTTCACTAGCACCCCTTCTATGATTGATTTTATAGCTTATTTCAGTTCACACCTGCCAGTGTTTTAGTCCAACCTGGCTCAAAACAGAGAACCATGATCAGCCTGAGTAATCAACCTGAGACATTAACATGAGCTCACCTCAAAAATGGATTTGAGAGTAAAAGGGTGGGGAGAAAAAAGGAAGTATTTAGGGAAGAGATGAAAGTTATTAAAATGGCTCAGTTCAATCTAACAAGTTTTATCGGGTGCAAAACTATGCTAGTCATTTTAGTAATGCCAAAATAAGCAAGACCGTCTGCCATCAGGGAATCTAGCGTATGAGGTGAAGAAGTGGTGCATAAATTACTAAAGTATCATGCAGAGTACATAAAGGAAATACAAGGAGAGGGGGGAAAACTACCATTAATTAAGGACATTTTTAACATGTCAGAGGCAGTCCCATATATGGACTCACATATCTTAACGACCCCTCCAAAACTTCCAGGTAAGCTGAGGGAGGATAGGTAAGTTGTTCAAGGTCATCCAAGCTAGAAAGTGTATACTGGCTTTTGTCCGAAGCCTAGGCTCCTTTCAAGACGTCATTGCTAAGAGGGAGACCAAGGAGGAGTGGAAAGGGAGTAAGCACGCCTGGATACTCCTAGCTGCGGTGGAGGGAACAAAGGGACCAGAGGAGCTGTTCGCGCGGCGTGTGAGGTGGGCCTTGAAGGATGGACGGGAGATTGGGCGGGCCCGCGTGGGGAGGGCGGGACGTTCAGCCGCAGGAGTAAGGAGAGCTGCTGGCGCATCTCCCAGTTCCTCCACTGGAGGAGTCGATCCAGGCTGGGAAACTCACGTGCGGCGGGTCGTTTCCTCTCCGCCCCACCCCAGGCTTTTCCTTGGGGCTTTTCATCGGTCACCGGTCGCGCCGTTAGGTATACATTATTTCTGTGACTGGAAAAATCTCAGTGTTTTAACAGCGACCACCGAGTCCCTAGCGCGGTGGGCGGAATCCTGCCGGCGCCCCTGGCACACCCCCTCCCTCCCGGCGCCTCAGCCAGGCCGCCGCCACCTGGCGGGCGCTCGTCCCCCGGGAAGGGCGCTCACCCCCGCGGGCGTTGCGCCTGCGGCCGCCGGGGTCCGAGCGGGGGCCCAGGGGGCCGGGCCGGGGCAGCCCGGCGGGGGCGGGGCGGCGCGGCAGGCGCGGGGCTGGGGGGGCGGCGCTGCAGGAGCGGCCGGCGCACCTGCCCGGAGCGGCGGGGCGGCCGGCGGCTGCGCGGACCGACGTGCCCCCCCCTTCCACTCCCGCCTTGCCGTGTGTTTACGTGGAGACGAAGATGGCGGCGGCGGTGACGGCGTTCCCCGGGCGGCGGAGGGCGGTCGGCCAGTGAGCGCGGAGACTGGTTCCACGCCGGGCGGGGGGGCGGGGGGCGCCGGGCCCGGCCCTGCCTCCGAAGCGGCGGGGCTTGCTGTCCCACGTCCCTCGGCAGCGACCTTCCGTTTTTACCCCGGACCCACTCCCTGTCTTCCCCCAGCCTTCCCGTCAGAGGCCATGGAGGACGAGGAGAGACAGAGGAAGCTGGAGGCCGGCAAAGCGAAGGTAAGAGCCCCGGAGGCTGCTGGGGCCCGCGGTGGGAGGCGGTGGCCGGAGAGGGGCGGGAGAGGGCCTGGGAGGCCGAGGTGGCCGCAGCCCCGGCTCGCCGCCCGGCCGGGAGCTGCCGCAGGACCCGACTTTCCCCTTCGCCCTCTTCTCCTTTTTCCAGTTGAAAACGCTTGGTGTGACCGCCTAGCGGATGATACTTCCGTGAAGGTTGGGTGGTGCGGCTCTGCCTTGTGAATGCCCAAATAAAACCCTTCCTTTCCTGCCTTGCCGGAGGCTGGGATTCGCTGCTTCTAACCGTCCAGCCTTTCACTGTTCGAGGGAGTTCTCTGCCTAGTGCAGGCATTGTGCTTCCCGGGGTGGGGATCGAGGCTTCTCTTTATCTGGTGGGGGGTTTGCGCGTCGCTCACCAGCTTAGCCTTCTCGGTGGCAGGCTGGCACCCCTGGGTACGCGATTGGCCTGTGGCAGCTGCCTTGGCGGTGGCCTCCGTGTGCCACAAGTGCCAGCTGCGGAGTTCGCGTCGGGGCCGCTTTAGACACAGCGTTCTGTTCTGCGTTTGTGTTTGGAGGTCTTTGTCGTGGCAGGCGCTTCTGTGGTGTGTGGAACGGTAGTGCAGTCTGAACCCACTGCGGGCGACGGAAGGTACCATGTTCTAAGCAACACCTATGGAATTCCTGCTCTCAGTGATCGAATCGATGTATGCGTTCCAGTGAGTCCGTATCTTATGTCTGCGTGAAAGAAAAAAAAACAAACAAACCTGTAAAGCCAAGGATACCTGACTATAAACAGATACTCCTCACCGACCTTCGTGAAAAATTTGATAGACGAGACCTAAATTAAATAGCATATTTCTTTTAAAAATTACATAGTCGAGTCTGTCTTCTAGCTGGTCTCCAAGCCCCCCCCCCATCCTCCGTTATGACGACGTTATCTTTTATAGATTATATACCGTCTTATTAGAGATAATTGTTAACAGTCATACTTGGACCACAATTAAATTATAATATAGTTAATTGTTGTTGTTTTTTCTTTCTTCCTCTCTCTTCCTTCCTCCAAATAAATAAAAGGGACAGGGGTCCATGATTTCAGTAATCATTGAAGGGCTATACTGCAGAGATGCGGTAGTAGATGCTCAACCCAAGTTTCTTAGATGAGTATGCATATAACTTAGCTTCATATTTCTGAAATACAGTTGGCTTTCCCGTAAGTTCCTTCTATCTGAGATCAAAGCTTGAGGGCTTTTATGTTACCAGGTAGATATTTACTTTAAAATCTGTAAATGGAGGAAAAGGGGAATCAAGGAATCTTAAGAAGCCCAGAGCTGCTTACATTTCTGCAACCTGAAAGTCTGAGCAAGCTCTGAATCCAAGAAGGTGGATAAAGTGTGTGCCTCCTTTGGAGGCATTGACGTTCTAATTAGACATTTCATTAATTCAAAGTTTGGATTGCCTGCCCCCAGAATTATCTTCCTAAAGATATGTACGAAGTAGTCCTACAAAATATTCTTTGCTTTGGACAACACGTATAACAGGATTTATTTAAATTGATTTGGCCAAAAAAAAAAAAAATTCTAGTTTCTTTGTGTGTGTGTGTGTGTGTGTGTGTGTGTGTGTTTGTCTGTCCTTCAGTACTCTGCTTATGGAGTGAAAATCTTTTTCCTTTAATAGTCACTTATATTGTAGAGGATTATTGTCTTCTGGAGTTGAGCCCAGTTTTTCTAGTGAGAAATAAATCTGTCAGATCTATAAGGCAAGATTTCTTTGCAGGAACATTAGCTGTACAATATAAAAACACTGGAAACAAGGAGAGAATTAGAATCATTGTTTTCAGATCATGTGAGTGCATCGGAATATTACGCAGCCATTAAGATTGATGACCAATAAAAATATGAAAAATAGAATGAAAACAGCATCATCAAAATTAGTGTATATATTATTGTTTTAACTTGTGTGCTCTTAGATTAGGACTTAAAAATTTTGTAAAGTCATTCAGCAAGCCTATATTGAACTCAACTCCTGTTTTATACCAACAGTTGGAAATTTAGAGATGGTGACAGTCTCTGTTCTCGAGTTGCTCACAGTTTAGTGGGAGAGACAGACACTGGGTAATATGCACAGTGAGAGAAGAGGTACAGTAGGATTTGGGGTGAATTTTTGATTTGTAAAAGTGTGTTAAATGCTGCTACCTTGCTTTTAAGACTACAGAGAAGGCTCTTGATATTAATGCAGCCAGTCATGGTACCTACCACATAGTAGGTACTCAAATATTTGCTTAATGAGTGAATGAGTAGAATGACTATGAGTCGTTCATAGGTACTACTTTATTAGAATGTTGTAATTTAATAGCAGTAATTCTCTTAATTGGAAGTCTGTTATTGATGGCATCAGAAATCACTTACACTGATGATTTCTAAAGCTTATTTAGAAAGTTGGCTTTCTGAATGTCTTGTTTATTCACTGAACTTAAATATTGTATTTGATAATATAATTTTATGAACCATAGCTTTTTAATTTTTCTCTTTGTGCTTGGTAAGCTGATCATTGAAAAATTTGCTGTCTGTATTTAGATCTTATAAATGATTATTGTTTTTAAGGTTTGCATGCAGCGTAGTATGCTTTATAAAATAGCAACAAAAATTGCAATGATGGAATAAACTCTGGTACATGTGGCCATTAAAATAATGCTATAAAGATTTTTTTCAATTGGAAAAATGTCCATAAATAGTGCCAGGTTAATAAGAATGGTACCATATAAAGTCTATGTACATACCTATATATATGAAGACACCAGAAAAAAAAATGCACTAAGATGTAAATGATGGTTATCTCTGGGTGGTGGGTTATTGGCAATTTTAATATTCTTTACACTTTTAGTATTTTCCAGATTCTCTACAGCATTTTTTAGGATCAGTAAAAAATGTTTAAATGCTATTTTTAAATACAGTAAAAGCTTATCAAATAGAGTATGATGAAGAACTCATTATACTGTATGGTTATTATAGAGAATTTAAAAAAATGAAGTACAAAAAAGGTAGGTTTTCTAAGGGCTCTCACTTTGGTGTACTCCTGCAACTGTAATTCGTATTCCAGTGTTGCTTGTGTTCCATAGTTGGGAGGCTGAATTATTAGACTTGCATGGACTTCCTTTCTGTTTTGTAGTTCTTTTTTCCTTGCTATTCTCATTGCCGTGGTCATGTTCGTCTTGCCTTACTCCATCTCCTCTGACTCTTTTGCTAATTTGTTTTAGATTGCTGTGACTGGAGAACTTAGTGAATTTGATAGGATGGTTTATAAAAATCAGAGCCAGTGGAGTGCAATGAGTGGGTTTTAGGACAGTTCAGTTTTTCTACTTGTTGGTTTTTTGGTTGCAGTTGAGTTCTCAGCTACTTCCTCAGTGTTAATGTAGCAAGAAGCCTGACCCATGGAGATGTGAGACATTACTGCATTATTAAGTAAATATTTTCAGAGCTGGACTAACCCCATTTACAAGGTGCTGATGGGGATGGGACTACACAGACTGGCTTTGTGTTAAACTACTTTAAATGACTTCATTCTTTTCCAAGTGAAATTATTTACACTTATATAAAGAAAGTATTTTAATATTAGTGAACAAAATTAGAAAACAGTTGGGTAATTAGTATTATTAATCACTGTTATTACCCCTGTAAATTCACATTGGGTATACTTAACATTTTATTCAACATTCTATTCATGTACCAGAATTCAGTAAAACCAAAGTTTTGCACCAGCCATCCAGCATTGTATATAACTGGCATTATTTGTTGAATAATTAAGATTTTTGCCTATTGCATTCAGTAAGTATTTATTGTATGATTTTTATTTAATGAGCATTTTCTGTTTGAAAAGTAGTGCCATTTGTATGCAAAAAAGGACAGGGCTCTATGCAAGCTCTGTGTTAGGTTATTGATAGCTGAACTTTTTTTTTTTTTTTTTTTTTGATAGCTGAACTTTTTAATTACTGTTTCCACTGAATAGACAAAGTTACTTCTGGTGCAGAATTGTTCCTTGCTTAATTAATTCAGATACATTGCTCCACCACTAAGCAAATTGCTCTTCATCCTTGTTTCTTTAAAACTTTCTAGTTTTTTCTTTTTTGAATAAGTACAATCCGGGAATCAATAGTTGCATGCTCTGCCACTGAGCCAGCCAGGCACCCCCAAACTTTCTAGTTTTTTATTCTTATATGTGACATAACTTACTTAGCTTTCAAAGTGGATACAGCAGTTTGATACCTTCATCATCATTTTTTTTCCATCATCATTTATTGTAACAGTTGTGTATTGTCTCTGACTTAAAAACTAATTCATGAGCTTTAGGCTTTATTGAAAAACAAAACAAAACATGGTTTTTAGATTATGAGCTTTAAGAGGGGTAATATAGAGGAAAGAATGAGCAGAATAGGCTTCTTAAAGTGTATAATGAACAAAAGTTTCTACGGCAAATCCAAGAAATGGCAGGAAATGGGTGAAAGAGCCATAAGATCCAATGAAGAGAGATTTAGCAAAGAGGTCTAGGGTGTCCTGTCAGTGAAACTGAAAGTTGAATGAGCACCTGGAAGAGAGGGAGTGACAAAGATAGGATATATCCAAGTAACTAGAATATGACAAGATTGGGTAAGAATTCTTTTTAAACAAAAACGCCTCTTATTTTTATATATGAAGCTTGTAGGAAGAGCTCAACTATGACAGTAAAATAATCTATTATAGGCTACTAATTATTGAAATGTAAGTAAATTTCTAATATGGAACTAGAAAAAGTTCTCTGGTAAACATTAAATGATAAGGAACATCACATTTCTTTAAGATTCCACTAAAATTGAAATTAGTCATCTTATTTCATTGGTTAACAGCACTTTAAAAGTTTTAATTTGGAAAAACTTCAGATTTTATAAAGGTTGTTTTGCATCTGGGGTATATATGTATGTGTGTGTGTGAGAATTTATAATACAACTATTTGGCATACTTTTAGAAAAGGCACTAGGACTTCGGAGACATTTATTTGCTTATTTGTTCAGCTGACATTTTTGAACGCCTACGACTGCAACTATGGACTTTTACTTAGCAAGCATGTATTTAAATTATCACAAATTCTGTGCATTATTGTCTATGAGAATAATCGTTTTGCAGGACATGAATCTCAACAGGTGTTTTGGAGAATAAATGAGATAGTGATTGAGAACTTTTCAAGTTCTGGTGCTACATGTTAAAAAAGCTATGATTTTTTAAAATTGAGATGAAATTCGCATAACAAAAATAAATCGTATAAAAATGAATAATTCAGTGGTATTTAGTAAATACATAGTTTACAACCATCAATTCCATCTAGTTCCAAACATTTTTATCATCCCAGAATAAAACCCTGTACATTAAACAGATACTCTTAATTCCTTCCTTCCCCCAGTCCCCAGCAACCACCAGTCTTTCTGTTTCTGTTTGATGTACCTACTTCAGATATTTCTTAAAAATGGAATCCTATAATATTTGACCCTTATTGTCTGACTTTTTTCACTTAGTATAATGTTTTCAAGGTTCATCCATTTTGTAACATGCATCCAGACTTCATTCCATTTTATGGCTGAATAATAATCCATTATAGCACTTATTACATTTTGTTTATTCATTCACTGGCAGGCATTTGAGTTTTTCCCATTATTTGGCTATTATGAATAGCACTGCTATGAACATTCATATATATATGTGTGTGTGTATATATATATATGGGTGTGTGTGTGTGTGTGTGTGTATATATATATATATATCATGAAATATATGTGTGTATATATATATACACATATATTTGAATACCTGTTTTCTTTCTCTTGGGAATATACCTAGCAGTGGAATTGCTGGATCATAAAGTAATCCTGTGGTTTTTGAAGAACTGCCAAACTGGTTTTCCACAGCAGCTGTACCATTTTACATGTCTACCAGCAGTGTATGAAGATTCTAGTTTCTCTGTATAACCACCAATATTTGTTGTTTTCTGTTTTTAAAATTTTTTTTTTTATTGTAGCTGTTCAGGTGTGTGGAAAGTGGTATCTCATATGTTTTAACTAGTGATTTCCTAATGACTGAGAGATTTTGAACATCTTTTCATGTATTTTTGGGCCATTTGTCTTCTTTGGAGAAATGTCTATTCAAGTCCTTTGCCCATTTTCTAATTGGATTGTTGCCAGTTGTTATATTAGTTATTATTATTTATCATATGCATTTTTTCTACATACAGAGAAAGAATACTTGTGCGTGGGCAGATGGGAGAGAGGCAGACAGAGAGAACCACACATCTCAGTAGGATTATCTTTCATCTTGGTTTTTTTTTTTTTTTTTTTTTTTTAAGACTTCTGGGCTCTTCCAAAATTTAAACTGTTGCTTTGAATAATAGGTTCTTAGTAAATTGATTAGAGCATGATGCTAAAGTTTGATTTCTGTGTGGGCCATTGAGTCATTCCGTTCCATGGCCAGCTGTTTTACAAGTGCATGCAGTTGGTCTGGGGGCACCTGTTGGGTTTTTGGCTTGATCATTACCAATCCATTTTTATTGTGAGAACAAAATAACCCAGTCTTGTTCAGTAACAAAAGGGCCTATCCTTTTCATATGTGAACACAATCGATTACCAGTATTTCACTAGTATAACATATTTTTGTTGTCCTGTTGACTTCCCTTTTATTTATAGTGTTTTTGTGGTCGTAGTCACCAAAATAAGGACACTCAATGCTCATCTTGTATGCTGCATAAAGTTTTGGTTGATTTGCACATGGATTTAACAAAATTCATTATTCAAGAATAAGTTATTTATTTAAATCTATAGATTCTTTTGTATCATGAAAAATTCCTTTATCCTCTGTTCATGAACAGTATCATGTCTGTTTCAAGTTGCCATCAGGGTTGTGATTGTTATACTGTTCATTTCGATTTTTGTATGGTCTAAACAATTTTCTGTAAGTCCTTTTTTCCTCCCGTTTGAGGGATCTTTTCTTAAAGCCCCCAAAGTCATCAATTTGACTCGTAAGAACTACACTAAACTTTACTACTCAAAATCCTAGTCTGTAAGATTTCAGTTTGTAAATTTTATTGATTGAATAGGTTCTCTGGTTTACAGATCTCTGAAAAACAGTAAAAAAATCTAGAATCACTTTCTTGCTCTCCCTTTTTTCCTTCTCTTTATACCAAACACACTTCAAAATTCCTTGTTCACTAAGAATCATTTATTGTGAGCTCTGTGATTATGCTATATTTATTTCTTAGGAGTCTCACTTTTATTCAAGTTGATATTGTCTTATTGTTTCCCCAGGGAAAATAGATAGGGTTAGGGACCAGTTATAACTAAAAATACTTGTTCTCTATTTATCAAAATTCAAATTTAACTTATGAAAGTAAATGAGGGAGATCCATGGGATTGCAGTGTACTTAGGGGCAGTGATCCCAGTGAGTTACCACATCATTTATGGTCTGTTGACTGTGTATACATATGTTGATTTCTTTTATTTTTTATTATTTTTTACTTTAAAAAAATTTTTTTAGCCCATATGTTGATTTCTTAAGTCAAATAAGTACATGCTCTAAAGGGCAAAGTCATAGAACATATGTAAAAACTGCATTAGCAAATATCTGCTGGAAGTTTATGAAATACCGGATTTTGTAATGTTATTTTTTTAGGGACACCTGGCTGGCTCAGTGGTCGAGCATCTGCCTTAAGCTTGGCGTGATCCTGGGATCTGGGATCCAGTCCTGCATTGGGCTCCCTGCAGGGAGCCTGCTTCTCCCTCTGCCTGTGTCTCCGTTTCTTTTTCTCTGTGTGTCTCTCATGAATAAATAAATAAATCTTTAAAAAAAAAAAAAAGAAACTTTTTTATTCTTAGACAACTTAAAGATATTGGAAGTATTTCCAGTACTTTTATGTAAAATCTTTTACACTTACCAAATTAATGTTTAAATTTTGATTTGCATAAATTTCTTTTATAATGAAAATACATGTCTGAGCATTTTTACTCAGTGATTTCCCTTTAATACGAAAACTCTCACTTTTTCACTTCAACCAATAGCAATTTTTATAATAGAGATTGAAAAGAGGAGAAGATTCATTTGGGATATATGTATTTATATGTGTATACCCACACATATATATATATTTTTTAGTTGAGTATATATTTTAAATTCTAAGGGTAAAATCCAGTATTAGTAATTTTAGTAGGCCTTAGGGGTTTATATATATATATTTATTTATTAGAGTGAGAGAGAGCAGGGTGAGCAAGAGAGAACATGAGAGGGGGTGGGCAGAGGGAAAGGGAGAAGCGGGCTCCCTGCTCATGGGGGCTCAATCCGAGAACTCTGAAATCATGACCTGAGCTGAAGGTAGACTTTTAACTGACTGCGCCATCCAGGCACCCCCGCAGGTCTCAGGGCTGTAATCTTTTTTTTTTTTTAATATATATATATATATATTTTTATTTATTTATTTATTTATTTATTTATTTATTTATTTATTTATTTATTTATTCTCAGGGCTGTAATCTTAAGACAGGAAAGTCTGTATGCAGTCTTTTTTTCCTTTAGGATTTGAATTTAAGCATTTTTAAGGTTCTAGAGTTCTTTTTTATCTCAATGCCATCATATTTCAGAGGCCAAGTAGGTTATACGTATTCAGAAAGCATCTCAGCTGAAAACCAAAGTCCTTTTAAGTATTTTGCAATTGTTTTCCTATATCCTGCAAACTCATAACCCATTCCCATTAATTTTTTTAATTCAGAATTTGTTTTGGGGCTCCTGAGTGGCTCAGTCAGTTAAGTGTCTGCCTTTCTGGCTCAGGTCATGATCCTAGGGTCCTGGGGTCAAGCCCCTCAAGGGGTTCCCCGCTCAGTGAGGAGCCTGCTTCTCCTTTTCCCTCTGCCAGTCCCCCTGCTTGTGGTCTCTTGCTTGCTCTCAAATAAATAAATAAAATCTATTTTTAAAAATATCTTTTATATTTAGCCTTTTTCTTTCCATTCTAATACCATTCACTACGCAGTAAAATCAGGCCCACTTTACCTCATCTTCTATTTGGTTTCCCTGGCACTCTCCTTTACTTTTTTGGATCCAACCAGTCATCACATTTTGCTGACTTTACCTCCTAAATATTTCTTGATTTATGCCCATTTCTGTTCCTATCTCGTTATCTCTCACTTGGACGATGGAAGTTTGACAGTGGGATAAAGAATATGAATTCAATAGTAATAGCTACCAGTTATTGAGCACTTTCTAATGCAAGGCATTATGCTAAGGGTTATATTTATTAGCTCATTTAATCCTTACAACTGTTCTAAGAGCTGTGGATGCTGTTGCTATCCCTATTTTATAGGTGGGAAAACTGGAGAGGTTAAGTAATTTGCACAGAGTCATAGTGACAGAGCAGGGGTTTAAATCCAGTCTGTCCAGGGGCACCTGGGTGGCTCAGTTGGTTAAGCGTCTGCCTTTGACTCAGGTCATTATCCCAGAGTCCTAAGATCGAGCTGCTCAGGGGAGAGTCTGCTTCTCCCTCACCCTCTGCTGCCCTCACTGCTTGTGGTGTATGCTACGTGATTTTTCCAAGTTGTTGTTATGAAAAGCAATATAATTGTAGTGGTTATGAGCTCAGACTAGACCAGATCATCTAGGATCAAATCATGGCACTGCCATTTTTTAGCTTTGTGACATTACGCAAGTTCCTTAACTATTCTGTGCCTCTGCTCTCCATTTGGAAGATGAGAATAATAACAGTACCTGCCTTGGGGTTCTGAGAATTCAGCTAATACTTATAAAGTACTTATAGGGCAGCCTGGGTGGCTCAGCGGTTTAGTGCTGCCTTTAGCCCAGGGCGTGATCGTGGAGACCCGGATCAAGTCCCACGTCAGGCTCCCGGCATGTTTCTCCCTCTGCCTGTGTCTCTGCCTCTCTCTGTCTGTCTCTCTCATGAATCAATAAATAAAATCTTAAAAGAAAAAGTACTTAGAATATTGTCAGACTATGAGAAGTGTTCAAGAAGTATTAGCCATCATCATTATCCTTCTCATGCTGGAGCATAGAAGATTAAGGTATATAGCAGAAAATTAGATTGGAGAAATAGACTGGGATCAGATAATGAGAAGCCATAGGTGTTATTTAAAGTAGTATGGATTTTATCCTAAAAGTAGCAGAAAACTGTTAAAAGAATGTATATTTGATATGTTTAACCTCTGAAGAGGTTATTCCTTCCAAAAAATATATCCCGTAGTCAGGTAGATATGCTACCACCAGGTGGCAGTTCTGTTATTACTATATAGATGAAGCAGTAAAACCATTTTTAAAAAATTATAAAATATTGATTTGATTAATATAGCTAAATGTAAATACAAATATCCTAATTCTAGTAGGACTTTTTTCTTTTCTTTCTTTTTTTAAACATTTATCTATTTGAGAAAGAGAGAGCTCATAGGAGTGTACAAGCAGGGGAAAGGGGCAGAGGGAGACAGAAAAGGAGAATCTCCAGCAGACTCCCTGCTGAGTGAGGAGCCCACCATGGGGCTTGATTCTGCAACCTTGAGATGGTGACCTGACTGAAGTGAAAAACTAGATGTGTAACTGACTGAGGCACCCAGGCATCCTGGGCTTTTTTTATTTTCAAAAACCTAAGATTATTTAAGGAAGGAGAGAAAATAGAGAGTTATTATTATAAAGATAGATTTCAAAGGAAGGTAAATGAAATATAATTGGACCTCATGGGAACCTGAAAAGGCATTTGGAATCAGTGTTGTTCTCTACGTCATCTCTAATCTTTCATAATATCTGATATTCCCCTTTTTGCAGGTCAGCTTCCTTTGCCTGTACATCAGTTTACACATGACCAAAAATTATGAGATGAATTCCCAAGTCTGTCCTAGTTAATGAGGTTGTTTCTCAACCATATACTTAAAAAAAAAAAGAAAAGCAGGGGGGAGAAGACTTATTTAAGTAGTGGGAGCCTGTCTCTTCATAGAATAAGCACCTAGCCTAGTGATTCCCAAACTTTTTGCACAACAGAAGCACCTAGGAAGCTTCAAACAATTTTGAATCCTAAGTCATACTCCAGCCCAAAATCAGAGTGTCTGGGGTAGAGTCAGAACTTTTTTTTTGAGAGAGCAATTGAGTGTGGGAGTGGGGTTGGGGCAGAGGGAGTCCATGACCCTGAAAGCCTGAAATCATGACCTGAGCCGAAATCAAGAGTCAGACGCCCAACAAACTGAACCACCCAGACACCTCTGGACTCACTATTTTTTTTTTTTTAATATTTATTTATTTAAGAGAGAGAGAGTAGGGGGAGGGGCATAGGGAGAGAATCTCAAGCGGATTCCTGAGCCAGAGGTCACGGTGCTCAATCTCACAACCCTGAGATCATGACCTGAGCTGAAACCAAGAGTCAGATTCTTAACTGACTGAGCCACCCAGGCACCCCGAAACTCACTATTTTTTTTTAAAGATCCTCAGTATGTAGTAAAGTTTCAGATCCAGTAACATCACTGTGTGATTGTGCAACACTGAGTGATTATACATAAACATGCATATGCCATCTACTTTCCTTGGTGTGCAACTGAAGAAGTAGGGATGATACATGTCAGCAAGAAAACTGGCTATGTTAGATATAGGGAAAAGTATTTGAGTCTGCAACATGACTAGCAGGTTTATAAGGTGAATTTTACCTTATGGTTGATTTTAGGGATATTTGTAGATTTTATTTATTTATTTATTTGTTTATTTATTTATTTATTTAAAGATTTTATGTATTTATTCATGAGAGATGAGAGAGAGAGGGAGAGGCAGAGACACAGGCAGAGGGAGAAGCGGGCTCCATGCAGGGAGCCCGATGTGGGACTCGATCCTGGGTCTCCAGGATCCAGCCCTGGACTGAAGGTGGTGCTAAACCACTGAGCCACCCGGGCTGCCCTATTTATAGATTTATATGATTATTATATCATACACTGATTTTAGAATCCTGCATGTGAGATGCATCTCCCCTCTGTTATCTTTCTTTTTTTTTTTATTATTTATTCATGATAGTCATAGAGAGAGGAGAGAGAGGCAGAGACACAGGCAGAGGGAGAAGCGGGCTCCATGCTGGGAGCTCAACGTGGGACTCGATCCTGGGACTCCGGGATCACGCCCTGGGCCAAAGGCAGGCACTAAACTGCTGAGCCACCCAGGGTTCCCCTCTCTTATCATTCTGGACGTCTTTCTTGCCTCCTTATTCCCTAATTCCAGGAGAAGAATTGAATTGACTTGCTTCTTTTCTCAAACTAGAGTGGCAGAAGAGACCTGGGTGTCATAGAAGGTAGGAGCCCTGGCTAATTTCTTCAGAAGGAAGTTCTGCATACTTTAAAAATACCTAAATTAATTGTGATTCATCTACAAAAGAATAAATCTAAAATGTATAGATAAGGGGCACCTGGGTGGTTCAGTTAGATGTCCATGTCTTGATTTCAGGGTTGTGAGTTCAAGTCCACACCCAGTGTGGAGTCTGCTTAAGAAAAATGTATAGTTTTTTTGTATAGTCTACAAGAATTACCTTTATACTTGCTACCCAGCTTAAGAAATAGACACATTCAGGGATCCCTGGGTGGCGCAGCGGTTTGGCGCCTGCCTTTGGCCCAGGGCGCGATCCTGGAAACCCGGGATCGAGTCCCACGTCGGGCTCCTGGTGCATGGAGCCTGCTTCTCCCTCTGCCTGTGTCTCTGCCTCTCTCTCTCTCTGTGTGACTATCATAAATAAATAAAAATTAAAAAAAAAAAAGAAAGAAATAGGCACATTCAAATACATTTGAAAATCTAATTCCAGGGATGCCTGGGTGGCTTGGTGGTTGAGCATCTGCCTTTGGCTCAGGATGTGATCCCAGAGACCGGGGATCGAGTCCCACATCGGGCTCCCTGCATGGAGCCTGCTTCTCCCTCTGCCTGTGTCTCTGTCTCTCTCCCTGTCTCTCATAAACAAATAAATAAATGAATGAATGAATGAATGAATGAATGAATAAATAAAATCAGAAAGAAAAGAAAAGAAAAGAATCTAATTCCATCTCCTCCCCCTTGCCACCTCAGGTAACTACAGTTCTGAATTTTATCATAGCTTTGCTTTTCTGTATCACATATGTATACATAAACTTTACTGGTTTTCCTGGTTTTGAAGTTCAAAACTTAATCATGTTGTAAGCAGTCTTTAGTGATTTGCTTTATGTTCAGTGTTATGTAGAGAATGTTCACTTCTGCATAGTTATTCCGTTATTGGAATTTTCCCTTAGTATCTTTGGCATTGGGTTGTCCAGGTTTCTTTTTGCTATTACAAACATTGCTGCTGAGTTAACTTTTCTCCATCTTCTGATGCACAGCACATGCCAAGGGCTAGATGTGTGCAGATTGTGATCTCAAGGCCTGTCAGTTCTTGGGGAATAGTGACTGTGTTAGGAAAGGAGGCAGGAAGAATAAATGAAGTCAAAAGCAAACTATTACTTTTGTAATATATATAATTATATATCTCATTATATCACATAAATGATCATGGACAGATATTCTTTGGAGCTGTTATGGACACTGGAAAGCTGACAGGATGGGCCTTTGAACTGACTAGATGTAGTAGTTCTTCCATTATTAAATTGAGAATTCCTGCAAAAAGAAGATACATATATCAGAAGGAATAGTAGTCTATAACCTATGGCTTATAAAGGAAACCTCAAGTGATAAACTGGCTTGTATTTATGTTGCTAAGAGAGATCATATCTGTTACAGATATACCTTGGTTTAAGGATTCTCTGGTAAAAGATGTACACTGCTTTTATTTACTTATAAAGAGATTAGGCTTTGTAATATGCAGAGACTATATAAAATTTGGACATAGTCCATTCTTCTCACTGTTTTAGTAACTGAGGTGACAGTGAAATGCAAGAGGCAGGTGGCATGTGCACAGTGAAGATGTGATGACCTGTCAGTGTTGGCAGTTACACTTACAAGGTTTGGTGATGGTGTCTGGTGAGGCTGATGAAAGTGCCTGGGTCCCAGGACAGCATATTCCTGGGCTCTGCCTTCTCTGTTTTTTAGAATGAGATTTGTGTTAGATGTGTAGTTGTATTTTGTCATTTAAAAAAAATGGTGATATTAATTTACAAGCCCATGGTAGTCTTACTAGCGAATATTGTTTACAGATCTGAGGGGGAGGGACACTGAAGATTTTTCAAAGAAGAAAACAATCACCCATAGTCTCAAGTCTCAATCCACAAGTAATCACTGTTTGTGGATTCTTTGTTTCTGTGTAAGTTTTTAAACTTAACTGGAATCATATTCTATGCAGTTTGGGCCTCATACTCCCCTGACTTTATGTTGAGAGCATTTTCTCACATTAAAATTTTTTGGGGAAACATTATTTTTGACAGTTACATTGTATGGTTGTGCAACAATGTAATCATGGGCCCGGTATACCATCTTTAAGGAAAAATTCATATTAAATAATCTCTACACCTAGTGTGGGACTCGAACTCACAACCCCGAGATCAAGAGTCACATGCTTTTCTGACTGAGCCAGCCAGGTTACCCCATCCTTTTTTTTTTTTTTTTTTAAGAAACTGCAGATGTTCTAAAGTTCTGAGGAATACTGCCTAAAATTATTGTTTAGTGATACCTCTTTTTTTAAAATTTTTTTATTGGAGTTCTAGTGATACCTCTTTTTATAAAAAATATATTTTTTTATTCAACAAATATTCATTTGAGAACCTATGCACAAGCACTCATCTAGACTTAAGAGTATTATGTAGGCTTTGATTTTGATTAAGAATCCCTGCCCTCGGGACACCTGGGTGGCTCGGTGGTTTGGCATCTGCCTTTGGCCCGGGGTGTGATCCTGGAGTCCCAGGATCGAGTCTCGTGTCAGGCTCCCTGCATGGAGCCTGCTTCTCCCTCTGCCTCTGCCTCTCTCTCTGTGTCTCTGTGTCTCTCATGAATAGATAAATAAAATCTTAAACAACAACAACAAAAAAGAATCCCTGCCCTCCTGGAGCTTACCGTCTGGTTATTTGTTCTGAAATAAATTGACTTCATATAATCAGTAACATGAGTCTAGAACAGTATTTGATAATTTTACATACTTATATTTGTTCTAAATACAAGAGTCATTCTTTTTATTCTGCATCTGTCATCTTTTTTTGTTTGGGGTCATTTGGTAATAGATACTGTTTTTTTTAATTGTTTTTCAGGCAGTGGTTTTTGTTTGATTTTTAAAAGAGGAAGTGGGGAGGGGCAGTGGGAAAGGGAAGGGGAGAGTCTCAAGAAGGCTCCACATCCAGTACGGAGCCCAACACTAGGCTTAATCCCACAACCCTGAGATCATGACCTGAGCTGAAACCAAGAGCCAGACGCTTAACCAACTGAGTCACCCAGGAGCCCTTCTAGCAATGTTTTTGGGTTTTTTTTTAAGACTCATAATGTAAAATTCTAGCTTCTCCTCCTTTATAAGTGAGAGTAGGAGGAGGAGAAAGGATAGGGAACAATTGAAAAAATTCTTCCAGAGAGCCCTTAAAACTGGAAGAAATCTTTATTTTTTAAAATTTGTTAGAGAGAGAGCATGCACACATGCATGTGTGAGTGGGGTGGGGGAGAGGGACAAGGAGAGAGAATGCAAGCAGACTCCCCGCTGAGCATGGGGCCTAATGCGAGCTCAGTCTCATGATCCTGAGATCATGACCTGAGCTAAAATCAGCAGTTGGACATGTAACTGAGCCACCCAGGTGCCCCAAAACTTGAGAGAATCTTAAAACGTCCTTCGAATCTACCTTTTCATTGTACAGTTGAAGAAATTGGGTTCTGCTGAGGTCAAGTGGCTTGTCCAGTGTCCTAAAGCTAGCTTATTATACTCTCTTCAGATGTAGCAATCTAGTACTCTATTATATGTAATCTGTATTCTTTTTGAAATATTATTTTCATTCAACAAATATTTGTGCCTACTATGTGCCATACAACGAAATGTATTAAAATTTTCAAAATTAAAATGATTCCTTAGACTGCAGAATCTGTTTTCTTCTTAGACATGAAGGTGTTACAAAACTAATAAAAAATCTATATTGAATGAGATTAATTATAGAGTAAATAAAAATATAAATAAAACTGATGGCTCAGTAATATAAAGTTCTGAGGTCTTTTCCCTATCTGATATTTTTGAGGCTATTTGGCATTATTATCTTCCAACAGTTTGTGATACTGTTAGAAAATATGCTTCAGAGCATCCTTAAAATGTTGCTTTTGTCTTCTTTGCTTTTCAGTTGCCCTACATACAAATTGTCTTTGAGTCAACTGTTATAATCTTCTTTTTGTTTCCATAGTTAGGCCCCTGGAATTTTGTTGTAATAGTTTGTACAGCATTCTTGTGCAGCATTCATTAAGGAATATTAAAAAGGTTTAAAGGCAGCACTGACAAGTACACATAGTTAACATAATTAGAATTAATTAGGATTTCTTAAATTTTCTACAGCGAAAACATAGAAAATGGCTCAATTGATTATAGCTGTTTTTGGAAACTGGAGAGACTAGATAACATTTTAAAAATATTTTATCTCTTTTGGATTTGTGTGTGTATATTGTGTGTTTTCCCACCAGTTTTGTCAAAAAAGTATTTGTTGGTTTGGTGATTTCTTATATTCATGCCTTTACACTTAGTGTTCTAGGATTTGAAGTATAATAACAAATGAGGGGATAAAAGGAACTCAGTGCATGGAACATAAATTGATATAATAGAAAAAAATGGATTTGGAGTCAGGTGATCTTGTTCTATTTTGCCGCTTCACTGATTATGATCTTAGGCAAATAAGATCTCAGCTTCCACGTTCTTTTTTCTAGTAGGATACTTCCTGACCTCTTCTGACATCCCCAACCAGATTAAGTCTTTACATTGTAGGCTTTCTTTTGTACCTAAATGTTATCGTCAAAGCACTTTTTATTTCTTGAAATGATATATTTCTGTTTTTATCTGTATTTGTTTAATTTGTTCTTCTTACCTGGATTACAAATCAGAAGAATATGGTTTGTATCTGTTTGATTCATTACTTCCTATACCATCTGTACTACCATTAGCACAGTGCTGGATACATGATAGGCAGTTAGTAAATATTTTTAAAATAAATAAACTACCTAATACCTGTCACATGCCAACATATTTCCTTCACAGATAAAAACTCAAGAACCACATTTCCAATAGAAAGCCACCTTTGAGAAAATCAGGATAGCTGAAAATCAGGAAGCTCCCATACCACCTACTTAAAGATATATAGGAGTACTTTTATTTGTGAAATTGTATGCTAACTTTTATCTTACTTGCTTCTCACAACTCAGTGAAGTAATATAATAGACTGGCCTTAACTAAAAGATCCTACTAGTAGGACAATGTATTTTGATTCATGATTAGCACAATGCCTGGCATGTAGTTAACACTCAGTGAACACTTGATAAACAGGTTACAATTCGTAGGTTTTTTTTAAGGGACACTATAAAAACTTGGCATGTTTTTATATAGCTCTTTTAAGTTCTTTATTTTATTGAGGCTGATTACTTACAAAGTTTTAAGTATTGAACTTAGGGAATAAATTATCAGTCATTTTTGTTTAGTAGTATATTCATGTGCTGGTCAGAGTGAGATACTTGTTTGAGATCTGAATCAGTTTTGAAAGACAAGTGTATATGGACATGATATCTTTCCAGTAAATCTTGCAACTATTTCTGTGCCTACATATGTTAACGTTTTTATAATTGGCTTCCAAATGACAAACACAGATGGCCGTAGTCTGAATTTTCAGCATGTTTTAGAATAAATGTTTTCTCAGTAATTTAAAGTGTATCATTTCAATATCAGATGATTAACTAATTGAGTAGTTTCTGATTTTTGTTTTTCTGCTCACTTGCCACTTTTCAGATTTAAAATAAAAATAGTCTAGATAGGTATAAGAAATCAGACTTATGATCTTACTCCTCTCATACTTTTATGAAATGGAATTCTTGCTGAAAAGCTGTTGTGGAAATTATATATTGATTTTTAAAATCAAAGTATAATTAACATGTAGCATTTATATTAGTTTCAGGTGTACAATATAATGATTCAGCAATTTTATACATTTCTCATTGGTCATCAGGATAAGTGTATTCTCACTTGCCTTTATCTGTTTCACCCATCTCTTGTCTCTACCTCCCCTCTACAGTTTCATCTCTGTATTTGAGTGTCTTTTTATGCTTGTTTTGTTTTTTAAATTCCACAGACAAATGAAATTATGTTATTTGTCTTAGTCTGACTTACTGTGTTTAGTATAATGCCCTCCAAGTCTTCCCACATTGTCTCAAATGGCATGATCTCTCTCTCTTTCTTTTAGAGAGGTAGAGAGATGGAGGGAGGGGAGAGGGAGAGAGAGAATCCTAAGCAGACTCTGCACCCAATGTGGAGCCTGACTCAGACTTGATCCCATGACCCTGAGACATGGCCTGAGCTAAAATCAAGTTAGACACCCAACCAGCTAAGCCAGTGGCACAATCTTGTTTTTTTATGGCCGTATAATATTCCATTGTCTATATGTAGCACAACTTCATATAGAAGTTGCTTCCATATCTTGCTTATAGTAAATAATAATACTACAATAAACATGGGGGTGTAAATATCTTTTTAAATTCATGTTTTCATTTTCTTTGAGTAAATATAGTGGAAGTACTGGATTACATGGTAATGCTATTTTTAATTTTTTGAGGAATCTCCATACTGTCTCACAATGGCTGCATCAATACACACTCCCAGCAGCCACCCAAAAGGGTTTTTCTCCACATCCTCAGCAACACTTATGTCTTGTGTTTTTGATTTTAGTCATTCTGACAAGGAGTAGAGTGATAGCTCAGTGTGGTTTTGATTTGCATTTCCTTGATGATGAGTGTAGCTTTTTATGCATCTGTTAGCCATCTATATGTCTTCTTTGGAGAAATGTCTATTCAGAACCTCTGTTCATTTTTTAGTCAGATTGGTTTTTTTTCATGTTGAGTTGCATAGTTCTTTATAATTTTTATGAAACAGAACTCTTGCTAAAAAGCTATTTTGGGGAAAAAAAAAAAGCTATTTTGGGCATTATTTTTGAGAATTAGGTGTCTGGTTTTGTTTTGTTTTGCCTGATGGAGGAAGAGATGGTGAGAGGGATTATTTTTTGTTTAAAATCATTTAATTGCTGATTTTAATTCTAAGATCATGAAACTTTTCTACATAGTAGAATTAGATATGCCTGTTATATCATAATTGCCTTGTTTATGGAACAGTGCTTAAAGTGATTTTTTTGGTGGTGACTTTTCTGTAAAAGATAAGGTTTTTTTTTTTTCCCACTCAACATGTATTCTTTTAGTACTGTTCCAGACTTTAAATATATAGCAATGAATGGAACAAAAGTCTTTATTCTCATACTGTTTACCTTCTGATTAATTGTTCTGAAAAAATAGTATAACTTTGTATAATCAGTAAAAGGCCTAAAACAGTGTCTAGTAATTTTATGTTCTGAGAAGTGATTTACTCTAAACATTGTAATAAAACCATTCTATCTTTTTCAGAATTTTTATTTATTTAAGTAATCTCTATTCCCAATGTGGAATTTGAACTCACGACCCCGAGATCAACAAGAGTTTCATGCTCCTCTGACTGAGCCAGCCAGATGCCCCAAGAACCCTTCTACTTTTTATTCTCTATTAATAACTTTTTCATTTTGTTTCATTTAGTAATGAATGCCTTAGAGGTGTTTATTTAAAAATCAAACTTTTTAAAATACAGTTTTAGTTTTCTCCTTTTTTACATATTTGTACATATAAATATATATATAATCTAACAAGTTGAAATTTTAAACAGAATATTCATCTTTGTCTTTATATTCTCTGCTATCTGGGTATGTTTTCTAACACAGACAACATGGAATTTTAAGAAGTTTCTGAAGTTGAACTTACATATCAAGAATGTTACTATTATTAATATTTTTCTTGGTTTTACGTCCTCCGTGAGGGATCTTTTTAAATGATGTGCCTAGACTTTTCATTCTATTTACAGATAATATGTAATAGTGTTTCAGTTGGTTTATTTTTAAGAATGAATTTACTGTCCTCCAGAGTAGTTTAAATGCATTCCAGCAGCTTAATAATGTACAAATAGAGGCAACTGGTCTTACATCTGTTCCTTAAGGCAGACATAAAGTAGGGTAACAGGCCAGTTGCTAAATAACTGGGAAAAGTTTTTAATGTGATATATTTTACATTCTACAGGATCAGCAATTGATTAGATATTTCTAATTTCTAACTTGTGAGTTAGATGTCTTTAAGTGATCACTACTACATAGCTGTATCCTTTTTTTCACCTGCAACAGACAAAATAAGTATAAAATATGCTGTGTTATTCTATAAGCTCTGGTATTTGTCACATATTTTGATAGCTAATAATATCTATGTCATTATTAAGATTGTTTTAATACTTCGTAGCATAAGAAATTTGTTGGCCATCTTTGTGCTTGGTCATATAATTAATTATATAATTAATACACTGGTAGTAGATTTCCTTCTTTTAAGGCACAAAGGGACTTATACCTGTTCTTATGCTTTTGTTCTCTAAATGATCAAGTAGCTCAAAATTAAATTTAAGAATTGGTGACTAGTAGTTGCTTCATGTAAAATTTAGAAAATTTGTTCCATAAGAAAGGAAATTTCAAATGAGCATAAAGAAAAATACCAGTAGTCTCCAATCTAGAGAGATACCAAAGTTGTAGCTATATTCTTCCAGAATTTATCTATGCCTTTTGAAGTCTCTGAGCCTGAGCCCTGCTTGTCTTTGTCGAAAGAGATGCACACCATTTTCCTTTTATTAAAAAAAGATTCTATTGCAATATTATTTTATATATACGACTGTGTCATAAACAGCTTTATTTTTTCACATATATTTTTATATAAACGTCTTTATTATTATGGATGATATATGTTAACATTATTTTAGTTGAGTTAATCCAGTGTTGCCCAAAGTATATAATGCATACTTCCGATTTTAGGTGGTGATAAGGTATTTTAGGTGATACTCTGATCCAATATTAAATAATAGCGAATGGTATCATAAGAAAGTTAATACTTTACCAGGTTTTTTTTTTTTTAGCCCATCTGTTTACAGTAAGCCAAAAGTCTGTTTGATGCTCATATATCCTTAATACTTCTTTAACACTTGTCTGTTTCTCTTACAATCTTCAGCAATAATACCTAACTAAAAATTTAGTAATGTAGTGTTATTTTTCGTTACAGTTACTCCTGTTTGCTATTTTCTTTAAGGAAATCACAAGTGATAGTGGCTTTTAATTTATACCAGGATAGAAAGTCTCCTATTAAAATAAATCTAGATTAGTATGCTAGTTAAAACATGGTAAGTTAATGATGAGTATATAGATGGCATTAGGGCATAGCAAAAATCCTGATGATATGCAGATGGTTAGGGGGTAGGAAGCACTATTGTTTAACATTTAAGTTATTTCAAAATTTTTCCCGTTAGAAACAAGGCTACAGTGATCATTTGTACAGCTAAATCTTTTACATGGACAAATTACATTTAGTATAAATTAGTAGAAGTCCCAGAAATTTCACAAGGCAAATGCATTTAGACCTCTTATATTTTTGCATAATCTAACATTCAGAGATTACTCTCGCTAAACAATGAGTGAGACTGCCTATTTTCCCTATTCTACTCAACTCTGGGCTAATTTTTTTTCTTTAGACATAACGTTTTCAGTTCTTAATATTTGAATAGCATTCGTTCAGAAGTACCTAATTTCTTTGCAATTCAGTAGTTATATTAAGAACTCTAATAACTGTTCTTTATTTAGTTATCACTTTAGTGGTGGTTTGATCTTGTAAAGAAAGTGACTCCAAAGATACTTGCTTTTTTCATAGTGATGGTAAAGAAAAATTAACTCTAATGATACGGACAATGTCTTTTTTTCCGTAGCTTGCCCAGTTTCGACAGAGGAAAGCTCAATCTGATGGGCAGAATCCTTCTAAGAAGCAGAAAAAAAAGAGGAAGACTTCAAGCAGTAAACATGATGTGTCAACATACCATGCTTTGAATATTGAACACTCACAAAGTGATGAAATGTACATAAATAGTTCTCGGAGAGTAGGAACAACTGTGACTCCTGAATCCGCGCTAATCAAACGTGATGAGGTCTTCTCTGTTGAAGTAAGTATTCATCTAGATTTTTGAATGTTAGAATTCCAAGTGGAAAGTTGTAATGACAACACTCATTAGTACCCTGTGCCATTTTTGTGAGCTTGATTCAATAAACATTTGTAGTACAACAACTGTAATACATCAGGGATTCAGCACCAAGGATACAATGGGAAATATAACATTCTCTGCCCCTTAGGAAAGTCAGTCAAGTGGGGAAGGCAGATGTAAGATAGTCTGTGTACTCTGATTACAGCTATGGTAACAAAAATGCATATGGAACCCTTGAGTACCATGGTTTGTGGGAATGCTAAGCTTAGCTATAGCAAAGAAGTAGGTAAGGCAACCTCTGTGATGGAGAAGCAACATTCACAAGAACATGAAACTATATGATGTGATTTGGAAACTGTAAGAAGTTTAGTTTTAAAAGCATCACAGAATAATGGGGATGGGGTGATGGTAAAGGTGAGAGGCAGGAGATTGCACCTGGCCCACAGTAGGCTCTAAATAAAGACTAGTTTTCTTCCTTTCTTTAGTAGTGTAATTTTCCAGATAAGGTGATGTGGGAGAATTTAGAAGTGGGTTGACATGGTGTGTGGGGTGGAGCTTACCAACTAAGACCAGGAGTAGAGAAGGCTGGGATGCTTAGGAGAAAGAGTGGTGGATGAGAAATATAATAATTATAATTTGGATTGTACGCTGCCATGTTTATATAGAAACAAAGATTTAAATGATTTATAGGATTTGAGCTTTATGAAAAAGTTCAGGGGTGTTAGAGATTTGCTAAGAGTAGATCTTTTTGTAATTCCCTACTTAGAATTTTTGAACATCTTAGCTATGTAGATTATTATTTTTCATCAAATTTGGGAAGCTTTTGGGCATTGTATCTTCAAATATTCTCTCTGCTCTTTTCTGTCCCCTCTTCTGGGTCTCCTATTTTTCATGTTACTATGTTTGATATTGTTGCACAGATCTCTCAGGCTCTGTCATTTTTCTTCATTCTCTTTTAATCTTTTCCTTAGACTGCTTAATTTCAATTGAACTCTAAAAGTTTGCAGATTCTTTCTTATCAGATCTGTCAAGCCCCCTAATGAATTTTTCATTTCAGTTATTTTACTTTTAGAAAAATTTATTATTTTTTTAAATTTTTATTATTTCTTAAAGTAATCTCTACACCCCACATGGGGTTTGAACTCACAACCCCACAATCAAGAGTCGCATGCTCTACTGACTGAGCCTGCCAGTCCTCTTTGGTTCTTTTATAGTGATAGTCTCTATTTTGTAAGGCAGTATCCTTATAGTTTTCTTTAGTATTTTCGACTTCATTTTATTCACTTATTTGACTATATTTAAAATAGGTAGCTTAAATACAGTCTTTGTATATTAAGTCCAATATTTGTGTTTCCTCAGGAACTGACTGCTGTTTTTCTTGTATATGGGCCAAACTTTCCTTTTTCTTTGTTTATCTTAGAATTGTTGAAATCTGGACCTTTTAAATAATATAATATGGTAACTCTGGTGCTCGATGTGGTTTGAAGATGTATTTGGTATCTTTTTCTGCATAACAAATCAATGTTTGGGCTTCTCTCTAGAGTTTTAGCATTTCCAGTGCAATGAGTATCTTATCTTGTTCACCATTTCATCCTCAGAAAACAGATTTTAGTACACAATATATATATATTTAATCTATAGCTGTTTATTTTTTTTAATTTTCTTTATTTATTCATGAGACACACACACACACACACACACACACACACACACACAGAGGCAGAGACACAGGCTGAGGGAAAAGCAGGCTCCATGCAAGGAGCCCAATGTGGGACTTGATCCCAGGTCTCCAGGGTTACGCCCTGAGCTGAAGGTGGCGCTAAACCGCTGAGCCAGCCCGGCTGCCCTCTGTAGCTGTTTATTTTTTATTTTTTTATTTTTTTAATTTTTATTTATTTATGATAGTCGCACACACACAGAGAGAGAGAGAGAGAGGCAGAGACATAGGCAGAGGGAGAAGCAGGCTCCATGCACCGGGAGCCCGACGTGGGATTCGATCCCGGGTCTCCAGGATCGCGCCCTGGGCCAAAGGCAGGCGCTAAACCACTGCGCTACCCAGGGATCCCTGTAGCTGTTTAAAAGGCATAAGTGAATCAACCTTGAGGGCTTGTGTCATGAAAGTATTTTAGATTTAAAAGAGGGTCATATAAGTTAGGAACCACTGTGACAGAATTTTAGAATACGGGTAAGCTCATTTCTGTTCCTGACAGCAGTTACTGCATCAGAGAGGAGGTAGACTTAGAGCGTGATATTGAGTGACGAATAAAATTTCCTTAAGGATAGATGAGAAGGGAGACGGTGATGGTTCATATTTGTTGACTGTATCTGATTCTCTTTTCTCACTTGTAAATTGAGATTCTTAGATGAATGAGTGAACAGTGAAAGCAGTGAAAATTTAAGTTTCCTCCTTAACTCTTTCTGGTAGTTCTAAACTGAGGGAAGCTCAGAAAAGTCACTCCATACCCAAATCCCAGCGATGTAAGAATGAAACAGAAATGTCTTAGAAAGTGTTTTAGAAGCTGCAAAGGTGTTCATAACAATGAAGATTGTGATTTTTACTTCAGGTTGTTACTACTTTTCTAGCCTCAAGATTCGATGATTTTCTTTTCTTTTCTTTTTTTAAAGTAATCTGTAAGCCCAGAGTGGGGCTCGGACTCACGACCCCGAGATTACGCGTCACATGCTCTACCAACTGAGCAGGAGCACCCATGATTTTTCTTTTTGAAGGAATTGAACTCTTGACTAACATTTTAAGACTTTCTTTTATTTAAAAGAGACATAAGAATTAGAGGGATGATATCTCATGTGGTGCTTTTGTCTTGCAAATGATATGTAATACATATTTCACATAGAAATACTATGTGAAAGTACTTCTTGATACTTTTATATTTAGAAAAATGCCTCATGGTAAATTTCAGATGTGTTAGCCATTATGATTCATAGAATGAAAACTTTAAAGGTTTCAGGGCGTGTGGCTGGGTCAGTCGATAGAGCATGTGAGTTTTGATCTCAGGGTTGTGAGTTCAAGCCCCAGTTGGGCATAGAGCTTACTTAAAAAAATGAATTAATAAAATAAAATCCACATACATAAAAATTTTTTTAATGTTTGAATAATTTTTACTAGTTTTTTAGTGATATTATTATGTGAATTTTCTGTCATATGTTACTAATTGTAATGGGTTAATAAAGTACAATGTTTGGGGTGGAAAGCCTTAATGTAATTGGTTTTTATTTTTGTTTTAGCCAGAAAGTGAAATTTCAACTACGGCAGATGATTATAGTTCAGAGGTAAGAATAAGTAATATTATGTGGATTGACTTTTTATATTATTTTTGAAACTTATTAACACTATTTCTTGCAACTCATGCTTATGTATTTTTTTATAAATATAATGAAGTATAGCATAACAAAATATAATGTAAATGACCTAGGAAGCCTGAGGGTAATTTTTATATATATATATATTTTTTTTTTCAGACTATTAACTAAGGTCTGAAATCTGTTTGAATAGCTTGGGCCTTAATTAAATGGAGGCCTTAAGTTTCTAGGAAAGTGATACTGAGATTCTAGGATTAATGATTGTCATAAGGTCTCCTTATTCAACACAGTAAAAATTTCATTATACAGACTATTTGACATTTTGAGTAAAACTTTTTATAGATGTTTGAATTCTATATAATTGCATAAGTTTATTTGTTGAAATTAATGCTGCAATCAATAGCAATTTTTAATTTAGATGATAAAAGCTAATATAGGCATTGGCCACATTAGGAAATACCTTCTTTATGTGTTATTAATAAATATATGGCATATTGTTATCTTTTTCTTATTCTTTTAGATATCATTGTCATTTCTTTGGTCCAGAATTTGAGGATATGGAAAGTTATTCCTTACTCTGAATGGTTCAGCAACTCAGTGTATTCCATAAGTTTTGATATATTGTATGTTTCTAATACCAAGAAACGAGACAACTTCATGTTCTTAAATGAACAGATTACTGTTTTGAAATGCTAATGGGAATACAAACTTTGATACTTCAAAAGTATAATGTGCTTAAAAGCTGGGAATATACTCAGTAGTAATCTGGTCAGAAAAATAATTAACCAAGGTTAAATAAATAAATTGGTACCTGGTTTATGCTACATAAAGTTGCCCAGAGGGGATGTATCTCAATTTAAGATACATTCAGAGAATCTGGCCTTGTGACTTTAAATTTGGGGCTTATATATGAAAACAACACTGCTTTTTACTTCTATAATGCCTTACATTCTTTTTTGAAAAATTTATTTTTACTCATTATTTTTAAATTGAAGTATAGTTGATATGGAATATTATATTAGTTTTATTGTACTATTATTACAACATAGTAATTTGACATTTATATACATTACAAAATGCTCCCACAATAAGTGTAGTTACCACCTGTTACCATACAAAATTATTTTAATATTGTTAACTATATTCCTTGTGCTGTACTTTACATCCTCTTGGCTTATTTATTTTATAACTGGAAGTTTGTACCTCTTCTTCCCCTTTACCTATTCCTCCCATTGCCATACTTTCTTTCCCTCCTGGCAACCACCAGTCTTTTCTCTGTATTTATGAGTCTATTTCTGTTTTGTTCATTTATTTTGTTTTTTAGATTCCACATATAAGTGAAATCATAGGGTATTTGTCTTTCTCTCTTTTTTTTAAATATTATTTGTTTCTGTGATCTCTACATTCAACATGAGGCTCAAATTCATGACCCCGAGATCAATCATCTGATGCTCTTCTGACTGAGCCAGCCAGGTGTCCCTTTCTCTGACTTATTTCACTTATCCATGTTGTCACAAATGGCAAGATTTCATTTGTTTTTATAGCTGAGTAATTTCCCATTATACACACACTCACACACACACACACACACACATATATTATGAAAGCAGCACTGTTTTCTTTCTATAATCCCTTAAATTTTTAAAAAATTATTTTTATTCATTATT
The DNA here is from genome assembly GCF_053574225.1 of Canis aureus. Lineage (NCBI taxonomy): Eukaryota > Metazoa > Chordata > Mammalia > Carnivora > Canidae > Canis > Canis aureus. Next base: position 43,458,405 of record NC_135628.1, on the reverse strand, counting down.
TTTAAATTGAAGTATAGTTGATATAGAATATTAGTTTCACATATATGTATATGAATGTGTGTGTTTGTATATGTATAAAATGGAAAATTAATCAGCCATAAAACAAATGAAATCTTGCCATTTGTGTCACATATATACACATATATGTATGCCATATCTTCTTTATCCATCTATTGATGGATACTTGAGTTGCTTCTATGTCTTTGATATTATAATAATGCTACATACAGTAAGCACAGGCATACAATATATCTTTTTAAATTGATGTTTTCATTTTCTTCAGGTAAATACTCAGAAATTAGAATGAATCATATAGATCTATTTTTAATTTTTTGAAGGCCTGCCATACTATTTTCCATAGTGGCTGCACCAATTTACATTCCCACTTACAGTGCGTAAGGGTTTCCTTTGTCCTACATTCTCACCGACACTTGTTATTTCATGGTTGTTTTTTTTTTAAATAGCCATTCTAACAAGTGTGAAATTATATACATCATGATAATGAGCATCTTTTCATGTGTTTGTTGGTCATACGATATCTTCTCTAGAAAAATGTTCAGGCCCTCTGCTCATTTTTTAATTGGATTGTTTGGGTTTTTTTGCCTTTCTTTCTTTCTTTGGTGTTAAATCCAATTAGTTATTTTCATTAAATTTATTTTTTATTATTTTTAAAAATTTGTATTAAGTTTTTTATTTTTATTTTTATTTTTTTATGATTTGTATTAAGTTTTTTAATTTCAACTCAGTACAGTTAACATATGGTATTATATTAGTTTCAGGTATACAATATAGTGATTGATCGATTCTATACATTACTCAATGCTCATCATGATAAGTGTACTGCTTAATCTCCCATCACTTATATCACCCATTCCCCCCACTCCCGTCCCCTATGGTAACCCTCAGTTTGTTCTATGTAGTACTTATATGTGGAATGTAAGAAATAGTACAAGGGACCATAAGGGAAGGAGAGGAAACTGAATGGGGGAAAATTAGAGAGGAAGAGAAACCTTGAGAGACTCAGCTCTGGGAAACAAACTGAAGATTGCTGGACAAGAGATTGTGGGGGGTAATGGGATAACTGGGTGATAGGCATTAAGGAGGACGTGGGATGTGATGAGCACTGTGTGTTATACTATGTGTTGGCAAATTGAATTTAAAGTTTTAAAAAAGAGTCTGTTTCTTCATCTAATCTCTTTTTTTCCCCGTTTGGTCATTTGTTTCTTAAATTCCACATATGCGTGAAATCATATTGCATTTGTTTTTCTCTAACTTATCTCACTTGGCATTATATTCTCTGCTATGAGTTTTTTTTTTATTTAATATATTTTGGATATTGACCTTTTAATGGATACGTCATTTACAAATATCTTTTAGTACATTGCCTTTTAGTTTTGTTGATGGTTCCCTTCATTGTACAAAAATTTTTAGTTTGATGTCGTTTCAATTGTTTATTTTTGCTTTTGTTGCCCTTGCCTAACAAGACAGATCCAAAAATATATTCCTAAGGCTGAGGTATAAGAGTTTACTTCTCACATATTCTTGGAGGAGTTTTATAGTTTCATGTCTTTTTTTTTTTTTTTTTTTTTAGATTTTATTTATTTATTCATAAGAGACAGACAGAGAGAGAGAGAGAGAGAGAGAGAGAGGCAGAAACAGGCAGAGGGAGAAGCAGGCTCCATGCAGGGAGCCCCATGTGGGACTCGATCCTGAGACTTCAGGATCATACCCTGAGCCAAAGGCAGATGGCTCAGCCACCCAGGCATCCCTATAGTTTCATGTCTTTAATCCATTTTGAGCTTATTTTTGTGTATGGTGTTAAGAGTGGTTTCATTCTTTTGCATGTAGCTGTCCTGTGTTTTTAGCAGCATTTATTGAAGAGATGGTCTTTTCTTCATTGTATATTTTTACCTCCTTTGTCATAGATTAATTGACCATATAAACATGGGTTTTTTTCTTAGGTTCTCAGTTCTTTTCCATTGACTATGTGTCCATTTGTGTGCCAGTACCATACTGTTTTGATTACAATAGCTTTGTAGTATGATTTGAAATCTGTTCCCTCCAGCTTTGTTCTTACTCAAGATTACTTTGGGTTTTTGGGGTCTTGTGGTTCCATACACATTTTAGGATTATTTGTTCCGAGTTCTGTGAAAAATGCTATTAGTACTTTGATAGGGTTTACATTGAATTTGTAAATTGCTTTGAGTAGTATGGACATTTTAACTATATTAATTCTTTAAACCCATGAGCATTGTATAACTTTTGCTTTATTTGTGTCATCTTTGGTCTTTCATCAGTGTCTTACAGTTTTCAGAGTACATGTCTTTCACCTCCTTAGTTAAATTTATTCCTAGATAATTTATTCCCTTTGATGCAGTTGTAAATGGGATTTTCTTAATTTCTCTATTTTGTAATTTAGTGTATTGAGATGCAGTAGATTTCTATATATTAATTTTAATGTCCTGAAGCTTTACTAAATTCATTTATTAGTTCTAATAGTTTTTTAGTGGAGTCTTTGGAGATTTTATATGTAGTATCATGTCATCTGCAAATAGTAACTGGGCTACAACTGCTGTGGGTACACTGGTGGGTAGGGCTGGCCCTGGCATGGCTTAGCCAAGAGGCCTGGCTGCAGCTGCTACAGGTATGCTGGCGGGTGGGGTTAGTATGCAGTGTGACTTGACTGGGCGGCTCCGTGGCCACTGTCATGGGCATGCAGATGAATGGGATTCCTTAGAGCAGGGATCACTTTGCAAAAGTGCCTGCCAGGGCAGTTGAGTTGGTTGGAATGACTTTGCAGGGGAACACCAGAGCAGGGTGAGTGGTGCTAGGAAGAGAGAGTGTCAGAACTGGGGCCCACCTGTTTCAAGCCAGATGGGCTGAAGAAGACCAAGAAAAATAGTACCTGCTAGCGCTTCCATTCCCAGAGAAAGTTCTTGCAGATCCTTGCCTGTATAGCACAGTCCCTAAAATTAATAAATCTCCTTCAGATATATAGTCCAGATGCTTTGCAAACTGCTACCTCTGGGCTGGGTCTCTGAGCAGGTGATGTTGTACACTGGCCTTTTAAGAGCAGAGCTGAGGTTTCTTATAGACCTCTCCTCTCCCAGAGTTAAGCTGGTTTAAATCCAGATGTTTATGGGGGCTCATATTCTCCGTGCAGATCGACGGGGTGAGGGGTGCCCAGTGCAGGAATGCACCCCTTGCTCCTCAAAGACCTTCACACCTGTGATATCTCTCCTGCTTGTGAGTTGCCACAGGGGAAGTTTAGTTTCTGATTGCATTTCTACCCCTTCTGCCCTTCTTGATGTGGCTTTTTCTATCTTTAGCTATGGATGAGCTGTTCTGCTAGCCTTTAGGTTGTTCTCAGTGAGTTGCAGTATATGTAGTTGCAGCCTTGGTATGCTCGTGGGGAGAGATGAGCTCAAGATCCTTCTTCTCAGCCATCTCGCTCGCTTTCTGTAATGCCTTAATTCTCACAGTTTGTCTTTCTTGATTGAAAGTTTCAGGTGTTTTTGTATCTGAACTGCCCATGTCTGGGATACCCCAGGACTCCACAAAGTGCTTTCTTTTTCTTTATACTAAGGTAAATTTTTTTATAAGCCAAGTGGTTACAGGTCAGACCATCTCATATATGCCTGTGAAATTTGATTAAAATTTATATAGCCACTTTTTCACTTTGGGATAAGAGAGTAAACTTTAATTTTTATTAATACAGATTTGAAAGGTAAGGACATCAAAAGATTGTGATTTTTAAGTTCTCTTTGAAAATATTATTGGAAAGTCTTATTACAAGAAGTTACGTTTTGCCTTGATTTTTTAAACTATAAAACTGGTGGGAATTACAAGGTCCAGAAGAATGTATTGAAACTATTTATCTGTGATACCTAATAAATATGATGTATTTTAAAGTAAGGTACAAGTAATATTTAATTCTAATTCCTACAGATAGAAGTTAAAGTATACTGACCATAGTTGAACAACAAGAAATATATTTGGGGAAGCTGGGTGGCTCAGCGGTTTAGGTTTAGCACCGCCTTCAGTCCAGGGCCTGATCTTAGAGACTCAGGATCGAGTCCCACATCAGGCTCCTTGCATGGAGCCTGCTTCTTCCTCTGCCTGTGTCTCTTTCTCTCTCTCTCTATGTCACTCATGAATAAATAAATATAATCTTAAAAAAAAAAAACCCAAGAAATATATTCTACATGTAAATATGTAATTTCTATATATTTGCATATGTAGTCACATATATTATTGTTATGTACATGAGTAATTATGTACATGGATAAATATATACCTATACATACATATGTATTTTTTTCCAAACAACATTTCAGGAAACATACTTCTGTTTACTATGTGACATGTCCTTTGACACATTTTTAAAAATTAATTAATTAATTATTTATTTATTTATTCATGAGAGACAGAGAGAGAGGCAGAGACACAGGCAGTGGGAGAAGCAGGCTCCATGCAAGGAGCCCCATGTGGAACTTGATTCCGGGACTCCAGGATCACGACCTGAGCCGAAGGCAGATGCTTAACCGCTGAGCCATCCAGGCATCCCAACACTTTTTCTTTTTAATGGTGGTCACAAAAACTAAATGGATTAACTGATTTATAATTTGAAAAAATAGAAGATTATACACTAAAAAAGATACTTATGAAATAATTTTTGACAGATTGACCTGATTTGTTCATAACCCTTGTGATACTTATTTTGGGCCTGGATTCATGATGGATTATACTGTGACAAAGTTATATATTCTCTTTGTCCATAGAAAACAGTAGAAAAATTGTGAAATGTTTGAAAATGTTTCATTAAGACTGCTGATATGGGGACTGGTTGAATCCATGATACTCTGGGCTAGTATTGAGGCTTTAGCTATTCCTGTAGTGTTAAAAGTGGTTTAATTGGGCTAGAATTACAGGGGACTTCTAAGCCATAGTCCCACTTTCAGGAGGCAGAAGAATCATCAGTGAGCCCAATTTATAAAATGAGGGGTAAATCTCATCTAGGAAATACATAGATTATAACTTTATTATAAATGCCAGGTTTGCAAAGTTTTAATAATCTTAGCTGCTCTTGTTTGCATTGGAGCATTTTTTTGAATTTTAGAATTAGTTTTGAATCGTAGGTAACATAATTATCTTGTGTGTTTTTTAAATATTGCTGTCATTTTTCTGGTATGTAGGGAAGTAAGGTAATATAGAACAACAGGAGCTTTGAAGCCTTAGTTCAGACTTCAGCTTCATCACCCCCAAAGTGTATCAACTTGAGCCCATCACTTAAACTCTGCAGTTTTTTTACCTATAAAACGGGTATCTACTTCACAGTGTAGTTGTGAGGGTTATTTGATAATATTTTGTATGGTGTTTGGCATAGAAAAGATGATTGACAAAGTTTGGTTTTCTTTTTTTTTTACTGCTCTTCAGTAGAAATACGCATTTCTTCACACTAAGTAAATGGAATGAGTGATGACAATTCTTTTAACAAATTATTCTCAAAAAGATTTCAGGTTCTGATTACTTACTTAGAACTTAATTTGGAAATTTTATGCACACAGATATGATATGTACTTAATTTTCTTGACTTCTTTGTCTGGTGTTCTCATTGGATTGAATAATGGATTTGGGCCTAGAAAGAATTAGATAATATTATCCTATGATACCTAATAAGATCTCTTTTATATAAATGTGTACCCAATTACATATACCAGAGAAATCAGACTGAATACAAAATGTCTTTCTTACAGATTAATTTAAATTATACATAATCTTTTCAGTCCTGCATGAAGAGATATTTAATAATCCAAATGCTGTATGTACATGAAATATTTTTACTGATAGCCTTTAAGCAGGGTCATTTGAAGAATGTTGCTAATGCTGGAGGTAACCTAGACACATGACAGGTAAATTAATCGGCTTTGTTAAATATAGAAAGATGAGGTGATAATAGTGCATAACTCTCATTACGGATTTCATGTGATTATTTAGTACTACTTAAGCAAATCACTTGTATGATTCATGATATTTTTGAAATGACTAGCTGGAGTTGGAGACATAGCCTATAGCCATGAAGTTGTATAAAATTAGCCTTCCAACTTTGACCTTTTTTTTTTTTTAACCTTACCTCATTTTCTTTTTCTCACTCCCTGCCTTAGCTCTATTGAGGTATAATTGACAATTAAAAATTGTATATGTTTAAGGTGTACAGTGTGGTGTTTGATATTCAACTTTCACTTTAAATGGATGATCTTAACCTCATTAGTTACTTGGCTCCAATTCCATGAGTCACCTAGGTATATTGAACTCCTGTTTTTCATGAACTTTTATGATTCATCAGATTCTTATTTTACTAAAATATCCATTATTAATATTTTGAATGTATATAGTACCAAATTAAGTATGATAAGGATAAGATACTGATAGTAAGTTAGTCTTTTATGTTTTTAAACTAACATCTACTGAAAGGAAAAGGTTTTGGGGATCCCTGGGTGGCGCAGCGGTTTGGCGCCTGCCTTTGGCCCAGGGCACGATCCTGGAGACCCGGGATCGAATCCCACATCGGGCTCCCGGTGCATGGAGCCTGCTTCTCCCTCTGCCTGTGTCTCTGCGCCTCTCTCTCTCTCTGTGACTATCATAAAAAAAAAAAAAAAAAGGAAAAGGTTTTGGTGTGAAGACCATTTTATGGTTAGAAAAATGATCTTGCTCTGATTTTTTCTGAATAGTAGTATTTTTTGAGATGATACTTACCTCTTCAGAACATTTTAAAATTAAAAATATACCTTACTTACACTTTTCCAAGTCTTAATGTTGTCCGTACATTGAATAAATCTATGAATTCAGAAAGAATATATTAGTACAGCCTAATAATTAAATAACTTTGACAAATGCCACACAGTAAAAATAGTATGTTAAGAGAAGTTGGGCTTATCTTCAGCTGAGTTTATCAATCTAATCTTTGTGTTTCAAGTTATTAATTTACTTTCACATTAAGGTTTACCAAATATAAAATATAATGTTAGAAGACTGATATATGAAGAAGGGATGAATGCTCTAGCCTTTAGGTATCAACAAAGTAATTATCTACATTAAAAAATAGAATAATGCTAACTATTTATGATCCCAGTATTCTGCTGAGTATTTCTATTCTAACTTCAGAATATAGTTTGTATTAGTTTAGTCCTGGTGGATAATCTTTGTTACCTATCTACATAGTATTAAATTTTTATAATTTATTAATAATGATTTTTATGTTTGTTATAATAACATTAAATTTTAAAAATGATCAAGTATTTTAAGATGTAGGAGTTTCTCAAGTGTAATTTTCCTTAAGTTAGGGAGAAATTAAGCTGAATGTTGCTATATAATGTGTTAGATACAATCATTATAAACTGATAAATTAATAATCTCCACTTAAAAGGTGTATTCTTGCTTAATATATTTGAAGATATTCATAAAATCCATTTTATTATACTGTAACTGTAAAGTAAAAATTTTAGTAGATGTTTATCAAAATACTTCATTTCAGAATCAAGAAAAGCTAATTAAAATTTCAGAGGATTTAATTGGAAAGTTACTTCAATTGACTTAATATTAATAATCGTACTAGAGTTAGTACACCTGTCTTCTGATAGTTTTCACAAATTACAATATTGTGTTGACATAAAGATGAATTTTTTTTTTGCTTTATTTTTCGGAAATTATACTTAGAAAAAAAAAGAATCAAGCTCTGTTACAGAACTCCCAAGTAGTATCTTCACTTTTTTTTTTTTAAATTTTAAGTAGGCTTCACACCCAGAGGGGGGCAGGCTTGAGCTCATAACCCTGAGGTTAAGAGTCACATGCTATACTGATTGAGCCATCCAGGGTCCCCTATTTTCACTTTTTAAAATGATGTGGTCTATTTCCTCTTTCTAGAATGTTCTGTCCTATGTATTTCAACAGTACAAACTGTATTATCTTGGACTTTATTAATGTAGAATTATGAATAATTAACTTGTAAGCAGAAATGAAGTTCTTTTGTGCACTGTTGGGGGAAGGAGGAGTTGTTAAATAGATTAATTGATCTGAAATTAATCTCCCACCAAGTCAACCCAGGAGACATATTCTGTCATTCCTCTTCCTCCCATCAAATGTCTGTGATAGAAGCAGTAAAATGTCATGGAAAATCTCTACATCAGTCAGGGTTGGCATGGCTCTTGTTTTCCCCAGGGACAGATGGCATAGGAGTCATACTCATACTTCTTGACCTGTGTTCAGCGAACCAGTAAACAATTTTACTTTAAAGTAAATAGAGCTTAATACAAAAAAGGTTATTTAAATGATTATAAGGCAGCATTTCATAGAAGAGGATTTAGTAACTTGAGGTTTATAATTATCCTTCTGAAGACACAATAGAAACTGCACTTAGTTAGAACTTTAATTCACTTGAACGAAAATGTATATAGTACCATGTCTTTCACATTGTAAACACTCAGATGTTTTGGGAATCATTGGCCTTTTAAATGATTGTAATGTCTCATATATTTAAATTTAATTGCTGTATCTATTTTTGCCAATGAAGCATTTTCCCTGTGCATAAAATATACATGAATACAATTGGCAGAAATATAATTGTTAGCTTTAAATAAAATTATCTAAAATCATAATATATCAGGAAATTGTTTTTGTACAGGTAAATGGTTGCAGTTTTGTGGTGAGAACAGAAAAGTCTACAAATTTATTAAGGGTATAGTATTTAAAACTACTCATGATACTAATGTTTTATACTATTTAAAACCATCTGGCTTACTAACAAAGCTTTTTCCTGCATGCACTTCTTTCTGTGTGTGATTTCTAAATGCTTTTAATGTTTAACAAAACAAAATTAGGCACTTTTTGCTAAAAATCTCAATTATAACAATTAATGATGTCATGTTTTTGCTTTTAAGGTGTATATCACACTAATAACAAAGTAGGTTGTCATTCCAGTAAACTCTCAGGTGATAAGTGATACTTTAAAGTGGACTTTGCTATGGAATTCAGTATTTAAATCCCTCTTCCTGAGGAGTGTTGTTAGTATGAATTATTAAAAATCTTGGATTGATTTAGGAAGAAGAATTTGGTGCTGATGATTCTTACTCTGAACATGGAGCACAGTACAATCAGACCCATCTAGAGATGATGGAAAATGAATTGGCTGGCAAACAGCATGAGATTGAAGAGCTGAGCAGAGAACTAGAAGAAATGAGAGCCACCTATGGGACTGATGGACTGCAGCAGGTATGTGTACTTTATGAGGCTTTTGTTTTATTACAGAGACAAAATAGGAAATTTGAATGATAGTAGACCTATGTTCTTTAAAGATGAGGTTTTTAAATAGTAACTTTAAGTCATCTTATATTTGTTATAACTTTTTAACTTTATTAGAAAGCTAGGCAGAAATCACTTCTGTAGGATAGATGTTTTTGTAAACGGCCTGAGAGAAAATTAAGGTGCAAACCACATCGGACTATGATGCCTTAAACTCATTAAAAATGTCAGCGAGTCCTTGTAAAAGTAACTGTGGTTAAAATGACATCTGTTGTTTGTGGCCGTTAGTTATGAAAACAAGGTGGAAAAGGCCATTGATGAGGATGACAGGATATATTTTAATTTTATCTTCTGCAGAGACAAATGAGAATTAAACATGTCTGATGAGGTTGCCTAGGAACAGATTGGAGTATCCCTAAATATAAAGGCACTTGTCCTTCTAGAAACCGATAAATAGATAAATTAGACCTAGTGTGTTTTGTTCCTTCATTCAGGTAATTAATTTTAAGTTGATTTGGGAATAAAGCCAATTTCTGCAAGCTAACCTTTCAAATATGGACAAGAATGGATAAGGTTACTGACAAATCATAATTATTCTGCCAGTGCGTTTTAACAGTTACATTTTTGAGGAATAATTAACTGTAGTAATAATTTTGTTTAAAAAATAAGCCTGGCACTTTTTATTTTCATTGATGTCTTTTAGTTACAAGAATTTGAAGCTGCCATTAAACAAAGAGATGGCATCATAACCCAGCTCACTGCTAATTTACAACAAGCAAGAAGAGAAAAGGATGAGACGATGAGAGAATTTTTAGAGTTGACAGAACAGAGTCAGAAATTACAAATTCAGTTCCAGCATGTAAGTATTACTAATAGAAAAAAATTTATTAGATTTTTAGTACTGAATTTTTTAAAGTGCTCTAATTTTCAGAACAAATTAAATTTAAAATCCATTTGTATTATTATGTATCATGTTAGAAAAACTAGTGAACACCTGTTGTTAACATTAACCAAGAATTTACCTCCTAGTTCTCTTGTGATTTCTTGCTGTTATTTTCTCTGTACTTCTTCCTGGACTATCTATTGAAAATCTACAAAATCTTTTAAGTCTGATTGGGTGGAATTTTGCAGAAATTAAGATGTAGTCACATCCTACCTTTGCCAACCCTGCTATGGATTTTACTTTAGTTTCTAAAATGGTAATTAGACAGAATGTGTTCCTTTTACCTTTAATCAGAGCTATAAGAATCTAATTGTATTAAAGTTTCTGCTGGCAAGTAAAGAAAATAATTTAAGATAATGTAAGCAAAAAGGGTGGAATATAATGTAAGGAGATAGGCTTATCTTACAGAATTCAAGATGGAAATGCAGTCAGGCTTCTGATATGGTTTGGAATCAGAAACTGGAAAGTCATCTAGAATCCAAGAAGTACTGTCATTCAGGCCCCATTTCTTTGTACATGTCTGCCTTAGTCTTAGCTATCTCACTAGATTATTTTCTCTGCTCTATGATGGGAAAGATAATCTTATTGGTTCAGCTTGGATAATGTCCCCATAATTATCTGATAAGCCATGGCAGCATATTTGCTAGAGTTTCAAGCCTGTGATTCTAGCAAATTTCCCAGAGAGCAATTATGAGCCGAATAATACCCCAAAAAGTATCTATCCTTATCTCTTTAGAATTTAACTTGGGGCTTTCTTTCTGTTTTCAAGTTACAGGCTAGTGAAACTCTAAGAAACAGCACTCATAGTAGCACAGCTGCAGATTTATTACAAGCAAAACAACAGATCCTCACTCATCAGCAACAGCTGGAAGAACAAGATCATTTATTAGAAGATTATCAAAAAAAGAAAGAAGACTTCAAAATGCAAATTAGTTTCTTGCAAGAGAAAATTAGAGCATATGAAATGGTATGTTTATTTTAAGGAAGTCAGCCAGTGTATAGCCACTGTATAATTGGAGGGTTTTTTTCTACAACTGTTTATCTTTTTTTTGTTATGTACATGAATTACAAAATTTCATAATTAAGAAAAGCTCTTTAAGTGTACAAAACAACTTATTTTGAAAGTAATTGGGAGTCTCACAATAATAGTTTTTAAGATAACACTCATTACTAAGTTCTTTTAGAAGTGATAGGCCTATGTTACAGTTAGTTCTTAGGAGAATCTAAATTTGTAAACAATTTCTATTTTTTCTTTTTATCTAAAGGTATTTTTACTCAGTTTAGCAGTGGTTATGAAATCCTGAAAATATTTTCATGACAAAATGAAGTTTTATAGATTTTAATTAGAAAGAAACTACAGTAGATTCTCTACTTATGGTAGTTATGTATTATAAAGTTATCTGGGACACTTACTTAGCAAATAGTGCTCATGGGGAAAAAAGAAGGAAAATATACATAATTTATATATTTATATTTGATTCTATATATGTACATACATATATATGTACACATATGCTTATACACATGCATATATATATTCTAGGAAGTATATTTATATATACATAGATACATAACACATCTTGTAGATTATAACCTGAAATCCTAAAAACAACTCATCCTGTAGATTTTGTTTATTTTTCAAAAGGGAAAATGAGGTTCACAAGTGTTAAGTGACTTGCCTGAGGCTGCCCTACTGACACTTGCCAGAGTTATGATTCAAATCCATACAGCTGGCCCAGAACCATATTTCTTGTGCTATATTGCACTGCTCCCTTTTGTCTCTATCCTGTTCTCCATCCATGTTCTACTAATGAGCAGAAACATGAAGTCAGAATATAGTTTCCTTGTTTGACATCAGCTTTGGAAGCATGCATGTCCAGCAACTCAAATTTTTTGCTGCTCTGTGCATTTCTGCAAATGACTGTAAGTATCGATTTTGGAATTACAAATACATTTTAGCAAAATGGATTCACATATAGGGAATCTGTGAATAGTGAGGATAGACTGTACATATAATATGGTACTTTTTACAAACTTAGTAAGTTCTGCAGGAAGTTGAGAAATAACCAAGACAAGAATATTGTTTAGATAATAATAAGATTATTAGCTAGCATTTATTTTTCTTTACTTGTACCAGGCAATATTCAAAGCATCTTATACATACTAACTCATTGAATCATTTTAGTAACCATATGAGGTAGAGGTTCTATCATCATCCCCATTTTACAGATGAAGAGATCAAGGCAAAGCAAGGTGAAGTAAATTGCCTATCACACAGGAGATAAGTTGGTAGAGCCAGGTTTCAAACCTAGCTAGTCTGATTTCAGAGACCATGCTTTTAGGAAAATAGGAAACATACAAATTTAAGATACTGAAATTATGAAACAGTATGCTTTACAACCAAGATAATTTAAAAATCATTATTAGTTTACAGAACACCTATTTTGTACTAGGCCCTTGCAAGAGATAGTCATGCCTAAGACGTGCCCTTTTCTTTGCTGGAACTCATGGTTAGGGCGTGTACACAAGATAGCACAAAACGAGGGTAAACATAGGTAAAAAGTGTTTTCAGTAGGTCTGGCTTCATAAGGGAAGCAACTCAGGGTGGGCTTTAGGGGGAGATGATATTTGAGACAGGTCTGTAAGTTGAGATAATTTCTCCATGATTATGTTTTCTCAGCAATAGGCATAATGTGTGGCACATTAGCAGCTAAAAAATATTCATTTGGTGAATAAGTACATTATGAATCTGAACTGGTAGAGATAAGAAAGGCATTTTAGACAAAGTATGGAGTATAACTAAAAACCTAAGCTGAAATGTGTTAAAAAGGTCTGGATAGCAAAAACATAATTTAACTAGAAATAGTCTTTGAAAGTGTGTCTGTACAGGAGGAAGTGTAGAAAGACAGTCTAGGCCTCAGAAGAGTTTGTAAATTGAATTTTGTTGTATTTATTATATTCAGTAGGCAGTACTATTTGAAAGTATTTGAAACTAATCATTTTCATAAAGGGAATAAACTTTGTTTATTTGAATGTTAGCAGAATACTTTTATCATCAGCCTTTTCTTTGTTTCATATATATATAGATAGATATTTTTTTTTTATTTCTCCTTTTTTTTTTTTTTTTTTTAATTACTTTGTATGAATCCCCCTGAGTAGTAGTTCCATCAGTGCAGCTGAATGACTAGAGCATTAGGGTGGTAGTTGAAACTGCCGTGGTCACCTAGGCAACTACACTGGTGATTCCAGCCTTATTCTCATTGTCGCTAATCCTCAGAACTTCCTATGGTGCAGTGATCACAGGCAAGAAGTCTGTTATTCCCCACTCCCTCAGGTCTGTTTCTAAAAACAGAGGGATTGTATCTTAACCACAGGGCTGTCTTTTGCAACACAAAATAAATGGTTTTAAACCATATATTTTGAAATAAACAGTACTAAGAAAAAATGAAACATGAATTTGTATTGTTTAATAAGTGAATGAAGAATTGTTTGCAGTTATATCAAACATATTGGACAATTTTGAATTATGCAACACTGTCTTACGAGGGTTCCTCCTCTCGAGTGAAAATCAGGAAATAGAAGTATTACAGATTTTATAATAATGTTAACATTCCAAGACTAATTACTTACTTAATAACTCAACTGAAGTTGACCTCAATGAATTTTACTTTCTTATAGATTCCAAATGCCTTATAGATACTTTCTAGTATATGTGTATTATATTTGTATATAGCACAGTGAGCATAAAATACATTAATATATTTATTTTCTTTCAGCTTCAAGCATAGTCCATGACATAGAAGAAATATTACACATTTATTTTACAGATGAAAACACTGAGATTTAAGACAATAAACTGACTTAAACGTCCTATTGTAGTACAGAAATTAAAGTCAGAAGTCACAACAGTTGGTAATAATTTTTAGTGACATTGGATGGAATATGAGATACCAAGAAAAAAGCTGATAGGATTTTGCTCAAGAGGCTTCACAGGATGGCATTCATTGCCTTAAGTTAATTTACATAGTACAGTATCTGGCCTTTGACTTGTAGACTCAGAAGTCTGGTTTTTATCTTCTATCAACTGAGACTTGAACTATCTCAGAAGTAAGCTCAGATTTTCCAAGTTGAAGAGGCTAATGTTTAAACCTTAAATATAAGATTATTAATTTACAGTAAGAAATAATTATCACAGGGACCTGTATATTTCAAGTTCATTGGATTTTATTTTCTTTCTATGGACAAATGAATTTGAAAAGTCAAATAATAATAGAAAGTTATTTAGTGACCTTGAGATCAAAGATATTAGAGGAGTCAAATGTTCCATAGCATTAGGCTATGATAACTTGATGTATCATCTCACAGTAGGAAAGTCATGCTTGTGGATTGAAATTCTTAAATTCTAAATTGAACACCAATAAAAAATAAATTTATTATTAAAAAAAATTCTTAAATTCTGTTTGCTACAATGCCTTACATTGCTTTCTACATTAGATATGGTTTTCCCAGAGGGATCAGAATTTTCAGTCTCAAGGCCCTGGCCTGTGCTGAAATGAGTATTGGCAACTCTCTGAGGTTTTCCTTTCTCTGGGCTTTGACAGTTTTTCTTTAGATACATGAATACATTCATTCAAAGTGCCTTTAAAGTCCTCTGTGCCTGGGATTCCTGTCTCAGTAAGGTGATTTTACTTACCTACTGTTTTCTGTTCTATTCAATAGATTGTACTTTCTTGGTACTTGGTACCTCAGCCTTTAACTGCTTAAGCAACTAAGTAACAGAGTCAAAACTTTGTTTCTAGGGCTTCTACTTGTCCTTCTCTTGCCCTAACACTCTTATGAATGATTGTGATTACGGATGTGCCTTGACCTATGTCTTAGGTTTAGGCTTTTATACAATTCCAAAGTAGAGGCCCCAGTCAGAACTGGAAGAAAATATCTGTCCTGCTTTCAAATTTCTTTTCAAACCTAAAGTCTAGGATCAACTTGATATGCCATAAGTAGTTAGTTGTCTTGCATGTCATTTGAGGTTTAGCCACTTAGGTTTTGGATATCCCTAAATTTCTGATTTACTTAACCACAGGAATGAAGTTAAGGAAGATCCATAGGAAACTGTTGTTTTATTTTCATAGCATTTGCCCACCAAACACCTTCAAGTCACTAAAATACATGGAAGGAATCTTGATTTATTTTTAAGACTTTCTTCTAGAATTATAAAGAGTACTATAGCTATTGAAAATATTAAGCTCTTAGAATATTTATCAGTTAATAAGATGAAAATGTAATGGTCTAGACATTTTAATCCTGCTAATTTTGAAATTAATACTTTTAACCATAGCAGTATAAGAATTTGTTTCTTCCAGGAAGACCAACACTGCTGTAGTGTTGGGTACACAAGTCTTATCTCATTGGCTTGGGAAAAATTAAGGGGCAAGCCTTACAGTTACTTTTTATAGAAGTATGAAGAAACCAAACAAAACCAGACTTCTCCCAGTCTTTTGGTATTGAGGTTAAGCAATGTAAGTTGCCAGGAAGTTAAAAATGCCATTTATGTTTTCATCTTTTTCTTTCTAAAGGAACAAGATAAAAAAGTAGAAAGCTCAAATAAAGAAATACAGGAAAAAGATGCAATAATTGATGAATTAAATACAAAGATTATAGAAGAAGAAAAAATAACTCTAGAGCTGACAGATAAAGTCACAGCTGCTGATAAATTACTGGAAGAATTACAAGAACAGGTTGTACAGAAGAACCAAGAGATTAAAAATATGAAATTAGAGCTGTCTAATTCCAAGCAAAAAGAAAGACAGTGTTCTGAGGAAATAAAACAGTTAATGGGGACAGTTGAAGAACTTCAGAAGAAAAATCATAAAGATAGCCAATTTGAAACTGATATTCTACAAAGAATGGAACAAGAAGCACAAAGAAAGTTAGAACAGCTCCGGGCAGAGCTGGATGAGATGTACGGGCAGCAGATAGTACAAATGAAACAGGAGTTAATAAAACAACACATGTCACAGATAGATGAACTTAAAATACAACACAAGGGAGAAATGGAGAATGCTTTAAGATCATATCCAAGTGTTACAGTGAATGAAGATCAAATAAAGTTAATGAATATGGCAATAAATGAACTGAATATAAAATTGCAAGATACTAACTCTCAAAAGGAAAAACTCAGGGGAGAGCTAGGAGTAATTTCAGGAGAAAAGTCTGTTCTACAAAGACAGCTTAAAGATCTTTTTGAAGAATTGAGCTTTTCAAGGGAACAGATTCAGAGAGCTAGACAGACAATAGCTGAACAAGAAAATAAACTCAGTGAAGCACATAAATCTCTTAGTACTGTGGAAGATTTGAAAGCTGAGATTGTTTCTGCATCTGAATACAGAAAAGAACTAGAACTAAAACATGAAGCAGAAGTTACAAATTACAAGATAAAACTTGAAATGTTAGAAAGAGAAAAGAATGCCGTATTAGACAGAATGGCTGAATCGCAAGAAGCTGAATTAGAGAGGCTGAGGACGCAGCTTCTATTTAGTCATGAAGAAGAACTTTCCAAACTAAAGGAGGATTTAGAAATTGAACATCGAATAGATATTGAGAAACTTAAAGATAACTTAGGCATTCACTACAAACAGCAGATAGATGGCTTACAGAATGAAATGAGTCAAAAGATAGAAACCATGCAATTTGAAAAAGACAGTTTGATAACTAAGCAGAATCAATTAATTTTGGAAATTTCAAAACTCAAAGATTTACAGCAGTCCCTTATGAATTCAAAATCAGAAGAAATGACTCTTCAAATCAATGAACTTCAAAAAGAAATTGAAATACTCAGGCAAGAAGAAAAGGAAAAGGGTACACTTGAACAAGAAGTTCAAGAATTACAACTTAAAACTGAATTATTGGAGAAACAAATGAAAGAAAAAGAAGATGACCTTCAAGAAAAATTTACACAACTTGAAACAGAGAATAGCACTCTTAAAGATGAGAAGAAAGCCCTTGAAGACATGTTGAAAATGTATACTCCTGTTAACCAAGAAGAATTAATTTTCATAGACTCCATTAAGTCCAAATCCCAAGACTGTAAGTGGCAAAAAGAAATAGAGATACTTACAGAGGAAAACGAGGACCTCAAAAAACAATGTATTCAGCTAACTGAGGAGATTGAAAGGCAAAGGAACACTTTTTCATTTGCTGAAAAAAATTTTGAAGTTAACTATCAGGAGTTACAGGAGGACTATGCTTGCCTTCTCAAGGTAAAAACTGACTTAGAAGACAGCAAAAACAAACAAGAAGTAGAGTATAAGAGTAGGCTTAAAACACTTAGTGAAGAGCTTCATCATTTGCAAAGAATAAATCCAACTATACTAAAAATGAAAAGTTCAGTCTTTGATGATGACAAAACTTACATAGGAGAACCATTGGAAACTGTTGAGGTTGTGGAGAAAGATACAACAGAACTTATGGAAAAACTTGAGGTAACCAAGCGAGAAAAGTTAGAACTGTCAGAGAGACTGTCTGATCTTTCTGAACAATTAAAACAGAAACATGGTGAGATTAGTTTTCTGAGTGAAAAAGTGAAGTCTTTAAAGCAAGAGAAAGAGCAAGTTTTATTGAGGTGTAGAGAGCTCGAAATCATCATTAATCATAAAAGGACAGAAAATATAAATGTGTGTGATGATCAGTTAGACTCTTTAAAAGATGGAGTTATGACTATAACAAGCAAGGATTCTGGAGGGTCAATTTCTAAAATAAATAAAGATTGTGGTGAAGAATCAAAAATAATGGAGGAATATAAAATTCCTTTTGAAAATACGACTGTTGGAAAAGAAAGCAAGCAAGAACAGTTGTTTTTGGATCACTTGCCATTAGTGAGAAATGGATCATTGCTTGGGACAACTGAACCAAATACAAATGATAAACTTCAGTGGGAACTCAGTGTACTTAAATCAGAACAGGTATGTTTCCTTAATTATAAATGCTAAAGCATAGTGAAAATGTACATTTCATACAAAAGATGTTTTCATCCTAAAACACCAGTTAATCTTACAAGAGAATGAAAATGAACTCTGTAATGTATTTCTCATTTGGGCCTATCAGCTATTGTTGCTTTTATCTGTTTTCCTTAAAAACTATCACCTTTCTTTCAGGTAATTTATGTTATACTCTTCAGGAAATAAAAACATAGGAATGGTTTCACACTTTCTTTGGAAAAGCAAGAGCTTAAATTTCAAAGTTTGGTTTCAGCATCTTGTTTCATATTCATATTTTCAAAGTTCCACAACTAAAAATTAACTGAAACTTTTAGGTACTTTATAGTTATTAAGTAGTTATAATACTATATTTCCTTGAAAAAAAAATCTCAACTTAAGTCCTAGAGTTTTCTGAGTACTGTGTAAAGCTGAAGAGGGCAAAAATTATTAATTCTAACTATAACGAAACAATACGTATAATGAGTAATAATAGATACTTTTAACAGATTGTATTTGCTGGAAACTGATAGTAGAAATAACTGAAAAATTCCACTAAGTATCTTGTGTAATGCTGCTGAGTCAAACTTTGTTTTTCATTTATGCAACAGATTATTGAATTTCCAGCCAGGTATAGGAGTATAGTAGCAAGCAAGAGAAAAAAGATTCCTGCTCTCAAAGAGCAAGAATATATTCTAGTGAAGGAGGCAGACAGTAGTAGACAAGGAAACAAGTAGAGTAGTTAGAAGTAGTGATAAGTCCTCTAAAGAAAACAGAACGGGTAATGTAATAGAGAATGATGGGTAGTGGTGATGGCAGGACTAAATAGAGTGGTCAGGAAAGGTCTTTTGGAGGAATTGACATTTGAACTGAGATCTGTAAGACTAAGGGGGAGCCTACCACATGCAAATTAGAGCAATTGTGAAGACAAAGATGAGTTTAAGGAACTGAATGAAGATGTGTTTAGCTGAGTTTGAAAGCAGGAGAGCAGAAGAAAACGTTTGAAAAAGAGAAGAGACAAGATCTTGGAGAGCCTTACAGACTTTGTACAAAGTTGAGATTTTATTCCATATATAGTAGGAAGCCTTTGGAAAGTTTTCTCTTTTTACTTCTAATAGATACAGATCGTATGATGGAGTTATATTACAATAATCCTATGTAAATTCAGATACCTTAAGTTGAAGATGAAGTTAATGTATTTAACCTGGTGAACATCAAAGCTTAACCTAGTCTACCTTAAACATGCTCAGAACATTTACATTAGCCTACAGGTGGGCAAAATCATCTAATACAAGACCTGTTTTATTTTATTTTATTTTATTTTTTTAAGACCTGTTTTATAATAAAGTGTTAAATATCTCATGTAATTTATTGAATACTATACAGAAACTAAAAAACAGAATGCTTGAATGGTAAAAATGGTTGTAAGTTTATTGTTTGTTCATCCTTGTGATCATGTAGCTGACTGGGAGCTGTGGCTCCTTGCTGCTCCCAAGCATCATGAGAGAATCATACTGCATATTTAACCCAGGAAAAGATTAATATTAAAAATTTGAAGTATAGTTTCTACTGAGTGTGTATCACCTTTACATCATTGTAAAGTAAAAAAATCCTAAGTCAAACCATTGTAAGTTGGGGACTGTGTATCCACATTTATGATCTTATATCAAATGTAAAGATATTTTACATTTTAATAACCTAAATAGAATTTAAAAATTCAAATAGCATAACTGTTAAAGCTTTGTTAAATATCTGGAATTTTCTTCAAAAGCGTAATGTGGTTTTAATGTAATTACTCCTAAAAATGCCAGAGATCATTTAGCTTTTTAAAAAAAGACCTTGTTAGAAGAGGACCTGAATTTGAAGCTGTCAGAATGGTCAAATTTTCTAAGAATTTTGTTTTCTCTGCTAAAGGCATTTTTATTGACATTCAGATACCTTCTCCTTGAAATTAACTTATAAAGAGAGTAAAGGGAGGCAAACCTGCCAACTGTCCCTTCCCAGTTGTCAATACTAAGACAAACCGCCTTATTGGTGGAGAGGGGAGTAAAATGTGTGTGTGGAGGGGACCTCACAGAAGAAATAGAGCAATGATTTATTCAGTAGTAACACCTCAGAGCAATCTAAATATGCTTAGAAATCATACTAACTCCCCCCCAAAATACTTTACTCTCGCAGCCAAGCTAATTGGCTAATAAACATGAAAAGATACTTTCAAACCTAAAAATTGATAAAATAATAAGATAGTATTTTGTACCCATCAGACTGGCAGAATGAGTCCCACAATAAAGTATGGGGAGATGAATACTCACGTATGCTGTTAATATCAGTGTAAATTAGCATAATTATATAAAAAATAATTTGATAAAATTTAATACATTTAATATACATTCCCTGTGACCCAGCAGCTACATTTCTAGGTGGTTCTCAGTATGGTCTTTGACTAGCAGTATCGGCAGCACTTCAAAACAGGGTAAAATTCAAAATTTGGGGCCCCACACCAGACCTCTTAAACCAGAAACCCTGGGGAAAGGATCCAGCAGTCGATTTTAATAAGCATTCCTGATATCTGCTAAAGTTTGAGATCCACGCTACTAGGGAAACACTAGTGTATTTGTATAGGGACCTATCTCTAAGAATTTAGTGCAGTATTTTTGACATATCAAAAAATTAGAAATAGTCCAGTTAAACTCCAAGAAGGAAGGTGACAAATTTTCGTGCATTTATAAGTACTATGCCACATTTTAATTAATTTGTATCTACATGGTTAGACCTAGAAGTATATTGAGTGAGAAGAACAATTTGCAAAATACAGTTTGGAACCATTTATGTAAATTCTTAGAAACATGCAATATAATGTATTGTTTATAGGTATTGAAAGTGATAGTATAAGAAATGCAATGGACTTGTTGCAAATTTGTGATAATGAATGCCTCTGGGGAAGGAAGAATGGGAACATAGTGGATTAAATTTTGTTTTCTTTCTAAACCAAAAAGGTATGTAGAAAGGAAAGAAATGAGAATAAAAAGACAAAATAATTGTTATTTGTAAAAACAAAAATGAAGTAATTGTATTTGTTAATTTGGGGTATGAGTACATAAGCATTTGTTACATTATTCTTTGCATTTCTCTATATTTAAAATACTATTTTTAAACAAAAATTAAAGATGAGGCCATACTAAGCTATATGATACATCAAAGTTTACCATAAAGTTGAGATAATGACAATATTGTGCTAATTTCCTTGAAAAGATAGGTAGATGAATGTAACAAAATGAAGTGAGAAAAAAATTAGACTTATGTGAAGTTTCAAACTATAATTTCATGTATTTCCCTCTTGTAGTCAGTATATGTAAGAAATAGAAGTTATATTATTTAAAATTTTAAATCATTTAAAAATGTTCTAATGTGTACATACATTCGCTTTAAGAATGATTTAAGGCTACAGATGGAAGCTCAGCGTATATGCCTCTCTCTGGTTTATTCAACACATGTGGATCAGGTTCGTGAATATATGGAAAATGAAAAAGATAAAGCTCTTTGTAGTCTTAAGGAGGAACTTATTTCTGCCCAAGAGGAAAAGATAAAAGAACTTCAGGAAATACACCAGCAAGAGCTACAAAATATAAAAGCACAAGAAACAGGTAAATGGTTTCTAAAAAAAACCTATAAGTACTATGAAACAAGTATCACTTAGAGCCTACCTACCATTCCAGGTTTTGTCCTTGTCTTAAAATCCATTGAAGAAGGTAACTATATCCCCAGTCCTGGATTCATTTTTTTCATATAATCCTTGCACATTTTTTTTAAGTGCTTGAGAAATCTAAAATCACTGAATCATTTCCCCCCAGTAGTTAAAATCAAGTGGGAAAGCAATATAAAATAAACTTTTAGAGAGTCACCTGCATGGTTCATGGTTGAGTATCTGCCTTTGGCTCAGGCTGTGATCCCAGGGTCCTGGGATTGAGTCCGGCATCAGACTCCCTGGAAGAAGCCTGCTTCTCCCTCTGCCTATGTCTCTGCCTCTCTCTCTCTGTGTCTCTCATGAATAAAATAAAATATTTTTAAAAATAAACTCTTAGCATAGGACAGTTTCTGTAATAGAGAAAAGTCTTATACTTTCTGGAAGGATGAGTGGGATGAGGCAGCAGGTAGGAGGAGGGGGGTTGGAATTTTAGGGAAGGCTTCTGAGTTAAAGAAGTGTGAGAGATTGCCTCCATTTTGGAGAACTGAGAGTTCAAGCTATGTGAGAAAGTAGTGGGGGATAAAGCAGGAAAGATTGACAGGAGCTTGATCAGAAAAGGCTTTATATACTCTGAAGTATGTGTAAGCTTTATGCTACTGGTGATAAGACCTGTATAGAATAAATAGATCCTTAAAAAGGATTTTAAGTAGTGGGAGTAACCGTAAAATTTTTACTTTAAGATAACACTATGGGACGAGGTGGGGGAGGTGATTAGTGATGGGAAGACGAGTTAAGCAACTTTGGCAGTAATTCTGCTAACAATAATATTTATAACAGTAAAGTTTAAGAATTAAAGAGGTAGGCTATAGTCTGCAGCTAATATGAGGAGGATGGAGAGAAAAACTGAGAGTGATCCAAGTTTCTAGTTTGGGTAACTGGATTGAAGGTGACTAGTCACAAAAGAGGATGTGGAGCAAATCTGTGGGGAAAATAAATTCAGGTTGGAATATATGGAGTTAAAATTACCTATTGACTTCAAAAAAGACTTGTCTAGTAGGCAGTTAAAAATAGAAGTCTAAAACACAAGAGGGAGGTTTGGGCTCAAGATTAAGATTTGGAATCAAAAGATCATTTGAGTCCAGAGAAAAGAATGAAGTGTCCAAAGAGACTGCATAATGGGCCAAAGAACTAAGATGGCACTTTGGGAAGCAGGAACATGTAAAGACTTGAAATAGAAGGCTAGTTACAGTTAACTTTCATCTTTAATATTATTTAACCACTCAATTAGCTAGACTTCCTCTGTTCAAGGCATCTCTAGGCTTTCACCCTTGATGGATCTGCTTTTGAGAATGAGGTAGTTCATAAGTTTGTTCAGTTGCTCTGTTGAACAAGGTAGAATTTAAAGAGTGACTTAAATAAGAATATCATACTTTTCACTTCAGGAGTTCTTTGGGTTTGAATATAATAAGATTACATTAAGTGCGTGTTTTTTTTTTTTTTAATTGATATCCTCTTCAGATAGAATCTGTCCTGTGATTTTCAATTACAAGTTAATTGATGAGTCCACTAATGGTTGATGAAGTTAGTGAGTAATGACCAGAATTTTTTTAAAAAGATTTTATTTCTTTATTCATGAGAGAGAGAGAGAGGCAAAGACACAGGCAGAGGGAGAAGCAGACTCCCCATGGGGAGCTCAATGCAGGACTTGATCCTGGGACCCCTGAGCCAAAGGCAGATGCTCAACCATTAAGCCACCCAGGGGTCCTGACCAGCATTTTTCTTTTTTAAATGAGAGAGTACAGTAGAACAAATACTCTATACCAATAGAGTGTATAACATGTAGAAAGAGGAAATAATGATTTGTGAAATTCTTGTTCCAGTTTTCAATGGATATATAAATAGGTTATGATATATGATGTATTTTGTGTGTTGGGTACTGGGGAAAAAAATTTGTAGGTCATTGCTTTATACCAATTTGTAGGATATAAACGGAATTTTACAAACTATCTGAAAGTTAACATTGAGCAGTAGAAAATAACTTTTTTTTTTTTTTTTTAGAAAATAACTTTAAAAGAAATAAAGAACTTAAAACTAATCTTACTGTAAAGGAAGCTTCCAGTTGACATAGGTTTAATACTGAAGTTCAGGAATTAAATGTTTAATACAGTATCTGTTCTGTTAGGTGGTAAAGCGAAGCCTTTACAAATGCTCATTGGAAAACTACGCAAGGCAGTGTCTGAAGAATGTTCTTATTTTACACAGGTAAGATATTAATTAAAAAGTCTTTCAAACAAGAAATGCTATACTTCAAAACTGCACTTAGAAAATATTCCTGAATTTTTAAGTTTAAAATGAGCACTTAAATGTTTCCTGATAATCTTTTGAAACAAAAGAAATTGAGGTAAATTATCTTAGCAGTAGAACAGACAAAAGCTATACCTACAACAAAAAAAGAGTAGACCAATAGAACCCCAGACAGGTCTGTTTCCTGCCCCTGCCTGCTTGGTGGTTGAGTGTATCTGATGACTTATCTGGGGAGGTTGCACAAGACCAGTTATACCAGGTATAATTGTGAAGACAGAGTGAAATAGAAGCTCTTAGACACTGCAAGTGGGGAAAGTACTACTTTGAGAAGCAGATTGGCAAGGTCCCTTTTTAAAGATGTATACATCCCGTAGTCCAAGCATTTGTGCACAACTAGATCTGTTCATGCTAGTATCTTTAAGTTGACAATGGGAAACAACTCAGATTACTATCAATAATGGTAATAAATAAATTGTATTACCTCCATTCAGTGGATCTTTATTTAGCAGTGTTTGATATCTGTACTAATATCAATAAATCTCAGAAGAAAAACATATAAAGCCTGTATTACCTCTGGGCGGAGGGAAAGGTGAATAAAATGGGTAAGCAGTACTTAAAATAGAGAGCTTCAAGTCTCTCTGTGATGTTCAATTTCTTTAAAAAAATATGGAGATAATGTTATAAAATATTACTGTTTAAGGTAGATAACTATTTTTTCTGCATATTTCAAATAGCTCAAAATTTAAAATAAATGTCCTTGATCTCTGTACTAGGCTTTTGTATTTATAAATTGAAGGGGCAGGAAGGTGGCATTCGTTGGGACAGGTAGAGCTACCTTACTGATTTTTTTTTTAAGATTTGATTTATTTGAGAGTGAGAGAGCTAGTGGGGTGGGGGGAGAATCTTGAGCAGACTCTGCACTGAGTACAGACCCCAATATGGGACCTGATCTTAAGACCCTGAGATTATGACCTGAGCCAGAACCAAGAGTTGGATGTTTAACCAACTAAGTCATCCAGGCACTCCTGATTCTGATTTTCTATAATATCGTTGAAAAAATATATTGGAAAAAAACTCAAAAAGTGAGGAATAACCATACCTAAGGCCTGTCTTCATTCAGGTACTCAGCGGTCTCCATCTGACTACCTCTGCCAGAAGGTGCAGGCATTGTCCTTTCATATCTATTACTGATAGTAAATAATGGAAAGAGGGCCCAAATCATAGTAGTTCAATTACAAACTGACATTGTATGTTCTTTCCTTTTGTTATTGTCTTTACCTGATCCCTAATCTCAATATGAAATATTAACCAGCTTGTTCTAATACAGGGGTCCTTCAGGGTTCTTCACGAAACTTGGTTTTGTCAATAATTGTTGATGTGGCCATGGATTGGCTAATTCATCTTTTTGAGTCCATTTCTTCATCTGTAGATGAGATTTCTACCAGCTTTAATGTGATAAAATTCCATCTTATCAGAACTGTGCTGAAAATTTAATAAACTCTATTAATTTACAGTATAGTTTAACTTTTAAGCAAATCTAAGAAATAGCATTAATAAATGATTTGGTTTTTAAGCCTAGAAATTGTTTCCAGTTGTGTGCAGGGCAAAGGTAAAACTTCTTTTGAGGGCTTCTGAAATGATTATGGATCATGCATTGTTTTTAAATGATGGTGGAATTGTTTGTTCAGGAGAAAAGCCAGGATAATGTGTCAAATATTTTTAGTTTGTTTGTATGTATAAAGCACAGAGTATGATCCTTGTGTTACAGAAAAATGTATGAATGTAATCTATGTCATATATATATATATTTAAAAGATTTATTTGAGAGAGCAAGTGAGTGCATGAAGCCAGGGAAGGGGCAGAGGGAGAGGGAGAGAATCTTAGGAGACTTGCTACTGAGTGTGGAGCCCAACTTGGGGCTCCATATTCACTACCCTGGTATCATGACCTGAGCCAAAATCAAGATTGGATATTTAACCAACTGAGCCACCCAGGCGCTTCCATATAAATTTCTACAGAATTTATAGACAACTTTCTAATCACCCTTGTTTTTTTTTTTTTTTTTTTAAAATAAGCTAAATAAATAAATAAATAAATAAGCAAGCAAGCAAGCAAGCTCGCTCTATGCCCAGCATGGGGCTTGAGCTCATGACCCTGAGATCAAGAGTCATATGCTCTACCAGCTGAGCCAGCCAGGCGCCCCTAGTCATCATTTTTAACTTCTATTCTTGTCTTCTGGTGTTTTTTTGTAGTTAACGTTACAGAGATAACGTCAAGCTATAAAACGGCAGATTAAAGTACAAGCTATATTCATTATTAGAAGCAGAAAAAATAGTTTTGTGCAATTAAGATTGTCAATATTTTCCAATGTAAGAAGACTTTCATTCCTATATAAAGATTTAGACTTGACTATTCCTTTTGCAGACTGATAGGGTGTATGAAAGAGTGTTTTTACTGAATTTTCTGTGCCATTTTGTTTTTTGTTTTTTTGTTTGTTTTTTTCTGTGCCATTTTGACTGTCTTTTGCAGCTAGGAAAATGTTTAATGATTTTTCAAAGGCAGACATCAAAATTTTAATTCTGTAAAATACCTAATTTTGTTGTTAATAGACTTTTTGCAATGTCCTTGGTGAACATTATACTCCTGCTTTAAAATGTGAAGTAAATGTAGAAGAGAGAGAGAGTTCTGGTGTTCACACTTCTGAAAATCAAGAACTAGAATTGCAAGATTATAAATATGAAGTTCAAGGTAATAAAATCTGACCACATTATCTTCCTAAATCAGTTAATGGTAAACTTTTACTTTTAATCATGATTCAGTTACTTAATATCTTTTTGGATTTGTGAAATCTTATATTTAATACAGATTTTTATTTTTATAATGCAGTAATTGCAATATAAAGAACCAAAGATATCCACAGGTTTCCTTTTTTATCCTTTATTCCTCTACTCCCATATATTTCCTTGTTCATAATTTTTTCCTTTATTTTACACCATAGATCCAAACCTTTGAAAGTTATAGTATTTATTGAATACATATATGTCAATGATTTTTTTTTTTAAAGATTCTATTTATTTATTCATGAGAGACACAGAGAGAGGCAGAGACACAGGCAGAGGAAGAAGCAGACTCCATGCAGGGAGCCCGACATGGGACTCGATCCTGGGTCTCCAGGATCAGGCCCTGAGCTGAAGGCGGCTCTAAATTGCTGAGACATCCAGGCTGCTCTGATTTTTTTTTTTTTAAGTAGAAGAAGACCTAAAATTATCTTTCTTAATAAGGATCCTATGTTAGTTTATTTTTACAAATTATGATCTCAATTTTTTGGTAATTTTTTTCAGAGGTAAAATATTTTTTACCCCTGTCCATTTATATGAATATTGAACAAAATGTATACAAATTAATGAATACCAAAAGAAATTAACATATAATAATGTGAAATTGTCGAGTTATCTTTATAGAAGGTCTTTTACATCAATAAGATTGCAATTTTTGGTAACTATATGAAGTTTACTTGTAGCAGGCAATTTTCTAAAGTTATGAATAGATAAATGATACTTATTGAAAAAAACAAACTTTAACTATAAAATGAAATTATAATTATTTATCTAGATTTTCAAGAAAATATGCAAACTCTTCTCAACAAAGTAACAGAAGAATACAACAAACTCTTGGTACTTCAAACACGATTAAGTAAGGTCTGTGAAATGGAAAATGTGTTGTCATTTACTGTATTATGTGTTGTTTTGTAAGCTCCTTCATCAACCAAGAACTTCTAAAATAAGTGAAATAAGTGAACATGATCAAGATGAGAGAAAAGTGATATATTTATAGTATCAGCTAAAGGAATTTCTGCCAGTTGAATACTTATTTCCCCCTTTAGAGATTTTTGGAAATTCTAATAAACTAAAATAAATATAAAATGTCAGATTGTAAACTTGGTGAAACAGTTGTATTTAATTTTTTATATATAGCAGTTTTAAAGTCATGGGTGTGTCTGTTTTAGAGAAAAACGGAAGTAGTGTAGTTTAGAACATAGCTAATTAGCTTAACACACAGTGTTACATATGTCCAGTTTCTTTCAAGTGGTTATTTTAGAAATGTGTGCATATAAAGCTCAGTAAGAGTATAGATGGCACAGTATAATTACATCAGGAAAATAAACAGCATATATTGGCAAAGATAAGCATTGTAATCTTCATGTTGTAGAGAAGAAATCTGGAAGAATCTCTATGTCTATTTGTGATATTTTTGATGTCATTATATTGAGTGGATTTGAGATTTAACTGACAGGGAGCGAAAGTTCTATTGGTGATAAGGAATGATCTGGCTAAAATTCTCATTTGTCTTTTTCTCCCCCCCCCCCCCCCCATTTCTCCTTCTCCCTTCTCTCACTCCTTTTCTCTTTTTTCTTCCCTGTGTAATCAAGCAAACTTTATCCTACCTTTTCTAAAACTTGTAAACTATCCTAGTATCCTGCAGATAACTTTGTAGGAGGGCAGGTGGATACAGAAAAATCCTTCATTAACTCTACATTTCCCTACAATAATTACTTTTCTATTTCCCTTTATAGCCAAAGTGTTGAACCCTATTGAGAATTCATACCATTTCCTTACCAGTTCCATACCATTTCCTTGGATTTTTTGTTTTTTTTTGCTGCCCTCACCCTGCATCCAGGGACCCTTCTTCTGTACTCATACATGGGCTTCTGAGGGCTGCTAAGAAAATTAGATGCAGATGTGGTGTGGTGACACTGCATAATCATGGTCTGATATCAGCTGGACCCTCTGAATTGCTTGACAGTTCTTTTATGTGGTCATTTATCCTCTCATAGTCCTTTCAGTAGATATTTCCCAACTTGACTACTTTCCTCAAGTCATACTCCCCTTTTTTCTTTGCAGTTCACCTTATATGATATTTCTCTGTATCAGAGCTATCAATTATAAATTATCTCAGCCTACTGCCTCCAGACCATGTTATTTCTCTCTCTCTTTTTTTTTAAGATTTTATTTATTTGTTTGAGAGAGCGAGAGCTTGCTCACACAGGGGGAGGAGGGAGAAGCAAGGCTCCCTGCTCAGCAGGGAGCCAGATATGGGACTCAATCCCAGGACCCCTGGGACCATGACCTGAACTGAAGGTAGACGCTTAACCGACTGAGCCACCCAGGTGCCCCCTATATGGATTTCTTTAAATCTGTGAATACCCTAATTTATTTTCCTTCTGTCTGAGATGTTATTCCTTTTCATAACCAAGATTATTTTATTTCCTGCTTTTGTTAGTATCCCCTTCTACCTCCTCTAAGATTGATAATTTGTCCCTTTCCTCTCTTCTGTGATTTCAGTTCCTTTGTCTATTTTCCTGTGTTTCTGTCCTTTCTCCTGTACATTCCTCATGTCTCTCTTATTTAGAACATGACTGGTCCTCAATCCCTCATCTTCCTTTGTGGTTCTCTTTCTTCCTCATTGTCCTCTTCTTTAAAAGAAAGAATAGATTATAGCCAGAAATCTCTCATCTCTTCTCTTCTACCTGTTGTAAGCAAGCTTTCAACTTCTACTTCACCAGTCTTTTTTTTTTTTTTGGCAAAAGTCAGTGGTGAATTCTCCTCCCCTCCCCCCGCCCCAAGTTTTTACTTAAATTCAAGTTAGTTAACAGCAGTGAATTCTTAATTGTCAGATTTCCTTTCTGTTTTCTTCTTTGTTTTCCTTCTTTAGAAAATGTTGCTTTTCCTATGGTAGTACACAGTTGAAACTATTAAATAGTGTAGGAAGGCTTATACTAAGTAATCCACAGTGACAGATTTGTGACTGAGTGATTTGTCATTGTGCCTCCTTCCTTGTAGGGCAGTGAGTAGGCAACAACTGGCTTTGATGAGACACACACCTCCCTTTCCCAGTGTCAGAATGTGGGAGGCTTACTCCGGAACACAAACAGCCACACCAACTTCTTTAATTCTCTCCAGAAAAAACAACAACAACAACAACAAAAAACCAAACAAACAAACAAAAAAACCCTGAATTTCA
Source organism: Canis aureus (assembly GCF_053574225.1). Taxonomy (NCBI): domain Eukaryota; kingdom Metazoa; phylum Chordata; class Mammalia; order Carnivora; family Canidae; genus Canis; species Canis aureus. The sequence goes on along the minus strand of NC_135628.1, from coordinate 43,428,185 downwards.
CATTTTAACCCAGTAAGGTAGCTACAACCACAGAGGCATCACAGAGGTTGATTGGGATCACATGGCACTACATCACTGCCTAACCTGTTAGCTTCATCTTCTAATCCTCCTCCTCATTTTACCCCTGCTGAAATACTTAGAGTTTCCCAAACGCACCTGATCTTTCATACCCCTGAACTCTATTGCACGTTATTTTTTCTGCCTGACACTGCATATGTACCTCTAGTCTGCTTGGTGTGTTCCTACTTGTTCCTCCAGTTTGTTAAAGTGTTATTTCCTTTGTGTCCTCTTTATCTTTCTAGATTTCAGAATTACTTCCTCCATTTTCTTAGCATCTGTACAAACCTTTGTTTAATGTGCTTATCTTTTAACATCATTTTAAATATTCCATGATCCCTGTTTTTTTCTCCCTGTTCCCACAGCTCCTTGTACAAACTTGCATCTGTTACTTTTCTTGTTATTTTAATTATTTGTTAGCTCTTTTCCTAGATTTTAAACCCTTCAGAATGAGGGAGGCTTCTCTTTATTTTTTTTTAAATAATAAATTTATTTTTTATTGGTGTTCAATTTGCCAACATACAGAATAACACCCAGTGCTCATCCCGTCAAGTGCCCCCCTCAGTGCCCGTCACCCATTAACCCCCATCCCCCGCCCTCCTCCCCTTCCACCACCCCTAGTTCCTTTCCCAGAGTTAGGAGTCTTTATGTTCTGTCTCCCTTTCTGATATTTCCTACCCATTTCTTCTCCCTTCCTCTATTATTTATATTCCCCAAATGAATGAGAACATATGTTTGTCCTTCTCCGATTGACTTATTTCACTCAGCATAATACCCTCCAGTTCCATCCACATTGAAGCAAATGGTGGGTATTTGTCGTTTCTAATGGCTGAGTAATATTCCATTGTATACATAAACCACATTTTTTTATCCATTCATCTTTCGATGGACACCGAGGCTCCTTCCACAGTTTGGCTATTGTGGACATTGCTCCTATAAACATCGGGGTACAAGTGTTCCGGCGTTTCATTGCATCTGCAACTTTGGGGTAAATCCCCAGCAGTGCAATTGCTGGGTTGTAGAGCAGGTCTATTTTTAACTATTTGAGGAACCTCCACACAGTTTTCCAGAGTGGCTGCACCAGTTCACATTCCCACCAACAGTGCAGGAGGATTCTCCTTTCTCCACATCCTCTCCAACATTTGTGGTTTCCCATCTTGTTAATTTTCCCCATTCTCACTGGTGTGAGGTGGTATCTCATTGTGGTTTTGATTTGTATTTCCCTGATGGCAAATGATGCAGAGCATTTTCTCACGTGCGTGTTGGCCATGTCTATGTCTTCCTCTGTGAGATTTCTGTTCATGTCTTTTGCCCATTTCATGATTAGATTCTTTGTTTCTTTGGTATTGAGTTTAATAAGTTCTTTTTTTTATTTTTATTTATTTTTATTTTTTTAAATTTTTTATTTATTTATGATAGTCACACACAGAGAGCGAGAGAGAGGCAGAGACACAGGCAGAGAGAGAAGCAGGCTCCATGCACCGGGAGCCCGACGTGGGATTCGATCCCGCGTCTCCAGGATCGTGCCCTGGGCCAAAGGCAGGCGCTAAACCGCTGCGCCACCCAGGGATCCCAATAAGTTCTTTATAGATCTTGGAAACTAGTCCTTTATCTGATACGTCATTTGCAAATATCTTCTCCCATTCTGTAGGCTTTTAGTTTTGTTGACTGTATCCTTTGCTGTGCAAAAGCTTCTTATCTTGATGAAGTCCCAATAGTTCATTTTTGCTTTTGTTTCTTTTGCCTTCGTGGATGTATCTTGCAAGAAGTTACTGTGGCCGAGTTCAAAAAGGGTGTTGCTTGTGTTCTCCTCTAGGATTTTTATAGAATCTTGTCTCACATTTAGATCTTTCATCCATTTTGAGTTTATCTTTGTGTATGGTGCAAGGGAGTGGTCTAGTTTCATTCTTCTGCATGTGGATGTCCAATTTTACCAGCACCATTTATTGGAGAGGCTGTCTTTCTTCCAGTGGATAGTCTTTCCTGCTTTGTCGAATATTAGTTGACCATAAAGTTGAGGGTCCACTTCTGGATTCTCTATTCTGTTCCATTGATCTATGTGTCTCTTTTTGTGCCAGTCCCACACTGTCTTGATGACCACAGCTTTGTAGTACAACCTGAAATCTGGCATTGTGATGCCCCCAGCTATGGTTTTCTTTTTTAAAATTCCCCTGGCTATTCGGGGTCTTTTCTGATTCCATACAAATCTTAAAATAATTTGTATTTCCTTTTCTTAGCATGGTGCTTTGTTGAGTGCATGGTAAAGGCTTAATAAATATTTTGTGAATGAATTAAGTGAAGGGATAGAAAGGTTAGGCTGGAAAGTGAAGAATTTACTTGATGGGCTTTATTTGCTTTGGGAAGTAAAAGGCAAGGTTCTCTGTTGAAATGTACTTAGGGGTTAGGCATGGGGTAGAGGACTTCATAAGAGGAGTAACCAAATGAAACAGCCTTCATCAGAAATAGCTTTTATTCTGTTGCTCACTTGCTTTCAGTGGTATATTTTGTTCATCTAGTATAGCAAATCCAGACTCTCCCCTTGCTTTTAAAGTACTTTGTACTCTAGATCTTTCTTATTTATGTAGCATTCTTCTCCCATCTGTATCCAAATTAAACCCCTCTCAAGAAGATCATTGTCTTCAGTAGTTATAGGATAGGCCATCCTTTCACAGCTGCTTACTATTTCTTCCTTATAGCCTTTTAGAGCTAGTCTTTGCCCAGAACTATTGAGCCCCAAATCAAGTTTGACTTACTCCATAATCACACACGTATCAGTCTTTCTGTTATTGCCCTTACAGTTTAGTGCTTCTCTAATTGTTTTCTTTTTTTTAAGAGAGAGATGTGGGGGGCAGAGGGAGAGAGAAAATCCCAGACAGGCTTCACACCCAGCACATAGCTTGATGTGGGTCTTGATCTCAAGAACCTGAGATCGTGACCTGAGCTGAAATTAAGAGTCAAACTGAGCCACCCAGGTGCCCCTCAATTGTTTAATTTTATTTCCCCCACTAGTTGATAAAAATGATACACCATTTTTTTTTTACTGATTTTATCTTAGTTTCCCTTGTCACAGTGATAGTCATGTAGTAGATGATTATTAAGCATTTGATGAGTAACTAAGTTACTACACATATGCATCTGACAAATTGCTGCCTTAATTTTGATAGTAAGGAAACAATGAGATTTATCTGTTTTCATTATTTTCCTTCTGTGTAAAGAACAGCATACCAATTGTCAGTTTTCGGGAAGGTACATAGGTTATATCCAGAGATTCATAAAGTTATATTATCAAGTATTGATAAACATACAATTTACTGTATATGAGTTGAAATTCCAAAGACCAAGACCTATTGTATGAGCTTTATACCAAAATTCTGTGCAGCTTCTGTTCTTACATTAAAACGAACTTCTTTCTGGGTATGACCAAACAATACACTTACTAATATATAATTGCAGTGCTGTGAAGGGAATGTGAATCACTGTCAGAAATGGGCAAATAAGTTGGAAAGGAAAATATTTCTATCAGAATGTTACAATTCTAAGTGTTTTTGAATAAAAAAGTCTTCATTTATAAACCTGCTTTAATACAGCTTTCAAAATGCTGAATCATATATATATGTCACTCCTTTTCTGTTATTTTCAATAGATTCAGGGACGGCAGACAGAGGATGTGAAACTTAAGTTTGCAGAAGGAAACCTACCAAAAGAGGAAACAGAGTTTTTATCAGCCTCTCAGATGACCAGTTTGCAAGACATTGACATTGGTAAATTTTGATTGTATACCACAGTATAGTGTTTTTATACCAAATGTTTAATCATTTGATTTTTTTACTTTAAAATTTGAGACAACCTAGTGATCTTGGGCATTTCATTATAATCTCTCTAGTATCGGTTTTTTCATTCTCAAAGTGGAAGGTGTGGACTATTCCTGTCTTTGATCCCCTCTCACTTGTTTGGCGATTCTTAATTGTTTTCAATTTAGAGACATAGTACCGGTAGATTTAGAGGTACTACAGACATGAAGATAGAAGAAATGATCTTGAATTACACTCAAAATTTTTTTTCATCCCTCAAAATGAGTCTAAATTGAAACTTATTACTACTAAAAAGAGATTATTTTTTCAAAGAAGAAAGAATAATGTCTCCACACACAAAAAAGCGATTGTGGTATTTCAAGAAGAAATTTGTATTGAAATGTGTATTTTCTTCTCTTCATATAACATAGATGTCAGTCATAAAAGCAAGTTATCTACTCTGCAAGATTCTGAAAAAATTAAACAACTTGAAGGACAAGTTCAAGAATTAGAAAACCTCATATCCTCTTTGCAGCAACAATTGAAAGAAACTGAAGTAAACTATGGAGCAGAGATCCATTGTTTGCAGGAAAGGCTTCAAGCTGTCAGTGAGTCCACAGTTCAGCCAAGGTATCCATCCATTTACAATTTCAACAGTATTTATAGCTCAGTAACAATCATAGCATGATTGATTTTCATTAGAAAATGTAACTTAAGCAAAGTTGCTTGAAAGAGATGGGATGTCGCATTATCAAGAAATAAGAACAGGAGATAATTCTTTGAAATGTATGAAGTAAATGTTTTTATAAACCAAAGACATGCTATTATAGAGATTTTACTTACATTTTTCTTTTATAAAGATGCTGATTAATCTGCTGGATTAAATGAGAGAGTTTGCATATATTTGTTGTTTATAGTATGCCTGGTCTTTGCTACTTTGATGTGGGCTTTTACGGCTGGACTTTCTCACTTGTTTAATAGATTCACCATGTCTAAAATAGAACTCTAGACTTTCCCCTAGAAATTTGCTCCTTCTGCAGCCATCTCTATCTGGGTGACTCTTCTTTCTTTCATACTTCACTTCCAAACTATCAAGAAATTCTGTTATCTCTGCCTCCAAAATACATCTAAACTGGACTACTTTTCACTAGTCCCTTGCCATCATCATCGCTCACCTAGTTTACTGCAACACTGATCTCCCTATTTCTACCCTAACTCTTCCACTAAAGTCTATTCTCAACATATTTCCACAACTTTGCTTTTAAAATATTAAAATTTGCTTTTAAAATTTAAGACCGATCATGTTAGTCCAGTGCTCTTCTATCCTTGTGATGCCTTACTAGGTCCTACATGATGGTTCCATTACCACTTTGACTTTATTTCTGACTGACCTGTCACTATTCTCACACCACGCATTCTTCTTGAGATCCTCAAACCATCAGTATGCTCCTGCTTCAGGGTCTTCTCGTTATTGTTTCTTCTACCTATAATGCTCTTTCTCCAGATATTTGTATGCCCAACACACTCACCTCCTTTGGGTCTTTATGCAAATATCATGTTGTCCTGAGGCCTATCCTGATGACCCTTTTAAAATAAAAGTGTCTTTAGAACTCTGTACACGGGATCCCTGGGTGGCGCAGCGGTTTGGCGCCTGCCTTTGGCCCAGGGCGCGATCCTGGAGACCCGGGATCGAATCCCACGTCGGGCTCCCGGTGCATGGAGCCTGCTTCTCCCTCTGCCTGTGTCTCTGCCTCTCTCTCTCTCTCTGTGACTATCATAAAAAAAATAAATAAATAAATAAATAAATTTAAAAAAAAAAAGAACTCTGTACACTAATTTCCTTTTTTTCTGTATTAATATTATCTGATTTATATCTATTAAGCTGTATATATACAAATTAAAAAACAAGTCTATATATACATACAGACTATATATATTATATATTGTATATATATGTACAAAATAAAAACCAAGTCTATATATATATATGGGATATTCCGTGTGTATGTATGTGTGTGTATATATATATATATATATACACACACATACATACATATACCCTGTTTGTTTTATTGTCTGCCTTTTATAAAAAATTTCAGGCTTTGTAAGGTTGGAGAGTTTTTGTCCAGTTGAATCGTTGATGTATCCCAAACCTTGTAATAATTCCCTCAATGTAGTAGGTGTTCAATAAATATTTATTAAATGAATGAGAGAACACCTCATGATTTAGTTGGGAAATATGCTTTAATATTTAAACTACCTCTATAAAATGCTCAGAGATTTAATTTAACTTTGGCTGGCTCTGCTATTCTACGACTGATATCTTCATAGGCACTTATTAATGGAACCTCAAGACAAATTTTTTTAATTTATTGCAAAACTCTAAATGTCCACACTTCTTTGGAAACAGTCTGTTTCCCCTTGTTTTATTCAGGGTTTGTATGTAGGCTTTGGAATTATTCACTCAGCCTTGGCACAGCCTTACAAAGCTTTCATTTTATTTGAAATCAGTGACTCTTAAACTTGGCCATGCATCAGAAACACCAGAGATTTTTGAATACTTAAAATTAGATTACTGGATTATACATTTGGAGAGTCAGACTCAGTAGCTTTGAGATGAGCCCTGGACATTTGTACTTGTAACCAGATAATTCTGACGCAGACATTTTATGGATTAACATTTGGAAACTACTACTTTGGGTTTTCTGATTTGAAAGAAAATAGATAGCAAGAAGTCTCTAATAATCAGCTATAGTATTTCAAGTAGCCTTCCTTTACTTAGTTATGCTTTCTCTCTAAAGAATGAAGAAAAGGGAGGGAGTTTCCTAGAAATGGAGACTTACTTTGCTGTTACTGGATTTGAGCTTTTGTCAGCTCACCACCCTCTCTGAGTTTCTGTAATACTCAGTGGAAGTGTGTTGACACTTTCAATGAAGTACCTTTCAATGAAGAGCATTAGTTTTCTCCCACCCTACAAAAAGAAATGTGCTGACTACCATGTTCACTCCTACTAATAGCAATGGTGATGAGTCAGAGTTATTTCTTGTGATATATATAAAATGGCTTCCCTCAAGGGACTTCAGTTTAATCATTGAAATAGTACTTACTCACAAAATAATAATTTTTAGGTAGTAGTGGTTAAGGATTGTAACATGGCAGTACAACCAAAGGGCTGGAATTTAAACGTCTATGTGGCACATTTCACTGCACATTTTTGTAATAATTTCCTACTGGAGTGATTCCAGGGGAAATGGAAATGAAGGGGTGAATATCAGATACTGAGATAAAAGGAATGTTGAGAGCAAAGTGAAGGGGAAAAACAAAGATGACCCTGTTTTCAAGCTAAAGAATATGGAGAATGATGGTATGTTAATATAAATAGAGAAGCAAGGCCAGTGGAGAGTAGGACCTTAATTATAAGAGGGGAACAGTGAGTTTGGTTTTAGCCAGACTATTTTTTGAATTTGGGATAAACCCTTTCAAATGCTATAAAACTATAGAGTGGAGTCATTGGGGACTATACCATTTTTTATTAGAGTTTGGGTGTTAATAGCTGGATAAATAATCAGGAGGGTTTTCTAAGCTATGAAAAAAAGAATCAAAACATGGAACCAAGGATCAGATAAGTATATGCAAGAAGCAATGAGGAAACAGACAAAAGTGTGAGACAGAAGAACCAGGAAAGGGCAGAAAAGAAACAAAAGGGAGATATGTTTCTACAATTATTCAATGTGAACATAGAACATCAATAGGCAGTAAACAGCAGAAGAAACTTACATGGCCAATAGAAGTTGAAGGATATGTAATCTCAAAAATAAAAACATACATGTTCTTTTTTTTTAAGATTTTATTTATTTTTATTCCTGAGAGACACAGAGGGAGGCATAGACACAGGCAGAGGGGAAAGCAGGCTCCTCACAGGGAGCCCGATGTGAAACCCGATCCCAGAACCCCAGGACCACGACCCGAACCAAAGACAGACACTCAACCGCTGAGCCATCCAGGTGTCCCAAAACAGACATGTTCTAACAAAGTTTTAAAACTCTTAAAACTGTGTTGCTGAAATTTTGAATAAATACTTAAATGATACTATTATGGGAGTAAAATTAATGTAACTTTTTGGAATATGGTATTATGTTAAATTTTTAAATATTAAACCCAACAGAAGATTTATCATACAGAAAGTCCACAGATGTGTGCAAGGTAGATTTATGAGGGTTTAGACTATACCATTATTTGTAATAGTGAACATTTGGAAACAACCAAATACCTGTCAGTAGGGAGTTAGTTATGTAAGTTATGAAATAAGTTGATAACTTTTATCTGGCAAATTTGGGACAGAATGAAAGACGAGGACAGGAGATAAAGGAGGAGGTGGGCAAGGGGGAGGTAGAGTAAAAGAAGGCAGCATGAGTACACATGAAAATAGTGAAAAATTGTATTAGCCAAAAAAATTTATAATTTGCCACTTGAATGTTTTTCCCATAGTTGCTAAATATTAATCTTACCCTATTTTTATGACTTAAGCATCATAAGAAAAAAAGTGGTTTTTTAACAAAATAATGCTTGTAAAACAATACAGAGTAAAGATATGACTACCAGAAGATATATGAGTAGATTAAAAACAAAAAAAAAATTTGGGGAGATGACTATATAAATTAAGAATCTGGGGATCCCTGGGTGGCTCAGCGGTTTAGTGCCTGCCTTTGGCTCAAGGCGTGATACTGGGGACCTGGGATCAAGTCCTACATGGGGGTCCCTGCATAGAGCCTGCTTCTCCCTCTGCCTGTGTCTCTGCCTCTCTCTCTCTCTCTCTGTATCTTTCATGAATAAATAAATAAAATCTTAAAAAAAAAATCTTCCTTTTCCTGCCCTGCTCCCCAGTTCCACTAGAGGTAGTCATTGTTACTTTTAACATGTGTTCATCCACATTTTTTTCCGTGTGTATAAATAATTTTGTAATAAAAATGAGATTTTGACAAATTTTTACTCAGTTTTTTAAAAATGTTTATACCTGTAAATAGCTGCATGTCATATATTTGTAATACACTTTATAAAATGGTATAGGGCAGCCTCAGTGGCCCAGTGGTTTAGCGCCGCCTTCAGCCTGGGGTGTGATCCTGGAACCCCGGGATCAAGTCCCATGTCGGGCTCCCTGCATGGAGCCTGCTTCTCCCTCTGCCTGTGTCTCTCCCTCTCTCTGTGTGTGTCTCTCATGAATAAATAAATAAAATCTGGGGATCCCTGGGTGGCTCAGCGGTTTAGCGCCTGCCTTTGGCCCAGGGCACGGTCCTGGAGTCCCGGGATCGAGCCCCGCATCGGGCTCCCGGCATGGAGCCTGCTCCTCCCTCTGCCTGTGTCTCTGCCTCTCTCTCTTTGTCTATCATAATTAATTAATTAATTAATTAATTAATTAATTAAAAATAAATAAAATCTTAAAAAAATTAAAATGGTATAAAATTCAATGGTGATTTGTTGAAATATTCTCTCATTCAATTCAATTGTGCTACTTTAGTTTTAAATGGAAAAGTTAGTCAAAAATATGATTTAAGTCACAATACCTGTAACTGTTGACTATCATCTTTGTTGCCCCTGCCCTGATACACATTGTATGCATACTGTAAATGTGGACCAACAGTAAAACTCACAACTCTAATTCCTTTACTCTGTTTTATTTATGTTTAGTTTCTCCATTGACTCAATGGTAATTACTGAATCTGATGTCCAGAAAACAATATATCCTGGAAGTTGTGTAAACCAGAACATTGATGGTACAATAGAGGTATTATATCTTTAAACTGTTGTGTGCACTGATTTTATTTTTCTTAACTGTTATTTTTACATTTGTAATAATTGCCTAATTAATAGTTGCTAAGAGGTAAACATAAGAAGATAATACCTTGTATAAAAAACCGAGAAGAATATATAAAGAAATTTAATGTATTTTCATAGCATAGAAATCACATAGTTAAAACTGAGAAGTTTTCTTTCCCCTTAAGTATATTCTAGTTTAAAATTTGTCTTGTTTTGTATAACATGAACTGTGTAACAAATTAGTTTCATTGCCCTTGCCAACAATTTTTCTTCCAACTATGGGCAGTTGAGCTAGACCACCTCTAGAATAGTGTTTAGGAATCCTCATAATTCAAGATGTTATGGTGGGACAGTAGATGAGCATTTCTTCAGCACAGGCTATATGATGTATAAAAGCCTGTCAATAGGCCAGCTAGCTAAACCACATTCTGCCTATCCTCAAAATTATATATATTCCTGATTGATAGCCACTTTTCTGAAACTTAAAACTGCAATACCCTGATCTTCATTCAGTAGATTTTTAGTTCTTAACTCCGAATATTTAACTACTATAGAAAACAAAAATCATTGCTTTCTCTTATTTTAGATACAGAGGAGAGATGTTGGCTACATATCTTGATTGTTCTATATGGCATATTCAGATAATTGATAGTGAAATGCATTGATACTGAGAATGTTTACATTTTTTAAAACTCTATGGGGTTTTTTTCTAGTTATAAAGGTAATTTGTATCTGTAGAAAATTGGGTACTATTAATATCAAGAGGAAGATAACATTTGCTTATAATTTCATAAGCAAAGGTAGTCACTGTTGACATTCTTAAAATTAGATACTTCTTAAATATAATTATCTGTATTGCACCATAGAACTGTATTAGTGATTATAAATATGTAAATATATTTCTCAGTATCTTTAGGTTCAGAGTAGTAAGTACATTTCTGAGTACATTATTTAGTAGAATTACACACTAGAATTATTCACCAGAATTATTGTTTTTAATTAAAAGCAGAATCAAAACTTACTTATTAAAACTTCCCAGAAGTTTTCTAAGAAATATTGATCTTTTGAGGATATCTGAGAGTAGAAGTTTAAAAATAAATGATGTATAAATAGTATAAACAAGTATGTTATATTTTGCTTTTTAATTTAGTTTTGTAATGACTTTGGAGTGAAAGAGGAAACAAACGTGGTTAAGTTGCTGGAAAAACAGTACCAAGAACGATTAGAAGAAGAAGTAGCTAAGGTAAGTTTATAGTTTGTCAAATTATTGTGGTTTATATTTCCCTTTGAGCCTTCAAAAAACAGATTTTATTGACAGTATTGCACTTTTTTTTTTTTTTTAACTAAGTAGTCTCTATACCCAACATGGGGCTCAAACTCATGACACCAAGATCAAGAGTCAAGTGCTCCACTGACAGAATCACCCAGGCACCCCTGCACTTATTTTTTTTAAGTTTTATACATAGCTTATCTTTAAATTGTCAGTTACTGATATCAACCACAGTTCCCTTCAGTGGAATTGTTCTGTGAATTTTTCTTTAAGAAAAACATTTTTTTTTCTTGATATGAAATAGTAATAGGAACTTTTCAGAGTGCTATAACAAGTCTTTACAAATTTGTTACCTAGTGAGTGGTACCTTGTAGAGTTTGGCCTTCCTTTAAAGGAGGGGAATATGGTTGGAAATGAGATAGAAGGTGGTTGGTTAGTTTTTAATATATTTTCTTTGCCTATCTCCTCCCAGAGAAGTTACTGTGATGTTAATTACTGTAGATACTTTTAGCTTCTATGCCTACAGCTATTCTTTAAACTCTTGACTTTTTCTCTCTTAAATGCATAAATAAATCTTTAAAAAATAAAATGCATATACCTGATTGTGTTCTTATATTGGAACAGTTGAATTCTGATTTTCTCTGCTTTTTTATTATATTTTAACTGTTCAATATGACATTCCCAGTGGATATATGCATTTTTAAAAAGGAAGATGATAAGGTAAAGAGGAAATATGCAAGGAATTAGGTTAACATAAATTAGGAGAAGTCAACACCCAAGAAAATGTATGGGCTACAGGACTTAATCACTTCTGTATCTTTACTAAATGTTTGGTTTGGGACAGCTGGGGTGGCTCAGCGGTTTAGCGCTGCCTTCAGCTCGGGGCCTGATCCTGTAGACCCGGGATCGAGTCCCACATTGGCCTTTCCTGCATGGAGTCTGCTTCTCCCTCTGCCTCTGTCTCTGCCTCTGCCTCTCTCTCTTTCTCTCTCTCTCTGCCTCTCATGAATAAGTAAATAAAAATCTTAAAAAAAAAAAAAAAAAAAGTTTGGTTCCTGGAGATCGGAGTAAAAAGTGAGGCACCATTGCTTATATAGGTCTTATTATCTAGTTCTTTAGAGAAATGAAGATTTTCTCTTGCACTTAGCTCTTAAAAATTTCTTAAGTGAAATGTGATAGCAGGGCATCATAGCAGTTAAGAGCATGAGGTTTGGTATAGGATACACCATGCTTTAAATTCTTGCTCTTCTGGCATACTGAGTTCATTTCCTTCATGTGAAAAGAGGAAAAAATAGGAATAAGTAGTTTTTATAAGGATTCCATGAACTAATCTACATAAACCACATAGTAGATGATAAAGAGTTATGAAATTTGTAAAGTAGTCATATTACTGGAGTAATGGTGATGATTTAAATATGTTCTGTAAGGCATCAGTCATCTAAGCAGATAGCAGAGCACCAAAGTGTATAGGTCATTGAAAACTGTTCCAAAGACATCCAGGGTACCGCGGTCCAAGAGACCACGTTTGATGGCCCAGCTTGATCCTAGAATAATGGGAAAAGCAAAAGAGTGCATTACAGTAGCCAAGTAATTTTTTATAAATGTATCAAGAAGACAATGTGTATGTTAAGCTTTGTCAGAGGTTTCTGATATGTCAAGAATGATTAGAACTGCAAATTAATTATTGGATTTTACAATTTGAAATCATTGATAAATTTCACAACAACACATTTGATGGGGTGATGCAGACCAACTGATTAGATTGTATTTGAGAGCATGAAAGGGAAGAATGAAGAGATGAATTATTTAGAGTTTTTACTTGAAAGAGGAGCAGAGAAATGCAGTGGTAGTTCAAGGGTGGTAGAGGGTGTCATGCAGTAGATTTTTATTGTTACTGTTTTGTTTCTGTTTAAGAAGAAAGGTATCACATCATGTTTCTTTGTTAATAGAGATTAAGGAGAAAAAGAAAAAAATAGCTAATTCAGGAGAGAAACAATTGTTGGAGCAGTGTCCTTGAGTAAAGGAGAGGAGATGCAATCCCTAGGGGGTTGCCATTAGATAGGAGCATGGCAGTTTTTAATCCATAATAACAAGAAGGAAGGCAGAGAATATTTGGTTCATGATTCAGAATGTTTTCAGATTCAGTAGTTGGAGCCTTTGGAAATTCTCTTCTGATGGCTTCTGTTTTCTCACTTAAATAAGAAGTAAGGTCAGCACCTGAGAGTGATAAAGGAGGAGAAGACTTTGAAGCTTTAAGGAGAGAGGGCTGTCTAGAAAGAGGAAAAAAAATTGTTAAAAACAAGGGAAATTGAGTAGATTTGCCTAGTATCCTGAAGGGCTCATATAAAGGCAGTAGTTACAAATTTAAAATAAGACCCTTCAGCTTGGTTGGATTTTTTTTCTCCTGAGCTAAGCTCAGTTTACACAGGACAGAATACATAGAGTCACCTGTAATCACAGGTGAGATTTAGATAGGATAGTGAAGTGGAAAGGAGAGAATAGCAAGGTAGTTGTCTTTAGTTGAGCTTTTTCGTTTTCAGATGATACAGTTCTTTTAATTATTTGTAGTCTAGTCTATTTCTAGTCCAAAGAAAGTGATCTTCATGATACAAATTTTTCATAATTTTAAAAGCTTCCTTTATGACCTTAACATATGGTCAGATTTTTGTTGTTTATAATTATCTTTACTGAGTATAATTTACATAAAATGAAATTTCAGTTTTAAGTGCAAAATTTGGTGGGTTTTAACAGATGTTTAGTTATGAAACAACATTTCCATCACCCCCGAGTTTGTTCGTGTTCCTCTGGAGATACTCCTTCTTTTTACATTGTTGGATTCTGTTTGCTAATATTCTGTCAAGGATATTTATGTCTGTTTTCATGAGGAACATCATCCAGAGTTTTGTTTTCGTGTAATGTCTTTGGTTGTTATATCAGGATAATGCTGGCCTTGTAAAGTGTTGGAATATATTTCTTCTTCTGTTTTCTCAAAGAATTTATGTAGAATTGGCTTTATTTTCTTTAGGCGGGGAGGGGCAGAGGGAGAGGGACAAAGCAGACTGCGCCAAATGCAGAGCACGACATGGGGCTTGATCTTCTAACCCTGAGATCATAACCTGAGCTGAAATCAAGAGTCAGACACTTAACCGAGTCACCCAGGCACCACAGTATTATTTTATTCTTAAATATTTTGCTAGTGAAACCAACAGGGCCTGGACTTTTCCTTGTCAGGTTTTATTAAACTATGAATCCAATTTCCTTAATAGATTTTGTTTTATTCAGGTAACCTGTTTCTTTTAGAGTAAGCTTTGTTAGTGTGTCACTCAAGGAATTAATTGGTCTATTTCATCTAAACTTTTGAATTTATGTTGGTGAAGTTATTTATACTATTCCTGTATTACTTAATGTCTGTGGGATCTGTGTGTTATCTCTACTATCTCACTTTTTTCTTTCTTACTCTGGCTAGAAGTTTATCAATTGTATTATTGCTTTTTTCAAGGATCCAGCTTTTGGATTTTTTAAAAATTGCTTTTGTTTTATTTTCAATGAATTGATTGCTTTTCTTTATTTTTTTACTTATTTCTGCTTGCGTTGTGTTTAATTTGCTTTCTTTTTCTGTTTTCCTAAAAGACCTTTCTTCTTTCCTAATACATGCATTTTACTGCTGTAAGTTTCCCTTTAAGCACACCTTTAAACTCTATTCTACCCATTTTCATTCAGTCCAAATACTTGACTTCTTTTGTGACATTCTCTCTGTTTTGTGAGTTACTTAGAAATGTGTTGTTAAATTTCCACATTTTAAAAAAGAAAAAAAAATTTCCACATTTTAGGGGTTTTAGGTATCTTCCTGTTAATGTATAATTTTTAATTTATTTGTGGTCAGATACCTTGTGTGATTAAGTTTACTTGAATTTATTGTTCTGGTTGAATGCTCCATGCATACTTGAAAAGAATGAGTATTCATTCTGCTGTTGTTCAAAGTTTTCCTCTGGTATTATTTCCCTTCAGCCTGAAAAACTGCCTTTAGCATTACTTTTAAAGCAAATCTGGCAACAAATTTGACACATAACATATTGTATGTCATCTAATTTTGAATTGTATATTGAACATTTTGAATATTGTGTGAACCCTGGGTCTTAAAATATTCTCGAAAATGTGAATTCCTTTTTTTTTTTTTTTTTTTTAACAGACAACTCAGTTAGGGACAGGCTACAAGTTCTGTTTCACCTTCTTCATACAGATTTCTTCAAGTTTTGATGTCCTCAGCAGTTTGCTTGCTTTTGTTTACTTTGCAGAGTTCTCTGGTACTTGCTTTTGTATTTTGTTCAATTTTCAGTTGTGGGAGAGAGGCTGCAGTGGGTTTAATTTATGCTAACTGGAATTACAAGTCTCTCTCTCTCTTTTTTTTTTTTTTTTTTAAGATTTTATTTATTTATTCATGAGAGACAGAGAGAGAGAGAGGCAGAGATACAGGCAGAGGGAGAAGCAGGCTCCATGCAGGGAGCCCGATGTGGGACTTGATCCTGGGTCTCTAGGACCACGCCCTGGGCTGAAGGCTGGCTAAACCTCTGAGCCACCGGGGCTGCCCACAAGTTTCTGTCTTATGTTTTTTTATTCCACAGTTTAGATAGAATTATTGCTTTATACCCATCAATGTTTATCTACATGCTTACAAAAATAAAGTTTACTGCTCTAATCCTTTTTGAATCTTAGGCCTTCCTTCTAGAATCATTTTCTGCCTTTTGAGGGATATGCTTTAGAAATTCTTGTACTTAGGAGATACTGGAAGTAAAACTCTGTTTTTGTTTTTATTTCATGTGTTTATTTTGCTTTTATTCCTGAAAGATGGTTTTGTTGACCATTCAAATCTGGATTGATAGTTATTTTTATGTCAGAACTTTAAAGATAACATTTCATTGTTTTCTGACTTATTTCTGCTGGGAAAGTTCTTGTCATTTTTTTTTTTTAATTTTTATTTATTTATGATAGTCACAGAGAGAGAGAGGCGCAGAGACACAGGCAGAGGGAGAAGCAGGCTCCATGCACTGGGAACCCGATGCGGGATTCGATCCCGGGTCTCCAGGATCGTGCCCTGGGCCAAAGGCAGGCGCCAAACCGCTGCGCCACCCAGGGATCCCAGTTCTTGTCATTTTAATTGTTGTTCCCTCATAGGTAATACATCTTTTTATTCTGGAAACTTTTAAGAACTTTTTGGGTTTTTCTCTTTATTTGTCCTTCCAAGTCTTCTTGACTCTTAGGAGTGATGCCTTATGTATTCTCAACTATTACTCACGAAATAGTCCCTTTCCATTATTCTCTAATATGTCCTCCTGGAACAATGATTAGATGTTGGTTGAGCATTCTCATTCTATCCTTCATATCTCTTTGCTTCTCTTTCATATTTTTAATCTTTTTTTTCTGTGTTGCATTTTTATTATTAAGAGACAAAGAGACAAGCAGATGAGGTTCAAGACAGAAAATTAAAGTAAAAGCTAGTCTTGACATCTTGACCGCTAGTTAGAAAATATTAAAGGCATGTAAAATAGAGATATCTGTCACTATCTGTAGGATTTCTAGTTGAAAACCATTTAGATGGTTAATTTGCTTTTTAAATTCCTGCTAGTATTTATAAATCTAATCCTTTTTGTTTATTTGATTTCTTTAGGTCATTGTGTCAATGAGTATAGCATTTGCTCAACAAACTGAACTATCTAGAATATCTGGGGAAAAAGAGAATACTACATTGTCAAAACAAGCACATGCTTTCTGTCAGCAAGAACGTTTAAATGAAGTGAAATTATCACAGGGTCAAACTTTTGAAGCGATGGAAATGAAATTTAAAGAAGAGTTTAAACCACTTAGTAAAGAGTTAGGAGAAGATGGAACAGAAGTTCTGTTATCAAACAGTGATAATCTTGATGATATATTAGAATCGAAGGACCGTGAACTGACTATTTCAGAAGAAATGTTCTCCAAAGATAAAACATTTTTAGTCAGAGAACCTGTAAGTATGCTTCCTTGTGTAAAAAAATGTGACTTCCTTCACTAGAAATATATTACCAGTAATTAATGCTCCTTATGGGGAAGGAAGGTATCTAATCTAGTCTTGACTTGTGAATTTACTTTATGAATGTTTTATTATTTCTATATGAATAAATGATTCAATATTATTATTAAATAAAGCAAGTCTCGTTCAAAGTATTGTTGATTTTGTACATATTGTGCATGGTAAAATCTCATTGTAAGCTATACCTCCATTAATTTTGTTTCAGCCAATGTAAGATTAATTATCTTTAGTTTAGCAGTATATATGAATAAAAGATTTGCTTCATTTAATGTGATAACAGCATCATAAGGAAATAGTACCTGTTTAAGAAGATAATCTAAAGTATTCTGTATATATTAATTCTCTACTTATTCATTAATGGAGGATCTATTCTGTGTCTATACTACAACTGTGCATTTAACAGAAAGTAGTAAATCCTATGTTTTAAAGTTATCTAAATTCACATTTTTTATTAATGTTCAGGATGGGTTATGTTTTAAGAGGCATATTCAAATACAATTGTTAACTTCTGCATGAAGTGTAAAACTTGGGTATTTGAAAACCTTTAATTTACCAGCAGCTGTTCATTTAAGTAATAGCTCTTTGGGAATTGAAGCACTTGTAGAACTTCATTAAGGAGTTGATTTCTTATGACTATGAGAAAGTGGAATATAAAGCTTTTGCTTCCAAGTAAAAATTATTGAAAATTGTTTCTTATCAAGCAGTTCTCTGTAGTACTGTGATGACCACTGCATAATATAAATAGGTAAAACTTTTCATGTTTTATAAATTTAATTTTAAGTTATAAACATTCCATTTATTTTATCTCCCCATCGTAAAATATCAAGGGTTAATGAAGTTATAGCTTCACTAAGAGCAGAAGGCATCCTGAGGATGTTTAGTCTTTGTTCTTCTTTTATCCCATAGAATCAGATTGCATCTAAACTAACTGCTAAACAACTATTTTGCTTTTAGAGAATAACGTGTAATGATAATAAACTAACCTCACATCAAATTGGAATTATAATTAAGACAAATATCTTTTTCTAAAATTTATGTTTTAGTTTAGCAATGGGGATAAAAAAATCAGGTACTTTGTGATATTAGATTGCTTTTATATTTACTTATAATGTTGATGCTTACAGATTCCCACAAAGTGTCTTATGATTGCTTTTTTTTTTTCTTTAACTATTATAGATCCATGATGAGATTTTGGTATCAAGTATGGATGCTTCTAGACAACTAATGTTAAATGAAGAACAGTTGGAAGATATGAGGCAAGAACTTGTACGACAATACCAAGAACATCAACAGGCAACAGAACTGTTAAGGCAAGCACACATGCGCCAGATGGAGAGACAGCGAGAAGACCAGGAACAGCTACAAGAAGAAATTAAGAGACTGAATAGACAGTTAGCCCAGGTATGTGACTTAGAGTCCCTTTTCTCCCCAATTAACATAACAATATTCTTTATGTAGCCTTTTTTTAAAAGTCAAAATTATCGCTAAGGTCTAAATAAATACAAATATTTAACATCAGGAATGGACTCCATCAGCACAACAGCGATAGATCTTGTTAGGAACACCTGACTCAACCTTGGAGTGCATTGCCTTTGTGCCATTTTATTTATCTGCCTTTTCAGGCATTGGAAAAGTGGCTACAAGGTTGTTTGTATGTTGGTTTTTAATCATTCCATTGACCATACATGACGAAAGCACTTTGGCAATTTTGGAAATTCTTTATGCTGAGGTGCAATTGATTGTCATTTTTCCCATATTCATTTACAGTTTTGTGAGTCCGCCAATTAGCATCTCCAGGGTATACCTTTATCTATCTTTAATCTGTCTTTTTAATCATGAATGGAAATCTGAAGTAGTATGTTTCTGGAACTTCCTCCAGGGAAACATCTCTTCTTGATTTGAGAAATGCAGATTTATATAACATTCTTACCCCTTTCCTTACTCCTTGGTATTTGGGAGCTGGATTCTTATCAATTGCTATATATAGTATACTCACAAAATCATTACGGAAAAGCAAGAAATACTTGTATAAAAGTTCCTATAAAAACAAACTTATTCAATTTATTTTGAAAACTTAAGAGATTAAAAAATAAATCTTGAAATATGTTCCTTCAAAAAAGGAATAGGAAGATTGGGAGTTGAACATAAAACATATCATTTGGAAAAATTGGTATTGCTTTTCTTCATAGCATTTTGTGAATTTAAACTTCTGAATTTTCAATGCAAAATTGACGTATAAAAATAATATCAATTGAGCTTCACAGATTTCTGAATTAGCTTTTTTAAGTTTCAAATTTTGCATTGAACTTAATATGTGCTTTTAACCTCCTGTCATGGGATGTAACTCCTAAGTAGAAAGGGCCTTTTGGTCCCAGGAGGTTAAAAGAAATCTGCTAATTATTTCTGCTTTTTTCCTACTATCGCAAACAATATTCTCTCATGACCTTTTTTCTTATTTAGAGATCCTCAATAGATAATGAAAACCTGGTTTCAGAGAGAGAGAGGGTGCTTTTAGAGGAGCTGGAAGCACTAAAGCAGCTGTCTCTAGATGGAAGAGAGAAGCTGTGTTGTGAGCTGCGCAACAGCAGTACGCAAACACAGGTAGTATGGACTTTGGCCCACCTAGGATCAATGGATCAACAATGCAGTAGGAACTGTTTGTCTTTGTGTTGTTGGTGTGAAATGTATTTTTAATATGTGTTGAGCTTAACATATTTGTGATTGTTTATTTGCAAGGTAGGTGGAGTCAAGATGCTTTACATTCCCTTTAAGGTAATTTGCATAGGACATTGCTATAGCAGCAACTATTGTTTCACCAGAGAGCAGCCTAACAAACTTGTCACATAGAGCATGCATCAACTTGAACCCATTAAAGTGTTTTTCATCTGTGCATTAGGTTGCGTTATCTTTTTTGATAATGCTAATCTCTTGATAAAATGTAGTTAAATATTATTTCAGAGATTATCTATTTTGCCCACAGAGGTTTCTATTTCACCTCACAACAGTATAGAAGAACGACATGCTGTTTCCGAGATGACAGGCTTTCTTTCTGTTTTGTCCTCTCTACCTTTACACACACTTAAGCAGAATGGAAATGAAAACCAAGAGGAAATTGAAGAAGAGACCTTTAAAGAAAAGGAGCTAGACAGAAAACCTGAAGATGTGCTTCCTGATATTCTGACCAGTGAAAGGTAAACAAAATATGTATTTTTTTCGGTTTAAAGGGAATTAAAATAGTTGTTTCAGTGTGGTAAACTTTACTTATCCTTATTTTGATCGTGTACATTTATTTGTCCATTTTACTCTGTATGTTAAAGAATTACCAACTTTTGATTGTTAAATAGACAAATTTTTAAAAATCTTTTTTATGTAAAGTAATTTTTAGCTATTGATCATGTAGTTAACTCAGTAAATGATAAGGCATTACTTGGGTTATTGAACGTTTCTTGATTAATTTTATTCTGCGCATAGGCCATTTTTTATCCTAAAAAACACAATTGTACTTGTGAGTGTATTTCTTCACTATATGGACATGCATTCAGTATAAGCCACCCCCTTGTGATGAGGAAGAAAATGAAGTGTGGTAGTTTACAGTTAGCTTCTTTCGTTCATTTACTGCATATCAGATGAGAACTTTTAATCCATATCCCACTTATGTAGAGGAATAAATTAATGATCCGATGTTAACAAAACTTATCCTGATTAGATTTTGTAGACATTAATATAAAAATATTATTAAATATTAAATGATAATTACCCCTGTATTAAGGACTTTAAGCATATTTTAAAATTTGTCTTGTTCAAATGAAAATACTTTCTTTAATTTTAAATTAAATTAATATCTACTAACTTAATTTCCTCCTTTTCCAATTTCTGTGACTGTCAACCCTCTGTGTCCTCCTAACCTCCTTCCTCAGCTTGCATGGAGGAATTTGGCCCCTAAGATTTTGGCTTCCCCATTGGATCATCAGTATGGAACACAGTCAGTATGGAACTCAAACAAGAAAGACAGTGTATGAAAATTAGAGTTACCATGGCAATATAAAATAAACAAATTGTTTATTTTATATTATTTATCTCTAATTGGTACAGTTTTAAAACTAGTGTTTAGTTTTTAGGAATTTTTGCAGCAAATGCTAATAAATGAGTATTCATACTTATTCTCTTTACCATCATATTAATTTTAATCATTTCTCTTATTTAGAAATATTTTCAAATTGTCCTAAACCTGAGGTGTTTGGGGCTTGAACAGAACCTAGGAAAAAGTTAAATAAAACCCTTGACTGACTTACTACTAACTCAATTACTTAGAGTTTTATTTTTAATATCCTCGCCTCATGTAAGCAGAGAACTTGATCTAGGTACAAAAATAGAACTGTCTCTTTCACTTGACAGATACTGGAAGAAAACTTGTCCGTTTATTACCTTGTCTTAAAATAGTTAGGTCATGTGCCTGTGAAAATAGATATCTTTTAACCTGATTGTGATCTCCCACAGTGTGAAGTTGAGAGAGCAAATTGTCTTAAGGCAGACGATCTTTACCATAAAGTCTCTTATTTTATCTATATATATTATATATAAAGTTTGCCACTGTAGTACTGTTATTGAATTAAGCTATTAGGACAAGAGAATTGTTTAGTTATCCAGAAGTCTTCTGGATCAGAATTTATGGAAGTATATTTCTTGACATGAGACAATGTTTATGTTAAGAAAAAAAAGGTTACAAAAACTCTTTGTCTTGGATAATTCCATTTTTGTTTTTAAAATGTATATATTTATGAGGTGGAGGGGAACACTAGAAAGATAGACATTAAAATGTTAACACTGATTATTTTTGCTGATATTTAGATGGGTGATTAGAAATATTTTCCAATTTTTTGAAAATGAGATAGTTTGGCATCTTTTAAAAAAGACAAACACACTGTTAATTCCATTTGGTTGAAAATAGGTTCCTTCTACTGGCTGAAATAAATGTGGTTTATGTAACTTGAGAAAATTTCTATCTCTGGAGCAGATATAATAAAGAATGGCCTGTAATCCTCTGGTATTGGCAGATAGTCATATTACACAATAGACCTTTTTAAAAACCGGTCTCTGCCTATTTTTGTAATTTAATTAAGTAGATTATCACCAGTAAGTTATAGAAATACCCGTTTTTCTGGTGAAATTTTTAAATTACATTTTACATTATATTGTTTGACACATAAAAGATTAAATGTGAAACATGTAGAAGAACCATAAATGTTTTACCAGCTTGCGTATGCTTGAATCCTAGCACAATTTTTAAAGTTTAACTTTTGTATCTCCTTAAAATTTTCTTGTAATTTAGAAAATTTACTATCTTAAAACTTTAGTTATTTGATTTCTTTAAGGTCAGTAAAGTACTGCCCATGTGTAAAAAATGTTATAGTTTACTGAGGGACCAAAATTTTTTAAACGAAAACAAGTTTTATATGGTAATCATTAAATAAAAAAACAAAAGCACTTAATTGTAAGTGCAATTGCTTATTTTTTTGGTAGAGAGGATCGTATGATATTTTTCAAGTCAGATATTTTGTACATTTTTTGTGGGACATAAGCAAAGTATTTGCTTCAGAAAGATTAAGCATTTTAATAAATGTTTCTTTATCTATACAGATTTGCACTCCAAAAAGCTAATAACAGACTTCTAAAGATCCTCTTAGAAGTTGTAAAGACAACCGCAGCTGTTGAAGAAACAATTGGTCGCCATGTTCTTGGTATTCTAGATAGATCTAGTAAGGTCCCGTCATCTGCCAGCTTGATTTGGAGGTCAGAAGCAGAGACACCTGTAAAGTCATGTATCCATGAGGAACACACAAGAGGTACTAGTTTTATATGTTGTTGAGACCATCATCATTATCTTCAATAAATCCTTCTGAGTTCAAGGCAGTTTGCTACATGTTGAAAATACAGAAGAGAATATTAAAGTTTTTTTCCAACAAAAAGATCTTCAGACACAAATATTTGGAGCCACCCTTCTCAAAATGCCATTATTGTGTAGCATTTGCAGTGGGTGTCTTGTAGTTGTTGTTGTACATACTCAGGTTTAACTACTTTGCTATATAAACCAGAGGCTGTTTAATTCTCTACCATAAAATAAAAATTCCATATCACTTCTCAGGACTCTTATCAATATCCATGAGGTATTGGCAGCATCCTGAAACTACCCTATAAAATTAGAAATAAAGAATTTTTCAGAATCAAGCATCAGTTTCACATACCTGTTGAGATGGTCAGAAGAAAGTCTTGATAAGAAACCAAAGATTTGATCTTTATTTAGACTATCCTCTGCTAGTTCCTTTCTTCCTTTCAGAAAAGTGGTTTGAAGTATG
This sequence comes from Canis aureus, assembly GCF_053574225.1. Classification (NCBI taxonomy): domain Eukaryota; kingdom Metazoa; phylum Chordata; class Mammalia; order Carnivora; family Canidae; genus Canis; species Canis aureus. The sequence goes on along the minus strand of NC_135628.1, from coordinate 43,404,833 downwards.
ACAATATGTATAGATCTAGAACTTAGATCCTGATGTGACATAGCTCTCTTCCTAATTCTCTCTCCTTCTAGCTATTTGGGGTAGGCTCTTTGGATTTCTTATTTTCACACTGCTGACATCCCCTCTCTCTTGTTTTTTAATTCCTTGTTGGTGAGGGAATCAGGCAATCAAAAGTAAGAAAGGTTTTGTCAATAATGGGGAAAAAAAGGATCTGGGCTCTTGGATCAGCAGATCAAGTCCACATTTTACTATCATTTCACGCCCAAGTATTTCTCCCCAGTTAGAGGCCAACCTTCTGAAAATGCCAGTATTTGGAGTCTTTGAGAGCATTATGTTTATATTTCATGTGGAGAAATGAGAAGAAATTATCCTACTTACAGAAGGTTTACCTAATTACAAGTTGGCCAGTAGTATGTTTCCAAGTGCAGAGAAAAGCTTGATTTGGAATTGTAAGTAACACTGCTTCAGTTGAGTACAGAGATAATTTTTTTAAAAAGTTCTTGGAGCTCCTGGGTGGTGCAGTCCAGTTGAGCATCCAGTTCTTGGTTTTTGGCTCAGGTCATAATCTCAGGGTCATGTGATCAAGCCTTGGGCCAGGCTCTCCCCGCTCACCAGAGTCTGCTTGAATTTCTCTCTCCCTTCCCCTCTCCCCCTCTTGCTTATGCTCTCTCTCTCTTTCCCCCTCTAAAATAAATAAATCTTTTAAAAAATACCTATTTTAATAAAATGAGAACTGAAATAATACTGAATTTTTAAACTTTTTCTTTCAATTTCATTCTTTTCAAACTCTGTGGAAGTATTTTTTCAAATTAACTTCACTGTCTGTTAAGCTCTCAATCAAGGGCTATTTTATTTCTACATGTAGATCTTAATGTATAGAAAAGAATTAAGTAATACTTTCTTGGTCTTACTGTAAATGTGTTTATCAGACTAATTAGGATGACCACTAATGTCATTTGAGGACCTTTACAAATCCATTTTGTATCTTGAAGGAATATTGAATTTATAGAATTTATCATTTAAAACTTTGAATTTTCGTATAAAATTGGCTTAAAAATTGACCCTATTCTATTTCTAGTAATTTTTCTGATCATTCATATTTTTCATGGAGCCTATTGTAAAAACTAAAAGGAGCTTTTGAAATACTTCTTTTATGTCTTATTTAATACCAGAGAAAAAGTTCAGTTTTAATCTGATGATGAAGCAACATTTGCTTTTCAGTTTTTATATATGACTTTTTATTGTAGTTAGTAGCACTTGTGGTCTATCTTCAGCTTTCGAGTCCAAACTTGTTTCAATTTTAAGCATGTACAGACTTGCTAACTCTCTAAAAAAGTAAATAATTGATTTGCTAATGTTTACTTCCTCATAAGAATTAACCTAGTTTATGAAATTAAAGGGAGATTTTGGGATCCCTGGGTGGCGCAGTGGTTTAGCGCCTGCCTTTGGCCCAGGGCGCGATCCTGGAGACCCGGGATCGAATCCTACGTCGGGCTCCCGGTGCATGGAGCCTGCTTCTCCCTCTGCCTCCCTCTGCCTCTCTCTCTCTCTCTCTCTCACTGTGTGCCTATCATAAATAAATTTAAAAAAAAAAAGGGAGATTTTGAGCCAGTATGAAATTACTTGAACTTGAGTGAATATTAAAGTAGTTCATAACAATAAATTCCTGTAGGATGTGTTGAAAGAAAATTTCTTTGAGATCTGTGCTGTGATGGCTCAGTGATAGAATACGTACCTCTGTTTTGTAATAGGAAAATCAATGAAGTTACTACATTTTTTTAAATCGTAAAGGAAGGTGACATCAGAACCTAACCATTGACATGAGTGTGCTTCTTGCTAGGCTGACTCCCTTGCAAGGCCTTCCACTCTCCAGAAAGGATCTAAAGTATGTGAATACTTTCTGGGAAACTGCCTTCAGGACCTGTACCCCAACCTTCCAATGTCCTCAATGACTGCATATCTTAAATATTCCTGTTGTTTCTAGGATAAAGGCCAAATGTCTATAGCCAACAGCAGCTCTTTCCTAGAACACTCTTTAATGCTGCTTCCTCAGAGACCTCCTCAACCACTTCATCTCATTTAGGCCCTCAATCTCATCTGCTGCAGCTTCATTTTGGAGTAAGAGGATGTGATAGAAAGAATGTTGGATTAGTAATTAGAAGACCTTTGATTCTTATTCTAGCTCTCTACAACTTTAGGCAAATCTCAGTCTCCCAGGACTTTTGTTCAGTTAACTCATCTGTCAGGTATAAGAGGCAAAGGAGAATCAGTGGTTTCTAGTTGAAGCTCTAGAGATCTTCAGAAGGCTGTTAGGGTAAGGGATGCTCTACTGTATCACCTACCCTGCTTAATCTGGTAAGATACAAAATGAATGTGGTATAAATCCATAAAGTAAATGGCTAAAGGACTTTTGAATAACCATCATCTGCTGTGTTTAAAACACAGATCTGAGCGGTTCACCAATCTGAAATCATGAGTCTTCACCAAACTGGCCCTTCTGAGATTTCTATTGTCATTTTATGAAATTGCCCTGCCAGTTTGTTTTTCTTTGATATTTCCCCCAGAGACGAATTATTATAAATACAACATAACCTTGATGTCTTTCTTTTATGTCATTGGAATAAACAACAACAAAAGTTCTTTTTCTTTATTGGAACTAATTTACATTATTTTCATTTGTTTGTATCTTCAAAATGTTACCAATAAAATACATTAAGCTGGTTGACATCTTCACCTTTTCTAGATACTTTATGTTTTTTCATTAGCATTTGAAAAAGTTAACTTTCAGTGGCTTTTTGTAAGTCATTTTGTTTTATGTATCTTTTGTAGTTTGTGCTTGAGGTTTGTTCCCATGCAGTATACTATATCTTTAATTTTTTTTTCCTCACCACTGATTTCTTTTCTTTCCCAAAGCATGCTGATATCTTCATAATATGAAGGGGAAAAAAAGTGCATTGGTTCTTCTTAATTTTGCTCCCCACTCAAGGTAAACCATGACAAACTCCATGAGAGATTAGACCAGCTCTTGATTTTACCAGCTTTGGTGTCTGTTCCTACAGTACCATAGCTGTTCTCTCTCAGGATAACAGTGACCTCCCAGTTGTCAAATCCAGTAGCATCTTCTCAAGCCCTTGTCCTGTTTGAGTTTCTAGACAAATAACATTACTGACATCTCTACCTCTTTTGAAATGTTCTCGTGTCTCCTGGAACATCTCCAATCTATGACATTTTTTCACACAGGTTCTTCTATTAGGTTATTATATAATGGAGGCTCCAACTATGTTTGTCTTCCATCTTTCCTGAAACAGGAAAGCAGTTGTTTACTACTCATGAAACAAAATGTATCCACTTTGAGGATTTCGACTCTCACCTGAATACAAATGACTTTTAAAGTTCTACAGAACCAAATTTCCAAAAGTTGACTCATCTTCTCTACATAGCCCCTTAACACTTCAGACTTAACTTTTCATGCCTACTCTATACACTTTCTCCTGATCTTTAAAATATTTCTCTTAATGACTCTTCTGTCACCTAAGAACAGTCTATGCTTGAACCCCAGAGTCCTCTTTTACTACTTTCTTTCTCTCTTGTCTTACATTTAATCTTCTCTGACCTGTGCCCAACCACTTTCTACCTTACGGCACTTCTCATGTAAGTGATTGAAATAGTCTTCGTCTCTTCTTCAGCCTTTTCTCTGCATTGCCACAGTTTACTTCCTGATTCATAGATTTGATACCTTCCTGTTAAAAAAATCATTTATCAGCCCCATTATTTATAGCAAAACCTCAAGATTCCTATAAAAGTCAAGACCATTCACAACTTAGATAAGGTTCCTTCAGATAAGAGCTACCTTCTTTTAGCTCTCCTCCCACCACATCCTCACTTCTCCACAGACTTTCACCCCTTAAGGCCTTGGTTCCCCATCGTATCAGACTGTTCTCTTCAGATTTGTCAAAGTCACTGTATTTATTAGAAAAAAAGGTCACTAAAATGCAATTAATTCCTTAAAGATACTACATATTTTTAGTTTTAAACACCAATCACAAACTGTTAATTTTTCTTGCTTCCAAAGCTTCTTCAAAAATATTTTCTAGAGTACATTCATTTTGTTTAGTAACATTATAATATGCATTGTGCTGTACTTTATATGAATTCATTTTGAATTCCAAGATCCTTTTGAACTCATAATACTTGTTAAGTATTAATCCTTATTATCAGGATACTCAGTTTTGAATACTTAGTATAATATAAGTAAGTACTAGTCTGGTTGTTGGCTGTTTTTAAGTTTTGAGAATAAAAATACAAAGTGAAAATTGTATTGGCTGTTACACTAAGAACTAAATAAACTATGTAATAGCAAATATTTAAAATCATTTCCTAGAATGCAGTTTTGGATCTTTTAGCTGGTGTCTTGTGCAGAAGAGATGCTTAGTGAATATTGAACTGTACTGCATTCAGATCTTGTATCTGAAACTGTATCTGATATTGTTAATACATGAGATTGAGAGAATTCCATGGTACCAGCTACTTTAGTGAGACATTTTAATAAGTAGCTCTAAATCTCTTAGATGACTGTATCAAAATGAATATTCTGAGTACTTTGGAAATTAAAGTTTGCTATTAATTCGCTTTCTAAGTTACTGATCAGAAATATACACTACATGTAATAAAAGAATAGGTAATACCTCTTCAATACATTTCATCATTAGTTTGTAGTATGCTGCCACAGGTGAATTCTGTATACTGTGACAGCAATGAATCACTTCTGCTTTTATTTTCAGTTTAGAAAAAATACTTCCAAAGCTTATTCTCTGCCCATGTAAACTCCGTTTTGTTTAAATAAAAAATACAAAACATACATCCATAGTTAAATTAGTACTGCTCATCAGTCTATTAACTTCTTTGTAGTTACCTCTTACAAAAATTTCAGGCTACAAAATGAGTCCCTTTAACTGTCTAACCTGAGCTGGTGATGCTACCCAATAGTGTGCTCTGAAATGAAAGGATCTGTGGGGCATCTGGGTGGTTCAGTCAGTTAAGCGTCCGACTCTTGGTTTCAGCTCAGGTCATGATCTCTGGGTCCTGGGATCAAGCCCCGAATTGGGCTCCACACTCAGCTGGGAGTCTGAGGATTCTCTCTCTTTTTCTCTTCTCTCTCTCTCTCCTTCTCTCTCCTTTTCTCTCTTCCTTTCTCCCTCTCCCCTCCCCCATCCCTCCACTTGCTTATACTCTTTCTTTCTGTCAAATAAATAAATCTTAAAAAAAAAAAAAAAGTCAGAGATTCTCTTCCATACAGAATCGAGCACTTCTATCCTTCCATATACCTGGAATATCCCATTGCACTATGTTTTCCTTTTCATATCATTTATGTATTTATTTTCTCATCATATAGTCCTTGAGGATAAGAACCAGATCTCACTACCTATGTGTCTCCATTACTTAGTAAATCTTGCATGGTGGACACTTAGTAAATATCTATTGAAAATTGTTTTAAAGTCTGTAGCAAAAAGGGGCACCTGGGTGTCTTAGTTGGCTGGGCATCCAACTCTTAATTTTGGCTTGGGTAGTGATCTGGGGGTGGGTCATGAGATCAAGCCCTGCATAGGGACTCCACGCTCAGTCGAGGAGTCTACTTGAGATCTTCTCCCTCTCCCTCTGTCCCTTCTCGAACTGTTTGCACATGTGTCCACACTCTCTCTCTCTCTAAAATGAGTAAGTAAATCTTAAAGGTTTTGTCAAAGGAAAAAAATAATAACCCAAGTATTAATTTCTGCAAAGCCTTCTTAGCATAGCATTACCCTTCTCATTCTTCTTCCTGCTTGGTTATCAAATAAGATTACATTCTGTATTTGCCTATTTGTTATATTGCCATGTTGTTTTTAAAAGGCCTTTAAAAAAGACCTTGTAGGGATCCCTGGGTGGCGCAGCGGTTTGGCGCCTGCCTTTGGCCCAGGGCGCGATCCTGGAGACCCGGGATCGAATCCCATGTCGGGCTCCCGGTGCATGGAGCCTGCTTCTCCCTCTGCCTGTGTCTCTGCCTCTCTCTCTCTCTCTCTGTGACTATCATGAATAAATAAATAAAATCTTTAAAAAAAAAAAAAAAGACCTTGTAGTTTATGGTTTCAGGTCTTAATTTGATTTTATTTTGTAATTTTTTTTACTGTGATTATTAATTATAATTAATGTCTTTAAAATACTGTTATTCCAGTTACAGATGAATCTATACCATCTTATTCTGGAAGTGATAAGCCAAGAAATGACAGTATGTGGTCAAAAGTAACTGAAGAAGGGACAGATCTCTCAGAACGGCTTGTGAGGAGTGGTTTTGCTGGAACTGAAATAGACCCTGAAAATGAAGAACTTATGCTGAGTATTAGCTCTCGACTACAAGCAGCAGTTGAGAAACTCCTAGAAGCTATAAGTGAAACTAGTAGTCAGGTAACCTCCTTCTGTACTAAACTGTACTACATTTTTGCAGATTTTCTTTTAAGCCAGTGAATGAAATATTTTTTATTGTCTCACAGAAATTTTGTTATGTTCTTCTTTAACAGTTTGTTATATTTGTAACAACCAATATTGATATCAACAGGTTTCTTTTCAGTTGGTGTTAATTTTAGTGTCTTGATGGACTCTTTCAGCTTCTAAAATTCAGTGTTGTTGTAATTTAAAAATTATCTAGACCCTTACAAATTCCATTTTTGATATCAAAAGAGATTTTAACTTTACCATTGAATGAAATATTCCATTATGTCATTTATTTGAAGGAATAATATAAGGACTCTTTTAAACAAACCATATACTCTAGTATGTCCCAACATACTACTATTACAGTATAATAACAAGTCAGACCTACAGTCCTTCACTTCATTTTTACATCTTTTCATGAATGTTAATAGATTACCTCACTTTACTATCTCTTAGTAGGTGATTAGAGTGAGGGTCAATTTCCACATTGAAGAAGTTTTTATAGAAATTTTAAAATTTTAAAGATATAACCATTTATAACTTAAAATGCAATTCTGTCTCTAACATTTTTACACTATGTATGATAATTATCTCTTACATTACTGTATGTAGAATTTTAAAAAATATTTATTGCTTTAAAATGAAGAAAATCCACTTATTTATTTTAAAAATGTTTAAAACAACTGTACAATCATAGCTATTATGTTAATCAAATGAGTACTCCACTGTCATCAGTTACAGGGCCAGTGTTAACATTTTCATTGATATCTTTATTCACAGTATCCTAGATCCATGTGTATTTCAGACAGTTGAGAAATTGAAAGAGTGTCTTTGATATCTTGTTATTTCTAATGTCTGGCTTTCGTTGATGCTACCTTTTTCCCTCTAAGAAATTATTCTGTTATGGAGTATTTCTGCAATAGCAGTGACTGTTGGATGTACCATATCTGACAAATATTGTTATATATTTTGTATTTTAATGCCAAATTCATGTATTTTTAGGTTAAGTTAGTGATTGAGTCCTGTCTTGGTTAGTGACCCTTGAAATTACTTTTTAACCACCTAGTATTAGGTTAATTTTTTATTATTAATCCATTTTTTTCCTCTTGGCAACTTGCTGGCACAGGCCTTATCAAGACACCATATATTTCCAGTGAAATATTTGTCTTCTGAATAGTCTTCAGACAAGAGTTTTCCCCAGGTTCATCTTCCTTATAGGGAGACAGTTTAAATTCTCTTCTGTGCAAGAGTGCAGACTATATCTTTAAGAGCAAATTACCACACACTGCAATGAGAATTCACTAGTTGGCCAGCAGAATGTATCATAATATATGTACTGTTAATTTTCTGGATTGTACCTTGATTGTCCAAATTAAGGTATTCATATTCAGTGAAGCGGGTCTCAGAAATGTTTTCATAAATTGCTGTCTTTGGGCAATTCTTGTTTTTCTGAAGCTTTCTTTTACAGCAAGTATAAAATGATTAAAAGACTTTTGCTTCAGTTACTTAAAGATTTCCGTGAGCATCACAAAGAACTAAAACAAATACAGTACTTTTGAAAACTCAAATCTCTGTGTATTTACTTTTTTTTTAAAGTCCTGGTAAGAAAAAAGGCATCAATAAAAACCAGTTTCATTTGTGTTACTAATCTAAGACATATGTTCTTGGATCAAAGAATTTTAATTTTTACCCTTTTTTTCTTCAGCCTCAGGTAGACTTAAGCTCAAACCTTGAAACTATGAATGATCTCTCATAATATAAAATTTCATAGCTATTATAAGAAAACATATTTTCTACTAAGATTTACTATTTTTTCAAGTCTTAACTGAAGCCCTGGATTCGCTTTTTTTTCAATGCTTACACATAAAACACTTTAATAATTTGCTACTCTACTGAGTCAGCTGAGCCAATTCAGGCATTTTCGGCTGTTTCTTTTCAGCACTTTTTTTTTCAGCACTTTTAAAGTTTGAGTGCATATGCATCATAATTATTCCTATTATTCTATGAAAATAATATAAATCTGTACAGAGTCTCCACATAATCCTGCCTTTTTTTTTCTTATTTCAGCTACATTAGTATTTAATTTCTGTGATTTGTACTTTTTCATACCATGAGAAAACTGGTAATACTTTTCCTTTATTAACCCCTATTAAATACTTTTAACCTGGATCTTGAACACTGTTAATAATGTTGCTGCTGCTTGATACCATTGTAAATTTTGGACAGCGTAGTTAATGCAATGCAGTTGACCTTTGAATAATACAGCTGAAGCATGCAGGTCCATTTATATGCAGATGTTTTTCAATGTATGCAGTACAGTACTGTAAATGCATTTTCTCTTATTTAAGATTTTCCTAATGCCATTTTTTTCTAGCTTGCTTTATTGTAATATATACTGTAATACAGTATATATTATGTAATACAGAGAACATATAAAATATGTGTTACTTAACTGTTTATGTCATCAGTGAGACTTCTGGTCTATAGTAGGCCATTAGTAGTTAAGTTTTGGAGGATTCAAAAGTTATATGGACTTTTGACAGTGTATCTATGTGTGGGGTCAGTGCCCCAGCCCTTGTGTTGTTCAAGGGTCAACTGTATAATATTGGTCTTTTCACAAGTACCGTGGAAAATGGTAAATAAATCAGAAGTGACCCATAGTTGGACTTATTCCTATAGGCTACTACAGAGAAAGTTCCCCCGTTAATCCATTAATACCGCCAACAGATGGCATCTCGGGTGTGGGATCCTCCTGAAACACTCATTTTCCCAGGCCAAGATCACACCTTATCACATCTGCTTGTGTGACCAGGTTGTGATGTATAGCAGGAGACTGACCACAGCAATTTGCAAATTATTCTTAATTTGTAAAATATTAATATAGCCATATGTTATTTAGCTTTTACTGTATTATTTTAGATATCAATGAACAGGTCACAAAAACTTTGCCTACAGTAGTAAGCGGTTTTCAAACTGCAGTCTCTAAACCAGCAGCATCAGCATCACTGAGGACTTCTAAATTTAAATTCTCAGTCCCCACCCCTGACCTACTGAATGATAGAGCCCAGCAACCTGTGTTTCAAAAGTCCTTTTGGTGATTCTTATTTACACTGAAGTTTGAGAACCACTGATCTAGAGATTATTGGTACCATGTTCATATTATGCTAGCTGAATTTTGAAGTGTTCTAATATCTGCTATATAAAAGGTTAAAGTGGTTTTTGCCATTGGTATAAAAATCAGATATTTCTTAATTGAAGTGTATTTTTAAAGTGATGAGAAGAGGAGCTTTGTAAAACTTTCTTTTAATCCAAATTTAGTTCACCTACTACTCTTCCATGGATGAATGTTTAAAGTCATTGACTGCTTCAGAATATTCTCATTAATAACTAAAATTATCTTGAACATGATAAATATTTTTAACAGTACATTAGATTGATACAGAATGTGTAATCACCTTTCTGAAATAACTTGTATTCCATTTTCATTTTAATGTGTCATTATTTGATTCTTCATAATGGTATAGTTCCCTTTTATCTTAATTTTTTTCACTTGTTATAAAAAAATTCTAAAGCAGAAATGAGAGACACTGCTAGTAGTCTACTTGTGCTTGCAATGACAGAGAAGTCCAGATAAGTAGCTCTGCAGAGCATACCTTAAGACTAAGAAAGAGAGTAGCATTTCATACTTTGGAGTCAGGTAGGTCCAAGTAAAGCTTATTGGAAGACTCGATGCTTGAGATGAATCATTCATTCATCTTATTTTACTAAGCACCTACTATATAATAATTACTGTTTTACATACAAAGTATAGCATTAAAGAAAATAGTCGAAATCCTTGCTCTTGTAGAGCTCAACAGTTCAGTGGTGGTGACCAACAATACATAAACATATAGTGTTCAGGTGGTGATATCTGCTAGAAAGAAAAAATAAAGGGAGATAGAGCGTGATGGGGAAAGGGGACATTTTATATAGAAAAATCAAGGAAGACCTCTCTGATGAAGTAATAGACAAGCATATTTGCTAAGTAAGATTAGGAGAGACAGCCATATAAGTAAGTAGGGGAAGAATGTTTTAGGCAAAGGAATAACAAGTGTGAAGGCCCTGAAGTGGTTGTGTGCTTATTCTTTGTGTGGCTGACAAAGAGGCCGGTGTGGCTGGAACAAAGAGAGAGGAAAGTGGGAGATGAGGTCAGAGTGGTACCTGGGAACCAGATCACATGGAATTTAGGATTTAATTCCTAATCAGATATGATGGAGTCATCATGTACAACTTTTTTTACTTCATATTTTGAAATAATTTTAGACTTAGAGAAAAGTCATAAAATAGTACAAAGGGTTTCATTCACCTTCCCCTAATGCTAACATCTTGCATAATCATATTATAATTATCAAAACTTAGAAAGTAAAACTGGTATAATACTATAACCTGGGGATCCCTGGTGGCTGAGCTGTTTAGCGCCTGCCTTTGGCCCAGGGCACGATCCTGGAGTCCCGGGATCGAGTCCCACATCGGGCTCCCTGCATGGAGCCTGCTTCTCCCTCTGCCTGTGTTGTGTCTCTGCCTCTCTCTCCTTCTCTCTGTGTATCTCATGAATAAATAAATAAAATCTTTAAAAAAAATACTATACCCTGAAATAGAAACGTTTGGATTTTGCCACTATTTCCCACTAAGTTCCTTTTCCCTTTCCAGGGTCCCAGTTGCATTTAGTTGTCATGTCTTCCTCAGCTCTCTTTTCTTTTTTCAGTTAGTAACTGAGTCTTTGTGTTTTATGACCTTGACACTTAGAAAGGACTGGCTAGTTAACTTATAGAATGTCCCTCAATTTGGATTTGTCTGATATTTTTTTATGATTGCATGAAACTTACACATTTTTTACAAGAATACCACAAAAGTGATGTGCCCTAATCAGTATCATACCAGAAGGCACATGATGTTACATATCTTATTAATGGTGATGTTAATCTTTTTTTTGTTTTTTTTTTGGTAATGTTAATCTTGATTTCTTGTGGTATCTTCTGGGTTTCTCTACTATACTATTACTGTTTTAACCTTTGTAATTACATACCTTGGAGGAGGTACTTTGAGATTCTGCAAATATCTTGTTTCTCCTTAAACTTTCACCCAGTAACTTTAGCATTTATTGGTAGATCTTGTCTGTACAGTTATTACTGTGGTATTCTAATGGCGATTTTCTATTTTCCTCATTCCTTCTTTTATTATTCTGAAAGAGCTAGTTTTTCACTCACATTTATAACCAGAATCCATGGGGCACCTGGGTGGCTCAGTGGTTGAGTGTCTGCCTTTGGCTCAGGTCGTGATCCCGGGGTCCTGGAATTGAGTCCTGTGTCAGGCTCCCCACAGGGAGCCTGCTTCTCCCTGTGCCAATGTCACGGCCTCTCTTTCTGTGTCTCTCATGAATAAATAGAATCTTTAAAATATATAATTAATATATATATATATATATATACACACACACACACACACACACACACACACAAATAAAATCAGGATCCATATGGACTCATGGCTATTTATTTTTCTCAGTGGGTTATAATTCAGTACTATAGTAATTGGTTCTGTTCCAGCTTTGGCATTGAGGACTCCTTCAGGTTGGCTCTTGTGCCTTTTTGAAGTGCTTGCTTTTTTGAGCACTATAAGTGTAACTATCAGAGTGCTTGCTTTTTTGAGCATTGTAAGTGTAACTATCAGAGGCTCCAAACCCATCTTGTGTTATTTCTGCCCTAGCCCTAGAATCTAACATTCCTCTAAGGAAATTAGGGTCCTCTTATCAGATAATGATATTTAGAAACCAACATCTGGATGCTCTATGAACTCATTGTTACTAAAGAGTCATGACTCGTAGGTCCTATTAGTAGACTGTTGAAAATATAGTGGGTATATATATATACAGATATGTATTTATTTCTGTATCTTTATGTGTGTGTGTGTGTATATATATATATATATATATATATATATATATATAGCAAAAACGTTAGTTCATACATTACGTCTAATTCTGATCCAGTACCAGAACATTCATTCTACCCTTCCCCTTTTCCTTTGTAACTTTGTTCCCGATCAGTGAGAAACCAGGGTTTCACTATCTACAGTATTTTTACTTGTTTGTTTAGCCATATATACCCATAAAATAATTTCACAATTGCTAGCCTATATCCCTGTGAAGAACAAATTATTGAGTTATTCAATAATTATTATTAGTTATTCATTGTACTCATTATTAGAGTACAATGTTTATGTACAGTACTTTTTGTCTTTAGCCTTATATAGTCAAAACTACTGTTTTTCAAAGTAGGTTAACTCTTCTCCCTCACCCTCTTCAATGTGGTTTTGTTACTCACTTTTAATACAGTTACAATCATTTGTTACAGCTTTTATTCCATTTTGAGGTCCCCATTTTCTGAAAATTCACAAATGGTAAATTTCACTCTTTATATGGGTAGTTCTATCAGTTGTGACAGATGCATAGAATGTATATCTACCACCACAAACATGGCATAGAATAGTTCCATCCCCCAAGACTCCCTGGTGCTGCTCTTTTGTAGTTAGCCCTTCTTCTACCTCCTGCCATTGGCAACCACTGGTTGCTTTCTATCCACCATCTTTTATAGCTGGAGGATGTTCTACTTTTACCAGACTGTTGTAAATGAAATAACACATTATGTATTCTTTGGGATCTGGCTTCATTGTCTTAGAGTGCATGTAAGGTTCATCAATGTTGTTGCATGTACTAATAGTTTCCCTTTTTATAGCTGAGGAGTATTTTATTGTATGGATGTACCACAATTTATTTAGAGGATATACAGATTGTTTCCACCTTTGGATCATTAGAGATTTTTGAGTAACTGATCTAACTTACATTTTTCAAAAGGATTATTTGGACCACTGTGTCAAAAATAGACTGAGGGGGTGGAGAAGTCTAGAGCAGAAGCATAGAAACCAGTTAGAGTAATTACTTGCCCAGATATACAAGTTAGGTAGTGGAATAAGAATGTGAACCAGGCTGTCTGGCTTCAAAGTTTGTGCTCTTTAACTGCCACTTTTTCTGCCCTTTGAAAATGAAAGGAATGAATCACTTTGTCAGTTAACTACTGACTGGTCATGTTATACACAGACTAAGGAATAGATTTTGAAATCTGGGGTGTCACTTGTAACCTTACAAGAGTAGTTGGATAGAGTAATGGAGGTGAAACTGTAATTCAAGAGAAAATGAGAAGAAAGGAAGTAAAGACTTAAAAGACAAGTAGACTAAGTAGTAGGTCAAGAAGAAAATTTGAGTCAAAGGGTGTAGCATATTAGTGTAAACCAGTATGATGTGTATGAGGATAGTGGATAGTTTTGTGTTACAAACATCCAGGATAGAAGGTGGGAAACTGGTAGAAGGTAAGAGCAGAGAAATAGCCTCTGGTTACAGGTCAAAGTCCCATGTAGGCTAAGGTAAGGTGTTTTAACTTCATGCTATAAAGTGTGGAGAGTCATTGAAATATTTTTGTTGAGAAAATAATAATACCAAATTTTTGTTTTAGATTCCTCAGGCAACAGTGTGATAGGTAGATGGGTAGGAAGATGGTGAGGAGAGATGCTGAATGTAGGGAAACAAGACACATTTAGAATATTCCAGGTAAAATGTGATAGAGATCAATCTAAGGCAGGAGGGAAGTGATTTTAAAACTTTTAAGAAGCTGAATTTGATAGAAATTAGTGTGACTGATCAGATATAGGGGATAAGGAAGAGGAGAGGAAACCAAGCATAAATCCTTGGTGTGTTTCATTTACTGAGATAGGAGATGCAAAAGAAGTGAGTGATGAGTTCAATTTTCGATAATCTGAGTTTGAAATACATAGAAGGGGCATCAAGTAAAGATATTCACTAGAGTCTAGAGTTTTAGTAGAACTGATTGGAAGTTGTCTTCCCTTTAAGATATTTGAAGCCATGGTCTTTAGAGTGTGTACAGAGCTATTTTTTGTGTTTGTAAATGCTTACATTCAAAAGAGAATAAAGGTAGGTACATCTACAGAAGATACCAAGAATGAGGAAGAAAAAAAAGTCAAGAAAATAATGTCATAAAAAGCCAGATAAAGAATGATTTTCCAAAAGTTGTCTTTACTATGGAAAGTCATAATTGCTGAGAATTTAGTGTCCATTGGATATTTCAACTTGAGTGTCATCAGTGACCTTGATGAAAATAGTGTCATGGAATTGGTAGAGGAGAATTCAAAATTCAGAGAATTGGAGAAATCGAGACAGTTCTGTTTTCTTTACAGGTAGTAAAGAAAAGCTTGAAAAGGGGAGAGGTTTTTTTAAGGTTAGAATAGTGTACATTGAGTAGCAATAGAGAAGTTGAAGATTGCAGATCAGAAGGGATGGGCTCTCTGGAGGCCAGGTCCTTGAAGTAGGTTAGGATGGAATCTAGAATACAGGTCGGAGGTGTGGCATTTGAATCAGGAAGACCTTCCCTCATTTAAGATTGGAGAAAAAGATTATTGCAGGTTATTTTTTTTTAATTTTTTAATTTATTTTTTATTGGTGTTCAATTTACTAACAGACAGAATAACCCCCAGTGCCCGTCACCCATTCACTCCCACCCTCTGCCCTCCTCCCCTTTTACCACCCCTAGTTTGTTTCCCAGAGTTAGCAGTCTTTACGTTCTGTCTCCCTTTCTGATATTTCCCACACATTTCTTCTCCCTTCCCTTATATTCCCTTTCACTATTATTTATATTCCCCAAATGAATGAGAACATATAATGTTTGTGCTTCTCCGACTGACTTACTTCACTCAGCATAATACCCTCCAGTTCTATCCACGTTGAAGCAAATGGTGGGTATTTGTCATTTCTAATAGCTGAGTAATATTCCATTGTATACATAAACCACATCTTCTTTATCCATTCATCTTTCGTTGGACACCGAGGCTCCTTCCACAGTTCGGCTATCGTGGCCATTGCTGCTATAAACATCGGGGTGCAGGTGTCCCGGCGTTTCACTGCATCTGTATCTTTGGGGTAAATCCCCAACAGTTATTGCAGGTTATTGTGGGCTTATGTTTGAGATGGAGGAGGAGTTCATTGAAGTCTCCCTAGTCTAAGTAAATGTCAAATATTCAAGGTTCTTTCTTTTTTAATGGTGTGGATTTATATGTTGTGTGATTTTAGTAGAAGATGTATGATTAAGCCTTGTACTTCATTTTAAGGTTTAGTTTGCTTTAGTTTCTATAGATACATTCTGCTTCAATAAAAGAACTAGTGAGCATTTTCATTACAAAGTATCAGGGTATCTATCTTATAGACTGATTTCATAATATCTATTAAAAATATTTTACTTTATGTGTTTGATTTGACAAGTGATTTGCCCTATAGAATGTCGAAATCCATGTAATGATACACTTATTATTGATGAATTATATTTAACATTTGCCCAGAGAGGCTACCATAAAAATTAGGCTTATATTCAAACTATTACAGATTCCTGTTGATTAGGAGAGCTTTTATTGTAATATGAGGAAAAGTGCTTAGAGACCACCTGCACACCCTTAGAAAGATAATCTCTTTAACATAATCTGTATTCAGTAGTCTCTTTGTGGTTCTGCAGAAAAGTTATCTTTGAGAGTATGGTTTCAGATTCTTCATTTTTGAATCAGGTAGAAAAAGAATTCAGTCTGTTCGTGGGAGTAGTTTTTCAGCAACTAAAGCTTTCCAGAACTCAGGTACTATCAAGAGATACCTTTAGGCCTCGGAAAAATTAATGAGGAACTTACTTCCACAGAATAATGATTTTGTAAATAACTCTCATGAGTTTATTATCATTTTTGAGAGTAATGGAACCTAAGCTGCGTGTTTCTGTATTTTCTCAGAAAGGATGAAACAGTTTAAGATTTATCATTAAGTTTTAAGCATAATCCAAGTGTTGAAATGCATTTTGCCATTAGATATTTCCCACAGTGTGCTTATATATATATAAGCATTGTTCAGGGCTCTGTCAGAGTACTACATCCAGTATTCAGCCTCTCTATTAAATAACCTAGAGAAACAAGTAAATAAATCAATACCCAAAAAAGAGGAACAAAAGTGTTTTACAATTTGAGAGAAATGTTTATGGGAGAAGAAGGTTGAATATCTTGACATTGTAAGATTAAAGTAAAGCTATTTAGTTTGGGAAACAGCTCTATAATCCAAGTTAATAACCTTCGAAATATGCACTAAAATCTTGATTATCTGGAACCTGGGAAATGAGCTAGTCTGGATAATTAGAAGGGTATCTTCCTAAAAATTGAAGTCATTTTGCGTTAACTGCTTTTGATTGTGAAAAGTTTAATATGCTTTCTAAAATAAAATGGAATACAATTTGTATTATTCTAATGCAGGGTAGTCTGTCTGAACATTAATTAATATACTGTCAGTTAATACAACTGTTATTAGGGGAGCTATTTGCCCCTATCTTAAGTCGTCTTTATTGCTGTTTTGAATTCCGCTTTCCCTCACTAAAATTTTACTGTTTGGTTTGTGGTTAGTGTCTTTTATTTATTTATTTATTTATTTTTAGTGTCTTTTTTTTTTTTTTTAAGATTTTGTTTATTCATAAGAGACACACAGAGAGAGAGAGAGGCAGAGACATAGGCAGAGGGAGAAGCAGGCTCCCTATGGGGAGCCTGATGCAGCACTCGATCCCAGGACCCTGAGCCAAAGGCAGATGCTCAACCATTGAGCCACCAAGGTATCCCCGTGATTAGTTTCTTAACCTTAACCTATGTTCCTAGTTAGAAGGTGATACATCTCACTTGTAGTTTTGGCCTTAAATGGATGGAAACAAGTTTAATATGCTTTCAAAAATGGGTAAACAAGATTTTAATTTAGGGTCATTTTTTTGAACCTGAATTAATATAATACATCATCAGTTCATATACTGTTGTTATGAGGGCTGTTTACCTCATTCTAAATCATCTTAATCTGCTAGTTTTTTGAGTCTTTTTCACCTCCCTCGTTTTTTTTTTTTTCTCTTCATTGTAGCTAGTTCTTATCTTGACCTGAATGTTTCTGTATATAAAGAGATACTTCTTACTCTCAGAGTTTTGTTTTTGCTTCAAATAAGAAAAATTGTATACTAGATTATCAAAATAAACTATAATTTCCAGAGGGAGCCAGGAAAGAGTAATTTGAGAGTTATATGATATGGTAAGCATGGATGCTGTCCGTTCATAAAGCTGAGCAGCTAGGATATGGACAATTTTGTATCTGCTGAAGATCCAGAAAAATCAGATGTAGCTGAACCAGTATAGGGTTAGGCCTCCATTTTGTACAGATATTAAGACTTCTTCACAGACTAACAGGTGGGCTCACACTGAAAAAAGTAATAAACAGAAATTTGTCATTGTCCAATCCAGTATTAAAATAGACAGCTGCACCTCCCCCTCAGAGCATTTACCTGTAGATTCTGGGTTTTCTGTAGAAAATTTTATTTACTTTTCCCTAATTTATTACCTACTATGAAGGCTTTGAGTGTTTGGCTCCTTTATAAACAATTTTGTGTAGTGAAAGTGGCTATAAAATGGATTTTTGTTGCTACCACCCTCTTGATTTAGTATGGGTTTTTCCATAGTAGATAAAAGGCTTTAGTTTTATGGGTTTAGGATATTTAGTTACTGGATAGAGAAAAGGCACCACAATGAAAGCTTTTTCTTTTTTTTTTTTTTTTAAGCTTTTTCATGTATTTGAAACAACTCTCACTATTGAGACTCTTTTGATATTAAAAAGTAAGTTGTTAAAAAAAAAAAGTAAGTTCATCTTTTAAAATTCTATATGTCTAGTTTATTCACTGCTGCCGACATTTCTGGAGCTACTAGAAGACTATTCTATGCAACTTGCACTTTTGAGTTTTAGTCAGAGTTTGTAGGATACCTTAAGTGGTATAATTACCAAACATCTTACATATAATGCAGCTTTTTAAAGAGCATTTTTTCCCTTAACATTCACTCTGAAAACAATTCAATGAGGAAATAGGTTATAACTGAACTATCTGTATTTAGTTCTAGTGACTGCTGAAAAGAATATTATTTTAAGGAACTAGCAAAAGGAAATACTAAGTATTCCAGAAATAATTATGATTATTCTATATACTTTAAGAACTACTTGGTAATGTGGACTCAAACCTACTTGATTTTACATTTTCAAATTCAAACATTTTTTTAAAGATTTTATTTATTTATGAGAGACCCAGAGAGAGAGGCAGAGATATAGGCGGAGGGAGAAGCAGACTCCCTGTGGGCAGCCTGATGTGGAACTCCATCCCAGGACCCTGGAACTATGACCTGAGCCAAAGGCAGACATCAACCACTAAGCCACCCAGGCGCCCCAAATTAAAACAAATTTTTAATAGGATGGAAAAATACTAGCTTATCTTAGAAATATTATAAACTTGTCTAAATACCCTTCTCAAAGCTCTGACGTGGAACTTGGATCCTGTTAGGCAAGCTTTTTTTGTGGGCGTATTAATTCACATTCCACCTGTCAGTACCTATAGGTAAAGACATGAAACCACACCCTCTGTTCTGACCTTTTCCTCAGGGGACACTGACTAGAATCCTTTGGCTCAGCATGAGAGGCTATTTGAATAGCTCAGTTGAAGAGCTTTTACTTTTGAATTGAGTGAAGCAGCAAGAACGGAAATAATGTTGCAACTACATTTCTCAAGACTGCTACTATGGAGATTTCCTTGACCTTCCCTGCCAGGTTCTGTTTGGAAGGCTTACTTATTTCCAGATATATCTGCTACTGAAAGCAGTTTTATGACTCGTCTAATTAGATACTTGTATTTTCATCTTTCCATTCTTTAAGGATTTAATTAATTATTCTGGTTAAGAAGGTATTTGCCTGCTTTTATTTTTGTTGTCTTTGTTTTTGTTTTCTGTTTTTTTTTTTTTTTATCAAAACTAATGGAAATGTAGTTTTTAAAAAATAGATTTGTGGGTTTTTTTTCTTTTGTTGTTTATTTGTATGAATTAATGCTTATTTGATGGTACTAAAAAGACATTTTCCTACCACTATGGTATATCTTGATAAACTAAAAAGAACTTTTTAATGTAGAGAATAACTGTTAAAGCAAGTGAGGAAAATTGGCAACTGCACCTACTAGAATGGATTCTTACGGTACCTACTTGGCTACTCTCAAACTCAGTGGCTCGTGGTTGGAAGAACAAGATGAAGACATTTACGAGGTTGAATCTCGTGTGCCTTTACCACATCCTTTTCCTCTATGTGAACATTTGGATGAAAATAACTCTATAATAATTAATACTTCTATTTTTCATTTTATTCATAAAAGAAATGGACACATATTAAAGCTTATTTCTAAAATTTCACTGCCTACCCCTCCTTATTCAGTAAGTATAAAAAACCTAGTTTCTTATACTTTGTTTATACTTTCAGTTTTTTATACAGTTAAAAAACCTGTATCATTAAAAAAAAAAAAAACTGTATCATGAGAAATGAACTTTAAATGTCCTTAGTAAGGCTAAATCGAATAGAATCCTGCTTTATTATTGTTTCATGTGTTACTACTCATTTATCCTGAATGTATTGAAGAGCTAAATTTGGTCTCAGAGCCCCAACTTGGCTATGTTTCTTATTCCAGAAAGCAGAGTGAGATAGTATTACAGTTTTCCATGCCAGGCAAGCTGTTTAAATAGATCTTGCTTGTCCTTAAGAATCTTGCTTTTATATGTTTGTGATCTCAATCCTGAGTAAAAATGAAATTATAATATATGAAGGAATGAGTGTTGTAGTACTTAAAACAGCTAAGTCAATTGAGCCAGTCAGGAGATGTTTAAAATCATATGGTATATTGGCTGTAGTTCAAGACCAGGAAAAAGAAAATATGGATTCTAATTTTAATTTTCTTGTTAACTCATAAAGGAACTTATTTTTAATATCCCCACCAATCCTGTGAGGAAATACTGTATTCTACCTTTTATGTGAAATGTATTTTATAGACATTGTTGAGTATTTAGCATAGTTAGCATTTCTGGTTTATTTAACATGTAAGTATATTGTGAATGATTCACTACAAGTTATCCAGTATAGCTACAAGTTATCCAACACTTTTTATGACTTTCATGGCTTTAATTATAATACACTAGCTAATATTTAACAGGCCAGATGGTTTTCAGAATAGTTTTTTGTTACCTCTCCTGAGACTTTTGTATTAAAGTGATATAGTTATTAATGTATACTCTATACTTTTAATGTAATGATAAGTTTTTTATTTAAAAGTACTGAATATAAATTTGTGTGTATTTCATATTGTTAATATTAGATATATGTATTAGGAATAAATCATAGCTTAACCAGTTAGAAGAGGCTTTTTAAAGAGTATTTAGGGTGCCTGGGTAGTTCAGTCGGCTAAGCATCTTGCCTTCAGCTCAGGTCATGATCTCAAGGTCCTGGGATGGAACCCCATGTCCGGCTCCCTGCTCAGTGGGGAGCCTGCTTCTCCCTCTCCCTCTCCCTCTGCCATTCCCCCTGTTTGTGCTCTCGCTCTCTCTTTCTGTTAAATACATCAATAAATATGTGAAATCTTTAAAAAAATAAAAAAAATTAAATTAAAAAAATATAGAGGATTTAGATAAACATTTGAAGGAAGTCTCTTATTTCAGTAAAGTGCCATTTGCTATAATAAATGAAATTTGGTTGCTAACTTTACTGTATTTGATTCTTCTAACTTTTTTGTTTTGTAAAACTGAGTTATTTCTTCTGGTTTTATGGTAAATATTTAAATATACTTTAAGGCTGCTTTGTATCTTGTCAAGAAGTAGAACATTAGATGCAGAAACTTAATTTTCTTATCTAAATCAAGTATTTTGTTATAAATGCTAAATGCCTTGTTGTGTTTGTATAGTAAATTTGAAAAAGGGAAAAAAAAAACCCTCCTGTCCCTCTTAATAAGAGCTTTGAACTCTTAGAAATTTCATGTATTTACCAGACAACTATTTTGTAATGTATAGAAAAAAGCTACAGATCTACCTATGTAGAAGCAATTGATATGTTTTGAAAATATAGGCTGTGGCTATATTCAGAAGAGTAGCTATATATAAATTAGTTTATACTTATGGTTCTGTTTCTTATAGTAAAAATCAGTGTATATTAGTTATCTACATTTAAAGGAAAATATTATTGCCAGTCAAAAGTAAAATTATATACATAAAGCTTTATTTTTGTTGAGGTAACAAGGATATCACAGATATTTTAGGAAATACTTTGTGATTTAAGATCTATGTCGCTATCCAAGTCTTAAATGCAAATTCATATTATCCCCAAGTAATAAGCTGCGAATAATATTTAACACATCCTGTTAAATAAAACAAGAATAATCGCATACTAGATATTTTGGAAATTGACTTAAAAATCTTTATTTAGTATCTCTAAAATCTGTTTGCTGTGGTAAATCCTAAGATATGAAGAGCAGAAGTCTTTAAGAATAAAATACTCTTAAAAATCATGATTTAATAATACATTATTGATATTTGACTGTAAATTAGAAACCATTACTTTTGATTCATACTTTAAACGTAAAACATGGTAATATCTTTCTAATATACTAAGTACTATATATAATTTTACAAATTCTTACAACATTGTGAGCCTATCATTAATATATATGGTAACTGCTTTTTAAAGTTTTTTTCAACAGTGTTAATGTTATAGGACTAAGTATTAGAAACATTTGAGGTCAGTTTTTTCTCAGGTTGTTGTTTAAATAAAAACAGGGACACCTCAGTAGCTCAGTTTTTTAAGCATCTGCCTCTTGATTCCGGCTCAGGTCATGATCTCGGGGCCCCATGTCACACTGTGTGGTGGGAGTGAAGCCTACTTAAGATTCTCTCCCTTCCCCTCTGCTTCTGCCCCACTGAACTCCCGCCACCCCCACCTCCTGCTCATTCGAGTGCTCTTTCTCTTAAAAGTAAAAACATAAGCAGGTGCTGGTAGTCAGAAGTTCAGAAAACTAAAGCAGGGACAGCATTTCTCTATAATTTCATGGAATTGGTAACAGTGATCACTGTTTTTTGAGAGCTTTGGCTTGAGTATGTATTTGACTATCATTTTTAAAAATTGTGTAAGAATATAGTCATGCCAATAACAGCTTTTAAGGAGGCTGTATGTATGTGTAATTATGAGTAATGCCTCTATATTCTCAGGTTTTCAAAATAAATTTGAATATTCATATAGAGTCCTATAGATGTTTCACAGATGGACAGAAATAAAAGCTTTAAACGTAAAACATGGTAGTATCTTTCTAATATACTAAGTACTATATATGTGGCTTATAATAATTTCATTTTGTTGTGCCACTATAGTTTTGTTAATTGATGCTACTATATTAATCATATATTAGTTTCTCATAGTGTATAGCAGGAGTCCACAGTCCATAAATGTTAAATATAAAAGATACTAAGTTTTTCATAGACTACAATTACAGAAAATTCTTCAGAAAATACAAGAGCCTCTGTGTCACTAACTTTATATGTCTTTCTATTTATATAAAATGGTTTATTTCCAAAAGAGGCATTTTTTTGTTTAATAAAATTAGAATACATCTCTTACAGAAAGTTGTATGTGGCTAAATCTACTTGTATACTGACTTTTTCCACCTACTAATGTCAGCATGCACTAGAAATAGTAAATGTCTAGAGTTAAACAGTACGTCTTTATTTTTTATTTTTTTATTTTTAAAATCATTTTTGTAAGCTTTAGTGGGGAATGACCTTGGCATTCCCAACACTTTGTCTTTCTTCATGTATGCTTTCCCTCCTTGTTTAGCTTGAACATGCGAAAGTTACACAGACAGAGTTGATGCGGGAGTCATTTCGACAGAAACAAGAAGTGACAGAGTCCCTTAAGTGCCAAGAAGAATTGCGAGAGCGCCTTCATGAGGAGTCCAGGGCCAGGGAACAGCTGGCTGTGGAGCTCAGTAAGGCTGAGGGTAAGCAACCTGCCCTTAGCAACTGAGGGTGGAAAAATTTCAAGTTTAAAAATAGAGATTTTTTTTGATGCAGGCCAGATTTGGACATTGCCAGATTGGACATTACATAATTTAGAGTGACCACTGAAATGTAGTTGGAATTTGTCTTCAGAATTTCTCAGGCAATTTTAAAAACTGTGTATATTTTTAATTATTGGAAAGAATTTAATAGAATTATGAAACCATTAAAATTTTTAGAAAGATATAGAAATAGATGATGGTGATTTAGTACCATGATCCCACTACTCTACATCAAGTCTCCTAAGTTAGCAATGAAAAGACTGAAGCTACAAGATGTTAATAAATTGTTCAGGGTCACCATTAAGTGGTGATGCCAGGCTTTATGCCTCCATACTGTTAGCAAACACTGTTTATATTCTCCATACTGTTGTGGGTGTTGGCCTTCTAGTGTCACTTAAAATACCAGCTTTCTCTGATATATTTAAAATGTGATTTGGTTTACAAACATCTGATTTATATTAAGCTTTCCAGGAACCTGTTTATATCTGTGTAACAAAGTGTGTTACACCTACATGATGTGATACATTAGCACAGCAAAGTAACAAAGTTCAAAGGAACTTCATATTTAGGCACAAAGGTTAAGAAAAAGGTTGCATTGAATGTACCATAATTGCTACTATCATCAGCAGATTCATTCAAAATATATAATATGTTGGAATGAAGTTTTGCTAACAGTACACCTTTTATTATTTATAGAACACCAAAAGGTAAGATTTGAAATGAGTTATAATCCCATTCCCTATTAATTTTATCTTATAGGTGTCATTGATGGTTATGCAGACGAAAAAACTCTTTTTGAAAGGCAAATTCAGGAAAAAACTGACATAATAGATCGTCTGGAGCAGGAATTGTTATGTGCAGGTAATAGACTACAGGAATTGGAAGCAGAGCAACAGCAGATCCAAGAAGAAAGAGAATTACTGTCCCGACAGAAGGAGGCTATGAAAGCAGAGGCAGGCCCAGTTGAACAACGTATGTATTTTTAGACTTTGTATAGGAAACATTTTAAAAGTTCAAGATGGTTCTTTTCCGTTTCATTGCCTTTATTCGTGTATTTCATATAGGGACTGAAAAATTACAAAACCATCTCCTGCTTTGCTAAATGTTTTGGTAGCCGACCATGAGGAGTCAGGGTTGGTGTGTTTGGTTTATTTTTCTTCTTTGCTTTCGCAGATTTTAACAGGAAATAGCTCAAACTTCTGCCTTAAGAGAAAGCTGCATATAATGAGGAGGGTCTTTTTTAAACTGTAAGATTGTTCTTCTAATAGCAGAAAGGCAGTAAAAATGTTTACTTCGATTGAATAACTAACAAAACTGACCCAATACTAGTAGCAAGCAGGTCGGGGGAGATTCCAGCCTGTAGAGAATAGATTGAAAAGGTCAGTGACTCTTAGAAGCAGGCTGACATCTGGTTTAATCTGTGTAGGAGTTCAAAGAAGATACAATTTATAAATAACCTTTAATCTTTTTCTTAAATGAGAAAGTAAGCACGATATCTCAGTTTTTTGGCAATAAAAAGCCAGTCATTATAACAGTGGACCTTTAAATTATTTTTCATATATTCTCACTTTTATATTACACATGCAGTTAGAATTATAAATGTATAGTTTCATCAGTTGAATTTTACCAATTTAGAAATACAGCATACATTTTTGTAATATGGTGCAGTTGTTTCTGGTGTTCAGATTTGTTTAACACAGGTTTAGATTTGGACTTTTTAATGTGCAAAGTATATATATCATACATGTAAAATATTCAAGAAATAGTGGGACATCAAAATATTACCAATGGAATCACTTCTCGGCCTTTTGGCTAAGATCAAGTGAAAATATTACCAATGATTTCAGCTTTTACTTCTTTTGTGTGTATGTATTATCCCATTTTATTATTTTTTTAAAAGTAAAATTATGCATTTTGTTCATTCCATTGGCTGAGAATCGCTCTATTGTACAAATACAGTATTGTACAAAAAAATAACAAAATGTTACAAATAAAAAAGTACAAACTGCAGCACTTAATAAATATGACTAGAAGTGGAAATGAGATAGATTTTAGGTTGAGAACATTGTTTGACCCAGCAAACCATACAAGATCTGTTTACAGACATTTTTATTTGTACATATGTATTATCCTATTTTAGGAAATAGACATGTAAATTATATTTTTGTTCTGTGTGTGTGTTTTCTTTCTATTCTTATAGGACTAGTAAATGCTGCAGTCGATGCAGCACCTGGAGCAGGTGTGTTTATACAGTTGCATGGCCAGTCTTTGGGTGGTAAACTTACAACTCCAAAATTTGGGTGACCCATGGATTTTCAATCACATACTCTACTTTTCCAACTAACGTACCTCTAATTTTGCTGTTGTGTTTCATACTTACGGTTTTTCTCTTTAACAAAAAACTTTACTTACAATAAAATACAAAAACAATTTTTATTTGAAATTAACAGCCCAGATTTAGTGATCATCATCTTATATCTGTTTTTCCACAAAGCTTACGACCATTTGAATTTTTTACTTAAACTCTTGCAGCCTATAACTTCAAAATGCTCTTTCTAAATCAGGAAATATAAGATGATGGTAACGAAAGGATCAATGAAATTTAGTGAAGTAAAGAGACTTTCTGGTTCATTTACTCTTGTATTAACTTCTAAATCAATACTGTTTTAAAAGGAAAGCTATTTTCTATGGATTCCTAGTCCTGAGTACGGTGTCGGCAGACTGGTTAGTGTAAAGACTCTCTGGTCATTTTCCTTTATTTTTTCATTAGAGAATTGTTTTACTTTGCTATTTATACTTTTTATATTATTAATATTAATAGCTAACACTTATATAGTGCTTACCATATTCTAGGCACTATTCTTTAGATATATTAACTCGCTTGATCCACAATAACTCTTATAGATCAGTACTATTACTCCCCCCAGTTTATGTATAAGGAAATTGGAGGACATCATGTTAAATATCACATAGAAGATAAGTGGCAGAGCTAGGATTTGAATTCACAGTCTCTGCTCTGAAGCACTACACCATACTGCCTCTCATACTTGTCAGTTTTTTCTTGATAAACATTGTATGAGCATGTAAGACTAACTCAGGAATATGGATCTAATAAGGAGAAAGACTAACAGGAAATTCTGATTGTAGTTGTATTTTCTTCCTGTAACTCTTGGCTTGGTTAAAAATTTACAGTATTTGATCTTCATGTGTATTGTGTATGCATTTAAAAGTGACTTTATTGGTTTGGAATTAATTGATTTTTGCCTGAGGTGAGTTATTTCTGTGCTTAAAAAATTTAATTAGACTTTATTCTTTTCCTTGTAGTGAAAGTGGATTTTTTGTTTTTTTTGTTCATTTGCTTTAGCATTTTGAAAGTATTGTTTTTAGTGACAGGATGATTCTTTTTGTATGTTGTATTACAACATAATTTTTTGATACTAGCTTGCTTATGTTATTTTGATATTTTCACAAGAACATTTTCCTTTTTTCCATGAGTTTGAAATCTCAAATTTCTTATATCATGAAGATAAAATTTGAGCATAGTTATGGGTGATTTCATTATCTTAATTGTGATTTAACTTAGAATATTTTTATATTTGTAAACAGAATTACTGCAGGAGACAGAAAAACTAATGAAGGAAAAACTAGAAGTACAGTGCCAAGCTGAAAAAGTACGCGATGACCTTCAAAAACAAGTGAAAGCTCTAGAGATAGATGTTGAGGAACAAGTCAGTAGGTTTATAGAGCTGGAACAAGAAAAAAATGCTGAGCTAATGGATTTACGACAGCAAAACCAGGCACTGGAAAAGCAATTAGAAAAAATGAGAAAATTTTTAGATGTAAGTATTCTCAACTTGAATATTGATTTTTTTCAGTGGAATGCTTACTTGCTGCTACTCTAGGTTGTGAATTTTGAGTTATGAAGAGGCCCTTAAATTCTAACATTTTCCTCTATATGTGTTTTCTGCCAATTAACTGAAAAGTATTCTAAATAAAAATTCTAATGATTTTTATTATACACCTATCACAGCTAAAAGCAGTACAAGCAGATTATGAATAAACCCTTAACAGTTAGCCTTTCCAAATTCAGAGTTAAGAAGTTAGTCCAAGTGTTCCTTTAATCAACTGCCAGTGCAGGCAAGGATCCTAACTGGCCAACACTCTTTCACCCACAGAATACACACAGTAACTGTGCTTTTGAAAATGACTGGGGGACTGGAACAGTTGTTATGCTATCATTAGTCTCTTGCAAGATGTTATTAAATCTCTACTTTCACATGGATTTTCCTCTTTGGGCTTTCATTTAAGCCCTGATATACTCTTAATATATTAAAGAATCAGATTCTGACACATTTTATAATTTTGATATGAAACCTAGATTAGGATGAAAGAAATTGATTTACTAACCAATTTGTTCTCCTATTTTTTTTTTTTAAAGATTGTATTCATTTATTCATTAGAGACATAGAGAGAGGTTGGCAGAGACACAGGCAGAGGGAGAAACAGGCTCCACGCAGGGAGCCCAGCCCGACAAGGAACTCCATCCCGGGTCTCCAGGATCCCCCCCACCCCTTGGGCTGAAGGTGGCACCAACCCGCTGAGCCACCGGGGCTGCCCTCTTATTTTTTTTTTTTTAATGACTAAATTAACACTGAAATTCCTCTTTTGTTCCGAAAAAGTAAACTCACTTGTGGGTGAATATTTTTATTTCATTCTATATTGAACATTACTTGAGTTTTTAGAAATGTTGTGCTTCAAATAATATTTAAATGCATAAATTTTTGTTAAAGAATCCAGATAGGCTATGTACCATATAAAGATGTTATCTTTGTAAACCTTTTGGTTTAGGGTATTCTGTGGTTATCAGTTGTTTTATCTTCAAACAAAACTGTGTGTATAACTAAAGGGAAGTAGCAGAAATAAAAGCTTCAATAGATGTTGTTTCTTCTGTTACTGTTGTTTAAACTTTAGGAGCAAGCCATTGATAGAGAACATGAGAGAGATGTATTCCAACAGGAAATACAGAAATTAGAACAGCAACTTAAGGTTGTACCTCGATTCCAGCCTATCAATGAACATCAAACTAGAGAGGTAAGAACTTTACTGGTGTTGTCCGCCTTACAGTAATTTGTATATTGAGTATAAATAAGATGTGTATTGTGAAAAACTTAAAGGAAATTATTCTTATTATATGTAAATCTTCAAAATCAGAAAAGTATAAAAGGTTCTTGAAACTCTGAAAATTGTTTACATTGAAATTTATCTTCTAGTATTGCCCAATTAAATAAACTTTATTTCTCTATTCCCATTCCCAAAAAACTAATCAAAAGAATTATCTGTATTTACTTTTTACTTCCCCATCTTGCATTCTTTTCTCAGTCTCCTGCAGTAAAGTTCCAACCCCTCTATCTAAAGGAGATTTTATATCCTCTGTTTCATTGAAATGATTCTTGTAAAGGTTACCAGCCTGATGTCTTTGTCCAATAATCATCTCTCTGTCTTCATCCTATACAACCATTCAGATGCTTTCATTAAAGCCTTCTTCTTTAAACACTTCCTTCTCTTGGCTTCTGTGACATAACTACTTCATTGGTTTCTTTCTCTGATCTTTGTTTCTCAACCCAAAATAAATGGTGGAGTACCCCAAGACTTAGTCTTGAGCCCCCTTCTTCTTTCCTATTAACACTCTCTTTCAGGTAGTTACATGTAAAGGACTGTGCATTAATCTCCAGCCCTGACATCTCTTTTGAACTCCAGGCTCGAATACTCAGATGCTCACTATATATCTCGATTTAGATGTCTCAAAGTGAACATGCTCAAAAGAGAGTTCTTGATTCCTAACTAGCCCCCACCAGAGAAAGACAAGAATAAAACATGTTCCTTCTTCATTTTAGTAAATATTATACCATCTTCACCTTCCTCATTGCTAAGGTGTAGTATTCATCCTTGATTCCTCTCTTTTTCCCAATTCCCACTTCCACCCCATCAGTGAATCAGGTTGCACTACATCTTATATCTTCCTGTTCTTTCCATTTTCATTCATCTCCTTAAATCCTAGCTGGCACTGTTTGCCTGGATGATTTTGGTAGCCTCCTTACCACTCTTCCTGCTTCTACTTTTTCATCCCAATTGTCTATTTCCTCATATAGAAACATAGAACCCCAAATTTACCAAATGAATACTGCATGAATGAGAGAAGACTTATTGCATAAATTGCTAACAATGGCTTGTAATGGTTACGAAGAAATTCTGCTTGGCATTAAGTTTGAATCATGGCTCTGCCATTTACCAGCTGTATGACAATGGCTAAGTCACTTTTTAAAACTTTCTAAAACTTGTTTACTCACTTCTAAAATAGAAATTGTAATGGAACCCATCACATAGGAGTATTGGCCTGCTACATAGTGAAGACATAAAATTGTTTTCAGAAATAATAATTTTTTTAAAATCTTAATTGTATTTAATTTCTATACAAATAATTGGATTTCATTTCTCTTTAAAGAATTTCAAAGAAGCATAGAATATCTATAAACTCATTATAGTAAAGTGTTTTCTACATTCTCATTGAAGTAATCTGATATAAAATAGCCTTATCTACTAGAGCAGTAGGAAAGTTATCAATCCCCACAGAGTTTGTAGTTACTGCTCGTATTCCTAGTATATTTTCAGCTTTTGCAAAATAGCTAGATTTGTTGAAACTCAAAAGAATATTTAAGGTCTAAACATTTCAAAAAAAAAAAAAAAAAAGGTCTAAACTTCTTGTCATTTCCTGTTACTCATTTTCATATATTTGAAAACTGTGACCTACCTCATTCAGGAAAGCTTGAACTAACAGGGATATGTATATTAGATTTTTTTCCTGGAACGTTGTGATCCATTTGTTTTGTCTTTACCTTACCAAATCTGATTTCCCAGATTCTGATTTTCTCAAGATCAAAACAATCTAACTATAACAGTATATTGTACTATTTTGCTGCTTTGTTATCTTTTTTCCTTGACTGTACTTCAAATCTTAATCTACCTATTATTGTCAAAAATTTCTCAGTGACTTTGTTACTGTCATCCTTGAACATGTAATTATAAATAAGTTTGCGTTTGTTTTAATGTTTTGAGGGTATCATTTTAGATAATTTCCTTAAAGTATCTCACTGAAGTAAGCTAGAATTCCTTTTTTTCTTACCATCACACTTCTTTTTTTTAGTAAATTTTCTCTCCTTTCTTGATGAGAATGAATTTCATAAACTATCTTATTAATGCTTCCTGAATCCTTCCGTCACAGAGCCATTATCTTGAATGGACCCTACTTATCAGAATTACTTATGGAAGTGTTCAGATTCCTCTCATCATTCCACATTCCCATCTCTATTCTGTGCTGCAGGAATACATAGGCTGAAAAAGCTTTCTGAGTGACCATATTAAACCTTCCTATTTCTGTGGTGTTTAGGACCCCTCAGTATTGTATTTACATATATATATATATATATATATATCAATTTTAACCATTTGTGGAAAGAAAAGTAGATTCCATGTAAGATTTTTTAAGGTTATTTTATCTCACATAAGAGTGTAAGTCAATAGTTTGCAAATTTGTCACTTCTATTAGATTTTAGTGTGGTTGTAACCAATACAGCTTTTACTTCAACATTATTCAAAAATGTAAGTATCTCAAAAAAATGTAATTATCTGTCCTCATAGCTGGAGAAAGTCTTTGTCTTAAGAGAAACAACTTTTTGTAAAGGGTTGATGAGAACAGTATTATTTTTGTTTTGTTAGTACCACTTTGTTTTGTCAACTTAGAAAACTTCGTTATAGTTGGAGACAATGATTGCTATCCTTGTCAAAAATAAAATTAGCATAAGATCTGAAAATACTTTTTGAAATGAGGATAGATAATTAGCTTGTTGAAATTTTTTTAATTACAATTTACTTATTATATTTCCAGGTTGAACAGTTAACAAATCATCTGAAAGAAAAAACAGACAAGTGCAGTGAGCTTTTGCTCTCTAAAGAGCAGCTTCAGAGGGATATACAAGAACGGAATGAAGAAATCGAGAAATTGGAGTTCAGAGTAAGGGAACTGGAGCAAGCCTTGCTTGTTAGTGCAGACACTTTTCAAAAGGTGTGGCATTTTCTTTATGTTAATTTTATTAAATGTTTTAATGCAGATTACTCTTAGTCACATAAACATCAGTTCCTTTAAATAAAAAATTGTTACTGACTTTTTGTTGTTATTATTACAAAACATAAAGAGACCTTTATGTCTTCAGTGACATTGTAACTATATCTGTTTATTCTTATCTCCAGATGTTATTTGCTACCTTAATCCTGAGACTAACACCTTAGTCCTTTCCTGAGAAAGGAAGATTAGTTAAACCAGAAGAATTAATTATTCTTTTTAACAATGAGTATCCTTTTTTTTTTTTTTTTTACAATGAGTATCCTTTTAACAATTATCCTTTTAACAAGACCTTAGTCCTTTCCTGAGAAAGGAAGATTAGTTTAAACCAGATGAATTAATTATCCTTTTAACAATGGTTGTGACTATGGAATAATAGCCACGTGAAAAAGCAGTGGACACCAGCTGAGGCTTGATGCTCTATCCAGACTAAAAAGGAATGAAGTCTATTCCCATTATAATGTAGAAAGCAAGAATGAATCAAGGAAGAGCAGGAAAGGAAGGTTAGGAAGGGAACAGTTCAAGGGATAGTCTGTTTTATCTGAGGAATGTATTTTAAGAGTGTCAAACATTCCTGTTTGAATTTGTATAAAAATGCACTCAAAAGTGAGTATCTATAAATTTCATTATTCACTCATATAGAATATCAGCTGCTAATTGGAGAAATGAAATTTCTGTGTCTCTAATTAAAGTGGATAATCAGGATTTAATGCCTAAAGTTTTGAAAACATTCTTATATTTAAAGGTAGAGGACCAAAAACAGTGTGGAGCTGTAGAAGCTAAAGCAGAATTGTCCCTAGAAGTACAGTTGCAGGCTGAGCGCGATGCCATAGACCGAAAGGAAAAAGAGGTAAGGAGTTTATTTCTAATGACAAAATGTAGTTTGAATTTTTTTTTTTTTTTAAGATTTTATTTATCTATTCATGAGAGACACAGAGAGAGAGGCAGAGACACAGGCAGGGGGAGAAGCAGGCTCCACGCAAGGAGCCTGATGCGGGACTCCACCCCGGGACCCCAGGATCACGCCCCGGGCCGAAGGCAGGCGCTAAACCGCTGAGCCATCCAGGGATCCCTTGGTTTGAAAGATTTTAAACAATTTAAATAAGTCAGCTTGAGAATATCATTTGTACAGAATAGAGTTTAGAGTCTAAAACCAAAGTTTATATGATTTTAACTTGAAGACAATAAAGATTTGGACAAATAAGCTGGTATGAGGAAGAGTTCCAGGCAGAGGGGTCAAATATGAAACCCTGACCCCTGACACAGGATGAAGTTTTAAAGACAAAAAGAAGGGGCGCCTGGGTGGCTGAGTCAGTTGAGTGTCTGCTTTGGGCTCAGATCATGATCATAGGGTCCTGGGATCGAGCCCCACATTGGGCTCTCTGCTCAGTGAAGACTTTGGTTCACCCTTTCCCACTGCTGCACTCCCTGCTTGTGCTTGTGCTTTCTCAAATAAATGAGTAAAATCTTTTTAAAAATAAATTAATTAAATAAAAACAGAGAAGGTAAATACAAATTGAGTGAAGAGGACAGTGGAGAGAGTGTTGTGTTAGAACAAAAGGCATTATCTCTTTTTTCCTGTTTTACCATGGGCTTTGAAGTATTGATACTTTGCAATAGTTCTTTTTTTTTTTTTTTACTTAAGAAACTTTAAATAATAATACATTTAAAAATAATAAAATAAATAATAAATAATAAAATTTTTTAAAAGTTTCTTGCCCTGGGAAGTTATAGTGCTATTTTACAATATACTAAACATGTTCTTAAAAGATTAACAATAAGGGGGGAAAAAAAAGATTAGCAATAAGGTAATTATATAAATTGTCCCATGTTTTTCTACTCCCTCCCTTCTCAAAAAAAAAAAAAAAAAAAGAAAATCCACTTTTATTTTTTTTTTTTTAATTTTTTATTTTATTTTTTATTTATTTATGATAGTCACACAGAATGAGAGAGAGAGAGTCAGAGACACAGGCAGAGGGAGAAGCAGGCTCCATGCACCGGGAGCCCGACGTGGGATTCGATCCCGGGTCTCCAGGATCGCGCCCTGGGCCAAAGGCAGGCGCTAAACCGCTGCGCCACCCAGGGATCCCGAAAATCCACTTTTAATATAGTATCTAAGACATATTATTCTCTGCATTATAATCTATCATTAAAAATACTTAAGGTTTTTTTATATTACACGTTTATTTCCATATAATTTTCTCTGGATACTTAATACATTTTAACAAATATTTATTGAACTTAAACAGTAAATAAATGTTAATAAGTGCTTTGGAAAATATCAGAATGGTTTAGACATAATCTAAAATCCAGCTCAGAACACTTGTGGTTTAGAGGGAGAAAAAAGCCATCTACATAAATGATGAATAGAAATGATCATCTCCATGAGAAGGATTATTTTCTTGCTATCCTATTATAATGACTAATGTTTATCCTAAAAGATTCTTGATTATTTTGCTTTTTTGGTTTTCCACAACAGACAGAGAACACTTGTTTATCTGTAACCACTTCTGTGTGTTTTGAAAAGCATTAACATTTAAAGTACCTTAGGGAAGTAAAGTAAATTTCTGGTAAAGAAATTGCCCTCTAAAAAGAGAGACAGTCAAAACTGGACCCCAAAACAATGACGATAGTTAATTATGGGTAGTTGATTAAGTTTACTGACTTGATATTTTAATTATCTTCTGAAGTTTATAGAACATTACTGACACTTTAATTTCTCAAAGGAAGTATCCAATAGCTGTCTACCTTTTACTCAGAACCATAGTTGTTCAGAACTACAAAGAGACCGGTCAGCCAGCTTCTGTCTGCCAACTCCCAGAGTTTATAGATAAGATAGAGCCAGACATGTTGAGTAAAGGGTTAAAATGATAGCTCATCCTGGCCTACCTAGTATTTAATAACAGGGACAGGTACTCTGTCAGAACCCACTCATCTGTAACTAAAGACTGAAAGAGAGGAACATAGAATTAAAATATGTATCTTTCAATGAAAACAACTTCTTAAGCATTCTCTCCTGCACTGGGCAGATGTTTTCACATACCTGACAGAGTATAAATTAATATGTCCATATGTGTCATTAGATTTTGAGATTACTTTCTACTACTTTCATAGCCTTAATTTGTGTAAAACTCTTTTTGAGGTTTATGCAGAACAAATAGAGAAGAAACTTTGAAGATAGGAGTTTTAGGATGATAAGGGGAATAATGTGGAGAGAAAGAGTAGGAAGAATTTCTTTAAGAAAAGGATGCCTTGGGCAGCCCTGGTGGCTCAGCGGTTTGGCCCCGCCTTCAGCCCAGGGCCTGATCCTGGAGACCTGGGATTGAGTCCCACGTCAGGCTCCCTGCGAGGAGCCTGCTTCTCCCTCTGCCTGTGTCTCTGCCTCTCTCTGTCTCTCTCTCTGTCTCATGAATAAATAAATAAAATCTTAAAAAAAGAAAAAGATGCCTTCATAGGTTTTAACTCTGTAGAGCTAATGAGATCTAGCTTATAGATGGCAATAATAAATAGTAGTAGTTGGACTTCATAGAGATCTGTGCTAGAAAGTAGTATCTTAAAAGCATTATGTCATTAATCCTTATGTCATTAATCCTGAGAAGAGGCTCTAGTGTTACCTTCATTTTACAGATGAGTAAACTCTTAAAAGGGTAAATAGCTTGTTCGTGGTCACGCAGTAAGTGGTTAAGCAAGAATTACTCCTGGATTTCTCTGATTCTGAAGTCCTGTAATGCTATACTACCAAAAAACTGGGGAATGTTTTGCCTTATTGGTGAGAAGTATTAAAGACTGTCATTCAATACTTATTGAGATCTTAACTCAAGTTGACTACCACTATCCAGTTGTAAAACCAGCAGCAGATTTCAAAGAATCTAATGTTTAACTAAGAAGACATATATACATTTGAAAGAGATAAAAAAGACTTTAAAAGAAAACACAAATAGTTGCAAATTAATATAATCCAGTCTAGATAACATTTGGTAGCTAAATTAAACAAGATTAAAACAAAGAGCCACCATTCTCTTTAAAACCCTAATAATATTCTTGTGGTTTTGGTTGTTGTAGACTCAGTAATAGGATAACCTGGGACTGAAACTGGAGTCTGGCTGAATAGGAGGAAAGAATCCTACAGTGTCATCTTTGGGAATTGAAGTCTCTGTTGTGATGACTCAAGTTCAGCTGCTTAAAACAGAATGTTAGTGCTTTGGACTAGTGCTTCTCAAACTTTAATGTGCATATGAATCCCCTGGGGATCTTGTTAAAAAAGATTTGGATTCATTAGGTCTGGGGTGGGGCTTCAATCTGTGCATCTTCAATCTGGGCACACAATCTGTGCATCTAACATCTTCCTGGATGGTGCCAATTCTGCTGCTCTAGGGATCACACTTTGAATAGCAAGACTTTATTTCAAATTTAGAATTGGACCATAAATTCATGTATCAAGGAAGTAAAACAAAACAAATGAACAAATGAAAAAACAGACTCTTAAATACATGGAACAAACTTGTAGTTTTTCAGAGGGGAGGGTGAAATAGATGAAGAAGATTAATAGATAACCCCCAAAACAAATAGCATTTGAGGTAGAACATCATTTTGAACTTAAATGTCTACATACATATTAAAATAATACCTTTTTATCAAAAGTAGTTGTGGAAGATAGGGATAGGTATAAATACTACTGTATTAGATAACTTTGAAGAAGATAATAATCACCACAGTTTTCAGCAAACCAACCTGTTAATTATATATGAACAACTACTAAATGTATTTAAGGTGTGTTTATTGAGTTGAATACCAGTGTACAGAAAACAATTTAAGTATAAGTCTTGGACATTAGTTATTAGAAGCAGGATAAATGATAGTTAAGAATGTAAGGCTCTAGGGGTGCCTGGGTGGCTCAGTCGGTTAAATGTGTGACTCTTGGTTTAGGCTCAGGTCATAATCTCAAGGTCACAGGATCAAGCCCTATGTCAAGCTCCTTGCTTAGTGGGATACTGCTGGAGATTTTCTCTCTTCTCTGCCCTTCCCCACCAGTCACTCACTCACTCTCTCTCAAATAAATAATAAATATGTAAGTCTCCACAGGTAAAATCTCACCAATACTAGCCTTGTGACCTCAGACAAGGTACTTTGTTCTTAGTGACTCCCTCCTCATCTCTGAAATGGGGATAATCCAACTAAAGATCTCATAAGGTTGTTACAGAGTTTTAAAAAAATAATACATGTAAAGCACCTTATACAGTATCTAGTAATAAATTATCTATAAGTGAGGCTTTTATTACTAGTATCAGTACTATTTCTCTTAAGGAAATATTAGGCTAAATGATTTTGAAGAGCTTTGCATTGCTAGTGCTAAGATAGGATTCTGATTACATGTCTGAGTGTAAGCAGAATATGGTTCTTTTCAAGTTCTAAGGCAATAAATGATTTGTAGGCTGCTCTCTCAGCCAGCTGCCACTGAGTAATGTTGTTCCTGCATTTTAGGTTGCTTTTAATGCAGCAATTTTGATCATCAGATAAATACATATTTGGAAATTCATTCATTAAGTATTTATTAAGCAGCTACAAAGCATTGAGCTAAATGACTATTCCTTAATCAAACTCAACTTTTAAAATATAATAACTAGGTCTTGAAACTTGTCCTTATATAATAGTCTCTGTATAACCATTACAGAGTAATTGCTTATCATTAACAGTAATCTGTGCTTAGAAAACTAAATTTCTATTGTCCTACACATAGGAGCTCTCTAATTTTCTCCTAAAATAGTATTAATAGCTTACTATTAAGTTTCTACCTAAGGATCTCATGGTCTTCGTGTATACCTCTGCTTTCTTCTGCTTAAACAAGACAGATGCACCCAAACCTTTCATTAAGCATTAGTATGGACTAATTTGAGCTAGTCTCACTTGGTAGCTGACCAATTGACTTAATTCTGCAGCTTTCTTGGACCTTTTGGTAACAACTAAATTTAACATGAAATAAAATTTCAAATGTGGACTCTTTCCCTTCCTCCCCTGACTTTTTTCTGCTTTATCAGAATATTTTAGGTAAGAAATGGCTCCCTGTATCCTTCCTCTGAAGATCTTCCCTTTGCTTTGAGTAGGATGACTTAAAGGTGATCAGTTTGAGAATACCTAGAAACCACACGGTTATACCTGGCTTAGAGAAACCCCTTTATTCTCATGGCTTATATGTTTTAAGCAGATACATTTTATACAGCTACTTATAGTACTTTTCATTCTCTCTTGACAGACATTGTATAAACAGGTATTTTTTTTCTTTCTTTATGATAATTTTGGTATCAGATTACAAACTTAGAAGAACAGTTAGAGCAGTTTAGAGAGGAACTGGAAAATAAGAATGAAGAAGTTCAGCAACTACATATGCAATTAGAAATACAGAAAAAGGAATCTACTACCCGCCTCCAAGAACTGGAACAAGAAAACAAATTATTTAAGGTAATTAATTAAGAAAAACTTTGCCTGTAAATAATTTATAATTTTTGTCTTATCTTTGTATCAAGTATTTGCTGAATCCAGCTACTAAATAATACTTAACAGAGGAACATTAACTGCAAATGGGTTTGCGTGGAATTTATTTTCAACCCAACATAAACATTTGAATTCATCATGAATGAAGAATTTTTGAGAACTTTTATCAAAATATTTTAAGAATTATTGACTTAAATGGCTGTATGATAATCCAATTTTGTATACATTTTGGGCATTTTATCTTTTGTAACACTTAACTGAAAGAATATTCAGAAAATTACATATAATAATAATCTGTCCAACTGGATTGTTATTTTTATCCCTAGGATGAAATGGAGAAACTGGGGTATGCCATAAAGGAATCGGATGCTATCCCTACTCAGGACCAACATGTGTTATTTGGAAAATTTGCTCAAATAATGCAGGAAAAAGAAATAGAAATTGACCGATTAAATGAGCAAATTGCAAAACTTCAGTATCAACTTAAAATTACAACAGATAATAAGGTACACTAGTTTAAAATTACTCCATGAAATAGAGCTAGAATTTTAAAGGCCAAATGGTTATTTTTCAGCTTCTCTTTGAATATAAAACTGAATAAACCTTAATTCTCTTTTACCCATTAATTTGAATTTATTAAGGCACATTGGCTTAATAAGCTATGTGTATTTTTTGTCCTCTCCTGATATTATGTCACAGATTTTTGTTGTTTTCCAGAGAGAGTCCCTGGCGACTCAGATTTCATCATATCATTCTAACCAAATCTACTAAAAATCATTCTATTCAATATGAATTAAATCAGATAGTACCATCTGCTGTAGCCCTTTTTTATTTTAATACTTCATTCTTTTCAGTTAGAGTTTGTTGACTCTTTTATTTCTAGGAAATCAGCTACTAATGTGTAAATCACTTTCTATTTAACAGAATTTTCTGAACAAAGTTTGACAAAAGGTCCTTGTTTGATATGATGGTGACTATTGGTCTATATTGAAATTAGTCTTACATGTCTGAGAGGTATATTATTTGTGTGTATGAGATCAGCACTTTCAGATCCTGCCCTTAAAATAAAAAATAAAATTCCCAAAATATAAGTACATATTTATGTCTGTTACTTTGTTTTCTTTAACAGGTTATTGAAGAAAAAAATGAACTGATAAGGGATCTTGAAACCCAGATAGAATGTTTAATGAGTGATCAAGAACGTGTTAAGAAGAATAGAGAAGAAGAAATTGAGCAGCTCAATGAAGTAATTGAAAAACTTCAACAGGAACTGGCAAATATTGAACAGAAGACATCAGTGGATGCTAATTCTTTCCCAGAAGAAGCAGATAGTTTAAAACATCAATTGGATATGGTAATAGCTGAAAAACTGGCTTTGGAACAGCAAGTAGAAACCACTAATGAAGAAATGGCCTTTACAAAAAATGTACTTGAAGAAACCAATTTAAAAATGAACCAGCTAACACAAGAATTATGCAGCTTAAAGAGAGAACGTGAAAATATGGAAAAAATCCGAAGTGTACCGGAGAAAAGCGTTAACATGGCTATGGATGATCTGAGCAAAATCCACCCTGAACTGGAAGTAGTCCTTGCTGAGAATGCTCTTAAACCCCTAGAAAATCAGACTTACTTCACATCTTTTGAAGAAAACAGCAAAGGTTCCATAAGTAGTTTGGAAACAAAGGTGCTACAACTTGAGGGCACTGTGAGTGAAAAGGACATAGAACTCACTCAGTGCTACAAGCAAATAAAGGATATGCAAGAGCAAGGCCAATCTGAAACAGAAATGCTTAAAAGGAAGATTGTAAACCTACAGAATATACTTGAAGAAAAAGTTGCTGCTGCTCTTGTGAGTCAAGTCCAACTTGAAGCAGTTAAGGAATATGCAAAATTCTGTCAAGATGAACAAGCAGTTTCATCAGAACTTGAAAGAACAAATGTACAGAATTTAAATCAAGTAACAGACAATGAGATGGAGTCAAACGTATTAGCATTAACCTTGAGAATATCAGAATTAGAAAGCCAGGTGGTTGAAATGCAGACTAGTTTGATTTTAGAAAAAGAACGGGTAGAAATTGTGGAGAAAAATGCTTTGGAAAAAGAAAAGAAGCTACTAGAACTACAGAGACTATTGGAGGAGGAGAAAAAACAGGGAAATAAAGAAAGGAAAAGAAGCCCTGAAGGAGATTTTGAAATTCTCAAGGTTAGGTTGTTTTTTATTTTTTTCACTTAAATTCCATAAAGAATTCTCTTTTTTCTTTGTTCCTTAAGCTGATTGCTAATTTATTAAATTAAATATGTATTCTTTACATCTAGCAATTCATATATAGGGGCTTTTTATAAAAATATTACTTTTCTGTGCAGTCCATATTATCACTAAAGTAATGAATACAAACTCTATTTTGTGGGCTTCAAATCATGTTATTTATTTCACTAGCATACTCATTAGAGCAGTCAGAAGAAAGTTAGAGATGTTAAGTGTTGCAAATGTCCTTTGGAACTTATGTGGGTTTTTTTCCTGTTCCATCTAAGATTCATGCTATTTGATCATTCCTTTTAAGTAATGGAAAATATCAAAATATATTAGCGTTCTTCTGAAGTGACATATCAATGATAAGTCATTAGCTTTTGTAGATTTTATGCCTGATAATAGGTTCTTCCCTTTCTTAGAAGTAATTTGTATTTCTCCTTTGTAAGTCTACTTTTGTAAAGATCTGAAATGGCATTTATTTCTTAGCACAAGACAGAAATAGAAGGACTTTAATTTTCAAATTCTCACTTTATGTATTTATAATTTTGAGTACTAAATGTGCAGTCTTATCTGAATAGGCGATTAACTGACATATCAAAATTCTCTAAATATATAATTTGTTCTACAAAGAATGATCATTCTTTCCTTTTACTGGGCTTTTTTCTCTTAGGTCTGTGGAACTATAAATTCCTATAGTCCTATTAAAATAAAATATTAACGTGACTGTCCATGTTTTTAAAATTTTAAGAAATATCTTAGTAAGACTTGGTATTATTTGAGGAAAGTGGTATAAATATCAAAGTGTTCTGAATGGTAACTACATTTTCATTAATCTTATAAATATTTAGAATATATATACATGATGTATGTTTCGTTCCCAGAAAATAATTTTTTTCTTACTGTCTCAAAAACATAAACTGATGGTACCTAAAAAAAAAGTTTTCCTATTTGTTGAAAGAACATGAATCATTTCTATACCTTCTTCTCTGATAAGTAGTCATTCCTCCAAAAGCTTCTTTAGAATGTATAAGTACCTTGAACCTGGCTGTATTTTTTGAAAGTAATGTGTTTTTAAATGTTTTCCACTGCCATTCAGACAACTGCTGAGCTAATTCATACCAGTGAAGAAAGTGGATTTTTTTGTCAACTTGAGGCCTTTAAAGCTGAATCATCAGCTATCAAAGAAGAACTTGCCAATTATAAAGAGAAAGCAGAAAAGCTTCAAGAAGAGCTTCTGGTAAAATAAGTAACATTTCTCCAAATTCACTTATTTTTACATACCTTAATTTCATTTCAAAGTATATTCTCTTCTATAAAAACAAACCAAATTCATAACTTAAAAGCTAGAAAAAAAATCTTTTGTAGTTTTGATGAAAAGTTTTTATGAATTTCTTTACTAGTATGTTCTTGCTTGGTTTTCCTTGAATCTTTTTTTTAGAAAGATGCTTTTAGTCTCTAGTCCATTAATGATCAAGGAGAAAGACAGATGTTAAACAGAATTCTCTATCCCATGAAAACCAAAAGAAGAGGCTGATAAAATAATTTCACTTGTATGATAGTCTGTGACTATATATATATATGTGTGTATACACACACACACACACACACTGGAGATGTGGAATCTATGAGTGTTTCTGAAATATTTTTCCTATTGTTCTGAGGAAAATGAATGTCTTAGCATGAATATACTTTCTACCCTAAATTCTGCATTTAATATTTTTAATTGAATGTTCTACTGTTCATTATGTTTTAGGTAAAAGAAACAAATATGGCATCTCTTCAGAAAGATTTAAGCCAAGTTAGAAATCAGCTCACAGAAGCAAAAGAGAAATTATCCTACTTCTTAGAAAAAGAAGATAAGACTAAGGTACAGGAAAACAGAATAGTCTGCGTATCAGAGCCGCTTCCTACTAACATGGGTGCAAGTTTGGCATCCCAGACAGAAGGGACTCTCAAGGTCAATAGCAGCAGTCAGCCTCCACAAGTTCTTGTTAGAAATGCAGGAACCCAAATTGATTTACGGAGTGAATGTTCATCAGAAGAAGTCACTGAAATAATCAGTCAGTTTACTGAAAAAATTGAGCAGATGCAAGAACTACATGCTGCTGAAATTTTGGATATGGAATCCAGACATATTTCAGAAACCGAAACCTTGAAGAGGGAGCACTATGTTGCTGTTCAGTTACTGATGGAGGAATGTGGTACCTTGAAGGCAGTGATACAGTGTCTGAGATCTAAAGAGGTATTTGGTTCTCAGAATGTGTTTTTTCAACATTCTTTGTGTTTTTCCCAAAAATTCTTTTTTTTTTTTTAAAGATTTTATTTATTTATTCATGAGAGACACACACGGACACACAGAGAGGCAGAGACACAGGCAGAGTGAGAAGCAGGCTCCATGTAGGAGCCCAATGCACTCAATCCCAGGTCCCCAGGACCACGCCGTGGGCTGAAGGTGGAGCCAAACTGCTGAGCCACCCAGGCTGCCCAAATTCTTTGTTTTTAAGAGAAAAAGAAATTTATGATAGTCTCTTCCTTATGATAAAATTGCAGTTTTAAATCTTCCCATTGTATAGTCAGATGATAACTTTCCACAGAATTCCTCTGGAAATTTGGAACATGATATTATTATGCCTTAATTGATGAATGTCTTCTTAGGGTAGTATCTCTTAAGAAAAAAATTAAAGACATTTATTGTAAAATGTGTGACAGATTGAATTGAGTTTTTCATTTGTTTTTTAACAGTGTTACAAAAGACCAAAACTATTTATTGAGCCCTATTTTTATTAATGAAAAAAATGTTACTTATACTTTTGTTTTCTCTAATTAGGGATCCTCAGTTCCTGAATTAACACATTCTGATGCTTACCAAACTAGAGAAATATGTTCCAGTGGTAAGTTATATAAATTTCTGACATTTTTGTAGTACTTATTTAAAAAATATTTGTTTCTTTTTAATAGTGGTGGTTTTCTTTATTTTAGATTCTGGATCAGACTGGGGTCAGGGAATTTATCTCACACAAAGTCAAGGATTTGACACAGCATCAGAAGAACGAGGAGATGAAGGTGAAAGTTCAACAGATTCATTTCCAAAGAAAATAAAGGTACTGAAAGACAGATGTCTTTTAGTGACACTTAGCCAATGTGGTTTCCATATCGAACATATCAGTTTATTAGAACTTACATAGTAAGATTCTTTCTGAAGAATCACATAGCAAGAATCAATCTTGGGAATCTGTTTAGTGTTATTGCTGTATTTTGCAGATAATAAAGTACAATATATTTAATAATTATCTGTCTAAAGATTTTTAGAAATAGTTTTTGTTCCTGGTGTTTTTGAGTGCCAAAATTATTAAAACCATCTCAAGGACTAGAATTTATCTCTTACGTATTTCTTTTGGCGAAATTAGTGGCCAGTCTTTAAATCCAAGAAGAGCA
Organism: Canis aureus; assembly: GCF_053574225.1. Taxonomy (NCBI): domain Eukaryota; kingdom Metazoa; phylum Chordata; class Mammalia; order Carnivora; family Canidae; genus Canis; species Canis aureus. The sequence goes on along the minus strand of NC_135628.1, from coordinate 43,360,966 downwards.
CATCAGATTAATAAAAGCAACTTATAGGTGAGAGCTACACAAAGTCATAGACTGTCTTCTGGGATTGGCTTACCCCTCCATAAAAAGAAGGTTGTCAATAATGGTAGCCTGGTGTATCCTTCCTGCCATGTCTCTTCTAAGTCAGTCTAACTAGATAAAACTACCTTGCTTAAGATTTACTTTTCTTTGTATGTCTATCTTTGAAGAAGATGTCAGAATTCTGGCCTTTGGGTTCTCATTTCTAGGGATTACTAAGAGCTGTCCATAATGAAGGCATGCAGGTGCTCTCCCTCACTGAGTCTCCCTATAGTGATGGAGAAGACCATTCTGTTCAGCAAGTTTCAGAATCTTGGCTAGAAGAAAGAAGAGCTTACCTCAGTACAATTTCATCTCTTAAGGATTTAATTACCAAAATGCAAGTGCAAAGAGATGCCGAGGTACTCAATATTGTGCATCTTACTAGTTTTGTATGGGTTTTATTAATAATAAGGTACTCTACAGATTAAACTATTATCTTTTATGATGTAATTACATGTGCATTACTGTATATCGTTTAAATGCCACAAGCCACACACTTGAAAATAAATCCATACTTTACTTTTGGCTTATACTCTTTATTTTGATTAGTAGATAAATACCATTTTTAGAATTTTTTAAACATGCTAATCTGAAAACTAACTTTTGTTTTTTATACTCTGCTAGGTTTATGAAGGTTCCCAGTCTCATGAGACCTTCCCAGACTGGCGAGGTGAACTTCTGCTTGCTCTTCAGCAAGTTTTCTTAAAGGAGCGTAGTGTTTTACTAGCTGCATTTCAGACTGAGCTGACAGCTCTAGGTACTAAAGATGCAGTTGGATTATTAAACTGTTTGGAGCAGAAAATACAAGAACAGGTATCAAAATAAAACTTTGAAACAAAGAATGCTTTTTAATAGTAATAAGCAAATGAGTTACTGATTACTTTTGGGGAAGGTCTGAAGGTTAAAATTTTAATAGGAGCCACTAAGAGTATTAGAAGAAAAGTTATTACCTTAAATGTTTTATCTTATGTTAGAAAATAAACAAGACTGGAAATTAATGAGCTATTTATCCAACTTAGGAAGTTAGAAAAGAACAACAGAATAAGCTCAAGTAAAGTAGAAGTAGTAAACCATGGTCAGTTCTCATTCTCTGCAGTGGTTAGATTATGTAAAGTTGCTGTGAATACTGAGCCATTGCTTCTAGAGAAAATATAATGGGTAGGATCCTATGAGCCCCCCTGATCATGATATTTGTCAATCAATACATAATTTTGTGTGTTTCTGTTTAAAGACACTTTATTTACCAGGTATTGCTGATTCATTAATATTGAACCCATGGCCAAAAGCACTACATAATTCATGCCTAAACAAAGCTCATCACGTGTATTCTCTGCATAGAATACAGCCTTCTTGTGATCTAGGTAGTTCATCATTGTGCTAGGGAACCATTCTAAATAGCAAAGTCACCAATAAAAAGCATAAAAAGACAAAAAACAAAAACAACCAACAACAACAACCTACAGCACTAAATAGATGGCAAAAATAGATGGACACTTGTTTGCAGTATAAGAGATGAAAGAAAATGGCATTATGTCACCTAGTTCAGCTTCAGCTACATACATGCACAGCTGACAGTTTTAATATTTTGCCCCTCTTTGCATGTTTACAAATGACTATAAAAGCACCACAAGTACTGATTTTGGGTTGCAGATAAATTTTAGTGAATAGGCAGATTTGTAGATACGTAATCCACAAATAATGAGTTCTACTGTAATAAAAATGAAGCTAGTGAAATGTATACATTGGTACAATAGAGAGGATAAAAACCTTAAAAGTTTCTTCTTTGAAAGGTTAATAAGAAACTTTTCTGGAGAATTGGTTAAGGAGAAAGGTAAAGCACATTTTTATAAAAGTTAAAAATGAAAATAGGATCATAATGAAAGGTTAACTGAGATATAAAATATTAGAATATAGTGAATAATTTTATATCAATTCAAAAAATTGAGTGAAATGGACAGATTTTCCACAAAAATAATCTCTTCTCAAAACTCATTCTGGAAGAAATGGAAAACCTGAAAAAACCTACAGCTAGTAAAAAACAAAACAAAACAAATAGTTAAAAAACTACTAACAACACTTAGTGCCCAGATCTTCATTTTCAACTACATTTTGCATTAAAAGGAGCTAGGAAGTAATGGCTGATTCCAGAGTTGGAGCAGAGGGACATGCAAGATGAACCTGGAATATCTTGATTTGCTGATAAGGGATTGCTCAAAGAATGAAGCAGAGATGTCAAAAGATCACAGAAGCCTGCTTGAAGGAGTTCCCAATGTCCACGTTAAGAACAATTGGAACATCAAACTAAATAATGATAGAGACAGATTGTAAACTAAAGAGTAAAATAACTCATGAATTCATACTAAATATAAACAAATGGATAAAAATTCTTTCTTACAATAGAATTTCAGATAGTGTATAGAAGAAATTATATAGATCACCCTTTATTAAACATTATAGTAATAACTCAAGCAATAATCAGCCATGAGTCCTAAAACTAGTAGAAAAATATTTCAGAAAAGTATGTTTACATGGTCTCAAATCCTCAGGATATCTTTTTTTAATTATAGAGGAAAAGCAATGACTGTACTATGGAAAACCTGACAGATACCACCTTTAACCAAGTGATCAGAATTAATATCACCAGTAATAGAACAAACCAGACACCATGTACCTCCTCATATGAAATACACTACCTCACTTTTGTGCATAACTAAAATCTGCTCACAAGCATATATTAGGCCAAAACAAATTGATGCCACTGTACATCTATCAGAATGGCCTAAATAAAAATGAGGGAAAATACCAAGTCCTGGTGAGAATGCAGAGAAATTGCATCTGTAATACATTGCTCATAGGAATGTAAAATGAGTCACTCTGGAAAATGATCTGGCAGTTTCTTACGAAGTTAAATATATACTTACTATATGACCTAGAAGTCACACTTACAGGTATCTATGAGAAATGAAAACTATGTCTCCATAAAAATTTGTACAAGAATATTCATATCAGTTTTATTTGTAATACTCCAAACTAGAAACAACCCAATGTCCTTTGACAGGTGAATGGATGAGCAAATTGAAGTACATCCATATAATGCAATGCTACTTAGCAATTTAAAAAGAACAGACTATTGATACTGTAGACATCTTATGTAATATTTGAAATGACAAAATTATAGTGATAGTGAACAGATCATTGATTAGCAGGGGTTATGATTGGGAAAGGATGTAACAACAAAGGAGTTTCTTTGTGGTGATGAAACAATTCTGTATCCTGATTGTGGTGGTAGTGATTCAGACCTATACATGTGATAAAATTTCATAGTACTATATACCAGGAAATGAATGAGTGCATATAAAAACTAATGAAATCTCAGTAGGACCTGTAACTTAAATAGAATTATACCAATGTCTAAATCTAGGTTTGATAATGTACTAAGTTATGTAAGATGTGATCATCAGAGAATATTGGCTGAAGGATACATGGGAACTTTGTCTTAAATTATTTCTTTTTTTTTTTTTTTTTTTAATTTATGATAGTCACACAGAGAGAGAGAGAGAGAGGCAGAGACATAGGCAGAGGGAGAAGCAGGCTCCATGCACCAGGAGCCCGACGTGGGATTTGATCCCGGGTCTCCAGGATCGCGCCCTGGGCCAAAGGCAGGCGCCAAACCGCTGCGCCACCCAGGGGTCCCAAATTATTTCAAAATAAAAAGTTTTTTAAAATGGAGAATCAGACTACAAAATAGCCTATAGTCCTCAAAAATTCAAGGTCACAAAAAACAAAGACATACAAGTACTACTTTTCCCCCATTTGCTATTAGGAAAATTTGACAAAATATAAATAAGTTTTGTACATTAAATAATAGTATGAAAAAAATAAATAATAGTATGATACTAAGTTAATTTCTGCTTTTGATAATTGTACTGTGGTTTGTAAGAGAATGTTCTTGTTTTTAGGAAATACTGTAGTTTTGGGGAGTAAAGGAGCATCTGTCTGCAACTTATCTTCACACATTTTGGAAAAGAAAAATAATGTACATATGTGTGTAGATACATACACAGGTGTATGCAGAGAGAGTGGCAAAGCAAATGTAGTTAACATTTAGAGAATTTGGATGAAGAATATATGGGGATTCCTTGCACAATTTTTGGAGCTTTTCTGTAGGTCTGAAATTATGTCAAAATCGAAATAAAAAACAATTAAAAAAATTGTTCCTGCTACCCACAGGAATTACACCAAGCTCAAATGGTTTTACAGGTGAAGTCTAGCATACATTCAAGGAATAACTAATTTTAATCTTAAACATACACTTCCCATTGTTGGATGACTGGGGGAATGCCTTGTGTTTTTGTTAAGAGGCTATTATAATATAACCCTGTTACCAAAATCAGACAAAGATAATACAAGGAAAAAAACCTGTGGGCCTATTTTATTTTATTATTATTGTTTTTTAAGATTTTACTTATTTATTCATGAAAAACACAGGGAGAGAGGCAAATACACAGGCAGAGGCAGAAGGAGAGACAGGCTCCATGCAGGGAGCTCGATGTGGGACTTAATCCTAGGACTCCAGGATCATACCCTGTGTTGAAGGCAGACACTCAACCGCTGAGCTACTCAGGCATCCCGGGCCTATTTTATTTATGAACATAGATGCAGAAATCCTAAACAAAATATTAAATCAAATCCACCAATGTATATTTTTTAGAGACACAATCACCTTAAACTTATCCAGGAATGCAAAGGTAGCATACCATTAAAAATAACTCATGTGACTTATTACTTTAAAAAAGAGAAAATAAAACCAGTGATCATTTCAAGAGACACAGCAAATTAAATTAAGAATTTTATACTTTAAAATACCTTAAAACAAAGAACAAGCTAAAAATAAAAAAATTTCTTGAACTACATAAGGGTCTATTTAACAGAAACCTACAATAACCAGGGCAGCCCCTGTGGCCCAGCGGTTTAGCGCTGCCTTCAGCCTGGGCGTGATCCTGGAGACCCAGGATCAAGTCCCATGTCAGGCTCCCTGCATGGAGCCTGCTTCTCCCTCTACCTGTGTCTCTGCCTCTCTCTCTCTCTCTCTCTCTCTCTCTCATGAATAAATAAATAAAATCTTAAAAAAAAAGAAACCTAAAATAACCATTATATCTGATAGTTAAATATTAAAAATATTCTTGACTAGCTTCTTCAACCTTGTCCTAAAGATCTAGCTAACAAAGCAAAGCAAGAAAAATAAGATAGATAGGGTGAGGGGTGAGAAAACCCATCCACTTACATAGAAAACTAAAAAGAATGTATACACAGAATTTTAGAATTAATAAGTAAGTTTGGTAATGCTGCTGGATATAAGATCAAAATGTAAAAATCTAATTTCTTAACAAAATGTAATTTTTAAAAATAATTACTTTCATAGCATTAAATGAACACATTTCTTAAAAATATACAAACTATCAAAACTTGTAGAAAAATAGAAACTCTGAATAGACTCATTACAAAGAGTTAAATTAGTAATTTTAAAATATCTCACACAAGAAAAGCATCAGATGGCTTCACTGATGAATTCTACCAAATGATTAAGGAATTGATACCAGTCCTTTACAAACTCTTTTAAAATTAAGGAGAGAAGGGAACACTGCCCAGCCCATTCTATGAGGCCAGTGTTGCTCTGATTTTTCTTTTTTTTTTTTTTTAAGATTTATTTATTTAAGAAAGAGGAGAAAAAAAAATCACATAAGAGCAGGGGGAAGGGCAGGGAGAGAGAATCTCAAGCAGACTCCCCGCTGAACGTGGAGCCTGACAAGCAGCTCAGTCTCGAGACCCTGAGATCATGATCTCAACCAAAATCAAGAGTCGGCTACTTAACTGACTGAGCCACCCAGGCACCCCATTATTGCTCTGATTCTTAAACCATACAAGGACATCGTAAGAAAAGGAAACCACTGACCAGATATCCAATGAGAATAAAACAACCTCTGGAAAAATGGACAAATTATACAAATATGTGCCCAAAAATATATCCAATAAATATATGAAAAGATATTCAAGCTGTACTGTATACTTCATACTATCAAATCCTATATAACATTGAAAATGATTATGAAATAGAGCTATGTGTGTCAACCCAGATGGTTCAGCAACATGATGAAATTCACTTAAATTCCATAAGTGAAAAAGGCAAATCATGCAAAGGTGAATATACCATATGATGCCATTTATATAAAGTTTTAAAACATGCAAAACTATACTGTATATTGCTGAGGATACATTTGTGTACATAATATATAGAGTGCATGAAAATAACACCAGACTTAGAATTTGAGTATTTCTGAAGCAGGTGCTGCAGAGGAAGTGCTCAGGGAGTTGTATAGAGAGGGCTTTAGCTGTACAGGTGCTATTTTGTAAGCTATGTACATGAGTGTTTGTTATTATTCTTATTTTATGTTTGGAGTTTTTCAAAGTATATGTGAAGATTAATAATTAAAAAGTTCCTAATGAACTGTTTGAGTTCATTTTAATGAACTGTTTAATGAATAATTTAAAAGTTCCTGTTCCTAATGAACAGGAAGTGAAAATTAGTGTATTTCCAAAATTTTAGCATGTGTTCCATTTTTTTCCCCAGACTTCCTGGTTGTTAATATTATTGTCTTTACAATAATACACTCTTCTTCACTTGATTTTTTTACTTTGCATTGTAGAGTATTGAATATCAAGCAGCTATGGAATGCCTCCAGAAAGCAGATAGAAGGAGTTTGTTATCTGAAATTCAAGCACTGCATGCTCAGATGAATGGTAGGAAAATGACTCTGAAAAGAGAACAAGAGAATGATCAACCAAACCAAGGTATGCTATATGTCAAGTTCACATGGTAGCAGCAAATAGGTTGAAATATTTCACTGTTTCCCTTCTTCGTATTGTTACTCATTTAAAAACACATTTCCTTATAGTCACATTTTCTTCTTATTCTGATATCATGGAAATAATCTACATTAATTACTCTGGGAATTAAGAGATTGTCCAATTGGCTTTTAAACAAATATGTTTAATTTTTTTTTAAATATATATTTTTTATTTATTTATGATAGTCATACAGAGAGAGAGAGAGGCAGAGACACAGGCAGAGGGAGAAGCAGGCTCCATGCACCGGGAGCCCGACGTGGGATTCGATCCCAGGTCTCCAGGATCGCGCCCTAGGCCAAAGGCAGGCGCCAAACCGCTGCGCCACCCAGGGATCCCCCAAATATGTTTAATTTAAAAAGAACAGCCATTGCTTTGATCAGGGTGTTTAAAACAAGCCCATTAAGTTCATTACCTTTTTTTTTTTTCATTACCCTTTTTTGTTTTGAAGTTCTTTGTGAAGTTAACTATCTAAAAGAAAAAGAAATCCACAATGAGAGTAACTATTTCTTTTTCAATCCTTTTCTTATGGATTATTTGTAAACTATAATATACATAAAGAAAAGTGCAAGATACAAAAATATATAGAATAACAAATCTTTAAATGAATATCTATGGAAACTTCACCCATGTCAAGTACCTCAGAGGCTCCTTCCCAAACACACTCCTCTGTGGTAACATAGAGGTAACTATTATCCTGATTTTTCTTTAGTTTTACTACCTATTTGTATATTGCTAAACCATATAAGCTTTTACAGTTTTCCTGCTTTTGAACTTTATTATTCTATATATGTTTGTATCTTACTTCTTTTATGTCTCTATAATATTTTTCTAAGTTACTGCATTTATCTCCAGTTTGTTTTTGTTACTGTGTAGAATTTCCACAATTTATATATCCATTCTGTGATTGAATATTTAGATTGTTTCTTTTTTTTTTTATTTATTATTATTATTTTTTTTTTAGCTCTTACAAGCTATGCTATTCTGCACGTGCTGCATACATACATGAGTTTTCTGGGTATATATACCCCAGGGGTGGAATTGCTGAGTCATAGAATATTTCACTTTTATTTTGTAATGCCAAACTAATTATAAACTAGCTGGATTTTTGCTTTTGTGGTATGCTTGTTCATGTACTTTCCCCACTTTTTTTAGGGATGTCTGTTATAGTAAATTAAGTTGCAAATGGAAATCAGTAGGAATTAAAGTACAGTCTCATTTTCATCAGATCACAAATCTATAAATATAAGATTATTTTTAGAGAATTGATTAGTATTATTTTACTTTATTATTATTTAAGTTAAATAGAACCCCATGGAAAACTTAATATGTAAGTACATATTTATATTTGTAGATCCTTAGCTTCTTCTAAGAAATAGTTTTAAAAGCTCAAACTAATAGGGGCACCTGAGTGGCAAAGTCAGCTATGCATCCATCTCTTGGTTTCAACTCAGGTTGTGATTTCAAGGTCCTGAGATCGAGCACCATGTCAGATTCTGCACTCAGGGCAATCTGCTTGGGATTCTCTCTCCTTCTCCCTCTGCCCTTTATGTTTGTGCTCTCTCTCTCTCTCTCTAAAATAAATAAATAAATCTAAAAAAAATCAAAAGCTTAAAACTAGATTGACTATTTTCTAAAACCAATGTTATTCCTGCCTCTTAACATCAGTAATATGAATTGTAATATAAAGCAATGAACTTTGATAAAAAATTTTTCGGTTGGAAATACATTAAGGTAGAATGGAAAAACAAAAAAATAGAGGAAAAATCACCCTCACCCAGGTAAATACATCTATCTGCAGACCTTTGTTAATACTGTAATATACAATTTATGTTTTTTGCAAAAATGAGATCCTAATGCATATTTCGTAACTTTTTTTTCATTTATTGTACTTAGAAGTTTAAATATTTTCATTTGTTTTCATTGTAACAGACCTGTAGCAGGGCTTTGGTTGGCGCTTAAAGAATAAACTGATCTAAACTTCTATGACAGTAAAGTTCCTAGGGACTGTGTGTGTAGGGAGCTAAACAAAACCAGCAAGCCGTGCTGATCACTCTAGTGGTGGTTACATGCTAAACTCTTGCAAGTGCTTTGTGTGGCTATCAACATTGGCATTTTTTAGTATAAACTATTAAATTCTACATGAGTAAATACACACTTTTATGTATACAACTTATAAACACCTGAATATTCTTTTATTTCACATCTTGTATTGATATATTCTGTTAAACTGTTATCATCCTTATGTATTTATAGTTCTGAAATCTTGACCATTAGTACTATGAGAAAAGTATTCATGATACGTATTAATATTGCCAACTTTGGGACTGTAATCTTTTCACATTTGCTTTGCAGTAATCTCCTAAATTAAAAATCAGTTCTCAATAAAATATTTATAAACCAAATATGAGTTGCCAGGTCATAATTCAAGTATTCATACTTTTCCATTTAGAACTCTTGGAGTATACGATGCAGCAGAAGCAGTCTCAGATGCTGGAGATGCAGGTGGAGCTCAGTAGCGTTAAGGACAGAGCAGCAGAACTGCAGGAACAGCTGAGTTCTGAGAAAATGGTGGTTGCTGAACTGAAGAGTGAACTTGCACAAACTAAACTGGAACTAGAAACAACACTCAAGGCACAACATAAGCACCTGAAGGAATTAGAGGCGTTCAGGTGTGTCAAGCTTCCTTATTATAAGCCTGGATCAGTGAAGGAGTTGGATTAATTTTGTCATAGACGTTGTGCAGGTCTTATAAAAGCATAACATTATACATAATGTGTAAATAACCTGAAACTTTGTTATTTATAGGAAAAACCACAGTGGTGAGGAAAAATTCTAAATTTTTCCAAATAATAAATTCATGACTAGGCATTGGCATATTCCCTGCTGTGAGTTCAGTTCTGTTGAAGACTTACTATTGTATAAGATACATAATTTTGACTTCTGTTTTACCATCAAGCAATTTGATATTTATGATCTCGATAGAATTTGTGGTTCATTTACCTACTACGTACAAAATGTTTTAAAATGCTTGTAAATTGTTGGTGTAAATAATGAGATACTGTGCTTGCCAAGAACACATTACAAGGACAGTCATTCTTTATTTTGAATGATGGTGATACAGTAAAAGACATTTTCAGTAAAAGACAAAGGAAAATTTATTAATGTTATTTGTAAAAATAAATTATTTACAGTGATAAATAATAGTTAATAGTTGCATTACTAGAAACAGTTAATTTGAAGTAAACCATAGTCAAAAATCTTTAATCTGTACATGGCTTATATTTTCCTGTTAGCTAGTTTATAATATGCTTCCACTGTTTAGTGGAAGCTGTCTCTTTCTCTCAATATAAACTTGGTCAAAGTAATTTTATTAAAGTCCATTGTCTCTGATTTAGGTTGGAAGTTAAAGATAAAACTGATGAAGTACATTTGCTTAATGACACATTAGCAAGTGAACAGAAAAAATCCAGAGAGCTCCAGTGGGCTTTGGAGAAAGAAAAAGCCAAACTGGGACGCAATGAAGAGCGGGATAAAGAAGAACTTGAGGTATTGTTACCTTTTTCTTTAAATGCCTGTGGAAAATCCGGAACAACAGAGGAAGAGAGAGTCTGGAGACCTTTCCTCTTTCTAAAACATCAGATTTTAGACATGTTAGATTCCTTATGAGGTCAGTAAGTTGTTCACCACTATGAAAGACTGTTCTGTTGTCTACAGGAAGTGCTAAGAGTGGGGTGCATTTTTGCTGTGCTACATCTAGGAGTATGTACAGACTATTCTGCTACAATGTGTGTTTTGGGAATTTGAGTTCTGTGCATATACAATTTGATGGTGGGGGGGGGCATCCATTTCAGTTTAATGCAGAGTAGTTTTAGTTCCTGTTTTCCCCTAGGGATAGGGAATAGTGACACCTCTCTGGCAGCAGGAGCCCTTACTACCATATTTTTAAAAATTTAAAATGAGTCCTGTCACTCTGAACTGTCTTCGAAAGAGGCCCACCCTAGCTTTGCACAGCTCACAGCTCAGGGCAGGTTGTACTGCACATACAGTGCCCACTTCCGTCCATACATGGTACTCACTAGCTGTATGCTAAAAAACTACGTAGCTGACATTTCTGCCCTATTACTTTTGTTTTGCTGGGGTTTTTTGAATGTCCATCTTGGTAGCCTCCTAGCATAGTAAGCTCTTTACCTAAAGAACGTGATATCCCCTTGGGTACTGATTACTGTTTTTTATCATTACAAATTTGTGTAAGTTTTGAGTAGTTTGTCCCTAAACCTGCTTTCCCCATAAGCCATATTATTTTCAGTGTGTGACATTGGACAACATGAGGCTTTTCAGGAATTCATATCACAATATATTGGAAATATTTGTATTTTTAAAGGGTATTGTTTTTAGAAAGAATATACACTGCTTCATATTCCTTGACTAAATATGATTAATATTTGGAGAGAAAGTATTATTTAGCTTACCTGTCTTTTGTTTATATTCTTTGATGAAAATCATCTGGCTGTCCAAATAATTATGCTCTAACCACTGAAAATTTAAGTTAATAAACTGGATAATCAGTTCTATTACCAAATACTACCATCTTAATATTAATAAAGTATAATTATACTGACAAAGGACTTTTAATGATATTAACAAATTCTTAAATTCAACTTTCTCCTATAAGGATTTGAAATTTTCACTTGAGGGTCAGAAACAAAGGAATATCCAGCTAAATCTACTGTTGGAGCAACAGAAACAACTACTAAATGAATCACAGGAGAAAATAGAATCACAAAGAGTGCTACATGATGCCCAGTTATCAGAAGAACGAGGTCGAAACTTAGAGCTTCAAGTACTTCTTGAATCTGAGAAAGTTCGAATACAGGAAATGAGTAGTACCCTGGATAGGGAGCGGGAATTGCATGCTCAGCTGCAGAGCAGTGATGATAGTGGGCAGCCTCGGCCTTCCCTACCCTCTGAGGACCTCCTTAAAGAGCTACAGAAACAGCTAGAGGAGAAGCACAGTCGCATAGTAGAATTGTTAAATGAGACTGAGAAATATAAACTGGATTCTTTGCAAACAAGACAGCAGATGGAAAAGGATAGGCAGGTTCACAGGAAGACATTGCAGACAGAACAAGAGGCCAACACTGAAGGACAGAAAAAAATGCATGAGCTCCAGTCCAAAGTAGAAGATCTTCAGCGCCAGCTGGAAGAGAAAAGGCAACAAGTTTATAAGTTAGACCTTGAAGGAAAGCGACTACAGGGAATTATGCAGGAATTCCAGAAGCAAGAACTAGAACGAGAAGAAAAACGAGAAAGTAGAAGAATTCTCTATCAGAATCTTAATGAGGTAAATTAACACTGTATTAAAATGTTTTTTGAGATAGCACTACAGCCCTTTGAACATACACTTCTGCTATTGGATTGAATTACTTAAATAATTATGAACAAATGATTTAAAAAGGAGATTCATAGAAGCTTATTTGGAGTATAAACCATAATTGTGTTGATTCGCTGTTCATTGATACTTACTGCTTTCTCTTTTTCTGTTGAAAATTGCTAGCCAACTACATGGAGTTTAACTAGTGATCGAACTAGAAATTGGGTTCTTCAACAGAAAATAGAAGGAGAGACAAAGGAATCAAGCTATCTTAAACTGATTGAAATGAATGAAGGAGGAACTGGCTGTAATCATGAATTAGAAGTGATCAGACAAAAGCTTCAATGTGTGGCTTCAAAACTACAGCATCTGGCCCAGAAAGCCTCCAATAGGTTAGATTTTTTTTTTCTCTTGACCCTTAGAGATGGCATTCTTCTACACAAGCTGGGTAAAACCTGCCCCTCAGTAATAGCTAGCCAGCGGGGCAATGTTCATTGAAATTGTGAAGTTACTGCATGTTCACATTAGGAGATGGTATTCTTTAACAAAACTCTACCTATAAACAAATATCTCAGCACCTTAAGTCCTGGAAAGAGAATACTCAGTGTGAGGGAGAAAACAAGTAGAGTGTCACCTGATCTGTCAAGTTTGTGCTAGTCAACACCACTAATTGAGAAAGATCTGTTTTGACTTTTTGTCTTTTTCCTTGAAGACTACAGTTTGAAACAGCAGATGATGAAGACTTCATTTGGGTTCAGGAAAATATTGATGAAATTATTTTACAACTGCAAAAATTAACCGGCCAGCCAGGGGAAGAGGTAAAACTTTTAAAAACTCTTTATAAGATATCAATAACAAAGATTTAATGGAGCTATGTGAATCATTTGAAACTGGCACTGTATTTTCTAAAGAGTTTTAATTTTGTCTTTTAATTTAAATATTAATATTTGTTCTTCCCTAACAGACAATAATGAAAATTTGAGGGGAAATTAATTTTCATTATCATTGTTGAATAACTATAGTGGCATTTTATTGTATTATGATAATTAAGTTTCAAGATTATGATAATCAAGTCTGGCTTATCTCACCACTCTCAAAACCACCCACAGAATGCCACCATTGTCTTCATAGTTAACTAATCTGATGAATCTTTTCATTCCCTGTCTTTTTAATTTTTTTGTAGCATTTGATACTTTTGACCTCTCTCATCTTAAAAACCTCCTTTTTTTACCTTTTGTGACAGTATATTCTCAGTATATTTTGTGACCGTATATTCTCAGTATATTTCTTCCATTTCTTTCATCAGTCACCTTCATGAATTCCTCTTCCTCCTATCCTGATCCATTTTTTTTCCTCTGTGAAAGCTCATTTATTCCCACAGCCTGAGTTCTCAGTAGACCTATTTATTGAACAAATACTTACATAAGGCATGTGTTATGTGCCAGTTACTACCCTGGGTTTTGGGCTACAATGAATAAATGTGATAACGATCTGACCACTTAGATCTCTGTCTTCTAGTGGTCTGTTGTTCTAGTCTATACCTCTATCCTGTGATCCAGATTTATATTTTCCATTAGTTACAGGAACTCTTTCTCTGGGGAAATGCGCCTCATAGTGACCCCTTAGGAACCTCACAGGCACATTCTAAACTGAGCATCTTCTTTTTTTCCTCCTTCTGTCCCCAACCCATGTTTCTGGTCCTGATAGAGCCCACTTTGGGAATTTGGAAGTCACCCTAGACTACCTTCCTTCACTCTCACTTGTGTATCCTAGTAGTAATGAAGTCCTGTGCTTTTACTTCCTAAATATCCCACGTGCCCTTAGTCATTGCCTTTATTCAGGCTTCCAGTATTTCTCACCTAAACTATTGTAATGACTTCCTGATGTGTCCACCTGACACCAGGATCTATCTTCCCTAATTTACTGTACTTCGCATGCTGCTAGCAAAGGAATTTTTTTTAAGATTTTATTTATTTATTTATTTGAGAGAGCATGAGCAGGAGGTGGGCAGAGGGAGAGGGAGAGGGAGAAGCAGACTCTCTACTGAGCAGGGAGCCTGACACAGGCTCGATCCCAGGACTCTGGAATCATGACCCAACCCAAAGGCAGATGCTTAACTGACTGGGCCACTCATGTGCCCCCAAAGGAATATTTTAAGACATAAATTTTGTTTGTAGCACACTCTGAAAGCCTTTAGGGCTCTCTGCTGCCTCCATTTAGGTCTATTATCTATAAAGTGAAGGCAGCCTTTACTCTAACGTAACCAAGCAACCTGTAGCTCCTGAAAAGCAACACACTCTCCAACAAAACCCTTGTGCCTTTACACATGCTATTCCTTCTGCTTAATATGCTCTTCCCTATCTTCTTTCCTACCTATGAAATGCTTCCTAGTTATTTAAGACTCAGTTCAAGCACCACTTCATCATGAAATCTGGTGTTCTCAGCGTCTGCTCACATGTTGATGTGCATTGTTCATAAACATTTGTGCTTACACGACCTTAGTACCATTTTCTCTTTCTAGCCTGGTTTAGTGTCCCCTGGTACTTCTTGTGGCTCGTTGACTGAAAGACTGCTAAGACAAAATGCTGAGCTGACAGGACATATCAGCCAACTGACAGAAGAAAAGAATGATTTGAGAAATACAGTTATGAAGCTAGAAGAACAAATCAGGCGGTATCGACAGATAGGAGCTGGCAGAGATTATGTACGTCTGATTTTAGTGTGACCATGTTAGAAATATTGCTGAGTTACAATTTCTACTCTCTAGTTTCAATTTTTAACTCTAATATAAAAATATTAGATATCTGATTCTTAGTAAGATCATTGAAAAATGGTAGAGAGATGACAATAATAATGATAATAATAATAATAGATATCATTTATTGGGGGCCTTCTCTGGGCCAGATCCTGGGTTCTGTACATTCAGAATCTTTAATCCACATTCAGTCTTGCACATGAGAAAACTGAAGTCTGTAGTCCAATCAAGAACTGCTTATCTCCAAAGCCAGATACTTTGCTACCTAGGAACCACCAGTGGGTCCATGTTAAGAAATGTTCAAATGTGAATTCTGACTGTTCCTCATCAGTTAATTATCAGTTATTATGTTTGTGACTCAAGTGAAAGATGCCATTAAATTATTTATTTCAGTCTAATAAACCAACCACTCTAGCAGTTTATTTAAAATTTTTTCCAGTTAAAAACTACAAAATAAATTGCTAGCTTCTGTAATATAAAGATAGGAATATAATATAAAGATAGAAAGGACTCCTGAGACAAATACAGGATAACACATCCACAGAGCTTCTGCATGGATCCACTTCCCTGTGTATAGCCGGGGGTTTTTTTCCGCACTCCCCCAAGGCGCTGTTTCAGGGTTAGGCTCTACATTTGAACCCAGATGGTCGGTCTATTTATTAAGTCTCTAGACTTTATATTTCAAAGCTCTGCAAAAATCTAAGCACTGTCTTTTGGGTGAGGCTTCCATAAAGATTTTGTTTTAAAATTAATCTACTAAGCAAAGGACCATATACTTAATGTATATTCTTTACTATCAATTGAGATCGCTGTTGAACTCTCCCTCTCTGAGATTGGAAAGCTGAGATCCCATAGGGGATACCTTTAATGTGTTTAATTTAGATTTTTCTTCAGAGACTTATTCCTAAAACTCATGTAAGTGGGCTCTCGTTTCTGCAGTCTTCCAGGTTTTCATTCAGTGGTGGTGCCAGCATTGAAGCCATCATTGCTTCTGAAAAAGAAATCTGGAACAGAGAAAAGTTGACTCTCCAAAAATCCTTGAAAAGAGCAGAAGCTGAAGTGTATAAACTGAAAGCTGAACTAAGAAATGAAACTTTACTTCACAACCTGAGCCCTGATTCAGAGCATGCTGCTATAAAGGTAGGAGACATCTTCCATCTAAACATGTACCAAGGCTGGTCCTCTTGCCTTGTTTCATCTCTCACTAACCTTAACTGAACAGAGTAAAGAAATTTAGGTGGCGCTCAGGCTGCCTCTAGGTCTCTCACTATTCGATGTGCGTCATGAGTACAGGCCTCCAGCTGGTCACAAAAACTTGGTGGCAAGGCATGCCGTACTGGCAGCACCGCGAGCTCACGGTCCTGCTTCCCACCATTTCATCCCTGAAGACCAACAGAAAGTTTCATTTCTACTGCCAACAAAAGCTCTACTACATTCAATACCAGAGCATCATGTTCTGTAAGATGGTAAACCCTCTGAACTGCCTTTCTCCTGACTAAAATGAATACTGTAGTTAAAACTGCTTTTAATCTGTTAACATAAAATCCAAAACAGAAAGAAACATGTTTGGAATATTTCTTTTAACTATGGAGTGAACATAAATTTATGCTTCTTGAAGAGACAGAGAACATTAACATTGAAAACTTTAAAGAAAAAAAAGATTAGCGACCGTAATAATAAAAGTAGCTCTACGCAGTTAGAGGAGAAAAAAACTGAGATAATAATGGAATGACAAAAATATTTGCAATGAATATGATGAATAGAGCCTAAACTCCAAAATGAAACCCCAAACCTAAGTATAAGGTTTGTAGTCACATTCCATGGACTAAAAAGAGGCAGAAATGTAAAATCTAAGGTTGATTATCTTTATCTTCAACTTTGCTGATCAAATGGAAAACAGTAGTAGGATATCTGCCATTCCACTACTAGTACTTTTGTAAAATAAAATCTATGTTATCTTCCCCTAGAGAACAATTTGAATGGCTTTTCAATAATGTCTTTATGTTCTTCCCCCCTTTTTTTTTAACATAGAGAATTTATGGTAAATACCTGAGGGCAGAAAGTTTTCGGAAAGCGCTCATTTATCAGAAGAAATACCTGCTGCTATTACTGGGTGGGTTTCAGGAATGTGAAGATGCCACCCTGGCTCTGCTGGCCCGGATGGGGGGACAGCCAGCCTTCACAGACCTAGAGGTGATCACCAATCGTCCAAGGGGCTTCACCAGGTTTCGGTCAGCCGTCAGAGTGTCCATGGCAATTTCTAGGTAAAGTGTTGGAAATAAAATGCATTTTAATAGAATCTGAAAGGATTTAGATTTTTAATCCTCTCCTTTCTCTGCCTAGTATGCTCCGTATTCATGTATATGAGACATTTATCATCAATAAAACATGCCGACTTCTTTCTTTCATTCTTGTAGCCAGGGATACCTTATATTGCACCATGAAGATCCTATAAAAAGGGCTTCCCAGGTGCAGGTAGCTAGTAACTCAGAGCTGGCACATCCCATCTGGATTGTGTTTTGGTTTTGTTTTATTTTTTAACTCTGAATAAGGCCATGAACTAGCTCAGACCTATAAATAAAAGGAATCACAAAAGGGAAAAAAATGTTTTTGAAAAATTACTTAGGCTACACATTCATTTTCTTCATTGCTAAAATAACCCACTCATGGGGTTCAGCTACACAAAGCCCTGGCCTAACATCTGCATTCAAACCGAAGGTTAGCCTTTAGGGCATTGGACTATGCTAGTGCTTTTGTAACTCTTCCTCTAGTAGTTCTAAGCTAGGAACTACTAAGTTCTAAGCTTTTGTAACTCTTCCTCTAGTAGTTCTAAGCTAGGAACTCTGGTACTCATTTGTGGTTGAAATGGAGCCACTCAGGACTCCCCACTGAAGGGAGTCTGAGTCCTGACTTCACCTAGGTGATAAATACCAAACTCTCACAGAGTTTGGAGAGTCCAAACTCTCACCTGGGTGATATATACTCAGGCCCCTAGGCTTCTTCATATTTCCCCTCCCTTTTATTTATATAGGAACCAGACAGTCTCAGAAGAATTTTTAGTTTTTAAAGTTCTTCCTATCAGATCACATTTGATGATTTTAGGTCTTCAGAGGGTTTTGTCCTTTATCCTTGACCTGTCTTTTCCTTGAAAAATATGACAGAATTTTTTAACTAGAAGCTGTCTGAGATCACCTGGTTTAGAATACCATCTCACAGATGAGGAAACTGAGGCACACAGAAGGATTGCAAAGCCAGTAGTGGTAGAGCTAGGACAATCACCCAGGGCTCCCAAGTCTCATCCATGTGGGCTCTGTAAAGGAAGCTCACATTTTATTTTATTAATGGTCTGAGACCCTCCTTGCCTCTGCTCCTTCACATTGTTGTCAGGTGGTTCCAGTTTCTCCTTATCTTCCATTCCTTTCATTACCTTGTACACTGTATAGGGTTAAGTGCTAGAAGATGCACTTACTGATGAAGAAAAAATACAAACCTTACCAAAATCCCTAAAGACAGCTCACTTCCTAGTGGGAAAAACCAGTATGCTCATAACTTAGACACTAAGTGACAGGTCACAGGAGTTAGTTATTAATTTTATTGGAAGAATTTGAGAGGGTTCCATGAAAGCCAGTTGCTATTAAAGGACTGCATTCTAACTCCCTCTTTTTTGTCCTCCTATATGTTTATTGTATTTTCACCCTCCTAAAACTGAGCTTTGCAACTGATTGGAATTAAGAAATCAAAGTTAGTGTTCCAGAAAGTTCCTTGAGCCAGGGTAGGGGAGGCAGCACCTCGCTATAGCTGATCTGCAACACTCCTACCCCCATTCCTTTTAAAGCCTTATTGTTTTTTGGCCCTGATCCCATGGCCACACTTATTTTCCAGCTTTCCCAGCTTAGTCTCACTGCCAGGGTGAAGGTCTGTTTATTCTCGTTCCATCTCATTTGTATGATAATCTCCATTCTTTTTTCTTTTTTCTTTTTTTTTTTTTTTTAAAGATGTTATTTGTTAGAAAGAGAGAGAGAGAACAAGAACAGGGGGCAGGAAGAGGGAGAAGCTGACTCCCCGCTGAGCAGGGAACCCAACAGGGCCCAACCCCAGGACTCCGGGATCATGACCTGAGCTGAAGGCAAATGCTTAACCAACTGAGCCACCCAGGCACCCCATTCTTTTTTTTTTTTTTTTTTTTTAAGTTTTTTTTTTTTAAGATTTTATTTATTTATACATGAGGGACACAAAGAGAGAGACAGGCAGAGACACAGGCAGAGGGAGAAGCAGGCTCCATGCAGGAAGCCCGACATGGGACTCGATCCTGGGTCTCCAGGATCACGCCCCGGGCCGAAGGCAGGCACTACACCGCTGAGCCACCCAGGGATCTCCCAGGCACCCCATTCTTTTCTCTTTGATTATTTCTCATCCTTTCTTTGCCCATCCGCTTTTCTCTTTTCTGTTTTTGCCCTTCATTTCTTTGTGTCCTAAACCTCTAAAGTCAGAACCCTGTGCTGGCAATAGAAGAGACCTCTGCTGCATCTTGGGAAGCCAGTCTATTCTCTTCCAGTTTATTTTGCCACAAACCAGAGAACATTTGCATGATTTTAGATTAGGCAGTCATGTGACTGTGTTGAAAGTTGTTCTGTGTTCATATTCAAATGTATGACTTCATTTTGTGGGATATGTGTATTTATACTCTTTCCATTATAGATGTGCTGTGAAATTTTTCTTGGCATCTTTTTTAGAATGAAATTTTTGGTTCGACGGTGGCAACGAGTCACAAGTTCTGGTTCCATCAATATTAACAGGGATGGCTTTGGACTGAATCCAGGTGAAGTCAAAATAGGATTTCTTGTGTTTATGATTCTCTCAAAATTACTGTTTGTGTAATATGTTCCAAATAATGTGTTCTGGGACCTGTGTTGTCCAAAGACCAGAGCCCTATACCAACAGAGCTGGGGAGTTTGCTGTTTAAAGAGTAAAGAGAGATGATTTTTATGGACCACTGAGTCTGTACTAAGCCCTCCTTTTTCCACGTTTTCTCATTTATTCTCCCAATCCTTTGATATAAGCACGGCTACTGTTATTCTCACTTTATAGAAGAAAAACTAAGGCATGGGAAGCATTTGTTTGCCCCCAGATTACCCAGTAGGAAGAGGCAGAGCCAGCCACTTAAGAACTGCATGTAAGAGTTTGATTCCAGATAGGATTGCTGTTACTCAGTTTTATGGAATTTATGGTTTGAAGTTTTCACAATTTAGCAGTATTTATGTTTCTGAGTTTACATATAGGTTGTATATAATGGTAACAGTTAAGATTCCTTCTGTCTACACCTAAAAGTGGAAACAAACATTCGAATTTCAACATTTTAGGCATGTGGATGAACTCAGAAGCTGGGGAGTATACAGAGTTTCAGGCACACAGCATAGCTGTATTAATGCAGCTATGTATTGGTATTAAACCACCTTTACATATTCTACCAGTAACCAAGCAGAGAAAGAGGAAATATATTTGGTATCCTAAACAAAGTGCCTTGAAATATGCATCCTTACACAGAAACAGCTGAAATCTATACCATAAGGAGTTCTGTGCTATAAGTTAGCAAATCTTGATTTCACGTTTTTTTCTAATAAAAGTAGAATGGTGTGATGTAATATTTTTTTATCCACATCATCTTTTTCCCCAAACTATACACACTCAAATACCCCTCACTTCACCTCTAATTATAACTAGGAAGAGATCTTTTAAAAAGAAAATATTCCGATTAAATAGTTTATTTTCTTTGAGGTATAGTTCCAGATTGTCAGAAATACTTATATTCAAGGGAAAACTAACAGTTCTATTGTTTTTTCTCTTCTTTAGAAAGAATAACTGAAATTGAGTATAAATAGTAGGTAGTGTTGTATAATACAGTATTATAGTCCTTTGAGCCTTTATCTGTTTTGTAGAAATTTTTCAAGGGCTTAATATTTTTTTTCCTTTACAATGTGGTCCATTTTGGACTACTTTAGGTGCTGAAAAGACTGACCCATTTTATCATTCTTCTGGTGGGCTGGAGCTCTATGGAGAACCAAGACACACTACATATCGATCAAGATCAGAGCTGGACTATCCTAGGTCTCCTTTACCTTTTCAAAATAGGTAAGAATTTGATAAGCATGCCTGGAGTAGTTACATGTACTAATTTTTTTAACAGAGAATGGAGTACAGTGTTAGGGCTTTGACTCCTTTGCATCGAGATAACTAGATGTATCTTTAGTTGCATATGTTGTATATAATCTAAGGCTCAGAATCAAAAGTACTTTTTGGATTTATACCTGCTTTCCAAGGATATAGGAAACTGAACTGACCAGGTATCTCTTTTGGTAGATGCTGTGGTTAGATATTGGGAAAAGTATTAACTACAATTAACAGTCTCAGGGGATTATGAAAAAAAAAAACCTCTAAAGTCTACATGATAAGATGCATTTGTACATACACAGTGTTTCTTGAGGACTTTTGCAACAAGCATTGTATTGGCCACTTTTATGTCGATTTAATAGCTGCTTTGAGTTTATTAGAAATTTTTTTGCCTTATGCATCACAAGCTCAGACATTTGAGGGTACAGATTAAGCCTAGCTTTTCTAGGCTTAGGTCCCCAAGTACTTATTGAGGCTCATTGACTGAAAGACTACTGGGGCAAAATGCTGAGCTGACAGGACATGTCGGCCAACTAAGTGAAGAAAAGAATGATTATGAACATGCTTATGAATCTAGAAGAACGTATCAGGTGTTATCACTAGACAAGAACTAACAAATTATATACATCTATTTTTAGCATGGCCACATACATGCTAATATTGCAGAGTTACAATTTCTTCTCTCTAGTTTCAGTTTTTAACCCTAATAATGTAAAAATATTAAGTATCTGATTCTTAGTAAGATCACTGGAAAATATAGGGATGACATTAATATTTATATTAGATATATTACATAATAATATAATTATAACAATAATTAATGATTATTGGAGCCTTCTCTGATCCTGGGTTATATACATTCAAAATCTCTAATCCACATTCAGCCTTGCACATTAGAAAACTGAAGTTCATAGTCAAACCAAGAACTATATATCTGCAAAGCCAAATACTTTGCTACCTATGGACCAACCGAAGACACACAGTACAGAAATGTTCAAATGTGAATTCTGACTCTTCTTGCCAGTTTATGTTCATAACTCAAGTTACAGATTTATCTTTTGAGAGGGCAGGGTGGAAGCAGGTTGTTACATTACTTGCTTTGTGGATAATTTGGCTTCATGTTCATATTTTTAATTTCATAGGTACCCAGGCCCTCCGGCTGATTTAAATCCGAGTTCATTAGCATGTTCTCAGCTTCAGAATTATGACCCCGACAGAGCCCTGACAGATTATATCACACGGCTAGAAGCCCTACAGAGACGACTTGGAACTGTACAGTCAGGTACTCTCAGCTTTACCATATGTATTATTATTATTATTATTAGCAGCCCCATAGTGCTGGACCAACCCAGAGCTCTCCATTCTCTTTCTGAAACTTTTTGACCTTCCTCATTAGATAATCAAATCTTAGAGTTTAGTTCATGAGTTACCAGGTTAGACTTAGGAATTTAACTCAAGAGATGATTTATCACCTCAGATTTCACTCCTACAAAAAATAGATTCCCTACTTGGATCGATTAGATGAAATGCACAACAGGCACCAGTGTACAAAGTCCTGAGGCTTACGAGTCTGCTGGAGAACGTGTTCCTAAGTATATGCTCCTGAACAACACAGGTTTGAACTGCACAGGGCCACTTATATACAGACTTTTCTCACTAAATACACTACAGTATTGTAAATGTATTTTGTGTTACAATTTTCTTACTGTTTTCTTTTCTCTAGCTTTATTGTAAGAATACAAGATATAATATAAAAATATGTATTAATGGACTCTGTTACCTATAAGGCTTTCTTAGCTGTAGGCTATTAAGTTTTGGGGAAGTCAAAAGTTGTACATGGATTTTTGACTGTGTAAGAGGTCAGCACCCTTCACCCCCACATTGTTCATTGGTCAATAACCGTAATATGTTAGCATGCAAATTAGGGGTGGGGAGATGAGAGAAGGAAGCAAGTATCTTAAGCATTTAATGCAGCCATTATCCCTACTAGGACCCGGTGCTTTTTATATTCCATTCAAAAGACTTTATAAGTATGACCTTTTTTCCCCTCTGTTCAAAAACACAAAAAAATTTGTACTTAATAGATGTGTGGATTCCTTATTCATTGTGGGACAATCTCTTTTCCCTATCTCCCTTCAAATTCACTCGATTCAGTGGTTTGAATCTTCTTAATTTAAAGTGCATTAGATTAATTTATGTGCTTAAATTATGTGCTTTATGTGCACACAAATTAATTTATGTGCTTCTTAATTTAATGTGCTTTAATTTAAAATCTACTTTTATATTTTGTTTTTACTTTTGTGAAAGACCGTTTTTTTCCTACTATTCTCACAAACTAGATAGCACTAACAGCTGGGTTGTTTGTTTTTTTTTTTAAGATTTTTAAAATTTATTTATTCATGAGATACACAGAGAGAGGGAAAGAGAGGCAGAGACACAGGCAGAGGGAGAAGCAGGCTCCATGCAGGGAGCCCAACGTGGGACTAGATCCTGGGTCTCCAGGATCACACCGTGAGCTGAAAGCAAGCGCCAAACCACTGAGCCACCCAGGGATCCCCAGCAGGTTATTTTTAGGAGTTTGTCTCCTCATACAAGAAATCATCTAACCCAAGCAACTTGTAGTCATATGAAACTGTTATTATTATAGCTGGACTTTGTCTGGTATGGTTTGGTTTGGTTTATATTTTGTTTTGAGCATTTGAGATTTCACAAGACTCAGATTTTAAAGACCAAAAGATTTTTCAAGAGGCAAGAGGTATAGGCTAGAACATTCAACCTGCTGGGTACTTCAAAGAGAATCTTAACATTAGTTTTACCTTGCTATAGAGCCACAGTGACTTTTAAATATATACTCAAAATCTCTTCTAAAAATCAGCTCAGGGGTGCCTAGGTGGCTTGGTCATTTGAGCATCTAACTCTTGGTTTCATCTCAGGTCATGATCTCATGGGTCATGAGATCAAGCCCCTCATTGGGCTTTGGGCTCAACAGGGAGTCTGCCGTGAAGATTCACTCCCTCTACTGCCTCCGCTCACGTGCACGTGCCCTCTCTTTCAAATAAATCTAAAATCTAAAAAAATAAAAGTCAGTTCAAGTATGAATAAGACGTTTTTAGAAAAATAAAAAGCATTTTTTTATTGGTTATTTTTTTAAAAATAGGCTCTTCAGCCCAGCACAGAACCCCATGCAGGGCTTTAACTCACAACCCTGAGATCAAGATGGAGACCCAAGCTACTAACCAACTGAGCCACTCAGGGGCCGCAAAAAGCATTTTTTTAATGAAGGGTAATAGTAATCTTCTGCCCTTCATGAACTAGTTAATCTGGTGTAGGTAGAAAACTAATCTGAAATCACTACAGATATACCTTGTTTTTTATTGTCCTTCACTTTATTGCATTCTGCAGATAAGCATTTTTTACAAATTGAAGGTTTATCGCAACCCTGTGTCTGAGCACCTCTCTTGGTGCCATTTTTCCAACATTTGCTCACTTTCATGTCACATTTTGGTAACTCTCACAAATGTTTTAGACTTTTTCATTAGACCTGTGCTCAGTGATTTTTGATAATTGGTATTGTAATTGTATTGGAGGCACCACAAACAGTGCCCATATTAGACAGCGTACTTAATAAATATATGTGTTCTGACTGTTCCACCAACCAGCCGGCCATGCCTCTCTTTTCCTCTCCTCGAGTCTCCCTATTCCCTGAAACACAGCAATGTTGAAATCAAACCAGTTTAATAACCCTACGATGGCCTCTAGGTATTCACATGAAAGAGTCACACATCTCACTTTATTAAAATCAAGAGCTAGAAATGATTAAGCTTAGTGAGGAATGGGATGCCTGAGTGGCTCAGCGGTGGGACGTCTGCCTTTGGCTCAGGACTGATCTGGTCCCAGTTTGGGGATCGAGTCCCACATTGGGCTCCCTGTGAGGAGCCTGCTTCTCCCTCTGCCTATGTGCCTCTATCTCTGTGTCTCTCATGAATAAATAAATAAAATCTTAAAAAAAAAAAAAATCAGTGAGCAAGGCAAGTCAAAAGCCAAGATTGCACCAAAGAGCCAAGCTATAAATGCAAAAGATAAGTTCTTGAAGGAAAGTAAAAGTGCTACACCAGTGAACATACAAATGATACGAAAGCCAAACAGCCTTATTGCTGATAGGGAGAAAGTTTTAGTGGTCTGGATAGAATATCAAACCAACCACAACATTCTCTTATTCCAAAGTCTAATCCAGAGCAAGGCCCTAACTCTCCTCAATTCTATAAAGGCTGAAAGAATTAAGGAAGCTGTAGAAGAAAGTTTGAAGCAAGCAGAAGTTGGTTGATGTGTTTTAAGGAAAGAAGTCTTCATAGCGTAAAGTGCAAGGTGAAGCAGCAAGTGCTGGTGTAGAAGCCCTGAGTTACCCAGAACATGTAGCTAAGATAATTCATGAAGGTGGCTACACTTAATAATAGATGCTGAATGTAGACAGTATAGCCTTCTTTTGGAAGAAGATGCCATCTAGGCCTGTCATAGCTGGAGATGAAGAGTCAGTGTCTAGTCTCAGAGGATGGGCTGACTCTCTTCTCGGGGCCTTCTCTCTTCTTCAGCTGGTAACTTAAGTTGAAGCCGGTGCTCATTTACCATTTCAAAAATCCTAGAGTCCATAAGAGTTCTGGTAAATCTGCTCTGCCTGTGTTACATCTGGATAGAACACCACATCTTTTTACAACATGGTGTACTGAGTATTTTAAGCCCATTGTTGAGATCTGTTCAGTAAAAAAGATTTCAGAATATTACTGTTCATTGATAATACACCTGCTCACCCAAGAGCTCTGATTTACAACAGGATTAATGTTTACGTGCCTGCTAACACAACATCCATTCTGCAGCCCATGGATCGAGGAGTAATTTTGATTTTCAAGTCTTATACTTTATAAAGTATATTTTGTAAGGTTCTAACAACCATAGATAGAGATTTCCCTGACAGATCTGAGCAAAGTAAACCAAAAACCTTCTGGAAAGGATTCACCATTCTAGATGCCAGTAAAAACATTTGTGATTCATGAGAAGAGGTCAAAATATCAACATGAATAGGAGTTTGGAAGTTGATTTCAAACCTGGTGCCTGACTTTGAAGTATTGACTGGCAGAAGTAACTGCAGTTGTGGTGGAAATAGTAGGACAACTAAAAGTAGAGCCTGAAGATGGAACTAAATTGCTGCAATCTTATGATGAAACTTTTTAATGGTTGAGGGGTTGTTTATGGAAGAGCAAGAAAAAAAAAAAGTAATCTCTTGAGATAGAATCTGTTCTTAGTGAAGATGCTGTGAAGATTGTTGAAACGATAACAAAGGATTTATAATATTACATAAATTTAGTTGATAAAATAGCAGAGTTTGAGAGGATTGATTCCAGTTTTGAAAGTTCTAAACTGAGTAAAATGGTATCAAACAGCATCACATGCTACAGAGAAATTGTTCATGAAAGGAAGAGCCAATTGGCGCAGCAAATATCATTTTTATTTTATATGAAATAATTGCCACAGCCACCCTAGTCTTCAGCAGCCACCAACATGGTCAGCAGCCTTCAACATCAAGACCCTCTACCAGCAAAAAGATCATAAGCTTAGATGATGATTAGCACTTTTTAATAATAAAGTGTTAAAGGTATGTACATTGTAATTTTAGACATAATGCTATTACATAAACAATTAATAGACTTTAGCATAGTGTAAACATAATTTTTATTTGCATGGGAAAACAAAAATTTATTGGACTCTGTATTGAATATTCACTTGATTGCAATAGTCTGAAAACAAACTTGCAGTATCACCATGGTATGCCTGTTCTAATTAGTCTGGCAAAGGGCAGCAATTTATTTTAAAATATTTTACGTCTTGTTTTTCTCTCATAGGTTCAACCCAGTTTCATGCTGGCATGAGAAGATAATCCTTTGAAACATGAATCAGTGATTTTAAACAAAATCCCTTTTGTAAGTTCGTTCTTTTGTGCTTTTGTATTGTGGATATTCAGCGGGACCAATATGAACACAGCTTATGATTGTATACAAATCTCTTGCCAGCACATGAAAACAAACTGGAATTTGTACATACTAGCATTGTGTATGTATTCATGCACAATAATCATTAAATTACATGTATATTTGTGGAATGCTAATTTAAATGATTAAATTATAAGACTTGTGTATTTATCGAATGGGTGAAAAGATTAAACTTTTGCGCATTATGATACTGCTGAATGTGTAGCTTGAGGTGTCCAGCACTTTTCTTATAAGGCTACTGAATTACATGTTTCTGCCCTAATATATTTGCTACTGGTGATGAAGACAGATACTATCACTTGTAGAGACCTATTTTTGTATAATGGTAGAAGTTTTGAATTTTATGGGGTATTTTGTCAAGTACTGAAATAAAAATGACTTCACCATTTTAACCACACTGTATTTGAAACTTCTTTTTATTCATTTATTTTTTTTTTTAAACTTCTCATTTTTAAGTGAGCATAGTCCATTCAGGCTGCTGTAACAAAATACCAGAGACTATATGGTTTATCAAAAAACAGAAATTTACTTCTTACAGTTCCAGAGGCTGAGAAGTCAAAAATCAAGGTGCCAACAGATTTGGTGTCTGGTAAGAGCCTGCTTCCTGGTTCACAGACTACCGTCTTCTTGCTCTGTCATTACATGGCAGAAGGGACAAGGGAGATCTCTGAGGCTTCTTTAATAAGGACACTAACCCTATTCATGAGACTTCTCCCCCCATGACCTTATCACCTCCCAAAGCCCCCACTTCTGAATACTAACAAATTGAAGAATGGGTTTCAAAGAAGAATTTGAGGTGAGGGGGACACAAACATCGAGTCCGTCACAGTGCAGATTATCTCATTATCTGAAATATGTATACTTCGAGATTTAGAAAGTTGTCTTAATCTTAAAATACTATTGGGATTTTTCTTTCCCTCCCTCGAGAAAGCATTTTCTATGTGACTTGCTATTAACTTTACACCTACATATAGTATTTTTTAAAAACTATATTGATATTTTCATTAGTCTTACTTGTGTCCAAAAGTGCCTTCACAAAGCCATGCCCACTAGGATGATGCAAAAATCATTTAACTGAAAGAATCTTAAATTTTATTAACCACAGTGCTAAATGCAGCAGAATTAAGCAATATTTTTGCTGTCCACACCAAATTCCAGATTGGGAAACTCACAGAGATAATATAAATCTCAGTATTTCTTAACCAGAATCCTCCCTGAAACACTAAAACAGCAAGAGGAATAGTATTTAATGTTTATATGCTAAGAATTTTGTCTTACCACTGGACATTCTGTGATTTTTATACCAACAAACAGGGCTACATTCTTAGAGATTACCTAATTTTTTCATATTAGCAGCTAGGTTCCAAATAAGAGGAGTTCCAGAAATAACAAATATATTCTAAAGCAGTTATTTGAAGGGGGGAGGGTTGTTTTTAGTTAGCATAACTTGCCATTCAAAGCCTTTCTGCTGTGAAAATGGAGAAAGCGGATGGACAAGTGTCCCACTGTGTGACCATCAGCCCCCCCTTATGACATCAGGACTCTGCAGTCTGATTTGATGCCTCTCAGTAATGAGTCAGTGGTTAAAAATTATATTCAAGTCTAAAACAAACTATTATTCACTAAACAGACTAGCCTTACTCGGGTTTTGAAATTTTCTTGTGCTATGACCTCTCTAGCAGTCATTAAAAACTACAGGTCCCTTCTCAGAATATTGCTTTTAAGACATAATGTGTATAGGGTTGCAAAGGAAACCAATTACTTAGAAATAGTACATTTTTAGAAATAAGATCTAGCAGTAGATCTAATAACTACCATAATTTCAAAGTAGTGATGGAAGTAAAAGACATTTCAGGAGATCTGCAACATCTTAATATAAGAGAAATCTGTGATTTTTGTTTACAAAATCATGGGTACTGCTGATACTAGTATAGTCTGTTGCTTCATAAATAAAGGAAATGCTAAATTACAGTTTTAAATTAGTTTAAAGATGGATTTTTTTTCCCATCCAAGTTCCTAGATTCCTGAATTCTACTCACTGAAGCACACCTCTTTACAATTAATGAATAATACAGACTATATTTTTTTCTCAGAGATAATTTTAATATGAAAAACTCTTAACAGCAGAGATTTTTGCCTTCACAAATAGTTTAACGTGAGTCCTCTAATGTCTTTCCTTATACATAGGGAAAACGTTTTGGCCTCATCCAGTAAAAACAGATTATGTGGTTAAATTACAGGTATATAGTCAGGGCCCCAGTTATAATTTGAGTTGATTTTTAAACAGAGGCTTCACACAATGTGACCAGTGACACTACTCCCAAAGAGTCTACACTTCATATTACCTTTATATTAAGCTAAAGTTCCTGCTGATTTTTGTATTTATCTTTTTTAAGATTTTTATTTATTCATGAGAGAGAGAGAGAGAGAGAGAGAGGCAGAGACACAGGCAGAGGGAGAAGCAGGCTCCATGCAGGGAGCCTGACACAGGACTCAATCCCGGGACTCCAGGATCACGCCCTGGGCCGAAGGCAGGCGCTATACCGCTGAGCCACCCAGGAATCCCCTGATTTTTGTATTTAAAAAAAAAAAAGTCATTAACCTAAATGTGTTTTAATAAACAGAACTAATAATAGAAACATCCCTAATTAGATTTTAGAGAGGACCAGGAGACCACCTAGAGCCAAAGAGAAAAAAAGTTATTCCTTAAGGACTTCATTTTGGACTTCTCACATATATGTCACCATGTAGAACCATATACAAATTTATCAGGTCGATAAATAGGTAATATTTAGTAATTAGATCAAGATACATATACAGTATTTAGTATTAATAATTGTTCTTTAGGAAATATAATTACTAAGTCATTGTCAGATCTCTCTCGGTTTCCTGGAGACAATGCTTCTAATTAAAATTTCAAAGGACTACAGCATATAGCTCCATCATTGCTGGGTATCACCATACTGAAACAATTGATGGGATTCCTTTTTATCCAAGACTTTAAATGTGAGTTTATTCCCTACCCCACCCATCCTCACTCACACACACAAACATTACCCAGTAAATAAATAACCTAAGGTTTCCAGGTATCTCCCTGGGCATTTATACTTGCAGATCTAGTTCAAGATGTGAATACCCTGGATGTACTTTTCAAAGAGCTATGTTTGATGTTAAGATTAATACCTGGAAACTGTGTTTAGAATCTGTCAATTCCAAGATCGCCCTAAATAATTTCATACTAGTAAGCTTGATTTCCTTAAATAAAGCATATATAGTAAATAACCACCATAAAACTATTAGGAAATATCTGAAATGCCATTAGATTTGTTGGAACCATTCGGTTAAGAAAATATAAAAACCATAAGTTAAACTAGCTATCTTTTAAACTTATACTAAAAAAAAAAAAGAGTACACCAAGAGTTTCATAAACTTCATTCTCTTCAAATGCTTTTGCAGTTTACAGTGATGTTTCACATATTAGTTCCTTGCAGCCTTTTTCATTTTGATCTTCGCTTGTATCGGATAACAGGGTTTTCAGGGGTATGAATCATGGTTGTATAATTCACAGTGGGGAAATATCCATCAATGAGATCAAATTCATATAAACGAAGCATAGTGGACCAAATTGTCTTGATCTGAACGTAGGCAAAATTCTCCCCAATACAACGATGACGCCCTATTGAAAAAAGAAAGTTTTAATAAGAATTAATTGAAATTCTTTCTCCCTTCTTTTTACCTGGAGTGATAAATTTGTTTACCGTTTGGATGGACACCAGATATAGAGATAGTATAGGGAAAAGATGACCTATTCTTTTCACATAAAAGAAGATTGTAAAAAAAAAAAATGTAAAATAAAATAGTTAATAAAAATCTCAGGAGATTTTCAAAGTTTTTTATAAGGGAAACAGCACTTGGGTAATTATAATAATGACTCTTCTAATTACTTTTCTGTAAATGTCATATCTACCTAAGTTTAAATATATGTAAACTGAAATCTATGATGACAATATACTTTGTGAATGTACTAGAATATTCTTTAGCTTCTGTCCTAAGAGAGCCCTAGTTAAAAGTCAGTATTAACCCTTCAATCAAAACTTTAAATGCCAGGGGCACCTGGCTGGCTCAGTCAGAGGAGCATGCAACTCTTGATCTCGGGATTGAGTTCAAGCCCCCTGCTGGGTGTAGAATTACTTAAAAATACCATCTTTAAAAAAAAAAAAACAAAGGGGATCCCTGGGTGGCTCAGTGGTTTAGCGCCTGCCTTCGGCCCAGGGCATGATCCTGGAGTCCCAGGATCCAGTCCCACATCAGGATCCCTACATGGAGCCCGCTTCTCCCTCTGCCTGTGTCTCTGCCTCTCTCTCTGTCTCTCATGAATAAATAAAATCTTTTTAAAAAATTAATTAAAAAAACTTTAAATGCCATTTCAAAATAATGGAAGAAAAAGGGATTTAATAAATCAAAATAGCAACACATGTCAAGATCAAAATTTAAAAGGTTATATATGTGTAAAAACTGACAAGTTGTTTCTAAAATGCATATGGATAAAAAAATACTAATTCAAAAGGATACATGCACCCTAATGTTTATAGCACCATTATCTACAATAGCCAAATTATGGAAATAGCCCAAGTATCCATCAACTGATGAATGGATAAAGAAGACACACCAAAATGGACTATTACTCAGCCTTAAAAAAAAAAATGAGGTCCTGATATTTGCAATGACCTGGATGGAGCTAGAGAGAGCTAATAAGCAAAATCAGAGAAAGACAAATACCATATGATTTGACTCATATGTGGAATTTAAGAAACAAGCAAAGGAGGAAAAAAGAGGGAAACCAAGAAACAGACTCAATTATAAAGAACAAACATGATTATCAGAATGGAGGTGGGTGGCCAATGGGAGACAGAGGTGATGGGGATGAAGGAGTGCACTTTGTGATAAGCACTGAGTGTTGTACAGAAGTGTTGAATCACTATATCATGAACCTGAAACTATTTTTTTTTAATTTTTATTTATTTATGATAGTCACAGAGAGAGAGAGAGAGGCAGAGACACAGGCAGAGGGAGAATCAGGCTCCATGCACCGGAAGCCCGATGTGGGACTCGATCCCGGGTCTCCAGGATCGCGCCCTGGGCCAAAGGCAGGCGCCAAACCACTGCGCCACCCAGGGATCCCTGAAACTATTATTACACTGTATGTTCACTAACTGGATATCAAAAAGTTTATTTAAACTGCATATGAAAATGCAAAGGAGGACCTAGGATATCCGGAGCAGTCTTAAGAAAAAAAAAAGTTGGAAGACTTAAATTGATTTCAAATCTGACTTCAATGCTAACTAACAGTGCAGCAACTCTGATACTGTGGTTTGTAATAAATATATATTTGCTCTTTCTCCCATCCTTGGCACAGAGCTCCTCAAACAGCTTGGAATTTCTTACATGAAAGGAGCAATAAAGAAGCAAGAAGTTTTTGTTATTCATAAAAGCCCCCTTCAACCACACTGGAGTTTGTTAATGAGAGGACTTTGGGAAATCCCCTTAGAGTAAGGCCTGGCTGCCAGGGGAACAAACCATGTGATTAAAGCGTTAGAACTTTTAGCCCCAACCCCTGACCTTCTTGGAAAGAAGGAGAAGGGGCTAGATATTGAATTAATCATCAATGATTTAATCAATTGTGTCTACAATAGGAAGCCTCCACTAAAAATCCTATAGTATGGAAGGATTGAGAGGTAGCATTCGGAGAGCTTTCCTGCTTGGTGAGCATATGGAGGTACTGGGAGTGGGGCATACCCAAAGGACATGGAAGCTCTGTGCCCCTTCCCCCCATACCTTGCCCTATGCATCTCCAATCAGGTCTTCCTGAATTGTATCCCCTCCTTTGTAATAAACTATTAATCCAGTAAATAAACTGCTTTCTGAGTTCTGTAAGCCATTTTAAGAAACTGTGGAACCCCAAGGAGATCAAGAAAACCTCTGGTTTATAGCTCACTGGTCAGAAAAACAGGAGACAATCTGGATTTGCAATAGGTATCTCAAGTCATGGGAGGGCAAGAGGGAATCCTGTGGGACTAAGGCCTTAACCTATGGGGTCTGTGCTAACCACAGTTGGGTAGTATCAGAACCAAGTTGAAATTGTGGGTGTCCACAGAGAATTGGTGTGGGAAAAACACCCAAATATTTGGTGATCAGAAATGTTGTCAAAAGTGTTCTAAGTGAGAGTGGGTTTTTTTCTTTCACAGCAACCAAGACAATGCAGTCGTGCACAGGGCTCAAGAAATAGAGCGACAAAAAAGAAAAACAAAAAAAAAGAAGTAGAGCGACAGACTACAGCAAACAGCCAAGACATACTTTTATGGTTATTTGATTATCAACAAAGGCACTAAATAAAGCAAACCAATGGAAAAAAAAATCTTTTCAACACATAGTGCTGGAATAACCATTTATCTAACATAAAAAAAAAAAAAAAAAAAAAAAGGCGGGAGTGGGGAGTATCTGGGTGGCTCCATCGGTTAAGCATCTGCCTTTGCTCAGGTCGTGATCCCCAGGTCCTGGAATGGAGCCCAGCATTAGGCTCCCTGCTCAGAGGGGAGCCTGCTTCTCCCTCTGCCCCTCCCTCACCTTGTGTGCTCTTTCTCTTGCTATCTCTCTTTCTAGTAAATACAGTCTATTAAAATAATTTTAAAAACAAAAAAAAGCCTTAATTCCTGTCTCACACCAAACTCAAACACTAATTCCAGATGATCATAGACCTAAACATAAATGTTAAAACCATGTCTTCACAACTTGGGGCCAGGCAAAGGATTTAGATAGGACCAGGAACCAACAGTTTAAAAAAATCAATAAATTAGATTTGAATGAGGTTATTTGTCAAAACAATATTGACTTAAGATTTGAGTATTTCATTGTAAAACATTACACCAAAACTAAAATACTGAACTGCAGTTATTATATACTTGGAGAAAAATTCAGGGAGACATACACTGATGTAGACAGTCTACTTTGAAATGCACAGTAAATGGATTGATGGATGGATATGTGATAAAACAAGGATAAAATGTTAGTGGCAGAATCTAGATAATAGGTATATCAATGTTCACTATAAAATTCTTCTGACTTGGAAGTTTTTTTTATTAAAATGGGGAAATTTTAATAAGACAAAATATAACTCATGTATTTTTAATAAAAGATTATATATAAAAGCCAGAGAACAAATTTGATAAAAGATGGTATCAGAAATGTGTAAGCCAGAAAGAACTAATACCTTCCAATCTTTCTGGCCTACTAAAACCTCATAAGGTAGTAAGCTCAGTAACAAAGGATGGCTTTTCAGGGAATACCAAAAGATCAAGCCAAATTATTGGAATTGAAAAAGGCCTTGCTAAGCCTTGGTTTCCGTTTCTGAAAAGTGAATAAGACAGTCCCTTCCTGATAGTGTGGTTGTGAAGATTAATAGGGAAATAATTAACCAAAAAAATGCTTATTAGCACAGTGCTTGTGTGGCCTATAAATGCTCTTACTTCTAGGAGCTCTGTTTAAGAAGGGTGTTTACAAGCCATTCCATGTTCAAATATAACAACTAAGGAGAGGCTTGGCTTACAAGGAGATTAGTTAGAGAATTATGTTAATAGCAGGAAATTAGAAGAATCCTAAGGACAAATTAATAGGAAAATGGATAAATTCTGATGATTCATATAAGGTAATATTATGAAAATGAGTAAGCTACATGCTATGTGCACAAAAACAGAAAAAATTACAGAAAGTAATGATTGAAGAAATTGGACACACTGAACCTGATGATCAAATGGGGTAGAAGAGTATCCCCCTCCCAAAATTCATGTCCACTCAAAAATCAGACTTTGCAGATATAATTAGTTAAGATGAAGTCATACCCAGGTTAGGGTAAGCCCTAAGTCCAATGCTGGTGCCCTTCAAAGAAAGACATGCGAGGACTCAGGCACCCATAGGACAGACGGCCAGTGAAGATAGTGGTCAGAGTGATGTAGCTACAAGCCAAGGAATGCCAAAGATTGTCAAGAGCCACTGAAAGCTAGGAACAAGCAAAGACTCTCCCCTAGAGCCATGAGGGAGAACAAGGTCCTTCCAACACCTTGATTTCAGACTTCCGGCCAGAAATGTAGGAGAATAAATGTCTTTTGTTTTAAGTCATCTAATTTGTGGGAGTTACAGTAGCCCTAGGAAACTAGCACAATGATGACAGATTTGAGGGAATGTTATATCTTCTATTCAGATAGCTCAGAGATACACAGTATAAACTTCAGAGAATATAATTAGGGGATGTTAAACACAATGGGATGTTAAAAGGAAACAGATTACAGCTTTTTGTTTTTTTAAGTAGACTTCACACCCAACATGGGGCTTGAACTCATGACCCTGAGACCAAGAGTCATGTGCTGTACTGACTGAGCCAGCCAGGCACCCCCAGATGATGGCTTTAATGTAAGTTTTTTAAAATGGGAGCTGTCCAAAAAATGAAATGAGCTGCCATAGAAGGTAACTGAGCAATCTATTACCTAAAAAAGTTCAAGTGGAATCCAGGTAATTACCAGATTAGAAATGATTCTTCTTTGGGGCAGATTTTGGACCACAGAACTAATGCCCCTTCCAAATGTTTGAACATTCTACAACTCCTTTAAATGTAATGTTATATACTATATTATTAAATTTATTTATCAAAGTTACTATGATCTAAAGTCCCTAAAGGATTTTATACTTTCCTTTACATGTAGAAAAAGTGTGATCAATAACAAAAAAGTTGTGCCACTTAAAATCTCTTTGGAAAGACTAAAGTCATAAAATATAGTTTAATCTGTAGAGTACCAATGAACAGAGAAATTATTGCAGGAACAAGGGTCTCCCTGCGTAATTTAAGGATCTTAATTGAAATGCAGAAGTTTGCAAACCTATGCAAGACCTGCCCAAATTTAAAGACCATTTTATCTTAAGGATACAGAGAACGAAAAAGTTGACTAACAATCCATAAAAGCTTCAATTTTAACAAGACTGCTTTTGCTCTTTTCTGAAACACTGATACTCTATTATCTTATTTAGCCTTAAATAATTGACTAAATGGTGTGCTAATTCCACTGGTTCTTTAAAACAATTCACAGAGCTTTAAATACTACTATAAGGGAAAATAGGGTGGGCTATAAAAAATTAACCCTGATAAAACTAAATTGGTAAGAAGGTAATAGAGCATTATATAAGGATTCACAAAACTATTTCCTTTAGTACAAATAGTTTTTCCAACTTGGCAAAGTTTATACTCCTACAAATGTTTACAGGAATGTCCCTATGAGGAAAGGTATTTGTAAATAAAATTCATATAGATTATTTTGACAGACATAAATATATTATCAGAGCAAACATTTCAAATGTAAAATGGTATCTTACCAGCTCCAAATGGCACGTAAGCAAACTTCTCTCCTGATGCTGGATTGTCCTGCAAGTACCGATCAGGATTAAAGTCCAGACGTTCTACCCATGAGTCTTTAAGTCTTTGGTTGACAGTGGGAGAAACACACACCTGATGTCCTGGAGGAATGGTATACCCTGCAATGGTCTAGAAATCAAAGCAACACATTTCATTCTTTTTTAAAGATTTTACTTATTTATTTATGAGAGACACAGAGAGAGAGGCAGAGACACAGGCAGAGGGAGAAGCAGGCTTCCCAAGGGGAGCCTGATGCAGGACTCGGTTCCACGATTCCAGGATCATGACCCGAGCCAAAGGCAGACGCTCAACCATTGAGCCACCCAGGAGTCCCAACACATTTCATTAGGTAATACAAAAATATTCTACCCAATAACCAGACCATTAACACACATGTGATATATGTATATTTAAAAATTAGCTAGATGATAGGCCAGCTAAAAATTATTTTAACTCAAGATGATTTTCAAGTGACCCAACATTGGGCTGGAAATTTTAAAAAGATATAAATGCCTCAGAGGTAGCAGAGGGATATCAAGGAGCCTTTCACAATCTAATTTATGTATTTCCATACTATCAGAATTTTTAACAAAACATGCTTTTTTTTTAAGCCAGGAAAAAAATACACTATCATTTTTAAAACCCTAATTGTTAAGTAAAAATGCAGGGAACAAATTAGCACATATACTCTCTAATTATATAAAAAATAGCTATATAAATAGAATATGTAATTATATATCAGAGTTAGAATATATAAAACTATAATTATGTAGAAACAATTATTCTACTTGCTTAATTTTAAAAATCCTCCTTGCTGTTATATTTCTTCTTTTTGATAAATAAAAACTGAGGGCATGGAAGGGGAGCTCTAACCAAGAGACTCACCTGAGGAGTTTTGGCCATTCTCATCATGGTCATTATAGGAGGCCGAAGTCTTAATGTTTCTTTTATACAGCGATCTAGTAAATTTAGATCCTTCAGCTAAAAAGGGAAAATATTTCCTGAGTTTTACAAATATTTAACTTACTTCAACAATATGCAATATTACTTAAACTTCTGGGTTATAAAATAGATTATATTCTGGTAGGAGTACAGAGGTCACTGGTTCGGCATCTGAGATTATCTTGTTCTATTACTACATGGTCAACAAGGGAAAGAGGGCAAGTAAGAGAGATAATCACCCTGAAGAATAGCATAGTAAGGGCCTGCAAAAATTCATTTGTCTAAAAAAGGAAAAACGTTAGCAAAAATTATGCTACTACATGGATGAATATGAAAACATGGTAAGCAAAAGAAGCCGGTCATAAAAGACCACATATTGTTATGATCCCGTTTATATGAAATGTCCAAAATAAGGCAAATCCATGCAGACAAAAGGTAGATCAGTGATTGCCGGGGACAGGGGAAATGGAGTGTGACTAATACGGGGTACCAGCTTTCTTTTGGAAGTGATTTAAATGTTCTAAAATTGTGATGGTTCTCACAATTCTGAATATCAAAAAAGAGTAAATTATACACTCTAAATGGACTGGTCTATAGTATGTAAATTATATATCAATTAAGCTATTATTTTAAAAGTTATAAAATCAGAAATGAAAGAGACATCACTGCTGACCTTACAGAAACAGTAAGGATTATAAGAGAATACGATAACAATTATAAGCCAATGAGTTAGGTAACCTAGATGAAGATGGACAAATTTCTAAAGGATACAAACTAAAGACTCCAGAAGAAACAGAACATATGAATAGATGTATAACAAGTATCAACTTCCCACAAAGAAAAGCACAGACTCATATAGTTTCACTGGTGATCTCTAACCAGAAATATAAGAAACAATATCAACCCTTCATAAACTCTTCCAAAACAATAAAGAGGAGGGAACACTTGTACACTCATTCTATGAGACCATCATTACTGTGTACCAAAACCTGTCAAAGACCTCATGATAAAACTACACATTAATATCCCTTATCAACATGGATGCAAAAATCCTAGCAAACTGAATCCAACATTAAGACATTTTAGGGAGGGCTATGGGGAATTTTCTAGAAATAAAGAAGCTAAGCAATTTAATCGATAGTAAACAGAATATCTCAAGTTATCCCCTTTAAAAACTAGCCACTCATTAAATACTCAAAGTCATAAAGCAGCAATGAAAATAAAAATGCAATAAACCTGGTCATAAGTTAAAGGAGGCAGATCTTCTCCACAGACTGTTTTCTGTTCTAAATAACATTTGTCTTGAAGTGTTTTGTCTCTGGCCAAGAAGAAGCCCATCCAGGCGCTAGTAGTTGAGGATGTATGCTGCCCTGCCAAGAGCAGTCCAATAAGCATGCCTGCCACTTCGTCATCTGTCAAAGGACGCCCATCCCTATGGAATCAATCGCACACAAATTTAACATTTTGGCAGACCCATTTCATGCCTTCACATTTAAATAAACGGTCTTCGTGAATAAATTTTTCAAGTTTAACAGTCTCTTGCATTTGCCCATCACAAGTGAGAATTTTTTTCCCTTAGGGAACAGAGGTGGACCAAAGAAAAGTAGGATTTTCATTACAAAGGACATTGTTCCAGTTTGTCAGCAGAGCTTTCCCCATGCGCGGTCTTGGGGCTCCAGGCAGGCATGGGACCCCAGTAATTCGAGTCTCATCCATTTAATAAGCCCACAGCTCATAGCTACTAATTTTGTCAGTATCACTATTTTTTGACTGGATATATTATTTAAGCACATTTTAATGTGTAATTTCCTGTTTCAGCTTAACATATGATCTGAGCAGCTCTTACTTGTAAGTAGAATCTAGTAAAGTTTGGAGAATATCATCTATTTTTTCTTCTGACTGTCTGCGCTTCTGGATTGCTTTGTAGAAAATATTCTTGATCTCTCGGTGAGCTCTGTCCCTGCGTCTGTGATTCAAAGATGAAAATGATTAAAAAACAATGTCATACTTTCTGGCATTAGACCCATTTTGAAAATAACCAGGACCTAGCTTAACGCAACCTTATTTAACTAACTTCAATGACTCTGAAACAATGGACAGAAACCTCAGAACCAAAAGAAAAAAAAAAAAGCCATAAAAATCTTAGTTAGAAATTTCTAGGGTCCTTAAAGGCAAGAAATGTGTCCTAACAGATGTATTCTTAACATACTCTTTGTTCTTTTTTTTTTAAAAGATTTATTTATTTACTTACTTACTCATTTATTTATTTATTTATGATAGACACAGAGAGAGAGAGAGAGGCAGAGACACAGGCAGAGGGAGAAGCAGGCTCCATGCCAGGAGCCCGACGCGGGACTCGATCCCGGGACTCCAGGATAGCGCCCTGAGCCAAAGGCAGGTGCCAAACTGCTGAGCCACCCAGGGATTCCCCCTACTCTCTTTGTTCTAAGGAAAGGTCTAGAACAAGACTTGTGATTATTCCTTTAGAATTACTTTCCATTTAACAGAAAGCAGAATACTCTTTTAAATTAATGAAATTCCCATTTTAACCAAATTAATTCTTGTAGAAGTTGGAGAGTCATTCTGGTTTTCTTAGAAGATTCAGGATTTTTTTAAAAAAGAAGAAGAAGAAGAAGAAGATGATTCAGGATTTGAATAAACCTAGGATTTATTTAGGATGATAAACATCTAGGATTTAGAACATGACTACAGTATACAGGATTTGATTCTATTTTTCATTTTCTGAAACACCATGGTTTTGTTGGGGGCAAAAATACTAGTAGAGTCGGAAAACAAACTTCAGGTGCCCAAACCTTACCTTTAAAGTACGATGCTCACTAGGTAACAAACTATACTAACAGTACTATAAGTATTTTACAAAATGAATTACCCACTTTGACCTCCTGCGAGGTCGATGCTCTTATGATCAATCCACAGGCAGCTGCATAGTATCACACAGCCAGAAAGCAGTGGAGCTAACATTTAAAACCAGGCAATCTGACTACCTAGCCCCTTCCTAACTAACTAACTTCCTAACTAAGCCTTCCAATACAAATTGCTGCCCTGCTGTGTTTGTAAGACTGTTACTGAGGATCAACTGAGACAATGTGGGCAGAAGACGTTTATCAATAAGAACACAGCAGTGCCAGGAAAACATAAGGCCTGTTTAAGAAAGGGAATGGAATAATTTGGTTAAATCATTTGATTCAGCGAAGACAGAGAAAGACTGGGCTGAACTGGGAAAGGTCTATCATATCAAGCTCAGGAATTTCTGACTTCATCCAGGAGATAGACAAGGTAAAAACAGGCTTGTTGCACATTTCTGGAGAACCTACTACAGGCTATGGATGAAAGCATTTTGAAAACTGGAAAGCTCCTTACAAAGAATTATGAATCCAAAGAATTCCAGAGAATCTCTCCTGGCTTTCCCTTTTTCTCCCCTTCTTTATCCTGTAACTATATAGAAATAGCAGAAGTAGAAAGAAAAGGGAGTACCAATTTAATTCTTCCCCATCTCTCACCTGAACATAAATGAATCAAAAGATACAGAAAGCCCACTAACTATGCAAGATACTAAATTATATGTTGAGTCTTGTAAGCAATATTTCTTTGTATCAGATGGTCCCTGCCCTTACAGAAATCACAGTATAGTTATAAGAAAACAAAGAGAAAATTAAAGGCACTAATACTTCAAAACAAATTCACAGTATGCTATAAAACAGTAAAATATTTTCAAATAAGTACATAGAGGGGTATCACTTCTAGGTAGAGTCCAGAGACTTTCCTGAGTAGAAGGAATATGTGAGATTAGTAGGTTTTAAATTAGAACAGCTAGACAACAAATTACCTCTTTAATAAACTGAAATTTAGCTTAAGTGAACTCACTATATAAAGAAAACCCGTCTTGAATTCTTATAGAAGCATGGGGGGTCATAATCTCCCCTAATTTGTCTCTTTTATGTTTATCTTTTATCTCTGTTCACGCAAAGCATACCAACACTACAGCAATTCTACAGTTAAATAAGCAAGTATAGTTTCTTTATCCATACCTGAAACTAGGCAAGGGAAGCCAGCCTGGCAGCAGCCAGGCTGCATGGCTAAACCCTCCATCCAAATCTGCATACAGTTGTGCCACTTTCTCATTGAGTTGACTTCTGATTTCCTTGCCATGTAAACAATGGCTAGCTGTTAAAATTATGAGCTCCGAAAGAGCTTCAAACAAATCTAGAAGAAAAAAGATCATTCCCATTACTATTGCCAAATATTCTCTGGAAATTTT
The DNA here is from genome assembly GCF_053574225.1 of Canis aureus. Classification (NCBI taxonomy): domain Eukaryota; kingdom Metazoa; phylum Chordata; class Mammalia; order Carnivora; family Canidae; genus Canis; species Canis aureus. Next base: position 43,318,969 of record NC_135628.1, on the reverse strand, counting down.
CTGCTTTCTCAGACATAGAAGTATTACAAAGGAAAACAATAAAAACTCAAGAATCAACAAGATGCTGTTTGTATCCTCAAAAAAAGCCTACAGACAGACATGGACACAACAAAGAGGAACAAAAAACTCCTAATGGAAAGCATCCCTGGACAGCCAAAATAGAGGCCACAAAGGATCTCTAAACCTCACTCATGACTCTTCAACTTGAAAAGATAAATTGAAAATAAAAATGAATATAGTGAGGGGCGCCTGGCTGGCTCAGTAGAGCACATGACTCTTGATCCCGGGGTCATGAGTTCGAGCCCTGTATTGGGTATAGAAATTACTTAAAAATAAAATTTGTAAAAAATGAAGATACAGGAGTCCCAACTCACAGTGTAACAAAAGCAGTAAATTGGTTATTTAATGTATACCAGGTGCTTCCCAAGGTATAGCAGTCGAAAAACTGGAGAACGGATTATTTCCCAGGTCAAAAGCAGGAAGACCAGGAATAAAATCTGAAGCCTTGCTTGACTATATATAAAAGAAAACTGTAGCTAATTACTAACTGGTATATCCCAAACAGGAGACAAATGCATCAGGGAAGCACATTTGGATGACATTTAAAAGTCATAAAAATTACCCTGTTAATATATTATTTAATTCCGTGTTTGCCAAATGAACTTCCAATTATCACCTGGCTTTCTAATTAGATTTACCAATGAAGTTTAGCAAATTCTGGTGATCTCAGTGCTGTAACTTTGTCTCATTTGCACTTATTTAGAGGCATTTTAGTTTTACATCAGGTTCTTATATAGCTAGAAATATGTCACATCAGCTTCAGGTAAATAAAAAATAAAATCAAGTTTCTGGATCTTTTACAGAAACTGAAGACCACACCCAGAACATGGGGACCTATACAGAGGTCTTGATGCCCTGTAGGCAAATGTTGCTTCCTGCTTTGAGCTGGCAATTTTCCCTGAAAGGAACACTTATTGTCCAATATAAAAGATGGATTCACATAAATATCCAAGGACAATCAAGTTATACTCATTATACTCTCTACATAATGCAAGAAAGCATATATTTGGTGACAGAGTAAAACCTATGTATTTAAATTTACCTTTTTCATGAAATAAGTATCAAATAAATAGGGTATTACATACAAAATTAAATCATTTAGACTTTTACTTGCCCACGGAGGTTAAAAACGTTATTTACTGTCTTAAAATGACCATGCAAAAAAGTCTTAACATTCAGTTTATTTCAAAATTTAATTATGAATCATTTTTATATTATTTGTACAAATGAGCTGAATAACGTGCACGTTAATTAGCCCATTTTAAAGTTTTGCTAAGTGAACAGCAATAATCACTTCCTCTTAGAGGTTTTTTTTTTTAAGATTTTATTTATTTATTCATCATGAGAGACATAGAGAGAAAGAGAGGCAGAGACACAGGCAGAGGGAGAAGCAGGCTCCACACAGGGAGCCCGATGAGGGACTCAATCCTGGGACTCCAGGATCACACCCTGGGCCAAAGGCAGGCGCTAAACCACTGAGCCACCCAGGGGTCCCCTCTTAGAGGTCTTTTCAACTGTGTGGTTATCAAAACATTCTTTCCATTAAGGCTATGGTGGTTTTACATATGCTGCAGTTGGTTTTTCATTACACATATACATGTATTCTTATATTTGTAGTCATAAAAAAAAAACAGAAATATTAGAACAAATGCAAAAACAAAACAGTTTGCTTACTTTTTTCTCCACTTTCTCCCCAACTTTGAAAGTATTCCTTTGTTTCTTTCTCGATTATAGAAACGTGCTGTCTAAAGTGGGCTATGTTAAGGCCACTTTTTAGCATTTTCTTCTGCTCCAAAAAAACCTTGAAAATATTAACAGTATAATACCAACCATTAAGACACAATTTTGTTTTATCACAAGATTCACATGGATTATTAGAACTCTGTAACACTCAAAGAAAACAATATTCTGAAAAAAAGATATTGAAAATAAAAATAGTAGAAGGATTTTTTAAAACTATACCACACATGGGAAACAGAGCATTTACATGGATCTGAAGTAACATGTAGAGAGATACCTGGTATTCAGGCCCTTAACTAATGATATTAGGAATCCCACTGCCTTTCCTTCCTACACATGCTTTTTCCCACTCCTGACCCCAGGGCTTCCCTTTCCTATCCTGTTATCTTCTAGCATCTCAACCCAACCCAGATACCAACACAATCCCTCAAAGGTTCATTATGCTTCCATATTATTTTTATCCTATTTCACAACTTCTCCTATTCCATTACCAAGCAAGTATCATTCCTCTCCCTATCTTCCTGAAGTTTAATGAGATCAATATAGTTTGACTGAAAAAAATTCACACTAAGACACCTAATGGTCATAACCCCTTGGGACATTTCTATTTTAAGAATCTGATAAGCAGTGTGAGAAAATGAACAGATATATCTGACCATAGGGATTTTTCAGGGCTCTTGCTTTTAGCCTTGAGGAGCCATTCATTCCCCTACACCCCCCTCATCTCCAGAAATAACACATGATGTCAACCCTTAACTGCTACAGTAGGATACCAGGTAATATGTGGTATGATCTCAGCCAGAACCCACACCAAGCAATTGAACCAAAGATTTCATTTGTTTTACATCAATTTGCAGCACTTTAATATTTGACTTTAGGAGGAGAAAAATCACACAAACTTCTAAAGCCAATAAACTCTAGCTCAAAAGAGCTCTTATGCTAGAATTTCAGGCAGGACTGTAGCCGTAGGAGGCCCTTCCAAAATATAAGGGGATTTTCTTGTTACCCACTCGACTCAAATTCCAAACGCTAAGTTATCATTGATTCTATTTCTTTGTATAGGAAATCTTTAAAATTGCTTAGCCCATGCCTGCAGCTATAAAACAGAATATTCATTCTTTGTCAGTTCCCCAGAGCTTTTCTTCTTTTAAATGTCTCATCCTTCAGATTTTAGAATCAAGGAATCAATTGTTTCTACATTCTAAATGTACAATATTATACTACTAGCTTTAACTATTATGTTATAGGTTTGTCTTTCTTGAACATTAACAGTGTCACCTACTGGATTAGGCACATCATATGCAACTCCCTTCCCAAACACAGGTGTTGTCAGACGACTGTAGACATCTTCTGCATTCAGGTCTTCATTTTTACTATTAAAAAGCAGTGCAGCAGCATCACTCCCCAGAAGGTAAGTAAATGTCTTGCCCACCATGGTAAAACTAAATACAGGTCCATACTAAAGAAAGAAAAGTAGCCATAGTGATGATACTGAAAAATATGTACCACTAAAAGAAACACTAATTTCTTAATTCACAAAAAATTTCTGAAAATTAAAACATGCATAAACCTAATGCAATTATTCACCTAGTCTTTGTCCAAATTCATAATTATTTTCATCCAGTTGCAAATGAAATATAAATTTTTTATTCTTTTTTCAGTTTATACTGAAAATATTTTCTATCCTTTACACCAACCTCATAATTTTTTTTTTTAAGATTTACTTATTTGACAGAGAGAGAGCGTGAACACAAGCAGGAGGAGTGGGAGAGGGAAAAGCAGGCTCTCTGACACAGGGGTTGATTCCAGGACCCTGGGACCATGACCTGAGCCAAAGGCAGATGCCCAACCGACTGAGCCATACAGGTGCCCCAGACATCATCATTTTAATAGTTATTCTTTCATTATTGGACATATGGGTGATATGTCAGTTCTTTACTAATTAGGTATAATTATGCAATGAGTATCTCTGAGAATATAGATTTTCCTCCCTTGGTTATAGATCAATTTATAGAAGTCACCAAAGGTTATGACCTTTCTTTCCTATTGTACTTGCTATGTAAAAACATCAGAAATTTAGTTACCAGTTTACTACTATCTCATCAATACTGAATAATTTAATTTTTAATTTTTTGTTAATCTGGTTGGGTGGTAAATGCTTTACCTTGCAGTTTTTGATTATTATTAAAGACTAGGCTCTGGGGGTATAATTGTGAACAAAAATACCATCCTTGACTCATGTAGCTTAGTCTATTGAAAAAGACACAACTTAATCTAATAATCATATCAACAAATGTAAAATTGCAAATGGGACAAGTATTATGGGAAGGAAAGCAACTCTGTGATAAGAGAACTGATAAAAAAGGAGACCAAAGAGAGGAAGGCCACCTGAGCTGATGAGCAGGGGTCAGCATGGCAGCCAGGCATGGGGGGCGGGGTGGATGGAGGATGAGATGAGAGCTGAGTGTGTAGGGCCTAGATCACACAAAGTCTCATAAGCCATATTCAAGAAGTATTTTCCTTACAAGCAATGGAAAGCCATAGAAGATTTTAAACTGCATGGGAGAGACACACTGACATATGCATATTTAAAAGAAAAATCCCTCTGGCTGCCATATGGAGGAAGGAGGAACAGGAGCAAAAGGAATGTCAGAGGACCAGTTAGAGCCTCTTGCAGCAATCTGATAATGAAAACTTGCCACATGGTAATGATGGGGCAGAAGCAGATGGATACTGAATTATTTTGGAGAGAGAATCTGCAGATGGCAATGGATTAAGAGAGCAAAGTATCAAGAATGAATCCTAGGCTTCTGCAAAACAGAAAAGTGGTAAAAAGAGAAAACAGGGCAACCAGGATTAGAGAGAAAAAAAACAAGGGTTAGACTTCAGAAATGTTGACTAACAGGTACCTTAGACAATTCAGAATCATGTGGAAGTTGGGACAATCCAGATCTGGGGATCAGAGAACAGACCTGAGCCAGAGACATTAATTGGGGTGTCTGGTAACTGTAGCTGCAGGTTAGAGATGAGATCACCTGGGAAAGGCCAAGGACCAAAGCTCCATTAACCCCAATAATAAATGGCCAGGCATGAGCCCATTAATAGTTAGAGAAAAAGCAATCAAAAAATAGGAGGGGAAATGAGAGAAGCCACATTTAAGGAGGAGGGAGAGATCACCAGTGACAAATACAGCTGAGGAGTCAAGCTCATTGAACTAGGACATGGAGCTCATTAGTGAAGGGGCTGACAGACTCGGGTGGACAGGAGATGTGGAAATAGAGACTGTTAGTACAGAAAACTTGCTGAAGGGGGAGGGACCTGAAAGAAGACTGAGTAGTCTGGTCTTTTTAAATGAGTGACTTTTAAATTTTTTTCAGAGAAAATAGGAAAGATCCAGTTGAGAGAAGTCACTACAGAAAGAAGAAATTATAGCCTAAGGTTCCTGAGACCAAAGATGGATTGAGACTTTAACCTCCAAAAGGCAGCAAGATAGTGTAATAAAACCAACATGATAGCACCTAGTGAGCTCAGAGCACAAGATTCTGAGATTCACATCCCAGCTCCTCCACCTGTTAGCTGTTGTGACCTTGGTCCTACAGTAAAAGAACTTAACTTCTCTGTACTTCAGTTTCCCTCATCCATAAAATAGAAATAGTAATAGTACCTACCATTATCAAGATTAAATATATATCATATCCATGAGGACTATGGCTGTGTATATAGATATTATAAATATATTAAAGTGTGTTGGCCATAGTAAACATTACATGTGTTTTATTATTATTGTTGTTGTTGTGTTGTTATTTTCATTAAAAACACAGACTCAGAAATCAGACTGTGTAAATCCTGGGTCGGCCACTAGCCAGTAGTGAGCCCAAGAATAAATTATATAACCTGTTTCTCAGTTTTATCATCTATAAAATGGATATACCTGAAAGGATTTTTGTGGAGCTTCAGTAAGATAATCAATGTAAAGCACTAAGTACCAGCACAAAGTGTTTTATAATTAGTGTAACAAGAAGAAAAGAGAATGCATGTTTGAAAGTGGGAGCACAAGAGAGTTCTCTTTGGATGGTTTTGTATCTCTAAAGAGGAGAAAAAGTTGTCTCCTTTGATAGAAAGAAAGAAGACTCAGGAGTTTTAAAAAGTGTAGGTTTAAATTGTCTTTATGGGGAGTGGAAAGTATACCAACCATACTTTAGCATAATACGATTGCTGAGTGGTGTTCAAAGTTCGTTCAGGTTAGGAAATCATGAAATTAGGAAGGAACTAATTTGGTGCAAGGAAGAAGAAAACAAGAAGAAAAACCCCTCCAAGGCTGGAGCTTTACCAGGTAAGCAAAATGAAAAGATCCAGGGGCAAGGAAATATATGGTATCGGCCAAAGTATAACTGAAATAATGGATGACAGTCCCAAACTGGAAAAAAAAGGAAAGTAAAGAACAGAGGCTGATAGATCAAGAGAAAGTAAATGAGACAATGGACTAGAAGGTCTAATGAGGTCAAAGCATGGTTCTAATGGAAGGACAAGAGGCAAGCCTGGAAAAGAAGAGGTGATCTAACAATAAAGTGTCTAAATTTATATTGGGCGCTGAAATAGTTAAGAGTGATGACAATTCACAGTGGGACTGTGGAATAAATGGCTGAATTAGTATCAGAAAGTTCATTAGAAAAAAGAGGGGGAAAAAAAAAAGAGGGGAAAGATCTGAATTGCCACAGTATCACATGGGTCATCCAAGTGAAACTGAAGTCAGAGATATATGTAGAGTAGGTTAGAAAATCCCACAGGTGATTGGTTAAGAAAAAGAAGGGTCAGTCAGTTTTCAATTTTAACTATGATTAGTAAGTACAGTGAGATCACCCAGGACATGGGATTGGTTAAGAGAGTCTCCAAGACCCTTCCAGCTCTTACAGGAGCAGCTCCAATTTAATCAGTTTCCTATACTGGGGGATAAGCATAAGATTGCACTTTTTTAGTGTTCTGCCATCCAAAAAAAGTTTGAAAAGCACTAATTTTTTTTCCTGTATTATTTGGAAGACTTACCTTTTCATATGCATTTTCTAGGAATTCAATTGGACTTTTCCCAAATGCTATAGCATGTCCAAGGAATGGAATTGGAGAGAAAATGTATGGTGGACTTTTCTGCAAGAAAAAACAAAAAATTTGGGGTTCACATTTCATTTTGAGAGAAACCCAACTTAATTTCATGAATAAACAAATGAAATTTACCACTAATACTAAAAAGTTACCAAAAAATAAAGCATCAACAGTAACTTAGGAACAGCCAAACTGCATATATCATAGGAGAGAACAATAGTAAAAAGAGTAGAAACTCAAAACATCATTTAAGATAAATGACTACACAAACACAAAGTATTGAAATTACACATGCTGAACACTGTCCAGAATATGTCCAATATTATTTACTGGTGGCTCTAGGCAACTTTCTTAACCATTAGCAGGATGAAAAACCAGGAAAATCAAACTACATTGTCTTGACCACTACCGTTGACAATTTTAGTTCCAGAATCTTGCCTTAAAAAGGTATAAAGAAGGTACAGAAAAAGACAGTGATTTGAGGTATAGAAAGACATGAAACTTTCAAGAAGCTACATTTATCAGGAAACAGGACACATCTCATCCACAGATTTTATTTTTTATTTTTTAAGTAGGCTCCACACCCAGGAAGGGGCTTGAACTCACCACCCTAAGATCAAGACCTGAGCTGAGATGGAGGGTGGGATGCTGAACCACCACCCAGCACCCCTCATCTACTGGTTTTAGAGAGTAAATCAGCTCTAGAAGAAAAGGTACTTTAGATGTCCCAGGTTTTACAAACTACTTGGTCAATAGTTTCTACATTCCATTGTCAGTGAAAGGGCAGTTTTAAAAGCTACTTGGTGTTGGCTGGTTAAGAATACATTCATCAGGGGATCCCTGGGTGCCTCAGCGGGTTAGCGCCTGCCTTTGGCCCAGGGCGTGATCCTGGAGTCCCCAAGTCCCGCATCAGGCTCCCTGTGTGGAGCCTGCTTCTCCCTCTGCCTGTGTCTCTGCCCACTCCCACCCCCGCCCTGTGTCTATCATGAATAAAGAAATTAAAAAAAAAAAATTCATCAACTATATTAGGTAAGTATGAAGCTAATGGTCAATAAAGACACTAAATTAAAGAAACTGATACTTCGTTAGCATCATAAGAAGGGACAGTCCCTTCACTCCCACACTACCAAACACCCCCCCCCCCTTCGTATTGATATAAGTCGCCATTAGGGGCAATACTACAGCCCACAGGACACTGGACCAAGATGACGGCCACCAGGGCCGCAGCTGCCGATGGTTGTACCACCACTGGGGTGGCCAGTACAGCCACCAGGGCGCTCAAGCCACAGCCACCAATCTGGCCACGGCCATCGGGGGCCCCAGCCCCTTGGCCAGCACAGCCGTCCCTAGGACCACGAACGCGGCAAGCACGACCCCCACGACCACACGCGGCCACCGCCGGGACCGCGACAGATTACAGGGTCCCCAGCACCCAGGCCAGCAAGGCCAAGGCAGCCGCGACCACCACAAGCAGCAGAGCTGCAGCCGCCGCCCAGTCCCCAGTGTGCCCCCCGCCGCCGCCCAGCTGAGCACTGCGGAGGTCCCCACTCCCCCTAGCCCTTTGGCCGCCTTTGTCGTCGTCCCCTAGCCCTTAGGCCTCGGCGGTCGCTGCCCGAACTCCCTGGGGTGCACGTACCGCCCCGGCAGGCAGGGGGGCCAGGTGGCCGACTGCGAGGCGAATCAGGTAGACTAGGCCTAGCGTGAAGGCGCAGGCGATTAGCAGCATGGAGAGGAGGTTGCCGCCGGTCACCCGCTCCATCGCCTGCCCCAGCACCGACCCGCCCGCCTGCAGCAAACCCAGCAGCAGCATCCTGACCGCCGGAGCAGCCGCTACAGCTCGCCAGAGACGCTGGAGGCCGAGGTCGCCGCCGCCCCTCCGAATAGACGCAGCGAGCGAAGCCGGCTGACGGGCGTCCGCAAGCGGCCCCGGCCCCCGGGTCTCCTACTAAACCCGGTCCCACCCCCCACTCTCGGCGCCCACGCGCGCCACCCGGCGCGTCACCGAAGGGGCGGGGCCTGGTGCTGGCCACGCCCCCCGCCGGACGCCGTACTGCCGAGGTCTCCTTACGCCGGGACAGAGGCCCTGAAGAAGCAGGTGGCACCTGTGGTGCGGGTGGCTCGGAGACCGAAGAGAACGAGAGTTGAAGAGGCGACCACCGCCTGAGGACCGCGGGCCGCCGGAGCCTGCGTGCCCTGGGTGCGGGGCACCCCCGCGGCGCCGGGACGCGGCGGGCGGAGGGATCTCAGAGCGAGGTCTGCGAGGGGCGGCGGCGGCGGCGGCGCGCTCTGTGATTGCACCGCCCGCGCGTGAGGTGATCTCAGCTTATGTGGCGTCAGGCGGCCCGGCGGCCCCAGCGCCGCCCCCCGCCCGGGCTCCCGAGCCGCGGCGCCTCAGCCTCTCAGGGCCCGCGCGTCCGGGTCCCCGGCCTTGGAGAGCCGGCCGCGTAGTCGGCAGGAGGGAGGTTGTGAAAGACGCCGTCTGCACACTGAAGGGTGGGACGAGGAGGTCAGTCCCGTGCCACCCCGATTAAAACCAGTCTGGCAGGTATTAAGTACACGGCATAAAGGTAACAAATCGTGGTTGTTGTCTGGATTCTACCGAAACAGGTTTTCCGCAGTACATTTGTCTGTTACAGGCCGTCGCGACTCTTGGGAGGCCACATGTCCCAGGAACGGCACCGAACTCTGTCTAGAAAGGTTGTAAAGCGGAAGTTCAGCCCTGCAGGTCCAGTCACTTGTCCACTCGCTCCTGTGGTCGCGAATCAGCACGCATACATAAAGGCTGCCTAATCTAGTTCTACGCCTCTCGCGAGCTCCCTCCCGTGTTCCTGTATTTAATGAATCCCCGTGAAGAGCTAGGTGTTGTGCTAGGTAGGCTCTGGGGGCGCGGGCCGGGGGGTGGGGAGGCGGGCAGGTAGTGCGCTGCGTGAGAAAACTACCGGGCGCTCCGGGAGGGAGCAGGGGAGTCTAACTGCCTACCGGGCACGTGTACCCAGAGGCCTAACAGTCTTTTCCTGGTCAGTAAGTCCCGAACTGAAGTTACCTCCTCCGGCCCGGCTGCCAGCCTGCCCGCCTGTAATGCCTATGGAGGAAGGGCACCACTCTCCACCCCGTTGCCCTTTCCCCTTCATTCCTCATATTTTTAATCAATCACCACATCCAATAATCCCACCACTTTGAACTTTTGTCCATCCACCACTACCTCAGGTCTGGCCTCATCCTTGCATGTCTGCATTGCAAAAGTACCCTACCTGTCCAGTACCTGTCCATGCTTGTGCTTAATCTGTCCTCCCCACTGTTGCCATTTCTTGTATCCCTAAAGCTCTGTTGTAATCTCTGTAGGTTTCCTCTGTTAGAGGATGAACTAGAAAATAGGGATCATGTCTTAATTGTTTTTCTATTCTGCGTTTATCCTAATTCCTACCATAGCAGTTCTCAAATTGTGGTCCATAGTCCTCTGGGTATCTCCAAGAACCTTTCAGAGTATCTGCAAAGTTAAAGCTCTTTATAGTAATACTGCTGTTTGCTTTTTTACTGCTGGAATTTGCCCAGATAGTGTAAAATTTAATAGTAAATGAAAACTTCTTGGGCTTTAGCAGTCATTATTCCTCACTGCCATGCACTTGCAGTAGAAAAAAAAATTATTTCCCTTAAGAATTGTGAATGTTAATTTTATTAGAGTTTAACCATTGAGTACATGTATTTTTTAACTAGCTGTTCATATTTTGCTTGAAGGAATGACTGCCAAACTCTAGTCATTCAGACTTGGGTATTTGACAGACATTTTCTTGAAAATGAAATCAGTCTGTCCTTTTAAGGAAAACCATTAGCAATATGTTGCCAATGATAAAACTAAAGGTTTTAGAGGCGCTTGGGTCGCTTACTCAATGGATTTGATTTCAGCTCAGGTCATGATCTCACAGTCATTAGACTGAGCCCCAAGTCAGGCTTCGTGCCTGCTTAAGAGTCTCTCTCTCCCTCTCCTTCTGACACCGTCCCCACAGTTTCTCTCTCTCTCTCTCTCTCTCTCAAAAAAAAAAAAAAAAAAAAAAAAGAAGCTTTTAAATAAAAATTAAGAATTTTAGAAAACATATCTACCACTGTAAACTTGACAGCTTACTAATTCTTGAGACTTTTCTGCAGAGGAAAGTTTAATAACAAAAGGGTTTTGTATAATAAAGTGTGTCAACGATAAAATCTTTACATAATTCATTGAACCAGTATTTTCAAATGACCAGTGGATGATGTTGCAACATCATGCATGAGTTAAATATTTAATCAAATACAAGTTAAACCAAAAGATTTTCTTTCTTTCTTTTTTTTTTTTTCTAGATTTTATTTGGGAGAAAGAGGGAGCTCATGCCAGGCTCCCTCCCTAACACAAGTTAGGGGGAAAGACAGAACAAGCAGGAACATGTGGGGCTTGATCCCAGGACCCTGAGATCATGACCTGAGCTGACGGCAGAGGCTGAACCAACTGAACTACCCAGTTGTCTCGGGCCAAAAGATTTTCATAGACTACAAAAAGTTCATTGATATACCTCCAGATTCTACATTGCAACTAACTTTTAAGATACTACCACTTATAAAGAAAAATACCTATAATTATCTGAAAAACTTAGACACCTGGGTCTGGGACACCTGGGTGGCTCAGCAGTTGAGCATCTGCCTTTGGCTCAGGGGGTGATCCCAGGATCCGGGATGGAGTCCCGCATCAGGCTCCCTGTGAGGCACTTGCTTCTCCCTCCACTTATGTGTCTACCTCTCTCTCTGTGTCTCTCATGAATAAACAAATAAATCTTAAAAAAAAAATATATATATATATATATATATATATATATTCTTGCTTTTCCAGGTATACATCTCTGTGAAGCCAGGTTTTCTTTATATACTTCAACTGAAACAGCGTACATGATTGACTACAGAAGCATGTATGAGAATTCAGCAGTTTTCCATTAAGCTAAGCATTAAAGGGATTTGCAAAAATCTGAAATAATACCAAATATCTATTTTTTTAAGAGAGAGTGAGAACGAGTAGGAGTGGGGGAGGGGCAGAAGGAGAGGGAGAGAGAATCCTAAGCAGGCTCCACACCCAGCACAGAACCCCACAGGGGACTTGATCTCACCACCCTGAGGTCATGACCTGAGCCAAAATGAAGAGTCGGAAGGTAACCAGCTGAGCCACCCAGGCACCCCACTTGCTGTTTTCTTTGTATTTGAAAACATAACTATGTTTATTAAAATGCATTGTTGGGATGCCTGGAGAGCTCAGCAGTTGAGCGTCTGCCTTCAACTCAGGGCGTAATTCCCAGAGTCTGGGATCAAGTTCCACATTGGGCTCCTTGTGGGGAGCCTGCTTCTCCCTCTGCCTGTGTCTCTGCCCCTCTCTCTGTCTCTCATGAGTAAATAAAATCTTACAAAAATAATAAAATAAAATGCATTGTTTATGTTAACATGGGCTTGTTATTAATAAATTTTTTTGTTTCTCCACCTTAATTTGTATTACTATAAATATGTTTAGATATAACCCACATTTTTTTAAAGTTCTTTAGGACTCTTAATAATTTATGCAATTCTGAAAGAGTCCTGTGACCAAAAAGTTTGAAAACTGCTGACCTAGAATATGAGTTGTGGGGTTTTCAATTTTTGTTCTCTATGGAACCACATCCCATATCATCTGTATGACCTTCCTGTGAAATGGTTTTAAAACAAAACCTTGACTCATTAAAACTCAAAGGTAGCTCTCGTTATTATATAACCATACCTTTTGCTATTTTAATGTTCCAAAGTGATGTTCCGGAAGCACATCATAACGATGATCAGGGAGATTATTGATTCACCATGGATTCAACCCTACTATTATCTTATTAGTTGAGTATGGTAATTCACCATTTTCCTATGCTGCCCTACTTTTCATCAGACCACTCTTATCATTATTGAAATTAAGTTTAATTCCTTATTGCGAACTGAAATGCTGAGTGATGATAAAGCATGTGTGACCAAAGCCAACATTTTTCTAAATATTTTATAAGCCTTAAATAAAAGATGCTTGATTGAAAATTAGCTGGATAGTTTTGTTAGAAAATGTTTTCCTGGGATCCCTGGGTGGCGCAGCGGTTTGGCACCTGCCTTTGGCCCAGGGCGCAATCCGGGAGACCCTGTATCGAATCCCACGTCGGGCTCCTGGTACATGGAGCCTGCTTCTCCCTCTGCCTGTGTCTCTGCCTCTCTCTCTCTCTCTCTCTCTGTGTGACTATCATAAATAAAAAAATTAAAAAAAAATGTTTTTCTTAAAAAACATGTTTTTCAGGACGCATGGGTGGCTCAGTGATTAAGTGTCTGTCTTCATCCCAGGTGTGATCCTAGAGTCCTGGGATCGAGTCCCACATCGGGCTCCCTGCATGGAGCCTGCTTCTCCCTCTGCCTGTGTCTCTGCCTCTCTCTCTCTCTCTCTCTCTCTCTCTCTGTCTGTCTCTCATGAATAAATAATAAAATCTTAAAAAAAAAAAAAAAACCTGGTTTTCTTTCTGTAATCTTCCTCAGATATATTTGGGAGGGGAAGGAGGATTATATTAAGTACAATACAGATTGCAGCCTGAATCAGTATAAATTGCAGCAATTTTTCCAGAGAGCTCTTCTCCCTCTCAGCTTGGCCTTCAGCCTCTGCTCACATTCCTATAATTCCTCATTAAATGTTGCTCTCTGACAGGAAGAGTGATTCCCTTAAAATCCCCAAACCATACTTTGGACATATGACCTTACCTTTACACCTTTACTAAAGGATTGTAAATGACAAAGTAAAATTTTAGAACCCAAGAGAACTAAAACCATATGCTACATATGACTTTCTAAAGTCCTAGACAAAGAACAAAACATTAAACATATCATGGGGACTGGGAGTTAGTACCCTTCATAGACACAGAACAGTATCTGGTTTTCCTATTGAAAGCTTACTTCTATGCTACTTCTCAATGAAGAAGTTTTCTTTATTTATTAAAAATATTCATTTGTGCATTTTAAAGAGAGAGCACAGGGGGAGGAGCAGAGGGAGAGGGAGAAAGAGTCTCAAGCAGGTTCTACACCCAGCCCAAAGCCTGACATGGGGCTTGATCTCAGGACCTGAGATCATAACCTGAGCCAAAAATCAAGAGTTGGTCGCTTAACTGACAGCCACCCAGGCGACCCTGAAGGGGTTTTCTTTAATCCCTAATGTAAAAAAAAAAACTCCATTTCGGGGAATTCTAACCTCAAATTTATTTCACCCTAGGATCTACAGCCCACCCACCGCCAAATCCCAACCCATCCCTCCCCAAAAAGGCAGTTCACAGGACACAATTACAAACATTTCCCTGAGTCTGAATTTTTCAGTGAGAGGCAATTAAGCAAAACTATCTTGTTTGACACATCAAGTTGGCCCAAAGTTTCTATACCTGTGGGAAATGAAATGTATATCTTCATTTCTCCTCTAGTTTTCTGGTAACTTATTGGACCAAACACACACACACACCCCAAGGACAAATATTTCTCAGCTCTGACACAGTGCAAGCACAAATAAAGGAAAAGGAACATTTTCCTAAATACAGCTAAATCCACACAGATTCCATTGCTCTTAATAGAGGTGGTTCTGTATGTGATTATGAAGAGAGAAGTGGTTTTCCCATTGTGCATCCTCAGGGTTTCAGACTTTCCAACTAGAGCATTTGAAATAATAAAATTAATCTATTGCTGATGGATACTTTTCAGTGACACAAAAGATCTGGCAGTAACTTTGAAATTACATCTTTACAATCATAGGTCAGAGAAAATTATCACTATTTTTTCTTTGTTGCTTATACTTTGGTGTCATGTAGAAACCATTGCCTAACCCAAGGTCATGAAGATTTATGCCTATGTTCTCTTCTGTGATTTTTATAGTTTTACCTCATATTTAGGAGTTTGGTCAATTTTGAGTTAATTTTTGTATATTGATATGAGATAGGGCTTTAAATTCATTCTTTTACATGTGGATAATCATTTTCCCCAGCACCAGTTATTGAAAATACTGTCCTTTCCCCATTGAATTATTCAACACCCTTGTCAAAAATCAATGAACTGTTAGGGTTTAGTTCTGGACTCTCAGTTCCATTCCATTGATCTATATGTCTATCCTTATTCCAGTACCAGTATTTTTCTTCTCAGTAATACACACACACATTCACAAATAAGTGTATATTTATATAAACATACAGTAATTTCTTTTAATGAGTGACTTCTAATTAACGTCATAAATTCAAAAATGTGTGTATGTATGTATGTACCTATTTGTACAAAGCTTGGGGACTTAATAAAATAACTTTTTTTTAATAAAATAACTTTTAATGCTCTTTCAACTCTGTTAGGTAAAATACGACTCTAACAATTTTGTGTATGGTTTTAGATTAACAGGATTCCATCTGCTGCCAGATGTACTTGTTCAGTAACAAGTACCAAAACTGTATTCTCACTACATTTGACCATTGATTTTGCAATTGGTGCTCATGGGTTTAAAGTTTATTGTGAAGGTAAGAGATGGTAATGTGAAAGGACCATTGCCCAGTTTAATGTAGTTAAACCAAAATTCTCCAGGGTGGAAATGGAAGAAGAACCATCAGGAAGGAAGATACAGTTCATCTTCTTATCTTAAATCTTACCCTAAGATTCACCTTCTTATTAATTATTAATATATAATAAGATGTTAGAATTAGTGGGCTTTAATGTTTTATCACAGTGTGCCTAAACAGAGGAAAATCTTTCTTAGGAGATGATACTATGAAATCACTATAGACCTGGAGATTAACAAAAGGAAATGAAATGTGAGAGGTAACAACATGAAACAAGGCCTGATTTGATATTCAGACTCCACCTTCCTCTGTGCTCTACCTCTCAGCCAGAAAATAAACTAGTAATCTGTCTTCTTTGCAAGTTTAGAACCAAGAGGGAAAATGTCCAATAAGAGACAAGAGTTGATATCTTCCATTCCAAACCAGCCCTTTCAGTCCCACAGAGTCATGATCATTTAACACAGAGAAGAATATTGAAAAGCTCTTGAGACAGGTTTTTATTTGGAAGTTTGGTACAAAGTCATATAGCATCAAAACATGACCTAAATTGATTGATTTATAATCTTTATTTATCCCACGTAATGTAGGTACTCCTATGATTTACCATGGAAATATTGTTTGATAATGGGGTGGTACCCTAGGTTGTGCTGAGGGTATTAAAAACATACAGAATCTGCATTCTTGTATTTTTAAGATGTGAAAAAATTCTTATGGCAAAAATAACCTATTCTGAGGATTTCAGATACAGATCATGGACTTGTAATTTCTTCTCTATGTGATTTGACAATAAATTTTTCAGTTTATTCTTCATTTCAAGAAAAGCCCCTTCCTTACCCATAGGAATATCATACCAGATTTCAACTCACCTCCCCAGGACTATATTACCAGAATGTATCACATCAGAACTGATATCGTTTTAAGAAACACACAAATATAACAGAAGGGTGGTTATTTTCTAAACCACATAATTCAAAACATGAGGGCTTTTTTTTTTGGCTTAAATAACACAATTTAATATTCTCACATTTGTGGCTAGAATTCCCAAATCAGGATGTTAGCTGATTGAGTTCCTGGCAAGAGCTCTGTCTCTGGCTTACAGATGGTTGCCTTCTCACTGTGTCTTCACATGGTGGAGAAACTCATAGGTCTCTTCCTTTTCTTTTAAGGGCACCAGTCCTTTTGGATTAAAGCCCCTCCCTTATGACCTCACTTAACATTTATTAGCTTCTTACCCGCCCTCTATCCAAATATAGTCACAGTGGGGTTAAGGGCTTCAACAAGTAAATTTTTTCTTGAATCCTGTACCTTTGTAGTAAGTTTGAAATTGAGAAGCACGAGTTTTCCAACTTGGTTATCAATTTTCAGGATTGCTCATCTGGGTCTCTCATTTCTATATGGATTTTAGGATCAGTTTATCAATCTCTACAAAAGCCAACTGTGCTTTAGTAGAGATTACATTGAATGTGTGGATCAGTTTGGGGAATATTGTCATCTTAACAACATTAAGTCTTACAATCCATGAACATAGATGCCTTTCTATTTATTTAAGTCTTCTTTAATTTCTTTGAGTGATGTAAAGTGTTGTGTTTGCAAGCCTTCCACTTCTTGTGTTAAATTTGTAAGTATTTTTTTGATGTTATACATGGTATTATATATGGGATAATTTTCTTAATTGCATTTTCAGATTGTTCACTGTAACTGTATAAAAATAGTTAATTTAAAAATAAATAAAATAAAAATAGTTAATTTTTGTAAATTGATCTTGTATCCTCCTAGCTTACTAAATTCATTTACTGATTCTAGTGGGTTTTTAATAATAGTTCATCAAAATTTTCTTTTTTTTAATTTTTTTTAATTTTTTAATTTTTTAAAATATTTTTTTAAATTTTTATTTATTTATGATAGTCACAGAGAGAGAGAGAGAGAGACAGAGACACAGGCAGAGGGAGAAGCAGGCTCCATGCAGGGAGCCGATACACATATGTATACTACTGCTTTTTTTATATATACTACTACTTCTTTATCTAATCATCTATTGATGGATACTTGGGCTGCTTCCATAATTTGGCTGTTGTAAATATGCTTGTAATTAATGCTGCCATAAACATAGGGATGCGTATATCATTCAAATTAGTGTTTTTGTATTTTTTGGGTAAATACCCGGTAGTGCAATTACTGGATTGAATTAATGGATCATTTGGTAATTCTATTTTTAATTTTTGGGGGAATCCCTTTTTGTACAGTGATTCTACCAGTTTACATTCCCACCAATAGTGCATCAGGATTCCTTTTTCTGCATATCCTTGCCAACACTTGCTGTTTCTTGTGTTTTTGATTTTAGCCATTCTGACAGGTGTAACGTGTGGTTTTGATTAGCATTTCCCTGATGATCAGTGATATTGAGCACTGTTTCATGTATTTGTTGGCTATCTGTGTGTCTTCTTTGGAGAAATGTGTGTTCATGTCTTCTGCCCTTTTTTAATTGGATTACTTCTTTGTTTTGGTGTTGAATTGTATAAGTTCTTTTTTTTTTAAGATTTTATTTATTTATCCATGAGAGACACAGAGAGATGCGGAGAGAGAGGCAGAGACACAAGCAGAGGGAGAAGCCGGCTCCATGCAGGGAGCCCATGCGGGACTTGACCCCGACCCTGGGTCTCCAGGATCACGTTCCGGGCTGAAGACGGCGCTAAACCGATGAGCCACCCAGACTGCCCTGAGTTGTATAAGTTCTTTACAGATTTGGAATACTAAACTTTTTATTGAGTATGTCATTTGTAAGTATCTTCTCCCACTCTGTCTTTTTTTTTTTTTTTTTTTTTATTGGTGTTCAATTTACTAACATACAGAATAACACCCAGTGCCCGTCACCCATTCACTCCCACCCCCCGCCCTCCTCCCCTTCTACCACCCCTAGTTCGTTTCCCAGAGTTAGCAGTCTTTATCACTCTGTCATTTGTAAGTATCTTCTCCCACTCAGTAAGTTGTCTCTTAGTTTTGTTGATTATCTCCTTCACTGTGCAGAAACTTTTTCTTTTGATGTAGTCCAATTAGTTTATTTTTCCTTTTGTTTCCCTGGCCTCTGGAGACATATCTTAAAAAATATTGCTATGGCCAATGTCAGAGAAGTTACTGCCTATGCTATTAGGACTTTTATGAATTCAGATCTCACATTTAGGTCTTTAAGTTTTTTGTGTGTGGTGTAAGAAAGTGATTCACTTTCATTCTTTTGCATCTAGATGTCTAATTTCTCAACACCATTTGTTGAAGAGACTTTTTTCCATTAGATATTGCCTCCTTTCTCAAGGTTTATTGACCATAAAATTATGGGTTTATTTCTGGACTCTTATTCTGATAATCTGTGTGTCGTTTTTGTGCCACTACCATACTATTTTGATTACTACAGCTTTGTAGTGTATCTTGAAATCTGGGATTGTGACTCCTCCAGTTTTTTTTTTTTTTTTTAAGATTGTTTTGGCTATTCAGGGTCTTTTGTGGTTCTATACAAATCCAAGGACTGTTTGTTCTAGTTGTGTGAAAAATGCTATTGGTATTTTGGTAGGAATTGCATTAAATCTGTAGACTGCTTTGGGTAGTATGGACATTTTAATAATATTTGTTCTTCTAATCCATGATCATGTAATATCTTTTCATTTGTGTGGTCTTCAGTTTCTTCCTCAGTGTTTTATAGTTGGTCTTTTCACTTCCTTGGTTAATTTTATCTCTAGGTATTATTTTTGGTACAACTATAAATAGGATTGTTTTCTTTTTGGGAGGAGATTGTTTTCTTAACTTCTCTTTCTACTGCTTCATTATTAGTATTGCAAAAAATTTCTGTGTATTGATTTTGTGTCCTGCAACTTGATTCATTTATTGCTTGTAGTAGTTTTTTTGTGGAGTCTTTAGGGTTTTCTCTATAAAGTATCATGTCATCTGCAAAAGTTTTGTTTCTTCCTTACCAGTTTAGGTGACTTTTATTTCTTTTTTCATCTGATTGGTGTGGCTAGGACTTCCTAGTACTATGTTGAATAAAAGTGGTGAGAGTGGACATCCTTGTCTTATTTCTGACCTTAGGGAAAACTCTGTTTTTCACCATTGAGTGTGATGTTAGATATGGGTTTTTCATATATGGCCCTTTTTGTATGGGAGGTATGTTTTCTCTAAATCTACTTTGTTAAGGGTTGTTACCATGGGAACACCTGTGTGGCTCAACAGTTGATCATCTGCCTAGAGCTCAGGGCATGATCCCAGGATCCAGGATCGAGTCTCACATTGGGCTCCCTACGAGGAGCCGCTTCTCCCTCTGCTTATGCCTCTGCCTCTCTTTCTCTCTCTCTGTCTCTCATGAATAAATAGATAAATCTTTTTTTAAAAAAGAGGGGGGTTGTTATCATGAATTTTAAAAAGAGGGGGGTTGTTATCATGAATGGATGTTGCACTTTGTCAGATGCTTTTTCTGCATCTATTGAAATGATTATATGATATTTATTCTTTCTCGTTGATATATAGCATCACATTGATTTACAAATATTGAGTCACCCTCACATTCTGGGAATAAGTACCACTTGATTGTGATAAATGACTGTTTAATGTTTTATCAGATTTGGTTTGCTAAGGATTTTTACATCTATGTTCATCAGAGATGAACATACGGCCTATAGTTCTGGGGTTTTTTGTAGTGTCTTTATCTGGTTTTGGTATCAGGATAATACTGACCTCATTACATAAGCTAGTATTATTATAAATTTGGTTTGTAACTCTTTTTTTTTTTCTTTCTAAATGATTTAAGAGATTGATACATTAAAAAAATTAGTCTAAAAGTTAGTATTATTGTGACTTTGGCTTGTAATTCTACATTTCTGTTGTCTACATATTTAGGAGATTAATGCTTTAAAAGAATTACTAGTTTATGTTTTGGGGCATACATTGTGTTAATATGTAATTTTGTGACATATAACCAAAAGGAATAGGAACAGAGCTCTAAAGGAGCAGAGTTTTTGTATGTTATTGAAGTTAAGCTGGTATAAATGCACATTGGAATATTACAACTTTAGCATGTTAAATGTAATCCCCATAGTAACCATAAAGAAAAAATACCTATGGAACACAAAAGTAAATACGAAGGGAATTTAAGCATTGCACAGCAAAACAATTTTTAGCTAAACTCAAAAGAAGATTATAAGGCTGGAAATGAGGGTCAAAATGCTATATAGCATATAGAAAACAAATAGCAAAATGGTAGAAGTTAAATCTCCCATCAGTGATTATTTTAACTGTAAATTAATAAGCCAGTCACAAAAATGTGAACACTGTGATTCCACTTATATGAAGTACTTAGAGTAATCAGAATCGTAGAGACAAAAAGAATGGTGGATGTCAGGAGTTAAGGGAAATGGGGAATGGAAAGTTATCATTTAAGGAGTATAGAGTTTCAGGGTCCCTGGGTGTCTCAGTTAATTCAGCGTCTGCCTTCAGCTCAGGTCATGATCTCAGGGTCCTGGGATCAGGTTCTGCATTGGGCTCTATGCTCAGTGAGGAGTCTGCTTCTCCCTCTCCCTCTCCCCCTTAGCCCCCCACTCGTGGATGCTCTTTGGGGGAAATATGATAAAAGTTTAATATATATTAATATATATTAATAGTTGCTAATTATAAAACATGTTAGAACACTATTTTGATTTTTTTGCATTTAATACATTATGCACTAAGTTCTCATGTATTCATTCATGTACATGAGAACTCATGTAAAGCACAACACTTTAGAATTTTTTTTTATCAGAAGGGAAAAATCAGCGCACAGATTAAATGACTTTCACAAGACCATTAGGGGCAAAGCAGGAATGCAAAATTGTTTGGTTCCAAATGTATGTATTGCACTGCTATTATATAAAACAAACTATATGCATATGGTTATAAACACCAAGGTAAAAGATAACTTGCAAACATTGAATTGGCTGTAATGTATTAAGAGAATAGGATTATGTGACTTCATTTTTACTCTTTTGTGTAACATAAACTCATTGGGGGAAAAAATAGAAAATATAAATGAGCAAAAAAACTAAATAAATACAAGTTAGGTGTCATCTCATTCCCCCCAGATTTAACTACCATTATGTTGTTTCCTGTTTAAAAACTTATTTAACTGCTGTTTTGCCATGTTTTCAAATTAAAATATAATAAAATATGTGCTCGCTTCAGCAGCAAATATACTAAAATATAATAAAATAGAGGTATGGTACACATGATAATAAGCCAAGATAAACTGTGGAAAATTCAGCTATGATTACCTCAAGGGGCATAATAGTCATAAAGATTAACAGGGCTTAAAATGTTTAAATGTTAAGTAGAATTCTATGAATGGCTGCTATTAAATGTTAAATGGAACTCTATTAATGTCTGCTATTGATTATTCTCCATATACTAAACACTTTTCTTTTGGTGACTTCTATAGAAAGTTCAGCCTGCTCTCAATTTTTCTAATTCTTCCTTTAATTCTACCAATAAGGAGGAATGGTAATATAAATGAAGGTAAGGTAAGGGTATTTACTGAATCATAGAACCCTCACAGATTTCTCTTTCTTTTCTGCAACTTTGGTACTAGGACAGTCGTGGATCTGCTCTTGCTTGGGAGATGCCACTCCTTTGGTTAGGGTAAGATAACAAAACATCCCTTGGGGTGTGGTCTTGACCTCAGACCTCAGAATTTATAACTTATTCAGCAGTGCAAAATAGCCATGCCTAGTTGAGGAGCTGTCTTCTGATTTGAGACTCAGGGAGCAAGACTCCCTAGTTTTATGGATCTGCCATGCCCAGGACCTCCAACCAGCCAGGGAATGGTATTAGGAGCTAGGTCTGAAAGCAACTTACATCATTTCTGCCTATGTTTCATTTGGAGAAGTCAATCACAGGAGCAACACCTAACCACAAGGGAAGCTTGGAGACGTTATCTAGTAGGATGCCAAGAAGGAACAGAAAATGGGGTCTGTTGTAGAGGTAACGGTAGCAGTTACCACATATGCCCTAACCTGGTCTGGGATGAGTGGATGGATTTGGCTATGTTCTATGCTTTCAGATGAAGTTTCCTTTTGCTGGTATTTAAATTTGTCTTATTCATCATCAGCATTGTGAAAATAAGGTTAGGGATAAAAGAAACTACTCACCTGTTCCGGTTATAATCTGCTAAGATATATCAGTAAAAAACAATCTAATTGGACTCATTTTCTATAATACTAGATACAAAGAAATAAATTAACTCTTCTTTTATGAGCTACCAACAGGCATCTTATGTCACAGAAAAGAGCCTGAGAAAATGAGGCCAAAACATAGAATCTTAAACAGGAGAAAAGCAAAGCATCCTGATACTGCTCAGTTTCTCTATGTAGTTGAAACAAAAACTTTACAAAGCCCTCATTCTTTGGGAAAAAATATTTTTAAAAATACTAACTTCTTTAAGAATGGAAATTAGCTTCTTATCAGTAAAATTTGTTAGCTAGATAGCCAAAAGAAATGCATTTTTGGTTTTGACAACATACTTTTTACAAGATAAAAATTTTCTTAGTGCAGACAAGTTGCTAGTTTACTTTTCTGTTACACAAATGAAACCTTTAATTGATTTCATTGCTTCAAATGTTTGTGAAAAATTATTTAGCTAAATCAGAAGAGTCAAAATAATAATTGTGAAAATTATATATAGTTTTGAATTGTATTTGTTTATGTAAATTATTCAAGAGTAAGCCTCCTAAGCTCTTTTTTTGAAAGATGCATTGTATTCACAGACTCTAGAAACTACAGTTTTAACTATTCTCTTCCTACTACAGTACAATGCTAATAAACAGTTTTTGCCCTCAGAATCCAAACACAATGCAGTATTTTCTTCCTCACCGTTAACTTAAAGCTGGTTTCATCTGGAGCTTCTTTGGCTTCAGTTGTGTAAGCTGATTTTTGTTTGTTTTAAGCTTAACTGCAATGGAAAGAGTTTTGACAAAACAGTATTTTCTTGGTCTCTAGGAATACTCATGCACTGTTAGTAGGAATGTAAATTGGTGTAGCCACTGGGGAAAACAGTATGGATGTTCCTCAAGTTAAAAATAGAACTACCCTATGATCCAGTAATCACACTCTTGAGTATTTACCCCAAAAATACAAAAACATTAATTCAGAGGGATACATGCACCCCTATATTTATGGCAGTATTATTTGCAATAGCCAAATTATAGACGCAGCCCAAGTGTTCACCAATATATGAATGGGTAAAGGTGCTATGGTATAACTACTTTTTTGACTTGTATTATTTTCAACTTACAGTGTGTTTATTGGGATGTAACCAT
Source organism: Canis aureus (assembly GCF_053574225.1). Taxonomy (NCBI): domain Eukaryota; kingdom Metazoa; phylum Chordata; class Mammalia; order Carnivora; family Canidae; genus Canis; species Canis aureus. The sequence continues at coordinate 43,295,169 of NC_135628.1, read as the reverse complement.
ATTAAAAGTTGAGAGAGATTTGTAGAGGATTACTGACCTTGGCTCTGATTTATGTTTAACAGACCTATCCCATTCCTAATGGAGAAATGGTAGGACATTCATTTCTGTTTTTAAGCCAGCGTCTAAAATGAAATTTCTCTGCTTTGTAACTCCAATGCAAGTTACTAATGACCTTATTACCTATAAATCTTGGGTTGTATAAAAGCATTGTATAACAAAGAATTTTTAATGGAATCATTTCTTTTTAAAAATTATTAATCATAATTCCAAGGTAACAGAACAAGTACACAAAATAGTGTCTCTCATATTTTATTATGATAACATTAAAGTGGTAGCCATAAATTGTCATTATCTCTTAGGAATGCCTGAAAAGAGACATAACATGCAGTTCTCTTATACCCAGTTTCAATTATATAAGTACATCATAAGTTTTCAGCTTTTATTATGGGTACACTGTTCAGAATTTAATTGCACATGTAAAAAGTTTTAAAGCTGTTATTTTGTCCATAATTTCATATGCTCCTATCATAGTTAGTGCCCGAGTTAGTTGGTCTCTTAAAGCAGCAGTAGTTAGTGACAAGTTGATACTTTCTGTTTTCCACTTATGAAGTGCTTGGAGGACTCTCTCACTTAATGAAACAGAGCTGAAAATTTTAAAGATAATATTATTTTATCTTACCAGTTAAGAAGATTTAAATTACTTAAATACTGTATACCTAGGTTTTCAAACCAATTTACCAGATTGAAGTGAGGATTAAGTTATTGGTGAAGATAGTTCATATAATATTAGCACCAAGCTTGGCAAATACTGAAAGTCAGCCCCATGCCAACCCTTGTTTCTTTGTAGGAAATCAATTAACATTTAGTTCTAAGATTTACTCAAGATCTCAAAACAGTAATTATGGGTTTTTTATTCTAAGGCAGTGTATTACTGCTACAGTACTACATGCTTTATAACTTGATCTATGGGACACCTGGGTGGCTCAGCGGTTGGGCATCTGCCTTTGGCTCAGGGCGTGATTCTGGATTCCTAGGATCAGGATCGAGTCCCACATCGGACTCCCTGCATGGAGTCTGCTTTTCCTCCCTCTGCCTGTGTCTCTGCCTCTCTTTCTGTGTCTCTCAAAAATAAATAAAATTTTATTAAAAAAATAATAACTTGATCTCATGAAAACTCTCTTAGGTAAATATATCCATTTTATCAGTGGAAAAACTAAAGTACTGAGAAGTTAAGGGACTTATCCAAGGTCACAAAACTAGTTGTACTTTAAAGCCAAACAGTCTTCCATGAGAGCCTTTACTTTTAACCACTATACCCACATGGTTCTCAAATATATTATAAACTAAAATCAGAGTCTTTTACAGCAAATTAAAATTCATGTTAATATAATATTTCAAAACCTTGTAATATCAAAATGATATAAATCAGAATATGAGAATAGCTTATACCACATGTTGTTCTTCATACATACCTTTTTGTAGACATATCTGTTTCTGAGATTGCCAGGTTTAATTTTTGACACAAATATTTAAAATTTGTTATACTGATATTATTGGCAACTATGATGAAGATCTTCTCTAGGATTTTCTCTACATTTGAACATAAAAAGAAAATTTAAGCAATTTCCTTTGAAAAACGTACTCTATTTTGAGCTTATTATTATATCTGGGTTCCTTACTTCTGTGCTCCTATCAAATGTCTGTGTCAAGTAAAATTGAAAAGTAAGATGCAGACCTAACATACAAACTGAAATTCGAACCATTTGTTCAATTTTGTCCAAAATCTTAATAATCAAAAACATGTAATGACCATTTAAAAGTATATTATAAGCAACTTTAAAGTGATTTTCAAAACTTTCTTTAATTCTCTAAGGATTTGAAATGAATTTAATTCCATCCTTTGATTCTAGCTTTTTAATTGTCTTCTTTATGTAGCATCATAAAAAGCCAAGTTCACATCTACTATAAATATAATGTATATATGTATATTTTATATTCAAATCATTTATTTAATGAATGCTGCCTTAGATCTTAGACTAGATCTATTTTTGTTGTTGTTAAAGTACTTTGGGAATTTTTAAGAACTAGCAATCTCCCACCCCTCTGTAATCATCTCAGTCCCTCAGGCTAGATTGTATGCTAATGATATAAATGAAAGTCCAATATCCTAAGCAAAATTTTAAGGAAGGAATCCCATGTTCTTTGTTAATTGGAGAATAAGTATATCTCCCATGATGACTTCCTCTCCTCTCTCTCAGGGTGCCTGCAGTGTGAGGGCACCTTGGGTAAGATATAAATGGCTAGGGTTCTCTCATTTTTGCTGACTTTGGTCTGTTGCCACCTCTATAAAATTCTGTTACTTAATAAGAATACTTTATGGATTCTTGGAAACTCCTAAATACTTTATAGAAATAATTATCATAAAATATTCCTTTTTAATGATAATAATTAGCAGGACCAACTTGCATAACAAGTTAGGAAAAACAGCTACTGTGACTTTTAATTTTATCTCTTAGTTTCTTTCTATCAATGAGGCCTAAGTCTTAGAGAAACTTCTAACTGGTAGCCATGCATATGGATGTATGTTGTGCCTTAAAGAGGACTGTACATTTTTAGTGACCATCTAGCTAGACTGTGAGATTATTGCTGATATAAGCTCCTGATTACACAGACAAGGACATTATAGAATGATTTGGGGGTGGGGACAGTTTTGTGTATTTCCCCAAATCTGGATCCATACTAATTAAATTGATTTAATACTTCTTAAATACTCATTGAATTGGAGAACCAAAATCTGGATGACAGCTGTCACTGATTGTGACAAGCAAAGTCAGAGTCCCAGGAAAAAAGCTTAGTTGTTGGGAATTTACCCCTAAGGAAAGAATTAGTTGGTGAAATTTCCATGTGAAAGGCTTGCAGAAACTGATCTCCATCTGGCCCATCTAAAGGACATTGAAAGAAAATGGACACACTCTCTGAAATAATCAGGGACAATCAATGGAATACTTAAGGACAAAGAATGGAGAGTACCCACCACTGTACACAGGTGATCATAGTGGGCCAAAAGCTGATTGGCTTCAGTACAAAAGATTTAAGTACTTTCTTCAAGGCTAGATAAGAATTTTGGAACTACTACATGTGGTGATACAGATCAGAACCAGTAAAGAGATTTTTATGTGGCCTAAGTCTGGGCACAACCATGATGAACAACCTGTTTGAAGGGCATTGAGCAGCCAATCCATCCACTTGGGTTTGCCTGTTTTCAATGGTTTAGTTTATATAGACCCAGATTAAATCATCTGAATTATCAAAATAAACTCCTAACCTTCAGAAAAGGGAAGATGATAAATATTTTAATGCCTCTACCACATTGAAAGCATACTATCTTTTTAAAGTATACTATCTTTTTAATTTATAGATGATACTAGAAAATTACGTATAAGCTAGTAGGTCACTCACTGATCACCTACCGTCTCTTTGATCTGCCCTCTGTAGATAGTGTACAATAGTATACAGTTGTTTTCCTTTACAGATTTCCATTGGAGGTCTCAGCAAAGGGTTATCATCAAAATTTATCTCCTTCAGTGAAAAAAGATTATGGATACCAATAGGCAGAGCTGTTAGATTATTTCCTAGTAGAAAAGAAGTTATAATTAAATTATATACCTTTCTGTATAAGGAAAAAATACGAAGATAATAACAACTACTTATAGGGTATTTACTGTATCTTACTAGCAATGTACCAGATATACCAGGTATAAATTCTTATCATTGTCTCCTTGCTAGGAATGAAAAGGAAGTATAGAAATAGAACTTTTCTCTCAGAAGATGGCAAAATGACATAGGAAGCTGTTCTCTTAAAGTATAGGAAAGGACTTTACAAAGTAGGTGTGATAGTAATTTTTTAAATAAACTTTTTATTTTGAATAATTTCAGATTTGCAGCAAGTTGCAGAAATTGTAGAGAATTCTTGTATATTCCCCATCCAGTTTTAGTTTCCCCTAGTGTTATCATCTCACATTATTGTATTATATTTGTCAAAACTAGGAAACATTGGCATATTATTATTAAATAAACCAGACAATTTTGGATTTCATTAGTTTTTCTCTCAATGTCTTTTTCTGTTCCAGAATCCATTACCCGATAACACATTGCAGACAGTTATGTCTTCTTTGTCTCCTCTGGTCTGAGACGGTTGGTCTTTCCTTGTTTATCATTATCTTGACAGCTGAGTGGTACTGATTAGATATTTTTGTAGAATATTCCTTAATTTGAGTTTATCTAATATATTTCCTCATGATTAGACTGGGGTTATGGGTTTCTGGAAAGAATACTACAGAGGTGAAAAGCTCTCATCACATCACAGCAGGGATACCTCATACCCATATAACATCACTAGCAATATTAAGCTTGATCTCTTGGCTAAAACAGTGTCTTGCCGGGTTTCTCTGATAAAATGTTTTGATTTTTTTCCTTGTCCATACTCTATTTTTTTGGAACTGAGTTACTAAGTCTAGTCCACCCTCAACGAGTGGGGATTAAACTCTACTTCCCTAAAGTGTAATGTTTTCAAGACACCTTAATCCAACATAAACTGAACACAAAAAAGTAAAACTGTGGTAACAAGATAAGACTTTGAATCATTTAGAGGGGAACTGGCCTATAAGATTGCCTTTTTATTATTTATACATATATAGTTACATTGTTTATAGTCATAAAAGAACCTGCTTCCTTTCAGTGAAGAATAGCATTCAAACCAAGATCAAGATACTAGTTTTGCTCATTGCTTCTGGGAATGTGTATATATATATGTATGTGTGTGTATATATATATATGTATATATATATATATATATACACACACACATACGTACACACACGTACATAAACATACCTACACATATAGGTGGGACTTTATAATGTACATTCTAAGCTCATAATTATAAACATATACATTATACATCTGTGTAATATATGTGAATCACAGCATATAGTATTTAGGGTCTGGCTTTTTTTATTTAGCATAATGCATGAGATTTATTGGTGTTTAATGATGTATCAAGTTTGTTCCTTTTTATTAATGAGAAATATTCAATTATATGGATGTACATACTTTATCCATTCACTAACTAATGGACATTTTGAATGATTCCATTTTTTGGTGATTATGAATAAAACCACTCTATATATTTGCACTCAGTTTTTTATTGAACATAATTTTTCATTTCACTTGAAATCAAAGTGTGGTTGGAGTATGATTGGTAGGTTGTATGGCAAATATACATATAACTTTATAAAAAATTATGAAACTGTTTTCCAGAGTGTGTATCATTTTGCATTCCTACCATCAGTGTATCAGAGTTGTAGTTACAGCTTTTGGTATTGTCAGATTTTAATTTTAGTTATTCTGATAGCAGTTCTCACTGTAGCAGCTCTTTCTGCCCTCAGGTCCTGTCCTCTGCTCTAATAAAAGCACCTTTCTGCACTCCCCCAAAAAAAACTCATTGTAGATTTAATTTGCATTTCTCTCATGACTAATGATTTGCATATATTTCCTTCTGCTTATTTGCCATTAATATACATTCTTTGTAATGTATCTGTTCAAAATCTGTGCCAATTTTTGAGTCAACTATTTAATATTGACTTCTGATAATTAAATAAATATTTTCTTTTAGTCTGTAGCTTTTCATTCTTTTAACTGAATGCTTTAGTTAAAAGAATGAAACACCTTTTGAAGGACAAAGGTTTCTAATTTTGATGAAGTCCAATTCATTTTTTTGTGGATTGTGATTTTGTTGTTATACCTAAGAGAACTTTGCCAAAGTTACAAATGTTTTCTTCTATGCTTTTATATAGAAGTTTTACAGTTTTAGCTTTTACAGTTAGGTCTGTGATTCATTTTCATTTGATGTCTTATATGGTATATGGTATAGATTAAAGGTTTTTTTTGGGGGGGGTGTCCCTTTTTTTTTTTTTTTTTGATTGTTGCAGTTTGTTTTAGTTTTTGGCTTGTGGCCATCTAGTTGCTCTAGCATTATTTCTTGATACTTGCATATTTGTCAAAAACCAATTGACCGGGATCCCTGGGTGGCGCAGTGGTTTGGCGCCTGCCTTTGGCCCAGGGCGCGATCCTGGAGACCCGGGATCGAATCCCACGTCGGGCTCCCGGTGCATGGAGCCTGCTTCTCCCTCTGCCTGTGTCTCTGCCTCTCTCTCTCTGTGTGACTATCATAAATAAATAAAAATTAAAAAAAAAAAAACCAATTGACCATATATGCATGGGTCTATTTCTACACTCTCTATTCTTTTCCATTGATCTCTGTCATTTTGCCAGTAGTACACTGTCTAGCCAATGACATACATAGCTTCTCATAAGGCCTAAAATCAGGTTGTATGAGTCCTTCAACTGTGTTCTTTTTTAAAAATAATTTTAGCTATTCTATTTCTTTTGCCTTTTATATAAAATTTTGGAATTAGCTCATTGTTTTCTAAAATAAAAAACCTTGGGATGCCTGGGTGGCTCAGTGGTTGAGCATCTGCCTTTGGCTCAGGGCATGATCCTGGAGCCCCAGGATCGAGTCCCACATTGGGATCCCCACAGGAAGCCTGCTTCTCCCTCTGCCTATGTCTCTACCTCTCTCTCTGTGTGTCTCTCATGAATAAATAAATAAAATCTTAAAAAAAAAAAAAAAAACCTTGCTGGGATGTATATAGGAATTGAGTTGAATTTAAAAATACATTAGAGATCTGCCTGTGTCTCTGCCTCTCTGTCTCTATGAATAAATAAAAACCTTTTAAAAAAAACTTAAAAAAATACATTAGAGAGAAGAGACATATAATAACAATATTGAGTCTTCCAGTTTATGAATGCTATGTTTTTCTCTATTTGGGCCTTGTTTGAATCATTTTGTCCATCTTTGTAGTTTTCAGCAGATAGACCTTACATATGCTTTGTCAGATTTATACCTATTATATGGGTTCTTTGGTGTTATTTTAAATGGTACTTTTAAAAGTATTCAATTTCCAATCATTCATTACTAGTATACAGTTACTAGAAATACAAATGACTTTTTATATTAACCTTTTATATGGCAATCTTGCTAACCTCACTTATTAGTTCAAGAAGCTTTTTTTGTAGATTCTTTGTGATTTTCTACTTAGACAATCTGTCTTTATAACCAGAGACAGTTTTTTTCCTTCTTCCTTTCCAATATGTATACTTTTAATTTCTTTTTGTTGTTGTTGTTGTTGCAATACTTAGGACTTACAGTATAATGTTTAAGAAGAGTGGTAAGAAAGGGCAGCCTTGTTTTACTCCTGATCACAATGGAAAATAGTTAAATTCTTTACCATTGAGTGTGGTATTAGCTGTAGCTTTTTGCAGATGCCTTTTCTCAAGTTGAGAAAGTTACTGTCTATTCCTTCTTTGATGAGAGATTTTGCTGTTGTTTGCTTTGTAAAATCATAAATGGATATTGTATTTTGTCATAGGCTTTTTGCTTTTTGTATATCTAGTAAGATCTTCATATGGCTTTTCCTTACTCTATTGCTGTGGTGAATTACACTGGTTAGTTCTTGAATGTTAACTCAACCTTGCACTTCTGGGATAAATCCCACATAGGATATTGATCTGCACATTTCCTCTCTATCGATATCTATGCTTTATCATACTACCAAGATGATGCTGACCTCATAGAATGAGTGGGGAAGTGTTTTATCATCACTTTTATGAAAGAGGATTTTAGAAGTTGGCATTATTCCTTCTTTAAATACTTGATAGAATTCACCAATGAAATCATCTAGGCCCACTTTAACAAATTTGGGCTATCTATCAGTCCCCAATGATGCCTCTTGTTATTTATCACCATGTTTAGTCCCTTCCCATATTATACCAAGTTTGGTCTGTATGATCAAAAGAATAGAGTAGAAGTGATGGTATGTCACTTCCAAGATTTGTTTTAGTAGTTTTGGATTTTTTTGTTGTTGTTTTTAGCTTTGGATTTTTTAGAAAAGATTTTATTTATTTGAGAGAAAGAGCTAGTGAGCAGCGGGAAGAACAGAGGGAGAGGGACAAGCAGATTCCACGCTAAGCATGGAGCCTGACAACAGGCTCTGCCTCATAACGCTGAGATCATGATCTGAGCCCAAAACCAAGAGTTGCATGCTTAACAAACTGTGCCATCCAGGCACCCCAGCTTTGGATTTTTTTAAAGAAACATTTTAGGTTCATAGCAAAATTGAGTGTTCAGAAATTCCCCATATACTCGCTGCCCCCCAGACATGCATAGCTTTATAGCAAAATAGTTTTGCTGTTTTGGTATAAAAGAACCCAACTGCTTCTGCTTCTTGCAGCCTGCCTAGTCTAAGGGCTCTGATGAGCCTGGTACTTCCTGAAGCCTGGTGGTGGCCACTCAGGATGAGGGCTCAGTGTTGACTTTGCCAGGATGACTACCAACCTGCTTCCTCTTGGCTTCCAGGGCCAAGTCACAGGTGATTGTGCTGCTGAAGGCCTGGGAAGATTTCCAGCATTCTGGGGACTCCCAACACTGTAGCCATGAATGGGAAAGTAGACTTCCTGGAAAAGAAGCTTGCCCAACAGTGACCTGGGTCCACCATCGGGAGACCCAGGTGGTGAGGGATGGCTTCCCGAGGATACTCTGCACTTCCACAGGAGCTGTTACAAAAAGTGGAACCCAGGCAGTGCCAGTAACAGTGGGTGGCCATAAGTACGTGACCATAAGTATGACGCTAGAGGGGATGGCTGCCATGCTATTGCCTGTGGGCTGATGGAAACCTCTGCAGAGACCCCTTGCAGGCCTCAGGGCTTGATCACTTATGGCAGGGACAGGACGCTTATCACAAGATTAGGTTTTTAAAGACTACTGACTCTGTCTTGGGCATAGTCTCTCTCCCACTCTCTTGTATCACTGGCTCTGGGGGAAACCAGTTGCCATGTCATGGACAGGCTTATATGGAACTAAAATGAAGAACTAGAGCCTTCTGCCAATAGCCACATAAAGAAGCTTTGGGGCAGCCCCGGTGGCGCAGCGGTTTAGCGCTGCCTGCAGCCCAGGGCCGTGATCCTGGAGACCCTGGATCGAGTCCCACGTTGGGCTCCCTGCATGGAGCCTGCTTCTCCCTCTGCCTGTGTATCTGCCCCTCTCTCTCTCTCTCTCTCTCTGTCTTTCATGAATAAATAAAATCTTAAAAAAAAAAAAAAGAAACCGTGTGAAATAAATGTTTGTTAATTTAAGGAGCTAAACTTTGTAGAAATTTGTGATACAATAGGTAACTAATATTACAGCTAGTGGCTGAAAGTAAGAACTCAGGGGCGCCTGGACGGCTGAGTTGGTTAAGCACCTGCCTTCGACTCAGGTCATGATCCTGGGGTCCTGGGACTAAGCCCCATGTCAGGCTCCCTGCTCCATGAGGAGTCTGCTTCTCCTACTCCCTCTGCCCATCACTCCCCCTCTTGTGAGTGCTCTCTCTCTCTCTCTCTCTAACAAAATATTTTAGAAAAATAAAAGTAAGAATTCAGATATAAAGAGCTGCTAACTGCAGGGAGGGAGTTTATATTTTTAGTCCAGCCAATCTAAGTGCCTGATGAAGCAATAGCAGCAACAACAAAAACCAACATTCTTTGGAGAGAAACCAAACAGATTATAGAGTCCTGGGGTCAAAAATAGAGAAAAAAGAAAATGTGGCTCACTCCCAAGAGAAAAAATGACATTTAAGAATTTTAAAAAAGCTGGGCAGCCCTAGCCCTGGTGGCTCAGCAGTTTAGCAACACCTTCGGCCCAGGGCGTGATCCCGGAGTTCCGGGATTGAGTTCCAAGTCAGACTCCCTGCATGGAGCCTGCTTCTCCCTCTGCCTGTGTCTCTGCCTCTTTGTGTCTCTCATGAATAAATAAATTTAAAATCTTAAGAAAAAAATTTTTAAAGCAGCTAATATAGCTCTGCTGAAGAATATAAAGAAAGATATACCTTATAATCAATGAATAAAATAGGAAATCTTAGGGGAGGTGTATGAACTATAAAAAAGAAATAAATGGAAATTCTAGAACTAAATATACAAAAAGCAAATTCTATTATGGATATCCGATATCCATAATAAAAAATTAACTGGGTGGATTTAACAGCAAAACAGCGTTGGTAGACAAGGCAATGAAGTTGAAGATCTGATCCCTAAAGCTTTGTGTTACATGCATAACACACACACACACACGTTAGAGTTTTACAAAACAGGGCAGCCTCGGTGGCGCAGCGGTTTAGCGCCGCCTGCAGGCCAGGGTGTGATCCTGGAGACCCTGGATCAAGTCCCACGTCAGGCTCTCTGCATGGTGCCTGCTTCTCTCTCTGCCTGTCTCTGCCTCCCTCCCTCTCTCTCTCTCTCTCTATGAATAAATAAAGTCTTAAAAAAAAAAACAAAAGGGTTTTATAAAACAATATGAAAAGGTAATTAGAACCTCACAAGGAGAAGAAAGAAAATGAGCCAGAAAAAATATTTGAAAATATAATGGTTGAAAAATTTCTCAAATTTGGTAAAATACTTAACTATACCAACAGGAGGCTCAGTGAAATCCAAGCAGTATAAATACAAAACAAACAAACCACATTTAGGATGGCTGTCACAGAAAATTCAGAGTAGGGCTCTCAAAGAATCAGCCCCTCCACTGAATCCATCATAAGCTGGAAAAGACTGATAGAAACAGCTTTTTAAGAATTCTGGAATTTAATCCAAACCATACAGTAATCAGGAGAGTGTTCAATGAGGATAAAAGCAGAATTAAGAGAACCCTGAAGCTTTTTCACTCATTTCCCTACCATCCTCCATTTCCCAGCATGGCTGTGGCTGCCACTGGGATGGCACATACTGACATTCCTGATGCAGCTTATGGGTGTCAAGAGAGCTAATAACAACCTTGTCCTTAGAATATTGTGGTTTTGCATTTTGACCTATCTGGTACTTTCCCAAGGGACTGGCACAAAAGCTGACTTTTGTTTTGCTCTTCCCACTCACGTTGGAGTTGCTTTACCAGTGGCAGTTGCTGTAACATTTAAAGCAAACTGGAGCAAGGGACAGCAGGTAGGGCAAGCAGCAGACCCAAAAGCCCAGGAAGGAAGAGGGACAGGAAGAAGTTTCTTGAGGGAATAAAGGTTCAGAGGTGCCAGAGTGTATCCTGCAGAAAATGGAGTACAACGGGCACACCCAGGACTGGAGACATCTCAGAAGAAACCTGAGAAAATTCTACACTTGCACATGAGGTGGATCTCTGGGCTCTACACAATCAACAGAGGAAGACTAGGAGTTGCAGGTAGTCTTGCTTAGCACTGAAGTACCCCAACTTAGAGCTAAGCTGCAAGGATTGGGAGTGTAGTATTTTCTTTCTTCTTCTTCTTCTTTTTTTTTTTTTTTGTTCTAGATACTGAAAGATGAGAAAAGATATCTGTGCAAATACTAACCAAGAGAGACCTACAGTGGCTTTACTAATATCAGATAACATAAACTTTAAGTCAAAAACTGTTATAAAAGACAAAGAAGTATATATATATTTATAAAGGATCAGTATATAAAGAAGATATAACAATTATAAATATATAGACACCAAACAACAGAGCCCCCAAAACAGAAAGCAAGTATTGACAGAATTGAAGGTAGCAATAAGGAAGTTCTACAGTAATAGTTGAAGACTTTAATACTTCACTTTCAACAATTGATACAACATTTAGACAAAATGTCTAATAGGAAGCAGAGGACTTGAACAACAATATAGAGCAACTGGATCTAACAGACATACGTAGAATACTCAAACCAACAACAGTAGAATACACAATCTTCTCAAGTACAGATAGATGATTTTTCAAGGATTGACCATATCTTAGGCCACAAAACAAGTCTCAATAAATTAAAAGTGATTGAAATCATGCAGTATATCTTTTCTGGCCACTATAGAATGTAACAAGCAAAAATAACAGAAGGAAAACTGGAAATTTTACAACTTTAAATAACATATTTGTAAAATACCAAGTTTGTCACAAATGGAACCAAAGGAAGATTAGAAAATGTGAAGAGATTAAAGAAAATGAAAACACAATATAACAAAACTTACGGGTGCTTAAAAAAAATTAAGCTGGAAATACCAACAGTAAAAAAGAAGAAATACCTCAAATTAATAACTTTACACTTAAACCAACTAGAAAAGGATAAGCAAAGCCAAAGCTTTGCTTAGGAGTAATAAAAATTAAAGTAGATATAAATGAAACAGAATAAAAAACCAATAGAATCAATGAAACCAAAGTTGGTTCTTTAAAAAGATCAGCTAAGTTGATAAACTTTTACCTAGGTGAACTAAGAAAAAAGAGACAAGACTCAAATTACTGAGAATCAGATGTGAATATGGGAACATTACTGATTCTACAGAAATAAAAAGATTACATAGAGTACTATGAACATTATTATGCTAACAAATTAGATAACCTCGATTAAATGGGTAAATTCCTAGAAACAGAGAACCTACCAAGACTAAATCATGGAAAAACAGAAAATCAGAAAAACCTATAACTAGTGAGGAGATTTAATCAGAAACAAATATCTCAAAAAGAAAAACCCTGGGCCTGGTGGCGTCATTGATAAATTTTACCAAACATTTAAAGAAGAACAAATCTCACTTCTCAAACTTTTCCTGAAAACTGAAGAGGATGGAACTCCTCCTAGCTCATTCTACAAGGCCAATATTACCCTGTTACCAAAGCCAGAAAAATACAATACAAGAAAACTACAGAACAATATCCTTTATGAACTAATCCTCAACAAAATACTAGCAAACCAAATCCAACAAAATATTAAAAGGATATATCTCATGACCAGGTGGATTTATTTTGAAATGCAAGGGTGGTTCATTATAAGAAAATCAGTGAATGTAATATATGACATTGAGAGAAAAAAACACATGATAATCTCAGTTGGTGCAGAAAATCCATTTAACAAAATAAAATAAAAGAAAATAACCAAACTAGGAAGAGGAGGGAACTCCCTCAGTATGAGAAAGGGTATGTATGTATGTATTTTTTGTTAATTTTTAATATTAAAATTTATTTTTTCTCCATATTTGCAGCTTTTAAATAAAATATACTTTATTGATGTACAATACACATGATCAAAAACAAACCATTCACAAGTCAACCATATATATATGTCATTAACTACTTTAAGTTCATGGAGTATATTTTAAGTGTATTAAATGCATTAGTAGCTTTGTACAACCTCCCTATAACCCATCTTCAGAACACATTTCATCTTTTTTTTTCTTTTTTTTTACAAATTTATTTTTTATTTGTGTTCAATTTGCCAACATATAGAATAACACCCAGTGCTCATCCCATCAAGTGCCCCCCTCAGTGCCCGTCACCCAGTCACCCCCACCCCCCGCCCACCTCCCTTTCTACCACCCCTAGTTCGTTTCCCAGAATTAGGAGTCTCTCATGTTCTGTCTCCCTTTCTAATATTTCCCACTCATTTTTTCTCCTTTCCCCTCTATTCCCTTTCACTATTTTTTATATTCCCCAAATGAATGAGACCATATAATGTTTGTCCTTCTCTGATTGACTTACTTCACTCAGCATAATACCCTCTAGTTCCATCCACGTTGAAGCAAATGGTGGGTATTTGTCGTTTCTAATGGCTGAGTAATATTCCATTGTATACATAAACCACATCTTCTTTATCCGTTCATCTTTCGATGGACACGGAGGCTCCTTCCACAGTTTGGCTATTGTGGACATTGCTGCTATAAACCTCTGGGCACAGGTGTCCCAGCGTTTCACTGCATCTGTATCTTTGGGGTAAATCCCCAGCAGTGCAATTGCTGGGTCGTAGGGCAGGTCTATTTTTAACTCTTTGAGGAACCTCCACACAGTTTTCCAGAGTGGCTGCACCAGTTCACATTCCAACAGTGTATGTATGTATTTTTAAAGTTTATTTTTCTCAGTAATGTCTATACCCAATGTGGGCTCAAATTCACAACCCCAAGATGAAGAGTTGCATGCTCCTCTGTCATTCAAGTGCCTCAGAAAAGGTTATTTATGAGTAACCCACAGGTAATATCATACTCAAAGGTGAAACACTAAAAGCTTTCTCCTTACAATTGTCCCTAATATAGCCATAAGATAAAGATGCCTACTTTCATTACTGATATTCAAAATTGGGCTGGTAGTTCTAGCCAGCCCAGTTAGGCAAGAAAAAGAAATAAAATATATCCAGAGTAGAAAGGAAAATGTAAAATTATCTCTATTCACAGATGACATAAAACTATATATAGGAAATCCCAAATTGTTTTGAAATTGCCCCCTGCAATTCTCTAGAATTTAAGAATCTGGTTTTCTATTTCTGAAAAAAAAAATAGTATTATAATAAAGATTGCCCTTACACCCTAAATTGCTTGCTCAGATAACAAGCAGAAAAGACTATCCAATAGGAAAAGGATAGTCCCTTCAACAAATGGTGCTGGGAAAACTGCACAGCCACATGCAAAAGAATGAAACTGGGCCACTTTCTTAGACCATACACAAAAATAAATTCAAAATGGATTACATACCTAACCGTGAACCCTAAAACCATAAAAATTCTGGAAGAGAACATGGGCAGTAACTTATTTGATATCAGCTGTAGGAAATTCTTTCTAGATATGTCTCCTAAAGCAAGGGAAACAAAAGCAAAAATAAACTATTGGGACTACATCAAAATAAAAAGCTTCTGCACAGCAAAGGAAATAATCAAGGGAGCTAAAAGGCAACCTATAGAATGAGAGAAGATATTTGCAAAGACATATCTAGTAAAGAGTTAGAATCCAAAATATATAAAGAACTTGTAAAACTCAACACCCAAATAATGAATAATCCAATTTAAAAATGGACAGAAGATGCAAACAGACATTTCTCCAAAGAAGACCTCCAGATGGCCAACAGTTCACCTGTCAGAATGGCTAAAATAAACACAGGAAACAACAAGTGTTGGTGAGGATGTGGAGAAAAGGGAATCCTTGTGCACTGTTGGTGGGAATGCAAACAGGTGCAGCCATTATGAAAAACAGCATGGAGTTAAAAATAGAACTACTCTACTATACAGCAATTACACTACTAGGTATTTACCCAAAGAATACGAAAATACTAATTCAAAGGGAAACATGCACCCTGTTTATAGCAGCATTATTTACAATAGATAAATTATAGAAACAGCCCAAATGTCCATTGGTTAATGAATAGATAAAGGAGATGTGGTACATATATATATAATGGAATATTACTCAGCCATAAAAAGTATGAAATCTTGCCATTTGCAATGACCTGGATAGAATTAGAGTATTGTGCTAAGTAAAATTAATTTGTCAGAGAAAGA
The DNA here is from genome assembly GCF_053574225.1 of Canis aureus. Classification (NCBI taxonomy): domain Eukaryota; kingdom Metazoa; phylum Chordata; class Mammalia; order Carnivora; family Canidae; genus Canis; species Canis aureus. The sequence goes on along the minus strand of NC_135628.1, from coordinate 43,279,776 downwards.
CAAATACCATATGACTCGTATGTGGAATTTAAGAAACAGAACAAACAAATGAAGGGGTATTAAAAGAGAGGCAAGCCAAGAAACAAACTCTTAACTATAGAGAAAAAACTTGACAATTAATAGAAGAGAGGTGGGTAGAGGGGATGAGTTACATAGATGATGGGGATTAAGGAGTGCACTTGTGGTAAGCACTGGGTGATGTATGAAAGTGTTGAATCACTGTATTGTATACCTGAAACTAATATTACACTGTATGTTAACTAACGGTAACTGAAATAAAAACTTTAAAAAAAAATATGAGATTGACATAGGTTTAACATATAGACCAATGGAATAGAATTGAGAGTCCAGAAATATGGCCAATTAATTTTTGACAAAGGTGCTCAGACCATGCAAAGGGGAAAAATAATCTTTCAAAAAATGACGCTAGAATAACAAGAGATCTTCATGCAAAAGAATGAATGTGGATCCCTACCTCACACTATACACAAAGATTAATTCAAAATGGACCAACTTAAATATAAGAGATAAAATTATAAAAACTCTTAAAACATAGGGGGAAGTCTTAATGTCCTTGGATTTTGATAATGGATTAGTAGTTATGACACCAAAAACACAAGCAATAAAAAAAATAGTAGATAATTGGACTTCATCAAAATTTAAAACTTTTATGTGGCAAGGGACGCTATAAGGAAGAAAAGACAACCTATAAAGTGGGAGTAAATAATTGTAAAACCTATATCTGATGGGGTCTAGTATTCAGAATATATAAAGGACTCAACAACAGAACAACCCAATTAAAACCCAATTTAAAAATGGGCAAAGGACGGGCACCTGGGTGGCTCAGTTGGTTAAGTGTCCAACTCTTGGTTTTGGCTTAAGTCATGGTCTTAGGGTCCTGAGATGGGGCCCTGTGTCAGGCTCAGAGCTCAGCACAGGGTCTGCTTGTTCCCCTCTCTCTGTCCCCTTCTATAAATAAATAAAATCTTTAAAAAATAAGTACAAATAAAAATGGGAAAAGGAATTCAATAGTTCTCCAGAAAAGATATAAATCAACAAGCACCTAAAAAAATGCTCAAATCATAGTCACTAGGGAAATTCAGATCAAACCCACAAGGAGATACCACTTCACATTCACTAGCATAACTGTAATCCAAAAAAATGTAAACCAACAGTATTGAAAAGGATATGGAGAAATTCGAATCATTGTACATTGATGGTGCGAATGCAAAATGGTTCTACCTCGGTGGAAAATAATTTGACAGTTTTTCAAAAAATTTAAAATAAAACTATATTACACAGTAATTCTATCTCTAGGAATATACCCAAATAATTGAAAATGTACTGGAATAAACACGTGTGCACATGTTCATAGCAACACTATTCACAATAGCCAGAAAGGTGAAAGCAGCCCAAATGTCCATCAGAGGATGAACAGATCATCAAAGTATAGTAGATTCAAACAGTGTAATATTATTCAGCTATAAAAGGAATGAACTATGGCTACAAGCTACAACATAGATGAAGCTTGAAAGCATTATGCTAAGTGAAAGAAGCCAATCCAAAAAAATCATGTATTGTACAATTCCATTTGTATGATATATCCAGGATGTTAAGTATGTCCATAGAGATGTAATGCACATTGGTGATTACCGGAGGGAGAGAGGAAGGGAGAAGAGGGAGCAACTGCTTAATGAGTAAGGGTTTCCTTTGGGGTTGATGAATGTTTGGAATTAGAGGTAGCAGTACATTGTGCTACCTTGTTAAGGTGCTAAATGCCACCAAATTGTTCATTTTAAAACTATTAATTTTAGGTTGTGTAAATTTCACCTTAATTATCGTAAAAAACACACTTAGGCATAGCATAGTCAAACTGCCGACCGAAAACCAAAGATGAGAAAATCTTGAAAGCAACTAAAGAAAAACAATTCAACAAGGAGACAGAAAAAGAGTTAACGAGGGGAGAAACAGAAAACAAGTGGTAAAATGGCTGATCTAAATCCAGCTATACTGAGGTGCCTGCAGTGGCTCAGATGGTTTAAGAGTCTGCCTTTGGCTCAGGTCATGATCCTCAGGATCCAAGGATGTGTCAGGCTCCCTTTCTTTAAAAATAAATAAATAAATAAAATAAATAAATAAATAAAAATAAATAAAAATAAAAATAAATAAATAAATCCAACTACATCAGTAATTACATTAAGTGTTGATTGACTAAATACTCCAATTAAAAGGCAGCAATTGCCATAAAAGATGAAAAATCAAGGCCCAATTATATATGATACCTATAAGAAATGCGATTTTGAATATAAAGATCAGGTGCTGTCTACATGGGATGTATTTTAAATATAAAGACACATATGTTGAAAGTAAATTGATAGTAAAGATATACCATGTGAGGGGCACCTGGGTGGCTCAGTCAGTTAAGCATCTGCCTTTAGCTCAGGTCATAATTTCAGGGTCCTGGGATCAGGCCCTTCATCAGGCTCCCTACTCAGTGGGGAGTCTGTCTCTCCCTTTCCTTCTCCCTCTTCTCCCCACCATTTGTGCCCTCTCTCTGTATCGCTCTCTGAAATAAATAAAATCTTTAAAAAAAAAGGATATACTGTGTGAACAATAAGTATAAGAAGACTGGATTGGTTATCTTAGATTATTACTGGAAATCAAGAGGGACATTTGGGGATTTTTTTAAAAAGATTTTATTTATTTATTCATGAGAGACACAGAGAAAGGAAACATAGGCAGAGGGAGAAGCAGGCTCCCTGCTGGGAGCCTGACAATTGGGGATTTCAAATGCAAAACAATTTCATTAGAAAAAAATAAAAAATAAAATAAATTTTTTAAAGTTCATTAGAATTGAAAGTTATAATAATCATATATATGCATTTTTCTAGTAACAGTTCCTCAATATACACAAAAATAGTTGACAATAAAAGCAAAAAAAATACAATTCCATAACCATAATTTTGGATTTTAACACTGTTCTCTAAGCAATTAGTATAACAAGACGACATACCAGTAAAAACAAAAGATTCCAACAAAACTATCACTTATGATATTCATAAAACACCGTAACTAACACATTCAGAATACACGTTTTAAAAAGTAGATGGTGTGTTTATCAAGGTAGCTTATATGCTGAGCCTTAGAGCTAATCCCAATAAATTTAAAAGGATTGAAATCAGTTTGTTATCTGACCACAAAAAAATAATTGCTTTTCTACCAAATGCTCATCAACAGCAGAATAACTAAAATACAGTATATTCAGCTTCGAAAGTGCATGAGCCACAACTACATAGAGTAATATGAGTGACTTTCACAAACATAATGTTGAATGAAAGAAGACAGATATAAGAGTATGTATTTTATGATTTCATTTAAGGGACAGTATTGGAAATCACGGTAGTGTTTACCTTTGGTTAAGAAAAAGGGAAAAAGTGACTATAAAGGAGAAAGAAGAGGTTTCTGGGAATGTCCGTCTCTTGATCTAGGTCCTGAAATATAGGTTTGTTTAATGTGTAAAAGTTCATTGAGCTATACTTAAAGTATGTACTTTTTTAAAAATTGAGAGATAATTGACATATGATTCAATATTTGTATATATTGCAAAATGATCAATATAAGTCAACTTCCATCACAGCACAGTTAGAATTTTTCTGCAATGAGAATCTCTAGTGTCTATTCTTTTAGCAACTTTCAAATATACAAAAAGTATTATTATTTTTTCAAAGATTTTATTTGAAAAAAAAAAGATTTTATTTGAGAGAGAGAGAGAGAGTGAGCATGAGCAGGGTGAGGGGCAGAGGGAGAAGGAGACTCTCCACTGAGCAGCGAGCCCAATGCAAGGTTCCATCCCAGGACTCTAGGACCATGACCTGAGCCAAAGGTAGACATTTAACCAATTGAACCACTCAGGGGCCCCTACAAAAAGTATTAACTATAGTCACCATACTGTACGTTACATCCTCAGGACTTATTTATTTTATAACTGGAAGTTTGTACCTTTTGATCCCCTTTATCATCCATTTCACCCAGCTCCACCCTCTACCTATGGCAACCACAAATCTGTTTTCTCTAAGAATTTACTTTTGTTTAGATTCCACATATAAGTGAAATTGTGTAGTATTTGTCTTTGGCTTATTTCATTTCACAAAATGCCCTCAAGCTCCATCCATGTTGTTACAAATGGCAAAATTTCCTTCTTTTTTATGGCTGAATAATACTCCGTGTGTGTGTGTGTGTGTGTGTGTGTGTGTGTGTGTACACATACCACATTTTCTTCAAGTAATCATCCAATGATGGGCACTTAGGTAAATAATGCTGCATATGTCTTTTTGAGTTCCTGTTTTCTTTTCCTTTGGATAAATACCCAGAAATAGAATTGCTTGGATTATGGTAATTCTACTTTTAATTTTAGTTTTTTGAGACAATGTGTACTTTTTTCAGTATGTATATTATACTTCAATAAAAATGTTTTTAAAAACTGGCAACAACAAAGGGCAGAGAGAGAGAGGCTATACGTAGGAGGTCTTTCAGAGGCTGTTTTATTAGTATATGTAAGCAGTGGTGCTATTCAAAATATTTAACAACTGTTTGGCACAAGCACTGACTTGTGAGAATGGAGGACATTATCTGTAAACAACAGATACAACAGAACTAATGTAACTAGCTGTTTTACAGGTAGGAGAAGAGAAAAGCCTACCTGATAGCATTATTATTGCCTGTATAGAGAACTATGAGGCCAGAGAACAGTCCTTCTCCCTGAGGACAACCAAGAACAGTTTGCAGGTCAATCTACCTTCCTTTCATTTGTTATTCTGGCTTGTTGGAGAGAGGCTCTAACATCTATTTAAAACCTACATCGCTTTCTGTGCTTAGTAATTAACTGTTTAATCCTCACAGCGTTGCATTATATCTAAGTATTGATGCATTGCTATAGGTTTTACTATACTACTGAGAGTATTGACCAAAAATGATTACCTTTTTTTAATTCTGAAAATCCTCTAAATCTAAGAAAGTGCAGAGCTCTGGTTATAAATGCTACTTCCAAATGAAAGATATAATTTCATAAATTCAATTAGTCATGTGGTTAGCTGGTACAACCATTGTGGAGATCAATTTGTCCAAATCTGGTAAAGTTGAAGATTTGCATACCTTCTGATCTAGCAATTCTACTTATGGCTATATGCACTAAAGAAACTGAAGCAAAGGAACATATACAGGGTATTTACAGTACCAAACAAAATGGAAACAACCTAGCTATCTATCAACAGGGTAATGGATTAATTGTTATATAACCATTTAATTGAATATATAACATTTAAAGTAAATGAAATAAGTATGTATATAGTAATATGGATTAATTTGAGAAATATGACAGATGAAAAATTAGGTTACAGAATAGTAAATTACATATCATGTAGTATGATAAGACTTAATAATATTTAAAAACTCAAAATAATACTACTTGTTATGGATATATTTATATATGTATAAAAACATGGAAGGAAAAAAGATACATACCAATTTCCGTATAGTGGTTACTTCTAGTTTGAGTAGAGGTACAAAAAAAAGTTTCAACTCTATTATTTCCTAACAATTAAAAATTATCTCAAGTAAATATCACAAAATGTTAATATACTTTATATCTGGGAGTGGGTACCTAGGTATTTATTATTTTCTATAAATTTGAAGTATTTCATAATAAAAATTAAGAAAAATACTAGTCTGGTATTAATTTCCTTTGGAAAATCTTTTCTGGGGCCTTTAGAGTGAGTGATATACTTTTTTGTTATTGTAGAGGTTTACTTTGCAAAAGACTGTAAGATATTCAAGTATTATAGCATATAAGAGTAGGATTAGGGGAGTCAGAAAGGAAAATACAGAAAATGTGGCTCTAAGTTTCTGTAGGTAAGTTTGTGTAGAGAGATGGATGAAGTCAGTTTTAGGAAGGAAAGAAATACTTAATGACTGGATAGAGGAAGAGAGGACAGAAAAGAAAAGAGAATATGTTCAGGATCCCCAGGTGGGTTATACCCTCTTTTAGGAAAGCAACTGGACCTTATGCTTTGCTCTCATTTTCTGTACCTAGGATAGTCATTTCCTTCCACTGAGCACTTAATATGTTATGTTGGCTACCTTTCTGTTTTATCAATAAAATTTGCAACCTAGACATGAATACTCTAGTTGTTGATTATGCTTATTATTGATTACACTTGACACTTACCACTCAAGTTTAGTTGCTGGAGATCATTTAAACATAGAAAAGATGGTGGCAGATAACTTATTTGATTGTTGTATGCATTTAAACTAACCAAACTTCTCAGTTCTCCTATATTTCTTGGAATCTCTCTGATTGCATTATCTGAGATATCAAGTCTTTTAAGTTGAGTCAAATTAGACAGTTCTTCTGGAAGTCTTGTTAACTGTAACAAAGATTAAATAATTATATTTTTCATAAATATTTCTGTGACTAAAATTTTGTCTAAAATCCAATGGAAGTCCAAAAAAAAAAAAAATCCAATGGAAGTTTGGTTTTTTGGTCTTAAAAAGGGATATTTTCACTATGTCACAAATTCTTTGTGACTTCCTTCCTTGCTAAAATCCACAGTATATTGTGTGGCATCCAGGGACGTCCCTAGTCTGACCAGTGCTACCAATTTAACCAAGTGGGCTTATTAGCCCATTTTCCTCACTCTCCCAGCACGTAGTGCTCCTTACTATCTATCCCTTTCTTCCCTCCCTGAATCTGACCCTGCTTTGGTTTCTTCTCCTCCCTGAAGTCTTTCCCAACTATTCTGTCCTACATATAATATTTTTATTCCTATTCTCATCAACAGTGCTTTTTATTAGTCTCTTGTGTGTATTTTCCTTGGATTTTTAAATGACATGATATATGTATTATACTGTTTTTGTGTACGTGTTCCCAATCAGGATGCATTTTGAGCATGTGCTCAATAAACCCCTTTAGAATAGACTCAGGCAGCTTGGCAATGTAGCCTCAAAAAAACTAGTACAGAATGTATTGCAAAATAATAGGAATTAAGATACCCTGCTGTGGTGAAGAACAAATGCACATATTCAGAGAAAATATGACCATCACAGGTGGCTTTTGAAATAAAGAAATCTCTATGACTGAGCAAAGAATTCTGAATAAATGAGCCCCTCAGAAATAACCAAAAAACAAGGTAAATCCTGAATATTGTGCTCAATGTTCTTCCGTATATTAAAAAAGGATTAAAAAACACCCCCTAACTTCAAGGAGATTAAAATTCAGTTCAGGGAACAGAATATTCACATAGGAAACCATCAGGCAATAGTATTAAACAATAGGTAATCCAGTGCCAAAATAAAGAATACAATAACATATGGAAGTTTAGAGAATGTGTATCAGTACAAATCAGAGAGCTAAAGGAAAGTGTTATATGGCAGATGGGACTAGAATGGCCTTTTAAGAATGAGTAAGATGGAATGGAAGTTACAGGACTTAAAGCAAGACAAATATCATGCACAACAATGGGCCAGTTTGAAGCTGAACACTAAAAAGGTAATAGAAAGCAGAGGGAGATATATCTGGAGAAAGAATACGGAACTGGGCCATGGCAGCCCTTGTGGCCCTAGCATGTAGGAGTCAGGTCAAGACGGGGTAGGTCTAAATTTAAAATAATAATAATTTTAAATTATTAAATTTAAAATAATAATAATCTTAAATTATTAAATTTAAAATAATAATAATCTTAAATTATTAAAATTATTAAAATTAAATTTAATTTAAATTTAATTTAAAACATAATAAAATCAATATTCTTTAAGTATTTACTCAGCATTTATTAGAGGACATACCTAAGAACCATGTGATAATAGAGCTATTACGGAAGGAAAACTCCTGTTGGGCACCCTTCACTTAGTAAAATAAAAGCCATGGTTAACCTGAACTCATCTTCTTCAGATGACTGTTTAGTGACCATCTGCTGTTATAAATTAATCCTCCACCCCAAGTGGGCTATCAAAGTGATCTTTCCAATCATATATTTTTTAAGAAGAGTTTTTGTAAATCATTTTTCCATCTGGTGGTTTTTTTTTCTAAGGATATCCAGGTTTTTTTCAAAGATTTTGCTTATTTATTCACAAGAGACACAGAGAGAGGCAGAGACATGGGCAGAGGGAGGAGAAGCAGGCTCCATGCAGGGAACCCGATGCAGGACTCCAGGATCACACCCTGAGCCGAAGTCAGACACTCAACCACTGAGCCACTCAGGTGTCCTTGGATATCCAGTTTTATTTTACATAGTTGCCTCCTTTTTTAAAAAAAAAAAAAGACTTTATTTGTTTACTCACGAGAGACAGACACAGAGAGAGGCAGAGACACAGGCAAAGAGAGAAGCAGACTCCATGCGGGGAGCCCAATGTGGGACTCGATCCCAGAACTCCAGGATCACGCCCTGGGCTGAAGGCAGGCGCTTAACCGCTGAGCCACGCAGGCATTCCCCCCCCCCACCTTCTTTTTAAGTAAGTGTTACACCCAACATAGAGGACTTGAATTCACAACCCAAGATCAAGAATCACATGCTCTACCACTGAGCAAGTCAGGCACCCCAACCTGGTGACCTTTGAAGTGAGGTTGTGATGATGTGGATTGGTGCCTTTGGCAACCACTGGATTCCTAAAAAACAGTCTTCTGTAATGAACTCTGATGGCTTTGACAAGTCCTGATAAATGAAAGGAGACTAAATCAAAGAGAATAGTCAAAAGGCTCCTGGAGCAGTAGAGGCATGAAGTGAGTGATGACCATGGACCAGGTTGGAGATAGTGACACTGGAAAATGAAGGAGTTGATCTAAGAGCTTTTTCAAAGGAAAAATGAGACAATTTTGGTGTAAGTTTCAGTGTAACTAGTGATGGAAAAGGAAGAAAGATGATTTCATGAATCCTAGATTGGTAGGTCTGAAGAAAGTGGCATCACAAACAAATGGAAAAGTTACGAAGGGAGTTAATGTTGGAAAGATGCGTTTGATTTTTCAAGTCATGTTAAGTTTGAGACAGTAGAAGAACAGAATTTCCAGAGAAACTGGGAACTATGGGACTAAAGCAGTGATGAGAGATCAGCTCCAGTTATGCAAATTTGAGGGTCATAGGAATAGTATGGTGCGAAGTTAATAGAAAAGAGGAGGTTAAGGGCACAACCCTGTAGACTTGCACAGTAAGATACAGGAGGAGAAAGTGAGAGGATTATAAATCAGACAAAGAATTAGTTGATTATAATGCAGAACCAAAAAGTGTCTTTTAGTGCAATAACAACTTTAAAAACACATGTATCATTTTCAATTCCAGCTACTTAAGTAAGTGTTCCCCGGAGTAGCCTTTCTGGAAATGTATTGTATGGCAGATGTTAAGTTTAAAAGGATATGTTTGGGAAATGTGGGTTAAATAGAGACAAACCAATTTCTTTAGTGCAGGAATATTCAGAGCTTTTAATACTAACATTCATTGTGATTCTCTAAGAGAAGAAAGCAGTGCTTCTCAAAGCTATTTGATCACAGGAACGACCCCCTCTGCCTTTTTTTTAAGAAGCAGTTCCTGGGACTAGGTTTTTAAGGACAGACTTTGGGAAATCTCCCTGTAGGTAATAGTCCAGCCTCTATAAAATAGTCCAGTCTCTATAAAAAGACTTTAATTGACTGTAATTGTCAAATTAAACATAGCCAGATAATAGCCCTAGGATCCTTTTCATTATTTTACTAAGATCTTAATATAAATCAGCAATGTTTGATTTTTTAAAACTATTTCCATAATATTAATTCTTATGCTTCAAGTAGAATGAAAAGCTAAACTATAAGAACATTTATTCCTGTTGATCTAGCAAGTCTTTAGGGAAAATTTTCTAAGAAAACAGTAAAATGTGAAAAAGGCTGTATTTATGAAGAAGTTCATCACGGCATTATATATGATGTTGAAAAATTACAACATCCCTAAATGCTTAACAACATATGATTAGTACATGTATCATTGTATAGGCTATAGCAATTATTGGGCAGATTACGTTATATTATGGGGAAATGCTTATGTTAAGTGAAAATAGAAGAAATTAAAATTAAAATTGAGTGTAGAATCTTTTTATAATTGCTTATAAAACCATACACATAAAAAAGAGTAAAAGTGAGTTGTATCAACATATGACAAGTGACCAATAGTTATATTACAATGGTATGCTTCTGAAATGATTATTTTTTTACTTTGATTTATCAATTTCCTAAATTTTCAATACCGTGTTTATATTATCCGTAACTTTAAAACTCTTTTTTTCCAATTAAACTGAAATAAAAAGAAATCTATAAAATTGTCAACTTTAGATACTTGGAATTTTATTTTAATGAAATATTTTTCTATGAAGCTTTCTCTATGTTGAGAAATATATTCCTAAAGCCATGTTTGGAGTTAAAAATAAAAAACCTTCTTCTTTAAAAAATAAAAAATTCCTGCTAAGTTTAAAGCACACATATACTACAGTTTAAATTCTAATTCCCTCCAGTGACAACTTCCCTCCAAAGCCCAAAATATCAATCTCTTACCTTTCTTCCATTTATCTGACTTATATTCAGCTCTTCCAATGATTGAAGTCGGCACAGTTCAATAGGAAAATACATAAATTGATTGCTTGAGATGTTTAATTTCTGGATTCTTTTTAGGTTACAGATATCTGAAGGGACATTCTGTATTTGGTTTATTGAAAGATCAAGTACTTGCAAATTTTCTAAAGTACACACTTCTATAGGGAAAACTTCAAATTTATTACAGCATAAAATAAGAACCTGGAGTGATACCATATTGGAGATAGATGGTGGGATTTTCCTTATTTGGTTTTTACCAAGATCTAGGTACTCAAGATTAGTAAGAGAACATAAGTGTTCAGAAAATATGAGGAGTTTATTTTTATTTAACTCCAAATTAAGCAGTTGTTTACTGAAAGATATATCCACAGGTATTTCTGAAATATAATTTCCATTAAAATTCAGATAATAAAGAGAATCTAAAGCGCACAAACCTACTGGAAAATACATTATTTTATTATAACTGAGTTCCACTTTAGTTATTTTTTTACAATTTTTTACTTCAATGGGAATATCTGTGATTATGTTTCCTGAAAATTCTAGGCTGATTATATTATTAAGATGTGAGATATCTTCAGGTATCCTCACTATATTATTTGTGTTTACACGGAGTTTTCTTAAATTTTTGAGCTTGTAGATGTTCTTAGGAAGTTCCATTAATTTATTACAACTAAGACTAAGATATTCCAACATTACACAGTGGGAAATTTTCTCTGGAACTTCTTTCAGTAGATTTTTATCAAGTATTAAAATTCTGAGTTCCTTAAAATTCTCAATTTTGTGTGAAATAACTTCCAGTTTATTGCCAGTTAGTTGGAGTTCTTTCATTTTGAGCAACTGAAAAATTTCCACCGCCAAAAAGGTAAGTTTATTATGATCCAGCAGAAGTTTTTCTAAATTTTTAAGCTCCCTAATTTCTTTTGGCAAACTACTTATCAGGTTTCCAGTAAGGATTAGTGAAATTAACTTGGGAAGGAAGCACAGAACTTTAGGAAATATTGTTAATTGATTATATTCCAGATTGAGAACCTTCAAGTTTTTTAAACCAGACAAAGTATCTGGTATATGTCTTAACTTATTTTTAGCCAAACTTAAAATTTCCAAATTTCCAAGACTTTTTAAGCCAGAAGGAAAATTCTCAATGCAATTGTTATTTAAAAAGAGTTGCCTGATATTCCCAAGCTGCGATATTTCTTTAGGTATATGTGATATTTGATTGTGACTGACATTTAATATCCTTAAATTATGAAATAACTGAATTTCAGGTGGAAGTGATGATAACCCATTTTCTTGCAAGGATAGAATTTCAAGTCCCAGCAGATCTCCTGAGTCTGCCCCTTTAAAATTTTTGATTTGATTCCCATCCAAATATAGATATTTTACAGATTTGCTTTTTAAAATGTCCTTGGGGAATTCTTGTAAACCCTTGGCCTTGAGGTTAACTGTAAAGTTATCTGATTCCAAGCCAAGTCCTTTCTGATTTTCTTCAGAGAGTTGTGAACTAGTTGTTTCTAATGTTTCATGAGATAAGAAGCCAATGAAAGGCTGGTATTCAGCAGCCATCTCAGTTATTGACAATGGTGAACTTTGTGAAATATCACTCTTTGACTGCAAGCTGTCATATATAGTGATTGTTTCAAAAAATTGAAGAGTTTGTTCATCATGTTTCTTAGACCTTTGTTCTTCATCTTTCTTAGACTTATTTCCAGGGGACAGTGTTGATGTATCATCATACATACCGAATTTATCATTTCTAGGATATGTTCCACAAATTTGGTTGGAAGATTTCCCAACACAAACTTCCTCTAACAAATTTGATGTTTCTTTAATAAATTCAGGCTCCACTGACCATGATCTAGATTCTGTGCTAAATAGACCAGTGGTATCTTCCAGCTCTTCTGAAGTATTCTCCTTTTCAGACATCTTATTTGCTGGAATGTTTTACACCAATATGAGATTGTAACTCAGTTTTAATTTTCATGTTTAATTTTCTCCTTTGAACCTACAAAACAAATATTGGTATTAAAAGAAGACATATAATAAAGATCTTGAAATTACAAATAAGTTTTATAATAATTTTATTCTATAGTGAATAATTTAATAGATATAAAAATAAGACATTTATTACTAATAAGCTAGTTTTATATACGATTGCTAGTTTATTGATTGCATGCATTTATCACATGATACTCTTGGAATCACATTAGAATTATAGAAAGGAATAAAAAAGGTCAAAGAAAATGAGAAAGGAGACACAGGAATGAAAAAACTCAGCAAATTTTTGGAAAACAAAAAGCCAGAGGCTCCCTGATATGCAAAGAATGCCATTTGCAAGCGGATGTTGTAGTTTATATATGGTACTGAAGTGTCTCAACAAATTCAGTACATTATCATAATTTTCTAATAGGTAGAGGTAAAATATCTTAAGAGAGCTTTCTATAAAACTAACTAGAAGTAAAATATCTTTTTCAAGAACTAAAGCCTGACTATATGTCTTTTGTATGACTCCTGAAGTATCTGCACAGCTATGCAGCACGCCTCCTCAGAAGTCTGGATCCCAGCTTGTAACCTAACCTCTTTCCTTCATCTCTTCATCCTAGGCGTGGGGTGGTATTTACTATCTCTTTGTTACTGAAGGTCCCCCTTTGCCTTTTTGGTTCTCTAATACTTTTCTTCACAACTTCCTATATTAAATCCTTTCTATTAAGCTGATATGATTTCATATTTTACAGACTCCCAAAGACAGTTGAAAAAGAGGGAACATTTTCCAGCTTGTTTCATGACACTAGCACTAACCTTGATATCAACACATAATAAGGAGAGTATGAAAAATTACAGACCAACTTCATTCAAGGCAAAAATTCTAAACAGTACAAAACTGTTTTCTAAATACTATAGAAACCAGCAATATATAAAGAGAATATTTTGTGACTAAGGTGCATTTGTCCCAGAAATTCAAGGTTGGATTTTAACATTAAAAAATTAATGTGGAAAAAAAATTAATGTGAGGGGAGCCTGAAGAACTTAGTTGGTTAAGCAACTGCCTCTGCTCAGGTCATGATCCCAGGGTCCTGGGATTGAGTCCCACATTGGGCTTCCTGCTCAGCAGGGATTCTGCTTCTCCCTCTTTCTCTGCCCTTCCCTTGCTTGTGCTCTCTCATTCTCTCTCTGTCAAATAAATAAGTAAAATCTTAAAAAAAAAGTTAATGTGATTTGCCACATTGAGACAAAAGGAGAAAAATCATATTTCAATAGATGCAGAAGCATTTGATAAACCACAACATTTTTCACAATTTTAGAGAGAACTTTCAGCAAACTAGGAATAGATGGTAATTTCCTTAATTTACTACTAAAGAGTGCCATTAAAAAATCTTCTATAAATATCATACCTAGTGGTGAAACAGTGAAAGCTTTCCTTTGATATTGGAAGCAAGAAATGTTGCCTTGTATCATCACTTCTATTCAGTATTGTACTGGATATCTTAGTGGCATAAGGCAAGAAAAAAAAAGGTAAAAAAATTATTTAAGAAATAAACATGTCATTACTCAGATAATATAATTATGTATGTAGGAAATCCAAGATCATCTACAGATACATTATTAGAATAAATAGGAACATTAAATAATGCTCTTGAATATAAAATCAATATACAAAAGTAAGTTTCCTTCCTTTTGTTAACAAAAAGGAGTTAGAAAAATGAAAGTTTAAAGAGGTATAATTTACAATAAAGAAAATCAAGTCCTTAGAAATAAATCTAACAAAACTGTATAAGACTTCTACAGAAAAATACTTCATGCAAGTACAAAATGTAATGAGAGATATTGGAGAAGACCTAAATAAATGGAGTGGTATTCTTTTCAAATTGATATATAAATTAGGTCTTATTATAAATTCAATCCTAACCTTATTTTTGTGGAACTTGACAAGCTGATTCTTAAAAGTCTTTGGACAAAGGGCCAAGATTTTCCTTAAAAAAGGAAAATCAGGTGGAGGATTTGTTTGTTGAGTATGAAGACTTCTTATCAGGCTATAATAACTAAGATAATATGGCACTGGCATGAGAACAAATAGATCAATAGAATATATAGAAAGCCCAGAAACAGACATTTGACATATGACATATGACTTGGCTTTTGAAAAATATGGGACTTTGGAGCATTGAGAAAAGGTAGTCTTTTCAATAATGATGCTAGAACAACTGTATAGCTGTCACACTGTAAAATATGTCTGGAATATATACGCAAATCCAAGCTCAACAAGAGAGTTTCCTTAACCAAAACTGCCAAGAAAGGCTTGAACTGAAATAGAGCCTGATAGAAGAGTTTTGGAAGCGCGTGGATGCATACAAGTACTTTTTCATCTTCTCCATGGCCAACATGAACAACAGCAAGCTGAAAGACATCTGCAACACTTGGAAGCACAGCCAGATGTTTTTTGGCAAAAACAAGGTGACAATGGTGGCCTTGGGTCCAAAAGCCCATCTAATGAGTACAAAGCCTGCATCAATCAGCAAGAAGTTGAAGGGTGAGGGTCGGTTTCCTTTTCACCAACCAAGGAGGAAGTGAATGAGTGGTTTACAAAATACATGCTCAAGCTGGAAACAAAGTAACTTTCACTGTGACCCCTAAAGCAGTTCCCCCACTCCATGGAGCCTCAAGAGAGGTGTGGTGAGCCTGCTGCCTAACTATGAGATGTCCAAGGAGGGTGACACACTGACTCCAGAGCAGTTCTACATGCTGACGCTTTTCAGTTATGAGACGGCTGGATCCAAGGTTGCTGTCAAATACATGTGGGATATGCAATCCAGAAGGTTCCAAGCAAATGGGAGATGACTTGCCCAAGAGTACATCTGAGTAGGAAGAAGAACCAAAGGGGAAGACAAGGGCCGACAAGCACTTGGGGCCCAGATGTCTGGGACCACCTTCCTGCTGGCCAAACATCAGGGAGGGCAAGAGGGGACAGACTGCTTTTCTGTAAGGAATAAAACTCTCTGCAGGATGGCTCTCTGTGGACAGCAAAGAGGACTTTTCCTAGAAAAAAAGGCCTTGGCTTCAGGCTTTTGTTTGGATTCCCAGAATTCCTTTTGTTTACCTTGAGCCAGCCTCCAGCACTGACTCCTGCGTGATGGCCGAAGATGTGAGAGCCACCACCAGAGCCCTGGGGCTTCTCTCCTCTGGCCTTTGTGCCCCTACTGGAATCAGGAGTTTGCCAACGAATAGAGGAACCCTGGCTACCCTTCCTACCCTTTTCTTTCTCTCCCTCCTCCCCCCATCCCATCCCCCAGCCATGCCAGGACCAAGAGCCTTAACAGAGGACAAGACAGGACACTTTTAATAAGACGAGAGTAAAGCCACTGCTAAAACCCAGAGCAGATATTAAAACTGTTCCACAGCAAAAAAGAAAAAAATGTGGTGGTGGGGAATTAAAAAATAAATAAGATATATCTAAAATATAGTGAAGAGAGAAGAGATGGAAAATATAAAGTAGTACATGAAAAATATAATGAGATGGAGTAACATATATTTAATTAGAGTTCCAGAAGGAGAAAGTGGAGATAATAGAGCAAAGGGAATATTTAGAAGAAATACTGGCTATAGATGTTCCAGAACTAATGAAAAATATGAATCAAGAGATCTATGATATACAACATATCCAAGCAGAATAAATAAAAAAAAGTGTCATTATGCTATTTTTTAGAAGATTTTATTTATTAGAGAGAGAGAGCACAAGCAGGGGAAGCAACAGAAGCAGAGGGAGAAGCAGACTCCCTACTGAGCAGGGACCCTGATATGGGGCTTCATCCCAGGACTTTGGGATCATGAACCTGAACTGAAGGCAGATGCATAACCAACTGAGCCACCCAGGTGCCCCAAGAAATATCATTGTAGAACTACAGAATAGCAGTGCCTGCGTGGCTCAAATGGTTAAGCATCTGTCTTCGACTCAGGTCATGATCTCCGGGTCCTGGGATTGAGTCCCACATCCCACATCTGGCTCCCGGCTCAGTAGGGAGTCTGCTTCTCCTCCCTCTTCCTCTCTCCTTGCTAATGCTCTCTATATATTATCTCTCTCTCTCAAATGAATAAATAAAATCTTTAACAAAAAATAAGCTGAGAGCAGTCAGAGAGAAGGGAAGGAACACCTACAGCAGGATGACAAGATGAGAACAGACATCCTAGCAGCTTCAGTGAAAGCCGGAGGGAAGCAGAATAACTCATTCAAAATGTTGACAGAAAGTCCCTATCAATCTTGAATTGGGCATCCAGCCAAGTTATCATTCAAAAATAAAAGGAAAAGAAAAAATATTTACAGGTAAATAAAACTGGGAACTTCTACTACAAAGAGACTTGCTCAAAAGGAACTTCTGAAAGATATATTTTAGAGGAAAAAAAAGGAAGATATATTTTAAAAGGAACTTCTGAAATTCATGATAGAATAGTTAGTGAACAAGTAAAACGGTAGTCACATGTCTATTCAAAGAAATAGTGGTCTATATAAAACAATAATAGTGTTTCATGTATGGTATTTAAAAAGAACTGGGGGGATCCCTGGGTGGCTTAGTGGTTTAGTGCCTGCCTTCCGCCCAGAGTGTGATTCTGGAGTCCTGGGATCCAGTCCCACATCGGGCTCCCCTCAGGGAGCCTGCTTCTCCCTCTGCCTGTGTCTCTGCTTCTGTCTCTCTGTGTGTCTCTCATGAATAAATAAATAAAATCTTTAAAAAAATAAAAAAATAAAAAGAACTGGAATGAGGGGGGATAAAAAGAACCGGAATATCATAAATAATATATGAATCAAGAATCTCTTTGAATATTCCAGAGGATAATGGTAACTCCAGTGTAGAGGCCCAGTGGATACCATCTTTGCCAAGTGATTAAAATCAACATCACCACTACATTATGTACTTTAAGATGGGGAGGACTGGGAAGGGCTAATCACTTTGCAGTTTTCTTGCCAAATATGCATATGCTGAATCCAATTAGGAAAAAACATCAGACAAATCTGTATTGATTTGGATTCCATTCTGCAAAATAACTGATCAGTTCTCTTTAAAATGTCAAGGATATAAAACACCAAGACTCAGAAACTATCACAGATTGTAGGAGACTAAGGAAATGTGACAACTAAATTTAATATGGGATCCCAGGTTAGAAAATGTAAAAATGTAAATTTCAAATAAAGTCTGTAGTTTAGTTAGTAGTATTATGCCAATGTAAATATTGCAACTTCTCTGTATATCTAAAATTATTTCAAGATAAAATAAAAACAAGACCTGGGCTAAAATGTTCTAAAGTCTTTTTTTTTTTTTTTTTAAGATTTTATTTACTTATTCATAGAGACACAGAGAGAGAGGCAGAGACACAAGCAGAGGGAGAAGCAGGCTCCACACAGGGAGCCGGACATGGGACTCGATCCAAGGTCTCCAGGATCACACCCTGGGCGGCAAGCGGCGCCAAACCGCTGCACCACCAGGGCTGCCCCCTAAAGTCTTTTTTTATCCGAGGTAAATGAGAAATTGTTCAGCTTTAAGAGTGTTAGTCATGCTTGATAAAATTTGATAAATTTTAAGAGTTATTATTAACAATAAAAGTGGAATAGGTAGCAGAATTATAAAGAGAAAAACTTTAAGGGGAAATACACAAAAGAAGAGAACAATAACAATATTCAGGGAGTTGTGTTTTTTTTTTTTTCAAATAGCTGCTTTTAATTTTTAAAAAGGATTTTATCCAGTTATTCCTGAGAGACAGAGAGGCAGAGACACAGGCAGAGAGAGAAGCAGGCTCCTTGCAGGGAGCCTGACATGGGACTCGACCCCTGGTCTCTAGGATCACGCCCTGGGCGGAAGGCGATGCTAAACCGCTGAGCCACCCAGGCTGCCCAAGGAGGTTTTTTTTTTTAATGTAAATTCAGTTTGCCAACATATAGTGTAACACCCAGTGCTCATCACAACACATGCCCTTCTTAATGCCTGTCACCCACCTACCCTATTCCTCCACCCACCTCTCCTTCTGCAACCCTCAGTTTGTTTCCCAGAGTTTGGAGTCTCTCATGATTTGTCTTCCTCTCTAATTTTTCCCCACTCAGTTTCCCCCCCTCCCCTTATGGTCCCTTTCACTATTTCTTATAGTCCACATATGCATGAAACTGTATGATAATTATCTTTCTCTGACTTATTTCACTCAGCATAATACCCTCCAGTTCCATCCACGTCAAAGCAAATGGTGGGTATTTGTCGTTTCTAATGGCTGAGGAATATTCCATTGTATACATAAACCACATCTTCTTTATCCATTCATCTGTCAAAGGACACTTTGGCTCCTTCCACAGTTCGGCTATTGTGGACATTGCTGCTATGAACATTGGGGTGCAGGTGGCCCATTGTTTCACTACGTCTGTGTCTTTGGGGTAAATACCCAGTAGTGCAATTGCTGGGTTATAGGGTAGGTTTGTTTTTTAACTTCTTAAGAAATTTCCATGCTGTTTTTCAGAGTAGCTGTACTTTGCATTCCCACCAACAGTACAAGAGAGTTCCCCTTTCTCCACATCTCCGCCAACATTTGTTGTTTCCTGACTTGTTAATTTTAGCCATTCTCACTGGTGTGAGGTGGTATCTTACTGTGGTTTTGATTTGTATTTCCCTGATGGTAAATGATGTGGAACACTTTTTCATGTGCCTGATGGCCATATGTAGATCTTCAGGGAGATTTTTTTTTTAAAGCAAAAAAATGAGAGGAAAAGAAATTGGGCAGAAAACAATTTAAAGGAAAGCATAAATAAGTCCAAATATATTATAATCAAAATAAATGTGAATGGATTAAATAACCAATTAAAGGTCAGATTTTAAAAAACAAAAACAAAAGCCTAAGTGCTATTTATGAAAGATGACTCTAAAGCATAAGGTTACAGAAAGGTTGAAATTAAGAGGAGGACCCATGTTATATAGGGACCTTGATTTATCCCAAAGGTGGCACGAAGATCACTGTAGAAAGCATGGCTTTTGATTTTGGGTCAACTAGGAATCCACACAAAAAGAAAAAGATATTTGACTCCTCTCGTGCCATTTACAAAAACCAATTTTAAGTGGACTGTAGATTGAAATGTGGAAAGTAAAGCAGTGAGAAGACATTCTTTAGAGAATGAATTCTTAAGTGGACACAAACACAAAAAAACATTGTAATAATAATAGGCTGAAAATAACAGAATAGGAGACATTAATATATTATATTCTATCCATGCATAGAACTTACTTCAGCAGAACCTTAACTTCACCAGGCCAGGCTGGGGTTTAATCAATCTATTTTTGGCTTTTGCTTTAACTTAATGTTAAAGATTATTAAAATTATCTGTATCCAAATCCATCTCCACTCAGAGTTTCTCAAAATGTATGGCTTATGGCTTTCATTTTAACTATGGCTGAGAGTATTTGGGTCTATAATTTTCTATATCCACAATATGTTTTGTTGTATTTTAATTTTATGGTTTTTGCCTTTTGTGCCTTAAGAAATTCTATATTTACTTCTCTATCAGGATCTCACAGGAGAACATAATCCATTCGAATTGAGTAATTTGGTAGAGTGTAGGGGAATCACAGAGGATAGTGTTTGTGTCCCGGGGCTGGTACAGTGAGCTCCACTGTTACTCCTGAGCCTGGAAGGGGAGAGACAGAGAACCCAGACAGTGCACTGTGAACAAAGACAGCTGACTGGAGCTTGGACTCAGGATGAATGAACAGTCAGCAGCAATGCTACACCAGAGAGAGCCGTCCCACTCTCACTCTCCTCCATTCTCCTTATCTTCTCCTGCAGCTGCCTTTTGGCTGAGCCCTTATGAGGGACGCTTGATGCAGTCCATACAGTTTGGCCCTTTGCACAAAGCGGAATCAGAGGGTGGCGATTACAAAAATGGCCAGAAGTCTTTCCGGTGTGTGTATGTGTACCAAGAAGTAGAGTCTATTTCCTCACCTCTTGAATCTCACTTTGGCCACGTGACTCAAATTTTGGCAAATGGGGCATTAGCAAACATGACCCAAGCAGAAGTTTGCAAAGTACTTGGACACTGGAGGACTGTCCTCTCGCAGTTTTTGAGACCCCTACCGCCTACGCTGTGTGAGAGAAGTCTGGTTAGCTTACTGGCTGATGAGACAGTTGGCTAATTACTCCAGTCTTCAGCCAGCTGACACGTGGAAGCAGAGTGACCTGACTGCTGCCTGGCGGCTGACCACAAATGCAGGGGAGAGCCCAGCCACCACTATCAGAACTGCCTAGCTGAGCCAACCCCAGAGGGCTTACACACAGAATTGGGAGCTTAATAAATTGTTCGCTATGCAGCAAAGACCAAATGATGCAAGTGGTGAATGGCATCTATCCAGCACAGATGTTTAAAAAATTTATATGCTTTGCCTTTCACAGTTAGTTCTTTAATCCATATGGAAATTATTTAGTATATGCTATGAAGTAGGGATCTAATTTAATTTTTCTCATATATCTAATCAGTAGTTGTCTCTGCAATATATTCAATAGTAAATTCCTCTTTCACCGACTTCTAATGCTGCCTCAACCATATCTAAGTGTAGAGCTGTTTCTGTAATTTCAGTCCTATTCCCTTTATCTGTTTGTCTAAGTTTGTATCAATATCACACGTTTTAATGATTACAACCTTATGATAAACCTTGGTATCTGGTAGAGAAGTCCTCTTCCCTTTTCCTTTTGCTTCAAAATTATGGTGGTTATTCTTGATCCTTCACATAGCCAGATCAATTTCAGGATCTGTGCATCAAGTTCCACAAAGTATCTTATTTGTATTTCAATCAGAACTGAATTAAATTGATGAATTAATTTGGGAAAGAAGTGATACATTTATGATATTGATACTATTTGATCACATGGCATATCTCTGTTGCTATGGGGAATGATACCTGATTTCTATGTCTTTTTATTTTTTTAAATATTAGTATATAGGAAACATTACTAATTTTTGTATGTCGATATTATCTCCAGCAATATGACTGGGCTCTCATATGAGTTCTAATAACTTTATACATTCTACTAGATTTTCTGTAAAGATAATATTACAAATATTGGCAGTATTTATTTTTTCTTATCTAATTCTCTGACTCATTTATTGTCTTATTGCATTTGTTAAGCACTTTAGTAAGTACAATGTGGAATAGGAGGAATGATAGCTTATTTTTAGTCTTTTTTTTTAATCTACTAATGTGGTGTATTACATTAACAGATTTTCTTTACTGAACATCTGGCATTTCGAGGGTAAATCAAACGTGGTCATTAAATATTGCTTTTTAATTCCCTTTGAGTTAAATGTAACATTTACTCAGAACTTTTATGCCTGTGTTATTAGTACATTTGTTGACAGATTCCTTTTCTTTCTTTCTTTCTTTTTTTTTTTTTTTTTTTTTTTATTCATGAGAGACACAGAGGGAGAGAGAGGCAGAGACACAGGCAGAGGGAGAAGCAGGCTCCATGCAGGGAGCCTGACGAGGGACTCGATCCTGGGTCTCCAGGATCAGGCCCTGGGCTGACGGTGGCGCTGAACCCCTGAGCCACCAGGTCTGCCCAACAGTTTCCTTTTCTGTAATCTTCTTAATCCAGTTTTGTTGTCAAGGTTAACCTCATAAAGGGAGCTGGGCAATTTACCCTAATTATCTGTTTGTTGAAGTATTTTATATGTCACAGGGATAATTTGTTCCCTAAAGATTCTGTAAAAATTTCCTTTTGATCTCTTAACTCATTAGATTTGATGGTTACTGATTTGTCCAAGTTTTCTTTTTCTTTTCAAGACATGTGGTGAAGTGGCTTCTTTCTCCTGGCTTCATGTTTCTATATAGAGGAAACTATCTGTGTAATGCCCTTGGCCTTGAGCCTCACCTCCTCAGTATCTCCTCTACAGAAAGATTTGAATAATTGATGAGCTTATCTCCTTCTGGGTTCCTTCCAGGTCTTTCTGTCTGCCAGATTCACAAATCTGAGCTGTTTTCCATTGAATAAGAGGGTGGGTTGGACTACCTGTTGGGAGAGCAAAGTTTGTCATCTGTGCGATGACAAAGTACGTCCAATTCAGCGGGGAGCTATTAGAAGTCCACTTAGCTACAGACCAAGGCCACTTTCTCTAAACTGTTTTATCAGTAATACATGTAATAATTTAGTTCCCATCTACTTGATTATATTCAATGATAAAGAACTTGGGAGGAGAAGAAGGGGTGTTATCCTTTGACTGCTCCTTGTGTGGCAACATCTGGTGCCTTGGCCGAAGACTTTGAAAAATAAATACAGCTGGAGAAATTAAGTCTCTAGGGCAGTAAGGATTCCCGGTTTATAGCTGTAGAGTTTTGACCTTGACATTTTGTAGCAGCCCAGATTGTGCATTTGGCTTTTGTGGGGATGGCTTTTTCAGGTGGCCTTAGCCCTTGGGCTTTCTTCAGTAAGCATGGCATACATGGGACTGTGATCTTGATGGGTTACCACAGCTTATGGTACTTTTGTCCCCAGGTGTTTGGTTGTTTTTCTGCAAAGGGTTTTTTTTTTTTTATTGTGGTAAAATACATATAAAATGTATTTTAATTATTTTCAAGTGTATGATTAGTTGCATTTGGTACATTTCACACTGTTGTGTAACAAGCTGTAGGATGAAAAACTTACTAAACGAGGGCTGCTCTGGTCTCTGTGTCTGGGTATCTACAGATTGACTATGAATGCTGCATCCAGTTTGGACTGGAAATAGAGGAGAAACAGAGTCAGAGATGAGATCTCCTATTCTGTTGTCCCAAATTAGGTCAAGTGCCCAACCTGTGGCCAAGAGTCAGACTAATAAAATTTTAGATAGTACTACATGGCTTACCCCTACAGCCAGGGGTAGCTTTCGCCTACCCTAAATATTGCAGGAGAAATATATATGTATATATGCATGTATGTTTTTATATGTATGTGTACATATACACGTATATATCAGAGCAACCGAAACCCAAAGGAAGAACAAATGCTGGAGAAGCGACTATGATGTCCCCTATAGCCATTTCTTAGAGATAACCAGTGGTAAATATCATACATATTACTTTTTGTTTGTTTGTTTGTTTTTACAAAATTCGGACCTTACTATGTAGTATCATTGTCTAATATGGTAGTAGTAGTAGCTACATGTGGCTATTGCAATTCAGATTAAATAAAATTACAATTTACCTTCTCAGTCACACTAACCATCCTTCAAATGCTTAATAGCCAAATGTGTAAGTGTGCCTACTAACTACCTTATTGAGTGCAGATATTGAACATTTCCAACATCACAGAATATATGTCATAATTAACCTACTGTGATCTAAAATAAAATATTTGGAAAGCTTATCTTTCATGCCTGCAAAATATTCCATTGAAGTCTGCATTATCATTTGTATGACTATTAGCCTGTGAACATCTTAATGGCTGATGAATAACATTCTCAATATGTATAGGATAAAAATAAAAACAAAAAATAACATTAAAAAAGTAAATATGTGTGGGAGAAAGTTTCCCCGTATCCTCACAAGCATTGAGAGACTTATTTAAAAGTAAATATTGCCAATCTGATAGGCAAAAACAAACAAACAAACAAACAAAAAACCCCCCAAAAAACAGATCCCAACTTTGTGTTCATAAATATTAAAGTCCAGGGACGCCTGAGTGGCTCAGCGGTTTGGGACCTGCCTTCCGCTCAGGGCGTGACCCCGGGGTGCCAGGATCGAGACCCGCATGGGGCTCCCTGCGTGGAGCCTGCTTCTCCCTCTGCCTGTGTCTCTGCGCCTATCTCTCTCTCTCTCTCTCTCTCTCTCTGCCTCTCATGAATAAATGAATAAAACCTTTATAAATAAATAAATAAATAAATAAATAAATAAATAAATAAATAAATAAATAAATAAGTCCAACAACATCCCTATGTAGTTTGTTAGGTCTCTGGGGGACATGAGTATTAAGCACAAGACGTTTTCCGTCCTGCAGTATCAAGACATTGTTTCCGGGATGTGGAATTAGGGCCGCTGAGCAGAGGCTAAGGGCCGCGGGCCGGTGCGGGCCGCCAGAGGTGGGCGTGCCTGGGGCCTGGGGCCGGGGGCCTGGGGCCCGGGGCCCGGGGCGGGAGGACGGCAGAGCTGTGCATGTGGCGGGCGACGGGGCAGGAAACCTGGGTTGGCTCGTGCGGTGGCCGCGGTAGGCAGGCTGGGGCCTGGGGCGGCGGCGGCGGCGGGCGGCGGGCGGGGCGGGCGGGCGGGGCCTCCGCGGCGGCAGGGCTGAGCGCCCGCCTCTGTGCGCTGACCCGGGTCACACAGGGACCTGCGGGCCGGCGGGGCCTGCGTCAGCTCCCGGGAGGCAGGGCGGCCGCTCCGCCAGCGCGCTCCTCGCGGGGGGGCTCCACTGTTTATTTATTTATTTTTAAAGGTTTTATTTATTTATTCAAGAGAGAGAGAGAGGCAGAGACACAGCCAGAGGGAGAAGCAGGCTCCCCGCAGGGAGCCCGACGCGGGACTCGATCCCGGGTCTCCAGGATGATGCTCCACTGTTTAAAGGGACCGCCGAGGTCCCGCGGATTCGGAGGTCTGCAGGCGCGTCTGCTTTGCCGTTACCAGGACGAGTGGTGGGAAATGAGACAGCTCCCGAGGGGACTGTGCCCTGCCTCCCCCCGCCCCCTCCCGCCCCCATCGTCTAAACAGGACGAGTTGAAGTTCCGAGACTGCTGTAGTCATAGCCTAATATAACCCCACACACAGCATCTATCAGGAAAAAGACGGGAAGTCTTTGTTGCATATGAGGATGCAATTGAAAAACCAGATGGCTTTTGGAAAAAAGAAACAGAAAACTTAAAAAGGAACCTGCTTGATTTCCTAATACAAATACCTGAACTATAAGAACATTGAAAAAAAAATCATTGAATTTCACCATGGTTGAATAAAGTTTTCTTGAATGCATTCGTATCTTTTTTTTTTTTTAATATTTTGTTTATTCATGAGAGACACACAGAGAGAGAGGCAGAGACACAGGCAGAGGGAGAAGCAGGCTCCATGCAGGGAGCCCGATGCAGGACTCGATCCCGAGGCTCCAGGATCACAACCTGGGCTGCAGGCGGCGCTAAACCGCTGAGCCACCCGGACTGCCCTGCACTCGTGTCTTTTGATGAACAACACTATCACATCCTCTTTCAAGGTGATTGCTTACAATGTTCTTAGAGTACCAAATTAACAGAAAACCTTCAAAGCATCTTATCCATAGACTCACACCAGAGGCTCTCGTCTCATTTGCAGAGAGGCCCTTGTCTGCAAAGCAGGGACTTGACCTTGGTGAAGAGTCACAGCCCTCGGATTATCAGGGTGGTTGGCCCACTTTTTTCCCCAGTCCTTTTCCACAGCCTACAACTGTTATCAAATTCTTTCAGAATATAGACCTTCCAAAGCCCATCACCACCAAATTCCAGTTTGAAATTTAAAGTTGAATGATGAATGCAATCAGCTTCTCAGACTTTATGAAAAGCAGTGTGGTTCCCTTTTCTACATGCGTAGACTTCATATCCCCCTCTGTGGACTGGATTTGCAAATTGTCATCTGCCTACAGTTAAGAACTTTGTGACTAATTGAAAATACATGTAATTTGCTGGTGTTCCAGAAGTCTATGTTTTGTCTTTTTTTTTTTTTAACAGATATAATTGACATATTAGTTTCTGGTGTACAAAATAATGATATTTGTATATCACACTATATTTGTATTTACACACTAAGTCTAGTTAACATGCATCACCATATAGCTACAAGAATCTTTTTCCTGGGAAGAGAACATTTAAGATCTACACTTTTAACAAATTACAAATATACAATAGTATTATTAACTATGGTCACCATGCTGTACATTATATTCCCATGACTTATTTATAACTGGAAGTCTGTACCTTTTGGACTGCCTTCACCCATTTCACCCACCCCTCGCCTCCTGCCTCTGGCAGCCACCAATCTGTTCTCCTCATCAATGAGCTTGTTTTTGTTGTTGTTTTTGGATTCCACATGTAAGTGAGATCATATGGTATTTTTGTTTCTCTGTCTGACTGACTTCACTTACCATAACGCCCTCAGGGTCCATCCATGTTGTAGCAAATGGCAAGACTTCTCTTTTATGGCTAAGTAATATTCCATTGTATTAATATATAGATATAGCACTTTTCTTTTTATCCATTCATCCACTGATGAACCCTTAGGTTGTTGCTGTGTCTTGGCTATTGTAAATAACGCAGCAGTGAATATGGGGGCACATGTTTTTTTTTTTTTTTTTTTTTGAGTTAATGTTTTCATTTCTTTCAGATAAATACCCACAGCATATTGCTGGATGATGTGGAACATCTTTTCATGTGCCTGTTAGCAATCTGTATGTATTTGGGAAAATGTCTATTTAAATATTCTGCCCATTTTTTTTAAGGATTTTATTTATTTATTCATTAGAGACAGAGACAGAGAGAGAGAGACAGAGAGAGAGGCAGGCAGAGACACAGACAGAAGGAGAAGCAGGCTCCATGCTGGAAGCCCAATATGGGACTCGATCCCGGGTCTCCAGGATCACGCCCTGGGCTGAAGGCAGCGCTAAACTGCTGAGCCACCTGGGCTGCCCCCCTTGTTTTCTATTTACAGTTTTATGGTCTCAGGTCTTATGTTCAAGTTTTTAATCCATTTTGTTAATATTTTTTTAAGCAGGCTCCACACCCAGTGTAGAGTCCAACTTAGGGCTTGAACTCACAACCCTGAAATCAAGACCTGAGCTAAGAAGATCAAGAGTAGGACACTTAACTGAGCCAGCTAGGCCCCCCTGTGTTAAATTCTTGTGCAGCATAAGACAGTGGTCCAGTTTCCCCAGCACCATTTATTGAAGAGACTATCCTTGGGGCATCTGGGTGGCTCAGTCGGTTAAGTGTTTATCATCAACTCAGGTAGTGATCCCCCAGTCTTGGGATTGAGCCCGGCATTGGGCTCCCTGCTCAGTTGGGAGTCTGCTTTTCCCTCTCCCTCTGCCCCTTCCTCTGCTTGTGCGCTCTCTCTCTCTCAAATAAATAAAGCTTTAAAAACAATAGACTATCCTTTTCCTGTTGTATATGATTGACTCCTCTACTGTAAACTAATAGGCCAAATAGGTGTGGGTTTGTTTCTGGGCTCTCAATTCTATTCTACTGACCTATATGTCTGTTTTTATACCAGCACTATACTGTTGGAAATACATATAATCTGCTGATGTTCCAGAAGTCTATGTTTTCCCTCGTTCTCTTAATCAAGGCATTAAAAGCTGCTGCTTTGTAAACTTGCTTTTCTTTACTCAGCATAAGGTAGAAATGAAAAAAACCTTTTAATTTTAATATGGCAATTTATATTACCTTTGGTCTTTGGAATGCAGGTAGTTTTCTTATCCTTTTTTTTTTCTTTCCTTTTCTTACATAGTGTTTACAAAGTTTCTGACTTATGATTTAAATTCCACATTAAAAAGCAAATTGGATTATTATCTTTACTTAAGAACTATCTCAAAGTTTATTCATAACTAGAAAATAAGTTTCAAAAACATTTTATCATTTTATCATGCTCTCATCATAGTGTTTAATCTTGGACTTATTTATTCATGAGAGAGAGAGAGAGAGGCAGAGACACAGGCAGAGGGAGAAACAGGCTCCATGCAGGGAGCCTGACGACGTGGGACTCAATCCTTGGTCTCCAGGATCACGACCTGGGCTGATGGCGGCGCTAAACTGCTGAGCCACCCGGGCTGCCCACATCCATCTATATTAAAGTAGTAAATATCAAGTAAGCCAAAGTTTAGATAAAAATTAAAACCGTTTTTTTTTTTTAAAAGAGAACTCTTTTTTTTTTTTTTTAAGATATTATTATTTGGGAGAGAGAGAGAGCATGAGTGAGGGCACAAGAGCAGGGGAAGGGAGAAGCAGAGTCCCCGCCAAGCAGGAAGCCTGATGTGGGACTCAGTCCCAGGATGCTTGGGATCATGACTTGATCCTAAGTCAGATGCTTAACCCACTGAGCCACCCAGGTGCCCCTAACATCCAACTTTTAACTATATACAGTTTGTTACTTGTGACTGAAATGGCTGAAATAAATTAAAAACTCAGACTGGCTTTTCTTGCTCCTAGGGATAAGTGTACAAAATATTCCAATATTAATTGGAAGCATACACTCCAGAGAGGAAAAATAGCACACATTCAACTCAGAGTGAAAATCATTTATCCATTTTTCTGTCTGCACATGACTTATTTTAGGTTCTTTTCCTTCATGCCCTACTGGTATATATTCAATAAATACAAACAAAAAGTATTATCAGCATCTGTAAAATATAACTGGGAAGGTGTGTTATTAAAACATCACATAGCACATTCCAAAAGAAAACAAACGATTTACTAATTACTGGTGTGGGATTATACTTGTGTTATTTGCTCATATAATTGAGTTGAAGACATAATTACATGATTCTATAACAACTAAAGCATTTAGTATGCTCTGGGGGAGACTTCTTTTTAAAAAATTGCTTTGGATGTGTATTCAATTTTCTTCCATTTTTACAGTAGTTAGGAAATAATTATTTTTCCCCTCTTGAATTGGAATACATACAGTCTTACCCCTAGGCAAATAGGGGAAATTACACAAGTAAAGCACAGCAAATGAGAAAGTGGGGGTAGCGGGCTCATCCTTTGAGTGTCCTCAATGTGGGATCGTCAGTTCAAAGAAGGTATATATTTTCTAGACTGTTTTACCAAGAGATTAAACCAATTTTCAGTTGCAACAGAAAATATTCTCATATGCTGTCTCAGTCCGGTGCCAGCATTAATTTTTATTAATGTAATTAGTTGAGTTTTAGTTCATGTAATTCAAACTAATTTAATAAGGGTTTGTATTTTTGTTAGCAAAGTTTTATATTTCCCCATATTTTATTCTATTTTTAAATTTTTATTTTATTTAAATTCAATTAAGTAACATATAGTTTATTATTCGTTTCAGCGGTAGAGGTCAGTGATTCGTCAGTTGCATATAACAGCCAGTGCTCATTATATCAGGTGCCCTCCTTAATACCTGTCATCCAGTTACCCCATCCCCCCATCCCCCTCTTCAACAACCTTCAGTTTGTTTCCTATGGTTAAGAGTCTCTTATGGTTTGTTTCCTTCTCTGATTTCATCCTATTTTATTTTTCCCACCCTTCTCCTGTGCACCTCTGTTTTGCTTCTTAAATTCCACATGAGTGAAATCATATGACAATTGTCTTTATCCATTTTCATTATCCATTTATCTTTTGATGGACATCTGGGTTCTTTCCATAGTTTGGCTATCGTGGACATTGCTGCTATACACATTGGGGTGCAGGGGCCCCTTCAGATCACTACATTTGTTTTTTTTAAAGATTTTATTTATTTATTAATGAGAGACAGAGAGAGAGAGAGAGAGCGGCAGAGACACAGGCAGAGGGAGAAGCAAGCTCCATGCAGGGAGCCTGACAGGGGACTTGATCCCGGAGTCTCCAGGATCAGGCCCTAGGCCGAAGGCGGTGTGAAACCACTGAGCAACCTGACCCGGGATGCCCAGATCACTACATTTGTATCTTTGTATATTTCCCTATATTTTAAAGTTGTCCGCATTTCTGTGCATAGCCTCTGTGTTAACGTTTGACCACTCCCGATTGGAATTTGGATACTGACTTATATTTCTACTAAATTTTTATATATTTTTGGTAAATTTTCAATACTTGTATAGCAAATTATGATCTTTTCTTAAATATGCATTCGAAATTTACATAGAGTAAAATTTCTTTTTATTGATGTATGATTTCATGATATTTGACAAAGACACTATTTGTCAATCACAGTCAAGATACAATTCTTTCACTTCCCCAAATCCCTTCATGCTTCCCCTTTATATTCCCACATAACCTCATTCCCATCCTTACCCTCTACTAACCACAATTTGCTTTTTGATCCTATAGTTTTGCCTTCCCCAGAATGTCATCCAAATAGAATGTTACAATTTATAACTTTTTGAGCCTGGCTTCTTTTAGTTAGCATAATGTATCTGAAATTCATCCATAGTGTTCATCAATACTTTATACTTTTTTGTTGCTGTGTGGTATTTCACATGGATGTATCTGAGTTTGTTTCACTTACCCATCAAAGGATGTGGGTTTATGCCAGTTTATGGCAGTCATCAATAATTGTTTTTCATATGAGTTGCAAAAAAGTGAAAAGTGTATCCTATAAAAGCCTGAATACAGATTTTTGTGTGAATAAAAGTGTTTTTTTTTTTTCCTTTGACAAATACTCAGGAGTAGAGTGACTGGGTTCCAGAGTAGGTGTCTATCTAAACTCTTCCAGAGAACATCTGGATGACTTGGTTGGATGATTGTCTGACTCTTGATTTTGGTTCAGGTCATGATCTCAGGATTGTGGGGTTGGGCTCAATGCTGGGCATGGAGCATGCTCCCTCTCCTCCTTTCCCTCTGCCCCTCATCTCTAATTTAAAAAAAAAAAATTAGAAACTACCAAACTCTTCCAAAATGAATGCCATTTTGCATCTTTGTTAGCCAAGAATGAGATCCAGTTGCTCTAAATTCCTTGATTCTTTTGCTTTCCTTTATATTGTGTACATTTAAAAGTCATTTTAAACCTCTTACATCTTAGGACGCCTGGCTGGCTTGGTGGTTGAGTGTCTGCCTTTAGCTCGGGGTGTGATCTTGGGAGTCCTGGGATGGAGTCCCACATCAGGCTCCCCATGGGGAGCCTGGTTCTCCCTCTACCTCTCTTTCTCTCTCTCTGTGTCTCTCATGAATAAATAAATAAAATCTTAAAAAAAAAGCTTCTTATATCTCATGATATCCATAAATGTGCTGCCACTAAAATTTACTGATCTTTTTTCTCTACTGATATTAAAAATTTTTAATATTTAATTTTTGGCCATATGAAATTTATTGAATATATAGTATGCAGGATGGTACCAAGCTATTTCTTTTGCATACTGATATCTATTTGCCTAATAAGATGCTTTGGGGCTGCTCTACCATTGCCCATTTCTCAATGGAACTCAACACATTTCTCCGAATAGTCCTCCATTCCTTATCTTAGACAGTATATGATACCATTTTCCCAGTTGCCCAGGACAGAAAGAGGGGATTTAAGATTCCTATCTGTTCCTTAGTTTCCCATGTCCAAAATGTCACTGGGTTTTGTCAAAAAATTAACCCACTTCTCCTCATTGTCTTATACTGTCTTGCTCAGACTTCTTTTGAGCCCCTCAGTACACTGGTCCAGGGTGATCTGTCAACATACAAATCTGAGCTAGTCAAGTCCCAAAGGCTCCCATGGCTCCTCATTAGCAGGGAACACAATATCCTTCAAGATTTTTTTTTTTTTTTTTTAAGTCTTTCCAGCTTCTCCTTTACCTGACAAATGCTTGAATATAGAAGCCAGGCTGCCAGGGGTGCCTGGGTGGCTCAGCTGCTTAGGCGTCTGCCTTTGGCTCAGGTCATAATGCCAGGGTCCTGGGATCTAGCCCTATGTCTGGCTTCCTGCTCAACAGGGAGCCTGCTTCTCCCTCTCCTTCTGCCCCTTCCTCTGCTTGTGCTCGCGCTCTCTCCCTCTCTGTCTCTCATGTAAATAAATAAAATTAAAAAAAAAAAAAAAAAAAAAGCCAGGCTTCCAGATTTTAAGTTGTAACTCTACCACTTGGTTTTTGACCTTAGACAAACAACATAACCTTTCCATATACAATTGTATTCAAGGTTATACAATGTATGAAAATGAAAATATTTACAACACTGTGTTAGAAAGTTTGATTTCTAACCTTTTTAGAAGAATACAAATATCTTATGTTTTTATTACAGTCACACATCATGTTCCTGATTCATTAATACTCTGGAACCAGACTGCCTTGATATGAATCTCAGCTCCACTACTTAATAGTTATTTCTCTTTGGCAAGCTACTTAACTTTCTGTTTCTTCATCTGTAAAATGGGAATAATAGTATCTGCTTCATAGTGATTATTGTAAGGGCTAAATGAATTAATATACCTAAAACAGTGCCAAGGTCCATAGTAAGCACCATTTTAAGTATTAGCTATTGTTATTAACTAATGGGTAAATCAGTCCTAATTTCCCATCTGTTGTTGGTGCCCTTCCAATAAATCCCAAACAACCAGTGCTTCATTCTTTTTTCTTCTTCTTCTTTTTTTTTTTTTTTTTTTTAGGATTTATTTATTTTATTTTAGAGAGAGTGAGCTGGAAGTAGGGGGGAATTTGGAAGGGGAGAGGAATCTCAAGCCGACTACCCACTGAGCATGGAACCCAACAAAGGGCCCGATCTCACAACCCTGAGATCATGACCTAAATGAAAGCAAGTCTGTAACATAACTGACTATGCCATCCAGATGTCCCCAGTACTTCCTTCTATCATAGAAATTAGTACAATATTGAAATTACCTTTCTCACTTACATTCTAAGATGTCTAAAAGGTATTTCCTTTGCCTCAAGCACCCCTGCCTCTAAGAACACCCAAGGCTTCCTCTTCTTTTGCCTTAGGGCCTTTTCAGACGTCCTCTGCCTCTCCAAATAACTCTAGAGGCAGTCTAACCTTGTAAATACAAACTTTAAATGAGAATCATACATGGATTTTTGTTGAGAAAGTATTTTTGCATGAATTCAAGCCACCTCAATTCCTTCATCAGTTTTCTACACAGCACAAAAAACAATTTATATTTTTTTTTCTTTTTTTTTTGTTTATAAACATTTGGAATTTTATTTAAAAAAAAAATCACAACCATGAACATTGTTACAGTTAGAGGCCCTCTTGGTTCTCCACAATGATACTGAGCATGCTCACAAGGGGTTCCCATTGTTTAGTTAAACAACCATCTTTAAAAGAAGGAAAAAAATCTCGGCACACTACCATTTAACTTGTTTTAATGTTTCTTCACAAATGGTGAAAAATACTAAAGTACAGACAAGGAATAATCATAATGTTGTGGCCAACATTATAAATATGGAATTATAAATTTAAAACATTTTCTGGTTTAAAAAATAAATCTGGTAGTCAAGGCAGCTCTGTGGGGTCTCCGCATCTAGTAGGGCCGGTCTCTGCGCTCCTGACGGTGCTCGCCTTTATCCATTTTTCTAGGTCCTCCACGCCCGCCTCTTCTTCCTCCCATCTGTTCCATCAAAGGTCCAGGGGGCCCACCAAGACCGCCTCGTCTTCCTCCGCCAAAGCCACCTGGGGCCATGCCCCGGCCACCACGGAAGCCCCCTCTGTCTCCACCGCAGCCACCTCTGAACATCCCACCGGGACCACCGCGGTCCATGAGGCCACCCCTTCCTCCCCGCAGGCCACCAGGGCCGCCTCTGCCACGGTCACCGCCCGGGGGCGGGAAGGGAGGTGGAAGGAAGCCTTTAGGCTTCGGGGCCTTACCCTGGTTGCATTCTGTTCTCCAGGAGAAGTTCTGGTTTCCACACCCCGGACTGGGGCACTACCAGTCCCCAGCTCGGTGCTGGACGTTTCCTCCTCCAGATGGGTTCCCTCGGGAACCCCGGGGTCCTCTTGGGTGAAAGCCACCTCTGTCTCCTCCACGGCCTCTCATGCGACCCATTCCTGGCCCCCTGGACCTCCACGGAGTGGCGGTGGCATCCCTCTGCCCTCACGGGGAGGCATACCACCCCACATGCTGTTCATCGGAGGTTTCTTCCGAGCAAGAGAAACCTTAAGTTTGCTTCCTTGAAAATCTTTCCCATCAAACCACTCCACAGCAGCCTTGGCAGTTGGTGGGTCTTCATAGGATACTGTAGCATCACCTTTGGGCTTTCCTGTTTCCTTGTCCAAGTAGATATGGATCATGGGTTGTCCGGTTCTCTTGTTCATCTTAACAACTCCCACTGCTTAAAGAAGTCAGCCAGATCATCTAGAGTCACATTGTCATTTAAGCCTTGCACATAAATTGCACTGTTGTCAGTCTTCATCTGGATCTACAGGTGGGCCTAGATCAAGATCTGGTCCTTCATCCATGGGTCCACCAGGCTTATTGAAGCCACCTCGCTCTCCAGCGCTGCCCATTCCACCGCAGCCTCCTCCCTGCCCACCTCTGCTCATGCCTCCACGATCTAATCCCCCTCTTCCCCTGCCCCAGTTATCAGGGCCACTCATGCTCCGGTTCTCTCCTGGTCCGGAAAATCCTCCAGACTCCTGCCCATAAACACCCATGCTACTGGGGTGGTCCTGTCAGAATGAACTCTGCTGCCCGTAGCTGCTGCTCTGTTGGCTATATTGACTTGGAGCCTGGCTGTAGGATCCAGTTTGGGGGGGATAACTAGTGGGCGGCTGCTGCCCATAGCTGCTTTGTTGACCATAGCTACTCTGCTGTCCATAGCTGCTCGGCTGCCCATAGGTGTTCCGCTGAGAGTAACTGCTCTGATCATAACTAGTTGGCTGCGTAGAGGAGTAGCTGGTAGGAGGATACGATGGTGGTGCCGTGACTGGCTGCATGGGGCAGCTCCCAGGTACCTGGGGATAACTGTAGTTACTCTGTCCATATCCTAGGCTGGGCTGGTTGTAACCCCCTGTGCTAGATTGAGGTTGACTAGTCTCAGCGGGTTTGTTACCATCCTGTGGTCTTGCAGGTGCGGTGGCTGCTGGCTGCTGCCCATAGGCTGGGTAAGCAGGCTGAGTGCCATATGCATACTGAGCTGCATAGGAGGCCTGGGTGGTAGTGACTGTAGCAGTGGTGGTATCATAAGCACCAGTGCTATACCCCTGGACAGGCTGACTGTATGCCTGGGGGGCAGTTGGAGTAGTATAACCAGCGGGAGGCTGTCCATAAGTTGCATAGGCGGTCTGCCCATAGGTTGCAGTGGTCTGAGCCTGGGTATAGCTGACATCAGTGGGCTGCCCATAGGTTCCATAACTCTGCTGCCCATATGCCTGGGTGTTCTGTGCATATCCTTGAGTTGGTTGGGCGGTGTATGCACTGTAGCCCTGCTGGGCTGCAGCTTGGCTGTAGGTACTGTAATCCGTGGACGCCATTTTCTCTCCTTCCCTCTCGTTCTATTTTTTCCCATTTCACTTTACTGAAATTTTCTGAAGATTTTTATTTATTTATTCATGAGAGAGAGAGAGAGAGAGAGAGAGAGGCAGAGACACAGGCAGAGGGAGAAGCAGGCTCCATGCAGGGAGCCCGATGTGGAACTTGATCCCGGGACTCCAGTATCACGCCCTGAGCCAAAGGCAGATGCTCAACTGTTGAGCCACCCAGGCGTCCCATACTGAAATTATTTTCATTGGGAATATTTTTCTGTATAAATTATAAAGCAAGAAAATGATTCATCAATCAGTTTTTTGTATATATTTAATCCTTTTTTTAAAAAGATTTTGAGAGAGAGAACATAAGCAGGAAGTGAGGGAGGGATAAGAGGGAGAGGGACTCCCCACTAAGCAGGGATGCAATGTGGGGCCCCATCCCAGGACCACAGGAACATGATCTGAGCTGAAGGCAGATGCTTAACCAACTGAGTCACCCAGGCACCCCATATTTAATTCTTCCAGTTAGTTTTTGCTATTGAGTTCCTCAAGATCAAGTGAAATTCTAAATGTTATTGATGCAATTGATCTATTACATTTGGTCAAGAACTGTGGCTAGGGCAGCCCCGGGTGGCTTAGCGGTTTAGCGCTGCCTTCAGCCCAGGGTGTGATCCTGGAGACCTGGGATCGAGTCCCACGTCGGGCTCCCTGCATGGAGCCTGCTTCTCCCTCTGCCTGTCTCTCTGTCTCTAATAAATAAATAAATAATCTTAAAAAAGAACCGTGGCCAGTCTTACTGTTAAATATTCCCATCAAGTCTAACGATAGGGTGGTTAATTTTGGCAACTTTTAATCTTACAAGATGTGGTTCTTCAAGTTTTTTTCTAATACACTTATCATGTGCAGTATTAGCTGCTCTGGTTTTATTTCTACAATGGAAATTCTTTGTTATGATTTGGATAAACAATTGCTTGAATTTGCTTTTTTAGCTAAAAAGGAGAAAGTTTTCTCAATTGTCTAGCGCCATTCTTGGGCTCAAAGCATCTCACCCCATTGTTCTTCTCCCTCAAATGTTTTTCTGTCATTCTTTCTCACCCCTAGGTTGCCAGCTCAAGCATCACTTGCTCAGGCATGCCTCTCCTCATCTCTAAAGCTGATCCAGTTTCCTACTTTATATGCTTATATAGTATACTTTTCTTTCAACACATTCATTGGACTTTATAAATATGTATTTCCATGAGTATTTATTCCTCTTATTAAACCTTGCTTCCTAAAAGCAAAGGTTTGTTTTTCTTAACCACTGGATCACTGGCACCTAAATGGCACTCAAATTTATTTAATGATGCAAAAGGAAATGGCATCTTTTATCCCCAGTGTACATACACTCAATGCCTGACCAATCCTTGGCACTCATTAAAACCTGTCTGTATTTCTCCATTAGTGTTTATTTCTGGTTTGTTATGGTTTTACAGAAAATGATAATTTTTCCCCTTCAATACTGTATTTGAAAATTGACTTTCTAATGCTATATATCTGTAAGCCTTTAATGGCCAACCTACTCTAACAGACTTCCCTTCTTTACAGGACTGCCATACTGTGTAACTCCAAGAGGGTACACTGTATTCTGAGGAGCTGGGAGTTGTCTGATGTAGTATCAGTGCATCCTCACCTCCCTCTATGAAGGGAAAAGCATTTAGCTAACTGCTAAGGTTGGTTATCAGAGCAGTTCTAAACCCTAGCTGTACATCAAAATCACATGGGATACTTTAAAAACAAATCCTTGAGCCCCACCCTCCATTTACTGAGTCATAATGTAGTGAGACTTCCCATATGACTGCAGAGCCAGGGTTGGGAAACACTGGATTGCAGCACAGGATGAGTGTGGGAAAAGTGGTTACACATTAATCTAGATAGGAAAGTTAGTGACCATGTAATTAGGGGCCCTGTATTCAGTACTAAAGAACTGGAATTTTACATGTAGTAAAGAACCATGAAAGGTTTTCCAAAGGTAATGAAATGATTAGTCTATAAAAAAGGTGAACTTGGCACTAGTGTGGCAGATGTGCGGGCAGAGTGTAAAGCCTCAGCCACAGGAAGCCAGGGAGGAAGTTAAACAAACTGGAACAAGTGGTTAGGACTTAAACTAGGGTGGATGCAGTGCAACTAGGGAGGAAGGGAATGGGAAAGGACCCACAAGACATTTGACAAGACCAAATATATGAAATGTCTAGGATGATAAAGGAGAGAGAAGTTGAAAACCACTCCAAGATTTCCAGGCTAAGCAACTGGATACAATTTGAGGATGCCACTAACCAAACAGAGAATACAAGTGGAAGGACATAATTGAGCAAGCAGAGGAAACATTCTATTTCCAGGTATGATGAAATAGAAGTTCCTTTGGTATGCCATTCAGGTAGAGCTAGAATAGCAGGAAATTGGAAATTAAGATCTACAATTCAGAAGAGAGTTTGAGGCTGAAATTTTAGATCTGGGAGTCAACAAGGTAATTCAGTTGAGGCCATTGGAATGTATGAAACTGAACAGGGCATTGTCTATGCAGAATCAAAAGTGCTTAGCACAGAATTAGAGATACAGCAGGCTTTCTCATTCAGTTTACTTAAGCATCATTAGAAATAAGCATAAATTAGTGTGAAGTATAAATTATATATAAAAATTATCTGCAATCTTTAGGACAACAGAAAAATGTCTGAAATAGTGTCATGGGTTTAAGTAGAAAATATATTTTTTTTATTCAAATATGTTGACTTCCAGTATATTTTGAAATGACACACAGTTATACCAAAGCTATATTTTAATTTCATTACATTCCACTCCAAATTCTTTACCATTTACCAAAAATAACTTTTTATAAAGCTTACTGTTTTGTCCATTAATATACAGATGATCAAACTACACTTTTTTGCGTGTTTCTCTCAAAAATTAGAATAGCTTATGAGGATATTATATAAAACTAACTGGTATATTACACACCAAACAGAAGTACAGATTCTGTACAATGTAGCAGTATACATATATATTACAAGAGACTAAATGCCTTCTTAAAAGTAATAGTTTAAGAAATCTTTCATGGAAAAAATCTGCATTACAAAATGTGGTGGCTTAAATATCAGCTGCTTTCCTCTCATGAATTTCTTTCGGTGGGCATTAACTGTCCATTTAGCTTCATTAATAGTTTTACCACAAGGCCAGCCTACAAAGTAAAATATATGCCAACAGTAAATATGAGTCATGTAAGAATGTGTGAATTACATACATGGCAGTGGCAGTTCCCTATCTATCTGAAAAGGAACTTTCTTATTTCTTAACAGGAGGCAGCATGTCAAGAACAGAGGGAGTACATAGCCTTTGAAGGGATTTAAGAAGCAACCTACCAGATACAGCTAGTGGCTCAGATACGATACTGGTCAAGAAGAGGTAAGGACTACCTAATACCTTGATAAAAGAGATAGGGAATATTGACCAGAATCAAAGGAAATAGCAGAAAAAAGAGTTTCATTGTTATAAACTAAAATAAATTATTCAGATTAAGTTTCTGCCTTATTTGCTTAGGAAAGGCCTGCCTTTTTCCCCTTGGTCTTATATATCTTAATTTTATATGATATCAAAGGTTTTCCTTGAAGCAAAATAGACTGTCACTTTTTAAAAAAAGAAATCTTTACTAACACCATAGTTCATTAGAAGTCCAAAGTAATTGATAAGTACTTACCTGTTTTGTGTGTACTATAAAGCTCATTTTATTTTCCATACTATGGATCTGAAAACATGTATCAGCATCCCCCAATTGCCACATAAAACAGCCATACTTAAGACTGATGAGTAAAGCCTGCAACATAATTAGAAATTGTTTTATTGAAATATACATAAAAAACAGCTATCTGCTCTTACTATCCACAATGACCAAGTCATGTTTAAACATATTGGTTTCTAATGTTAGGATAAAATCTATTTAAAGTGCCACACTAACCTCATACAGCCTAAGTAGAGAGCCAAATAGATGGTAGACTCTCAGAAGACTGCCTTGAGCAATGATAAATTGTTTGTATCAGGCTGAGAAAACATTTTAATGATGCCTGTTCTGCGGTATGTACACACACACACACATACACACACACACACACTGTCTCCCTCCTTCTCTCTCTCTGGAATATTATTCAGCCATGAGAAAGAAATACTGCCATTCTGAAACATGGATAGACCACAAGAGCATTATGCTAAGTAAGTCAGAAAAGACTAATGTTACAAGATATCACTTACATGTGGAGTCTAAAGAAGCTGAACTCACAGAAACAAACAGAATGGTGGCTACCAAGGGTTGGGAGATGGGTGAAATGAGGAGATGCTGGCCATAGAGTACAAATTTGCAGGTGTAAGATGAGTAAGTTCTGGGGATGTAATGTATAGCATGGTGACTACAGTTAACAAATACTATAATATATACTTCAAGTTACTGAGAGAGTATATCTTAAATGTTCTCATCACAAAAAGAAATGGTAATTATGTAAAATGATGGAGGTGTTAGCTAATGCTACAGTAGTAATCATTTTTCAATATATTAGGATATCAAATCAACCTATTGTATACCTTACATATATACAATGTTATATGTCAATTATGTTTCAATAAGGGTGAGAAAAAAAGATGCAGGGACTTTCAAGAAAATTAAATGTACAGGTTTTTACGTTTTGCAAGTTAAAAACATTCCCTTTTACTTTATTCAGTACGCTTTGAATATTCACATAATACTTTCAGATCTGAAATTTATGTAGTGAGGTAACATGTTGACTTAGGCAATTCCCTCTCAATGAAAATAAGTACAGTGATATATCTATTGTAAAAATAAGCATAATTTAAAAAATTAACATACCTTTCATATATTCAACAAATTATTTAAAACAAATATTAGAATAATCTATTCCTAATCTATTCCTTCTCTTTCCCAATGAAAAGCTGTATTTAAATAGGCATTCATATCTTTTTATTTTAAAATAAGTCTCTCCTAGCAGTAATTAGCATTTTCTTGTCCTAAAAATACATTCCTTATATATTCATGTACAAAAGTATTTGTGTGTCCTTTAAAATACATATTTAAAAACCTTTGCTTTCTATGACTAGCTGTTCTTAACACACTGGTTTTAATTGAAGTTATTTGAAAAAGTTATGATTTAGGGCATTTTTAAAGTGAGGTTCTTAAATGAAACAGTACATTTAATTTACATGAGTGTATATTATGTATAATGGGAAACTACTAATAACATCTTCTTTAAAACTAGCCATCTACATTTATATTATAAAATATAACTTTATAGATAGGAAATATTAAAATAGCTATTTACCAAAGTACCCAATAAAACACTGAGTCAAGATATAATACCTTAAACTATCTTTTGGATCAGCTGAAATCTGTTAATCAAGAGGCAGAAAATATTCCATTAATATAGCCTCAAAACAGTTTAATATACAGAAAAAAAATACACCCATGGAACAAGTCCTCAATTATATGAAGGCCAAATTACCGACAGGAATACTACAGTCATAAATTTAATATAAAGTTTTGTTTTTAAAGAACAGTATGCATGAAGGAAGGAATTTTTTTTTTTTTTTGAAGGAAGGAATTTTTGAGAAACTCATAATAATGAAAACAGCTCAATGAACCTGAAGTCAAGGAGTCCATATGGTAGTTTTGAGAGATTAATCTACTCCAGAAAGAAAAAGTCTGTTTGTTTGTCTCTCTCTCTATCGGTTAAGATTTTTAATTTATTTATTTGACAGAGAGAATGCACAAGGAGGCAGAATGGCAGGCAGAGGGAGAGAGAGAAAAGCAGGCTCCCCACTGAGCAGAGTCTGCCAGGGGGCTTGATCCCAGAACTCTGGGATCATGGCCTTGAGCTAAAGGCAGACACTTAACCAATTGAGCCACCCAGGTACCCCAAGTCATTTTCTTTGGAAGGCAAAATCTACAAAGGGTCAGGTTGTTTAGTGAGGGAAATAAAAAAGCACAAGAGAAATAGCAGGAATAGTTGAGAGCAGTAAAGGGAAAACAAGAGGGGTGCCTGGCTGCTCAGTCAGTGGAGCTGCGACTCTTGATCTCTAGGTTGTGAGTTCAAGACCCACGTTAGGTACAGAGATCACTTAAAAATAAAATCTATCCCTCAACAGAAAAAAAGGGTTGGTGGGGGAGTGAACCACAGAAGTAAAAAGTAACACACAGTCAGTCAGCAGACAGGAGAAATCATGATATTGACAAGTGATCATGAAGAATGACATTATGTGGATATTTAAATAACCAGTTTTA